>NC_140582.1:15109224-16369799 GCF_964204655.1 Triturus cristatus
GGGCTCCCACGGGCCACCGGAGCGGGCCAGGGAGCTGAGGGTCGGCACAAATGCTGCTTGAAGGTTGGCTCAAGAATGGGCCAAAGCACAACTTCCCCACTGGTCGGGGTCGTGTGCTGGACAAGAGGTGGCCGGTGTCTCGGGGTATGCGGGGATCTCGACACCCACGTGGTCCAGGGTGCTCAGACTTGCTGGGCACACTCACAGGACGCTGGGATGCACTGGAGACCCACCTCGAGGTTGCTGGAAGGCGTCGAAGGTCGTGAGAGCAACGAAGTTCCAACCGGGTATCTTGTAGTCTTTTAGGTGCCTGCCAAGCAGGGGGATAACTCCTTTATCCCAAGGGAGATTTCTTCAGTCAGCTGGGCAGCAGCTCGTCGAAGGTCAGTTCTGTGAAGTCCTGTACGAATCTAAGGCTCTAGGGCAAAGTTATTCCCATATATCCCCAAGATTAGGGGATGGTCCAAAATAGAGCCTACCAATCAGAGTAGAGGCGGGAAAGGGTGGCTACACCCACTCCCCTTTGTGTGTTTCCCGCCTGGGCGAGGGGCAGGATGCCCCTGAACCGGTTCCAGGCGGTGTATGCAGAATTGGGGCTCTGCAGCTGCCTACGTGCAACTCTGAAAGGACATTTGGTGCACCCACCCTGTTCCAATCCACATATCCTGTCTGGGGAGGTGCTGGCACCTCCCTGCCACAGGAGCCCTATTGTCCAGATGGTGAGGCTGGGGTTTTCCCCAGCAACAGCCAGCCAGAGTCGTGTAGGTGGCGAACAGTAGCCATTTTGTGGTACATGTGCACTTTTAAATTGGTGTCCAAATTCTACCGTTTTTCCCATATCGCCCTCCTAGCAAGGGGGAATCGTGCCCCCATGCCCATGGCTGGACTGGGGGTATGATTCCTTCATGTTTGACACCAAACACGATATGGTTCTGTGTAGCCAGTCCCAAGTTACAGCGATGACGCAATAACTTATAATGCGGTAAGAGTATATGGTATGGCTACACTACAAACAACCCAGTAACGGTGTTACGAAGGTTGCAGGGAGGTCCTACTCACGTAGGGGTCCCCCCTCACACATACCTCAGCACCCAGCCCTGTAGGATTACCAGGGCCTGCCATAGGGGTGACCTATGAGAGTATATGTGTTGTAATGGTATGGGACATAGGGTACCTACATCCCTGTAAGGGGTGCTAGCACCACCTTACCCAGGCTACAGTAGTGGCCTGGTGGTGTCAGTTTGGGTGGCTGTCCCAGGGTGGCACAATAAGTGCTGCAGCCCTGGTAGGCCTACTGGGGGACCCATGCCCTGGGTACCTAGGGTACCATCTACCAGGGACTGGTAGGGCATGCCCAGCATCCAATTATGTTTGTACCTAGAGTACTCACAACAGTTTTAGGGAGAAAGCAGATAGGCTGGGGTCCTGGATAGCAGGATCCCAGCCAGACTAGTCAAAAACCACTTAAATACCAGGCAAAAAGTTGGGGGCAACCATTAGTCAGATTCCACTCTCCTACACCCAGTTTACAAAACATTGCCCAACAAGCATTCCACAGGGAGGTCTGAGCTAACCACAACCTTCTTAGGGCCAGTTACCCCTCCCCAACTGAAATTAAATACTGCCAAGGAATGGTCTGTCCTGACATTGCTAGCATTGGTCACTTGGAACATTTCACCAAGTATGATCTGCTTAGGGTTCACAAGATCCTTTGTCACCATTGTGACACTTGCTCCGTGGCCCTATATTCCATGGTCCTTACCATTGATTAAAGGTTGTTGTCTGTATTTTCCCAGATTAGTGGGGCTCACAAATAATGAGGCAATATCAATGCCTCCATCACAGACAAGAACAGCCTGAACTGGAGTTCTGACTAGGCCAGAACCCATCTCAGATTTCAGGGTTAATCCTACTATACCCTTGTGCCCTGTGCCACCACTGTGAGCTGAACTAGGGGGAACAGTTGCCTTAGGGGCAGTGGTGGTGGTAAGAGGATCCTTGGGCCGTGGACAATTGGCATCTTTTGTCCAATGGGTTTTCTCCTTATACAGGAAGCACCAAGGTTTCTTTCTGCCTTTACCTTTGTTAGACTGTGATTCCCCCCAGATGCAGGTTTTTGGGGCCCTGATAAAGACTTCTGGTCTTTACCATTTCCCCCCACCCTTATCTGAAGGTTTAGCATCTTGCTTTTTCTGGTCACCACATGTGGTCTGGTTTTTCTGCTTCACCCTGGTTCTGACCCATCTATCTGCCTTCTTTCCCAATTCTTGGGGAGAAGTCAGATCAGAGTCAACCAGGTACTGATTTTGACAATTATTAAGGATCTGCTCCCTGATAATCAAATTGTACAATCCCTTGGAATCATTCACTTTGCTGCCAAGAAACCAGCCTTCCAGAGCCTTAGTAGCACAATCTACAAAGTCTTCTGGGTGTCTCTGAACTTAATCTTGTACTGTTCAGTGGTTAAACCAAACCCATCAATGAGAGCACTATTCAGGACTGAATAGTTGTCAGCATCCTCTTCTTCAACAGTGCGGAGCTTATCTCTTCCTTTGTCAGCAAAGGAGAGACACAAGATAGCTGCCCACTGCTCTTGAGGGACCCTCTGTACTTTACAGGCCCTCTCTAAAGAAGTTATCCATTTGTGCATGTCATCCCCACCATGGTAGGGAGGAACTATCTTGATCAGGTTCCTATGGTCATAAGTATACTCCATATTCCTAGGGACACTGTTGTTGCCATCATGGGACTCTAGTCCCAATTTCTTTCTGGCTTTCTGGAGTTCTAAGGATTCCTTACTTAGGGCCAATTGCTATTGCCTGAGCCTAAGCTTGACTTTCTCAAGCTCTAGAAATTGGCACTGTCTTTCATAAGAGTTCTCTCTTATGAGATATGGAGGTCCCTGTAGAATGTCCTGAATGGTCAGATTCTGCAGAGGGAGATCTCCTTGGTACACTCTGCACACTTCCAGGAGGAGTAAAGAGAGGACCACTGGGTCTTCTTCACCCTCTTCCTGAAGATCTAAGCTGTCCAGGTAGGAATTATCTTGATCCTCCTGGCCAGGGTTTGAGTCTTGGTCAAAAAAGGTTTCACCTCCTGACCTGTCCTCATTCTCTGCCCCACCCACTCTTTCTACCTCATCTGACCCTGGGGTCTTCCTGACATCATCTAGAGTAACAACTCAAAGAGATGTTGGGTGTTGGCATTTCTCCCTGTCTTCAGCTTCCTAGAAAAACACATGGCTTTTAATTCCTGAAATGTAAGGCCATTGTACCTAGAAGGCAGAGAACCACTGGCTTCTCCTTTAGAAGACATAACTAGTGTGGTGTGGTGTATGCACCTACCTACCCTAGTGGGAACTAAACTCTCTTAGGTTGGAGAAAGGGTGTGCTAGACCCTTAACTTATCCAACCCTAAGTTCAGTAGAACACACTTATTCTAATCTTTAAGTATTATATGTGCCTTAATACTTAAGGGGTTTTCAGGTAATCAATACAAAGAGATTTATCTGGTAAAACAATGCAGGCTTGAATCTCAACCGCTGCACACCAATATGAGAAGTTGGCCTGGTATATGCAGTCCTCTAATTAAAGTGGGCACCTTGCACCAGCCCAAATGACCCTTATGAGGTCAAAGATAAGCTTTAGAAAGCTATCCTAGTGGTAGCTGTGGAGAGTAGCCTTCAGAAGGCTTAATCTTAAAGGAATGTAAAGCAGCTTGTTTTACCAGAATATCACCTCCTTTATTGACTAAATGAAGGGAGAACCACACAGTAGTTATATATAAATATGTGTTTATTATTATAACACTCTTTAGTATCCTCTACACAAAGATAGAACACAAAGCACACAATACGAGATCAATAGAACAGTTGTAAGTAGCGCAATACACAGTGGGCTCCGGGGGGGAGACCAAACCATGTACTTAAATAGTGGTATAACAACCACGACTCGGGTCAAGACAAGGTCTGCAGCACGTAGAATCGCTGGGACCCCAAGGAACCACCCAAGGTGAGTAAACAGGGACCCCACTGAGGACAGGTGCAATGTGCTAACACGACCGCAGGCTCCTTACAATTCTATGGGGAAGTCGTGGTTACAGTTTTAAAGTTTAAGGACCCTTCTAGGAGGACTTTGAGCAAACCCTTTGGAACTTAGGAGGTTGGAGTGGTATCGGAAACCACCGTCGTTCTCAGTGGAGGGCTGTGAAGAGGTACTGCTGCCGTGAAGGTGAATAGGGTCCGGTGGAATCCAAGCCTGGATTCTAGAAGGAAAGAACCTGAAAGCAGAGGGGACAGAGTCTGGGTCACTTCAAAGTGATCAGGGGCTCGGGAGACGAATGCCCACCGATGTCCGGTGCTTCAGGTGCGAAGAATAGAGGCTTGACTCTGCAGCCACGATGACCAGGAGACGTCGAGGACAACCAGAAGCAACATGCCAGCTGTCCCACAAAGATTGTCGAGTGTTGAGGGGTCGGTGTCCGGCTGGAGCACCAACAAGCCTTGGCAAAAAAAAAACACGCAAGAAGGTCAAGCAGATTAGGTTGTGTGGACCAGCAAGGTCCAGGGGACTCACCAAGCAGTGGAGAGTCAGGGCACATTTGGAGCAACTAGGAGAGCCCAATAGAAATCAAGATGACCCTCAGGAGGACCCACAGGCCAAATGACCAGGAGTCACGAGGGGACCTCGAGCAAGATTTCAAAGTACCAGCCCACGGAGGACTCGGTGCAAAGAGGCCGGAGTTCTTTGGTGTAAATACTGCTCAGGGCTAGGACTACATGGAGTCGAATGCACATGCTCGGGAATCGCCAACAAGCATATGCAACTGCAAATGGACGCGGTGCACAGGGGTTCGGGTTATGCAGTCCCCACTAGGGATACTGGCCTCAAACTTGCAGAGAGGGCAGATCAACGTCAGGAACTTTCAGAAACCCATTTCCCATGTTGCGGAAATCTTTGGAGTCCGCAGGAGCTTGGGAGCAGCAGACTAGTCAGTTGCATTGGGGTTCCTGCGAATGTAGGAGAGTGACTCCTTCACTCCAAGGGAGATTCTTTGGTTGTCTTTAGTGCACCACAGGTCCTGCATGGAGCCTGTATGGAGCAAGGACACAGACAAAACTTTGGACGGAGAGGGAGACGAAGTCAGGCCCAGTCAAGGTCCAGCGAAGTCCAGAGTGTCCAGATGGTCGAAGGTCAGTGGTTTCTTCTTGTAGAATCTGGTTCACGTAATATCTAAAGTCTTACAGCTAGGTAAGCCCTTTTGTACCCACTGGAGGGGGTTGGACAGATTCGGGGGACCCTCCTAGGGGAGGGTCAGGACATAGGGGTGGTTACACCCATGTTCTTTGTCCAGTTTCATGCCAGAGCAGGAGCCAATGGCTCCCAGAACTGGTTTGAGCTGCACTATGCACAGAGACACCAAATGTGCCCCAAGTGCAGACTTTCAGGCACTCTCAGAGTGCACCCACCCAGCTCCAATACACTATATCCTGTCTGGGAGGAGGTCACAACTCCCTGTGACAGGATGTCTATTGTGCTGCCTTCCTCTGCTCGAGCTCGGCTCAGCAACAAGAGGGCAAAAATGTGTCTCTAGTCGGCAGCATCCATTTTGTGCTGTCCGTGTCGAGAAGGCTGGCACCGGATAGATCAGTGACCCCACGAAGCTTGCTTCAGAAGGGTGGAATCACACCTCCAAACACGGTTTACCATTGTGGAGGTATGATTCCATGGTGTTTGATACCAAACACGATATGTTTCTAAGCATCCGTTTTCGAGATAGCATTTACCGTGAGGTTATAATGTACCTCAACCTATATGTCTGGCTGTGTCACAGACAGCCCAGGAGAATGGTCTCCTAAGGCTGCAGAGAGGCTCTTCTCATGCAGGGTCACCCTCTCACTAAAAACCCAGCTCCCTGCCTTCAGGATTGATAAGGCCTGCTATAGGGGTGACTTATAAGTTTTAAGTGTAGTGACCTATAGATATAGTGAACCTATATCTAATGTAAGTGGTGCAAGCACCATCTTACACAGGTTTCAGTATCAGACCTGTAGTTCCATTATACATGGCCTCTCATGAGTGGCATAATACATGCGTCAGCCCATGGGAGGCCTCTGGGGTACCTATGCCCTGGGTACATGTGTATCATATACTAGGGACTGATAAGGGTACTCAACAACAACAACAAGACCTGATCTGCTCGGGCAATCTATTCTGTTCACTTTCTGAGTGGGAATGGGAGTTTACTTTCTCCTTTATCAACAATCCTTCATATTGTATAGGTATTGTCCCTACTCATACTGGCCCTCTCATCTTTAATTCTTTTTTATTTTTTTAAAACAAGTTTTTAATAAAAGAAGGAACCAACCTCTGAGTCACCAGTCACTGTGTTCAACTAGAATACCCTCATTTTTAACAGGTGTATGCCACAAAGAAGAGCATCAGTATAAATAAAGAAAAATGTTAGAAAAGCAAGGTAGCACCTCACATGTGCACCACCAGAGGAGCTTACTCGTTATTTGTTGCCAGTTATGCCCACGTTTCTCATCATTGGTCACTACCTTGCAAAAAACAAATAATGTGGGTGTCCAGAAAAACCAGTGAAAACAACGAGTATGTGTGTAATAATCACACAACGCCACCCCGTGAGATTAAAATTGAGATAAGCCACACTGTCACCAAAGAGCTACTTTTATTCTCAACTCGTGGGCTTATTCAAAATAAAAACCAACTGCATGTTTGCAGACCATGTAATGATAGGCCGACATGTTTCATTGCCTGTATGTTGTAGTGGCAATTTCTTCAGGGCACGGGGACAAAGTCCACCTTTTCTGGACCCTTATTGCGAACAAACGGTGACTGGTAGTAGCCAAGGGCCCTCATACCAGCTAGCCACCTTGTCACCCAGGAACTATGTATTGATAGTAATCAATAACGAGACAATGCTCGTCTGATGGCAAATATAAACTCAGACAACATAAGTGTCCTTTATAAGAAACAGGATTTTGTCCCCCTGCCCTGAAGAAATTGCCACTACAACATACAGGCAATGAAACACGTCGGCCTATCATTACATGGTCTGCAAACATGCAGTTGGTTTTTATTTTGAATAAGCCCACGACTTGAGAATAAAAGTAGCTCTTTGGTGACAGTGTGGCTTATCTCAATTTTAATCTTACGGGGTGGCATTGTGTGATTATTACACACATACTCATTGTTTTCACTGTTTTTTCTGGACACCAACATTGTTTTTTGCAAAGTAGTGACCAATGATGAGAAACGTGGGCATAACTGGCAACAAATTACCAGTAAGCTCCTCTGGTGGTGCGCATGTGAGGTGCTACCTTGCTTTTCTCACATTTTTCTTTATTTATACTGATGCACTTCTTTGTGGTATACACCTGTTAAAAAGGAGGGTATTCTAGTTGAACACGGTGACTGGTGACTCAGAGGTTGGTTCCTTCTTTTATTAAAAACTTGTTTTCAAAAAATAAAAAAGAATTAGAGATAAGAGGGCCAGGATAAGTAGGAACAATACCTATACAATATGAAGGATTGTTGATAAAGGTGAAAGTAAACTCCCATTCCCAGTCAGAAAGTGAACAGAATAGACTGCCCAAGCAGATCAGGTCTTGTTGTTGTTGTTGATTACTGTGAGTGAAGGGCCACCTGATCTGAATCCCTCTGTAGCTCCTTGTTGTTTTGAGGACTGATAAGGGTACCCCAGTATCTAATCTGGAGTGAACTAAAGTACATGTGCAACAATTTAAGGGAGAAAGCAGATAGACTGGGGTCCTGATTAGCAGGATCCCAGTCAGACTAGTCAAAAACAGTGCAACAGCAAGCAAAAAGTGGGAGTAACCATAAGAAGCAGATCCTACTTTCCTACACATGGGATCATTCATAACTTTCTTATCCCAGCAATGTAGTGAACTCATATGCCTTAAATATTTGAGGGTGCTCAGCCTCTCACAATCTTGCGCCACAAACCAAACAGCTTTCACACCCTCTTAGTGCCACATTGTGAGAAGGACGGGGGATCTATAGTGGAAGAGGTGTGGCGCCGCGGCCAGGGCGACTGACTTCGGAATCTGGGGATCACGGTTCGATCCCCAGCGCCGGCGAGAGTTTAGCCCCGCAGCATGTGACTCTGGGCAATAGCTTGCTTAATCTTCCCGACAGCACCTAGAGAGCCTTACGGGTGATTGTTTGCGCTTTACAAATGTGGATTATTATTATATATGAAAGTGTCCGCAGCAATGACTCCTAACATGACCAATAGTGCAAGAGAATTTGCTTTCTTAAAGATGCAGGAGGCGGTTGGGAGAGTTGAGACAGTTGGAGCTTAAGTATATTTGTGTAGCAAGATGTTGATAAGGCATCTATACTACCCGCCAATTGTGGTAAGTGGGTCTATGTGTGAAACCGAACCAAATAAAACTGATTCAAACCATAAAAGCCCTTTTTATGTAAAAAGAGACAGCTTTTGTTTCTAGTTCACGCAAGATTGTAGCATTTTGAACATTTAATATATCAAAATGAATATATCACTTTTTCTTCAATTTAGTATGGAGGAAGATGGTATGCCTTAGCAAAAAAGGACCCAGAAGGACTTTTCCTCCAGGATAATATCTCTGCCGAATATACAATTGGAGAAGATGGTATCATGACAGCCTCTTCCAAAGGCAGAGTGAAGCTCTTTGGGTGAGTAGTCAGGTGTAACTATGGGTTACATGATTAATTAAATCCAAACACAGTGTTCTGCACAGTTACATATCTATTGTTTATTGCTTTGTTAAAAATAGTAATGTGTAAGAGAACAGATGCACATCAATTCAGTGAAGCACATTGTCTATTTTCAGGTTCTGGGTGATTTGTGCAGATATGGCAGCTCAATACTCAATTCCAGACCCTGCATACCCAGCCAAAATGTACATGGTTTATCAGGGTCTAGCAAGTTACTTATCCAGTGGAGGTAAGCTGTCTCATGTGTTTGATTCTTGTTCAGTATATCAAGTATTTGTTTTAGAAGTGCACAATTTCAAAAAATATAATGAGTGGCACATACAACAATTTAAAGATACGAATCTTGTAACATTGTGCATCTGTAATGGTGAGGTGGAATATTTATTATAGGGGTGTCCTTTTCTTTTCTATCTCTTCTTTCATACTTTTCCCATGAAAATTGAGAATTGCATTATTTTATTTCCACATGTCCAATAAAATGAAAATTGCACAATGTATATATTTTTAAAGATACCCTGAAATTTGGGAGTGTGTAAAAACAAAGTTCACTATTTATGCACAGAGGCAATGTCGATAAGCTGGTTCTGATATTCGTGTTTCTATCAAATTTGCTTTTCATCATACTTTCTTTTATGCGCAAATCCACTTCTAGTCAAGTGCATGTTTATTTCTAATACGAATGATTTAAATAGCATCATGAATGAGAAATATATCGCCACCCAAGTCACTCTTACTGAGGTTTGCGTATTGATGCCACCGTAGATTGCTCAGCATTATGTGGTACATAGATGGCTCAGAGTTTCGTACTTCCCTATGCTCCAGGATTGGCGGTGTTGTTCACACCTAGGACCACTGGGACAATTTCTTCAGTAGAACTAACTCCATGGCATGCTGCGGGCATACATATTCTGGGGATCTATAGAGAAATGATGCCCTACTCCTACTGTCATACCAGAGATGGGTCTGCCACCAGGTCAACTTCTTCTCCAAAATGCTCTGATTAAAGCACTGGTGAACCACTGGCGACACATGTCCACCGAGCTCCCAGTCCCTCATACTATCCAATATTCACAGGTTATGGGGAGAGGCAGCCACCTCATAGGCTGGCTTGCAGAATCTCTTAGCTCTCACACTGTCCCACAACTTCTCGCGCTGCGCCAGCGTTGGGAGGTAGATCTGTCGCACCTGCTGGACACACAAGGAATGGGCTGCTTTACTAGAGGGACCCAGATATGTACCGCACAATGACAGATTTAAACGTATTCAGCTTTATATAATACATATGCATATGGCCTACCTTACCCCAGCCAATATTAATCGATTTTATCTAAGAGAGGAAGTTGCACAGGCATGAACGCTGATCTACTGCACATGCCGTGGACTTGTCCCCACCTACATAGTTATTGGCATAGCTTCACAACAACATTATCCGCCTGTACTGAACATCCAAATCTGCATAAATTGGAAATATGTCTCCTGGGAATATTTCGAAGGCACAAGAAACATAGGGTCACTTCCCGTTTTCTAGATTTGGGGTTTGTAGTGGCTAATCGGCTTATCACTTGACGATTGAAGTCCCCCATTCTCCCCCAATTCATGGCCTGGAGGCATTCCATAATTAATTGGGTGCAGGCCGAAAGTACAGCCCAATTTAGGGAGTACACGCTCGGACTAGGTAAATACCATATTGCCAACTGCTGGTACACTATTTTCACTGATTTTTAAACCAACTGCACATTCGACTCTGAAGGAAACAGATAGAGCCGTAGCGGACCCGACCCCATAGAGTATGATTGTAGGCTGAAACCATGTGTTATGTTTATTATTACAGTGCCCCCTTCATACACCCTGTCCTGAGGCTCCTAGTACTGAATACCCTGCACCACATTTATTAGGCGAGGTGAGTAAACTGGGCAGTACTGGGTTGTTAATCTGAATGGTCTGAAGCGTTAAGTTTTTAACAGTAGATTGGTTTCAATATATGAATCTAAAAGTTACATCATTTGATATGGCTCATGATGGGGTCTTTCATACAGTTGCCTTAGTTGGTGCATGCAACTATATCTGTTGCACAGGTACTTTACTACTGTATTCTGAGTTACCATACATCCTGTTGTGTAAGTTGGCAGAGCCCTTTTATTATGTTGCATCAGCACAGTTTCTGCAAAGTGGATTATGTTTTGTTTATATCACTAATCATCCTAATGTATTACTTGCCTCTCAGTGCTTGGCTATTTTGGTAACATACGTTTGACAAGAAAGCACAAAACTCTCAATAAACATATTGAAACAGAAAAAATGAATGAGAAACAGATTGGGATAATAGTTAAAAGGTGATTGGTGGCCATTTTCCCTATTAAAGCATATGTTACAAATGTACACTGGAACACACTGAGGCAGGGGCTGCCACTGCAGGTAGTAACAAGCGTTATGTTCCCCGTATCCTGATCTGTAAGAAAGTCCTTCCTCTTCCCTCACCCAGAGTCGTTATTTCCCTGTTGTTGGTATTTATATGGCTTGTTTTTGGCCAAGTTTTAGAAAACGCCAAATACATAGTTGCCAGTTGATGCAGTCAAAGGAGCTAACTATGAATTTAGATACATTTGGTTGAACACACACCAGTATTTTATTATGTCAAGGGTAGCCGTGAATAAAAGGAAGGCTTTTGGGTGTACCCATGGGCATTTTGTTTATTGCTCCTGGACCCCTGCGTTTGTTCTGCAGAAGAACATTCTAAGAACTCTAAGGTTGAATCCACTAAAGTGGTATTGTCCTCCTCGGTTCTGGGGGACTGTTGAGGATGAAGCATGCCATGATAATTTGTGGGTATGGCGACCTCTCAAATATCATGTTTTGATCCCTCTAGGTGAGTTTCTCAGTGACTTGCTCAGTTAATTACACAAGAGGTGTTCGCTACTCAGCACCATTTGTTATATATACTTATTGCCAGCAGCCTTCTTTTATTATTGTCCCTATGTGTAGTCTCGCTCCTCTCATTGTCTCCTGTTGTTGCTGATCTCGGTCCTCCCCCTTCGCAGACACTCAAAGGTATCAACCAAAATTCGATCCCATTGAATATGGTCCTATATTATCCCTGCTCACTTCTTCTTTTCTCTCTTGATCCTTCAAAGGCCTCCAAAAATGACTGTGAACTATTATTTAGATGACCAGTTTCCACTGGAATCCATTAACAGCACTATATATGCACTTATTTGTGATACTCGGCCGCCACGATCCGGCGAAAGAGTTCCCTCTTGAAGAAAATCAGGTCTATAGTCCCGGGAGTTAAAAAGAATTCACCTCAGGAGTGTTTAGAACTTGGAACAGCGCGGTCAGTTAAAATCCCGCACTGAAATAAATACAGTCCAAACCGGGATCTGTTTCTTGTAATCAGAGATCATGGGGCCAACGCCTCCGGAAATGCACGTGCATATATAGTGCTGTTAGAGGATTGCATTGGAGACTGGTCGTCTAAATAATAGTTCACAGTCATTTTTGGAGGCCTTTCTGCCCCGGATTTTCAGATTTTAATAGTTATTGGGAATATATGTTGTTTTTCCTGAAGAAGGTGCTGGCTGTATATTGATTGCCCACCGAAACGCGTCGATGCTTTTAGAAAAGGAAACCACATTAAGTTTGAGGAGACAATTGTACTGAATGAAATAATTGGAACAATAATTTCAGTAATCACAAATTGATCTGTACCTTACTGATGTAGTGTTTCTTTGAAAATAGGAATCATTTTTCCTTCATCTGTGTTCCCAATTGTGTATATCAATGTAGTTTGTTTTTAACTGATGTAATTTAGATTTATTGTATGTTTATGAATATTATTGTTTTTAACATCAGTTTGAAGCTTATAGGGAGCACGATAATTAGATAAAGTACATTGTATATTGTGCTCTAACTAATGCTGTGAATACATTTGCATTTTTTTATTTTTTTGTTGTTTTTGTTTGATTACATTTCCCTTTTTGTTCATTTTCATCTCACTGGTGGATAAAGGTCGTATGAGGTATTGTGTTGTGTTGTTTATGATAGTCACCCGAAGGGGACTTTTTTTCAAGACTTTGAACTTTGTTGGTACCCTCCCCCTTCGTTGCTGGGTCCCTCTCTCTTTGCTTTTGAGATCTTCAAGGACAGCCAGTGGAGTTCCATCAGGATGCGCTCAACGTGATCATATTTCTTCAAGCCCTGGATGAGATGTGTGCTCGTAATTCATGAGCACAAAGGCCTCCACAGCAGTTCGTAAGTCACCTTCTGTGAGAAGTGGTCTTATTTACTTCAGTGAAGAGTGCTGGTAACAGGCCGTCTGTCTTTTTATGACAGTGTGTTTATTGAGGGTGATTTTGGTGTCCAGGGTGAATCCAAATAACTAGGCTTTGAGTTAAAGTGTGGGTTAATAGTCATTAAGGTTTGTATCATTGGCATAATTGTTGGAAGATAACAGGAATTCTGTACTGGGGGCTGGGCGTCAGTCAGGTGCTGGATATTCAGGTCTGGATGAGGTGCAGACAGCATTTGAGGCATTGGATGTCTGGGAGAGGTGAAGACTTAAGTACAGATGTCTATTGTTGGCATATGGGTGAAGTGGATTTTGATGCTGGTTTTGGTGAGTAGAGCCCCAAGGGAATCCACGTAGAGGTTCACAATGAAAGGGAATGTTATGGAACCCTGAGGGGCTCTGCATGTGATATAGATCGTCTGGGTTCTGGAGGTGTCAATTTGAAGGAACTGAAGTTGGTTGGATACTAGGAGGAGGTACTATGAAGGATGTTGTTAGTGAATCCCATTTAGGATTTCAGGGTGTGGATGAGGGTTGGACAGTCAATGGTCTTGAAGGCAGCTGAGAGGTCCATCAATATTAAGAGGTAGAAGTCATCTGCATCTGTGGTCAGGAGGGCATCATTTACGATGCGCAAGATAGCTGTTTTTATGCAGCAGAATAATTGAAAGCTAGACTGGGAACCAAGCAGGAGATGGTTGGCATTCTTTGAGTAGTGCATAGACTGCTATTTTCGATGATTGTGCAAGTAAAGGGAAGGGGACTGATCGGCCAGTAGTTTGGATGGTCATTTGGGTCTTGTGTAGGTTACTTTAGAAGTGGTAGGATCTGTAGTGAGAGTTTCTCGGAAGATGTCTTTTATTTTTATTTTTTTGTCCTCATTTGCCTATTTGCCGCTCAAAACTCTAACGAAACCACCCTGGGCTTTTCAACCTCATTCACTGGAGATAGTTTGAGAGGGAGACAAAAAGAGGTGGGGGAGTAGATGGGGAGGAGGGCCAAGCCGAAGTCTAAGACCAAAGGCTCCCCTTTCCCCAGACCCTCCTAGTCACCCAGAAGGAAAACCTTCACCAGCCGAGGAATTCTCAGGCTTAATCATTGGACCTTTACTGCTTACGAATCAAAACACCCTACACTTCCCCCAAACGAGCCAAAAAAGGAATCCAAAATTTATATCTTTTCTTTGTCTGATCCGAAATGTCCAATTTTGCAATAAATCTCATAGAGCACAACCAGTCATGCTCTGTTGGAGGCACAGGAGAAACCCATTGTTTGCATATCTCTCTACGGGCCAAAAGCACGGCATAAAAAATAAGCTTGGCATTATTGTCTGTGCCCTTACCTTGCAAATCAGCTCTTCCCGATATGACCAACTCTGGGCTTACCTGAATCTGGGCCCCCAGGATACTTGACAGAAAAGAACTCACGGCCTCCCAGAAAGCCTGGATCTCCGGACACCACAGAAACATATGTAAGTCGTCTTCGCTCGGGCTTGTACACTTGGGACACACGACCACATCTCCTGAGCTGAACTTGGAGAGTCTTCGAGGGGTCCAGTACGCCCTGTGCACCGTGAAAAAAATGGTTCCCCCTTAAAAATGCAGGTTTTACAATTTTATAAAGCATAGACATTGTTACTTGCCATTGATTTTCCGTAGCAAACTCCGGCAAGCAATCTCCCCACAGGGACTCAGGAAGCGTAAACTGGCCATCCTCCATTTTAATCAGCAACCAGTACCAAGTGTGAGAAGTGAGCAAGGAGAAGTGTGGCTCAATGGTTAGAGCGGCAGACCCTGATGCAGAGGTCTGGCCTGGGACCAGGGTTCAATTCCCTGCCTCGGCTGGTCTTGGGCTCAAAAATTCCACGGACCTGACAATTCTCGCCTCGGTGCCTATTCCAATCATGGAGTCCCACTCTGCAACTCTGGGCAATAGCTTGCTTAATCTCCACAACAGCCCCCACAATGCTAAGGATGCCTGGCCTCCACCTTGGGGGTGCCCAGGAGTGGACACCTCACAGGGAAAGCCAGGATGGGTTCCACAGCGGTATTCGTACAAGCACCTTGAGACCCTTGCAGGTGAGTAGTGCACTATACAAGTATCAATTTACATTTACCACAGCGCTATTTCTTTCTTAAAAGCACGAGTCGAAAACAGCTTCTCCTCCAGTTCATTATAGGAACCATTTTGATCACACATTCCCGCCGACCAGCTCTGGATCTGTAAATACTTGAATCTAGAGAAGCTAAAACCCCACTCCTCCTCACACTGACCCCATGTGATTAATGATCCATCCGGGAATAACTGCTCCCATCTCTGAAGACCCTTCTCCCTTAAAGGACAAGCCAGCAAATCCTTAGACCACGGTGGGGATCCTGCGGCATCCCAGATTGAGGCCTTATGACTATAATATGGAATCTTAACCACCCGCCTGATTCTATACCAAGTCTCCGTGATGTCTCTTAAAACCTTCAACCTGACCTTTTTAAAACATTTCGGATCAGCAAATTTATACATGAATCCATTCTCGTTATAGTCCTGCTTCTTGAGCATAGCTTCACACATTCTGCCAATTGCCGAGTTCGTCGGGGTATTCAGCAACATCCTCATATTTTTTAACAAAAATGCCCATGAATAGAGTTGGAAATCTGGGACTGCCAAACCACCCTTCATCAACCGTCTCCTTAGCTTCTTCCAGGAAAGGCGCGACCCTTCAGATGCCCAAAGAAAAGTGGCAATCTCACTCTGAAGTTTTAAGAACCACTCCTTCTTAAAAGACAAGGGCACTGTTTCAAACAAAAATGTTAACTTTGGCAGGATCATCATTTTGACCAAATTAACACGGCCAAACAAGGTCAGCGGTAAATGCGACCAACCCCTTAGATTGGCACTTATTTCCTTTTTAAGCCTAAAAAAATTTACCTTTGTAAGATCTAGTAGGTTATGAGTAATCCTTAATCCAAGGTACCTTATATCTTTTTTAAATTCAATTCCCTCCGTATTCATATTCCAAGCCATTACTTCGGTTTTTTCCTTATTAACATCATAGCCCGAGACAGCCCCAAATTTTTTTGTAATATCCAACAGATGAGTCATGGTTTGTTGTAATTTAGAGGTGTAAATTATTATATCATCTGCATAGAGCCCGATCTTCTTCGACCAAGCTCCCACCTCAAAAGACACAATCCTCCCAGAAAGTCTTATCATACAGGCAAGAGGCTCTATATATAAGTCAAACAAGAGCGGAGACAATGGACACCCCTGCCTAGTGCCTCGCCTAATCCTTACTGGCTGGGTCAATGACCCATTCACGAGCACTCTTGCTGTGGGGGCCCGATAAATAGCTGACAGAATTTTACAAAAATTTGTACCCAAAGTTAGATGTTTGACTAAAGAGTGCAAATACGCCCAATTAACTCGATCGAAGGCCTTGGCGACATCTAATGCGATGACCGCCAAGGAAAGATCATAAGAAGAGGCTAAATCTATGGAACCAATAAGGGAAACGGTCAACTCCTTTAACTGTCTGCCTCTAATAAAACCCTTTTGGTCCTCATGGACTAAATGTGATATCACCGTATTCAGCCTTGCAGCCATGATTTTAGCAAAGAACTTATAATCAGTATTTAAGAGGCAGATAGGTCTGTACGATTCAACATTCCTAGGAGATTTACCTGGTTTAAGAATAAGCGTTATATTTGCCTCATTCCATGAAGGCGGGAGAGAAGTATCACCTGTAAAAATCCCATTAAACAACTGTGTCAAAATAGGAGTTAAAACTGGAGACAGGGCTTTATAAATTTCTGCCGGAAGACCATCCGGACCAGGAGCCTTGCCTCGCTTTCCCTGTCTCATAACCCCCTTGACCTCTCCCTCCGTAATCTCTTGGTTGAGAACAACCTTAAACTCCTCCGATAAAGGGACTAAAAGTTCCACCCATCTTAAAATTCCCTGGTCATCCACCACCAGATCTTCCTGATAAACCTTCTCAAAATAGTCATGGAAAGCTGCAGCTATACCTTTATTATCACTAGATATTAATCCCGTCTCGTCGCATTTCACTTCTTTAATCAAATTACGTACTTGCTCACTCTTTATCTTCCAAGCTAAAAGCTTGCTGCAACCCTCGCCATACTCAAAATGAGCAAGCTGGCTAACATCCCACTTCTCTTTAACTCTAGCTCGAAGGATTCCTGCTAGATCTACCTTTAAATCCGTTAAATCTTGTAAAACCTTGTCCCTGACCTCCAAATTAGCTAGATTAACTAAACCTGCCTTTTGCTTACGAATCTTCTCTTCGATGTCGGAGACTCTCTTATAGTATACTCTTCTTTTCTTGGCTGCCAAAGCTCCCATCCTCCCACGCAGGAACGCCTTGTACGTGTCCCAGACAATCTCAGTCTTAGCCGACCCCTGATTACTCTCAAAAAATTATTTTGACTCCTGTTTGAGAATTCTCCTTTACCTCCAATTCAGAGAGTATCATTCGATCCAACCTCCAGGTTGAGGCCGAGGAGCCATCACCAAATGTCAACCTAAGCAAAATGGCTGAGTGATCAGAGAGATGTACACCAATATGCTCAACCAGCAACACTGAATTGACCAACCTATGATCTACCAAAAAATAGTCGATCCAGGATTTATGATTATATTTTCTATTATAGAACGTAAATCCTGACGAATGACTAGACCTCCTTCTCCAAATATCCCACAGCCCCAGCTGAGACATCAGCAATCTGATTCTGTTTGCCATTTTAGGATTTACCGCTGCTCTACTATTTTGCGATCTATCTAGTTTGTGATCTAGCACTGTGTTGAAATCACCAGCCATTATAATCTGCCCAGGTAAATTCAACAATTCCCTTGCCAAATCATCTAAAGGACCCACATCATCCTGGTTCGGACCATAATAACCCACTAGAACATACACCTTTCGACAAACCTTTAACTTAACAATCACCCATCTCCCTCCAACATTTGTCGCATTGCCCACCACTGAGATATTCAAACCATATTTAACTAAGACTACCACTCCTTTAGTTCCTGCTGTCTGTGGAGTATATACTGCATGGACCAGCCAACGTTGAGATAAAAACAGTAATTTACTTTCCTCAGCAGTCAAATGAGTCTCCTGTAATATAACAATTTGTGCTGGAGAGCCCTTCAAATATTGCATAATCAGTTCCCTTCTTCTCTTTACACGCAACCCATTCACATTCCACGATAAAATCCTCAATTCGTTTAAGCTACCCCCACTCTTCCCTCCCAGAAAGTGCACTCACACCCTCCCTACCATTAACAGCAAAAGTGCAAATGAGGATTTTCCTGATTTTACCCCTAACCATTCTCTCCCAGACCCACCAAAAACCTACAACCCACCCCATTACCCGGGAAAACCCTTTCCTACTACCCATGGCTAAAAGCCTTGTGAGTGCCCCTTGACGGACGGCGCATTGATAAAAAAATATATATATATACACCCACAGTGAATAGAGTGAATAGAGTCTTAACCTATCACCAAGAACATCCAGAGTATCCCACAAAAATCCCAAAACTCCATACTCAGAGGCTACCCGATTGACACTGTTCCAAAAATGTGTCTACATCTTCTACAAAACGAAAAGAGTGCATCTTATTATTCCACATCACTTTTAACAGTGCAGGAAATTTCAGCTGAACCGATGCCCCCAATTTCCTCAGTGGTTCTATTTTTTTACCACGCTCCCACTGTCTGTTAGCCATAACTATAGATAGATCTGACCTAATTTCAACTTTAACGCCACCTGCTTCCAAAGTTTTCTTCTTAAGAGGGATTGCTAGAAACTTTTCTTTCAAAGTAAATGACATAAAATGTATCTGAATTCTCCTGGGTTAAGCACGATTAGGATTCAACCTGAAAGGATCCCGATGCACTCTCTGAATATCTTTGGAGATTTCCTCCTCAGTCTCCTCCAACTGTAACTTAGTCTTCAATAAATGTACTACATATTTCCTAATATCCTCACCTTCTCTACCCTCAGGAAGTTTTAGGATTTTCAAATTATTCCTCCTTTGCATGTTCTCCAATCTTTCTACCCTTTCGTCATATTCCCTTTCCTTGTTCTTAATTTGATCTAAGTCCTTGCGGTTGACCATGACGTCGACCTTAAGATCTCTGACCTCCATCTCTAGTGCAATCGTACGGGAGCTCAAATCGTCAATCTTCTTCTCTAATAAGCCACAGGCCACCCTAATACTCTCCTGATTAGACTCTGACTTCTCAAATCTCTTCTGCATCTCCAAACTGAGATTTCTAAGCATAATAATTTTAGGGGAATCACTACCCACCTGCTCTGGCACTGGGTCTGGCTCTAACCCTGGCTCACTCAAATGCTCAGACTGTTCACACCCCTGCGCTACCATACTCCCCGCTTCCGTCACAACAGTAGCTGCTGCTGCAGCAGCTACAAGGCCAGAAACAGAAACAGAGCACCTTGGCTTAGAAAAAACCCCATCCTAAGCCTGAACCTGAGGAGCATCGCCCATAACTGGAGCCAAAACCTGAAAACTATTAGGGGTCAAATGGGGCGACCAATCCACCAGGTCTGTATCTGGACCCTCTCCCAAGCTCCCGGTACCAGACCCACAGTTGTGATGAAGCTGTTCACCCATCAGGGCAGACACTGAACTAGTTAGCTTTATCGGGGGTGTTGCTTTCAGGACCAGTGTCTTAGGGACCACCTTTAAATACGATCTGAGAGAGGGAGTCACCTTAATCTTACTGTCCAACAAATCCCCCTTGACAGCTTATTATGCACTGTACTGTTTTTAGCACGTTGCCTTCCACTACACTTCGGCTCACCCACCCCCCTCACCTCCTCAGTGTGTGGTGCGGATAAGCCTCCCTGATTACAAACTAGATCCTGTGCCACTTTCCCCGTGCTCCTTAGCGCATACCTGGAGATGCCTCTTTCCTCTCCCCCGCCGCTAACTGTAGCAGTGTCACTTCCAAGATTTTGAGCGAGTAACTGATTACAGATATGCACTGCCTTTAAACCGTCACTGTCTGGTCCGACCTGCACTGTGGGCGAGACCTCAAATGCCTCAAAATGCAGTTGCTGTGTTTTTGCACATAAGTGAGAGGAATGTACCTGTGCTTTCACAGAAGCAAATCGCTCGACCGATCTTCTCTCCCTCTCGGACCTTGCAGCAGCCTGACTGCCTCTGCCCCGTCCTCCCCCTCGGAAGACGAACCTCGCAGCCGCTCGGCGGCCCTTGCTGACTTCAAGCGCTGCCATATCCCAACTGTGGTCACCTAGGCTTGCAGGCACCTCCTCTACGGCATCATCCAATGTCTCCAAGCTCCGTAGGGATCCGTGAGCCGATCCCGCCATACGCCGTGCGCCGCAAGGAGCGAAAAAGAAACAGAACAGGTAACAACTCCTGCTCGAATGTAGTCGCGCTGGCGTTTATTTAACAAAGTTACCGGAGAAATCAAGTCACCGCAACTTCAAACGGGCTACTCGCATCCGTAAGACTCCATACAACAACAAACGCATACGCAAAACGCCATCCACCTCAGGAGCCGCTCGCGACCCGCAACTAGCCGGCCGCCATGTTTTCCCCCACGGAAGATGTCTTGAATGAGGAAGGCATGGACAGCGGTAAATAGGGGTGAGAGAAGTTCTCAGGAGAGAGCTTTGATGAAGGACAAGAATAAAACGTTGTCTTCATAGGAGGGGGCATAGAGAGGGTTGCGTTTGTTGGTGAGATCTGCGGGAGATAAGGAATCGAAGGATGACAATTGCACAATGCTAAAGGAATCAGTAGGTCTAACCAGAGAAGAAAGCTTGGTATTGTTGATGTACTGTCAAATCTTCTGTATTTTTTAACTAAAAGGAGTGTATCCCATTTATCTACTGAGGGTGGGATAAAAGGATGTGGTAGGCAGTTGATACAGTTCTTGATTGGAAATTTACATTCCCAAGTGCTCCAAGATAAACAGTTCAAAAAATATTTGTATAATAATTTATTTGAGTAGGGGCGTGGACAAGTGACACAAAATGGCGGATGTGAGCTTGTGAGACTCTGGAACGGTGGGCCTCCAAATTCAGAGAAATCACACCCGCCCCCCCACCCCAGGACACCCTGCTGCCATCAGTAGCTGAGAGGTGCACCTTGAACTGCTGACGCATTTGGACTGGGCTAGGGAGCAATATGCTGCACCAGTGAGGCTTGCATGTCATTGCCAAGTTGAAGCTCGCAGGCAGTGGCAGCTGAGGGCCCAGTGCTGGTGTGCCTGATGGGCCTGTGCGGTGGGCAATGCAGTGACTACCTTCATTGTCCTCCCCCCCCCCCCCCAGCGGCGAAGAGTGGTGAGTCCAGGGAAGCTGCCAGAGTGAGAGAGGAGGACAGCAGCCTCGGATTTGGCACGTTGTTGGTGGCTGGGGAGTGACAGGTATTGTAGACTGTGAACTGCTCCCCCCGAAGCATTTAAGCTTTCTGGGTAATGGGAGGGTGGTCCCCCTCTCTGTAGGACAGAAGTGGAGGAGCAGGAGTCGGGAGAGGGGCTCACCAACACACCTGCAGCCCAGTACGGGCTCCGACCGTTGGCAACAGAAGAGTCGGTCGCTGGCTGGGCCTCACCTGATTGCTCGCGTCACCTACTGGTGCTGATGGACGTCGACGATTCTCCCCAGTGGATGAAGGACCTGTAGGACTGTGGTTGGCAGGGTTACAGCTCTATGAAGGGGCAAGGATGCTCTTGCCTCCCCAGTGCCTCAGAGCTGGCCACAACGCGCTGGGAAATGGCCGGCCAAGTTGAGGCCCCTCCTCCTCCTGCAGTGGCCAGGTCACCCTACTGCTTCCCTGTGTGAGTTGGCGCACCTGCTGAGACCCCCTGGGATAGGGGTGTGGAGATGGTGCGCACCAAACTGGGGAAGGCCCCTCTGGGTGCAGAGGACATTAGGGACCGACCCAAGGACACAGCAATAGACTCAGTGTCCGTTGGAGCGTTGTTGCAGGGCACACAGGACCCACTGTCTGTCAAACTAGATGTTATCCTGGAGTACAGGTTGAACCTGGGGGACAGAGTTGATGCGTTATCAGTGGAATTGAGACTCCTACAGGAAGTTCAATGGAAACTGTCGGAGAGGATAACGACTGCAGAGGCCACTGTTAAGGAGCTGCAGCCTCTAACGTAGGCCCATACCCACCAGATTGTGGCTCTCACTGACATGGTCAAGCAGCTGCTGGACAAACTAGATGATCTATAAGGCCACTCTCGGTGTTGCAATATCAAATTGGTTGGATTTCTGGAGGGAGTGGAAGGTGACAATCCCACAGGTATCGTGGAATTCTGGCTCTCTGTATAGGATGTGCCAGGGAGTCTGTCCCCCTACTTTGCTGTTGAGCTTGCATACAGGGTCCGTGCAAAATAACCTCCGCTAGGTGCCCCTCCTAGGCTGATTGTGGCAATGATATTGAAATTTAAAGACAGTGCTACAGACCACTAGGCAGTTGGAACGCATCATTGAAAGTGCTAACATCCTCCTGTTTCTGGATGACACCCTTGTGGTTCAGCACAAGACAGCATCAATCCTTCATGTAAAGCGCAAACTGAGGGAGGTGGGTCTTAAGCATTCACTCCTATTTCAAGCAAAACTGAATGGAAAATCCGACTTTTTTACAGGGTCCAGTGATGCATGGGACTAGGTCGAGCAGTGACTCTATGCCTCACGAGGGGAGAGTGACACCACCATGCAGAGATCTTTCCCTAGCTTGCTGCAACAACAGGGGTGCCAGTGAAAGGTTTCCCAAGGTGCTGGCAGAGTCTACGGGGCGTCAACAGTGGTGCAGTCGCAGCATGAGCGTATATTGGCTCTTGCAGTGGTGTCCTGCTTCCGAGATCAGGACATTACTGGTCTCCTTGGAGTGTCTGGAAACGCTTCATCTGAAGGTGAATCGCTGCTCACACAACACAGCAAGTCCGCCCTACTGCACCCAGCAGTCGTGCTGTAAGCTGGAGATGACATGTTCGAGCCACTGCAAAAATCCTCCTCCCTTCCCTTTACCCCATCTGATGTCCGGGTGGAGGGGCAGGACAGTTCTCCACTGTAGCCGGGCCCCCCTCTGGATATTGCCCCACTTTCAAACCGAAGGCTCAGGCCGGGCAACTAAGACCATGTTTCCACCCCCCACCTTGAGACCCTTGTGACTCTTGGGAAACCATTGCACAGGACCCATACACTGAACATATCTTTTTTTGACTGTTTGGGCAGCCAGATGTTGCTCTGCCACCCTGAGGTTGGGAGTTAAGAAAGGTCTTTTTTTTTTTGATAATCAAGTATATTACATTTTTCAAAATTCAAAAGAATACATTGGTAGCAATCAGCCACGTTATTCAGATACAGTACATTAAAAGAAGACGACTTAGACTCATTCGGCACTTGTGGACAGAACACTGCCCCCACCCATTGCTCACCACATACATAACCACTTGGACCCTTCATACGGGCGGTAAGTTAAACCATTTGCCCCATATTTTGCCAAAGAGGTCTGGGCAGCCCCGGGCCTCGAAGAGGGGTTCTTCTTGGGTACCACACCAATCCACTCCCCGGCTCCAGCTCCGCATGGTGGTCAGCTTGGCCTAGGACCAGAACGCCGCAATGTTGCGCTTCGCCACTGCCACTGCCGTTCCCTGGAAGCGCTTATCGGCCTGGGATCCATCGAGGCCATCGAACACTCCCAGGATCAGGGGTAGCGGGTCATGGGGGACCTCCCACCCTAGAGTTTATGTAAGTTCATGCTCCACCCATGCCCAGAACGGCGCTAGGGTGAGACATTGCCACACCGTGTGGTAAAAATCAGCTGGGGCGTGGTTGCAGTGCGGGCAGGATGGGGAGAGCCGCAGGCGTGCACTAAACAGGCGTGCGGGGTGATGTATGCCATGTGGAGGTAGTAGAGTTGGACTAGATGCAACTTGGAGGAGGTCATCAGGGTCTTGGGTGCCATAAGGGCGTCCCTCCAATCCGCTTCCTCCAGGAGACACAGCCACCCCTCCCACCGGGCACGAAGCAAGTCTAAGGATGCGGGGCCGTTGTTCACCAATGAGAGATAAATCCACAACACCCCCCCTCTACCCAGGTTCCCCATCATCACTTGGGCCTCCAGGGGACTAAATTCGGGGAAGGAGATGGGGGATGGAATATGGGCTTGGAGGGCGTGCCTCAGCTGTAAGTACTTGTAGAATTGGGAGGAGTGGAGGGAATAGCGGTGTTGTAAGTCTGCAAACGATCTGACATGGTCCCCTACCCAAACGTCTCCCAGTAGCGAGATCCCGATGTGGTCCCTTTTACAGAAGTTCTGGAGGGACGAGACCTCTTCCAGCCAGGCAACACTCCACAGAGGCATCTGCCTGGTGAGTTTCCGGTTCCACTTTACGTAACATAGGGCGGTTCGCCAGGCCATGATCACCGTCCTGGTGACGGGGGGGAGAACTTGTGGAACAGGGCTCCCATACAGATAGGCTTGGATTTGCGCGAAGTCCATCGACCGGAGTTCCACTCGGTACGCCGGGTCAGACCAGCCGCCTGCGAACCACGGATCACGATAAGCCTCGTGGCCAGGTAGTAGAGGTGGAGATTGGTCACCCCCATTCCCCCATCGTAGGGGGATATGCAGCAATGCGCTAGGGACATGCGCGGTCTCCCTCCTCCGCATAAGAATCGGGTGAGGACACGATCCAACTCTCGAAACCAACTGCCTGGGAGATGAGTGGTCACGTTCTGTAAGATGTACAGGAAGCGGGGGGAGGACCATCATTTTGAAAAGGGCACTCCTACCAAGGGGATTGAGGGGAAGGGTCTGCCATCTTCTGAGGTCCGCCATGGCCTTGGTGACCAGGGGCGTGATGTTCAAGGCCCACTCGAGCTCCGGGAGGAGGGCCACCCACACCCCCAGGTATTTGAAGGATTGCCTCCGCAAGGGGATGGTCGTTTGCCAGTCGAAGTCTGGGTTTAATCCATCACCGTTCTTTAGCCCACTCTGCCACCCCAGTTCAGACATGGCCATATGCAAATCAGTCTGACCCTGTGCCTCATGGGAACAGTCCAGCCCGAACTGCCAAGCCATGTCTTCCCTGGACCGGAAACAAGCTTCCTAGGACCGGTTTCTGGCATTTCAGCCGTCTTCAGCCAGGCTTGCTTGAATCCAGTGGCAAAGGGAGCAAGGGACTCACGTCTGAGCATACCCTGCCAACTTATGGCGAACAAAGCAAAAACCAAAGGAAATGATGGACGGAGTGTTGAACATTGCAAGCACTCACCCCCAGTCAACTGATCTGGGTTTAATCCATCACCGTTCTTTAGCCCACTCTGCCACCCCAGTTCAGACATGGCCATATGCAAATCAGTCTGACCCTGTGCCTCATGGGAACAGTCCAGCCCGAACTGCCAAGCCATGTCTTCCCTGGACCGGAAACAAGCTTCCTAGGACCGGTTTCTGGCATTTCAGCCGTCTTCAGCCAGGCTTGCTTGAATCCAGTGGCAAAGTGAGCAAGGGACTCACGTCTGAGCATACCCTGCCAACTTATGGCGAACAAAGCAAAAACCAAAGGAAATGATGGACGGAGTGTTGAACATTGCAAGCACTCACCCCCAGTCAACTGATCTGGGTTTAATCCATCACCGTTCTTTAGCCCACTCTGCCACCCCAGTTCAGACATGGCCATATGCAAATCAGTCTGACCCTGTGCCTCATGGGAACAGTCCAGCCCGAACTGCCAAGCCATGTCTTCCCTGGACCGGAAACAAGCTTCCTAGGACCGGTTTCTGGCATTTCAGCCGTCTTCAGCCAGGCTTGCTTGAATCCAGTGGCAAAGTGAGCTTCCTAGGACCGGTTGCTTGTTTCCGGTCCAGGAAAGAAACTGGGGTGGCAGAGTGGGCTAAAGAACGGTGATGGATTAAACCCAGATCAGTTGACTGGGGATGAGTGCTTGCAATGTTCAACACTCTGTCCATCATTTCCTTTGGTTTTTGCTCAGATAATGTAAACAACCATATGAAATACAGAAAAAATGGGTGGGATAATCCTCGCCTCCGTATCCTTAATAGAATTTAAAATTCTTGTCACGTATGTTCGCAAATTTTGAATTCTATGTCAGGAACGGAGGCTCTGATTATGCTTGTTTAAAGTTGCGCCACCACTACAGATGCAATATCCACAATCGGTTTATAATAAAAGGTCTTAAACATAGAATCAGATGACCAATCAGTTGCCTTCATAATGTCTATTAAACTAACCCCCATAGAAAAAGCCTTGGAAGCCATAGCTCCACGAGCTGAATGTGCACCAAATTTTGTAACATCAATTCCTTCCTCACCTATGAGCCATCTCACCCATCTTGCTAATGTAGCCAGGGTCACTGGGCGGAAAGGTTTTTGCAGAGCAATCAACAACTGACCCTTCATATCCTGTCGAAATGCAACAGTACTTACCTCATAATCCTTAATACATTACACTACACAAAGTTTTGGATTATTAGGAAAACACGGGTAAGTAATAGAGGCAGTATTACACTTAGTGCGTCTGGAGATAGCAAAAGTGACACC
Source organism: Triturus cristatus (assembly GCF_964204655.1). Classification (NCBI taxonomy): domain Eukaryota; kingdom Metazoa; phylum Chordata; class Amphibia; order Caudata; family Salamandridae; genus Triturus; species Triturus cristatus. The sequence continues at coordinate 15,135,843 of NC_140582.1, forward strand.
TCTTGGTGAAAATCTACGACCTGCAAGATCCAGCGCACGGACATCAGAAACGCGCTTACAAGAAACCAAACATAATAACATAGTTAATTTTGCAGAAATTTGTTTGTGTGACAGCTATTTATTGGAGGGCCAAGCCTCCAAGAATCGTAAAACAGTAGAAACATCCCATAATTAAACATATATTGGGCAAGGAGGTTTTACCAACCTGATACCCCTGAGTAGCTTGCAAACTAAGGGATGCTCACCAGCAGGTTTGTCATTGACAGTTATATGGCCTGCAGAAATGGCAGATCGAAAATTATTAACCGTTCTATAGGCCATACTGGAAGAAGAAATGGATTCAAGAAAATTCACAATCAAAGAGATATCCGCTGAAGTGGGATCCACCTTCCATTGATCGCACCAACTACACCATCATTTCCAGGGTGTGGAATAACGTTTGTGTGTGTTGGGAGACCAAGCTTCGCTGATAAATCTGGTAGCGTCTCGCGAAAGCCCTGGGATTTTCCAGCGATCCCCGAAACCCGCCAGGCAACTAGAAGGAGTTGACCAGATTCTATCAGTGGATGCAGGTTGTTGAGAGGGTCCAGCAACAGATTCCAGCGCTGGGGAAGAAGGAGCGGCACTGCACAAATCATCTCCAGAAGAACCGGGAACCAAGCCTGAGCCCTCCAAAGAGGAGTGATCAGAATCAACTCTGACTGATAATGTTTCGTACGTGCCAAGACCCTGGGGATCATCACAAACGGGGGAAAGGCATAACACAGATGAGACGGCCAGTCCTGCAGAAATGCATCTGTGGCCAGAGCTTCCGGATCCGGGCGCCAACTGAAAAACATTGGAAGTTGCCTGTTGAGTCGAGAGGCAAATAGATCGATCTGGCACTGACCCCAAAGCCGAGTTAGAGACCTGAATACACAAGGATGAAGCCTCCAAATGCTGAAATCTCTGAGATGAGGAGAATTCCAATCGGCAATCAGATTGTTGCACCCCGGAAGATATTCCGCAATCACTGTGATTTTTCTCTGAAGACAAAAGTGCCAGAAATCCTTGGCGATTTCTGCTAAAATCTTGGATTTCGTCCCCCCTAATTTGTTGACATAACGTACCACTGACACATTGTCCATGGGGAGAAGAATGCAACAGTTCATTGTGCGTGGTGAAAGACAACAAATCGCAAATGACCCTGCCAGGAGCTCCAGACAATTGATATGGAGAGACAATTCGTCCTGGGACCACCGGCCCCCTGTACTTACCTGACCGCAATGGGCTCCCCATCCCCACCGACTGATGTCGGACTCTATCACCACTTCCGGAGACACTCCGAACAGGGCTCGACCATTCTAAGACTCCATGTGTTCTAACCACCACAACATCTCCCACCTTGCCTCCTCCGAAAGAGGAATCTGATCTGAATATTTGAGGCCTTTCTGGAGATGGCGGATTTTGAGTCACTGAAGTGCTCGATAATGGAGAGGACCCGGGAATATTGCTTGGATCGAGGAAGCTAGCAGGCCGACTATCCGGGCTACAGATCTCAATGATACAATCTGTTTGTGTAAAATCAATCTCAATTCCCTCTGACAGATCTGATCTTCTGATTGGGTAAGAGGTGCTGGCAACTGATAGAATTGATCAGAAAACCCAGGAACTCCATCGATTGAGACGAGACGAAAACTGACTTCTGTGGATTTACTAGAAATCCGAGCGACTGTAAAAGATCTATTGACCACTCCAAATGAGTCATTAACAGGCGAGGGCAACGAGCCATGATGAGAATGTCGTCCAAATAAATTATCAGACGAACACCCCGGGCTCTCAGAGACTCCACGACAGGCCTCAGAAGTTTCGTGAAGCACCAAGGTGCCGACAAGAGGCCGAAAGGGAGAACCTTGTACTCGAACCAGACTCCCTGTCATTGGAATTGCAGAAACCAACGATGGGGGCCGTAAATGGGGATTGACAGATACGCATCCTTCAGATCTAGACGGACCATCCAGTCCCCTTCTTGAAGAAGGTCCCGAAGAAGATGGATGCCCTCCATCTTGAAGTGTCGATAAACGACCCAGCCATTGAAGTCCCTGAGGTTGAGAACTAGTCTGGACCCACCCCCTTTTTTTTGAACCAGAAAGATGTTGCTGGAGAAGCCCTGAGGATGACAGGTGGTAGGAATTATGGCCCCTTTTTTCAGAAGAGCATCTATTTCCGTGGAAATGACATCCTGATCCTGAAGGGAAAAAACTAGGGGCGATGGAGGCAGAGTCTGAATAGGAAAACTGAAGAACTCTATCTTGTAACCCTTCACAATGTCTAACACCCATGCATCGCTCGAGATCTGTTGCCAACTGGGGAGAAAAAATGTAATCCTGCCCCCCAACAAAACTTCTGAAGCTGCGACCAAGCTCACCTGAAGCTGAGGAATCGTGATATCCTCCTTGATTTCCATCATAACGTCTCTTCCTGAACCTGTTGCGTGCTCTGTGAGTGGGATAGAATGAGGAGTTGTTGTTATATCCGGAGTCCTGATAACCTCCACGACGGGACTGAGAACCACGCTGGGCGCCCTGGTTATTTCCGCGGCCGAATGATCGTGCCCTATATAGTCCGGCCGTCCAAAAACCAGGCAAAAAGCTCGTCGAAGGGAGGACTGAGCTTTATCTAGACCCTCTGAAAGTGGCAACAAATTTGGTCAGTTCTTTAAGAAAAGGTTGACCAAACAGTAAACCCTGAGCCAACGGCCCAGACTCAGAAGAGGACAATTCCGCCGATTTTGGATCCAACTTCAAAAGAATAGATCGTCTGCGTTCACAAGACATGGCACAATTGGCGTTACCCAATTAAGAGATGGCTCTCTGAGCCCACCCAATCAACTCATCTGGATCAATGGCGGAGGCGGACTCCTTAGCCTGAAAACCCAGCTCCAAAATTTTCGTGAGGGGACCAAGCACGTCTAACAACTTGTCCTGACAAGAACGCCATGCTCTATCAATTCCCTTTTGGGGATCTTTAGCGTACTTCTTGAGATAAGTCATCATGAAGGGATCTACCTCGGGCGTTCCGCCAATTTATCAGCTAGATCTGGCCAAGGACACTCAGAACGCAGACGCGTCCTCACATCTTTGTCAAAAGGTTGGTGAATGTGGGACTGGATATAATCCGCTACCTCCGCGGACGGGAGCCAGGAAGACGAATTAGGGTGCACAATTTCTTTAGGATCAAAAGTAAGGACTTGTGGTTGTGTAGGTGCATCAACAAAATGCTCTTTATGAGCCTTCTTAGCAGGAGGAGGAGAATCTTCATGGTCCGAAGACATGCCAGAAGTGTCCCCATCATCCGGCTGGCTAGAGTGTGAAACCGTAGCATCTTTGGAAGAATGACCATAAGAATGGTCATTAGAGAGAGCCTTGGCCAATTTAGCAAAGTCAGACTTGTGAGGATTCGCAGCCTTTGCAGCGTTCGAGGAAGAACGACCAGAAGAACTAGGCAGCCAGCACTGTTGCAAAGCATACGAACACAAATGGCGTTTTAAAGGCTCAATAGCGCGAATCAGCGCTTTATTAACCGAATGTTGGACACCCACACCAAGTGCTTCAACCAACTCTTGCTCCATGGACCCAGAGGCCCCTTCATCATAGTAATAACCTTCCTCATCATAATAATCAGTCATGATAACACAAGAAGTGTAAATAATGCCCACAGGAGGAAGTGTAACACTGTAACCAAGTGTAGTGCCAAAAGGCACAAGAAGGGGGAGTGGAAAAAATACCCCAGGCAAGCCAGCAACACAGATACAAAGTAACTGTGAACAATACAAATCAAGCGTGGAGGGAGGGCTTGCCAAGAAACCACTCTAGGCAATGCCTATGCACAATTATCCAGCCCAAATACGTAGAGTGAGATATTTGGACGTAAGGTTTGGCGCTGCGACAGGGCAGTGGGCAAAGAGCATGACCAGCGCTGCTCCCATGCTAAATTGAAGTGTGTAAAGCCTGTAAATTGCCAGAAATGCATAAAAAAATGGCCGCCGCGCATGCACTGTAACGGCCGCCTGATCGCACTAGAAAGAGGACTACGCGATGGCAGTACGCATAGTCCTCTGGCACCGCACTCCCACTCCACAAGAAAGAAGCGCGGGCGCAATGCGCCCAAACCGGGGAGGTTTCAAATGCTCCCAGTTAAGGAAACATTAAAGCGGCGAAAATCTTGAAAAAGAGAGCACACGCAATGCGCGGCGAGCGCCACATGGGAAACACAGAGGCAATCACCAAATAGAGCAAATAAGAGCGCGATAACAAATGCGGTACAACCCAAGGCATGAAACAATTAGAACGCGACAGCAAATGCGCTACAAGCAAAACATGAAACAATGTAAGTAAAAATGTAAAGCACTTAACTGGCTGCGGAGCACAAAAGAAAGAGGATGTGGTATTCTCTTATGGACCTTTTATAGGGGATTCTCTATGGATGCCATGTGATACCCAGTGTGTGTTCATGGGTATTGTAGTGTTTATTTTCTTTTACTGTTATCTAATTGGCTGTTGAGAATTCTAGTAAAGAAATGAGAAGCATAATCGGAGCCTCCAGTCCTGACATGGAATTGGAGTAAGTAGTGTAGAATTCATAAAAGGGAACTCATAAAGGAATGCGACTCCGTTTCTCTTAGAATGTTGTGTCCAAATTCAATCTCAGTAAATTCACAAATAGTGACAGTATGCAATTCAGAAGGAAAGAGTAATCAGCACTCTGGTGACCTCTGAAAGTCTATGAAGGGATTCCCCCTACTTTTGGAACCCTGTGATAAGTCTCTAAAATGATAGCATTTTGTGAATACAAAAAAAACCAATTAACATCTTACTAAAATTCTTCACTTCAAAGGTTGCAGGTGAAAGGCAGAACATTATAGTGCAAATATATAACATAATCTATTTTGTACTTCCTCACTCCCCCAAAATATATTGGAACTCATGATCAATATTTAATCCCTTTTCAGCAGACGTAAACACTGTTAACATTAGTGACTCTACTAAGATTGGAAGTTGACACAACATATTAAGATAAACGGACTCCAAACTGGCGGCCATAACAAACGCTGCTTTAGATTGATTTAATTCATTTTTAGACACAAGCAGATATACTAAAATAGTGCATATTACTCCTTCTTTGTGGATTTTATACCGTTAAAATTAGTGAATCTGCTAAGATTGAAGTTGGACACGACATATTATGATAAACAGACTCATATTCCCTTATGAGTCTGCTTTTCATCTCTGATACTGACAAGAACAGGTAAGAGATACTATGCTATCTCGGGCCCATAAATAATTTGGGTGCTCTTGTTTACAGTGGTAGTTGGGGATGTTTTGTTCTGACAGGACCCTTTTTACTCTACACTCTTTTCTAGAAATTTCTGGATTAATCACGGCATTACTAATAATACCGCACCCGTTGCAAAATTCATCAACGTTTTATCGGCCTCTCTTTCAATTTAATAGGGGAGTTTGACTTGAACGTCACTTAAGTGATTTCACTATACCTAATAATGGAGATACTCTTCACGTTATACTAACGTTCCGTGTCTCGTGCTGATTTATTGCACTTTTACTCATTTGGCGGTTTGGTCACCTTTTTAAATCTGGGGGCAAGTTTATTGAAACAGGGTAATGAATACCATGGCGCTGTCTAAAAGGGCTTATGGGCCCTCCTATATATACATCAATTGCAGGACCCATACACAGGGTGAATGGGCCGATCGGTTACTGTATTAACCACATAATTAGATATCACAATCACTACTGCTATAGTTTAGAACTATAGATGATCGTCACAACTCCTTATGGGTGAACCGTATCTATTTTATATACTCTCTCATCAGAGGTCTTGTCAGGATTGATATACTAATACCTATAATTTTCATAATGGACTTACACTTGGGATGATTACAGGTTTTCGAAGGACCCTTCATATAGTGATTATAACATGGTTGGCTGAGTACTCCTCTCATATAGTAGGGTGGACCTGTGATGTTCCTCTAGCTAACAGCATGGATATGCTGCTGATTATATTCATTTGAGATTACGAGATAAGGGGCTACGGGCTCCTGCATGTTTTATTTTGCATCGGGGTCCCAATATGTGACTTCCCTGACCCTGTGATCTTTACCTAATATGATTACTCTGTATTGAAGCTCTTTTTTTACAAATACAATGAACTCGCCAACCGTTAACAATGAATATTAATATGAGGTTTAATGTCACTCTTCCTCATGAGCCTGCCCACAAATGAGTGAATAAATATCAAAAATCACTGGTAGTGGCATAATTGTATTGCATGATATTTTCTGAAAACTATGAACTGCATGAATGCAGGGAAAATGTCTTTCCTACTCACGTGCCTTCCCACATTGAGGGAATCAAATTATGTCAAAGATCTTGGGACTCTTAGTCACTGGTGGTGGCAATATTGTATGCCTTGACACTCTCTGCAAATTTAAACGGTACATATGTAAAAGAAAACTCCTGCTTCTTTATTATTTGTAGCCCTGATGAAGTTGATACTTTTTACGAAACATGTTTTGGCTACTTTGATGACTTGAAGACCTAAAATTGTAATAAATGACCTATGGAGTCCAAGAATTGAAGGAACATATGAACTGTGGATGGCATTTTTACTTCAAATCGAATACTCATGATAGATTCTGTGTGCCAAATGGGAATTTGTACAATTTGTATTGGAACCTCTTGAGGCTCCAAACTGTGAATGTGGGGTGAAGATTCCTCCCTTGTGTGCACCACCGTTACCTCTCAATCTTGATATAATATGTTAAATTGCCAGTTGAGCACTGAGGTAACTTTTACCCTTCCTTTGAGGAAAGTTGTCCCCAAGCCCCAATTAGAAGAGGTGAACTAGGGGTATGTTGCCTGACTTCCTATTAAATCTCTGGGGTCTCAAAAGCTGAAGAAGCTTGCCTTGGTGAGTAGGTAGCCTCAAATGCTTGATCATCATGGACCGCTGAAGAGCAGTCTGGGAGCCCAACCACAATACTGAAAAGTTGCATCCGAGTCTGCTCGGCCAGGGAGAGTCGTCAGAGTGCAGTCTGATAGCCTGAGACGGACATTACCCTCAGTTAAAGGAACCACTGGTTTTGCTGTGACCGGAGACCATTAGACCAGTGGCAATTATACTTTGGCTAGACTTCACTTGGACTTTGAGGGACATCGACATCTGTGTCCAAAGTCAACCCACTGTGTTCGTGGACCGAAAGGTGGCCCCAGGAAGATGTTGACTGGAGCAGCTTTCAAAGCAACCTTCAGCATCCTCTATCCCTTGCATCAAGACTGCTCTATTGGTTTCTATGGCGGTTTGCCCAAAGAACCCAGAACTGTATTGGGGACGGCTTTGACTGCAAGGTAACTGTCATGCTAAGCCTTACTCGCCATTGTGACGTGCTCCCTGCCTGAGTCAGTTGCCCAAAGTGGGCCAGAGTGTCTGAACACAACTTTATAAAAGGTTTTCACAGTAACTGCTGACCAAGGTAGTGACCAGTGCTTGTTTGCATTTGAAGTGAAAAGCAGTGATTTATGATTTTTAAATAATTTGTCTGGTACACTCCAGTGGATTTTGTCCACTTTGGTGTCTAAAAATTAATCTAAATATGAACTATTTTTATCAATTGGTGACGGATTTCCTTTGTGTTCTATTTCTTGCTTATTCAATTGTTTTGGTACTTCTAAATGCTTTGCACTTGCTCCATTGTTAAAGCCTGCCATTGCTACCCAGGTTGAGCTAAGGTTTTACAAACAAGTCTGACAGGACCTAAGACGGATTAGTGAATTCATCACATGGTGATGCTCCACGGCCAAACCATAAAATAAACCACTTTTCTCATATTGGTGCCTAGTGGTGAGATCCAGAACTTATGTTTAGCAGTACCATGCAGATAATAAGAATTTGAAACTGCCAAAAATCCATCAAGTCGAAGCTTAGAAGGAAGTTCTTGTAATTTCTAACCAAGTTGCTAAGTTCTGGAGTCGGCTGAGCACTACTTCTGAAAATTTGCAAACTATTAAAACGTGGAAAAATTTGTGAAAGGTTTGCCAAAGTTTTTAAAGGTTGTAAAAAGGGCTAGAAAACATGGAGATCGACTTGGCCACTCTGTCCATCGTAGAATGAAATGAAAGGAGGGCACTGTGCAAATATAGGAAGATCAGGGTGGATGTCTCAGCTAAAAAGAAGGACTTGGAGAAAGCCCTCAGGGCTTGGGAAGAAGCCCACCAAGCCAAGCACTGCTGGATGAGCACATTACCCCTGTCAGTGGGGAAGATAAACAGAATGAGGGGTACAATGGGAGCCTGGCCCCCACTGTCTGGCAGAGGTGCCCCTTCACATCTGACACAAGAGGAGCTCAATTTTAGAGCGGGGGCAAGGAACCTTGAGGCCCAAATGAATCTCAGAGATTGAGAATAGGAGACTGGCTTTGTAGGAAAGGACGCTGGTACTTTAAGAAAGGAGGGTCCAAATGGGCATGAAGCCCAAGGAGAATGGTGGGAGCAAAAACTATGAGGTAACTGAAGGGGGTAGCCCATGGTTCTAGATTGCCCAAGGGTTTTGTACCAAGGTGCGTTGAGGGGTATGACATAGACAAGTGGATGGCATGTTATTAGAGAACTTTAAGGATGAGAATTGTGGGTGCCCAACACTGGGGGTCCCTACTTTCGGAACTGGTTCCAGTCGTGGAGAGAGATAGGCTCTTGACACTAGAGGATGGGGTGGTAGAGTCTTACACCCACGTGAAGGCAGCACTGATTGAGCTATTTGGTCTAACCCTAGGGGAGAATAAGCAAACATTTAGAAATACCCACAAGGGGCAGCACAGACATGGGTGGACTTTGTTGAGGCATCAGTAAAATCACTGAAAGGCTGGATTGAGGGTAACAAGGTGGACACCTAAGAGGGGACTCTAATATTTGACGGTATAAGAGCACATACTTGCAAATTGTTCCTCGGAGAAGTTACACCAGCATCTATTAGACTATAATATGGCTATCCCTATGGAACTGGGTAAGATGGCTGATGAGTGGGTATGCACTAGGGTGCTCAAGAAGTCCCAGGGAGGTAAAATGGGGATAGGCCCCACTGGGGGAAAAAAAGTGGGTAAACGTAAAAAGAAAGAGATGTCTAAAGATCTCCAAAAGAATGTCCAGATGTGGGAATGCCGAACCGCATCTTTTTCTAAGGGGCGAGGGTACCTTGGAACTCCCCTGTTCATGTTCCTTCAGGTTTTTCACTTTGCATGTTCTTCAGTGTAATCAAGTGCTTTTTGATTTAGCATGCTGAGTGCGGGAGATGGTAGAGGAGTCCAAGGTGGGGGTTTCCTTTTGTTCACTCTTGTTTATTCTCTCATAACATAATCTTTTTCTTCAATTTTAGCAATGGATGTAGCTGGTCCCCAATTGGATCTATAATGATCATCCTACGTTTACTCTCTTCTGATATAATGTTTAAGTTTGACAGCCACATGTAACCTGCTTGATCTGCTAGTTGAAACATTTTTGATTTTTGATGTTGAATAGGTACTGTATTCATCAAATATATGATTTACCATGAATGTGTTGCATGTTGGTTGTAACTGTGCTTGATGATGCTGCTTGTTTTCAATGCAATATAGGAAAATATATAAAAAGATTCAAACAAATAAAAGGGGAAGAGGGTACCTAGGAAAGAATGATGACCCTTCAAAGGCAGGTGTGTGTCACGACTGTCAACAGCCAGGATATAAGAGGGGAGATGCTGTGTGCACCAAGACGTCACCCACTGGTGACCATCCCAAGGGAATGGCTAGTATAGGGATGGGGGTGTAAGTTGTCCACGTGAGTTCCAGAGGGTACATTGAGGCCACCATAGTTTCGGTGGGTGGGAAGGAAATTTAACCCTTTGCACATTGGGCTCCAAGCATGGAAAAGTCTAGGCAGTGGGAAAGAATCAGTGGGGTTGAGGTGAAGGTTTTGAGGGATACCGGTGTCAGCATAACCATTGTCATGGCCTAGCTGTTTTCCATTGACCATATAATCCCAAATGTGGTGTACCAGACAGTCAACTCGGTCAATAGCACAAAGTCCCATCCCATGGCTACGGTAGACTTTGAGTGGGACGGGGTTACTGGCTTAAAGAAGGGAGCTCATATCCCCAGCCATCCCAGTGGAGTGTCTGTTGGCAAATGACCTTGAAACGTATGCTTGGGCAGATATAGAGAGAAGGACCCATGCAGCAATGCTGGGTCTCCCTGAGTGGGTGTGTGTCTGCACTAGAGCCCAAGTGATGTTGATGGAAAGTATAAGAACCCTGGAATATGGAAGAATGGCCTAGGTCCCTAGTGACAAGAGAAATGGCAAGAAGTTTGGTTAACCAGCTTTCCAAAGTCCTCAAGCTCAGAGGGACACTGAGGGAGAAGGGCCTGGTGCGTGAAGAGGAAAATGTTCCTATGGTAGACTTGCCAGAGCTTCAATCAGCAGGTGGTTACACCAGAGAGGACTTGAACCTGGGGCAGAAGACTTGTCCCACTCCTGAAGGCCTGAGGCAACTGGCTAAAAGGTAAGAACAAGGAGATGTCAGTTGTACCCATAAGGTATACTGGGAGGACAAAATACAGTGAGACAAGTGATCCCAAACCAGGGGAAACCAGGAGAGTGGTGATCCCCCAAGAATACAGAGAATTCCTCCTTAACCTAGCCCATGACATCCCATTAGTTGGCCATCTGGGGGCAGACTAAAACCTGGGAGAGGTTTGTCAACCACTTTTACTGGCTCCTGTTGTATGAGTAAGTCAGGGAGTTCTGTCACTCCTGTGTCACCTATCAAACCAGTGGTAAGACATGGGGTGAGGATTGACATTAAAGGTCCCTTAGACCCACCATCTGCCTTTGGAAATAAGTTTATCCTGGTGGTAGTGGACCATGCCAATAGGTATCTAGAAGCAATTCTACTCAGGACAGTGATTGTTCCTGCAGGGGCTAGGGCCCTCCTTGGAATGTTCATCAGGATAGGGCTCCTCAAGGAAGTCATCTCAGATAAAGGGACTAACTTTATGTCTGCTTATCTGAAAGTAGTGGGGTGACAAGTTCACATTTGTCCATCCCCAAGGAAATGGTCTGGATGAAAGTTTCAAGACCGTGAAAGGCATGATTTTGGGCCCACCTGATCAATGCAGAGGGAGATGGGTTGCTCTCCTGTCATGCCTTCTGTTTGCCTATAGGGAGGTACCCTCAGAAAAGAGTGGGCTTCAGCCCTTTAGAACTCCTCTGTGGTCACCCTGCAATAGGGCCACTGAGTTTAGTGAGGGAAGGATGGGAGAGATCCATCAAGGGCCTAAACAAGATTTAGTGGGCATTGTACTAGACCTTCACTTGAGGATGCAGGTACATGAAGAAGGCCAGCCAGGAGCTTGTTAAGTACTGGTATGAGCAGAAGTCCCTATTGGTAGATTACCAACCAGGACATTTGGTATGTGTGTTAGAGCCTGTTGCTTCTAGGGCCCTCCAGGATAAATAGGCTGGGCCCTATACCATTTTGGAAAATAAAGGAAAATACACCTACCTGGTGGATTTAGGAACCCTAAGAAACCCTCACAGGGTTATCCATGTCAACAGACTCACTCTCCACTATGACAGAGCAGACATAACAATGTTCATGGTGAAGGATGGAGAGGAAAAAGAGGAAAGGGAACCTCTCCCTCACCCTCTGTCAACCAATGTCAAAGATGGATCAGTGGATGGAGTAGTTTTCTCCTACAATTTACTAGACAAGCAGGAAATAGATTGCTACAAGCTCCTGCAACAGTTTTGTGGTCTGTTTTCATTGACCCCAGCTCATACAACTTGGTGTACTCATGATGTGGACAAAGGTGCAGCGTGCTTATCAAAAATAAAATATATAGGTTGTCAGATCAAATCTAAACTCGCATCAAGGCAGATGTTGCTAAGATGGTAGAGCTTGTGGTGATTAAGCCCTTGAGCAGTCCCTGTGCTAGACCAGTTGTACTTGTGCCCAAAGCAAATCTCAAGGAGGATGAGATGAATTTTGAGTTGACTTCAGAGGCTTAGAGGCAGTCACTAAGACTGATGCTCAACCCATACCATGAAGTCATTGACAACTAATATATTTGACTTAATTTGAAGTTACTGGTTGCCTTTCTTGGCCAGACTTGGTACTATGGAGGATGTGTGTAGGGGTATGCCACCATTGTTGCACCATTGACAGAACTCACATAAAAGAAACTGCCCAGAAACGTTATCTGAACTTAGCAGTCTCAAAAGGCCTTTGACACCCTCAAGAAATCTTTAGGCTCATCACCTGTCCTAAAGGCATCTGATTTTAATACGTTTATTGTCCAGACAGATGCTCCTGAACATGGGATTAGGGCTTTGTTGGCACAGGTAAATTATGAGGGCCAGGATCAACCAGTTGCCTTTACTAGTAGGCAACTCCTCCCCAGAGAGAAGCGTTGGAGTGCCATTGAGGCGGAAACGTTTTCTGTGGTTTGGTTCTTGCTGAAGTTGGGACCCTACTTTTTTGGGACTCATTTCATAGTTCAAATTGACCACAGACCTCTCAAGTGGTTTATGCAGATGAGAGGAGAGAACCCCAAATTGTTGATGTGGTCCTTTTCCATACAGGGTATGGACTTCGCAGTGGAACACAAACCCTGAACTGACCATGCCAATGCAGATAGTTATCATCTAATGTGAAGAACCTGGAAAAGCTATCAGGTTGTAGGTTAGTTGCTTATCACCTTTCATCTGTAAGGGGAGCATGAAAGGAAATGCCTCTTTTGCATGATCAGGGCTGATTCTGCTGGTTTTTTGATTCTGAGAGTGCATCGATACCTGCTCACCCGACCTCACTGACCCTTAAAAGTGTATGTTTAATTAGTTTATACCCAATTGACATAAGTTAACTAGTTCCTAGTATGTGGTATCAGAGTTACCTGTAAGTTAAAGTGTCTCATGTGGACGGCAGCACTTATTATGCCACCATGAGTGTGACAAACTAAAACATATCTCACAGCCTGCTACAGCAGACTGTAAGAGTATCGTTAAACTGCTAACTCGACTTTGCCATTTAAACTTTTACCAAAGTCCACACCTTCTATTTTAATATATATATGTCATCCCTAAGGTAGGCCTGTCGAGCCTGAGAGCAGAATGCTGTGTATTTAAAAGTAGGACATGTGTTTTTATATGTTCTAACAGTAAGAACCCCAAATTGTTGTTTTTACTGTAGGAGAGAGAGTAGTCCCATAGCCAAGTACTGAGTTACACGCTGACAGCTCAGCTGTACTAACTTCTGAATGGGACTGCTAAAGTTGGTACTTCCACGTAAACAAAGAATTGCTCAAGAATATTTTAATGTAACATTTGAGTAAAAATCAACTTTTAAAAGATTGCAGTCTTTTGCCCAAGTTTGGAACTTTGGAAATAGACTATGGTGATTTATCGTTGCTCCTGGGGAGCCATGTGAACGACTTCCACGAAAGAACACAATAGAGGCCTGTCACTGGAAGAGGTGTTACCACTTCTTGGCAGGAAGCCAAATAGGGTGTAAGCCCAAAAGATGAGCTTCAATGGGGAAGCCGTCTTTGAAGGGCAATTGGTGGACACACCCGAGAGGGTCTGTTTTTTGTTGTGGAGACACGTTTGCTCCAGAGATGGGGTTGGCGGGGAGTAACGGGTGGCAGGACAGTTTTCAAACAGTTTTTCCCATAAGAGTGTAGCCTTCAGGTAGCTATTCCTCTAGAGAAGCTACCAAGCTCCACACAACTAGAGAAGGGTGTTGCCATCTTGATAGTGTACACTGGGATAACTAGATACCACTCTTATCAGTAAGGAGTCATCATGTGGAGGGGACCTGGTAGCCCATTGGCTAGTTGTAACCGCATTCTACGAGGGCAAGTTGTGGGCATAAAAGTGGCACCCAGATAATCTATCATGTCTGTACTGGAGAGAGGTCAGAAGAGATATTACCCTGCTGTTCCCTGGACCTGGAAAAGTGAGGCTGTACCAAAGACTGGACTGCACCTGCTGATCCTTGGGTTAGCAAAGAGAGGATGGTGCCTGTTGCTTGGATATGAACATACCTTAAATAAATGAAAATACAAGAGGTGTTTGGCAAAACAGGAACACGTTGGTTCAATTAAAAGCTGTAGCCGGGAGAGCCTCTACAGAGTGCGTCTGCTCAAAGTCTCTTGGTGTACAAAGTTTTGGCAGTTGTTATATACAGTTCAAGAGGTACATTAAAGCAATTTCTACATCCCAAAAAGCATCTTAGTCATAAATCAACAAGTGTGATCATCCGATAAGGACACAGATGGCTCTCGACCTCAGGGAGAGCTAGTGTGGGCAATGTGTAGGTGCCCAGATGTCCAGCATGAGGATCGCGTGATCACTACGTGTGGCTGCATGTGGTGTCCTGATGTGGTATCTAGCTTTGTGGTATGTTTGGGAAAACGCAAGCCCTTGGCCAAATGTGTTTTGTTGGGGCCAATTTCCTCAGACCTGTTTGCAGTGCAACTTTCTATCCTTGGGATTGATCAGGCTTTTCCCTGGGCGCGAGTTTGTCTTTAGGTTAACCTGGTATTCGATAAGCGTGGGTGTGAGTCATAGGACTTGTCTAACCATGTATCTCTGTGTAATAGTGGAGGGATATGCAAGACACACTGTGTTGGATTTTCTCGGTATATATTTTATTAGCTTCAAGAAGAACAAACAAAAGATTAAAGGAATAAGGAACCAAAAGGGACCAAAGGGGCCAGCGTCTGTCCGAGTTCGTCTCTCAGGGGTCCAATTGCTGGTGATCAGTCTCCTTCCTCTCAGGGGCGTCACCTCTTTTACGGACTCCCAAGTTGTATACACACAACAACAAAAATAATGAACAAGAAAACAACGGATTAGAACGGGTCACTCCCTCTGGGGGGCTCACCAGAGTGCTACCATCACCGGGCAAGGGAGTGTTCATGTCAGGGTTTCCCTCCCATTCACATGCATTCCCTCGTGCACCATTTGTCAGCCCCAAGTCCCTGTTTACAGCCCGGTGCTCTGAGGAAATATGAATTTTTATGGTCAATTGTGTCCCCTATCTTAGACCCCAACGGCTCCATGTACATGCTACAAGTACATGTATGTTCCCTCCAGTTCCAGCTATGAAGACGCAAATACATGTGCGTCCAACGTCAACATGTCCTCTCTCAGATCCGCCATGAATGGGCCGAATATTCCATTCCTAAGTATGATTGGCCACCGACTTTATATGGTTCACTTTTCTAGTTTTACAGTTCAGGCGAGTAGGCCCTGAATTCTGCCATCAAGCCTTTTCCTGCTTCTACCTCTGAAATGCTCCAGCCTGGACCTGCATCCGTATCCCTGAACTTTGTCCTACTCCCTGCGCGGCTAACGGTGCCTGACGCGGCCTGTTGCCTGCCAAAAACTGTATTCAGCCTTCAAGTTATCTGCTCCGCTCCTCATCCAATGCATTCCTGTCTAGTAGTTTAGGTAAACATCCTTCCAGCTACCAAGCAAAGAGCTCGGCCTCGCTGTCTTTATGCAAGTAATTCATAGCCCCTGTTACCATGGAAGATTCCTGCCCCCTCGCATCTCATGTAGACACATAGACGCTTGTACATGCACTAACAGTCAGTATAGAGTAGATTCCGTCCGAGAGACTTTTCCTTTTGGATAAAACAGTTCCTTAAACAAAGATATTAGATACGATTTGGGATTAGGTTGACCTGACCCCCAGACTTCTGTCTCCACATGTAGAGCTAAATGTCAATTCCCCTTCACCCTCTAGTTGCACGTCAATCACACGTCATGCGGCTGCGCGCGCATCTCTGCCAAACATTTCTGCTGACACTGCAGGATTCTCTTATGGATCCACCCACTTGTGACATCATTTTAAATGACGTTTCTAGTATACGCCTGTTATTACGCCCATTTTCATTACGTATGTGTATTCTTATCTGTATTATCAGCTGTTACGCCTCCTGCATCTGTCTTAATGCAATGCTTTTCATATATATATTGTTACTTGTCAATAATGTATTGTCTATCCCTTCCTGAACCTTCGTGGTGATGGAATAGGATTGCCTGGTTCGAACCATAATTCCTTTGTAAGGAATAAAGCCCTTTTCAGAACCTCTAATACCACGGATTCTGCCTCTTATTTTGACTGAGTTATTCTTACTAGACTTTTCCGCATAAAAATAGTACAGGTAATTTAAATATTTACCACATAAATTGGCGCCCGAATAGGGACACTTTCTCATCTCACGCGCCGGAGGTGCGTTGCAGGCCCGGTCCCCTGCCACAGCTGAACGGACAAAAACGCGTACCCGCAGGATTTCCTGTATCTCCCTCCGGCCAAGCGGGGGTGACTGAGGCTGCGATCAACACCCAGACGAGGCGGTGAGAAGTGCGAAGTATCCCGACCAGAGCCTAGCTGAGAGAGCAAGATCCGAGGTATACAGAGGCCCACCAGGTTCCGAAGTTCCAAGTCCAGTCGAGTCCAGTCCGGTCCAGTTCAGTTCCGTTCCGAGGCCTTCCGTTCCGTGCTACCCGGTGAGTACCATTGCTGGGGAGGCATTTAGACGTGCACATTGGTTTGTGCCGGTCCTGACGGGTTTGGGTACACAGATCCGGTCTGCACTGTTTTAGCAGTGTATCTGTACTGTTTAGCAGTATATCCAGTATGTTCATGTATATAATTCAGTATTATCTAGTATTAGTATTATGTCAGTAACTAGTTTTCTTCTAATTATCATTGTTCGTTAAATGTTAAATGTTAAATGTTTACAGTGTTTAAAATTGTGGTATGAATGAGTGTTCATTATTGTGTTTATTGTATTAAATTGTGTTTAAACCCAGTTCAAGTAAGAATCAAGTAGCAAGGTTTAAAGATGCCGTTCTTTTCAAAATTAAGACAGATCAAAACTAGAAAAGGAGTACTCGAAGAAGCTGTTCCCATTCCACCTAGGGACACTCCAGGGTATTTTATGTACCACAAGCATGGCCTAGATGCCGTGTTATATCTTGACTTATGGGTGGACTACACCAAGGATCTAGCAGAAAGTCAGAGGTGGCCCGCAGCTGGGACATGGGATGCAGATTGCATCATGAGAGTAGAAGAAGAATTATGGAAAAAGAAAGCCAGACAGTCACAGAAGGATGCCATTGAGTTATGGCGTAAAGAGTCGCATAGGCGCACAGAGAAAGCGCTCAGACAGGAAGAGAAAAGTAGGGAGAACTCAAATAAAACCCGAGAAAACGTATTAGTTGAGGAAGGTATCCGAGTAAAAACAGAACAAGTAGATAGACAACGAAACACTCTTATGAATGGTATGTATCCTCTTTTGGCCGAAGGTTTACCTAAGGCCACCCCGGAAATACCGAAAGATTTGCCACCCCCGTTACTCCTGATTAAGGCACATCCCAAGACCGCAAAAGATATTTTCCTTTCCTCCTATTTAGACGATGTAGCTCCCGAATATGTTAATGTTCCACCACACACGCCGCCTGTCGATGGTGCTCAACGCCGAGATCATCCGCCCCCAACTCCGCAACCACAAACTCCTCCGCAAAATTCAACTTTTCCTGCATCCACAGTTTCTACCTTACATCCCTCAAACCCTTTTATGCCTAGCACCTCAGAAGGTGCGACAGGAGGTGCGGCAGCAATTTTCGCCACGCCACCATTACGAAGTAAATCGTCTCTTAGAGATTTAGCAAACCAACGTACACCCCAAATAGCAACGTCCGACATGTTTAAGGAACATCTTGTAGATTGTAGATATGATCCAGTGCCCGGTAAAAATGACAGAATGCTGCTATCATCACTACGTATACGACGAGCTTCAATGTATTTAACGACACTACCAGGAATGATTCAACATTTAGACAATATATATCGCTTTGTCCAAACGGGGCAAGGCCCTGAAAGTATTGACGAAGCCATGGAATACCAGAAAGTGGATGTACAGAGACTACTGTTACGCTTCTTCATAAACTGCTTGATCAGAGACAGAGATAGGTCCGAGGTAGATCAGGATGAAATGCAAGTCCTTACCAGATGGGGTCAGAATATATCAGAGGGAAAACACGATAAACAGACATGTATAGTAGCTATGTGCCGAAAGATCCGCAAGGAAGTAGAACGAACACATAAAGCCAGATCGGAGGCAGACAAAACTGAATCAGAGGGAGAGGAGGAGGAAGAATCAGAAATGCCCACAGGACAATTAGAAACGATTGCTTATGTAGGTAGGGGAAGACCTTGTAACAATACCAGATACTTTAATGACCCGATACGTCCGATACGTCCAGAATGTAACAGACATTTTCAAGCTCCTATGCTAAATACGAAGTCCCCTGAACACTTGTTCCAGGCTGCTGATAAATTACTCCGAGACCGAAGGGGGTATCACATGCTCGATTCTATGGATGAACAAGAATTAGCCAGGTCAGCAGTACAATGGGCTGACAGTTCTGAAAAATACAGTGATGATGCGCTAGCACACACGTTTTTGAACCTTACCCCAGACGAACAGCGTTTAGCTGGTATATACATGATACAACACCTCCTTATATTATATAGAAGCCAACACTCCGACCCTGGTCCCCTACCTGATATACTGATAGAATTACTCACGAATAAATGGAGAGGTTCAGGTACTGATTTAATTAAAGAAATTCTAGAATATCGACACCAGTACATTGTCTTCGTATGCCCAGAACATGTTTCAGTTCCCCCCAAGTTGGAAAGAAAAACGTATCACATAGACAGACAGAATCCCTTACGCGAAGTACACCCAATCAGAGGTGAAGACAATACATTTAAACGCGTGTTTGTGTACACGCCCATAACTAAAATTGAATTATTAGAAATGAAGAAAGTAGTACCTAGCCATGACAAAGACCCAGCAGGTTTCCACCGTGAGATACAAGACATGTTACTCATGGGAGAGTATACTTATCCTGACATTATGAAAATATTGAAAGTTTTATTGCCTGCCGGTATTTACGAGAAACTCAAAGAAAAGGAATGGGAGGTGGGAGACCAAAAGATAGATTGGACAGCACTAGAAACCGAAGAAAAAGCCCGAGCTGCAGGTTCAGGGCTTGGGGAAAAGACTACAGCATTACCAGGATTATTAGTGCAGGTACTACCACGTTTATTAACTACGAAAAAGGAAGACTGGGGTGCAATTTCAGCCTGTAAACAAAAACAAGATGAAGACACTAGTGATTTCTATTCCCGATTTGAAAAATGTTTTGGTATTAATAGTGGCATAAAAGCAAGTAGTGAGTCGTATCCGCATCTGTTTGTGACAAAATTAGTTGAGAATTCCCTGCCCCAAGTTAAGAGTAGAGTATTAAAATTCGAGAGCACTTGGCAAGGTAACACACCGTCACAGATGTTACAAATGTTACAATATCATCATAATAGAATTAGAGAAGAACAAGAACATGAACAAAGACGTATGAAAGACACGAAAATGAAAATGCTCGTTGCTCAGTCAGTTCCAGCTGACGGTCATAAAAAGGGTACGACACAGTCCAATGATTCAGTAGGTCCTGTTAGAGGGACATGCAACTATTGTAAACAGCCAGGTCATTATATACACGATTACGCAGTTCTAAAACATAATATCTCTACGGGTATAACGAAAGAGAGACCACGTCCGCCTAGACAGGATCAGATCCAACAACAAGTCCCTCAGCATGCGCAACCTATGCCAGTTCCACAACAGACCGCACCACAACAACAACAACAACAACAACAACAGCCACAGCCTATTGCTGCAACACAAAACACGACACAACAGATTTATCAGTATGCACAAAATGACTATCCAGAGTATCAGCGCTACACATGAAATAGCCTAGAGAGGGAAGTTGGCCTACCCCTTAATGAGGTTCCCGTAGATCAAGAAGGTCCTTACGTACAGAGTCACGTATTAGGGAAAGACAGAAAGTTTCTACTCGATACAGGGGCAAGCAGAACCACTATCAGTCACAGCGAAGTCCCAGGGGCACCCCTCTCAGGCTCACAAAATATTTCCCTTGGTTTTTCAGGAAAGCCCACTATTAACGAAGTATCGCAGCCACTTGCATTCACAGTCGGTCCATTAACACAGACTACAGATCTATTGCTCACAAAATCATGCCCAGAAAACTTGTTAGGTATAAAAACATTGAAGGCTCTAGGAGCTGTAATATGTTGTTCTCCGGAAGGAGTACGACTATTTTTGCGTGACTTCAAAGGTCACTATGTGTCCAGAGACATGGATCACCGGTTACAGAATTTACCCACACATTTATGGGCGCAAGGCCCCACTGATGTAGGTTGTATGCACATTACACCATATCGAGTCACACTCAAAACAGGAGTGGTATTGCCACGAATACGACAATACAAGTTACCCCCAGATGCTGTAGTGGCTTTACTGCAAATCATTGACGAGCTCATTGCACAAGGAGTGGTTGTAGAAACGGACTCTAATGTATGTAATTCCCCAATAATTCCGATTCTTAAACGAACTGATCCAAAAGCACCACCAGTATATCGATTAGTTATTGATCTACGAGAATTAAATAAATGCATTGTACCACAATACCCCGTGGTCCCAGATATCTCGTCATTGCTAACAGCCATAGATTCAGAAGCAACATTCTTTACTGTAATTGATCTCAAGAACGCTTTCTTTAGCGTCCCAATCGATCCGGAAAGCCAATATTTGTTCGGATTCAGTTTAAATGGACGAAGTTTTAAATTCGCACGCGCACCTCAAGGATTCACAGAAAGCCCCAGCATCTATAGCCAAGCACTGAAAAGAGAACTTGACAGTATCCATATGCCTGCTAACACTGCCCTGCTTCAATACGTCGATGATCTGCTGATCACCGCCCGAAGCGAACCTGAATGTGAAAAAGCATCACTGACGGTTTTACATTTCTTAGCCGACAAGGGGCACAAAGTGTCCCCTTCAAAGCTGCAATTCTGTGTCCAGCAAGTTGTGTACCTTGGGCACTTGCTGTCCAAGGGGGGAAGACAGCTTACACCCGACCGTATCCAGTTAATTGTTAACATGCCGCCACCCAAGACACAAAAGGAGGTACGGGCATTCATTGGCCTCACTTCGTACTGTAGGCAGTGGATCCCTCAATATGCATTTCTAGCAAAACCACTCATTCAGTTGACAACACAGGAGGCAGCGACATCGACTGTCCTCCCTTGGGCTCAGGAACATACACAAGCTTTTGAAAGCTTAAAGAAAGCTTTATGTCAAGCACCTGTTTTAGCAACACCATGTTACAGCAAACGTTTTACACTTTTTGTTACAGAACGAGAAGGTACCGCTTTGTCAGTACTCACGCAGGAACAAGCAGGATCACACAAGCCATGTGCTTACTTTTCCAGTACATTAGATCCCGTAGCCCAGGCTCTTCCTGCGTGCCTGAAATCAGTCGCAGCAACAGCTTTAGCAATCAGACAAAGTGATGCCATAGTGTTAGGACATCAATTGACAGTACAAGTACCACACGCAGTAGAGGTTCTCTTGAACCGGACCCAAACACAACACTTGACTATAGCAAGACTGACGGGTTATGAATTGACATTGTTCCAGCCACATATAGAAATCAGACGTTGTAGTACATTAAATCCTGCCACACTTTTGCCATTAAGTGGAACAGACCCATTGGCACATGATTGTATTGAAGTTATCACTATTACGACGAAACCCAGACAAGACTTGACAGATATTCCATTATCAGATCCAGACCTGACATTGTATGTAGATGGTTCATGCATGAGAACAAGTACAGGAGAGTTAGTGGCCGCTTATGCAGTCACAACAGACACTGAAGTTATTGAAACAAATTGTATAGATACCTTGTCAGCTCAAGCAGCAGAGCTCATCGCTCTGACACAAGCCTGTATTCAAGCCAAAAATAAGAAAGTCAACATATACACAGATTCACGTTATGCATTTGGAGTCGTCCATGACTTCGGCGTGCTTTGGCGAGAGAGAGGTTATTTAACTTCTCACGGTGCCCACATCCAGCACGGTCCCCTTATTCAAGCTCTGTTAGATGCAATACATCTGCCGACTGCAATATCGATTATGAAGTGTAAAGCCCATACAAAAGTGACTGACATTATTTCTCAGGGTAACGACCTAGCTGACAGAACAGCTAAACAGACTGCTCAGAATCAGACTCATACAACTGACACGACAAAGACAATAGTTCCGACACCAACACACTGCATGACAGTTAAGGATCCCGCTCTTGATGTAATTGACATACAAACACATGCTACACCAGAAGAAATAAAGAGATGGACTGAATTAGGAGGGATCCAAACGGATCAAGGATGGATGACGAAGGGAAAATCTATATGGTTTCTCCCCGACTCAATGGTTCAAGTCATCATTAACACAATCCATAGTCCAGCGCACCTAGGAGAGAAAGCTATGCTAGACAGTATTCAACACATTTGGTTCAATAAACACTTGCGAGCAGCAGCTAAACAGAAAGTACGTACCTGCATGATTTGTTGTCAGTTCAATCCAGGAAAAGGCGTACCTGTAGAGCAGGGTGGATTTCAACCCCCCGATCACCCTTTTGAAGTCCTCCAGATGGATTATATCCAGATGGAGCGATGTCGAGGATTCAAATATGTCCTCGTAGTTGTATGCGCTCTTTCCCGGTGGACAGAGGCGTATCCCGTCTCAGATTACACTGCCCCGACAACTGCCAAACAGTTAGTTCGAGAATTCTTCCCACGGTATGGTTTGCCCCGTGTTGTGTACTCAGATAATGGCCAGCCATTCTCATCCGAGCTAATGAAACATGTTTCACTTTTGTTAGGCTATCAATGGAAATTCCACTGTGTCCGACATCCCGAGGCAGCAGGTCTCGTGGAGCGGCATAATCAAACTTTGAAAATTAGACTGTCCAAAGTATGTAGAGAAAAAGGTGTCGACTGGATAGTAGCTTTACCAGTTGCGCTCTTTTACATGAGAATGGTAGCACATTCTCGAACAGGGCTATCCCCGTATGAGGTGATCTTCGGTAGACCACCAAATATGTGGGGGACGCCTATACCCCGTAAAATAACTGATGTTGATTGTAATATGCTGACAGATTACCTGGCTTCCTTGATGTCTGCACTACAATCTTGTCGTTCACAGGTAGCTGCAGCTTTTCCCGATAACACTGAGGTGAAGCCCATGACGTGGTTCCGGGAGATCTTGTACTGATAAGGAACTTCGACAGAAGGAACCCGCTGGAGCCTCGCTGGCAGTCGCCTAAACTCGTCTTATTGACCACAAGGACAGCTGTGAAGATTGAGGGACGTAAAGGGTGGTTGCACTCGAGCCATATCAAAAAATTTCATGGACTATCTTCCGACTTGAATTATCAGCCCTGCATTCCCTCACAGACTGACTCAAAACTCCCCCTGGTTGACAAGACAGAAAAGGAAAACTATAAACTGAAACTAAGGTCTAGCAAGTCAGACAATTTGATTGTTTAAGTCTTCTCCAAGGTGAATCGGTTGAATTTGTCTCTGACATGTATCCTCTAGACCGAAATAGAGAGAGAAATAGACAGAAACAGCTCAAGAAACATGCGTACTGTAAATCACTTCGTAGTCACTGTATAGTGACATTGTTAATTATGTTTTTTCTAAGTCTTCTGATTATCATTGTCAGTATATTATTACACATGTATTACCCTATTTCCCAGCGTGCTTTCAATGCTACTGCCGAACATTCTTTTAGCGAATTACCCCCGCATGAGTTGTCCTATAGATTTGCGCTGCGCAACAATACATTCATTAGTATGTTACATCATTCTCATCAGACCAGCAATGCTACAAATTGTTGGATATGTGGCCGACTCCCTCCCTATCAGAAATACAAGGGAGTTCTGCCTCTCTTTCCGTATCCATTCACACACAATGGCTCCTGTGGAGCATGGTTTAGTTTGATTAATTCCCTAGATTCAAATTCAGTAGTTCATCAAGACAACTGGGTTTGGGGAAACCTGAACCTAGTTTTACTTAAAGTCTGCTACCCTAACAAGGAGGGACTTCCCAAAAGAACAGGAACTGATCTAGAAAATGAAGTATATGGATTAGGTAACTTTACACTTAATCTCATGATCCTGAATGTTGAATCCGAAGCTACACCAATCTTGCCCGCTATGTCAGTATTTCCAGTTAGAGGCGAATTATGTGTAAGAAAGAATGGTTCAATACACATGGGCAATAGTAAATGTACCACTGTAATAGAATTCAGTGATAAAGGCAAATCTACATTTAGAGCTTCTCGTCACTCCTACTTCATCTGTGGTCACACCGCATACATACGCCTACCCCTAGATTGGGATGGTACCTGTTACATTGCATTCCTTCTGCCACCTGTTTTCCTAGCCCCGCCTGATTACCATAGGAATACCCATTTAGTACACAATAGACAGCAGAGAGATCTCCCGATTGTCGACTACACCGAAACAGCATGGGAGCAATACACAGATTTCAATAAAGGTTTCTTTCCCTACATAGGTACAGTCACTAATAGTAAGTTGATACGTAGATTAACTAGAACCCTTGAAGCAGTAGTGAATGAAACTACTTCCGCCTTAGGCAACTTAACAGAGGAGCAGTCTGCGATGCGGATTGTTGTTCTTCAAAATCGTCTTGTCCTTGACGTCATCCTGGCCGATAGGGGCGGAGCTTGCAGGGTCATCGGATCAAGTTGCTGTGTTTTCATACCAGAAAACGCGCCGTCAGTATATAAAGCCATAACTCGACTTCATAAGATTGTAAGCCAGATACACCAGAATCCAGGCACCTGGACTTGGTCCGGTTGGTTCTGGAGCGTGTTGTCAGCCTGGGGATGGAGGATCGTATCCTTCCTAGGTATTGGCTTTCTCATTCTATTCAGTTGCTGCTTGTGTCTACAATGTGGGCCAGCGATTTGTGGTCTGTGTGCCACATCGTGTATCCCGCCTTCGAATTTTCATTAAAGATCCCGGAAGAAGAAAGAAGAACAAATGATGCTATATGAACAGATTGATGGATTGATGAAGATGGATATTTCATAAGGGTCCGTAGGGGACAAGGAGGGAATGAGGAAATATGAATTTTTATGGTCAATTGTGTCCCCTATCTTAGACCCCAACGGCTCCATGTACATGCTACAAGTACATGTATGTTCCCTCCAGTTCCAGCTATGAAGACGCAAATACATGTGCGTCCAACGTCAACATGTCCTCTCTCAGATCCGCCATGAATGGGCCGAATATTCCATTCCTAAGTATGATTGGCCACCGACTTTATATGGTTCACTTTTCTAGTTTTACAGTTCAGGCGAGTAGGCCCTGAATTCTGCCATCAAGCCTTTTCCTGCTTCTACCTCTGAAATGCTCCAGCCTGGACCTGCATCCGTATCCCTGAACTTTGTCCTACTCCCTGCGCGGCTAACGGTGCCTGACGCGGCCTGTTGCCTGCCAAAAACTGTATTCAGCCTTCAAGTTATCTGCTCCGCTCCTCATCCAATGCATTCCTGTCTAGTAGTTAAACATCCTTCCAGCTACCGAGCAAAGAGCTCGGCCTCGCTGTCTTTATGCAAGTAATTCATAGCCCCTGTTACCATGGAAGATTCCTGCCCCCTCGCATCTCATGTAGACACATAGACGCTTGTACATGCACTAACAGTCAGTATAGAGTAGATTCCGTCCGAGAGACTTTTCCTTTTGGATAAAACAGTTCCTTAAACAAAGATATTAGATACGATTTGGGATTAGGTTGACCTGACCCCCAGACTTCTGTCTCCACATGTAGAGCTAAATGTCAATTCCCCTTCACCCTCTAGTTGCACGTCAATCACACGTCATGCGGCTGCGCGCGCATCTCTGCCAAACATTTCTGCTGACACTGCAGGATTCTCTTATGGATCCACCCACTTGTGACATCATTTTAAATGACGTTTCTAGTATACGCCTGTTATTACGCCCATTTTCATTACGTATGTGTATTCTTATCTGTATTATCAGCTGTTACGCCTCCTGCATCTGTCTTAATGCAATGCTTTTCATATATATATTGTTACTTGTCAATAATGTATTGTCTATCCCTTCCTGAACCTTCGTGGTGATGGAATAGGATTGCCTGGTTCGAACCATAATTCCTTTGTAAGGAATAAAGCCCTTTTCAGAACCTCTAATACCACGGATTCTGCCTCTTATTTTGACTGAGTTATTCTTACTAGACTTTTCCGCATAAAAATAGTACAGGTAATTTAAATATTTACCACAGCTCCACCAACCCCACCAAAGACCCCGAGTGCTCCTCAGTATTTGCCTCTGACCGCGACCCGTCTCCTGGGTAGTGGTGTGGGCATCCAAGGCGTTCGTCTCTGCCCTGGTGTCAGTGAGACTGGAACCAGCACAGCTGCCCTTTTTTGGTCTCCCCGTTCTGGCGTCTCTGGAATTCAACGACCCTTCCGATGCTCGGCTCTCCGGGTGACAAATTCCGTTAAGGAGCTGCCGTCGCCAGCTCTGGTTTCTCACTGCTTGATTTGGTGTCCTCTTCTCTGGCCCTCTTGCTGCTGCTTTCTTTCCCCTTGTACACTTTCTTGTGTCCGTTGACTCCACCTCCCCAGGGGCATGGTGGGGCTTCCGCCCAGGAGTCAGAAAGAGCTGGAGCGTTCTATGGGGTTGAAACCTGGCGGAAGGCATCAGCCATGTTAGAATTCTGCGCTTCCTCACATTCTCAGGGTTGATGGGGAGGTCACCTTCGGTGAATCCAACAGCAATGATGTGAGTTTATTAGAACTCCTGAAAATAATATGGCAGTCACTGGTATAATTTTTTTTTTTTTGATAAACAAATTTTTATTGTGTTTTGCGGCATAAAGGACAATATCAAGAATGATATACATCAGTGCATTGAACATGGCATCAGTAACTTCAATCAGGGAAGCATCAACAAACAATTGTAAAGACCCCCCCTTCCTCCCCCATCCCCCGTCCCCACCCTTTGCGCCCCCACCCTTCAAAACAGGCCCCCCAGCCATTTCCCCCATATCTTGTGGAAGTTTTTGGGGCAGCCCCGTGCAGCGTATAACGACCGCTCCTGGGCCGCACACCAATCCACCCCTCTACTCCAGGTAGCCTTTCTGGGCGGGTCTGGCTGTGACCACACGGCCGCTATATCCCTCTTAGCCACCATAAGGGCAGTAGTGAGGAAATACTTCTCGTTACGGGACCCGTCCATCCCGTCCATGATGCCCAGCAGGGCCATTCTAGGCTCGTGGGGAACCTCCCATCCCAGGACCTCCGCTAGCTCGGCTTTGATCGCTGCCCAATAGTCCTCCAGACGGGAACAAGACCACACCATATGGAAGAAGTCCGCCGGAGCTACCCCACAGCGAGTGCAGGAGGCATCCACGCGGAGGCCCGCACGATATAGGCGGTCCGGGGTCAGATAAGCAGTGTGGAGGTAATAAAGTTGGATGAGCCGCAGCCTAGCGGAGGCGGTAAGCGACCGAGGGGCCATAAGGGCGTCCCTCCAGTCCGCGTCATCCAGGGGTCCCACCCAGGCCTCCCATCGCTGTTTTAGCCCGCTCCAGTCTACCGGGGTATTGTTAATCAGGGATTTGTAAATGCGGGATATACCCCCCTTCCCCAGATACCCTAACATCACCTGAGCCTCAGGTGGGCTATGGGAAGGCAATCTGGAGTCTAGAGGGACGTGGGCCCGGACCGCGTGGCGCAATTGAAGGTAGCGGTAAAATTGAGAAGGCTGCAGCGAGAAGCGGGCCTGAAGCTCCTGGAAGGAACACATGTGGCTCCCGCGCCATATATCGCCCAGACAGGAGATACCGAGAAGATCCCACTGCCGAAAGCCCGCTAGTCCCACCACCTCCCGCAGCCATGTCCCGTGCCAAAGCGGAGTGAGTTGCGTGGACGTCCCCGACCATCTGGTGTGCCTCAAGGCTGCGCGCCACGCGAGAAAGGGGGCCCGCACGACGTCGGGGAGCGACAGGGGGATCGCTGTTCCGTAGAGCATGTTTTGGATAGAGGAGAGCCCGAGGCATTGCACCTCGAGTCGATAAGCCGGGTCGCCCCAACCACCCGAGAACCAGTCATGGATCACCAATAGCTGGGTGGCCAGATAATAGAGGTATAGGTTAGTCATGCTCAGGCCGCCGTCATAGGAGGGGACCCTGCAGCGATCTAAGGCCAGCCGAGGCCTACCGCCGCCCCAGAGGAATTTGGTCACCATCTTATCCAGGTCCCGGAACCACGGGCGCGGAAAGGGGCACGGAGTGTTTTGTAGCATGTAAAGAAACTTGGGGAGGATCATCATCTTATATAGGGCGACTCTCCCTAGCGGATTCAATGGGAGGGACTGCCACCGGAGCATATCTGATCTGGTCTTGTTGACTACAGGAGCCACATTGAGGGCCCAGCAGAGTTCCGGAAGGAGGGTGACCCAGATCCCCAGGTACTTAAAGGAGAGTCTCCGGAGGGGAATATCCGATTGCCAGTCGAAACAGTCCCGTGACGGGTGTAGCGGGACTAGAACGGATTTTTTAGGGTTCAGATGAAGACCCGACGCTTGGCCAAACCGACGGAGAATCCGGCGGACCTGGGGCCCCGAGGTCGCTGGATCAGAAAGATAGAGGAGGACGTCGTCCGCGTAGAGGGCAATCTTATCGGGGGCCACACCTGGCCAGTCCCATCCGCGAAGAATGGGATCCGAACGAATCAACACCGCCAGGGGTTCCATGGCCAGAGCGAAAAGGAGGGGCGAGAGCGGACATCCCTGGCGCGTCCCCCGACCTATGGGAAACGGGCGAGATAGAGCCCCATTGACTAACACACGGACCCGCGGGTTCGCGTACAGGACCGCTACCATGGCACGGAACCGGGGACCGAAGCCCATATGCTCCAGGACGTCACCTAAGTACGCCCATCCCACTGAGTCGAAGGCCTTTTCAAAATCGACCAAGAGGAGGGCCAGATAGGGGGAAAGGCGGCCGCGGTGCGCCATCGCGAGGTGCAGGCGCCGCAGGCAGTGTCTGGTCCCCCGATCCGGCATAAAGCCACATTGATCCGGGTGGACCAGGGAGGCAAGAGACGGGCGCAACCGCTGCGCTAGGACCGTGGCATAGATTTTGAGTTCGGTGTTGATAAGGGATATCGTCCGGTAGTCGGAGCAGGACCGCGAGGGGGGCTGTGTCTTGGGGAGGACAACTATGGTTGCTGTGTCCGTTTCGAGCCGGAACGAGCCCGTCTCCACCACGTCCGCAAAGAGGTCCCGAAGCCTCGGGCCAGAGTCTCACGATAGTGAGCATAGTACTCCTGGGGGAACCCGTCGGGTCCTGGGGTCTTCCCAGGCGCCAGGCGGCCGATCGCCTCTTCAATCTCCTGCAGCTCGATCGGCGAATCGAGGGTCTCAGAAACCTCAGGCTGCAGCCGCGCAAGCGTCGCCCCGTTCGTCCCCAGCAACTCCTCTAGGGAGAGCGTGGACGTCCGGAGACGGTACAGCCGGGAATAATAGTCAGCGAACGCCTGGGCTATCGCCACCGAGGCTGTGTGGAGGCCACCCGCAGAGTCCGCGATGGCTGGAATGATCCTACCCGCCCGGGGGTAAGTAGCCAGTCGGTGGAGAAGAGTGCCGTTTTTGTCTCCCCAGCCGTATACCCGGGCCACCGAGGAGCGCCACAGAATCTTCGCCGCCTCCAGGGAGTGGAGGCGAATCTCTTCCGCAGGAAGGCCAAGCGACGAGACCGCGTGTCCTCATCCAAGTCCCCCAGATTGCGCTCCAGTTCCAAGGCTTGAGCCTCGCAGTCCGCGAGCTTCTGGGATTGAGCCCGCCGTTGGCGTTGCAGATGCCCCTTAGCGGCACCCCGAACAGTCGCCTTGCCGGCCTCCCACAGGACGGCAGGGGAGGGGACAGAGCCCTCATTGTGAGAGTAATAATCAGCTATCTCGCCCCCGACCACCTTCCGAAAAGCCTTGTCGTGGAGGAACCAGGCGTTCAAACGCCACATCGGACGGGCAGAGAGGGGGGGGGGGGCCAGAGCAAGGAGCACTGGCGAGTGGTCCGAAAGGCCCCTCGGGAGAATGCGCACATCCTGCACCCCCGTGCAGTCGGTGGATGGTACGAAGATAAGGTCGATCCGGGCATGGGAGTGATGGGCCGCCAATGTGTGGGTGTATTGGCGAGCCTGCGGGTGCCAGATACTCCAAACATCGCAGAGGCCCTGAGATTCAGCCCAGGACGAGAGCTGTTTTGCGCGGGCGACGCGGGCCAGGGAGACCGGACCCGTCGAGTCCAGGTGGGGCGAGTAGACAGCGTTGAAGTCCCCGCCGAGAATGAGGGAACCCGCCGGGAGTGTCGGGAGGAGACCCGCTGTGTGGGAGAGGGCCGACGGCAGGAGGGATGGCACCACGTAGAGGGACATCAGGGTAAGGGGTCGCCCCTCCAGAGTGCCACATACCACCACTACCATGCCCTGGGGGCCAAATGCACCTGGGTCAGGACAAAGGGGAAGGACTTGCGAAACAAAATGGCCACCCCTCGGGATCCCCGTGCAAATCCTGAATGCCATACCCTGTCATAACCATAGCGACCAAGAAAGGGACAGTTGTTATCCAACAGGTGAGTCTCCTGGAGGAGGAGCACATCAATCTCTGCACGTTGCGCATATTTGAGGACCGCCATGCGTTTAAAACGGTCCAGAAGACCATTGACGTTCCAGGATAATATGCGCATGGCGGCCCTAGGGACAGGTGGGTCAGCCATAGTCCAGGACAGAAGAAGGGGCCAGTGGAGGCGCGTCTGAGCATGCCCCTAGAGAGGAAGGACAGCGGGACATCGGGCAGGAGAGCAGGTCAAAGAGTACATGATACCTTAGCACAACAGATAAGAGGGAGTCATCCCCCACCAACCAAATCTCCCCAACGAGGAAGAAACAACCCCAAACCAACCCCAACCCCCCACCCCCCACCCTATACTTCGAAAACAGAAGCATCTGTCGCCCGAACCAAATGGAAGAACCACCAAGCTAAAACGCTTGGGCTTGAGCGCTAGTGGACCCCTGATACAACTGAAGTCAAGCCTGATTTACCTGCCCTGGCCAAGAGCAACACTGACAGCGGAGCATTCCACCCCCCGCCCGGGCACAACCCCCCCCCCCCCCCCCCCCCCCCCCAAAGAAACAAAGAGAGTCAAATGTTAGGGCTGCGAGAGAGGTCCGAAGTGTCCACCAACTCGGCCGGTTGGGTTGCAGGGCCCGTGAGTCGGGGTCACACGGCCCGCCGCCCGTCTGCCATGGGACTGGCGTGTGCGGCCGAGGAGGCAGATGAGGTTCTCGATCCCCGGCGTGGCCGTCCCCCAGAGCGCGTGGTGATCGCCTCCCCCGCTGTGCGCTCCCGGGGTAATGTGCGGTGCCGCCGACGGGTCTTCGATGTCCGGGGCCTCCCCCGTCCCCCCCGCATACCCGTAGGCGATCCGCGTCCAGAGCACTGCAGGGGGTGCTCCTCTGTCAACCAGGTCCAGGCCGCCCGCGGTGTATCGAAGAACAGTGTCTTATGCTGGAAGACGACCCGGAGGCGGGCCGGGAACTGGAGCTGGTACTGGAGTCCCAGGGAGCACAGCTTTTGTTTCACTTCCGTGTAGGAGCGGCGCAGCTCTTGGACTTCGCGAGTGTAGTCCGGGAATATCATGATTTTGTGGTTCTGGTAGTGGAGGGTGTCCGTGCGCCGGGCCTCGCGGAGAATGGCGTCCCGGTCTCGGAAATTTAAGAGTTTGAGGATGAACGGCCGGGGGGGCGCACCGGGGGGCCGGGGGCCAGGGAGCGATGGGCTCTCTCCACCACGAACGAAGCAGATAGGCTGTCCGCCGGCATCCAGGACCGGAACCAGCGCTCCATGAAATCGTCCGCCCGGCCCGATTCGACTCCCTCCGGGAATCCCACTAAGCGCAGGTTGCTGCGCCGAGCGCGGTTTTCTGCATCCTCGACCCGGCGGTGTAGCTCCTTAGAGTGGGTGGTCAGCTCCCGAACCTGGTCTTGTAGATGGCGGATATCATCTTCAGCGGTGGATATCCGGGACTCGGCTTCTGAAATGCGGGCGGTGGCATTCCTCAGATCCTGCCGGAGAAGAGCAACGTCCACCTTGACCTCTCCCACCATGCCCTCGAGGGAGGCGCGGGATGAGTTGATGGCCTGCAGGATGGCAGCAAGGTCTGTAGCGGGGGCCGGGGCCAGCTCGCCCGTGGGGCCGGACCCCTTGTCGGAGGTCGTGAATTTGTCCATCCTGGTTTGGGTGGCCCCGGACGCCGGCTTAGTGGCCTTGTCCTTACCCATTTCTGGGGCGGCCGTCAGCGAAGCGGGGCAACGGGCTACACCTGCAGGATGTCGACGGGTGCTCGGGCTGACGTGGGACCAGCAGGGGGTACGGCCGGGGGGACCCGCGGCTGGAAATGGCCGGGCACCACCAGCCCCAGCGGTCAATCCCCGATGAGCTTCTCAGCGGGACAGCTAGTCCAGCCCCTGGCCGCAGTTGCGCCTGCAGGCTTCCCCCAGCAAAGCGAGGCCCAGCAACGCAGCTCACAGTCCCAGGCCACCGGACCGTCACTCGAGAGCACCGCAGCCGGTAGTCGCCAAGGCCGCAACTCCTGTGTACAGCCCACCTCTCCAAGGGGACGCCTCGCCAGCGCGGTCTCCCCGCAGCCCCCGGGGGGGGCACGGTGCCACTTGTCGGGTATCTTCGGCTGGGGCCCCAAACGATGGGAGGGGGGGGGAACAGCACCGACACCCCCCGACCGCCGATGTGCGGCCCGAGTCAAGGAGGGCCCCCCCGCACCCGGAATCCGCAACCAGTCTCGGATCGATGGGGCCGGTTCAGCGCTGCAGCCAGGAGGAGAAGGGAGAGAGAAGGGGGGGGGGCGGGGGTCCGGGTCCCCCGGCCGCCGACGCACGGCCCGGTGGGGGGGGTCTCCCCTCCGCACCCGACCCCACAGCCGCCCCGGCGAAGCGGTCACACGCTGCCGCACTCACCGCCTGATCCGCCACCACATTCCGCACGGGGGGTCCGTCACATCACTCCTGGGGCTCCGGACTGCATCAGCGTAGCAGGGCAGCGCCCGGCCGGCACCAACAGCACCCGCGGCAGCCTCGCGCCCGCCGCTTCCTCGTCTCCGGCAGGGTCAGGCCTGTGCCCCTCGTGGGCGCCGCGGGCTAAATTTGCTGCTTGCCCGGGCTGCGGCTCCACAGCCGCCACCGTCCGCCACCGGCCGGGTTCCGCGATGTCTAGGCAGGCCCCCGATGTCCGCAGCGCCCCAGGAGCAGGCGTGGGGCAGCAGGGCAGCTTCACACACCCCAGCACCCAGAGCGGGCCGGCCAGGGCAGTCCAGGGGGGAATCAGGAGGATTTGCGGGGACCGGCGCCGGGAGCCTTACTGAAAGGCGTCCATGACGGTCAGGCGCCACCTTCAAAACCACTGGTATAATTTTTATCAACATCCTTAACATTGTGCATACAGTTGTCATAGCACAGACTGATATTGCTCTTACTGGTATTGACATGGGAACAGTCCAGCCTGAACTGCCAAGCCAGGTCCTCCCTGGACTGGAAACAAGCATCCTAGGACCGGTTTCGGGCTTTCAGCCCTCGTCAGCCAGGATAGCTTGATTCCAGTGGCATGGAGAGCACGGGACTCACGTCTGAGCATACCCATCCCACTCGGGATGACAAATGCAAAAATAACAGTTGATGGACAGAATGCAGACCAATGTCATACATTCACCCCAGTACAGAGATCTGGGCCTAAATCCATCGTTTTTTTGCTCACCATGCCATTCCAGTTTGAACCCAGCCATATGCAAATCAGTCTTGCCCCTGTGCCCCATGGGAACTGGTTTCGGGCTTTCAGCCCTCGTCAGCCAGGATAGCTTGATTCCAGTGGCATGGAGAGCACAGGACTCACGTCTGAGCATACCCGTCCCACTCGGTTTGTTCGCCATAAGTTGGCAGGGTATGCTCAGACGTGAGTCCCTTGCTCACTTTGCCACTGGATTCAAGCAAGCCTGGCTGAAGACAGCTGAAATGCCAGAAACCGGTCCTAGGAAGCTTGTTTCCGGTCCAGGGAAGGCATGGCTTGGCAGTTCGGGCTGGACTGTTCCCATGAGGCACAGGGTCAGACTGATTTGCATATGGCCATGTCTGAACTGGGGTGGCAGAGTGGGCTAAAGAACGGTGATGGATTAAACCCAGATCTGTTGACTGGGTGTGAGTGTTTGATTGGTTCTGATGCTCCGTCCATCACCACCCCCTTTTGTACCAAATACAGTTTATGACAGACATTAGCATTGCATTGACTGGTATTGGCATGCTCATGCAGGCACAGGTTATGGCACATGTTGATAGTGCCTTTATTGGTATTGCCGTGGGCGGGCCTTCACATATCATGGTATTCATTGACAGTGTATTTACCCATTCCAACATGCCTGTGGTGCCCTGATTGAGGAGAGTCGTCACCATTCCCTAGTCAGAAGAGGTGAACTCCAAGGGTCAGTTGACTGAAATGCTGTTCCAGATCTAGGGCCACAAAAGCTGAAGCCTGCCTTGGCGAGTTGGTAGCCACAATTCATTGCTCACCACTGACAACAGCCATAATTGGTAGCCTAAATTGCTTGATCACCACTGGCTGCTGAAGAGCAGGCTAGGAGACCGAATCCTGATGATCAAAAGTTGCACCTGAGTCTGCTGGACCCAGGAGAGTTGTTGAAGTGCAGTCTGGTAGCCTAAGACAGACACTTGCCTCAGTTACCACTGGTTTTGATGTGACCAGAGACCAGTGGTAACTAGTTTTTGGCTGTACTTCATCTGGAGTTTGAGGAATGTTGACCTCTGTGGCAAGACCCCCGTCGACCAGAGCAGCATCCACAGCATCTTCAATATTCTGTATCCCTTGCATCAGGACTACTCCATTTATGTCTATGGTGGTTCACCCATAGAGCCTAGAACTGAACTGGACACTGCTTGACTGCAAGTTAACTGTCCTGCTAAGCCTTACAGGCCCCTGTGTACTTGCTCCCTGCCTACATCAGTCACCCAAAGCAGGCTAGAGTATTCAAACACAACTTTATATAAAGCTTTCAAAGTGACCACTAACCACAGTAGTTACCAGTGCTTGTTTGCATTCGGCTTGAAAAGCCACACTTTACCATATGCTAAATAATTTATATCTACGGAAAAAGTCATCAAATGAAGATATATTTTTATAAATTGGTGGCTGATTTTCTTTGCTCAGTGTATATTACTTAGTCAATTGTTTTGGTACTTCTAAATGCTTTGCACTTGTTCCCTTGTTTAAGCCTGACTGCGCCAAGCCAAAGCTTCCCAGGTTTGAGCTGAGGTTTTACAAACAAACCTGGCTGGACCCAAGATGGATCACTAAGTTTATTACACAGAGAGACCCTACAGCCACACCATATATTAAACTGCTTTCTTGACATAAGACAACAAAGAGGCGGTTGAAAGTTCATGAGTTAAAGTTACAACAAACTGATGCCATTAACTTTATTATCTGCGGTTATCATTTATGGTAGAGCTGCTGGTGTTTCCTTTTATGTAAATTGTTTTTAGGAATATGACCCAACGGAGGTAGTAGTGTGCAGGAGGATTTTGGAAGGTTGGTCCTGGGAAAGAGGTGTTAGGAAGAACAGAAGAGAGCAGGTTTTCATCGATTGTTACAGGGTACCATCAGGGGGTTGCAAGTCATTTATTCCTTTATATGGGAGGTAACTTTATTTTATTTATTTATTTATTTTATTTAATGCATTTATTAAGTGCAACTCTCACCTTACAGATATCCTGGCGCTGCACACATTCATCCAGACAGAAACAGCAGTGGAGAAAAGGCCAAGACAGCCAATAGAATACTTTGATAATAGCCAGGTCTTCAAAGCCTTCCTAAAACACAGTGGGTCCGTGGAGGATCTAAGGACAGCTGGTAGCGAGTTCTAAAGTTGGGCTGCCTTAACTGTAAAGGCTTGCCATCCTTGTCTAGTCTTGTGAAATCTTGTCAGAGGAGGTCAGTTGGGGCTAGACAGAGAAACCGCCTTGGGGTACATATCTTTATGCTCCATTGCAGGGGCACAGGAGCAGAGCCCTGCAGGGCCTTTTATTTTTTGTATTATTTACTTGTAACACACCTGAATCACCCCCAAAGGGGTATCTCTGTACTGAGGAAATGCAGTAGTCAGAGCAGATTAGAAGCGGGTAGTTTAGAAAAGCTCAGTTTTAAGAAGCCTTCTAAATAAAAGGTATTCTGGACATTTCCGGAGATGAATTGGAAGCTGATTCCAGTAATAGGGGGCTAGGTGGTAGATGGCTTTTCCACCCATGAGAGATTCCTTGAAGCGAGGGACAAGGAGCAAGGATTTTGCTCCTGAGCGGAGGGATCTGAGTGGCTAGTATTTAATGAGTTTTTCTGCTAGGTACCCAGGACCTTTACCTTTTGGTGCTTTATGCACAATACAACAAATCTTAAATCTAACCCGCTTACGAATCTGCAGCCAATGCAAACATTGTAATAGTGGAAGAGAGGCTGTTCTGGTTGGTGAGTTCATGACAAGACGAGCCACTGTGTTTTGAACTACCTGAAGTCTATTTAGGGAAGACTCACATGCCGCAATCAGAAGGGCATTGCAGTAGTCGAGGCGATTTATCACCAGTGCTTGGAAGAGTAAGAGTAAGAGACTTTACATATGAAAGCATGAGCCCACGGCAGCTATAACGTGCTCTTTCATTGTTAGTTTCTGGTCCAGACGTATGACTAGGTTCTTGACCACAGTCTTGGGGACCGTGGCAGCGCCTAATTCGGGTGGCCACCACTTTGGAGACTAGAGCAGAAGTGCATCTTCAAACATCATGATCTCAGTGCTCCCAGCGTTTAGCTGTAGGAAATTATTCCTCATCCAGGCAGCAATAGCAGTCTTTTGAGAAATTGGTCTGAGTGTTATTGAAGTTTTTATCAAATGACAGTAAGAACTGGGTGACATCAGCATATGAAATCAGAGTAAAGCCAAGCTTTCTAAGTATCCCTGCTAGCGGGGCCACATAGATATTGAACAACGTGGGGCTAAGGCAAGATCCCAGAGGAACTCCTTTGGTAAGCTCCAATGTCTGTGAGCGGAAGGAGCCGAGATTAATGGTCTGTGTCTGATGGGTAAGAAAACACAAGATCCATTTAAAGGCGTGTTCACAAATCCCGATTTCTCTGAGTCTCCTGAGTAAAATGGAATGGGATACTGTGTCAAAAGCCACTGACAAATCCAGCAGCACTAACAGTACTGCCAGGCCGTTGTCAAGGGATTGTCTCATATTATCAGTGACGGCAATCAGTGCTGACTCCGTGCTGTACATTGTCCTAAACCCAGACTGTGAGGAGTCAAGGCATCCAGTAGATTCAATATAATCAGAAAGTTGTTTATTTTTCCAATAGCGTACTCAGAAGAGGTAGAAGAGAAATCGGGTGGTAGTTAGATAGATCCTCCAATGGGGTATTAGCTTTCTTTCAAATTGGAAATATTTGTGCGGCCTTCCATTCTAGTAGTAGTTGGCCCTCTTTCATAGAGAGATTGAGAATTGAACAGATAGACAGAGACAACTGTTTGTAAAGTAGAGAGGAGATTTTAGCTGGAATAATATCCATAGGTGAAGCAGAATTAGCTGTTTTCAGCAGTGTCTTTAAAGAAAATACACAGCCAATTAAAGGATAACCTATGTTGCAGAGGAAGACAGTGTAATTCTTCATTGCCTCAGATGCAGATGCTCTTTGAGGTCTGTTTAAAGCCAATTTAGCAGCGGAAGCTTGGACTCTGCGTAAACTATTAATAAGATAATCAGGAGCACTAAGAAGCAATTAAATACAATAGTCCAACCTGCTCAAAATAACACTGCGCACTAGAAGAGATTTGACATGAGATGGCAAAAAGGGGAAACGCTCCCTAAGACCTCCTAGAAGTGAGAAACAGGTCCCAGCTACTTAATTGACATGTTTCTCCAGTTTTTGATCAAAAGTGACCCTAAGGTTTAGAACCATATCTTGTAGAGACAGCTCTTGTTCAGTAGGGAGTAGCCAGAAATTGACATGGAGTGTCATGGGGACTTTATTTGCAGAACAGCAGAGGAGTTCTGTTTTCTCCCCATTGAATTTAAGGGAATTTACTTTGAGCCAGTTAACCATGTCTGACAAGCAGTTGTGAAAGGAATCAATAACATCCTGCTGATTATCACTTATAGACAGTATCAGCTTCTGTCGTCAGTATAGTTAACTAGCCTGATGTTGTGAGCTTCGATCAAAGTAGTGAATGTAGACATTAAAAAGGATCAAACTAAGAGCCAATCCCTAGGGAACTCCCTGTTGAATGGGCTTAAAATAGAGCAATAAGGGGGCAGGGCAACCGCCTGGCACCTGTCAGATGGGAAGGAGCTCATCCACTTCAATATGGTCCCACCAACTCCGAGCAAAGCTAGTCTATTCAGGGGGATTTGGTGGTCAGATCAAGCACTGTAACAACTGTGGGTTAGCCACTGTCCACACTTAACCCAAGATCATCCATGGACGTAGGAAGGGCCATCTCAGTCCCATACCCTGGCCTAAAACCAAACTGTTCTTCCTCCAACAGAGACTGGTTGCAACCTCCTGCTGACTAGGTGCTCAAGTATCTTGACTGAGAAAGGGAGATGTGAAATTTCCCTAAAATTACTGAGAACCGATGGATTTGCCATAGGTTTCTTTAGTGGGGCTTGACTCTGGCTCTCTTCCAGTTCTGAGGGACAATACCCGACTCCAGTGATTGATTACAAGTCTGTAATGTGTAGGGGATCAACTTGTTAACCAACTCTTTCCAGACCCAATGTGGTAATGGGTCAAGAGGAGAGCTGGATGAGATGGACAGGGCTGTAGTCCGATGAGTCTCCTCAGATATTGGGTCAAAAATATCAAGCCTGTGAGAGCAAGTATCTGCTGGATTAGTCCCATCAAGTGATTTAATGGCACTTGGGACCAAGTCTATGATAGTGGAGGAAGTAGAAACGTTGTTTTTATTATGTAATATTTTGGGGCTTTCAGGATGTCTGCATTTTGCATAAAAGGTGAATGAGGTATCACAGGAGATCAGGTTGTTGCATGAGAAGAAGAGTGTATCAGTTGGGAAGGGGACAACAGATGTTTTTTTTAGAAGAACACCTAATGATTTGTGCAGTCCAGTAAGATGTTGATTTGCATTTTTATGAGTAGAAGGGACATTTTCAGGGCGAGGAATTGTTATGTTTAAATTTCTTTTATTGGCTTTCAGTTCAAATATACAACATACCAAATTAAAGCTCATTCTGTACTTATCTCTGTGTATCCCATCACATGACAACACCCCCCTGCCAACCCTCCCTCCTTTTGATGTCTTAAGCAAGTACAGTACGTTTCTTCAATCTCATCTTTTAGTCGACTGTCCCTAAGGGATTTATGCTTTGTGTTGTATCTTATTGTCTAGTGTTGCTTTTGTGGTGGGTCTGTTAAACGCAGTAACCACAAATATTTAGGGCAAGTAAGTTCTGTAAACTCCGAAGTCAACAATTTCAAGAAGGGCTCCCATAACTACTGGAAGGAAGCACTAGGTTAGAGAGTGAAAGGGAAACTGTCTCCATCCCGAGTACCCCCCCACAATCTATGGAGTCACCCCAGGTGAGTTAGTGTGAATTCAGTACCCCAGTGTGAAAGAATGTTTTGCAGGGCCGCCCTCAGTGCTAATGCCATTTGCCTACCTCTCCGCAATCTAAGTTGAAAGGTGAGGGGGTTAGGAAGGCCCAGAAGAAAATAAGCTGGGAAGGGCGGTATTTGTGTGTTGAAGTGAGAATCAATTTCATCCAGTATCTGCTTCCAATAGTTTGTCAATTGGGGACATTCCCAAAGCAAATGGGTCAGAGTTCCCACCG
Source organism: Triturus cristatus (assembly GCF_964204655.1). Classification (NCBI taxonomy): domain Eukaryota; kingdom Metazoa; phylum Chordata; class Amphibia; order Caudata; family Salamandridae; genus Triturus; species Triturus cristatus. Next base: position 15,175,911 of record NC_140582.1, read on the forward strand.
AGCCACATGCCCTCCAACATTGGGGACTTCGTGTCGGGTTGCCTCTGTGGAGTCGTGGTGTGGGTTAGGTGCCAATATGTGGCTATTTTCATAGCTGTTTCAATGTTCGCCACATTTTGCGCTGTGTGTCGGGCTCTGTGATAAATATCTGCCCACTCCTTCTGCAAAAGCGTCCTGCCCAGTTCCCATTCCCATATCAGCTGTCCGTGTGATTTCCCTGGTCCAAGGTCATGTTTATAAAGATCTGTTGTCAGACGTGTGTCTGTATGCCTCATGAGTAACCACTTTTCAAATGGAGTAAGGGGTCTCCCAGCACCTTCCAGCACCTCTGGTTGCATCACCCAGTGGCAAATCTGTAAATATCGATAGCATTCCGTCTCTGGGAGGCTATGGGTCTTACGAAAGTAAGAGAAGGCCAGTGTACCTTCCACGTCAAAAAGATGTCCTATTGAACGGCAACCTTTTTTGTCTATTGTGCGAACTCTGTCGAATCCAGCCCTGCAGTAAAATCTAGATTGTTGACTATAGGTGTAATCGGAGAGGGAAAGATCATGAGCCCCCGGGATGTGGCCCCCCCCCTATCCCAAGCTGATAACGGGGAGTGGGTCACCTTGGAAAGATATAAGTTCCGGGATCTGGCTGCTTTGGTAAGAAAGGGGACACCCCAAAGAGACTGTCTAGCAAGAACCCTGTCCATAAACAGCCAGTGTTTCTCAGACTCCAGCTGAGACCACTCCACCAGAGGTCTCAACTGCACTGCCCACAGAAAATCCTGCAGATTAGGAATCCCCAGCCCTCCCTCGGCCGGATCTCCTGGTGTAGTCTGGGCCTCTAATCGCGCCATAAAAAGCACTCTAAGTCCCATTGTAGTGAATGCAGTACACCCGCAGGGGGAACCAGCTGGAATGTCTGGAATAGATAAATTATCTGAGGGAATATGTTCATCTTTATTGCCGCGATACGGCCCAGCCACAATAGTGAGTGTGGCCTCCACTTACGAAGGCAGTCTTGAACATGCCTCAGCAGCGCCGTGTAATTCAGCGGGTTGGTTTTCTGTATACTAGCTGTTGTAGGAAAGTAGGATCTGCTTCCTATGGTTACCCCCACTTTTTGCTTGATGTTGCACTGTTTTGACTAGTCTGACTGGGATCCTGCTAATCAGGATCCCAGTCTATCTGCTTTCTCCTTTAAATTGTTACACATGTACTTTGGTACACTCCAGATTGGATACTGGGGTACCCTTATAAGTCCCTAGTATATGGTACCCGTGTACCCAGGGCATAGGTACTCCAGAGGCCTTCCATAGGCTGAAGCATGTATTATGCCACCCATGAGAGGCCATGCAAAATGGAACTACAGATCTGCTACTGCAACCTGTATAAGATCATAAGATCTCATGTAACGTGACTGCTGCTATGTAAAGCGCTCTGATACCCGATTGGATTTGGGACAAGTTTGCGCTATATAAAACACAAAAAAAGATGGTGCTTGCACCATTTACTTTAGATATAGGTTCACTATATCTATAGGTCACTTCACTTAAAACGAATAAGTCACCCCTATAGCAGGCCTTATCAATCCTGAAGGCAGGGTTTTGGGGTTTTTAGTGAGAGGTTGCCCCTGCATGAGTAGTGCCTCTCTGCAGCCTTCGGAGACCATTCTCTCGGGTTGTCTGTGACTCAGCCGGACAAACAGGTAGAGGTGCATTATAACCTAGCGGTAAATGTTATCTCGAAAACAGCTGCATAGAAACATATCGTGTTTGGTAACAAACACCTTGGAATCATACATCTACACTGGTAACCAGTATGGGAGGTATGATTCCACCCTTCTGAAGTGAGCTTTGTGGGATCACTGGTCTATCTGGTGCCAGCCTTCTCGACCCGGTCACCACAAAATGGATGCTGCTGACCAGAGACACATTTCTGCCCTCCTCCTGCTGAGCCACGCCCGAGCAGAGGAAGGCAGCACAATAGGCATCCTGTCACAGGAAGGTGTGACCACCTTCCAGACAAGATTTAGTGTATTGGGGCACCCAGCCCTCTGAGAGTGCCTGAAAGTCTGCACTTGGGGCACATATGGTGTCCCTGTGCATAGTCCAGCTCAATCCAGTTCTGGGAGCCATTGGCTCCTGCTCTGGCACGAAACTGGACAAAGGACATGTGTGTAACCACCCCTATGTCCTGACCCTCCCCTAGGAGGGTCCCCTGAATCTGTCCAACCCCCTCCAGTGGGTACAAAAGGGCTTAACTGGCTGTAAGACTTTAGATTTTATGTGGACAAGATTCTACTAGGAGAAACCACTGACCTTCGACCGTCTGGACACTCGCTGGACTTCGACTGGGCCCGACTTAGTCTGCCTCTCCGTCCAAAGCTTTGTCTGTGACCTTGCGCCATACAGGCTCCGTGCAGGACCTGTGGTGCACTAAGGACAACTGAAGAATCTCCCTTGGGGTGAAGGTGTCACTCCCCTGCATTCGCAGGCACCATAAGGCAACTGAGTGGTCTGCTACTCCTGAGCTCCTGCGGACTGTGAAACGTTCAGCAACACAGGAGGTGGATTATGAAGGTCCCTGAGGTTGATCTGCCCGCTCAGCAAGTTTGAGGCCAGTATCCCTCGTGGGGACTGCATGTCCCGAATCCCTGTGCACCACGTCTATTTACAAGTGCATATGCTTGTTGGCAATTCCAAAGCTTGTGCATTGGACTCCGTGTAGTCCTGACCCTGAGCAGTATTGGCACCAAAGAACTTCAGCCTCCTCACACCAAGTGCTCCGTGGGCTGGTACTTTGCAATCCTGCCTGAGGTCCCCTCGCGACTCCTGATCATTCGTTCTGTGGGTCCTCCTGAGGGTCATATTGATTTCTGTTGGTCTTTCCTGGTTGCACCAGACGTGCCCTGACTCTCCATTGCTTGCTGAGTCCCCTGGGCCTTGCTGGTCCACACCGTAACCTGCTTGACCTTCCGGCGTGGGTTGCTTTTGCCAAGGCTTGTTTGTGCTCCAGCCGGACACCAACCCCTCATCACTCGACATCCTTCATGGGACAGCTCACCTCCGGCTCCTGGACATCATCAACGTCTCCTGGTCCTCGTGACTGGAGAGTCAAGCATCCCTTTGTCGCACCTGCAGCACCCGACATCGGTGGGCATTCGTCTCCCGAGCCCCTGGTCACTCTGAAGTGACCCAAACTCTGTCCCCTCTGCTTTCAGGTTCCTTCCTTCCAGAATCCAGGCTTGGATTCCACCGGACCCTTTTCATCTTCACGGCAGCAGTACTTCTTCGCAGCCCTCCACACAGAACGACAGCAGTTTCCGACAACACTCCAGACCTATGCACCCGGCTCCTCTGGGATAGGTAACTCAAGTACTACGGTGTCTGCGGATGGGGTTGCTCTCCAACCTCTTAAGTTCTAAAGGGTTTCCTTGAAGTCCTCCTTGAAGGGTCCTTAAACATTGAAATTGCAACCGTGACTTCCCCATAGAATTGCCCGCGGTCGTGTTAGTACACTGCACCCGTCCATCGTGGGGGTCCCTATCTACTCACCTTGGGTGGTTCCTTGGGGTCCCAGTGATTCTATGTGCTCTAGACCTTGTCTTGACCCGAGTCGTGTTTGTTATACCACTATTTTAGTATATGGTTTGGTCTCCCCCGGGAGCCCACTGTGTATTGTACTACTTACAACTGTTGTATTGATTTCGTATTGTGTGCTTTGTGTTTTATCCTAGTGTAGAGTATACTAGAGCGTGTTATATTAATAAATACATATTTTTATACAAGTACTATGTGGTTCTCCTTTCATTTAGTCCATATAGGAGGTGATATTCTGGTAAAACAAGCTGCTTTACATTCCTTCAGGATTAAGCCTGAAGGCTGCTCTCCACAGCTACCATTAGGATAGCTTTCTAAAGGTTATCTTTGACCTCATAGATCATAAGGGTTGTTTGGACTGGTGCAAGGTGCCAACTTTAATTAGTGGACAGCATATACTAGGCCAACGTCCCACAGCTGTAAGCTGCAGGCCAAGATAGGGGATTGCGTCATGTGTCCTGTGAAGTGGCGTGTTCTCTGAAGCGCCCCCAGGGTATCGGGGCAGAGAGATAAATTGAGGGCTTATTACTTGTGCACATTGACCTTGAAACCTGATGCTTGGGCAAAGCGTTCTAATTCTGTCAGCTGGGCCGGCAGGGAATCCCCAGGCTTCTCCAGGGTGGCTACCAGGTGTTTGAGACTAGACCATTCACCCGAACCGAGGCGGAAGGGTTAGTGTATTTACCGAGCACCCATTCAATAAAGCGCTGAGGCAGTCCGAAGTGTCTCAGGGTTGCCTTGAAATATGGCCTGTGCACTCTGTTGAACGCCTTCTTGGCATCTACCGAAAATATAATGCGCTCGACCTCAAAGTGTTCAGACTTGTCTATCAAATGTATAAGGCGTTTGGTGTTGCCTGAGCACTGGTGGCCCGGAATGAAGTCCGACTGATCTGGGTCTATCAACCCTGGTAAGGGAGGAGAGACCCTTTGTGCTAAAACCCCGTTGAAAATTTTAAGGTCAATATTGAGGAGAGATATGGGGGCGATATGACGCACAATGTTGTTTGTGCTTTCCTGGTTTGGGTATTACAGTTACTAATGCCTCCAACATCGTATAAGAGTGGACGGTCCAATTGAATTATATACCCTCACCAGCAACGGGGATAACATGGAGCAGAAGGTTTAAAAAAAATGGAGGAAAATCCATCCGGACGCGGGGATTTTAGCGGTTTTAATTTAGAAATAGCGGAAATGACTTCCTCTAATCTAATTGGGGATTCAAGGTCTTCCGATTGACTCAGGACCAGCTTAGCAGTTTTCTTGCCCTTAAAATATCGGGCAGGACCATCATCTGTTCGTTTCTGAGCCCTGTACAGGGACGCGTAGAATTGCCTAAATGTGTCAGCTATGACGTGATCAGTGGTTTGCTCCTGCCCTTGCTGATCAATAACCATGGAGATGTTGGATGATGCCTCTGTGCCCTTAGTATATTGGCTAAGAGCCTCCCACTTCTATCCCCTCCCACATAAAAAGTGTGTCAGGCCTAAGAGCTGCGTTCTGCCCTATCCATATCTAGGCCCACTAGTTGAGCTCTTGCTGCTTTAAGTTGCTTCCAGACCCTGGGCGCCCCTGTTCTCTGATGTATGCGCTCTAATTCTGTTACTGCACTCGAAAGCTGCTCTCTTTTCTGTCTCTGAACCTTATTGTCGAATGCAGATATAGCTAGGAACTCCCCCAAACCACCGCTTTCAGGACGTCATAAAATAGCAATAAGAGTGTCAGGAGTATCGTTAATGGCCAGGTAGTCAGTTATAACCTTGGTGATCCGCTGGACCACCGTGGGACGCTGCAACATCATCTCTCTGAGGCGCCAGAGCTGGTGGGATGGGCATTGACAGGAAAGAGATAAAGATATACACACCGCTGAGTGGTCGGACTGGGGGCATGAGAGTATCTCTACCGTTTGCACCTGCTGGGTCAGTGTGTCTGTTGTCACTATGTAATCTATCCTAGCTTAAGTTTTCTGGGAATGCAAATAAAAAGTGTACTCTCTGGAGGACGGGTGGTGGAACCTGCAAATGTCTGTCAGTCCTGACTCGGACAGGAGTTGTCTCCCCTTCTTAGTGAGTGCCCCTGTCTGCCCTTGCCGCTGACAGGATCTATCTAAGTTATTGTCAAAGGCCAAGTAGAAATCCCTCCCTATAAGTATTGATCTTATCAGGGGAGCCAGATAACCCTTGAATCGCTCCCCGGAGGAACCCCTCCTGTCTGTCATTCGTAACCAGTGGCCGTGCGTCCATTGGGGGCGTTCAAGCATTGCCCCACCAATGAGAAATCGTTCTACTTCTGACGCTAATTCCAGCAATCAGGACTCCTGATTGGAATGGAATTAGCATCAGAATTAGAACGAGTAGGGACGCTGAAGGGGGTGTGGGCGGGGCTGCGGCAGCACTCAGGGTGAGTGACAGCGCAATGGTGCGCATGTTCGTTTTTGGGCTGTTCATTTTTAAGACCAGCCCGAACATGCGCACTAAGCCTTCCCCTTAGGAGAGCTAGGGTTGCTTCATTCGCGGCCCCCGGTCTCCTAATGGGCATGGAGCGACCCTGCTCCAGGCCAATCCTGGCGCTGCTGGACTCTGGAGCAGTGTCTGGATTGGCTGAGAGCCTGAGAGGGCTTGCCAGCCAGTAGCACGCAGAAGACTACGACGGTGAAGGTGCCAAACAAGGACCCCGTCCCAGAAGCAGACAGCAGAGGCGGCGGCCCCGGTCAGGTAAGTTTACTTTATTTTCAAACCCCCGTGGCCCCCCACTCCCGTGCAAGACCCCCCCATGCGAGACCACCCCCCGCGCGTGGTATGAAATGAACATGAAATGTCAGCACGCAAGTGAACTTGTGGTTCTTATCTCTATTGTAATCTAGCTCTTTGATCTGTTTTAATACCTTTTAGTCAAAGACGCTTGTTTGCCAAGCATTTTCAAAGATCCCAACTTTTCGAATCATTGTGCATGCCTGAATTTTTATGCTGTGCTGCAAGGCATATTGTTTGCGATTCAGTGGGCTGTAAGAAGCATTGCTAAGTAAGCACTTAGCCGGGCACCTTACACTGTAATGACCATGTTGTTTACGCAAAGGAGTAAAGCCCAGAAAAACTTTGATCAGGACTGGGGCCTGGAATGGCTTTTAACTTTTTATTATACCTGAGATATTCCACATTTTTGCTGTTGAGCATCACAGGGTGGGGACTTAATATAGCTAAAGTAACATTGCCAATGAGCGTTTCTCGGTGCATATACACCCGTCGCTGTAATATTCACAACTAGTGTGTCTACTGTTATAGTGCTGTTGAAAAAGGTGCTGCCCGGAGGCAGTAAAGCTGAAGTGCGTCACTTGGCATGACTAGTTGGGATCTTCCATGACGCGTTCTATGCAGTGTGGTGTTAACTGTAACCTGTTTTGTCGTCTGTTGACTGTTTTGTATCTTGTGGTCTATTGTGGCCTTCCTACAGTATTTTAAAATGGCTGACATAATACTTTTTTTTTAAAACTGTCTTTATTGATTTTATAAGGTACATACATAATCATGACACTGATATTGCTAGCCCAGCGCAGCTTAACACTAATGACCATTCCATTGTAATACAAATAATTGGCCGACAATCTACACAGTATACATATGAAGCCAAGGCAAAATAACAAGCATCCAGTGTTATCATCTTCAAAAATTCAAGTTAACAGCTTTTGTAAACAAATATAACAAAAAGTAAAGATGTCAACCAACCAAAACAAGCATGGAGGTTGTGATGAAAGTGCAAACCCCTTACAAATTGCCAAATAGGGAATAGTGGAATAAAATCTTTCCATGCAATTAGTTATGTCGTTTAAGAATAACACGCTTTTCCTATGCCTACTTCCTTGTTCTGTCACCCGAAACAAGATGTTCTTTATCAGCTGTCTGCTTGTTTACTAAAATCTTTCCAACGCAAGTATGTTTGGATAGCGTTATTAATGAGTGTAAAGCTGCACGCTCAATTTATAAGACTTATTCTTATAGCCTGTTTGCTTGCTCACATTTTACAAACAAAAGTTTATTTGTTGTGTGAATCACGTCCCGATTGAACTTGCCTTTACACACTCCCAGGGCAGGGACCGTGCATTATTTTTAGACCGTGTGTGTGCTGTGTACAAGATGGAGGCCAAGCTGCTGATATCCATTTTACACTTCCCAGTCTCCATCTAGATCGACCCTTCCTGTCTCCCTCTGTGAACCCTGTCTTCCTGCCCATTCCTTCTGTCCAGTGCATGTTTCCTCCCTCCTGGCTGGCTAGAACTCATACTTCCTTCATGTTACATGTGGAAGGAGTTTTGTCTAGTGGAACTGTTGACTCATGGAAAGGTAGCGCAGAAGGTTAATGTGCCTGTTGCAAGGAACAAAAGGATCTCTGACAAAAGCAGTGACTCACTGACCTATTTAGATCATGAGCATTTTGTGATCACCATCAGGTACATGTTCTTTGCAGCAGGCACATTAACCTGTTTTGTTACTTGCAGTTTGTAAGTTAAAATCCTAACATACAACAGTGAGCTATTAACTGTCATCTAAGAGCTGCATGCAAACTGCATTAATGTAATAACTGCACTTTCACAATTGCTTAATTAACCTTCCTGCTTTCTCAAATTTGCATGAAAATGCACAATTTTTCCACTCTTTTAAAAAAAAATTCTCGGGGGCAGAATCCCCCTGAACCCCCCTTAGGTTGTTCAGGCTCACACGCTAAGCGCGCTCGCTACGGTGCAGTATGACCAGCATTTTACGCCACACCACTTTCAAATGTCACCATCCGCCACTGTTCGGAACGTAAACCATAGCTATGATGAAGGAGAGCTTTCCTAGTGTGAGGGTATATGCTGGGAGCCTACCTCTGATCTCTGTCTGCTTTGGGCCTATTTTACCCTGGAACTTAGTGGAGACCAGAATGGCCACGCCTGCTGTTTTGGAGGAATGGGAGGAAAACAACTGGTGGGGGGAATGTCCTCGCCCGCAATCTATGGGTGTCCCTAATTCAGAAGATGTGTCTCCTAGAGGAGAAAGATGTGGGCGTCGGAGTTCTCTAGAAATGACAGGACTGCTCGTCTCTTAATTGGGCTGTTAAGGCCTTTTACTTTGAACAACATAATTTTAATTGTCGCAGCCATAGGAGTGGATTTCGAGATGTGCCGCAAGTGTCTACGGATCAAAGCTTGGTCTGGACCCGGCTACATTCGTATACATACTCCACCTGAGTGCCCAGTGGTCCCTCCCTTGTGAGCTTCTCCAAGCCCATACACAGTTAGGAGGCGAGGAGAGAACCCTGTTACCCTGAGAACAAAACAATCAAAACTACACATAAACTTACGAACTTCGTGATAGTCCTAGGTAGCAATTCCCAAGGAGGGACGTGAGATGTTCAGCAGGACCCGTTACACCCCCGTCCCATCCAAGCCCCAGTATCAAAGCCCCAGAACCCCAGAGGTGCCGCCGCCACCTCTTCCACTCCCCCCAAAATGTCATTATTTGCTGGAGTCACTCCACAGCAGCTGAGTCCACTTCCAGTGAGGCTATGACTGCTTGTCTCTCCTTGGCCATTGTCTCAGGGTCTGGTCGGAGGTGCAGTGGATACCTCCCAACCCTTCGCCATCTCTCTGTCCCGGAGGGTCGTCCCTTGGTGTCTTCCTGTGTTTGGGCCCCCGGATCGTATTCGGGCAAGCTGAGTAATTTTTTAGTGAGCAAATGTGTCGTAGCTTGCCGTCCCACTTGAAAATGATCCGAAAGTACCCATGAGTAGGGAATTTCTTTTGAACGCAGGTATGTTGTAATCAGCCTAAATTTCCTCCTTTTTTGCAATGTGGAAGCGGCCAAGTCCTGAGACAGGAGGGGCCTGGATGATCGAAAGTCAATGGAGTGCTTGTCCTGGGCTTCCCGGAGGATCTGCTATTTGAGCTGAAAGTCGTGGACACATGTTAGAATGTCCGGTGGGGGGCCGTTGATGGTCTCTTAGGACCCACATGATGGGTCCGGTCAAGTTTAATCCGTTGGTCTGGCGGGGTTCCTAAAATGAAGCAAGAGAGTTCTTCCACGTAGGCCTCAATGCCCTCTGCTCCCTGAGGGACCGTTCGGATTCTGATGTTGTTCCGCCGGGAGCAGTTCTCGAGGTCCTCTGCGTAGGCCTGGAGGTCCAGTTGCTGATCTTGAAGGCGAAGGGCCTCCCGTTGTAGCTGGTCGATCTCCTCATTCCTCTTTGAGGCCCGTCGTCTCCAATGCGTCTACCCTTTCACCCACAGAGTCTATGTCTCTTCACATTTCCCGAAGTTCTAGGGTTATTTCCTCCTTCACGGAGTGGAATTCTCCTTTCAGTGAGGTGAATAAGGATTTGAGAAAAGTTCACTTGACAGGGCCCTCCCTGCCCCCCTGCTGCTGGTCTGTGGGGTTTACACTCCGGGACAGGCACGCCTCAACACCTCCGGGGCTGGTCTTTAGAAGGAGATCCTTTACTGAGCGTTCCCTCTTTGTTTTGCTAGTCGCCATGACTGGAGATCGCACTTCATCCGCTTGCTGCGAGAGTTTGTGCTTTGTTGAGAGGTCCTCCAGGCCGCCAGTCTTCCAAAATGAGAGCCCCTGGGCTGCTTGTGCCAGCACCTACTCAGTCTGAGCCACTGACTCTGTTCCTGGACCGCCCCCTCTACCACTCTGCTACCGGCCCCTCTATAAATTGAAGGCCGCACTGCGCCCCAGACTATGGTTGTCTCTAGCTGAGGAGGGAGTAAGCTGTCGCTTCACCCTACGCTTTTCTGATTCTAGGCCTTAGGGTGTAGATTGGAGCCTGGCGGCCCACTGGAAGACCCTGCACAAGGTCTGCCTAGTGGGCTCTGGTGGCAAGTCCTGTGCGGCTCCGGCCTCCCTCCACCTACCACACCAATGTGCGCTCTATGGGGAGGGGGCACATCGCTACCGTGCTTCATAAATTGTGCAAATAACTGGTGAGCAGTCCGGGTTTCCCAGATCTTGTATGCAGGGATTCTCCTCCTGCTCACACGGGGACCAGTGAGGGCCTCTTCTCCCACCTCTCCACCTCTCCAGTCGAGTCCCAGTGCCTGGTTTCGCCTGCTAGTTGTGTGGGAGCCCCCGCCCGCCACTATGAGGGGGAGGAACATAGGGGCCCTGCTCACCTCCTGTGTTAACTAGCGTGGCCTCTTGCATCACCATCCGGCCTCACACTCCCCTGGTAGCAGGCCGCCGGTGTCCCAGGGCTCAAGTGGGAGGTCTATTCTCACTGCCATGCCCAGCCTGCTTCACTGTGCGGTGCTTCGCGTTGTGGTCCGGGCGGGCCTGTCCTCACCGACCGCCCGATCGCGGCCTCGCTATGCAGCCTAATTCAGCTCTTTAGGGCTTCCCACACCCTGCATGGAGCTCCAGCCCAGCGCAGTCTGGAGCTCCAGCCCAGTCTATTTTCTCCCCAGCTCGCGCAGCCGGCTGTGTCAAGCCCGAGCAGGCCTCGGCTCCATGTTGTTGCACAAACTTGGGCTGCTACAGCTAGAGGCCCAGCCTTCCGGGAAGACCGATCGCGACTTTGTGCTCTTCGCAGCGCCTTCGGCACGTATTATGGCCCAAACTGTTGCATGATTGTCATCGGGGGAGCAAGCAATGTCTCAACCCTCCCCCCCTCAGGTCTGGTATACGCCGCTGTAGGTATGGGGCCCGGACGAAGGGCCGGAGCGACGAGCAGGCACGTCCTACTTGGCCGCCATCTTGCCTACGCCCCTTCGGTGAGGTATTTTTAGCCTGATGATGGTTCATTGCTAACTGCTTTTCATGTTTTTTGAGTCCTTTGATTTCTGGTGGGCAGTTTAGTTTTTTTCAGTTAATGACTTTGAAAGCATTAATTCAGGATAGGACCAGGGACTGAGGGAAGGAGATTAGAAGTGCTTGAGGAGAAGATACAATTACTGGGAAGGTGGAAGTCATGTTATTCAGGAGGTATGTTCAGTTGAATAGATCTTAAATCAATATCTTAATAGGACCTGAGTGGAGCTTCTATCTGCTTTAGCTATGTATATTTTGGATAGGGGGTTCTCTAATCTACTGGTCATCCCCTTGAAGAAAATGACTTATTTCAACTTTCTGGTGTTGGTTTGTTAAAGAGCATGAAAGCAAACTTGACACCCATAAGAGAATTGCGGTCAGGAATACAAATTCTCTGACTGGAGTTTATTAAGGAAGGGTGTGGAGAGGTGCTTGGAAGTCAAGTGGTATTGAAAGATAGAGAAGGACGGTAAATAGGGAAATGGGAGGTTTGTGTTTAAATGTTGGAATTTCGGTTTTGGAACATGTGGACATTGTTTAAACCGTTTACCGTGGCAGAAATTCTGCTGCGGTGCGGGCGTTCTAAATGGTGGACGGGGCTGCGTCGGCCAACGGTCGTACGCAGCACCTGGAAGGTAGTGCTCATAGCACGGAACGGGTTAAGAAGATCAGTCATTATCTTGACAAGATGGAGTGCCTCAGTCGCTTTTAGGGAATTAATATCTGCTAGAGCTTCACTTAACAATTGCACAGTTGCTGGGGAAGCGTTTGTGCTGCATTTTCAAAAAGAAGTGGTGGGGCAGAAAAAGTCCATTGTGTTTTTTTTTTATTGGCGGTGTCAACACTGTATGGACATCTCACAGGGTAGATGAACACATCCCAATGAGGTCGGGCTATGGTCAGGGAGCAAGGGGATGGATAGTGTGGTAAATATTTCGTTACCGGTACTATTTTTTATGCTGTAAAGTCTATTAAGAATAACTCAGTAAATATAAGAGGCAGAATCCGTGGTATTAGAGGTTTTAAAAGGCTTTATTCCTATACAAAGGAATACAATTCGAATTGTAGGCATTCTATTCCATCACCACGAAAGTTCAGGAAGGAAGGGCATACATTATTGACAGATAGGCAGTTTTATAGAAAATACATTACAGTGAAACAGATGCAAGAGGCGTAACAGCTGATAGTATAGATAAAAGGTGCATACGTAACTAATAGAGGCGGTGTATGGGCGTGATTTAATAAACGTCATCATACATGATGTCACAAGTGGGTGGATCCATAAGAGAATCCTGCAATGTCAGCAGAAATAGTTGGCAGAGATGCGCGCGCAGCCGCATGACGTGTGATTGACGTGCAACTAGAGGGTGAAGGGGACTTGACATTTAGCTCTACATGTGGAGACAGAAGTCTGGGGGTCATGTCAACCTAATCCCAAATCATATCTAATATCCTATGTTTAAAGAACTGTGTTATCCAAAAGGAGAGGTCTCTAGGATAGAATCTATTCTATACTGACTGTTAGTGCGTGTACAAGCGTCTAAGTGTCTACACTAGATGCGAGGGGGTAGGAATATTCCATGGTAACGGGGCTATGAATTACTTGCATGAGGACAGCGAGGCCTGGCCCTTTGCACGGTAGCTGGAGGAATGTTTACCTAAACTGCTAGACAGGAATGCATCGGATGAGGAGCGGAGGAGATAATCTTGAAGGTGAAATACAGTTTTTGGCAGGCGACGGGCTGGATCAGGCACCGTTAGCCGCACAGGGAGTAGGACAAAGTTCATGGATACAGATGCAGGCTCAGACTGGAGCTTTCAGAGGCAGAAGGCAGGAAAAGGCTTGATGACAGAATTCGGGCCTACTCGCCTGAGTCTGTAAAATGTGGAAAGTGAATCACATAAAGTCGGTGGCCTTTCATACTTAGGAAAGGAATATCTGACCCATTCATGGCGGATCTGAAAGAGGACATGTTGACGGTGGACGCACATATATTTGCGTCTTCAAAACTGGAGCAGGAGGGAACTTACATGTACTTATAGCATGCACATGGAGCCGTTGGGGTCTACGATAGGGGACATAACTGATCACAAAATTCCGATTTCCTCAATAGGACAAGGGTGATAGAAAATTGAGTGATGATGTCAGTGGCTGTTCGGGTAGTATGATAGGTTTGGTGAGGTTTAATGGTTGGAGGTTAGAGGCCGGGGGAGTTTAAGTGTTTTTAAGGGGTGGGTTATTTAGGATTTAATATTGTTTTAGTGAGGTTAGTTTAGTCTGCAGGGACAATTGCCTGTGAATTTGGTTAAGTTTTAGATTCCAGACCTCGATACCCTGGAATGGCCCTTCCTATTCTCTATCCTCCCACGTCTCGGCTTTAGTTCATTTTTTATTCGTAAAGTCTCATTATTGTACACTCTCCCCACCGCTCGTCTATGGATCAATGACATGGTATCAGATCCCATCCCCTTCAGACGTGGCACCCGCCAGGGGTGCCTGCTCTCACCGTTGATATTCGCTATTGCGATGGAACCACTGGCGGCTAGACTCCGACAACACCACACACAGAGGGGAATCGGATGTGCGGCACACACCCTTTTGGCTTCTATATATCTGGTCGACATAACTTTATATGCGTGTCATCCCCAGGAACATCTAAGTCCGTTAGTATGCGAGATCATACGATTTGGTGGCTATTCAAGCATACAGGTCAACTGGAACAAGTCGATCCTCTTCCCTCTCACGGACGCCACCACTCCTTTCACCTCGGACTATCCTTTCTATTGGGTGTCAGGTCCCACTCGCTATTTAGGTGTTTGGCTGAGCAGGGACGTGGACGAACTCCGGAGGGCTAATTTCGGTCGTGTGGTGGACTGACTTGAATCGAAGATCCCCGTTTGGAGCCGGCTGCCCCTGTCGTTAGCTGGTCAAATAGCCATTGCCAAGATGGTCGTCCTTCCTAAATTCTTATATTTATTCCTGAACATACCTGTTCCCCTCACCGCCCTTTTTTTCCGCAGGGTTCGCTCGTTGATCATCTCTCTTGCCTGGGTCGGCAGGCAACCCAGGATCGCGTACGAGGTTCTCACTCTCCCAATGTCATGTGGCGGCCTTGGCGCCCCTAACTTCAAGCTCTATGCAATGTGTGCTCAGGCCAGCTTCTTGCACTTTTGGCTTCACCCACTCCCTTCCAGCCGCACGTGGCGGTTGAGACGGATCTTGCTGCCCCGTGGCCGCTCACCACTGCCCTGTTTGCCCCAGCCAAACTCCCACGTACTGAAATAGACACGGTAGAGACCCTGCGCTGGGCCTGGGAGGGGCTTCGTAGTTTCTCCGGTGCACCCTTGCTTTTGGCAAACTCAATGCCGATAGTTCGGCACCCGGCTTTTCCTCCCCTTCAACCATTCGGCATGGCTAAACACGCCACCCGTCTGGGGCTGAATACGGTAGCGGATCTCTTTCCAGGATACGTTTTATTCCCTGGCTGAGGACTCCGGCCCCATGGACACTCTGCTTTTTTATCAGCTACGGGCCATCTGTAAGGAGTTACACCCTGCGTTCCCTCTGCCTTCCACCTCGATGACCGCTCTTGAGTTTCTGAATTCGTCTCCCTCCCCTCGGAAGTTGGGAACCAAACTCTATGCCCTCACGCTAGGGGCCACCTCCATCTCCACTGATCGCGCTTGTGTGGCGTGGGGCGAGGATCTCGGCATAGATATCTCTCAAGCTGATTGGCCATACTGTTGTAAGCAGACTAAGCGATTGTCTCCTAACTATCGCCTGCGCCTTTCCCATTTCAAATACTTGCATAGGCTCTACCACACTCTGTTCAGTTGCACAAGCTGGGACTTATTCCTAGTGACAGATGCCTACGCTGTTCAGCTCCTGCGGCGGATTTCGCTCACCTTGCCTGGTTGTGCCCCAAGGTCTCCGATTACTGGCGTGAGGTTTGTTCTGCTATATCAGAGATCACCTCCTTGCCGATTCAGCCTGACCACCCGCTCTGCCTCCTCGGCTTTGTTAAATTCTGCCTGGACGCTTCCCGCCGTCTAATTGCCATGCTGCTTGTCCTCGCACAGCGCAGGGTTTCCATGTGTTGGGGGTCAGAAACCTGCAACTAAATTCGCTCATTGGCTCTAGGATGCATTGCGCTGCCAGACCCTACCGTCTGAATTATTGGGACCTTATGCCAGCTAGATCTCGCCCACTCGATATATGGGGGTCCTCCTTGCTCGTTTCCCCCAGCGCCTGGCTTCCTCTCCCGCGCTCCCCGCCGGCACTCTGCCCGTGGCGGTCACCAGTGTAGGACAATAATTGGCCACCCCCACCCCTTTTTCTTCTCAGCAGGGCCCGCCTCTCCCCCGAGACTTGAGCATCTCATACCAATGACTGTTTCTTGTCCAAATGTGTCTGGGTAACATTTTTGATGCTGTCGTTTTATGATGTTCTAAGCTATTGGTCCCCTTTGTGATTTTTAATTGTGCTCATATGCTTTGATTCAGTGCAAGATTGTAATTTGTCTATGCAACTTTGTCAATATAAGTTTTTGAAAAATAATTTAAAAAAATGAAAAAAAAGTTTTAGATTCCAAACCTGTTCGATTAAAGCAGCCTTTTACACATATAATTGAGTGAAGCATTTTGTTCCTGCACAATCTTACCCAATAACTGCAGGTGTTTGTTGGATCAGTATAAGGCTCTGCATCCATAACCCTTGTGCATCTGCATATATCAAAGCATCACTCATGTGTCATCTCTGTCAATCTCCGGCAGTTCCAAAGTAATGATAGTTATGGTGAATGATAACATAATCAATGACTGAGTCTGGCTAACCTGTTTCCCCTCTCTGTATTGATTGTATTAGCTTGAGCCAAAAAAAGCTATATAAAGACTAAGCATTTTTTGATACATTGCAACATAAAATGGATTTTCAAGAAATAATTGTTTTCCTGTTTCCATTCTACAGGTGACAACTACTGGGTGATCGACACAGATTATGACAATTATGCCATCACTTATGCCTGTCGAAGTCTTACAACTGATGGAACATGCAAGGATGGATACTCAATCATTTTCTCCCGCAATCCACGTGGATTTACACCAGCGATTCAACGTATCATCCGTCAGAAGCAAGAAGAAATTTGCATGGCGGGACAATTCCAGCCAGTATTGCAGTCAGGTGCTCTTGCTTTTTTGTACATGGTCATATATATATTGGATTAAGACATGAAGGGAGGTCCCTGACAAGCCAGCAGCCTCGAACAAACTGACTCGTATGTGGGATAAGGGAAGTACTGTTAGGCAGGTGTCCACTTTGTGTAGAGCAATAAGGATAGATATTGCCAAATAAATGTATAAAGCCATAGTCAGATGGGTGGCAGACTGTGGTGTGGAACTCACAGACGTCGAATGGGGTAAGGTGTGTAAATTGCCTGCAAAGACTGCTAGTCATGCTACATGTATGCTGGCTCAATTCCATATGTTGCACTTACTATGTGACACCAGTAATGCATGATAAAATAGATACAAACAGAAATTATGCATTTTCCAAATGTGAAGACCCCAGACCACCTTTTACTACACACATGATATGTGTAGTGAGGACAAAGGCTCAGACCAACAAATGCAAAGTTGTATTGCATGTCATCCAGATAAATAGGAGCGCATGAAGAATTTAGGGGCATATTAACAAGGGCTTTATCTCCGTTTTTTTGGCTTTAAAAGCCAAAGAAGCGGAGATAAAAATATCGCGAACGACGTTCTCACTCTCCCAATGTCATGTGGCGGCCTTGGCGCCCCTAACTTCAAGCTCTATGCAATGTGTGCACAGGCCAGCTTCTTGCACTTTTGGCTTCACCCACTCCCTTCCAGCCGCACATGGCGGTCGAGGCGGATCTTGCTGCCCCGTGGCCGCTCACCACTGCCCTGTTTGCCCCGGCCAAACTCCCACGTACTGAAATAGACACGGTAGAGACCCTGCGCTGGGCCTGGGAGGGGCTTCGTAGTTTCTCCGGTGCACCCTTGCTTTCGGCAAATTCAATGCCGATAGTTCGGCACCCGGCTTTTCCTCCTCTTCAACCATTCGGCATGGCTAAACACGCCACCCGCCTGGGGCTGAATACGGTAGCGGATCTCTATCCAGGATACGTTTTATTCCCTGGCTGAGGACTCCGGCCCCATGGACACTCTTCTTTTTTATCAGCTACGGGCCATCTGAAAGGAGTTACACCCTGCGTTCCCTCTGCCTTCCACCTCAATGACCGCTCTTGAGTTTCTGTATTCGTCTCCCTCCCCCCGGAAGTTGGGAACCGACCTCTATGCCCTCACGCTAGCGGCCACCTCCATCTCCACTGATCACGCTCGTGTGGCGAGGAGTTGCCTTGAAGGACAGGTTAAGTAAAATCAGTTCACCTATAAAGTGAATAATCCCAGATCTCCTTCTCTGCTCTATTCAAAGTCTGTACAAGGTCTGCTTAGTAAGCATTCTACAAGCGCCCTGGACTGGAACCCACTCTGCACTAACTTAAATCACACAATTCTAGTATTTGCTACACCTACACATACTTCCCGTAAAATGGCAAATCAGGTTACAGTAAAGAAATAACATCTCGAGCTGGTTAGTATCTAGGATCCTCCACAATGCAGCTTCTCTAGGCGTCATTCAAACTTACATTTTTCTGCTGCAAAAGATACATTGAACTACCTTGTAACCTGCAGGTGTAGTGTTGCAACCAATTAGAACAATCTATGGTTATTATGTTAAAAGAAAATAGTTCACATAGGAAAGAAAGCTAAGGTACATCTCGTTTGTTAATTTGGACTTCACCTTTGCCTATGTTTCAAAGTTCACGTTTCATGAACCAAGATGGCAACCAACCTTATCCATTTTAAACAAAGGCCTACATTAGCAGTGAGAAATGTAAACGTAAATAATACACAGTTTATAGCATTTGCAAATTTACATTTTAATATCAACATAATGCAAATCATTTAACATGAAAAACCCATCAATAGTGTTGGAAATGGCACTTTTTGCGGGGTTATCTCAAACCATTTGCCTTCTTTCTCCTCTGTTTTTTACTTCATTTTTGCTGGTGTTAGCACTCTGGGCACTTTACTACTGCTGACCAGTGCTAAAGTGCATGTGCTCTGTGTCTGAAATGTAATGGCATTTGGTTTCTCCATGATGCACTTATTTGATTTACTAGTAGGTCCCTAGTACAGTGCACTACATGTGCCCATGGCATGTAAATCAAATGCTACAAGTGGGCCTGCAGCACATTCTGTGCCACCTATAGGAGTAGCCCTTAAAACCTGCCTTAGGCTTATCACTGCAGAGCCTGTGTAAGCAGTTTTAAAGTACCATGTCGACCTGACAAGTTTACCTACTTGCCAGTCCCAAACCTTCCCTTTTACTACATGTGAGGCACCCCTAAAGTAGGCCCAAGGTAGTCCCCTTGACAGGGTGCAGTGTATTTAAAAGGTAAGACATTTGCTTTTAGGTTTAACATGCACTGGTAGTGCATACTGCTAAATTCGTTTTGTGCTGCAGCAAGGCCTATCCCTCCCATAGGTTAGCATTGGAGCAGTCTTTTAACATTTTCTAAATGTATCTTCCAATAGGGAGCAGAAAGAAAATTGGAGATTGGTGTCTCTGGACTCACAATTTAAAAACACATCTTTTAGTGAAGGTGGTTTTTAAATTGCAGGTCTGAAAATGCCACGCTTGGCAAGTTGGCATGTTGTTATTATATCTATTCGATGCCTCTGCCTGTCCCTGCACTACACGTCTGAGTTGGATAACAGTTGGGCCTTGTGAATTCACTCTAGACAGTCACACAATAAGGGAGCTGAGGTATGCCCTGCTTTTCCTGATGACCCATCACCAGGCTAATGAGCCTTTCTGAGCTAGAGTGGTGGGAGAAGCTGCCACTTGCACCTAAATAGGGATGTCCCTTCCCCCAAAGATCTGCATAACTCCCCTGTAGTGTGTCTGGAGCCAAGGCTAGGAGAGGCAGTGTCTCGGGCACTTTAAAGACCTTTCTTTGAAGTCTCCCTCCTTCAAAGGCTAAAATGGGTATGAGTACTGGACCTCTGAACCATATACTTGTGCTGCCAGGAGGGACTGCCACTTTGCTGTTTGCTTTGCTGTGTTGACCTGCTGTCTGCTGCTTCTGTCCCGGTAGCGAGAGGACTGGACTTTGCCCTCTGCATCCTTCTTTCTGCAGGTTTTCCAAGGGCTTAAGTTGAGCTTGCCTCATGTCGGAAGTCTCAGAGCCTTCAAAGATTTCAACTGCAGGGACCTGGGCTCGTCTGTTGAGAGACCCACTCTGCCAAGTGGTGCCAAATCCAGTTCCTGGGCCCCTCGAAGTGAGTTTTCTGTGCTAAAAGGAAGTAATCAGCACATCGACTTCGAGCATGACTTTGAAACTGGTACCACTCTCTAACAACAAAGACAACAACTCCTCCACCCTGAACGCCAACCTCGCCAGCCTCGGACTAAAACAGATAGTCACAACACCGACCCACATCGCCGGTCACACGCTTGATGCCATCTTCTCCTCAAGCCCCCACGTCGCCTTCAGCCACGCTTCCAAACTCACCTGGACAGACCACCACTGCATCCACTTCTCCTTCCGAAAACCCCTCACACACCACCGCACTCTACAGATCCCCCGCCGCTGATGGGGCAAAGTCACTGAAGAACAACTACAGACAAGCCTCGCACTCAACCCACCGACCAACCCCACCAACCCACGACGATGATGCACTCACCCTTGGACGCTGGATGAACGACTGCGCCAACACCTTAGCCCGCTGAAAATGCCCGCCAACAGAGACAAAAGAGCCAGCTGGTTCACCCCGGAACTCCTTGCTTCAAAGCGCACCTGCCGGAAAGGAAATTGGAGAACATATGGCACAGCACCAAGACGCCAGACAGCCGCGCTGCCCACAAAGACGCCGTCCGCAACCACCACCACCTCATCAGGAACGCCAAAAGGACCTCCTTCTCAGACCGCCTTGACAACAGCGCACACAACAGCAAGGAACTCTTCAACATCATGAAGGAACTCTCCAACCCCAGCTCCAGCGCCAACGACAACCCGCCATCGCAAGCCCTGTGCGACTCCCTCGCCACCTTCTTTCACCACAAGATCACCGACATCCATGACAGCTTCAACCCCCGGACAACCCCTACAGGCCTCGACACGCCGGACCCACCGCACCCCACCAACCACGAATCCCTGACAACCTGGGCCAACGTGAGCATCGAGGACACAATCAAGACCATGGGCACAATCCACTCCGGATCCCCGTCCGCCCCTCTCCCACACCACATCTTCAACAAAGCCGGCAGGTTCATCGCATCCCACCTGCGCAACATAATCAACCTCTCCTTCGAGACCGCTACCTTCCCTGAGAACTGGAAGCACGTAGAGATCAACGCTCTACTGAAGAAACCCAAGGCGGATCCGAGCGACCTCAAGAACTTCCGGCCCATCTCCCTCGAGAAGTTAGTTAACATCCAGCTCTCCCGTCACCTCGAAGACAACAACATCCTGGACCCCTCCCAATCAGGATTCCGCAACAACCACAGCATCGAGACCGCCCTCTTCGCCACCACAGACGACATCAGGATCCTACTAGACAACGGCGAGACGGCAGCCCTCATCCTCCTGGATCTCTCCGCCGCCTTTGACACCGTCTGCCACCGCACACTACGCACGCGCCTCCACAACGCAGGGATCTGTGACAAGGCCTTGGACTAGACCACCTCCTTCCTCACCGGCAGAACTCAGAAAGTCCGCCTCCCACCGTTCCGATCCGAAGCCTCCAAGATCATCTGCGGCGACCCACAAGGATCCTCCCTCAGCCCAACGCTGTTCAACGTCTACATGGCATCACTAGCACGCATCGTCCGACAGCACGACCTCAACATAATCTCCTACGCCGACGACACGCAGCTGATCCTCTCCCTCACCAAGGACCCTCTCACCGCCAAATCCAACCTCCACCAGGGAATGAAGGCCGTCGCCGACTGGATGAAGGAAAGCCATCTTAAGCTGAACTCAGACAATACGGAGATCCTTATCATCGGGCCCAACCCCTCAGCGTGAGATGACTCCTGGTGGCCCGCATCACTGGGGACACCCCCGGCCCCTACCAACCACGCACGCAACCTGGGAGTCATCCTCGACTCAAAACTCACCATGACCAAACAAGTCAATGCAGTCTCCTCCACCTGCTTCAACACCCTCCGTAAACTCCGCAAGATCTACAGATGGATCCCGACAAACACGAGAAACAGTCACCCAGGCCCTAGTCAGCAGCAGACTCGACTACGGAAACGCCCTCTACGCCGGAGCCTCGTCCAAGCTCATCAACAGACTGCAAAGAATCCAGAACGCATATGCACGCCTAATCCTCGACATCCCGCGCCGTGACCACATCACCCCCCACCTGAGGAACCTGCACTGGCTCCCCGTCGACAGAAGAATCTCCTTCAAGCTCCTGGTCCACGCACACAAGGCACTCCACAAAACCGGCCCAGCCTATCTCAACAGTCGACTCTCCTTCTACGTACCCGACAGGAAACTCTGCTCCGCTGACCACACCCTGGCAATGGTCCGCGCATCCGCAGAACCACATCCGGAGGCAGGTCCTTCTCCCGCCATGCCGCCAAGACCTGGAACACTCTCCCCCTCAACCTACGACAAACCGAAGACCTGCTGACCTTCAGAAGACGACTCAAGACCTGGCTCTTCGACCAGTAGCAGCAGCACCCCCCTCCAACCCGCCCCCCCCCCCTCAGCGCCTTGAAACCCTCACGGGTAAGTAGTGCGCTTTATAAATTATTTGATTGATTGATTGATTGATTGAAACTGGTACCGCTCTCTGACACCGTGTAGCTGCCTGCAACCAAGCCATGGTCCCCGCTCAACGCAATGGCTGCGACTTACAACGCAGGCCCTGATGCCCCCACAGTGCCTCTGAGGAACCACAACAGAGGGAGTCCTGAGCACTCTGTCACTGAAGTCTGTGACGCCCGGCTCAAACTCTGCACCGGTGGCCCAATGGTGTGACAGCGACGCTGTGAAATCAACAGCTCACAGCTTGATCCTCAACACTTCAACACTGCACTGCCAGCAGAACCAACGCCTTGCCACAACCACTGCATCAACTCTCTTGCACCTTGCTTCGTCCCCGGGCATCAGCGGCTCAACGACTCTGCACCGCCACCAGGAACCGACGCCTCACTTACTTCAGTGACGCATCACCTCCATTGTGTAATGCATCATCCCGAGCGCCGACGTGCCAGCAACTTCCATAGCAGTAAGGAATAGATGCCACAAATGCCTCAACAATGCCTCACCTGTCCGGCGGCGTGCAGTGCCTTTATTTCTCAACGTTTCCAAGGTATTGTACTGGGGGTATGTACGTTTCCTCATCTGGCCCATACTCCATTATGGTAGACCTTAACTTGTGGATTCTACTCCATCATGCACGTCAGGATAGCACAGACCATAGCTATTGTGTTTCTAAGTGCAATTACAGCATTTAATCTTTAAAATTCATAACTTGACTTGTGTATGTTGGATTGTTTTTGTTTTAGTCAGATAAATATGGGCTATTTTTCTAAACTGATGTGGAGTACTTTTGTGGTGTTATCACTATGTTACTGTGTGCACAAGTACTTTACACATTGCCTCTTTAGTTTAGCCTAACTGCTCTGAGCCAAGCTACCAGAGGGTCAGCAGGGATAAACTTAGTGTGTACTACACTGACTCTGACTAGAGTGTGGATCCCTACTTCAACAGGGTACACACACTGCTTATTAGAGACCCCATTTCCGACAAACAGCTTCCAATGTTTGCATGCAGTCTAATTAAAATGGTTACCTGTGGTATTTTAATTTATAGTGCCTGTTAGTGATCTCACCTCTTTTTCAAGCAACTTGATATCATTCTTCTTATTCCATTGACCATTTTCATCAACCAATACTGCATCCCAGGCAACTCATTTCAGCCATAGAGGCCCAGTGAAACTTGGAAAAGTGTTCTTAACATTCAACAGTGTTGTTTCATAATAGTTCAGTACCAGACTTTGAAAGTATGATTTTTGGTATACTTATTATATTACAATTTTCCTTTCTTCTCAACTGTCTCTGAGTTACTTCATTCCTAACTTTCTTTAAAAATTCAGATGGCAATGAAACCACAGTACCATTTACTGACTTGACACAATTGGGAATTTGCTTTACTGCCCCTCAAAAGTAGAAAATAAGACTCATGTAGTAGGATATATATATATTATCTACTGGCGGTCGCCAGTAGATAGTTATAGTTAGGATCGTGTTTCCATAGGAAATCTCAAAATTCTATTTTGAATAACTTTGGCGCCGGTTGACGAATCCTCGCGAAATTTTCAAAATCAATGGGGCACTCCGCTCAGCTCCTACCCTGAAAGTCTCGGGGTGATTCGTCAAGGGGGGCCGAGAAAAAAGGGGGGTCCCAAAACGCGTTTTCCCCATGCATTTTTCCATAGGGCCTTTAGTTGAAGGTACAGCCCGAACGGCTGAACAGAATTACTTGAAATTTGGCAGAGAGGTAGTCCTCAGGTCAGGGAAGTGCCTTTTGCAGGTCTGGTGTCAATCTGTTCAGTATTTCCTGAGAAAATAGCATTTAAAAGCATATAAATATCTATAAGGGCGCACCGTGCGCGCACCGTGCGAGCACCCTAACGTGCGCGAGCGTAATTCTGATTGGTGGTTACATGTTAGTCAACGTTTGAATCGGTCGAAATCAGGAAGTGTCGGCTGCCATTTTGTTTGTTTTCAGTGCAAGAGTGAAAAAGGAAGGTGGCGAACGTGAAAAGGGGGCAGGGTAGAGAGTTCCTGACCCCCTAGCCTTTGTCAGGGGGTCCTTTGTCAGGGGGTCCCTGAAGGACCCCGAAGGCAGAATTTTTTTTTTAAAAATCGCGGGGGTGCGCGCACGGTGAAAACCCCCCCCAAAAAAATAATAATTTTAATACGTAGTTTATTGTAAAATAAATATATAAAAAAATAATAATACATAAATATATTAGCATTTAAAAAAACCGTACAAATTCACTGAAAAAACCATAGGTTTCACACACGTTATAGTTAGGAATTAGCATTTAAAAAACCTTGCAAATTCTCTTAAAAAACCATAGGTTTCACACATGTTATAGTTAGGTGGATATTTCACTCGTAAAAAACCAATGAAATTTCCCCGTTATAGTTAGTTCAGATAACTATAACTCGCGCGACCGCCACTCTGTCACAAGGATGATGTCATAAGTGACGTCATGAGCAGTGGATTGCGGGCGCGCAAGTTATGGTTATCTGAACTAACTATAACGGGGAAATTTCATTGGTTTTTTACGAGTGAAATATCCACCTAACTATAACATGTGTGAAACCTATGGTTTTTTAAGAGAATTTGCAAGGTTTTTTAAATGCTAATTCCCAACTATAACGTGTGTGAAACCTATGGTTTTTTCAGTGAATATATATATATATATGTCCAGTTTTTTTTCTGTTCATATATATAGATATATCCAAACCTGAACTTGAAGCGGTTTGTATGCCTTCTTTAAAAAGTATGTTTACCCTCTCTGTGAGGCCATTAGAAGATGTACTGCACAGAGCTACTGTCATGTGTTTAACTTCATTAACCTCAAAAAATGTAAC
This sequence comes from Triturus cristatus, assembly GCF_964204655.1. NCBI lineage: Eukaryota > Metazoa > Chordata > Amphibia > Caudata > Salamandridae > Triturus > Triturus cristatus. The sequence continues at coordinate 15,200,994 of NC_140582.1, forward strand.
CATTTTATCAGGCACGAATAGAGTGCATATATCCGATACTATGACTCTCCGTGAGCCTTCTTTAAATAATATGTCTTTCAAGAATTCAGCTGCCACGTCTGTAACACTACTCACAAACTCATATAAAATCTATTTGCTAAAGTAGTCAACCAAGACCACCAAAAACCTCATGTTAGATGGAAACAACGCACACTGCCCAGCAAAATCAATTGCAACTTTCTCCAAAGGTGCATTTGGCAAAGAAACTAGGTGATGGGGTTTCTCTCTAGCCTTCCAATGCTTGTCCGACAACAACCACGCATAACATTAATTCATAAATCTCTCTATTTGAACATCTGTATATGACCCCTAATAATGCTTTCTAAGCATTTGTTTAGTAGGCAAAATGACAGAATGACAGAAGCCCTCTGCGTGGAATTTGAATTATTCTAGTTCAATTCCTCTGGTGATTTAATTTATCCTGTCTGAAAAACATTCCTTCATAAACCAACAGTTTACCTGCAGCCTGATCGAAACCTAAAAAAAGTTCTTTATTCAAACATTTATCCTGAGACCGCCTATGCACAATGTAACCCTTGACTTCATCTAAAATGGTATCCTTGGCATAGGCTTCTTTTTGCTGTCATCCAAAATATCAAATGGATCAAAAGTAGTATATCAAATGAGAACAATGATGAGTTAAAGTGTGTGATAATGATTGTGTAGTAGGAGCTACTGATGCTATTCAGATATGTGTTGATATTTTGGATAATCAATAATGGAGAGACGAGGGCTTTTGAGAAACAGGTCCAGCATACATGCCCAAGGACTAGTGGATCAAAAGTAGTATGCAAGGAGGAACCCAGGTGGAAGAAGGATCAGAGAGGAGAGAGCTCCAATTCACTTGCACCCGTCACTACACGCAATTAGATGTTACAGGTTGAATTCCTCCTGTCAGCCTAGACTTCAGTAGTCTGTTTTAACCATAGCACAGTGCAGTGTCCAGTTAATAAAGGTCTTCTGGAACACTGATCACTATTTTTATCTTCACTTACATACACCACACCCACTCTACTCACCATTCTATACCCCTCCACCCCCACTCATAGGGCCTCCTGGCGTGTTCATCAAAAAACCTCTGACAAAGAGCTCCCCTGAGGGGCCCGTTGGGCATTGCAGTGCCAGCCCAACAAGGAGCTGCCCTATGATGAAGCATGACACCTCTCGGAGTGTGTGAGGGCCCTTGTTCCTAACTGGAGCTCTCCCCTCTCTGATCCTTCTTCCACCTGGGTTCCTCCTTCCCTTTTTATTTATGACTTTCCCTTTTCCTTTGCCCTTCCCCCCCCCCTTTTTTCCCCATTAGGAACTGCATAATACTTTTGATCCACTTTTCCCTGGGCATGTATGCTGGACCTGTTTCTCAAAAGCCCCTGTTCCTCCATAATTGATTATCCAAAATATCAACACACATCTGCATAGCATCAATAGCTCCTACTACACAATCTTTATCACACACTTTATCTCATCATTGTTCTCATTTGATCCAACTGGGATTCATGACAAGAAATCACCCCATTCGTTTTGTTCCCAAAAAGAGAATTCTTGAATTCTAGAAATGAGCGAGGCTAGTCTTGTTGAAGCTTTGCCTGTTCATTTACCACTTATCGTAAACAGAGAGGCTTGTTACCAATGTTAAATTCAGATTTAGAACCCTATAAATCATTTATAACAACTGAAAATGCCAGTTCTTCATATCTGATGGTATCATAAGTCACTTCCGCTCTTCTGCGTGCATGTTAGAAAATTGCACCAGTCTGCTGTTTATTACCAACCCATTGACTCAGGACTGCATCAATGCCAATTTAAGGTGCCTTCTCATTCACCACACGTCATCTGCCTCACAGATAAATGGAGTAAGTGAAGGTGCAGAATAAATCATACCTTTGATTTCACCTCACGCCTTTTATCAACAAGTCTGTAAGTAGTTCAGCGATGAGAGAATACCCGCACACAAACCTGACGTAGGACTCACTGCAACCTAGGAATGATTTCATGATTTCTTGATCCACAAGAAATTGTGCTTCCTTTATTGCATCCAGGAGATCTATTTTGGGGTTAATGCCCTCTGAGGAGAAGGTATGTCCCAAGTAGTTCACAGTTTTGGTCAAAAATCTACATTTGTGTTTCCTGACAGTCATCTCCTTTACTTCAAATTGTTCAACATCGTGCTCAGTTTTAAAGAGTGCTTTTCAGGACTCTCACCAAAAATCTAAATAACTTGCTGAAATGCATTAACATCTCTAACAACTTCAAACAAAAGAGCCATGAGTGTTTGAAATATGCAGGCCACAGATGCCAGTCCAAAAAGTACCCTTAAATATTTATATACACAGAACAGTATAACAAAGGTTGTGGGATCTTGTGACTCAGATGTCAAACTAACCTGATGACATGCTGACCCAAGGTCAATATTAGACATGTAAGCCCCAAGTTTGTCAGAATTTCATAGATTTTAGCAGCGGATACTTATCTACCATGACATTCTTATTTATGATGTGTAGGTTAATATATAAACAAATGTCACCTATTTTATTTTTAGCTATTATGAACAATCACTATCAGAGGAATCAGTCGGAATAGTAATTTAGTCGGAATAGCAATTTTCTCTTTACACAGTAGGTCTAATAAATCTTTCAAATGTTTTTATACACACTAGGTGGTACGGACCGGACCTTGTGGATGCCTGGCAACGACCTCTTTCTTAAGCTTTATGTGGTGCTCAAAGCCCTTCATGCATACGGCTGTAGAATCAAACATTTCTGTATATTTTCCGATGATAAATTAAATCCTGGCTTTTTTCCCAGTGAGACAGTAAAGTCTAGGGTAGTAGTCGTGTTCCTCGTGTTCCTCAGGGTTTACCCTCTCTTTAGCACTGGGACACTCCTTGGAGTAGCCACGCACTTTACAAATCCCCTCATTCATTCATTCATTCATTCATTCATTCATTCATTCACTCATTCATTCATGTGTTTAGTCCTATAATTATTCAAATCCAGTGCATTAACAGGCATATCACCAATATGTAACTGGACAAGAACACTCTGGCACTACTACAAAATTCTAACGTGACTGGATCCATCCATCCCAATTATGTTCCTTGCATGTTCAGCCTGTCAGTGAGGAACAAACACTCTCAGTGTCACTTACTTCTGCCTAAGTGAATTTACAAGTTCAATTGCAAGAAGTACATTGTTGCTCCTCCGTTGAGCTCTTTAAATGTCGAGGAACACTAACCACAGAAATTTGACAACATTTGGTCGAAGGTTCACACAGACAATTGCAAAGTTAAATGTCAAAAGTTACTAGATGACATCCATTTAGGCAGGATCTCTTGTTATACGTTTTCTACGCATCTAGTACAACTGGGTATTTAGAACAACAACACTTCATAATACAGAGACTGACTCTTCCTGTATAATCAGTAAATGCTGGTCTGTTTGGCCAGCTCACAGTACCACATCTAAACTCCTATACTTAGAGAGTTATAGATGCTGTCAGTAACCTCGAATATGACACTAAAATTCCCAAGGTATTAATAGAAACAGATCTAACCCTTTTGTTTGTTGCTTTTACATGCCCAGAGTGTCACAAAGAAAAGATACGATAATGCCAGTAAGTCATAGAACTTTATTCAATTTATAAAATTCATAAAAGCATGCAACCTTTTATAGATCATACAAAAGATACATCAATAAAACAACAATTTCATCATCATCTCGAGAGTAATAATTATCCTTAACTCGGAACGTGGCCAAGATGGCGGCAGAGTAGCAGCCATCCCGCGGAGCTCCACCGATCGAGGCCAAGAAGAGGCTATTCCAGTGGCCGTCCTGGGCTGCTTGGGGCCCGCAGAAGAGGTGGTAGTGGCACGGACTGCGGGGGATGCCTGATGACCTGAGTGCCGCCCGCTACAGAGAGGAGGTCCCACACGACCCGAGAGAGCATTCCAGGCGGCTGCCGCCTGGCTCCGAACGCGAGGTGCTTGAATTCCTGGTGGGGGCCTCGGGAGAGCTGTGGTGCATGGTGAGGCCTCTGCGGCAACCCGTGGGCACTGCAGAGCGGCCCAAGCCACGGGGGAACTGGGAAAGCAGCAGGAGTGAGACTGGAGGCGGGGCTTCGGTAGTCGGCTGGATCCGTGCAGGCACAAGAGGTACCTTTTGCATACCCCCTTCGGGCCCGCAGAGGTGGATTGGACGGGGCCCAGGAGAGAAAAAGAGGAAGACAGTGGACGCTGCAGGTGGGCATTGAGGAAAGCTCACACTGCACGTAAGGCCCTGACCGACAACTGCGACCCCAGCGGGTGGCTGTAGGCCTGATAGGCCAAAAAGTGAACGAGAAAACCGAGCCCACACAGCTAGGTCAGAAGATACCCCAAGGCACACAGTGTGAAACCTGTGGGACTGAAACCTACAACAGCCTATTGCACTGGAGTACCCCATATCACACAGCACACAATATTCCGCTGGCTGGAGACCTTGAGTTTTCCCACTGTGCCCGGCAGCTTTATACCTGCATGAAATGTCATCCAACTGTTCAAAAAAGGGTGAGTATCAAAGACCTCCTGAACAAGCCAGGGGGCAAAAAGGCTGATGGACATACCCCTGACTTGCCACCCACACACACTCGGGATGGAGACACGGACCTGCCCGAACAGGAGAAGGAGGAGCCGGTCACTCACCAACTTCTAGAGCATCTGTTCAGCACGTTGCGTGAAGACTGCAACAGGAGGTCGCTGCCGTCATGAAACTGGTCAGAGCCGACATTAACAAACTGGGCGACCGCGGGGATTCTTTGGAGTGAGGTGGAGACAGTAGGGAGGAGGAGCGCACCGAACATACAGAGGAGCTGTTGGAGTTGCGGGATCACAATGAAGACTTATGCCTGTGACTAGAAGACTTGGAAAACAGGTCTGACACTCCAATATCCGCATCAAGGGGGTTCCACGAGGACTTTGTGACCCGGCTCTTTCGACACGTTGCCCCGACATTGGGTGACTGTGTGTGGTGGGCCGCGGAGGTGTGTGTGAATTGAGTGGTGCGGGGGTGCCATGTGCGCCATGCATGGCAGAGTCCCAGGGACTCGGACCAGTTCTTTAGCTGTTTCACGTGCGCCGTTTGGGAAGCGGAGGGAGGACCCGTTGTGTCGAGTGCCGGGGAGGAAACCGCGTTAAAATCACCCGCAATAATCATGTTACTCATAGGCAAATTGTTCAGCAGGGCAGCTGTATGTGCAAGTGTGGGTGCATACTGCTTATACAGACATGAGGGTGAGGGGGGAGCCAGCCAATGACCACAGACAGTCACGGACGACCCCTGAGGATCGTGAAGCACTTGGGAAAGGATGATGGGCAAGGTGCGTCTCAGGAGGATGGCCACCCCTTGGGAGCCCCTGGAGAAGCCGGAGTGCCAGACTCTATCATACCCGTAGCGGGCCAAGAAGGGACAGCAGTTACCTAGGAGGTGTGTTTCTTGAAGCATGAGGATATCTATGTGAAGGCGTTGCGCATAGTGCAGGACTGCCGTGCTTTTATGTCGGTCCAATAGGCCGTTGACATTCTGCAACAACACGTGGAGAGACGCCCTAGGCGTATCATTAGCGGTAATGACAGGTGATACCTGGTCCAGGACGATGTGGGTAGTCGTGGGCTTTAAGGGCATATCCATCCCCAGTAAGATGAGCATGCATCATTCCGTGGTAGCTGAAACATGAAACAACAAGGACCTGCAGTTTCTTCTTAACGTCTGTGTAAGAGCGCCGGAGTTCTTGCACCTCCCTAGTATAGTCCTGGAATACCATGATGGTATGGTTTTGAAATTTGAGATGACCTGCAGCAAGCGCCGCTCTCAAGATGGCGACCCGGTCTTTGGGACAAAGATCGCATCTTTGTCCCTGCAACTGACTGCTCTGGAATTCTAGATGTCCGCATCCTGCCTAGAGGCATTTCCGATCACTCTCCAGTACTCCTTAGGCCCGCCAAACATGAAGGATGAACGCATGGTTCCTCCAAGATGAAGAATTAAAAAAAGTGGTAGGAAAGGAACTTAAACAATATTTCAAAACTAACGAGGGTTCTGTAATCTCCCTGGGTACCCTATGGGAGGTAGGGAAGACGACCATATGGGGCGTTGCCAAGGGGCTGCTCAAGTCTCAGAGGCAGGCACAGTGGCGTGACATCTCCATCAAAGGAAGCGCAGGCGCTTCGCTTGGAACAGCTATTGTCCCTATCAGATGACGCCGCCCGGGCCCGATAACTTGCCCACCTTCGAGATGAAATTAGACAATTGTCCTTAGACGCTGCAAAGCTCCTTTGGAGGTCGTCGGTGGCGAGAATTTATGGGTGGGGGGACAAAAATGGTACGATCCTGCACCGGTTAGCCACGTACCCTAGGGCGAATCGCATTATCCCAGAGGTGGTGAACGAGGCTGGTACGGTACACAGCGGCCCTGTGCCCGATGGCCAACACCTTTGCCGCCTATTATCAGCAGTTATACACAGCGCACACCCCCGAGCTATCGCTCCCAGTTCTCCTTGAACAAGGTGGGGTGCTAGAATTGGCCGCACAGAAGGATCTGGACCGTCCCATCTCTCGGAAAGAAATCGAAGAAGCGATCACCCTCACCTCCTCGGGTGAGACTACGGGCCCCGACGGCCTTCCTCAGGAATACTACATGGCATAGTGCGACACTCTACTGCCCCACTTGTCTGACTTATTTCAAGAGGCCGTGGAGAGAGGTTCCTCTCCGCCAGAAACAGATATCGCCACCATCGTGGTTCTTCCAAAACCCCATCCTCCTTCCCGTAGATGTACCGAATACTGTCCCATCTCCCTTCTCAATACGGAAGTCAAGTTGTATGCCACCATTCTAGCTCAGCGATTAAAGCCCTACTTAACCCTGCTGATCCACCCAGACCAATGTGGGTTCATGCCTCAACGTGGGACTCGCCATTGACTGCCACTGGCTCTAGCCCACCGGCACTTGCTTACCCCGTATTTAGCATTCCTGTCCATAGATTTCAAAAAAGCATTCGATTCGGTGGACTGGACATATTTGCAGGGCGTGCTGGCCAAGATGGGGTTTGGGCCCGAATTTAGGGCTCTGGTTCAGGTTCTCTACGCCCACCCGAGAGCGCGAGTGTTGGTCAGTGGGGTACTATCTGAGGCCTTTCCCATCGCCAGGGGCACTAGGCCGGGCTGTCCCCTCTCCCCCTTGCTATTCACCCTGGCGATTGAGCCCTTAGCTTCCCTAATGCAGGCCAAGGATTGTATTCAGGGCTGGGAGTGGCCTAATATCGAAGCGGACAAGATTACGCTGTATGCGGACGACGTCCTGGTCTTTCTGGCTGAACCAGCCTCCTCGGGGCCATATTGTCTCCAGATCTTGCATTCTTTCAAACAGGCCTCAGGTCTGCGACTGAACCCTGGGAATTCAGTTTTGGTCCCCCTGCATCTCTCTAGGGACTGCTACGATTGGCAATCCACCATACCACTTCGGCGACAATCCATTAAATATTTGGGGATATGGATTACCCTTTTTCCCGAACTGGGCTAGTCCCTCAATGTAACCCCACTGGTTGAGAAGGCCAAGGAGGATCTCCATAAATGGAAGACATTACCCCTGAACCCCCTGGGGAGGGTTGTCCTGTTTAAAATGATGATCCTCCCCAGATTTCTTTATGTCCTTCAAAATGCTCCCTTTTGCTTACCCAGGACTTGGTTCCGGGAACTGGACGGTCTAACCACTAAGTTTCTTTGGAGCGAAGGGAGGGCGCGCTTGGCTATGTCTACATGCCGGATTCCCTCCTTCGACGGGGGTATGGGGATGACACATTTATATCTCTATTTCCTGGCTGCACGTCTCCTGGTGGTCCACAACTGGTTCAATGGGGGCTGGTCTATAGGCATGAGCTGAGTGAGCTGAGTATACCTAAAATCCAGGCTATGATGTACGGGGGGTCCATTCCATTCCGACTGCCTGATGTGACACGCTCCGTGTGATTGGCCTGGCGGGCCTCGTTGTGTCAAACCGGCTGGACGCGCAAGCTGACCCAATGTACACCCCTCTGGCGTGGGACCTGGCACCGGGAGGTTAGTGGGCTGCAGAGTTTTAAATCATGGCACCTCATTGGCATCTCACAGCTAGGGGATGTGTGGGCTAAAGGCCTTATACTTTCCTTCCAAGAGCTCCAAACCCGCTACTCCTTACACTCGTCCCAATTCTATAAGTATCTACAGATGCGGCATGCCCTACAAGCGCATATCGTGGACGACACGAGGCTCCCTGAATATAGGCCCACTGAGGCACAGACACTGATGGGAGACTTAGGTAAGGGGGGCATCTCCCGCATATATCGCTCCTTAGTTAACAACACCCCCACCTCCTTAGACAAGTTGAGAGACCAATGGGTGGAATGGGTGGGCCCTCTCGACAAGGTGGACTGGCGTGATGCCCTCATGGCCCCCAGGACAGTCGCCACCTCCGCCAAACTTAAGTTGATTCAGCTCTACTACTTGCACGCTGCGTACCTCACTCTCCTGCGCCTTCAACGAGCGGGTCTGCGCCCAGATGCGTCATATGCGAGATGCAACCGCGTCCCGGCTGACTTCTTCCATGTGGTTTGGTCTTGTCCCCGCCTGGAGCAATTTTGGGGGGCTATTGAGGAGAAGCTTACTGAGGTACTGGGATGGGGGGGTTCCTCACGATCTATGTCACTCTCTATTGGACGGGTCCAGGAATGAAAAGTTATTTTTTAATACATCTTTGATCGTGGCCAAGCATGACATAACGGCGGCCTGGAAAAGTCCTGACCCGCCTGACCTTGGGAAGTGGCACAGAGGGGTGGACTGGTGCGCGGCCCAGGAGAAAGTCCTTTACATAGCAAAAGGGCGCAGCAAAAAATACCGAAGGGTGTGGGGGAAGTGGTTGGGTACTGTGGAGGGTATTTATTGAATTGATTCCATACTTTACCTGTGAATGTCTGGTAAGATTTGCAACCATGAGATGCGTTGTTTACATTAATGTCATTGATTTAATGTTCTCCGTGCATTTGCTGATTTGTTTCATGTGGTTGAAAACAATGAAATGTGATTACCAAAAAAAAATAAACTGATATCAGATATATACACTTTCCTGAATACATCGCAATCACAATCCAAACAAAAGCGCAGGTGAGATGGGACAAGGAGTGTGGCAGACACTTCTCACAGAAAGAATGGTCAGACATACAGAAATGGGCAAATGCAGCGGCGCGGTCTGCCACGGGTAAAGGGACACTATTACATATATCTCATTACTGGTACTACACACCGGAGAGCACAGCACACTGGAAAAGAGGAGGAGACCCCAAATCCTGGAGAGGGTGCGGAGACACTGGGACATTGACACGCCTATTGTGGCAATGCCCTACAATACAGACATACTGGCAAGAGATATTAGATGCTATAGATGAAACCTTTGACACCGTACTCCCCAGGTTCCTGATATGTCCGCCTGGGTCTCCCCAACCCTTTAACATACCCTATTGGATCCCTGAAAGGGCGTGCAATTACATTGGCTTTATGCGCAGCTAAACAAACCTTGTTGGGACGATGGGGCACGGACATGATACCGCGACATACGGACTGGCTTCACAGGCTGTGGGATCTATTGGAGATGGAAAAGCTCACAGCGGTAGCGGACAACCAACTACCAAGATTCGATAAGATGTGGAGCTCCTGCATTGGCTATCTCAGCAGGGAGGTCAGGGAGCTGACATGCCTGATTTATCTTCGAATACTTTGCCTGATACCAGTAGTGACTCCCTCCCACCCCCCGCGGAACAGGCCTCAGATACTTAGTCTTAGGAAACATTCTACACCCGCACTAATCAGTAAAAGAGCCCTAGTGGCTGACACCTCACAACACTCATTAGATAGCCATCCGGTACTCCCACTGCGCTTGGCCTCCTTCTTTCCCTCCTATTACTGGATTTACTCACCCTGTTTGGGTTCTTCCTTTTTGCTCTTTTTCTCTCCTTTATGCCTCACCGGCCAATGGATGTAGGTGAAAGTATTTGTATTGTCTTCATTTTCTTAGACTCTCCGTTTCAAATATACCTATTCTAAACAATAAAACGATTTAAACATAAATCAAAAGTATTATGGAAAGCTACAGAATTCCACAAGGTGGTCATATGATTTGATTTTTTTAAATACATTTATTTATTGAGTTTTTTATAAGATGTAACAAACACAAGTCGTATGTAGGAAGGTGGAATCTGACTGCATGGTTGCCCCCACTTTTTTTCTGGTGTTTTGATGGTTTTTGACTAGTCTGGCTGGGATCCTGCTATCCAGGACCCCAGCCTATCTGCTTACTCCCTTAAACGACATGATGTGCACATTAGGTGCACTAGTGATAGGATACTGTGGTGCCTTGTGAGTCCCTAGTACATGGTGCCTTAGGTACCAAGGGCATAGGTACTTCACAGGCCTACTAGGGGCTGAAGCATGTATTATGCCACCCCTGGAAAGCACACTAAATCTGACACCACAGGCCTGGGTGAGGTAGTGTTAGCACTCCTCACTGAGATATAGGTTCACTATATCTCTGCCAGCACACACATTTTAACCTATCAGTCACCCCTAAGGAAGACCCTATCAATCCTGAGGGCAGGGTGCTTGGTTTCCATGTGAGGGGGTGCCTCTGCCTGAGCAGGGCTACTCTGCAGCTCTCAGAGTCTATTCTCTGGGGCAGTTTGTGAATGCGGTCAAACCATATACTCTTAAGTGCATTATAACCTCGCGGTTGATGCTAACTCTGGAATGGCTGCATCAAAACATGTCGAGTTTGGTGTCAAACGCTTTGGAATTATACCTCCACACCAGTAACTGGTGTGGGAGTATGATTCCACCCTTCTAGAGGGATAGACATGTACCTACTGTGGAAACGCGGTAGAATCACAGACACTAGGCTGCCCTCCTGCTGATGACCGAAACTCGCAGTGGAGAAGGCCCAAAAATAGGTATCCTGTCACAGGGAGGTGTGACCACCTCCCAGACAGGGTTTAGTGTATTGGGGCTGGCTGGGTGGGAGCACTCCTAGAGTGCTTTGAAGTCCTGCACTGGGGGAGCAGTAGGCTCCTCTGTTCATATGCCAGTTCAAACCGGCTCAGGGGCTACCTGCCCCTGCTCTGGCGCGAAACTGGACAAAGGGAAGTGGGTGTAACCACCCACTCCCCTGACCCTCCCATAGGAGAGGTCATAGAGCTAGTCCCTCCCTTTCTTCTAGTATAAGTTAGGGAACCCTTGCCATTGCAAACTAGATATCCCTGGACGACGCTCTGAAGAAGAATCCTGGACCTTTGACGTTCCATTACCTCTGGAAGATGGAAGAATCTGCCTTGGAGTCAAGGAGTGACTCCCCTGCTTGGCAGGCACCAAAACTTTGCATCAACGGTCGCAATCTTTCCCGCTCCCGCCGGAGTACGAAGTCCCTGCAGCCCAGGAAGAGGATTTCCTGACTTCATCAAGGCCATCGTGAGTCCCCAGCGATGATGAGGCAAGTGGACCCCACGAGTGACGAGGAACTGCAATCCCTGGGTACCGTGCACTATTTTCTAGTGCAACCCTTTCACGACGTTCTATGAACTTGTGCATTGGACCACGTGTTGTCCAAGCCTCCAGCAGGATTTCCACCGAAGATCAGAGGCCTACCCCGTCCCGAGTGACCGTGGGCCCCTGTTGAGTGAATCCTCCCGAGGTGTCTTCGCGATCCATTGCCGGTTGGCTTGTGGGTCCCCAGAAGGCTTTTCCACAATTCCAAAGGGCTCCCCTGGTTGCTCCAGGCTTGCCCTGACTTACCCTCGCTGTGTGAGTCCCTCAGACCTTGCTGGTCTGCACCGCTGGCTTTTTATCCTTTCCATGAGAATTGCTGTTACCAAGGCTTGTTGGCTCCAATCTGGTCACCGACACCGCAGTAAGCTGCAGACTTTGTGGGACACGCCGAATCCAGCTCCTGGTTGTCATCGACGCCTCCTGGACCTCGTGGCTGAAGAGTCAAGACACCCGTGATCACCTGAAATCATCCGACAACTGTGGGCATCCATCTTCCTTGCCCCGGGTCACTGCCAAGTGACTTTGAACACTATCCCCTCTGCTTTAAGGTCTTCCTTCTTCTGAATCCAGCCTTGGATTTTACTGGATACTTCTCCTGTCTTCACAAGCAGCAAGTCTTCTTTGGCTCCCATTGAAAACGACGCCACGACCCGACACCAAAAGATACCTATGCACCCGGTTTCCCTGGTTGAGGTAACTCCAGCACTACGGTGCTCATGTGTGTGTTGGCTCTAGAACTACTTATCCTGTAAGTGACTTGCTTGTAGACTCTCCTGAAGTATCCTAAAACTCTAAAATTCCAACCACGACTTGCTCCATTGAAGTCAATTGGGATCCGCGGCTATGTTCTCACACTGCATGCGTCTCCCGTGGGTCCTTTACTTACCTGCCTTGGGTGGATTAGTGAGGCCCCAGCAATTCTACAGGCCCTAGGCCTTGTCCCCTTGCAAGTCGACATTCCTAAACCTCTTTTTTAGTATATGGCCTGGTACTCCCCTAGGGCCCCAGCCATATATGTGCTTAATTTATTGTGAAACGTTGATTTGTGCATATGTTCCTGACTTCTAATCGCATAAAGAGATTAGTAGAGTGTGTCTAGTAATAAATACATATATATGTGATATATATACCGGTGTGGTGTCCTTTCATTTAGTAATTCAAGAGATTATAAGGTAAAACAAGCTGCTTTACATTCCTCTAAAGACTTAGCCTGAAGGCTGCTCTCCACAGCTACCACTAGGATAGCTTTCTTTAAAAGGTTGTCTTAAACCTACTACCATAAGAGTCGAATTGTACCGGTGCAAGGTGTCCACTTGAACTAGTGAACAGCATATACCAGGCCAACTTCTCACATCGTACAATCGTTGCAGAGATATATCTGCACCCTCTAGAAGTGCTCACATCTTTCACCAGAGGCTTCTTGGGAAAAAATGCAGTGTAGATCATCACATTTTAAACATCCACATTTGAATAGTATATTGAAGAAGAGCAATACAGCTTAATGTAAATCATGTATCCACATGACAGGCTACAATATACAACAACTGGCAGGTAACATAAAATACATATCCCTTCCACAGTGTTTGTGGCCTCACATCGATAACCCGTCTCTACCATTATCAGTATTTTCAACTACTGCATCTACTGGATGAGATAGCAGGTAGTTTTTCAGAGGGATAAACCAAAGAGGGGGTCACTGTTCCGTTTCGTGGGGGTGCAAAAAAGTCGCCCACTCACCAATGAGAGGAAGGAAAGAAGAATGGGAAAGAGGGTAAGCCTAGGTCTGGAACCCACTTTGCAGGGGGGAGAACAAGTCTTGTCTCATGTTGCCCTCACACACCACCAAGGATGTCATGCTTCATCATTGGGCTTTTGCTCCTCGTCGGGCCAGCTCTGCAATGCCCTACGGGTCCCCCTAGCAGAGATCTTTTAGAGAACAGCCGTTAGATGAGTGCGGGTGTATGGGGTGGGTCCTATGTGCACAGTGAAAGTGTATGTGAAGGATAAAAATGGCTAGGGGATAGCTGAGAAAATGTATCTTTTTGTGGAGGTACCCTTGTCATACTAAAAAACCCAAAGGTTGTGTGTTACGCCTATGGGCAATGATGTGCTCCTGGTAACGAAAAGGTCAGGTTGACATGTTTCGCCCCTAAATGGTAATAAAGATCTGCAGCGCTTCCTCAGGACCAGCAATAGATAGTGAAATGGAACGTGCAAGTGATAGAGGGAATCTGACCCTCAGTGTTGTTAGAGCGGGCTAGTGCGGTGGAAAACTACAGCTCGGCTTACAACTAAGTAGTTGATCCGCTGTTGAAGTAACCTTAAGTCATGTGGAGATTTACTCCATGGGCTAGGGCATAGGTAATCCAGCACCTTGACGGGAGTTTCCGTGCGTGTACTGCCTCTCAGCCCCTACCTGTCCTAACGCCAGCCCGCATGTGCTGTGGAAAACTGCAGCTTGGCTCTTGAAGTGACCTAAAGTCATGTGGATATTTACGCATGCAGGCTGGCATTAAGACGGGTAGGTGCTGAGAGGCAGCTCACGCACAAAACTCCCATCAAGGTGCGGGATTACCTACGCCCTAGCCCATAGAGTAAATCTCCACATGACTTCATGTTAGCCAAATCCTGCGGGGGCAATGCTATGTTTCCCAGTTCCCCTTATGCTACCCAAAGAGTGTGATTTGTTATAATCACAGCTCTACGTGGAAGCATCTAGGGGGAAAAAGGAAATGGGATAAAATAATAAAGGAGACGGTATTCGTCGCTACCACCTGGGCTCTGGTCTTCTCTATGGCTATCTGCCCTCCAAGCTTCTACGCACAAAACAGGAGCTGACGCCTGCAGTGAAAAAAAGACAGAGCAGGGTAAAATATAAGACACCCCCTCCGATATCAGAAACAAACACACAGATAACAAAAAAGGCATTCATACCTCTTTCTCCTTCTTAAGCTTCAGAAGAGAAAGGATGTCCAATAGGGAGCTCGTAGGGAATACCCCATACCAACGGAAGTCCGAAAAAGCACCAGAGCAGTCTTGGTTAATGCAAAAGGTCCAAAGTAAATAGAAAAGACCACACCAGCTCTAGCTGAAAGCTCAATACTAATACAAAGTCAAGTGTTGTATTGATGAGCCAGGACTACAACACCATGTAATTATTTCATGGGTGATTAAAAGCGACCTGCAGAGGCTCCTGCCCCTCAATCTTCAAGAAGGACCAGTATTCCTACAAAAGCATAGGAGTCCATTTCTGTACCTCTATGGGTAAAAGGAGGCTCCGCCGAAGTGGAATGACACAGCTGCCACCTGCTCCACTCGCGGTTTCCAACAGCTGTGTGCAAGTGTGCGCGGAGATCCTGACGGTTACCAGTAAAAGAAGCCGTCCGACATGCTTCCTGTTTGGCGAGGACAGGTTTTTGTCAAACAGCCCGAATTGGTTCTCGCTATGCTCGCAGCTCTGCACAGCTGTATGCGCATGATCGTGGCGAGCGTTAAGGCTCCCTGGTCAGAAGGCGACCTTGCTTGCTTTCCGAGTCTCGCCCAGGAACGGGTAAACAAGCCACCATTCGCATGTGCAAAAAGAGGCTAGTGCTGGATTGAATCGTCCGTGATTCGGCACACTGCTCCTGCTCCACAGCAACCCGGAACTCGATTGTCAAGCACCGGGTCACGAAAGAGCTGGGGCTTTATAGCCGAGCTCCTCTGTACAGTACGTGGCATTGTGGGACAGGTAGTTTCTTCATCATAGCGGGAGCTGTGCTCCAGACAGCTGTGACAAATGCGTACCCTCAGTTTCTTGTGGGTGGACATGTCACCATGCATCTAGTAACCCATTGTCAGCCATCATGTCTCGCAGCAGCTTGTGTGATCTAGTGTAGTGATGTGGTGCCGGATTAGACCTATCCATCGCTGGATTTAGAGTAGTATTGGAATCATCCCCCATATCACGAGTAGAGCCTATTTCCAGGGTTTTTCCCATAGCGTGTCACTTTGGGCCCGTAACACCAGATCAGTGTGAGGGAGACTGAACCTAACCTACCCTAGAACATGCAGTAGTGACCTTGCTGATTCTGCGCCGTGCCAATAGGGGTGAATGGGGTGTGCTTTTTTATAAGTATTGCTGTACCTCTGGAATATGAGGAGTATGAGGAGAATACACTGTGCCCTGCCCATTTACATGCAAATGAAGGGGAATGATGGGGATCCAAGTTTGTCTCTTGTAGCATCACGACCTTGACATGGTGGCGGTCCAGATATGCTACGACCTGTCTGCGTTTGCCTTCATCGCCTAGTCCTCTGACATTCCACATTAAAAAATGTAATCTCTGATTATCTACCGAGCTGGCCAGTAAGAAGTTGTAGTCTTATGTAGATGGCGGTGTGTGATCTACATCTGCAAATTTGATGCAGTATATGTAAGAAAGATACCATCTGTGCTTTGTTCTCTTTTATGTCGCTTCCCATTAACAAACCCCGTCCCACCCCCACCCACTGTAGCATCCCAATCATGCCAGAATGAACATTCCCTCCCCCACCCACATTGCCTGAAGCAACAAAAACATCCTGCATTTTAATCTGCAGTAAGGGGGAACGCCCATAGAGGGGTACCTAGGTACATGCACGGTTACTCCCTCCCCTTTGAGTTGCAGGGTAGTTAATAAACAAACTCATCGGGGACATGGGTGCCCGGTGTCAAATGTCACTCATGCCCAGGGAGGCACTTATCTGTTCGAGATGCTCCAGCCACAACCTCCCGCAGAGACCGTTTTCCAGTGTGTCATTGTCCCAGCATGTTTTGAAGAAAACAACGGTCCTTGTTTAAGGAAAATTCGGGACAAGAAATGAATATAGAACAGAATCAATTCTATATATTTGCTATCCAGCCGGATAGTACAATTTAATAACAATTATTAAGTACTGTCGAAAGACGAACGTAATATACAGTGGGATACAGTCCTGTATCCAAATAAACAAAGAGTGATAAGGTGACAGTTTACAGAAAACAAAAAACAAAAACAATCAGGCAAAACAGAAAGGGTTGCTTGTTCTAAACTATGAAAGATAAGACAAGCATGATAAGTAGCAACAACCGTTACACATAGTAACAGAATTATTTGTGTGCACTGTGTTTTAAAGGTCGACGACGTTTCGATCCCATTTACAAAATCAGTGGGATCATCATCAGGACAGAAATACTGTTAAGCCTGAACAATTTGCATATAGATCAGCTTAATTAGCCTGTCAAAGGTTGGATACGGGGGTCAGGAGGACGAGAAAACCACATCGGTTTCGGTTTGAAAAGGGCACTTGGGGGAATTGAGCGGGGTCTTAAGCTGGATTTAATCCGGGAACGGGACGATACCGTAGAGTATTTTGATTGAATCGGTGCCGGGAGGCAGGGGGTCCAGAGGGGGTCCGGTGGAAGTGTCGAGTGAGCACAATGGCATCGAGCCAAATATGGGCTTTCTGCACAGTGTCTGTAGGGCCGCCAGGGAATATGACGGGTGGGTCCCGCAAGCAATAATGAGGCCGCGCTTGTGTAGCGCATCCGCATGCGGCCTATTCAGCTGTGCTGCCGCTTCCTGCATGCATGTGACGGGAGGATCAGTGGGACACCCTAGGCACTGCAGGGCAACAGTCCCGTCTCGGATCGGGCGCAGGGTTCGCCAGTCTGAATGGGGCGTATATATTTCCCCTGTGCTGAATGAGTTTCCCAATGCGGTCCTGAGGCAGCAGGCCTGTCGGTGCGTGCCCCGAACTCACCAGGAAGGTCCGTGTGGGTCAAGCGGGAACCACCTACAGTCTCTGCCATATTGATGCTGAGCAGGGCCCATGAGCAGCAAGGGGTTGTGCTCGAGTATCTCTTCAGCGCACAGTATGGGCAGGTATCTCACTGTGCCCCGCATCCGCTAGATGGGAGGCCCAGCAGGGGATAGAAAGTCTCTCTTGGCCCCCAACCTTCAATATGGGAGTGTGTAGGAGGTGTCAGGCACTCACGGGGGCATGGCTCAGTCGCACTCACCGCCACCTCACTGTAACAGCGCGAGTCTCCGCCAGGACAGGCGCGCGGCCTAGCTTCCACGTGTGTGCTGCGGCGATCACGTACTTCACTCCACCCGCTCCAGATCCAGGCGTGCCAGACAATGCCACCGGCGGAACTTTGGAGGAGCTTCTACAGCAGACAGCAGCGGGCAGGGGCCTCCGCGGCAACCCCTCTATGTCACCGGGTGTTGCATTTCACTCCAGTCTGATAGATCTCATCTGAAGATCTCCTGGGCAAGATAAATGGATGAATTAATGTCCCAAGCTCAGGAGCCTCTCAGCAGTGTGGCCATCTTGCTCATGCGCCACCTAGCACTCATGATTTTATTTTATTAAGTTTAAGACTGGAAGTGCAACCTCTGTACTGAATTCAGCTGGTAGACCTGTCAGCCTCAGTGTGGTCTTCCCAGAAAAACGTTTTGCCTGCTTGCCTCCAATTTTGCTTATCTCGTTTTTGCTGGTCTTAGAACTCTGTGCACTTTACCACTGGTGACCAGTGCTTAAGTGCTTGTGCTCTCTCTCTTGAACATGGTTTTATTGGATTATCCACAATCGGTATATTTAATGTACCTGTAAGTCCCTAGTAAAGTGCACTACATGTGCCCAGGGCCTATAAATTAAATGCTACTACTGGGCCTGCAGCACTGATTGTGCTACCCACTTAAGTAGGCCTTGAAACATGTCTCAAGCCTGCCACTGCAAAGCTGCAAAGCTTGTCTGTAAAGTTTACCCCCCCTTGCCAAGCCCTAAACTCCCCTTTTACTATATATATGTCGCCCCTAAGGTAGGCCAAGGTAGCCCATATGGCAGGATGCTTTGTAATTAAAAGGTAGGACATGTACATTTAAGTTTTACATGTCCTGGTAGTGAAAACTCCCATATTCCTTTTTCACTACTGTGAGGCCTACCCCTCCCATCTGTTAACATTGGGGATTCCTTGTTACATCTAATAAGCTGTAATTCCCAACTGAAATGAGGTAGAGCCTTCATGTTTAGTACCTATGGAATTGTAATGATAAATGCGCTTTACTGGTAAAGTCACATTTATCATTACAATTTTAAAAATGCCACTTTTATAAAGATGCAAAAGAAACAATTGATGGACGGCATGCTGGACAATGCAAACATTCACACCCAGTCACAAGGATCTGGGTTAAAGCCATCATTCTTTTGCTCACCCCACCACCCCAGTTTGGACCCAGCCATATGCAAATCAGTCTTGACCCTGTTCCTTGTGGGTGCAGTCTAGCCCGAACTGCCAAGCCAGGTCCTCGCTGGATCAGAAACAAACATCCTGGGACCGGTTTCAGGCATTCATCAACCAGGATAGCTTGAATCCAGTGGTGTAGTGAGCACAGGACCCAAGTCTGGGCATACCCTTCCCACTTAGGGCGACATATGCAAAAGAAACAATTGATGGACGGAATGCTGGACAATGCAAACATTGATGGATTAAACTCAGATCCTTGTGACTGGGGGTGAATGTTTGCATTGTCCAGAGAACATTCTGTTTGGCTGCTGGTAGTTTTCACGGATCGGGACAGCATAGAAAAGCCCTCTAAAAAGCTCTTTTAAAGTCTGCAGCAACTTCTTGTGTTTCCCGCTCCGCGGGAAACACTCGTTCATACCTGCACCGGGGCGAAAACCAAAGAACGCACTACAGCGCCCACAAGGCAGTGGGGACCTATGCCACGCCCAGCACACCCGGACCAGGTGAATAAAATCATCACAGGACCCGCGTACAGCGGGAGAACATTCTGTTTGGCTGCTGGTAGTTTTCACGGATCGGGACAGCATAGAAAAGCCCTCTAAAAAGCTCTTTTAAAGTCTGCAGCAACTTCTTGTGTTTCCCGCTCCGCGGGAAACACTCGTTCATACCTGCACCGGGGCGAAAACCAAAGAACGCACTACAGCGCCCACAAGGCAGTGGGGACCTATGCCACGCCCAGCACACCCGGACCAGGTGAATAAAATCATCACAGGACCCGCGTACAGCGGGACGCGCGCGGGACAAAGCCCGGACAAAGGGCGGACAGTCTGAGACAGTCAGAGACTGAAGGAGACTGGACTGGGCCATTCCCTTTGGTTGACGGACACGGACATCTCGCTGGTGGAGGGAAGAAGAAACCTACGTAAAGTAAAGTACTGTATCGTTATCCCCATTTGTAGAGCGGTACTACAGCATTTGATAAGCATCGAGTTTAGCTTGTGAGGGAGGAAGTATGGCATCAAAAGCATTGAAAGGCCAGAAACTGAGTACCAAGGGAGGGACAGGGGGGATTATAGGTCCCATAGACGCTTTTATCACCATGGCCGCTTCGGTTCTGGAAAAGGAGATCGACCAAACGGTGCGACGTCTATCTCTTGATCCCGCTCTTCAAAAAAGATCGTCACTTGGGAACTTTGCCCTTGCAGCATTACCAACGTCTGTTCGGATCCAGAGTGCCCCTTTAATTCACACTAATATGGAGCAGTCTGTTATTTCTGACATAAGTGGGGTGGACGCTAGCCTAGTTTCTTTTATGGCTTATCCGAGTACTGACACTGGGGTTAGGAAAAGCATTGAGCCAGCACTAGAACATCGAGCGGCACATAAATCCTTAGAAAGTACGCCAGCGCTGGCCTCGAAGCGTAAACGCTGTGGCATAGCACTGAGGGGGGGGAGCCGCAAGAGGACTAAAGTTACATTATCTGGTCATAAGGGGGGCACTTTGAGAGGCAACAAAAACACCTCTTTGCAGGAGGTGAACCATGTGTCCCCCCAAGTCAATTCCATTCGTGACAAAATAGATGCTGCCCCAGGTGGAGCTGGAGATACTGTTTGTTTATTAGAAAAGATTTAACACCTACTAAAATCACTAATCTCCCCAATAGTCAAACGACTTAGAAGGATAGGCACGCAGTTAGATGCCCTTCAAAATGTTACTCTCGCCAACTCAAATATGCATAAAAATTTGGGGAAAGTACAACAGCTACAAAATAGTGTATCTACTTTAGTTAATCCTCCGAAAACCAGTCAGAAGCCCTCTCTCAAGGAAAAACTGGTCAAAGGGAGCTGTGCACATTTTAAACCTGGGGGGGGGGGGGCGGGGAACTAAAGGAATGCCATTTCACAGACAGGTAACACAGCTGAAAACCACCGTCAGATAACCCCGAAAAGTAAACAGACGATCGACAATACTCAAGTTAAAGTGGCACCCATGGTATCCAATGGTGTGAGTAATTATAAGGGAATTGATCTCCCTGAGGAGTCTTATCCATTTGTGATTGTCCTGGTGGGGGTTCCAGAGTGGGTGAACAATAGGGCAGAGTCTTATTATGAACTGAAAAACAAGGTGATGTTTTGGTTAGGGAAAAACCGGCCACTGAGACGAGACTTACATGGGGAAATAATAAATGTGAGACGGGTCTGTTGGGTAGGCCAGAAGGCAAAGGATATTGAGGGAGACTACATTATAGTGAACTTTAGAAATCCACGTGTAGTTCAGTTCATTAGCGGTTTCCCGAATCATAATAATGGGGGTGGAATTATGACCTTCGATCTGAGCTATTTCTACTCATGGCCCCCCCAAATGGCTGGCATGGAGAATTTTCTTGTGCAATCCCCTGGGAGAAATTGTGCCCAAAGGAGGCACTTCGCTAAGACTCTATCCGCTCCCCTATTGTACAGAGATTATCCCCAACATAACCCTCGTCACACCTTGGGAACAGACAATCTTTTTAATGTCCCGGTCTTCAATCAGTATGATGCTCTGTCCAACTTAGGTTGGATAGATTGACTCTGGCATAGCTTAGGGAATCGAGTTATACCCGGTCCCCGGGAGGTTGGTGAGACCCAGGCTCTAAATGCCATGATGCCAAATGATGATGTAAACACCCCAGTGGGGACGACGGGAGTACTAGATATGTTAGTTTATTCTCTGACTACCACTGATATAAAATTCGTAACCTGGAATATTGCTGGCTTGCGTAATAAATTGGACGATCCTATTTGGAGAGAGTTTATGGGGACAGCGGATATCGTTGGGCTACAAGAAACTTGGGACTTAGAAAATAATTTAAGTTTAGACGGCTATTCTACTTATTTCCTCCCGGCAATAGCCTCGGTCATGGGGAGGGCAAAGGGGGGGTTAGTGACGTTAATCATGTCTACCATCCCAGGGATACATACACAGATAGAAACTGGTCTCCCTCATTGTTTAGCTGTACAAATTGCTTGTGGCGGGGCATGTAATATTTTAATTGTGAATTTTTATAATTCTTACGATAGATCAGGCCTGACTGACCAACTGGCTTCTCTCGACTATTTCCTGGACAAATATAGGGAGGTAAATCAGCATCATTGCTCAATTATTCTTCTGGGTGATTTTAATATTCATGGGTGTCAAGAAAATTGCTCATCTCTGGACCAGTTGGGACCCATAGAACAAGGGGAAGTTCACTTTGAGCATTCAGCACAGGGGGTATTTCTTGAAAAAATGTTGGCTGATCATGGTTTGATGCTCCCACAAAGGGAAGATGAAAACATACCTACCTTTAAAGGCAGAGGAAATGGTTCAAATATTGATTATATTTTTATCAGTCTTTCATTAGGGAATATTATTAAGAGTTATAGTGTGGAGTGGTCTCATTTTAGCGATCACAACCCAGTAACCCTTAGAGTTGCAGATTTTATTAGTGTCCCTGAGAAAGGTCAGAATAGGGCTGATAAGAAAGATTTAGCCCCAACGGATCAGGGCAGAAGATAAAGATGGGGTAGGGTTGTCCCTGGAGATTTTTCCACTAATCTCAGGGCTAATGTAGGTAGGGAGTTGGACATATGTAGGGATTTGGAAGCAGGGGATCAGGAGGTTCTAGATGCCTACCAAATAGTCTGTACTCAAATAGGGGCTGATCTTAAAAGTCCAGGTCAAGCTAAAGACCCGGAGGGGGTCTGTTGGTTTGACCATAAATGTACATATGCTAATCAAAAACTACGAATGGCCCTGAGAGGTAACCCAGTAGACAGGCCACTTGTGGCCTCTCTAAGAAAATCATATAAAAGGGCCGTTGAGACTAGAAAGCGCGAGATTAGGGAAACAGCTTGGTATGATCTGACCTCCATTGATGTGCTGAAGAATAGTGCTAAATTCTGGTCCGTTGTTAACAAACCCTTTTTTAATGATGTTTGTAATCATGTGTTAGATTGCAACATACAGGAACAGTCATGGCTCTTGCATTTTAAATCAGTTTATGAGGTGACAAATTCGGGTGAGGAGGGCTCACCCGTTGTCACTTTGTATCCATATACTTTTTCGGTTACGGTGGAAGAGGTGGCAGACGCCATAGGGAAAATGACTAGCAATAAGGCCCCGGGCCCAGACGGCGTTCCTGCTGACCTCTTCAAATCAGATGTCAAGTTATGGTCCAAAGTTTTAGCTAATGTTTTTAATAGAGTTTGTAAATCCGGAATTCCAACTACTTGGTCGGAATCAGTTATCGTGCCGATATTCAAAAAAGGTAATAGAGGGGACCCCAGCAACTATCGTCTGATCTCACTCATTGATTCTGCAGTAAAGGTCTTAGGACGGGTGGTCCTGAGTAAACTCTGTGACAAATTGGAAGAGACAAACACCCTCTGGGTTCTCCAATTTGGATTCAGGAAGGGTCGTGGTACTATGGACCAATGTCTTAATCTCCAACTTTTAATTGGGAAGTACACAATTGCCAAAAGGGGTTCATTACATATAGCATTCATGGACCTCTCATCGGCCTTTGATCGAGTAAATAGATGTGGGTCATACTCCTAAAACTAGGCATTGATGAAAATATTGTGTACTTCCTGGCAGATCTTCACAGGGACCTTACTGCTACAGTTAGGTATGATCGCCAGGGTAACTGTACGGGCAAGATCGAGATTTTGAGTGGGGTCAGACAAGGCTGCATTTTAGTCCCCCTTCTTTTTACCCTTTATGTCAACGACCTTGGTGTGGTCCTAGGGAGAGCATGTAAGGACATACCGAGGGCGGGTAAGTTTACAATACCGGCATTACTTTATTCAGATGATGCCGATCTTTTGGCACGTACCATGGTAGGATTACAGTTGCTTCTAAACTCATTTTATGATTTGATGAAAGTTTTAGATTTAACTGTTAACTATTCTAAATCCCATGTAATGACTGTGGGACCGAAGGGCAAACAAATGAAGAATTTGCATTGTAACGGAAATGTCCTGTCTAAAGTCTCTAGATTTCCATACTTAGGGGTTATTTTCGATGATAGTTCTTCATGGCTGCCTCAATTGGCAGCCAAGCGTAATGTTCTGTCTAGAGCAACCCTGTCAGTACTAGGATTTGCGCGGAAATTAGGCGTGAAACCACTGCAGGCTGTTTTAAAGGTGTATGACGCTAAATGTGTCTCTTTGGCCTTGTATGGAGCAGACTCATGGGGTTTTAAAGATGTAAAATCGCTGCAGTGTGTGGAAGACAAGTCCCTAAAGAGTATTTTATCTGTACCCCAATCCACACCGGGGTTTATTGTCCACCAAGAATGTGGGTTGGAATACCTGGTGGACTGAATCGCAATTGCACCACTCTTAAAATGGATCACAGTGTGGTTGAATGCAGACCTAGAATTAAATCATGAGGTATTAAGGGACTGCCTAGCCCTTGAGCGATGCAACTCCATTCCCTGGCTGAACTATATTAAAAAGATAGCGGACACTTTAGGCCGTCCTGAATTGTATAGTCAGCCATCCAATTTAGTTAAGGGGGATGTGAAATGGGTAAAACATACACATAGGCTCATCACGGGACTAGAAAGGGAAGATAAAGAATTGTCTAAACCTACTGTAAGAGCGCATCAGTTGTTAACAAATTCTGGGGAGATGGAATTGTATTTGAGAGTGGTTAACAATTCCAATCATAGATTCTTGTTGACCAGATTTAGGTTAAACAAAATGCATCTTCTCATTACAGGTTGTCCGGGTTGGACAAATGTGAAAGATTTAGAAATTTGTCCTTGTGATGGATATTCCATCATGGACACCACGCACTTCTTGTTCTTTTGCACATATTTTATCCCAATAAGGAAAAAGTTTATATTACCCCTAATTAAAGATAAAGGCTTCAGACAGGTAAAACCGGCCCTTCTGTACCTGCAATTGTTGTCAAATACTTGGGAAATTTTTAATATTGCGAATTTTCTGACCATAGTTATGAGACTGAGCAAAAGAATAAATTGGAAGAGAGTAGTCAGATACATTTTAGAATGTTATTTATAATGTCTGTATTTATATTTTCTTTTAAAGAAAAATAACGTATTTTTAGGGGACCTATTCCTGATGTGTGTACACTTTTATGGTTTTTGTAAATGAACCGAATAAAGTACTTCTTGAGCATTGTCCAGCATTCCGTCCATCAATTGTTTCTTTTGCACTTTTAGAAAGATGTCATTTTTCTGCCCTGTGTGCCTGCAGCCTGGTTCCAATACACGTTTGGGGATGGTGACAGCTGGGCTTTGAGCATTCCATCTAGATAGCCACACACAAATAGAGGTTAGGTGTGACTTGATGGACCGTCCGCATCTTGATGGGCCATCCTGGGCAGGATGGGAAGGATAAGCTTGACACAGTCTCACACATGCATCTGAATAGGCTATGTCCTGTCCCCACACAAGGAATGCTTAACCCCAAAGGAAACCCTCTATGCACTTCAGAGACCCTTCTTTGAACTGTCCTCACTTCAAAGGAACCACTGGGTAAAAGAACTGGACCTCTGACCCTACCACTTTAGTATACCTCTGGACCTGTGGAAACTCTGCCAGGAAGGACTGCTGTGCTGCTGAATGACTGCCACTCTGCTGTACTGCTTCTCTGGAAAAACTGCGTTCTTGCTGTGCTGACCTGCTGCCCTCCTTGCCTGGGTGAGAAGGACTGGACCTACATCACTTGAACCCAGAACCAGAGTGACTCCAAGGGCTTGCTGGCGTATCACCTGATTGAAGTCTCGGGACATAAAAGACTTCCAACTCACCTGCTGCAGTACCTGTGCTCCGCCATCTGTGAGTCAGCCCTGCCAAGTGGTCTCAACCCAGTCCTGGACCCTTGGAAGTGCTGTTTCAGCAGAATCCATGCATTGCTGTTGACGCAAAGTACGTGGAACTGGCACATCTTCTATACTGCAAATGCATTACCGCCATTGTGAGGATCGAGTACAATGCATCACTGACTGTGCGGCGCATAGACTCCATTCTCAACGCATCCACACCATTGTGCGGCTCAGAACTGATGTACCACCTTCCTTGGTAGATCCACAACGATGCATTGCCTCACCTGCACCTCAAACCTTTCTTCAATGATGCATTGCCTTGCCTGCACTCCGCATCTCGTCTTTAAGGATGACGCAACCAAAGTACTTTGCAGCTGGCCAAGGCCTGCATCCGACCCACGCTCCATCGTAGTCGGCCTGAAGTTTTGGATTTGACCCTGTCTAGCACGACCAGATAGCCCCGATTGGCACTTTAAGCTTTTAAGCACTACATATCAGTTTATTCTTTAAAAATTCCTAACTCCAGTTCTAATTATTGGATCTTTGCTCTTATTTTATTCATAAAATTAAGCACTATTCTTCTAACCTGGTGTGAAGTATTTTGTGGTGTTTTTACTATTCTACTTTTTGAAGTGTTGCACAAATACTTTAAACATTGCCTCTTAAGTTAAGCCTGACTGCTCTGTGCCAAGCTGCGAGGGGATAAGCACAGGTTAATTTAGGGTGTGTTGTGACTTATCCTGACTAGGATTGTGGTTCCTGCTTGGACAGAGTGCATACCTCTGCCAACCAGTAATCCAATTTCTAACATCACTAACAACTGCTTTCAAAGTACTGTAATATCTGTAGAAAACTGTCTGCAAGGATTCAGGTGTGAATTGTACTGTAGATTACATTTCAAATTAAATACTCACCTCCACAATAAGGCTCAGATCACATTCAAGGACATGAGATACAATTTCACCAAATTTTGAAGAAGGTCAGTTTAGGCACAGCCAAGGTTGAAACATGTTAACTTTTGTTGCTATCTGGTACCAAGATGGTAGGGTCTGGAAGAGCACTAAGTTTGTAACCAGTCTACCCAGTAGACAGAAACTAAATCTGCCACGTTAATCCAAAAAGCATTTTGAAAATGTTACCTGGGCTTCTTCGTAAAATGTTAATTAGTAAAGCTGTACCTTGCCACTACTTGCAACAGAATGTATGGACTAAGTATTAGGGAAAAGTGCAGAAAAAGTATGTAACCCTGTTTAGTCATACATGTCTAAATAAGAAAGGCACATTTTTTAATTCATCCAAACTGCCTTTAATACATTTTGCAGTGTTCAGTGTTGCTCCCATCATTTTGCAGTGCTTAAACTTTCACATATATATTGTAACTTTTATATGAGTAGATGTTGAATTTCTTTTTTTGCTTTTCAGGGGCTTGTTAAGAAATGAATGCATGTACACTGAAATCACAAATGGTGAGCTGACTGTGTCATCAGAGATCTGGGGAAATTCAAGAAACAAATCTTGAATAACTGCTACAGCTATTAAAGAGGAAGTTATTTCAATGTCTTAATCAAGTGTAATAAATGTTATCCAAGCAGGTAAAGCATTGTGAAAATTATGGACATAAAATTGTAATAAACCAATGTTGTATATGATGTTGGTAATGTAATATCAAATGAAACGTAATGTTTAAATTCTAGTCTGTCTAACAGCATTCAAAACAATGTGCATTACACATTTAAACCCTATCTATGGCTTGAGTAAGCATTTAGTGATAGTTAAAAAAAAAGAAAACCTAAGATATCTCATCAATAATTTCAAAGCGCAATAAGTCGCAATTGAGCTCAGTGATTCAATATATACCAAAAAGCAACAAATCTCAAAACCAGTTGGTCACAAATATGTATACACATCATATTTATTCAGAATGTTCCATGATTCTTGGGGTACATTCATCAAAAATCAGGTATCTACAATATATATTCAGATGTCAACACAACAATGGTAATACTCCTAAGAAAAGATATTCACCCTGGAATGACCCAGGCCCGCAACAAAACAATCAAAACATATCAGTCGCACTATATACCTATCAGCCAAACCGCATACACAAGTCATCCTTAAACAAACACACAAAATCAATCAAATCAGGCAATATTTATATACGTTAGACAACATGGACTGAAATCATAACCCCTTATTCTGTACAACTCATTTCAAATACATATTATACAGAAACCATGAATTCAATATCATCTATTGGATTGCTTGATTCATTAATGTTTGAGTTAATCAGGTGTTTTGGTGCATGTATACCAATCCAAGGCAGGGACATCTTAAGGATTTTTGGGGCCCTGGGCCAAATTTATTTGGGGGCCCCTGTTCGGAACAGCTTTTAATTTATAAACCAATTTCAGTTCTTTCATGTCCTCTTTGGCCATGTCACTGAGTAAACCTGCGCACTTGTCCAAATTCTAAATGTATTTACATCTAATACTGATAGTGACAATATTGTAACACATCAGCAGTTCACTAATATTACTGCAAATAAGCTCTCTGATACCCTCCCATTTCTCATATGAGAGGTCCTGCTTTAATCCAAAAGAATTTTTTCATGGATGTTGCATGAAAAATAAACACAACATTTCTCTGCAAAATGTCTGTGATAGACTCTCACTTCACCCACATTAAAAATAAAAGAAAGGAAAACGGTTATTAAAACAATCTGTTTAAGAATTATTATAGGTAGTCAAGAAAATATTCTGTAGAAATGGGTTGGCTCTATCAGGGAGCCCCCTGAAAGACTGGGGCCCAGGGCCCACCTTGCCCATGCCTTAAAACGTCTCTGATCCAAGGTAAGTGCCAATGCGCATTTCGGTGGAGACCCAGGATATTTGTCACACCTTTCTCAAGGCTCAGATTGAATACAAATCAACACTGGGGGAGGAATCTGGTGAGAATCCCAGGGATGGGTGAACTGTGGAGAATTTTGTTTAAAAAATGCCCATAACCAACTTGAAACAAAATGAATGACCAGTAAAATCTAATTTGTATATACAGGGAGATCTCCAGAGTTATCTGTGTCTCAGTAGGAAGGAATACACTTCAGCATGTGATATGAAAATTCCCTACAATCTAAAATAAGGCAGGGTGGCTGAACTGCTCAACGTAGTTCTAGAATCGATAGCCTTGGATTATGCTGAGGCTTTATTCTTGGACGCAGTCATCTTTACAGACTGGTTTAATCCAAGGCTACCAATTCTAGACCTACGTTGAGCAGTTCAGACATCCTGCCTTCCTTTGGATAGTAGGGGATTGTCCTTAATATCTGATCTATCATACGCTGAAGTGAATCCCTTCCTACTGAGACACAGATAACTCTGAGATCTCTCTATATATACAAATTAGAGTTTTCTGGTCATTCATTTTGGTTTTAATCACTCATGGAGTTGCAGTTGACCCCTCCCTGGGATTCCCTCAAGGTTCCTCCCCCGTGTTTGATTCGTATTCATTCTGCGCCCTGAGGAAATGCGCATCAGCGCTTACCTTGGATTGGAATGAAAAGGACCAGAACATCTGATTAATTCAAACATTCATGAGTCGACCAATCCAATAGATATAGAATTCATGGTTTCTGTATAATGTGTATTTGAAATGAGTTTGTCAATGTACAGAATAAGGGGTTCTGGTTTCGGTTTATTATGTTCAACATATATAAATATTGCTTGATTTTATAGATTTTATATTATACGTTTATGAATGACTGATATATGTGATTTGGATGGTATGTATGTAGTGTGATTGATAAGTTTTGATTGTTTTGTTGGGGGCCTGAGCCTGGGTCTCTCCAGGGTGAATATGCTTTGTTAGGAGTATTGTTATTGTTGTGCTGGCATCTGAATAGATATTGAAATACCTTATTTTTGATGCATGTACCACAAGAATCATTGAACATTTTGAATAAATATGATGTACATATATTTGTAACAAACTTGACTTTGAGATTTGTGTTTTTTTGTATATATTGAATCAGTGGGCTAAACTGAGACTTAATGCACTTTGAATTTATTGATGAGATAGCTTACACCAATTTATGTACTAGGCAGGTTGTTTTGTGTTTGAATTGTGACTTTCTTCCCCGGCCTGGGTATGTGTTTTCACAGGGACCCTCTTTTTGCATTAGATAAGCATTTAGAGATGTCATTCGGCAAGATCGATTATTATCCACTACAAGATCCCCAGATTTCTCCCTGTTAAGTCTGCCCAACCGGAGCTATTGGTACTGGGGGTACAGGCAACACCTGGGTGGAACAAAAAGGGATTGCAATGTACACCCTGGTAGTTTCCTTAGAAAGTATGGAAAATCTGTAACTCTATGTCTAATTTCCTGGGTAAATCCTTATTTTCCCCAAAGTGTAGTCGAGATATCTGCTTCCTTCTGCAGCCGAAATCTCCATGTGAAACAATACAGATATGCAGTGTTCCCAAGAGTCCTGTGATTATGATGGAGCAGGTAACTCGCACTATTGGCTCGATCTGAATTCCAGGTGATCTTGTAATCGGCGCCAATTACACCCATGTGTTGGCATTTGACTAGACCTGCACGTTTGTACTTATAATAGGTTCCTCACTCCTGTCTGACACATGGCACACTTAGAGTAGAACTGAGAATTGTTGAAGGAAATCCCCTGAAGAGAACTGAGCAATTCCCATTGCAAATATTCCTGTTACTAGAAAAGTGATTCACTGAGTTGAATCAGGTTTCTCTTCCTTAAAATAAGAAAAGCATTGGAAAAGTATATGGCAGAGGTTGGGATCCAAATGAAAATACGCATTTCAGGTGATCAAGACACGCTCTGTGTGTGCTCGTCTCTCAAAATCTGGCATTATCTTTGGTCAACGTGTTGTTTATTTATTGCTTCTTTTGTCTGTGACACTGCAAAGCTGGTGGGATTGTATCATGATAATAATCATTTGAATAACCAAAAACTATGTAGTCATGTCTAAAGAGAATGACAATTAGTACTGTTAATTTTAGATAATTAGCGGCTCGGAATTGGATCTAATTGTAACAATACGTTTATAGGTGTATTCACTACACACTCACAATGTACTATTGCTGAATCTCTCTTCTTGTTTATTTCTTCTCTGATACTAACTCATCAAAATTAATAAAGATTGTTTAAAAAAACAAGTCTGTGGTCAACGTTGGTTCACTATACCTCAAATAGTAGTAGAAAATACAGCAGTTCATATATTTGCGTAATGCTTCGAAAATACATCATTATTTACCTAAACTCGAGGTGAGAGCACAACAAACCTCAGAAGACAATTATATTTCCAATTATTACAGTGAATTGAATGTCTTTATAAAAAGCCAATGTCTATCAATTTTCAAATGGAAGGCAGAAATGCGCAAACACAGGGGACAAAAAGTACCTATTAGTGATATATTATGATTTTTCGATACTTGGAAAATGAGAATACCCATGGCTGGGAGCTGGTCTCTTGACTCTTTCAGAAGCCGGTGCATTAGCCAGAGGTGGTTAACAGAAATAGCAGTGGTGGCAAAATACGTGGGACCTTTAGGAATTGCTATGTATATATTCTTGTGTAATGACTAACATACTAGTGAAAGTAGACGTTTGGAACTATGAAGGCAGCATGGTAACATGGAAATTTCTACAGGTCAGGGTTCAATGATTAATCTCTACCGACCAATGGGGTGTGTCTTATAGGTTACTGGGAGTGTCAACTTGCTCTGCCAGGCTCGAACTCCAAACAGTTTGGTGAGGATCTGAGGAGGACAAATAATAAAAAATGTGATCTGGTTGCATTTTTTTAAAGATGGAGCCTTTGCTAAAATGTTCTGATTTTCCTTTTAAATATTTAATAGTTTCAGACTTCCCGCATTTTAATCATAATATTGTTAGCAAAAATGACATCTTATGTTCCACTGGCCCTCGGGTGGTTAATTCCCTGTAGCTATTTCTACACTCCCACTGATGCTATGCACAACTCCATAGCAAGGAGGAAAGCGCTGTTTGTCTGCTTGACCATCCTGGAGAAATGTAGCTTTTGGTATCTTAAACAGTCATCAATAGAAGTACAAAACGGTCGTCCATTCATAGTCTTCGATAGAAAGGACCAGATTATCCTTGAATGCCTTCTCCGCATACAGCAATAGCAAAGCCACCTATTTTTGGTTCATTTTTTCAATAAAGGAAATGATCCCTAAGGTATTATTGAAAGTCTGCATCTTTGCGAGACCTACTTGACCCCCCTATAGCAGTCTAGATAGCAGGTCCTTCCAGGAGGATGGCAAGTATTTTGGTGACTATTTTCAATGAGTATCATTCACATTGATTCACGTTTCTTACTGCCATTGCTGTTTTTTTTCTTTTTTTAATATTTCTTTTTATTATTGGAAGAGTTCATCAAAGTCAACCATTAATCTTAAAAGACATAGAAATCAAGTTCTTATCACCCATTTCACCGAATTACGGGGCCAGGTCTTCGTCCGACGTATCACTACATAGCATAACAGAATGAAACTAAATATTTAAATATTGCACATTATCTCAGTTTTAGTAACAGTAATTACAGGCTCCTTATTCCAAATCATCCCATAGTCTCTGGAATTTATTATATGTGCCTGACCTCAGTGCATAACAACATTCTAGTCCCTTAAATTTTAACATTTTAGACCGCCAGTGTTGAAAGGAGAGGACAACTTCAGACAGCCAGTTCTGCAGGATTATTGATCTTGCTATAAGGGCTATCAAAAAAATGTTTTTCTTCTGCAACAATTTTATATTGACATCTGACAAATAGCCCATATCTGGATCAAAACTGCTTTGAGATTAGATGCAGAGATCAAAATTTTAAAGTAGTAATGGTTACTATTTAATTTCAGCTATAGATATAACTGAGATGCATGTAATTACTCCTTATGCTCAATTGAAATAGGACAATGTTAGTATTAGACAAAAATAATGTTTTCTTTGTTATTGGCCCTACGAGGGTGTGTGTTTTGAACTTAAATGACCAACATATGTAACTTGACAATTCTTCGTTATGCTGTATCGCTTCATGTCACATCGGCCATTTGAAGGGTCTTAAAAAAAAAAATCAAT
This sequence comes from Triturus cristatus, assembly GCF_964204655.1. Lineage (NCBI taxonomy): Eukaryota > Metazoa > Chordata > Amphibia > Caudata > Salamandridae > Triturus > Triturus cristatus. The sequence goes on from NC_140582.1 coordinate 15,233,826, forward strand.
AACATTTGTTTTTAAAAAACTGCTATGAGGGGTACTGTTAAAGCCATCGAAACACATGCAAATAGCTTTCAAGTAACAGTTGTCAGGTCCTCAATTTGCTTGCACATTATCAACTTTTACAATAATGATTTCTCAAGTATCCCTAACACCAGGTTTCCGCCTTTATTTATCTTCATACATAGTCTAAGGGAGGACACAGCTTCAAGATGACGCCCATTTCATATTTGCCTGGAAGGTGATTTTAATGTTCACATCTCCAGTTTATTGGCAACTCTCCCCAAAGCATAGCCCTCTGCCATCAATTTACGCACTGAACCACGTGGCAGAGAGACGCTTATCCAGCTCGCTTCACTAAACTTGGAAAACGCGCCGGCCATTGTAACCTCAAACCACAGTGAGGCCCCTACATATAAATTATGTTTTTCTTACAGGTAATTTGATTAGACAGCTTCTAAATGGCATGGTAGTCCCCACAACCTTCAGTGACTACAACCCAATAGAAATCCAATTAATGTCACACCACAGGGAGGAACCCAGGAGGGACACAGCTCTTTACAATTTCCAATCCTTATCAGATAAACTAAGAGTAGTCTGGAAAATGGAAAACCCTGTGCAATACTTTAACATCATAATCTGAGTTAACTATCAGCTGGTGCTCGCCTGCCTGTCTGAGGAGGCCCATGGCTCACAGGTGAAGGAGGATTTTGTTAATTTATGCCACAAAATGAATAGGGGTTTATTAAAACCAGATTAACCCACCCCTAATATTTTGAGGTGGTTTATCACCGCTTGTTCAAAAGCAAATAGGGATCTTCACCTCGCATTAACTACCAAACCCACGGATCATTATTTGGTGAGTAATCTGCGTAAGCAATACAAAAAAAGCCATAAAAACACGCTGTTGGGAAGTTGTAAACTCTTGCTGGGATACACTCTTACAAACATCCAAACAGGGCTGCTGCAATACATTTTGGGCTAGTGTTACTGAACTCAAATCCAGTTCCGGGCCCCCTACCACAATTTCTTGCCATATCACAGCAGCAATTGGGAGAAACAATTTAAAGGAATCTACGCTGCCCCGCATTTAGAAGGCTCTTTTCAAGTTGATTGAATGTTTGTTAGTGCCACGTTTTTCCACATCTCTGCCGGAGGGCGAGGCTGTGATCCATCAGAGCCCAGGCAACAAAGCACCGGGTCCTGACAGTGTCCACATCGATTTAATGAAACAATGTATCCTTTTGGGCCCTGCTCCTCACGGTTATCTTCAATGGTCTTACACTTACTACCCTACTCGCATCATGGAGCTCCTCTGTCATTGTCCCCACATTAAACAAGCATTGGCATAGCCAATAGGTCTCGCCTTTGGGACCTTATAAGTGTTTAGCCATGCAACAGTTGCATAACTAAACACTTATAGGGTCCCAAAAGCGAAACCTGTTGGCTATGCCAATGCTTGTTTTAACTGCTGCAATCTATTGAAGCCTCACGGAGAACATCAAAGCGGCCCTGCGGCCGGGAAAGTGATCGCAATCGATCAAACATCAAAGCGGCCGCGCGGCCGCGAAAGTGAAAGTAATCCCGGTAAAGCGCGACGCGTGCGCACATGCACTGTAGCTCTAGGCTGGCCTGGTAGCACTTTTTGGAGCCCTCACAAAATGTCTCGCCAGACCAGCGCATGCGCTGGGTCAGGCAAGACCTAAAAAGGGGGACTGCTCATCTCCTGCACGCTAGAGCCCAATTTCCCTCCTGGACAGCACAGCTAAAATACTGGGCTGGGTTATATAACAAAATTACTGATTGGATCGACACCAAATCTATACTTTATAGCTGTTAATATGGCTTCAGGCGCAAACTAAGGCTCATAGAGCAATGCCTTAATAGCGACCTGGTGCTAGGTAAATATACCACGGCTAAAAAGATGTCAACTTTACCTAGCATTCATGGACCTGACTTCAGTATTCGACAACATAAACAGGGAGAAATGAGGGTACATTCTTATTTCTTATGAGCTTGACACTGTTTTGGTCCACTTTCTGGCCCATTTACATGAGGGAACGAAAGCTAGAGCCCGCAGGAAGAAGTCACAGGAGAAATCAAAATTCAGCATGGCGTCAGGTAGAGATGTGTGTTAGTCCCTCTTTCATTTATATGTGAACGATCTCCATCCCTCACTTTTAGACAACTCAGGACGTCCCAGTAATCCGGGGCAACCCACTCCCAGCCCTCTTGTATGCAGATGACACAATGCTCATAGCATAAACACCTAGGGTACTGCATCTCCTAGTACACACTTTTACCAACTTCATGGCCTCCCTTGACCTGCAAACTAATTTTGCCAAGTCCCATGCCATGTCTTGTGGCCCTAAGTGCAGGCCCCTATCAACCCGGTCAATTGGCCTCAACGCTCTGACCAGTACAAGCACTTTCCCTTACCTGGGTATTTATTTCTCCTCCCATGGGTCATGGTCTTTCAACATCTCTCATCATGCAACACAATTTTATTTGGCCAACAGGTCTCTATGTTCTCTTACCCAACCCCTGGGTGGTGGATTTCTAGACATATTGTTAAAAATGTATGAATCCCTGTGCCATCCAATTGCTATGTACAGTGCAGAGTTATTGGGTATTTCCAACTGTAAGGTAATCCAGCAAAAAGAAAAAACACATTTCTAAGGAGACTGCAAGCACTTCCCATCTCTGCTGCTAATTAGATCAATCAAAGATCTGGGACTGCGATACCTTTATCCATGTATGGCCGGCCCTGCTCTGGTTATCACTATGGAAATACCCTGAGTCCGCCCTAACAAGAGACATGATACTGGACTGCCTCTCCCTGGATAAAGGTTTGCAAATCCCCTGGATTAGTTATGTTAGGAGTGTTTATGATCATATAGGGAAGGGATAGTTTTTCCAGGCTCCCTTTACGTGTTTCACTAAGCAAAAGGAGTGTGGCGGAGGTTTTTTTTTCAGCTTAAGGAGTCCCAGCGGCTCAGGAGTCTCCAGGCATGTTTAATTGTCATAAGATATTTGGACTTATACGACATCGATACCATCACTAATTATTTATGGAAAATAAGATACTGTCTAATCTACAATTTGGATTCAGACACATTATAGGGACCTTACATCAGTGTTTAAATCTTTATATGATAGCGGGGAAATATGTTCTGGCCAAGAAGGGCGCCCTACACTTGGCATTCTGTGATTTATCAAGCGCTTTTGATCTGTAAATCGTTCAAAGTTATGGGCCTTGATGGAAAATATGGGGGTTGAAATGGAACTACTCATTCTTATCGAATGCTTACATCAGGATCACACAGTCAGAGTCAGGTGGAGCCTTCATGGGAAAATTACTTCCCAAATTTGAACTACAAGGGGTGTGAGATGGGTGTATCCTAGCTTCTTTTCCTACTTCATATTAACAGGATATATAAACATCTTACCGAGGTCGGAAAGGATACACCTGAATGGGGAGGCAACCAATTCCAATCCTGCAGTACGCGGATAATGCTGTGTTGCTTGTACAGCAAACGGTCTACAGGCAGGGCTTATAGTGGGCCAGGTCCTGCCAGTGCTGAGCACCTGCAGTAGTAAAAGGTGGGCATCGAAACTGTTTCCTATCGGGCTCTGTTTTGATGCCCTGGCCTTCTTATGCCTGGTCTTGGCAAAGAAAACTGTGGGGCACGCCTAACAAACAAGGCGAACGCAACATACATGAGACACACATAACACTTAATTTGGTGTTTTAAAGTCATGCCAGGCAGGCCTTTCTCCAGAGTTGGAATGGGAAAGGGGTCAGTCAGCCTCTGCCTCAGTGCAAGCTGTAGGCCGGCTTCTTGGAGCGTTAATAGCCCACAATGTCCTACTGACCAACCAACCCCCTCCATGTCTAGCTGCGCGAGCCACTGTTATACAAGGCTGGCATGAGCAGGTGGGATGCAGGCACACAGTGCTGTGCTTAGAGGTGGGGGCTAGGACGAGTGAACATGCAGTGATGTTGTTGAGAGGCAGGTTTTGTGGCTGTAGCTTGGCCATTCTTTTTGGCCCAGACCACAGAACCCCAGAAGTCTCCTCCCCACTCCTCCCACCAGGCCATCACACTGAGGCAGTGATGGATGAGAGAGGAAGGTGTGAATGCAACAGACTCCCTGGGGGCCAGGTGTAGCTCTCACTGTTAGGCTACTCATACCTTGACCCCTGTGGGGCTAGGGGCCTGTGGGGGGCGGCAGCAACTCAGCACAAAAGCAATGCATTTGCTGTTCTCCTCTCCAAGGCAGTTACACTGAGGCCATGGTGGGGGGCGGGGGAGAAGAGAGTATGAAGAGGCCACTCTGGGAGGCCAGTTCAGGTTTTGAGGCCATTGGGCCATTTTTACTTCGACCCATATGGACTAAACTTCAATAATTAACTTGCCTACTTACCTGCACATGTCCCCGTTTTTCAGACTGTGGCAAAAGTACTTTCAGGAAAGATCTGTGCTTTATCTAGTAACATCTTTGACTTATAATTTAAGCCCCTGCTGCAAAACAAAGCATGTAACATGCAGATCATACATGTGCTTTTCATGTGGATACATCAGGGGGTTACTGCCTTTGTTTGTCAGAGGTCCTTTTGTTATTTGCAGTTCATGAGTTAAAAAACCTTCCACTTTAGCACAGTGAGTTATGAATTAGCATCAAGGCGTTGCATACAAACTGCAAGGCACAGGAAGGCACTGAATCATCTTTGCTTAATCATTCTCTATTCTAAGGTTGTTAAAAAATGTTCTGTTCTTTGGCTAATAGTAAAGTCTCATTAGCAGTGAATAAAGGTTATTATACACTATGCGTTGTATTAAAAACAAGAATTGGCAAAATCAATAGGTCTCGGCTATGCAAGCCATTGGCTTTGTCAATGTTTTTGTCATGTTGCACAGCAACGCGGCTACTGTGCTAAATGGCTGAAATTGGGAAAAAAGCACTATGATGCAACAGCAGTGTCCTTGTCATAGTGCTTTTTTGTGTTATGGCTGGTGGGTGGGGGCAATCACTGTCAAAGGGGGTGAGGGGCAAGCAACAACAGGAGGAGTGGAGGGAGTGATTGAATAAAGTATTATTTTTATTTTAAAGCTCCGACACGGCCAGCAGTGTCTGCATTTTTGTGCTTTTTATATTAGGAGGGGCAAACAACAGCACAGACATTAGCTGGGGGCACGATAAAACATGGAGGGTGGAAGGGGGCAAGCAGCAACACGGACAACGAGGGGGGAAAGCAACAACATGAAGAGGTGGCGGGGGCAAGCAACAACAGCAAGGGGGACAAAAACACACGGGTAAAAGAGAGACATGGATGGAGAGAAGTACAGGAGGGAGACGGCCTTCAAAGTTATGCACTCTAATGACATGCACTCTTATGAAGTGCGTCAACAAAAAGAAAAAAGGAGCTGCAAAGTGCAAGCAGTAGAAAGACACAAGTACTTGGTCATGCTTCAGACAAGGGACATACACAAGGAATAAGGGAAGCTGGCATGTGCCGACCAAATAGAAGCAGGCAAATGAGAATGACAATGAAGCCAAGCAATGGGAGGGGTCTAAGGCCACTGTAACTTAATTAAATGTCTCACAAGCACAAGCATGAGCTGTTTCAAGTGATACCTAAAAAGATGGCAGACACAAATCAGAGCTGGCACTGTAAATGAGAGCTTTTATTCTCTCAAACCATTCTGAAGCGAATCATGCAAATGAGGAATTTCAGAGCCGCTTTTTATCTGTCGTGTCAGGATAGGTTGCTTTCCCAGAGATCCTGGCCTAGCCCCCCCCCCCCCATCAATTTGTGATTTATGTGATAATCTGGATCAAAGATGCAGTTGATTGGGAGTAGGTATCTCACTAAATTGTACAAGGTTTTGAAACTACTATAAGTATTCAGATTTTACCTCTGTGGTATTTCAAGTCTTGCCCAATGAAACTGACCCTACAAGCTCTAAAATGCTTAATTTATCCCACATTTCTTTCTCCAAGGTCACGCTCCTCGAATATGGGCAATTTTTGTGGGGTTCAAGAGCATATTTTTTGGTCCTAATCTGACTCCCCCATTCTCTGCTCGGTTCGAGTAACAGGGCTTGAGTAACTTTGGAGCCTTCTGAAGCTGCCCCTTGTGATACCCTGTGAACCTCGCCTTTCCTGCTGGATGTGGTGGTGTTTACAACTGAACTAGAATCATCCTCGGGTAGACACCACAGGGAAGAAGGTGATCCATGGGCGGCACTTGGCAGGGAGAGGACTAGATTCTGTCTTCAATCTGAGAGTGCTATTTTTGAGATCCTTGTGCATTTTAATGCAACTTGCATTACTTTTACAAAAAGTGCTGCTGCAGTTCTATGGATCTGCTCACTTAAAGTGAAAAAAGGTAAATACAGACTAAGAGAATCGAGTTCTCTTTATAATTGGAGCATTTGCGTAGGCAGAGCTTTAAGTGGGATGAAAAAACTAGGGGGTCTCTCAAAGGGGCGTGGTCAATGTAATTAAGGGTGTGGCTTAAAACACGTAAGCGAAAAATCTGTGCTTAGCACAGTGTGCCGCCCGACTTGTATTTTGTTCTTCTCATTGCGTCCAGATATATGATACAACAAGTAACATCAATCCTACAAGTGAGGACTATTGGCTTTGTCAATGGTTGTTAGTTGCATGAGATAAATAAGCAGCAACTATGGCTTGTATACAGGCCCGGCTCCAGGAATCTTTATTTGGGTGGGCCAAGGGTGCATTTGGGTGGGCCACTGCGGGCCAGATTTGTCGCATATATGTTTAGGCAGGCCTGCTTCAGGGCACCTCCTTTATCTCTTCTTAGTCATACAAGGCCCAGTAAAACACACTCTTTTCGGAATCTCTTTATAAATATTATCACTCTCAAAAAGTGTTTTTTCCATGTAATGTTCCTTTGATGGGAAGAGGAGGTTTCTGAGGTGGGAGTATCAGGCAAGTGACACTTCTCAGGATCCCTCTGTGCGAGCCTTCATGGAGAATCCCTCTTCATTACTACCTCCACCTGACCCCGGACTCTGCAACACACTCCCTTACAGGCTTAATTATCCACTACTCCTCTCCAGTGCACCTATCTCACAGCTAGCTGACCTTGGGCACCAGCCCCATATCAGGCACCATCGGGCTCCACTTTCATTTTTCCCGATAAAGACATTAGTAAAATCACCATCAAACTTAAAACATTGAATACAGCAGTAAATATAATTAGCACGCACTTTAAAGTACTGAAGTACCGGGTTTTTAGAACCCAGCGGTGCAGGGGAACACACCCTAAGACTTCGGATTCTTCCTGTTTCAGACCCACAGAAATACAGAGTCTTCTAGGTGAAATCAAAGATCGTATTTATTGGCTGCAGACCAATCGCAGGTATCCGAGAAGTACAACACAATGTATGTTCTCAGGAGACTGCTCCCGAATCAAAAACCAGTCTTTGCTTATATACACAAAATTATGCTTGGGGGCAATACCGCCCCTATTTTACAAGTGGTCATTCACATATTTTAGTTTCAAAGAAACGGCAGAGCCATAATGACAATCCCACATTTCAGTTCATTAAGCATGCAGTCATTTTACCCAGCAAGGCTCAGAACCCTCATCAGATAACAGCAGACCCCAATAAAACGGGCACCTCCTGCTCATAAAACAAGCCATAAAGTAGGAAACAGAGTCAGGTGTGAAAATAGCTCAGTCAGAGATCGTGTGTGAACAAGGACTTTATGATGGGTCGAGCCCTGATGCTAATCGCATTAGGCCGCGGGAAAAGGAACCGGCCAGACACGATTGACCCCGGGCAGCGGAGTCAGTTTGCACAGGTCAGAAAGAAGTCACAGAAGGTGTACGTGTCCTTTAGGCCTCGGCAGGGCCTTAGTGCGCAGCTTATGTGAGGGCAACCACAAAATGGCTACTGTTCTAAAATGGAACCCAAAGGGTTCAATTTGTGATATCGTATGCACGGTGAATTCATCAGTGAAACATGACAAAACACTCATACATACCGCGTTACTCATTTGCGGTCCGTTGATACCAAAATTGGCATGGTGGGACCATGCCACCTACACGGTTCCGAATTTTACAGTACCACAGACCCTCCTTTTGCCCTTACATAGGCAAGAACTATACTAATCTGAGTCCAAGTCTATGTTCTCAAAGTCATGGCGATGTTGCTGTAGCATCATCTTATTGCTTAGTTCGTCCCTTGATACAGGTTTCCTTACACATGATGTAACACAGAGGCTACATATTACAGGAGCACACTGTATACATAAACAGAACAGGAAAAGAATGGCTAAGATCATCCCAATGACTATTAGAATCTTCCATCCCCAAGCTGATATCAGTCCCCAGAACCATCCCATCATTGACCAATCTCCTTTATCCACGTGAATGGATTCGGAAATCTTATGTAGTTTGGAAATGGCCTGGTAGACTGTCGGAGCGTTATCTGGTATGAAAATACAACAGCTCGATTGGATAACCTTGCATACCCCACCACGGTCTGCAAGTATGACATCTAGAACCATACGGTTCTGCAACGTCATGAGGCGATCCGCTTGAAGCTCAGCTGTCAAGTTACCAAGGGCACCCGCCGTTACATTAACAGTGGTTTCAACTACACGAGTCAGTTGTCTCAGGTTCCGACTATTGACCATTGGTCCCCAAAACGTCAGGAAACCCAGGAAAAAGTCTACCGCTTCCTGACCGGCAGTATCTTCCTTACTCACAACGCCTCTCACAACTCTGGTCTTGTGATAATCAGAGGCAGCAGTAAATGTTGGCGGTAGCAAATTTGCAACATAACATGTGCCCGAGAAATCAGGGGGCAACCATGTATATGCTCGATCACTACAGACAAAGTATGTACCCTTGGCAGCCAAAAACGCAGGGGAAAACTGTGATGGGAACGTTTCAGTACAGTTACTCTTTCCTAGTTGAGCTCTTGGATTTTGACCATTGCCTTGTAAACAAAGGCTACCCATGTGTGGTACAACCCAAATTGGAGATGAACTTTTGCGCTGTTTTTCGCCCAAGCTAATGCTATACCCCGTCGCGTTCCAACCTATATAAGCTCGCAACTCATCCTTGGGAATGGATGCATATGCATCGATATCTCTACTCGTATCTGCAACTCCTCTCATCAAGGCTTTATTGTTCGAGTTAAGTCTAGTGGAACGCGGTGGTCGCTGGGAGTAGGTTTCGAGCGCAAAAAGAAACATGGTCTGGAATGCCCATGATGAACCATTATAGCTAAAGGCAGTACTTGATACGGGATACCCTTATTAATGGTGTGCGTCATCAAACCACACACACAGCAGTTCGTTGTGTTCATAACTAGTTGGTGCTGGTGCAGGAGTTGAATGAACGAATTATTCACGAACTCAGAACGTCTAGCTTGTTCATGTTCTGGCAGAGGGTGGAAAGAGTGGGGGAAAACAGTAGGAGGAGGTGTGGGCTGCACAGTGGGTGTAAATGACACTTGGAAAGACAATAATACACAACCTACAGAAAACATCATCATGCTAAATAGTACAAACAGGCACAATATTACAAAACGTTTGCTATTCAGTATTTTACATATTCCGCTCTTGAAATTTACTTCCTCGGTGGGCCTCTCCATCTTGAAAAACTCCATCCTCTAATCGTGCTGCTCGCGGCGGATGAGTATCTTCTGCTTAAGGAGTACACCTGTCAGTCCAGGGAACGCCCTAGACCAACCAGAACCGTAGACCTAACGTCTTCGGCTTGTACCCCAAAGTCTTGGCACCGCGACCCTGCAGCTGAACCCGGATGGTGGTTCGAAAAACAAAAAGTCAAAAAGTTTCTCAGATGAGAGAGCTGCACTTTTGGAAATAGTAAAGAAAAAGAATTGTTATTTGTCCATAGTTCTTGGCCTCAAATTATACCTGTTTTTCCCAGGTACTGTCTGGTCTTGAAACAAGAGTTCAGGCTCTGTGGTGTCCAATCGAATTGATGGCGATGTAGCTTCTTGCAGAATGTCGTCACTTTCTTGTTCTGTATTTGTTCCCTTTACACGCGCATCGCTAAAAGGCACAAAACGAGGCACAGGCTCAGCCTCGGAGTCAGTGATCCCCTCCTGGACCCACCGATCATACGGTAGGGGCAAAGGGATCCTCTTGCAATGTATGCCGTGTATCCAATTCTTTTTCCCTTTCACCCGAACCGCTGATCTTGTTGATAGCAGGACTAGGTGGGGGCCGATCCAACGGGGCTCATCATTTCTTGTACGTTGAAAATTCTTAATCAGCACCCACGTTCCAGGATTAATAGGGTGTCCTGGTGCTTCAGAGGCCTGGGGCAGAGTATCGTGAACCTGTTGGTGTAAGACACGCAATTTAGCCGTCAATTCATACAGATAATCAAGCAGTACTGGATGTTCGATTTCACAAAATTTTGTTGGTCTTGGCACACCCCATACATTGGCCGGGCGGCCAAATACTATTTCTAAGTCCCACTCGCGAATGCACAGTCATTCTTGTTGATAGAATTGCTAAGGGCAGAGCGTCAGGCCATTTAAGACCGGAGCTCGCCTGAATTTTGGCCAACTTAAGTTTCAAAGTGCCATTGTAGCGCTCTACTAATCCAGCTGATTGGGGGTGATTTGCAGCGTGGAACTTCTGCTTAATGCCTAGTCCCTCACACACATCCTTCATCACTGGACCTACAAATTCACTCCCGTTATCACTCCATACCATCCTCGGCATTCCGAACCTAGGGAAAAATTCTTTGACAAGGGCTTTAGCTGTGGATAAGGCCGTATTGTCTTTTAGGGGATATGCTTCTATCCATCTTGAAAAAGCGCAAACAACAACCAGTACATATTTCAAATTGTTGCATCTTTCCATGTGGATGAATTCTAGTTGCAGAATTTCAAATGGATATGATGGAGGCGCAAAATGACCAGGTGGAGTTGGGGTTCCCCTACCAGGATTGTATTTCAGACATACCATGCAATTTTTGACCATATTCTCTGCACATTTAGGGATTCCAGCATTCTGCCATACTGGAGCCAACAACTTACAAATCCCTTTCACACTGATATGTGCCATTCCATGCGCCATCGTAACCACTGGAAGCACATATGCATCGGGTAACAACCATCGCCGGTGTTCTGACAAATCAATCCAACAACCGTTTTCATCTAATTTACCCTTACTCTCTTTCCACATACTCAATTCTTTCTCTGTGGCTTCAGCTTGAAGAGACTTCACACTCTCTATCGTGTCTTCACACATTCCAACATCACCAACCCATCTTGCAGGGCCTGCAACATACATTCGAGTAGTCATATCTTTTGCTGTTTCTTTCGCGGTTTCATCAGCGAATGCATTACCACGTCCAACATCATCGGTAACCTTCTTGTGTGCGCTGCATTTCACAATCGCGACTTGTAATGGCAAGGTCAGTGACTCAAGGAGCTCATTCACTAACTGACCATTCTGAATCTTAGCTCCATGCGAGGTCAGGAAACCACGTTCTTTCCACAAACGCCCAAAACTATGGGCCACGCCAAAAGCATACTGACTGTCAGTATATATGTTCACTTTCATTCCTTTTGACAACACTCATGCTCTTGTAAGTGCAATTAATTCTGCTGCTTGAGCCGAATTATGTGGTATGCGTGCAGTTTCAACACTCGTGTGCAGAGTCGTGACAGCATATGCAGCAGTCGTATCACCATTCGGAAGCTTGAAGCATGAACCATCCACCCATAAGGTACCATCACATTCAACCAGGGGAGTATCTTTAAGATCCACTCTCCCTTTTGTTTCTTCTTCTGTTCTGAACAGACAATCATGCTGTTCAACCTCATCTGTGTCTGCTGAAATTGGCAATAATGTGGCTGGATTCAGCGTGTTGCACCTTTTTATGTGCACATGGTTTGCTAACAGTGTCAATCCATACCCTGACAATCGAGCATTAGTTAAATGCTGTGTCTTGGTCCTGTTTAACAATGTGTCCACCGCATGTGGAACCATTACAATCAATGTGTTATTCATCACTAATCCAGCAGACTGTCGAATAGACGCAGATGCTGCCGCTGTGGCTCTTAAACAACTTGGCAATGCCCTCGCTACAGGGTCCAAAGTCGACGAAAAATACGCGCATGGACGCGGTCTGTCTCCAAAAGGCTGTGTTAGCACTGACAATGCGCAACCGTCCTTTTCATAAACATACAAGGTAAAAGGCTTACTATAGTCGGGGGTACCCAACACAGGAGCTGAACATAATGCCTTGCGTAATTCCCAAAAACTTTTCTGACACTCTTCAGACCATGGGACAAGATTCGGTATATCTTTATATGTTAATGCTAGCAATGGTTTTGCCAGTAAAGAAAAACTCGGGATCCAGTGCCTACAGTATGAAGTAATACCTAAGAAAGCACGCACTTCTCTCTTTGTCTTTGGCACGCTTAATTGTGCAATGGCTTGGATTCTTTCTGGGGTCAGCTTCCTTCCCTCCTTCGATAAGAGATGACCTAAATAGGTCACTTCTTGTCGACAATATTGTAGTTTAGAGAGAGACACTTTATGATGAAAGGCAGACAAATGACGCAACAATGATGATGTAGCTCCTTTACAAAGTTCCTCAGTATCTGCGGCGATTAATAAGTCGTCAACATATTGAATAAGGGTAGCACCGTTAGGTAAAACAAGGGCATCAAGCTGCGCTTTTAAAGCCTGACTGTATATTGATGGACTTTCACAGTAGCCCTGTGGAGCGCGTTTAAAACGGAAGCTCCGACCTCTTAAACAAAAGCCAAAAATATCCCTGCTCTTCTCTGCAATCGGGATACTAAAGAAAGCATTCTTTAAATCAATCACTGAGAACCAAGCAGCGGAAGCTGGGATCATAGTTAACAAGGCAGTTATATCAGGGACCACTGGAAACTGTGGCACGACCACCTTATTGACCTCTCTAAGATCGATCACAAATCTGTAAACAGGTGGCTGAGAAGGGTCAGTACGTTTTAAAACAGGCAGAACCGGCCTATTGCAAACATTGCCTCTCGTTTCTTCAATTACATCCTTGTCAATTAAATCATAGATAATTGCTAACAACGCTTTTTCACCTTCCTTAGAGATCTTGTAATGGGGAACGCGGGGCAATCTGACATTGGCTTTTAAAGTGACAACATACGGCGGTATTTTCAAAAGGCCCACATCATTAGGGCCAGTGGCCCAAAGGGCATCAGGAAGAGACGACAATTCAGCTGGCAGTTCATTCTTTGACAAATACATGGGAGAAATCACTTCCTTACCCAGCGTAAGTTGTACTCCCAAGGGGGAACAATATAATGTCGCATGTGATCTCTTTAACAAATCCAATCCTACCAGGTTTTCACCACATCCTGTCGTTAGGATAAGGGGTGCTTTCAGCTCACAAGGTCCAACAGAAAGGGCCATAGGACTTGAGATCAGGTTCCTAACCGGGGCGCCAGAAAAACCTACTGAAACATTAATTTCGCCAGACAAAGGCGCGCCAGGGAGTTTTGAGCGCATAATAGAACTCTTTGCAGCACCAGTATCCAGCAGAAAGGGCTCTGTTACACCCGCTGTAGTCACCTTAACATATGGTCCGCTCTGATGCACTGGCACTGAAACAACTCCCTCTCTCTGTCTATGGCTGTCCTAGTAATCATTACCTTCCGTATTATCGTCTTCTACATAATAGTCATTATTATAGTACTGAGCCGTCTTGCCAGTTGCATTGGCTTGCTGATCAAAACTATTCATCGTATTTTGAGGCGGGAGAGGACGAGCGTTCTGGGGAACATTTCCACGCCCTCTACCTCTTGGAGTTTGCCGGCCACCTCTACCTTGTGCGCCATAAGCATTATTCGTGCGCTGCAACAATCTACGGCAATTATTTTTAAAATGACCTTCCTCCTTGCAATGCGAACACTGATTGGGACCGATAGGGACACGTGGATAATAATACCCATACATTTGCTGATTATTCTGAAACTGTTGGGGTTGCGGATAGATACCCTGGGTTTGCCTATAATTATTCTGACCTCCACGTGGCGGATAAGCCTGCTGTAAAAGAACCTTCGTTTTCAATTCTTTCGTTTTCTTGTCTGTTCTATCCTTCTCATCTTTATCACTATTTTCGTAATACTGTGCACTAGCTAGTATTTGTGCTGAGGAGGAAACGGCCCAAGAACTCTCTGAATCTTTTAATTTTTTACACATCTCTGGAAGCAAATTATGCACAAATTTATCAACAAATAACCGTTGGCCACCTTCTGTACTCATGTCTTGACCACTGTGGTCGATAAATGTTTCTTCAAACCTAGTGAAGAAATCGGACACTGTTTCATCTTTCTTCTGTTTGCATGCAGATAATTTATCCCAATTTACACGTATTGCGGGCATTAGAGTTTTCATATAGTTAATTATTCTACCAGGGAGTTCTGCTACCGCGGGCTCAGGCTTGGCACCACCAACCTGTCTATTGTCTGCATTAATGATATTAGCCCATGTGTCACCTAGTTCTGCAGCATGATCTGCATTACGAATCAATCCCCATAAAGGCTGCGGAACAACATTCCCGAACAACATATCTATGTCAGCTAGGTTCATGACACACGATTCTGCAGTCTGTGATAACTCCTTATAATATCCTGCAGGGTTTTTACGGGGGTCAGGCAGAGTCTGCTTAAGGGTAAGACTTCAGATCGTTTCCAGGGAACATGTACCCAAACACGCTGAAAATGTGGCAGAACAGGTGGGTTAGCATTCGCATCACCAGGTCTCCAAACTGGAGGAACCTCACGCATCGGGTACTGTCGCGCTTTTGCCTGTTTCCCTTCAGGGAATTCCTGTTCAAACAACGAATGCTGACAATCCCCATTCCTGAAAGACAACAGTGTCGCTACTGCTTTCTCAACATCAGAATCCACAATCGTACCTTTTCCAAATTCAAATCTCCCTTGACACAACGCTTGCGGACTGGAGTCTAAATCATTATCTTCCAATTCCTCACATAGGATTTCACACATTTTCTCAAAAACGTATCTCTGTTGGGGTGCTTCCCACTGATGAAAAACATTCACAACAGATTCTACATTATATCTAGAAGGATAAACAATCCATCTACGCGCCAGGCGGTCCAGTTCTTCTTTCTCTCTAGAACCAGGTATTTGACTACGTAACTGCTTACGTTGTGGACCAGGGGTCGTACTAGATGACCCAAAGAGGGGTGATATAAGACTAGTGACTGCACTAGCTATTCGTTGTCGTGCAGAAGGAGAAGTTGGGGCAAGAACCGGGGGAAAAACAGAGGGAAGAAAAACGGGTGTAGATACAGATACAGGAGTAGTAACAGGTAGGGCACCAAGGGAGGCAGCTGATGTGCTAGGCAAAGTCGCAGGGAGCGCAGAAGTGGTAGGTGTCCCTTGGGAAGGCTGTGCTACCGGGACAGGAGCCGGCTGAGGAGGAGCTGCCGGCTGCGGGAAAGCTTGCGGTGCATTAGCTGGAAGCTGTACATTTACGGGTTGCGGAGGTGCTGTAGCATTTTGCGCATACGGGGGTGGTGAACTTAGCAGATGCGACATTAGGGAATCTTTCTCTTTCTCTTTTGACTCATCTTGTTGAAGGGGTGGCAAAACTGGGTAACATTTATCAATAACTAGCTAGCGTTGCCTGTGCAACTGCTCATTCATTTGGTCCTCTTCATTATCTTTAAACTGCAAAGCTGCTTGCATTATCGACGTACCTCTCTCTCTTTTATTCTTCTTTGCCAATTTAATTTCTTTTTGTTTGGCTTCCTTTCGCCATAGGCGGAAAGAATCAAACATCGCCGGCCGGGCTTTCTTCTTGAACAATTTAACTTCTAAATTATCTAGGATCTCTGTGTCGAAACTACCATTTTGGGGCCATTTTAAAACACCATCCTTCCTGGTGTATCGGATCCATACATCATTATACGTAATGGGGCCCACGCCATGTTTCACATAAAGCTCATAAGTGGGAGTTCCAATTGGAGGAACCGGACACAAATCCTCTAATCGGGAATCCCTTTTATAACCAAAATAAAACAAATTTCCAAATATACTAGAACCAGGCATCTTCGCTCACTAGTCTAGTTTCAAACTTCAAAGGATTATCGAATACGATAGTCTCGTGAATACACGAGTCCTCTGGCTTTGGCACTTACAAGACCCAAATCAAATCGATCCCGAAGGATACCAAAATCCCGAAGGATACATAACAAACTGGGAGACGCTCCACTTATACTTAACTGAGGTATCGATGACTTCACCAGAAGACTCTCTCAATTGTTTCGCTCTACCAAATCGTCAAGGGACCAAAACAGGGCGATTAATCAGGGCAGCAGTCCTTCGTAGCCGTCGGGAAGCGGAGAACCTCGCAGAAAAGACTTTCGGACCACGTCGACATGCAGGGGTCGATGAAGTGGCGGCCTTCCTCCAGAATTTCCACACGAAGCTCCTCACGAACCTCTGGCTTGGACTGGTACCGCTGAAATCGCCCCAACTGAAGTACCGGGTTTTTAGAACCCAGCGGTGCAGGGGAACACACCCTAAGACTTCGGATTCTTCCTGTCTCAGACCCACAGAAACACAGAGTCTTCTAGGTGAAATCAAAGATCGTATTTATTGGCTGCAGACCAATCACAGGTATCCGAGAAGTACAACACGATGTATGTTCTCAGGAGACTGCTCCCGAATCAAAAACCAGTCTTTGCTTATATACACAAAATTATGCTTGGGGGCAATACCGCCCCTATTTTACAAGTGGTCATTCACATATTTTAGTTTCAAAGAAACGGTAGAGCCATAATGACAATCCCACATTTCAGTTCATTAAGCATGCAGTCATTTTACCCACCAAGGTTCAGAACCCTCTTCAGATAACAGCAGACCCCAATAAAACGGGCACCTCCTGCTCGTAAAGGTGTGAAAATAGCTCAGTCAGAGATCGTGTGTGAACAAGGACTTTATGATGGGTCGAGCCCTGATGCTAATCGCATTAGGCCGCGGGAAAAGGAACCGGCCGGACACGATTGACCCCGGGCAGCGGAGTCAGTTTGCACAGGTCAGAGAGAAGTCACAGAAGGTGTACGTGTCCTTTAGGCCTCGGCTGGGCCTTAGTGCGCAGCCTATGTGAGGGCAACCACAAAATGGCTACTGTTCTAAAATGGAACCCAAAGGGTTCAATATGTGATATCGTATGCACGGTGAATTCATCACTGAAACATGACAAAAACACTCATACATACCGCGTTACTCATTTGAGGTCCGTTGATACCCAAATTGGCATGGTGGGACCATGCCACCTACACGGTTCCGAATTTTACAGTACCACAGTAGGTTCCACAGTAGCCCTTATGAACCGACTGCTAATTAAATAAACAAAAACAGAAAGGCCATGACCGGGCCGGCCTTAGTGCTGATGCGAAAGTCTTTTTTGGCTCCACACCAATAACCTCTTTCTCAGAAAATACTTTTACTAACACCCTTCACCAGTGCCCCTCATCTCCCCATAGCTCCTCCCCCTCATGACCTCCTCCTCAGATTCCCTCACTGCCACCCTCCACCAGTGCCCCTATCTCTCCGTAGCCCCCCCCCCTCATGACCTCCTCCTCACACTCCCTCACGACCACCCTCCACCAGTGCCCCTCATCTTTCCCTAGCTCCCCCCTCCACCCCATGACCTCTTCCTCGGATTCCCTCACTGCCACCCTCCAACAGCGCCCCTCATCGCTCCATAGCACCTCCCCCTATTGACATCCTCCTCGGATTCCCTCACTGCCACCCTCCAACAGTGCCCCTCATCTTTACGTAGCCCCTCTCTCATATGCATTTCATTTGTTATATAGCGCTACTCATATCAGTGTAGTGTGTATCAGTACTTTACACCATGCACACATTATACAGAGACAACGAATCATACAAGTATGTAAATCAGTCTACAGGGAATGTCACATAAGCCAATGAGGATTACAAGGTGTATGAATCGCATGTCATCCATACTGGTCAGCAGTATATTTTAAGAGGGTTTGGTCTGGAGAAGCACTAACTCAGAATTTAAAGAGTACTGCAGTGGTTGGGGGTTGGCTTTACTGATAAAAATGTATATCTGCCCCAAGATACTCATTTTAGCAACATTAGAATAATGAAAGACTGAGGAAGTTCTAACTATATCACAAAACAAAAAAAGCGAAGTTCTAACTATATCATTCAGGTTTGCTTGCAGCTCTTTGATGACAGTTCATTGGTCACTGTCCTATGTTAGTATTATAACTTCTGAACTTCAAGTAACACAAGGATCTCTGTGACAAAGGCAGTAACCCACTGAGCTTCCACATAAAATACAGTTCATCTGCATTTAAAAACTACTAACAGACAAGTGATTGCTCTCCAGCAGGATCATTATTCAGTAGCGTTATCTGGGCATTTTTTATTGTCCTGCATCGGCCATGATAATGATAAAAACTGTTTAAATGAAGCACACACGAAGTACGTGTCCTGCTGGGCCTGTGCAGATTTTAAAAAGAAAAACAAATAGTAACACATTCTTTTACCTACTCCATTAGTCATACTTTGTGTCACAGCCTGATCTGATAAGCGCAAAAAGAACTATTGATGGACAGAATGCAGAACAATGTCATACATTCAACCCAGTACAGAGATCTGGGCCTAAATCCATCGTTGTTTTGCTCACCATGCCATTCCAGTTTGGACCCAGCCATATGCAAATCAGTCTTGACCCTGTGCCCAATGGGAACAGTCCAGCCCGAACTGCCAGGCCAGGTCCTCCCTGGACTGGAAACAAGCATCCTAGGACCGGTTTCGGGGTTTCACCCATCTTCAGCCAGGATAGCTTGATTCCAGTGGCATGGAGAGCACGGGACTCATGTCTGAGCATACCCATCCCAAAACTGTTGATGGACAAAATGCAAAACAATGTCATACATTCACACCAGTACAGAGATCTGGGTCTAAAGACATCGTTTTTTTGCTCACCATGCCATTCCAGTTTGGACCCAGCCATATGCAAATCAGTCTTGACCCTGTGCCCAATGGGAACACACCAGCCCGAACTGCCAGGCCAGGGCCTCCCAAGCATCCTAGGACCGGTTTCGAGGTTTCACCCCTCTTCAGCTAGGATAGCTTGATTCCAGTGGCATGGAGAGCACAGGACTCACGTCTGAGCATACCCGTCCCACTCGGGGTGACAAATGCAAAAAGAACTATTGATGGACAGAATGCAGAACAATGTCATACATTCACCCCAGTACAGAGATCTGGGCCTAAATCCATCGTTTTTTTGCTCACCATGCCATTCCAGTTTGGACCCAGCCATATGCAAATCAGTCTTGACCCTGTACCCCATGGGAACAGTCCAGCCCGAACGGCCAGGCCAGGTCCTCCCTGGACTGGAAACAAGCATCCTAGGACCTGTTTCGGGGTTTCACCCCTCTTCAGCCAGGATAGCTTGATTCCAGTGGCATGGAGAGCACGGGACTCACGTCTTGGAATCGAACAAGGAAGTCTACAGAAAACATAGGACACTGCGACGAATAATAGTACACCAGGAAACGCAGCATGGACTAAAGAACAGGCTACCATTAATTTAGCTCTGATCAGAGAGAACATGCATCCCAGCACGGGTGCCAGTTAACCGTAAAGGTATCTTAATTCAACATTTATATTCATAGATTTGTATATGCTTTGTTGTGTTTATTGTTTATGGTAAATAAATATACCTTTTTGCTCTTTAATTACTATCTGCTAAATGTGACTTTATGAATTTCTTAAGCACACGATTCTAGTTATCATGATTTAGGCCATGCCCCTTATTGTGTTGGCCACACCCATTTTCCTAGACACGCCCCAAATTTTTCATCCCACTTAATACCTTGCCTACAGATCTTGTTGGATTCCTTCTCCTCCTATATGGAAGAGTTGGATTTAAAAGTAATTAATTCCAGATAATTTATTATGACCTGTGGGCAACTCAGCAGGAGGTCAAGACCTTTTGTTATGGGGAAAATGTGCATTGATATAGTGAAAGATTTTAACTATTTAGGGACCCTTTTTAATTCTTCTTTTAACTGGAACTCTCTTTTAATAGCAAGGGCACAGCAATCCAGTAGTAACATTGAGGCAATCTTTGGATTCACCCATAGAATAGGACCAAAACCTAATATGGAGCGGATTAACTAATATAAAAACAAATACTTTTCAACTTGGTTATAAGAAGCAGGACTGTGGAGCTACATAAACTTGGTAATTCTTTGACGTGTACAAACTAGCCTTGCACATAAGCTCCTTCTAGTCCCCAAGGGGCCGGACACTTATTTGTCACCAAGAATTAGGCCTCCTTTTTTGTAGGACTTGATGGGCCTAGCCCCGCTTATGCTGTGGATTAAGACCTGGGGAAATCCGGAGGCAACCTTGGATAGAACCTGCATCACTGATTGTTTATCTTTGGATGGGGTGGACCGCATTCCGTGGCTCTCATATTCGAAGAAAACCTTAGAGTCATTAGTCCTGAAAGATTTGTTTGATAACCCTCAAGCTCTCACTTCAAAATGTAAAGATGAAGTTAAACAATGTTACCTCAATTATTGTAGGGAGTCGAGATTGAAGAGTGTTCAGGCCTTGGCGTCGGTGTAATGAAACTTGAGGGGGCCCCCCTGCGAAGTGCATGGAGGGGGCCCCCCCCTGCCACCCGGCCCACTACCTACCACTTCGCCCCACCGCCCAAAAATCTGGTATATTTGAATTGAAACCTCCAACATTTAATGAAATGCCTCTATATTGTCTTGCTCAAAGTTCTAATGAGAAAGTGGGAAACACTCTTAACATATAAAACTACGCCATTTGTAACATTGTCAAGAGAAGATTATTTAACTGAGACACAATCAGGACAATGCCAAGGAGCGGTCCTGTTGTCTCAGGGACTGCCTATCGCTGAACAACAAAGAACAACTATCTAGGGTCTGAATTAGAATTTAAATTGATGGACAATAACTTGAAACTGTCACAGCAGCTCTACGGAAACGATTGTCATCATTAATGCCAACTGCTGAGAAAAATACCTGGAGTGTATTTCAAATTTAAAGAAGTCAGGCAGTGTTGTGTTCCATCATTACCACCCAATTGACCTCTGGAAACTAAGACACTATGCTGGGCTAACATTATTTACATTCTGTTGCTCCCTGCAAGAGTGCCAAAGTTCATTAAACATATTTCTCGTGAGTTTTCTTGTTAATAACGTAGGAGGAGATGGAAATTATTACCTCCCATGTGAATGATAAATACTTTTTTTTTAAAACATGCATTTGATTATAATTTAGGCCTTGTTACGCTGCTCATCTGGTTGTACCATTCTTGATGACATGAAGTAAGAATATTTGCTATTTTGACATTAGGCAGTCTACGAAAGAGAAAGTTAGTGCAATCAATAGTGTGTGGTACTTCTGAATACTACCAATTTCTCTTACATGTTAGAGTAGTGTAGTAAATATTACAATAAATGCCAGACTGCCTACTCCCCATGTCACACATCCACAAACCTCAAGCCTGCATTTGAAAAAGGCTTTGTGGGTTCAACCAACTCTGAATTCTGTGAATTTTGGGCAATTCAGAATTCCTCAACCTTTATTTACTAAGAGATGTGTGGATGAAGTACATCTGTAGATGTAGGGTTAGTTTCTGCATCATGATGCTCTTTCCCTAAGGTAATAATTCACATTGAGGGAATGTGATGTGAGCACACTTGTATTACAAAGAGAACTGATGTACAGTGCCTGTAGCATTTCATATAACCTCAGAAACATTTATGCAGAATTTAAACATTCTGTAGCTATGCTATAATTTGCTTTTATGCTGAACTTTGCACACAAAATGTATTTTTCATGGGCCTAGACATGCCAGCACAAGTGGTAATTGGAGCCATCATATTCGCAGATGGCGGCACCAGGGACATCCTACGGATTTTCGGGGCCCTGGGCCAAGCATATTTTGGGGGCAACTGTAAGGAACAGTTTTGAATTTATGATTCTATTTCAGCTCTTTCATGTCCCCTTTGGCCAAGTCATTGACAGAGCCCAGACACACTTGTCCAAATTCTAAATGTGTTTACATGTAATATTTAGGTACCGTGATGGGTGTTTTCAATACTGTAACACGGCAGGTGCTTGATGATAATGTTGTAAATAATCGTTGTGACACACTCCCATTTCCCATATGTGAGGTCATTATTTGATCCAAAAGAAATTAATTTATGGATGTTGCATGAAACATAAACGCAACAGTTCTCTACAAAATGTAATAGACACACATTTCACCAACAGTGAAAATAAAGCAAAGGAAAATGGTATTTAAAACAATCTGTTTAAGAATCATTCAAAGCCATCAAGCAAGCAAGACTCTAAAGAACAGAGCTGGTTCTATCAGGGGGCCCCCTGAACTGCTGAGGCGCTGGGCTAGAGCCCACTTCGCCCATGCCTTAAAACGTCTCTGGCATCGGCCCTTAATTGGTTTGCAACAATCTCCCATCCAGTAATGGCAACTTAATAAAAGGAAGCAATTGTGACCTAGGGAAAACAAAGGAGGCCCTAGCAAGATGCCGCCTAGACATACTGAGGCGGGGGCCCACTCCGATGTACCTAGTAGCAGCAAGCAACCTCCAAAAAAGCAGCAGTGCCATCACAACCCCCATAGATACGCCACCTACCCCATCCCTCCTTTGCAGCGACCGGAGTCACTGGACCCTCCATTAAAAAACACATAAATCAATCCAATGCCCTTGCATGGCTGCATGCAGGCTAGACTGGGCTGCATGTAAAATGCATAGAAAAGGCCTTGCCTATGAAAGCTTGGTATATCGTAACACATACAGGCCAGCTGCAGAGGCCGTTGTCATGTCTTTAAAAAGCTTTAGAGTGTAAATTAAAAACGTGATGTGTGTTCTGGCTCAAGTTGGGCTACAGCAACATGTGTGATTAAGACGCTGCTTTAGAGCAGCAAACATTTTAAATGGGTCAGCCATTTTCATATCTCTAACATTTGTTGTTTATACCCAAGAAAGTACACCAGGGGCAAGAAAATGTATTCCCCAACCCAACTGCTGTCATCCGAGTTGGAGAACAGCAATAATAATAAGTCCTTTAAATGGAAAAAAATAAGTGTAAATTAAATTTAGCTGGGGCGTGGCTAGTGGGCGGGGTTAGAGGCAGGCGAGACATGATGATGCAAAGACATTTCTATGGAGTATTCATTTTGCCCTTGCATTTCCCCTGCTAGTATTTCCCATATATGCAGATTAACAGCTTTTAAATGAATACAGTCAAGCCATCAACAGCACTATTCAGGCTAATAATCAGTGTGCCTCAGAACAAAAGATACTTTGGAATAGCTGTATGAATAATGAGTACTACGCCAGTTGCAGGACATAACAAGATGTGAGAAAAGTATCAATATAAACAAAACGTGTTAACTCATTACACAAAATAAAGGCCTAACATGATATGTTAAAGTTTCCTTGTTTAGCAATATTTGCACCTTCTCACTATTATACTGTTCCGATTCTCTTCCTGACTGAGCTCGCTTTCTCTCTCATTCTCAAACATACACAGGTAGGCAAATACACACACACAAGCAGACAAAAACACACCAAAAAAGGTTCATTTGGGATAATTCCTGTATTACTGCACAGTAAGCGACAGTGTGACAGGGATTGACAAGAGTAGGGCCTGAATGGGCCCTACTCTATCAAACAGAGCAGGACCTGAAATTTCCAAAACACGGGTATCTCTTGCATAACGGGAATGAGCCGCCGCTGAATGGTTAAGCAGTGACTCAGCTAATAACTAGAGAGGCGCTTGGTTGTCAGAGTGCCGAACAGATCTACTCCACTCTGACTGCCTCGAGTTCAGCTGCAGTAGCACCAATGAGCTTACCTTCAATGAGTACCAGTACTCTCCTTGGCAGTGGAGAAGTGCTGGTACTCTGATCTGTAAAAATAAGAAGTGCCGGTACTATGTATCTGTGAGTACCAGCCCATTTAAAGCACTGATAATAATAGCTTACTGTAAAGCCCGCAGTCACAATGAAAGTGCTGTCAATAAAGCATGGCACATAAGGCTTTGCTGCGCCTGGGAGACAGAATGGAGCCGCCATCCGCCGTTGGAAATGAAAGCATGGCCACAGGATCAAAATTCTCAGAACTCTTTTGGTCCCCAAACTCATGGAACGGTGGCAGCACGCTGGACAGTGGGTCAGACGCAGGCTAAGGGGAGGTATGTCAAAAAAATACAAACAATCACCTGTACGTAAGAAGAAGAATAATAAGGAGGCCATATTTTTTAAGCGCACTGAATACAACAACGCAGAGGTTAAGCTCCCAGTTTCTGATGTAGGATAAAACAGTTGACTCGCTCTACATGCTAAGCCTTTACTGTCTTGTTAGATTTTGTGAGCTGCACTTTCTGAATTCAGGTCTTATAATGCCCAATGACAACAACCAATACACTTTAAAAGCAAACCAGAACGTTGTATTGAGAAGAATTTACATTTGGTCATTTCGCATTCTTTAACTTGCCTATTCGCTGTTGCATACGTCAGTTTTGCTTATCTTCTCCTGCGGAAGGAAATACGGTATTAACATGAACCAATATCCCAATAAGCGGCAGTGCTGGCTTTAGGGCGGTGCGACCGGTGCCACCGCACCAGGCACCAAGTTTGGAAGGGCGCCATTTGCACTGTTTCTGAAATAAGTGCAGTTGTCTGTCTTTCATTTCCATGACGTCGACAGTTCTGGTAATCGAAGACTGACAACGGCGCTCACATAGTCATAGGTGGCATCCAGTAGGACACAAATTGTTTTGTTAGCATCCGGCCATCAAGCTACATTTTATGTGAATTATGCCCTGAAATGCGTGTTTTGGTGCTACTCGTATCTCTCTCACTCGCCCTCCTTCCTGAGCAGACCTCCTCCAAGCAGAGGAGTTAGCTCTGTGCTGCCTACAATTTCCATCTCCTGGCAGCTGGGCTTCGGACCACAGGTGAGAGCAGCACCCAGGACCCACAGTAGCAGAGAGCACAGCACTGGCAATAGAGCCAGCGAGGCAAATGGGTATATATCTCTTCTGTCCTTTGATATTCCCCTGGTAGCATTGATGGCACAAGTGAAACGCACAAGTGTTTGTAATGTGCCTTACTGAACACAGCACTGGCAGAGCAAATTAGCCAAATAAATATTAAGCACAGATCCACATGCACAACTCATTTACACAGGGGAGTCCTGCATGCATAGTGGTACTTCTTGGGGGCTAGTATGCCACAGATCAAAGTGGCAACTGAAAAAACAGTTGTCCCGACGTGCATTTTGGTCTTTTAGAATGTTGAAGTTGTGCAACGATGAACATTAAGGGAATACTGGGCTGACTGCCATTGGCAACTTTATTTGTTTCCAACTCTTCCCCAGCCCACCTGTGAACCGCCCCATTTCCCTGCAGGGCAGCAATCTGCGCACCCTGCCTAAGTATGGATTTACAGTGCTGCTACCTTCCTGAGTAATATGTGCAGGAAATTATGGTTTATTGAGTGAAAGTGCTCCAGCGTGGAGTGCAAAATCCCTCCCTCCGTCACAGACCAAAGATCTCACATACACACATTATCCATACGTTCGCTGGTGGGGCCCATAACACCAACATTCACTCACCATTAATCCGTGTTTCTTTGGAGGCGATTATCTTCCAAACGCTGGCATGAAAGGAAATACCAATTTACCCTAATGAGTGACAAATCTACACAACATTCTGATACTCATTAGGCCCTGAACTTCACCTTTAGTATTCCTCTCATAAATCGGGATGGATGAGTTAGTTGCAGGTTTAGCTTAATTTCTAATTCTCTAATTAACCCTTTCATTAACACATTTTCAATGAATAAACAACCCAACTCATTTCTGTAGTTAATCAATTTCAATCTTTATCTAAATTATGCAAATTAAATTGTTCATTTAATCAAGTTGCCATTCATATTTATCTATTCTGGCTAATTGTCGTCCTCTATGTCAAATCTGGCAGTCTCGCTATGCCCCTTAAATTTAGTAAATTCAGTTCATCAGGAGTTTGGGCATTAATTCAGTCCGTCAAAGATTCAGGGAAACAGCTGTCCTGCAGTGTCACCGTCCTCTCCGTCAGCATAACGTCAGGAAATCGAGAAAGGCCAGAAACGAACTTGCACCAACCTCTCTATTCTACCATATTTTATAGTAAAAATCATTTAAAAATTGTATCAAAAACGGGTCAATTGAAATAGTCTGACAGGATTCCCACCAAAATAAAGTCTCTGAGGTCATTATTCTTGCTTGTTCCGGTTTTTAGAAGCACATTATTGTTCTTTCAGAAAAGCTGGCTTGTTTCCCAGGGTAACCTTGATGGGTACAGTCTGGTTAGGGTCATGACGAGGCCACTGTAGCTAGCGTCAGCGCAGGTGCACTTCACCCAAGCCTTGTTCGGCGTCGGCAGTCGGGTTAGGCACCAGAGGCAGCCATTTTACGACAGGCCCACATGGTCAACTTAAGCAAAAGAAACACAAAACTTAATTAATACATAGAAATGAATAAATAAATGTTATTCCCTCACTAATACCCATATGTGTGTGTATTTATCAAACATTAAGCAACACTCAAGCGGGTTTATACCTACAAAATAAAGCACAAATCACGAATACATCACAAAAGCGACATATATCATGCAATATTCTAATTGTCTATCATTAGTATGCGTACAGAATTTAGTATACGATTTAATAAAGTCATGCAAAGCAATCCCACGTGTATTTCAGTCATTAATAAGGTTGATTAGTTATTTCCACTTCAATCCATTAATTCAATTATAATTAATTAATTAATCTAATTAGTAAACATGCAAAGTGGGGTGGGTATACAATATGTTTGCATTACCCGCTCCAGCAATCCCCCCTTTGGTGATTTTATCACCATACCACCCAAAAATTTTGTTCTGTCTTTACGGAATCTTTAAAATGTTTTCTTGCTCTTAATCATAATTCAGTTTCACCTACGTTTTCTCTTTTTGCTGTTTCGTTCATACTCTCCTTCCACTCCTCCAATTCTATCTCCTCAATTTCCCTTTCTTGTTTCTTATCTTTTCTTTTTGATTTTTCGCTTTTTACGGTTTTCTTGTTTTTATTATTCTTACAACAAATACAACCTAATCTTATCACTAATATTATGCACATTACACATGTTAATGGAAACAATATTTTGCCTACAAATGTACTACCAAGCTTTACTAAGAAATTTTTAATAGCAGCTATTTTCTTTCCAATCTTTTCCCAAACACCTTCAACCTCCAGTGGTACTATTTCATCATGCAATTCATTAATATTCCTAATATACATTTTCAGCTCTTTGCTTTCGTCAGGAATGTAAGTACAACAATGTTGAACCTTCAGCATTCCACAGACTCCACCCTCGGACACGGAGCTCATTGCAGACAGGAGCGTGACGGCGCTTGCTGCTCTGCTACATTTTACTGCTTAATTTTGTTTAAATTGCATTGATTTTAGGTCGCTTGACCCTTGCTCTACCTCAGCCCCTTACCTGCACAATAATTGTGTCCCGTACCGCCGCTTGGCGGGTTGGTTCCTGGGGTGGCGGACATCTTGCTCTGGGGTGAGTGGCCCATTACATCGGACAGCGCTGCATTGCGCATGCGCCAGCGGGGGAACGCGTATTTAACGCGAGTCCCCGTTCTCTCTCCCCTGACACGGAGCTCATTGCAGACAGGAGCGTGACGGCGCTTGCTGCTCTGCTACATTTTACTGCTTAATTTTGTTTAAATTGCATTGATTTTAGGTCGCTTGACCCTTGCTCTACCTCAGCCCCTTACCTGCACAATAATTGTGTCCCGCACCGCCGCTTGGCGGGTTGGTTCCTGGGGTGGCGGACATCTTGCTCTGGGGTGAGTGGCCCATTACATCGGACAGCGCTGCACTGCGCATGCGCCAGCGGGGGAACGCGTATTTAATGCTCCTCCCCTAGCGCAGCGGGATCGCGCAGCGGGCGTGTCCTCGCGTGGCCGGAGTCGTGCCAGAGTCCTGCCCGTCTGCGCCCGTCCGCGCTAAGGACGCGCGGGACGTGGCGGGCTCTGGCCTGCTCTCGTCTACCCAGCACTGTTGCCATGCTTACATACTCCAGGGAGCGCTTGTACTCTATCGGCAAGGTGAGCGGTCATTGCACTCTACAGCCCGTTCATCCATTATGCGGCCCCTACCGCTGTCCCTGTAATGGTTTGGCGCTTGACCCTCCGCAGCTTCTTTCCCGGCTTTGTCCCTCTGCCGTTCGGCACAACAGGGGGCTACCGCCCTCACTGCGGATTTGGAATCTTAATGTCAGGTCGATCCTTAAACATCAACAGAATGTGTACGACCTGATTGAAAATGAAGCCCCGGATATTCTAGCCTTAACCGAAACATGGCTTCAGGAAGCCGACACTGCCATTCCCAATCTTGTTTGCCCTCCCGGCTACTCTATGTATATTGCGAATAGGCTATCTAGAGGCGGGGGTATAGCTCTGATAGTGAGATCTAGTTTTTCCTGTGTGTGGACCATTCTTAAGATCGCTGGCTGTGAAAGTGCCTCTTTTAAAGTCTCTGTCAGCCCAGAATTTACACTCTCTGGGATGGTGGTGTATCGTCCGCCGGGCAGTGATGTGGCGTTCAGGAACGTTTTCTCGGACACTGTCGCCACCTTGGTCACTGACTGTGCTAATTTTTCCATCCTGGGCGATTTAAATTTGCATTTCGATGCTCCATCCTGTCTGACAGCACGTAGTATTCTTATGGACTTAGAGGCCTTTCAACTTTTTCAGCTGGTCTCCCAGCCTACTCATTCCGGGGGACATATTCTTGACCCTTTTTTTACCAACTTGACCGAGGCTAAAGTCACGTCGGTGGCTCCTGTAGAGTGGTCTGACCATTCTTTGGTATCCATCTATTGCCCTATGACTACCAACATTTCCACCTCTTCAGCCAAGCGGGTACCCAGGAGACCCTGGAGTAAACTCAGGCTGGATGACTTCTACCATCTTCTGTCAGTGGAACCTCTGGGCCCATTTAACAACGTAGAGGAGGGGTATGATCTCTTCTGCTCTTGGCTCATTAGGGCTCTGGATGCTTTGATACCTGTTGTAACAACGAAGATCAACCCTCGAGTGTCAAGCCCCTGGTATGACGACGCTTTGCGCGCTCTGAAGGGAGCCTGTAGACGGGCGGAGAGGGCCTGGCGGAAGACATATGGGGCTGAGTTAAAAGCTACATATGTCGCGTCCGTCAAGCTCTACCACCGGGCCATCTGTCGTGCCCGAGCGGCATTTTATGCCGAGGAATTCCGGAATAGCACTAACCCGTCGAAGGCCATCTTCAAGGCGGTGAAAGATCTTATGTCTAAGCGGTCTATCTCTACGGCTGAGAGTTCTGTCACACACTGTGAATGCCTCGCTTCCTATTTCTTGGGAAAAGTCCAGTCTATATATCGGACTTTCCCGAGCACTGGTATAGCGATGGGTAGCCCTAAGGAGACACCTCACCAGCCCGCTCTGCTCTCATTTCCCCCCTCACCTTGGAAGGGTTTGACAAACTTGCTACGCAAGTTAAATCTGGGTCCCCATCTGATCCAGTGAGGCCTGCCCTCTTTCGAGACCAGACCTTTGTGGGGCGCGTGGCTATACGCTCTCTTGTCAATCTCTCCTTAGAGACTGGGGCCGTTCCCATCAGCTGGAAGCAGGCGTTGGTGTCTCCGATCATTAAAAAACCATCTCTTGACCCGTCTAAGCCGGAAAGCTAGTCCCATCTCGCTGCTGCCCTGGCCAGCTAAGTTGACAGAGGCCCATGTCAATCTGGCCCTGTCTGAATACTTAGCCCGGTCCAATGCCCTCGATCCCACACAGAATGGCTTCCGTGCTGGCCACAGCACGGAGACTGCCCTTCTGGTGATGGTGGAACATCTCCGTGCAAGGTTGGATGCTGGTCAGACGGCGGCGCTGATTTTGTTAGATCTCAGCGCCGCATTCGATACTGTATCGCACAGCATCCTCCTTAGGCGGCTCGAGGAGATTGGTATCGGCGGCCAGGCGCTGCAATGGTTCCGCTCCTTCCTAGACAACCGCTCCTTCTGTGTTGCCATCCCTCCCTTCAAGTCCAGGTTCCAGCCTCTGGCCATGGGGGTTCCGCAGGGATCCTCGCTGAGTCCCACGCTGTTCAATCTTTACGTGAGACCGCTGGCTGATGTCGCAAGGCAGTGGGGCCTAACCATGGTCTCATATGCCGACGACACACAGCTGGCGGTTACTCTCAGCGGGGATGCGGAACAGGATGCCCCCAGGTTTCAGTCCGGACTGAAGGCGGTGGCCAGCTGGTTGACAGGTAACTGTCTCCAGCTTAACGCCACAAAAACAGAGGTTATGGTTGTCGGGAAGGGAGTGGAGCTCTGGGGCGATCAGTGGTGGCCTTCGGAGTTGGGCCCCACTCCGACCTTAGTGTCGGAGGTGAAGAACCGTGGGGTCTGGTTAGACGCTGGTCTTACATTTATAGGGCACACCAAAAAAATCGCAGCCTGTTGCTTCGGTCTCCTAAGAGGGTTAAGGCCGGTGCTTAAGTTCTTCGACGCCCCTACCAGACAGCTTGTGGTCCAGGCAACCATCATCTCCCGTCTGGACTACGCCAGCTCTTTGCTGGTGGGGGCTAACCAGGCTGAGTTAACCCGTCTGCAGCGGGTGCAGAACGCCGCGGCGAGAGCCATTGTTGGACTTCCTAAGTTCTGCCCGGTGTCTCATGTCATCCGCTCCCTGCACTGGCTCCCGGTGAGGAAGCGTATTCTCTTCAAGGTCTTGTGTCTGACCTTCAAAATCCTTAGAGGCATAGGCCCTGAGATCCTGGCCAACTCCATTTCTTTCTATGTCCCTACCCGCAATCTTCGATCTCAAGGTCAGGCCCTTGCTGTTGTCCCCAGATTTAGGCTCAGCAGGATGGGGGGCCGGTCCTTCAGGGTGAGAGCCGCGTCAATCTGGAACACCCTCCCAGTTGAAATTCGGCTGATAGAGGACTTGCTGTCATTTCGTAGAGCCATAAAAACCTTCCTATTTTAGCTTCCCTGTTTTAGTACTTTTCTGTAGCATTTTCTCCATGTTGTGTTATGACTGCTCCGTGTCTCTGCGCCGGGATGCTCCTTCGCTGGAGTCGCTGTGCGCATAATAAATTGTTATAACATAACATAACATAACATTTTGCCAATAATATATCAAGGGCAAGTCGATTTTGCATTACCATAGCACGCATGGCAACCATTTCAGTGTTTACCTATAAGAATCCTCCAGCGGTGCTTGTTGACAAGCGATCCACTACTGTTGAAAGTCTTCTAATTTTGTTTGCATTCAGAGTTATTCCCACTGCTGGTATCAATGCTTCAAAAATGTCACCTACAATTTCTGACCAAGATTCTCTCTTACTCCTCGCTAAATGATAACTTAAACTATGTACACCATTTTCTCCTCTATCCATATGAACATTTTTCGGAAAGGCCAGGCCTACGTAACATGTGCCATACCAATGGTCTGGCAAACGATAATATGCCCTGTTCCCACAAATAAAATATAATCCAGGAAAGACTGGATCTTTTCCACCTTTAAATCCCCATCCACCCATGATTCGATATGTATCATGGCACTCACTATTACCTAAAAAGTAATTATCATACACAGTTTGATTCCTTTGAATGCAAAATTTCCCTTTCTGAGGCCAATCTAAAGCTATAGTTGGACTAGCTTCTCCTTTCAAGTGTTTTTCTCTTTCTACATCCCAGACTGTTTTCTCCACTTTCCGTTCTGCTGCCTTTCTTTGCATTTTCAGTCTTCTCTCTTCAACCATATCTAAGAATGTCCTTTCCTCTTTCTTCAAACTGCATGTCAAATTGTCCCTAAAAATATATTCTAATGTTAGTTCTTTAGTTTCTAAGAAAAATTCACCTAATACCCTAGCAGGTTTTACTTTGTTTAATTTAGTAAAAGAAGGCACTTGCGCAAAAATGTTATCTACATCTGAAAAATAATATTCTAATTTCCCTGTCTGATAAAATAAACTAGCTATTGCACTACATGTTATTCCATACGTTGCTGGAAGGTGATGATAAGTCACTCCTTCAGAAACAGATGCAGGTAACTGCATGCATACGTAGCAGTCCCGTACGTCCATTGTCTTTACATATTCATACAATAATTTCGAAAACACATTATTAGAAAAATCTGTTATTGACCTGTCTTTATGCAAATAATTATTATCTATTCTAGTTGGAACTACCTTTGGAATCTTCCCTATATTAGTTTTGTTCTCACTATGTCCTTCTAATGTATCTATAGTGACCTTAAAAGAAATGACAAGAGCAAGGATGCTCCATAAAAGCATTAATAATCCTGTACAACAACAACACATTTTACACCATCTTTTCATGAATGTACATCTACCTTTGCTACTATCTATGTTTGCCATCTTTGTTAAAATGGACCGTGTCTTTTGACTTAGCCTCTTTCACTTCACAACTAGTTTTTCTAACCTAAGGCTCTAACACCTATTTGGTTCTACCAGTCTCTATCTTTAATTCAATATCTTGTTTTCTTCATCAATAGTTTTCTTAACTTATTCAGTTTGGCATCTCATCGTTCTTCACTCTCCTCTCATCTTCCAAATATGGATTTTCCTGAACTTCTGTTTCTTCTTCTCCAATGTCGGACAAGAGAATTCTCAGGATTTCCGATTCTATTTCATCCTCAACCACTTTCAGTACAGCCTCCTCTGGATTTTCTTGACTATCTGCCTCTTCTCCCTGTTCAGGCAGAGCCACATACGTCCATTCTGGTGACTTATACTTCTGGTTAGGTTTCCTTGTTCTTCTACTCTCTTTGTCTTCAGTTAATTCGTCTTCTTTTGATTTCTCTTGACTTGTCACTTTATTCACCTGTTCAGCTCTCGGTGAATTCACTCTTGTCAAACGATATCTCAGCTTCCTTATTTTATTGGGCCAAACATCATCTCTTGCAACTCTTTTTACTTTACTTCCTTTGTCATTCTTTTCATTCCTCCAAGCTCTCTTTCTTAGAACTCGACCTTCAGGTATTTCATTTTCACTCTCTTCAGACTCTGTCTCAACTTGCTTTGTCTTTTTAGCAACTTCTTCTTCCACCACTTGGTTTGTTTTCCCTACTTCTGTCCCTCCTCGGGTCTCCATCACGCAATCTTCCTGCTGGCTACTTGTCCCTTCACCTAACTCGATGTTGCAGTTCCCTACACCTCCTCGGGGGTCTTCCGCAGAAATCTGTACCTGTCCCTTGTTCACTTAGATTTGTTATTTCAGGTGGAATTTCTCTCAGTCTCTCATCTGGTACTTCCTTTTCACGAATTTCTTTTGTTGCGTCTTCAGTACTTTTTCCTCTTTTCTTCCTGTGTTCCTTCTTGGAACCCTGCGCTTCTTGCTCGTTTCCAGAATCGCTAGATTCGGAAATCTGCAATCTTCTTCTCAGAGCGATAATTCTGGGGACTAAAGCTGATCTTTGTTCTGTTTCCCCCCTTTCAGAGTTTCCTTGTGTCTTTGACCCTTCGTCATCTGATTCAGTGCTTGATTCTGATTCATCAAAGTATTCTTTTCCTGTGCTGTCCACCGGATTTGGAATTCTCAATGTATGACTGGCATGGATCCAGTTTTTCAGTCCAGCACACCTCACAGCTGTGGTCGTGGTCAAAATGACTTGTCGTGGTTTTCCCCACCTTGGAACCAGACAATTTCTTCTTCTGTGGACTTTTATCCTTACCCAATCACCTGGGCTCAGATCATGGGCTTGCTTCTTTTCAAGTGTGGTGGCATCTGGTCCAACCTGATGAAACACAGAATAAACTGCGTCAGCCAGGCCTTTACAGTATTCCAACACCATGTCATCAGAAATTGTCATCAGCTTGTTGACTGGTATAAACACATGTCTCATTGCACGTCCCATGATTATTTCTGTAGTTCTGTCTGGAATGGCCCTTATTGTCATGAGTACTAGAGGCAAGACATCAGGCCATTTCATACCTGTGGCCAAACACATTTTCCCTATTCTATTTTTGATAGTACCATTCATCTGTTCAACCACCAGAAGCCTCTGGTCGGTAGACACAATGTAGTTTTTGTTGTACATTCAATGCTTCACAAATGAATCCTACAATCTCATTATGAAAATGTCCTCCTCGGTCTGACTCAATTGTCACTGGTAACCCGAACCTGGGGATGAATTCTCTCAACAGTAGCTTGGCCACTGTCAACCCATTATTTCTTCTTGTTGGGAATGCTTCCACCCACCGGGAGAATAGGCAGACCACTACCAAAACATACCTCAGTCTGTTACAGGGAGGCATCTCAATGAAATCTACTTGCAGTCTGGTGAAAGGCCCTCCTTCTCGACCTATTGTTCCCAGACTCACTACTGTCTTCCTTCCAGGATTGTACTGCTGACATATTAAACATCTCTGACAAAGACTTTCTGCCACAAGTCTGAATTTTGCATTGTACCAGGTCTGCTTAAATGACCTGATCATGGCATCTCTCCCAATATGTCCCTGGCCATGATACATCCGTGCCATGGTAGACATCATGCTATCAGGCATAACTGGCCTTCCATCTCGATAGACCCACACATGATCCTTTTCCCTTGGGGCACATCCTGCTTTTACCCACTGTCTCATTTCCTCATCTCCTGCCTCATCCTGCAATTGTTTTACCTCTTCCCAAGTTCCCACAATGTTAGTGAACATCAATGAGCAAGAAGACATTTCTCTTTCCTTAGCCCGATTGACCGATTTCTGATTTCGTGCACAATACTGCGCTATGTCGTTTGCATACCTGTTCCCAGTGGCAATATAATCACCACCTTGACTATGTGCAGCACATTTTACAACAGCCAATTGCCTAGGCAGCTGTATCGCCTCAAGCAATTTTCCAACCACTTCTGCATTCTTAATGGGAGTTCCACTCGAGGTCAGGAAACCTCTTTGTAGCCATAGTTGGCCGAAGTCGTGGACGACTCCAAAGCCATAATGGCTGTCAGTTATCACAGTCACTTTCACACTCTTCCCAATCTTGCATGCTCTAGTCAAAGCCAAAAGTTCAGCTACTTGGGCTGATTTCACTCCTTTCAAATATGAGGCTTCAATTACTGCTGCGACTGTGCATACTGCATACGCTGCACTCAGCACTCCTTCATCTGTTCGCAAACATGACCCATCAACGAACATCACAAAATCACTTTCTGGCAAAGGTACATCTTTTATGTCTGGTCGTGGTTTGGTACAAAAATCAAGTACATCCAGACAATCATGATCAACTTCATCTCTTACCTCCACAATCTCAGCATCAGGCAATAAAGTTGCAGGATTCACATTCACACATCTTGCAAGACTCACATTAGTTGCACCTAATATGACCTTCTCATACTTAGTCAGCCGACTGTGTGTCATATACTGAGTACGACTCCTTGTCAACAGAATCGCTACATCATGAGGTACAAACACTTTCAAAGGATATCCCATCACAATTCCTTCACTCTGCTCCAAACTTCGACATGTTGCAGCCACCGCTTTCAAACATCCAGGTAAACCTACAGCTACTGGATCTAGCATTGATGAAAAATATGCAATTGGTCTTCTCATTTTTCCATGTTTCTGGGTCAACACAGAAAGTGCACATCCATTCCTCTCACTGCAATACAACTCAAATTCTTTTTCATAGTCAGGCATGCCTAATGCAGGTGCTTCACACAACCCATCTCTCAATTGTCTAAATGCTGCCAATTCTTCTTTGTTTAATTCAAGGGGATCTTTTACATCACTTCTCGTCAATCGCACCAAAGGCTTTGCGATCAAGGAAAAGTTTCCAATCCACTGACGGCAGTACCCTACCATTCCCAAAAACATTCTTACTTCTCTTTGAGTCATGGGAGCTCTCATTCCTTTTATTATTCTGATTCTGTCTATTGTTATTTTCCTTAGTCCTTTCTCAATGTTATGTCCCAGATACTGCACTTCCTTCTTACAAAATTGTAGTTTCGCGGGTGACACTTTAAGCCCTCCATCTGCCAAATGATTCAGCAAGGCTATTGTATCTACCTCACAGGCTTCACGTGTTTTTGACGCTACCAAAAGGTCATCAATATATTGAACCAATACAGAGCTTTCTGACATTTCTAGACTCAACAAAGATCTCTTTAACAGCTGATTGAATAGTGAGGGGCTCTCTGTATACCCCTGTGGGATTGGGCACCATGCCAAAATACGCTCACCAAAACGAAATGCAAAAATGTGCTGACTGTCATGGTGCAATGGGATGGAAAAGAAAGCATGACACAGATCAATTACTGTGTACCATTCTGCATCATGGGGAATCTGATATAAAATCACTGATGGATTTGGTACAATGGGACAACATGATACCACAATTTTATTCACCTTTCTCAGGTCTTGCACTATCCTGAATTTCCCATTCGGCTTTTTCAGTCCCATTATCGGTGAAAATACATGGACTACTCATTATTTTTCTCAAGATTCCTTGCCTGATCATTTTCTCTATTATAGGAGTTACACCTTCAATTATTTCAGGTGTCAATCTGTACTGTGGAACATTTGGATATGTTACTCCTTCTTTTATAGTTATTTTAACTGGATCTACATTTCTCATTAATCCTACATCTTCTCCAGTGAAATTCCAAACCTCTGCCTTTGCAGAGTTTCTCAGTTCTTTTGGTAATTCATCAGGGTTGAATACAGCATATGTTTCAGTAACTTCACTTTCTCTGTTAGCTAGGGTCATCTTATATAATAAATCATCATCTGGTGTTTCAAAAGCTATTCCATCCAGAGTACAAAATATAGTGCAATTCATTTTGCACAACAGGTCCCTACCTAATAAATTCACAGGACTGGTGTCACACACCACAAAACGGTGCATTTCTGAAAATTTCCCTATGCTGACTTTCACTGGTTCAGTAAGATAGGTCTTAATTTGCCTGTTGGACACACCAACTACTTGGATCGTTTCATCCGAGAGAGGAAGATTCTTAACATCAGCTGATCTAACAGTTGATCGAGTCGCACCAGTATCCACTAGGAAAGTAATATTTTCATCATTAACCCTCCCATCTACAAAAGGTCCTGTCTGGTCTACTTCTAGAGTTGCGCCAAGTACGCACTCTTCTTCCTCCCTTCGGCACCGTCAATAGCTCTCTTCTGCGTCACTCTCATCGCGTTGCAGCCAATACTGCGAGACAGCGCTAGCGCGTGGCAGATTATTTACCTGTTCTTCATTGTAGAATCCCGATTCACTACTATACTTCTGTGTGTTTCTGCTCTGTGGAATAGGCGGCTTTGGCACCTGATTCTGAGGGGGAACAACTTGCTGCTGTTGCTGCAGTTGACCACTCACCTCATGCTGCACCTGTGGGTTCAATGATGGATTTTCATTGTTAGTACTTGGGGGAAATTTACACTCGGATTTCCAATGCCCTATCCTGCCGCAATTATGACACGGAAATTTCTTTTTAGCTTCTTCAATGTTTCCTTTGTACTTCCCATTATTAAATTTTTGCTTGGTCCCTGCTTGTTCCACCAATTGTGCTTCCTGTCTCTCCGCTACCTTTACCTGTGCCCACATTGCTTTCTCCTTTAACTTCTGCTGTTTTGCTTCAATTTCATCACTGAAGTATTTAGCATGTCTCAATACTTCATCTATTTTCTTGTTTTGCCAATCTACCGTATGCTGTTTAATCATATAACCAATTTCTGGTCGTAAACCATATACAAATCTGTATACAAAATGGCTCAAATCCTTTTCACTCAGATTCTCGTCTTTTGCACAGAAATAATAATTCTTCATCCTGATAGGTTTTCAATTTTTCTGTCGGGATAGTCCCTACAATTAATTCTTCCAATACCATTCGTAACTTGACCACATCAATTGATTGGCATTCTTTGTCTTTCCTCTGCAAGCCTCTCAACCATTCACTTAGCTCGTCTGTTGATGGTCCTACTCGTTTTTCTATACTTCCTTGTCCAAAATCTTTTTGTGTTTCTGACACTGTCTCTATCATTGTCATACGTCTTTCTGCACAATTCTGATCTACAAATGGATTATTTGTAAAATTTGGTTCCATTACACTCATAGTCTGCCTCCATGGATTCTCATTCTGACTCACTCTTGGTTGTTCTACTGGGTTACTATTTCTGTAAGGGACTGTCAAACAATGCTCACTGTCCTTCTGTTTTTCAAAAATAGGCATTACTGGACCTATCGTTACTGGAACAGTTACAGCTTCTAGATTCTTGGTCAATTCTCTTATTTTCTCAGTTAACTCCAGGGTTGTTTTTGCTAATTCTACATAATTTTCTCCATCTGTTCTTCCTTCTGATCTCTTCTCTACTTCCCTGGTACCACTGTTTTTACTCAAATTTAGGGATTCTGGTTCCGATTTCATAATTCGCATCGTTTCTCTCATTGGGGCACTTGGAGTTAACATTTCTGGTTCTGATCGATACGGTGGTGGATGTTTATAAAACATATCATCAAGAACATCATCCTCAGACTCATTCGCTCCATACCCTCTTGACTCCAAATTATGCCTCTTTTCTACACACTTTCGACCTTCATTCTCTCCTACAGTTCTTACAGGGAACACACCCTCAGTCATGCTCGCATCTCGCCATCTTTTCATTCGATCGCTATGCGTTTCGTGCCCGTATGGTCTTCCAAACCAGTACCTATATCCTTTACCACTTCTTTGTCTTTCTCGTTCATGCATTTCATCTTCCCATTCTGTCAAAGCCTGAAACTGTGTCGGTCTAGGTCTTGGGTCCAAATTCATAATTTTTTCCCGTAAATTTCTTAAAACAGCCAAATTAAATGAACCATGCTCTGGAAAAGCCAATACTCCGTCGTCCTTGGTGTATCTCACCCAGTTATCTAACCAAATACAAGTATGATACCCATATTTCGCAATCATAAAGGATGCAGGGTTTTTCGGTGGAGGAAGTAACTGTCCTTCCCTAGTCTTAACTGGTTTGTCTTTCTTAAACCACTTCTTAATTCTCCCTAACCAGGTTTTCTTCTCCTTCTCTGGTGGGTCGTAATACATTTTCTTGTCTTTCGTGCAACGCTAGTCCCTCTTTACAACTGTACCGCTAATCTATCCTATCACAGCGCGACTTCACACTAACACACCTATTCAGAGCGTCCACGTCACTGTCACAGTCCTCGAATCCTAGCGCGACTCACACTAACGCACCAATAAGGAGCGTCTACGTCACCCTGTCTCCTCCAATCCTAGCGTGGCGTCCACTAACACACCAATCCAGAGCGTTTCACAGTTCTGACCGACTATCCAATCCCAGCGCGGTCGTTCTGACGTCAGCAGCCGCTGCGACAGCTCCTGCTCCTGATTGTGTCTACCCCTCCTTTACAAATCAGCTCAATAAGTTTTTGTTTCAATTTCTACACTTCTGTTAGTAACAACATAGAAACATCTCCATTGTCCGCTTCGCTAACCAAAGAACAGCAAAAGACCTTTCTCACGAGAATTCTGTCTTTCCCGAGAGCAGCGCTTACCTCTGCCCTACTACGGAATCATTACTTCCGTTGATAAAGTAGCACATCCCTCTACTTCACCCTTCTAACAAGCATTAGCTAATTGTTTCTCTAGCATTTAAGACACATAGGTGGCAATTCCGATCCGGTAAAAAAATTCCCCGTCCGACTCGTATCCGGATTTTTTTCCGTCCGAATCGTCAAAGTAGCGTACAAACTGCCAAGTACGATTCGAACGGAAAAAAGTCCATACGAATCGCATTGGGAAGATTTCCCCACACGTCCTCGGGTCGGGAAAAGTCACCGACACGTCCCCGGTCGAAAAACCCACCGTGCGGAAAAATAAAGTCCGACTGCGCAAGTACGATCCCTCCCGTCCTCCCCATTTCACAACCGTACGCAAAAAACACCGTCCGAACCGAACTCCCATAGCAACCATGGAGACATGTGCCCGCATACGCACCGAACCCCCCACCACCCCCCCGCCCGCGTATGTACGCACCGAACCCCCAGCCCAGCAGTGCATGTACGCCCCGAACCCCCACCCGTGTATGTACGCCCCGAACCACCACCCGTGTATGTACGCACCGAACCCCCACCCCAGCAGTGTATGTACGCCCCGAACCCCCACCCGTGTATGTACGGACCGTACCCACACCCGTGGAAGTACGGCCCGTACCCACACCCCACCAGGGAATGTACGCCCCAAACCCCCACCCCAGCAGTGTATGTACGCCCCGAACCCCCACCCGTGTATGTACGCACCGAACCACCACCCGTGTATGTACGCCCCGAACCCCCACCCGTGTATGTACGCCCCGAACCCCCACCCGTGTATGTACGCACCGAACCCCCACCCCAGCAGTGTATGTACGCCCCGAACCCCCACCCGTGTATGTACGCACCGAACCACCACCCGTGTATGTACGGACCGTACCCACACCCGTGGAAGTACGGCCCGTACCCCCACCCCAGCAGTGTATGTACGCCCCAAACCCCCACCCGTGTATGTACGCCCCGAACCCCCACCCGTGTATGTACGCCCCGAACACCCACCCGTGTATGTACGCCCCGAACCCCCACCCCAGCAGTGTATGTACGTCCCGAACCCCCACCCGTGTATGTACGCACCGAACCCCCACCCGTGTATGTACGCACCGAACCCCCACCCCAGCAGTGTATGTACGCCCGAACCCCCACCCGTGTATGTATGCACCGAACCCCCACCCCAGCAGTGTATGTACGCCC
Organism: Triturus cristatus; assembly: GCF_964204655.1. Classification (NCBI taxonomy): domain Eukaryota; kingdom Metazoa; phylum Chordata; class Amphibia; order Caudata; family Salamandridae; genus Triturus; species Triturus cristatus. Next base: position 15,274,772 of record NC_140582.1, read on the forward strand.
CGAACCCCCACCCGTGTATGTACGCACCGAACCCCCACCCCAGCAGTGTATGTACGCCCGAACCCCCACCCGTGTATGTACGCACCGAACCACCACCCGTGTATGTACGCCCCGAACCCCCACCCGTGTATGTACGCCCCGAACCCCCACCCGTGTATGTACGCACCGAACCCCCACCCCAGCAGTGTATGTACGCCCCGAACCCCCACCCGTGTATGTACGCACCGAACCACCACCCGTGTATGTACGGACCGTACCCACACCCGTGGAAGTACAGCCCGTACCCCCACCCCAGCAGTGTATGTACGCCCCGAACCCCCACCCGTGTATGTACGCACCGAACCACCACCCGTGTATGTATGCACCGAACCCCCACCCCAGCAGTGTATGTACGCCCCGAACCCCCACCCGTGTATGTACGCCCCGAACCCCCACCCGTGTATGTACGCCCCGAACCCCCACCCCAGCAGTGTATGTACGCCCCGAACCCCCACCCGTGTATGTACGCACCGAACCACTACCCGTGTATGTACGGACCGTACCCACACCCGTGGAAGTACGGCCCGTACCCCCACCCCAGCAGTGTATGTACACCCCGAACCCCCACCCGTGTATGTACGCCCCGAACCCCCACCCGTGTATGTACGCCCCGAACACCCACCCGTGTATGTACGCCCCGAACCCCCACCCCAGCAGTGTATGTACGCCCCGAACCCCCACCCGTGTATGTACGCACCGAACCCCCACCCGTGTATGTACGCACCGAACCCCCACCCCAGCAGTGTATGTACGCCCCGAACCCCCACCTGTGTATGTACGCACCGAACCACCACCCGTGTATGTACGGACCGTACCCACACCTGTGGAAGGACGGCCCATACCCCCACCCCAGCAGTGTATGTACGCCCCGAACCCCCACCCGTGTATGTACGCACCGAACCACCACCCGTGTATGTACGCCCCGAACCCCCACCCCAGCAGTGTATGTACGCCCCAAACCCCCACCCGTGTATGTACGCCCGACCCACCACCCGTGTATGTACGCACAGAACCCCCACCCCAGCAGTGTATGTACGCACCGAACCCCCACCCGTGTATGTACGCACCGAACCACCACCCGTGTATGTACGCCCGAACCCCCACCCGTGTATGTACGCACCGAACCCCCACCCGTGGAAGTACGGCCCGTACCCACACCCCACCAGGGAATGTACGGACCGTACCCCCACCAGTGCATGTACGGACCGTACTGACGCCAAAAACACACGTACTGAACCAGGACAAACCATATTTACACAAGGAGAGTCAATTAGAGTTTCCCCACACCACCAAACATGCCCAACAACCCCACAAACATCACATACACTGACCTGCAACTGCCAAACTGCCAAACAGAGGCCCAAAACACGACCACTCCTCATAACACACCCACACAAAATTCAAACACAGCCACACCCACAAATGGACCAATAAAAATGGACCACACACACAAACCATGAGCCTTTGCAACAGACCCACTGCTGCCAGAGCCCACAGACGACCCACACCACCATACTTGAACCTCACACTTGCATACCTTCACACAAACACCTACACAAACACCCCCTCATCACATTCACACACACACCTCCACTACCACACTCACACACCCACAACCATCCACACCCACACCCCCACAACCTGTAACGCCCTGAACGTCTCAGGATCGTTTAACAGACACGACAATGAGGACGCAACCACTAGTGAAGGGTTAGTTGTTTTAATGAAGGCAAATATAATACAAAGAATAAACAAGTTATAGTCACTGGAATCCTCCAGGCTAAGTACGTTACCAGCCCACAGCACGGATGGTCCTAACCGTCCTCTGCATATACGCCGGTCCCGGCGTATGCCAACAGAGGGCAGAAATGAAATGGCCGACAATGCCAATCGGTAGGCTGTGAGGGGCACGAAGAGTGTTGGGGAGAATCGAGGAGTCAGGGAAACACCCAGCCGGGGTCTCTACCTGAAGGGAGCAGCCACTCAACCGCTTCCTCAGACTGCACCGGGACGCGGAGTCACCTCCTGGTGATGCGTCACCGATACCCCAATCACAAGCAAGAAGACTGAACCGAGAGCAGCCGCTCGATCGATCCTGTGGACTTCCGAGTCTGTAACGCGGCAAACACCTCCTGGTGTGCGTTACAGCTGGCAGTCCCTGTGTCTCTGGTCGGGCTGGGAGTTACGACTCCAACCAGCAAAAGCGCCACTGCGCTTGGACTCAGCCGAGTCAAAAAGCGAAGCGCAATGGTTGACCGGTAGAGCTTCCGGGTCCTTCACAGGTGACGATGGGGCAAGACACGGCCCAGGGAGTAACGACTCGACCTACCTCCGTTCTTGCCTTACTGGAGCACCACTCCGGAACACTGCTCTTCACGAAGCAGGTACGTCGGTGTGAACACAATATCCGACAGCGTTGTACCTCCCGGTTCCTCCCTTTATAGGGCGTGTTTTCCTTGAGTTATGTAACAGCTCTCCTGTTTACATAAGGGCGTGTTTCCTTGAGTTATGTAACAGCTCTCCTGTTTACATAAGGGCGTGTTTCCCTTGAGTTATGTAACAGCTCTCCTGTTTACATAAGGGCGTGTTTCCCTTGAGTTATGTAACAGCTCTCCTGTTTACATAAGGGCGTGTTTTCCTTGAGTTATGTAACAGCTCTCCTGTTTACATAAGGGCGTGTTTCCCTTGTATGACAGGAATTCTTGACAGTACATCCTCCCTCTCAGCGGCTCCCCACGGGTCCAGCGCTGGCAGGAAAACGCCGATGGAACAAGGAGACCAAGCGCGGAGCATGAACCCCTTCAGCCGGTTCCCATGAATGCTCCTCCGGGCCATAGCCTTTCCACGCAACCAGGTACCACAGCTTCCCCCTGCGCCATTTGGACGCCCGTATGCCCGACACTTCATACTCCACCTCCGACTCCACGCATACCGGCCGAGGTGTCCCAGACGGCTTGGAGGGTGCTGGTTTGAGCAATGATACATGAAAGACAGGGTGTATCCGCAATGACTGGGGCAAGCACACCTTCACGTTCACGGGACCCATACACTTGGTAATTCGATAGGGGCCCATGTACTTGGGATGGAACACACTGTTCTTTCGAAACCTCATGTTTCTTGTGGATATCCAGACGTAGTCTCCAGTGCGGTACAGTGGCCCGGGCCTTCTCTTCCTATCTGCCGCAGCCTTGTATCTTCTCTTGGCCTCTATTAGGACAGCCCTTGAGCGCATCAATATGTCTTTTATGTGTGCCACCCTGTCCGCTGTGGCGGGAATCCTGTCCTCTCTGAACGGATGTAGAAATGGCAAGAACCTGGGATGTTGGCCATAGTTGCTATAGAACGGAGATGACTGTGTGGAGCTGTGAGTGGCGTTGTTATAGGCTATCTCTGCAACCCATAGCAAGTCGACCCATTCTTCCCTGCCCTGGTCCACAAAACATCGCAGATACTGTTTGAGCGTTTGGTTCAGGCGCTCGGTTTGGCCGTCCGTTTGAGGGTGGTAGCTGGTGGACAGGGCGGTCTTAACATGCAGCGCAGTGCACCAAGTCTTCCAGAATTGCGCAGTAAACTGCGATCCCCGGTCCGACACGATCACCCCAGGTAATCCATGCAGTCGTACCACATTCTTTAGGAGTAGTGACGCCAATTCCCCGGCCGTAGGGACTCTCTTGCAGGGGATGAAGTGCCCCATTTTCGTCAAGTAATCCACCACCACCAGTATTGCCGTCATCCCCTGGTCTACCGGTAGGCCCACCACGAAGTCCAGTGATATGCTATCCCATGGTCTATCCGGGGTTGGAAGTGGATGTAAGAGCCCTTGGGTTCGGCCATGGTCGGCCTTCATGGTAGCACACGTAGGACACTCCTGTCCCCACCTCCTGACATCCACTCTCATGGTTGGCCACCAGAAATGCCGTCCCATGCTAGCCACCGTTTTTTCAAAGCCCAAATGACCTGCGCATGGAGAGTCATGGCACCAGATGAATGCTTGTTTCCTTAGCCTAGGCGTGGGTATCAATAGGCACCTGCCCTTCAGGGGTATCCCGTCCTTCAGCTGCCATTCTCTGTGACTGAGGAGCCACCTCCGCCATGCGAATGACCTGATCCCTCTCTTTATTCCCCTCAGGAAAGTATCCGGTTGGATAACCCCCAATACCATCCTCGGGGAAATGATGGAACGCTCGGTCGCAGGCAATGGTTCCTTAACTGCAGATTGACGGGACAGGGCGTCCGCCTTTCGGTTTTCCGTCCCCGGCTGATATGTGATGCGGAAGTTGAACCCCGCAAAGAAGATCATCCACCGCAGCTGCCTGGGAGAAAGGTGTCTAGTGGCAGTCATGAACTGTAGGTTCCGATGGTCCGTGTACACCGATACCACATGTCTTGCCCCCATCAACCAATGCCTCCATTCGGTGAAGGCGTCCTTGATTGCGAGAAGCTCCTTCTCCGCAATATGGTAGTTGCGTTCGGCGTCGTTGAGTTTGCGGGACATGTACGCAACGGGATGAAGCACCCCTGTGTCGTGGTTGCGTTGGGACAAGATAGCCCCCAGCGCCACATCCGACGCGTCCGCTTCCACCACGTAGGGGAGATCCGGATCGGGGTGAGCCAACACCGGCGCCTTACCAAAGGCGCTTTTCAGGGCCTCAAAGGCTTTGTTCGCTTCAGGGGACCAGACAAACTCCTTGGACTTCCTCAGTAGCTGTGTGATTGGGGCCACCACTCCTGAAAATCCATCTATGAACCGCCTGTAAAAGTTGGCGAAGCCAATGAAACTTTGGACGTCCTTCACGCTTTGGGGCACTGGCCATTCTTTCACCGCCTTGATCTTTCGTTCTGCCATCTCCTGTCCCTCTGGACTCAGCATCACTCCGAGGAATTCCACGGATGTGACGTGGAAGTCACACTTGCTGAGTTTACAAAACAGCATGTTTTCCCTCAGCTTTTGGAGCACAGCTTTGACGTGGTGTACGTGCTCCTCCACACTGGACGAATAGATGAGGATGTCGTCGATATATACGACCACGTAGATATCCAACTCCTCTCTGAATACCTCATTCAAAAAGTACTGAAAGGCTGCCGGGGCGTTGCACAGACCGAACGGCATGACGAGGTACTCAAAAAGGCCGAACCTGGTCTTAAAGGCGGTCTTCCACTCGTCTCCGTCCCTCATGCGCACCAGATGGTATGCCGCTTTCAAATCCAACTTGGTGTAGATACGAGCTTTCTTGACCTGTTCCAGAAGTACACTGATGAGAGGCAAGGGGTACCGATTTTTTATGGTTATCGCATTCAATGCCCTAAAGTCCACACAGGCTCTCAGCTCCCCATTAGCCTTCGGGATGAAGAAGAGTGGCGAGGCGGCCGGAGACTTGGACGGGCGGATGTATCCTAGCTTGAGGAGTTTATCCAGGTACCCCCGGAGATGCACGTTTTCAGGCTCCGTCAGGGCATACAGCCTGCCGCTGGGAACGCTGGCCCCTGGCACCAGGTCGATCTGGCAGTCAAACTGTCTATGTGGTGGTAGCACTTCCGCCTTCACCTCATCAAATACATCCTCAAAACTGTGATAAGCCTGGGGGAGAGCCACATCTTTTTCTGCCGCTGTAGCCACCGTCTGACTCCCGCTCTCATCTGCGTCAAGGGATTCCGTTCTTATTCCACAATGCAGGATGCAATACGGTGACGTCATTTCGATGCGATGTGTTGGCCAATCCACAAAGGGGTTGTGTTTCTGTAGCCACGGCAATCCCAATATGACGCCATATTGGGGCGCTCGGATGATGTTAAAATCGATTTGTTCCAAATGGTTCCACCCATATCTCATCGGAAGGACCCCCGTGTGCTGCCCGATGGGCCCCGTCACCAATCGCCTTCCGTCTACAGCATAGACGTCTTCGGGTACAGCTTTGGGAAGAAGCACTAGCCCTAGCCTGCATGCCTCGTTGTGGTCCATAAACATGCCAGTGGCCCCTGAATCCACCATGGCCACAACGGGTATCCACTGGTCATGCACTCCCACGTGCACCGTGATAAACAGGTGTCGTTGTCCCTTAGTGACCGAGTTGGAAAGTGAAGGGATGGATGAGTGACTCCGAGATGTCCCTTCTCTGGTCTTGGAGTCCTCTAGTTTTCCGCCGGTATGTCCACCACGGCTGTTACCGACCGGTTGGCCCGATAACGTGACGTCTTCGGTTTGGCAGGGCATTCACGTACGTAGTGGCCTTTTTTGCCACAATATAGGCACAATCCTTGTTTACGGCGTGACTCTTTCTCCGTGGCTGTGAGGCTCGCTCGTATTGCGCCGATGTCCATGGGTTCTCCCTTGGATGCGGTGGAAGTTTCAGGACTTCCCACCGTCACATAGGATGGAAGGGATTTTCCTTTTCTCCCATGATCCCCCTTTCTTTCACTTAGCCTATGTTCCAGCCGTAATACCAGGTTGATAAGGCCCTCACATGTCTTGGGTTGAGGGTCAATATGAGCCACGGCGTCCTTGAGCTCATCGCACAGCCCTTGATGGAAGAGCGCCGTCTGTTTAGCAACAGGCCACTTGGTTTCCGCAACCAGCCTTCGGAACGCGTTGAGATACTGCACCAGGTCGTTGGATCCCTGTCTCAACTCAAGCATTTCACGGTCCGCCGTGTACGAGTCAGCCCTTCTGTCGAATACCTTCAGGAATTCCTCGCGAAAAGCACCCCAATCACATAAGAGGGGGTCGTCCCTGCTCACCAGAGGTACGGCCCATTGTGCCGCGTTTCCAGCCAAATAGGATATAAGGAAAGCCACACGAGCCTGACTCGTGGGGAACGCCTTTGGTTTGCACGATAAATGTAGCGCCACTTGTGTGAGGAATACCTGCACTGTGTTAGGATCCCCACTGTACCTCTCTGGTGTCGCCAAGGGGATGGCTACCGGCATTTCCACTACTACCGCAGGGGTCTGATTCGTGAGGGAGGTGCTGGGCGTGAGCGGGTCCAATTGGATAGCATCCAGTCTGGCTTTTACATCGGATGTTTCTTGCCTAGAGGCAGCCACTTCAACTTGCATGGCCGCTAAAGCAGCCAGCACATCATCAAGTGTTGCCATGTCTGTTATCGACCGGGAGACAGTTAGTGTTATTAAGGTCGGATATTTTGTAACGCCCTGAACGTCTCAGGATCGTTTAACAGACACGACAATGAGGACGCAACCACTAGTGAAGGGTTAGTTGTTTTAATGAAGGCAAATATAATACAAAGAATAAACAAGTTATAGTCACTGGAATCCTCCAGGCTAAGTACGTTACCAGCCCACAGCACGGATGGTCCTAACCGTCCTCTGCATATACGCCGGTCCCGGCGTATGCCAACAGAGGGCAGAAATGAAATGGCCGACAATGCCAATCGGTAGGCTGTGAGGGGCACGAAGAGTGTTGGGGAGAATCGAGGAGTCAGGGAAACACCCAGCCGGGGTCTCTACCTGAAGGGAGCAGCCGCTCAACCGCTTCCTCAGACTGCACCGGGACGCGGAGTCACCTCCTGGTGATGCGTCACCGATACCCCAATCACAAGCAAGAAGACTGAACCGAGAGCAGCCGCTCGATCGATCCTGTGGGCTTCCGAGTCTGTAACGCGGCAAACACCTCCTGGTGTGCGTTACAGCTGGCAGTCCCTGTGTCTCTGGTCGGGCTGGGAGTTACGACTCCAACCAGCAAAAGCGCCACTGCGCTTGGACTCAGCCGAGTCAAAAAGCGAAGCGCAATGGTTGACCGGTAGAGCTTCCGGGTCCTTCACAGGTGACGATGGGGCAAGACACGGCCCAGGGAGTAACGACTCGACCTACCTCCGTTCTTGCCTTACTGGAGCACCACTCCGGAACACTGCTCTTCACGAAGCAGGTACGTCGGTGTGAACACAATATCCGACAGCGTTGTACCTCCCGGTTCCTCCCTTTATAGGGCGTGTTTTCCTTGAGTTATGTAACAGCTCTCCTGTTTACATAAGGGCGTGTTTCCTTGAGTTATGTAACAGCTCTCCTGTTTACATAAGGGCGTGTTTCCCTTGAGTTATGTAACAGCTCTCCTGTTTACATAAGGGCGTGTTTCCCTTGAGTTATGTAACAGCTCTCCTGTTTACATAAGGGCGTGTTTTCCTTGAGTTATGTAACAGCTCTCCTGTTTACATAAGGGCGTGTTTCCCTTGTATGACAGGAATTCTTGACACAACCATCCACACCCACACCCCACGCCATGTCCACAACCAAGAATCCAAAGTTCACAAAGGAGGAGCTGGAGATCCTTGTCGACGAAATCCTCAGAGTCGAGCCACAGCTCTTTGGAACATTGGTCAGACAGACCAGCATATCCGAAAAATCGGCCATGTGGCAGAGGATTTTCGATTCTGTGAATGCTGTTGGGTCCACCAGAAGGACCAGGCACGAGTGCCAATCCAGGTGGTACGATCTGCGGAGGACGGTCAAGAGGAAGATGACTGACAATCACAACCAGGGGAACATCACTGGAGGAGGGCCGCCCCCCAGACCGGTACAATACCATCCCTGGGAGGAGAAGGTGATGTCCACGCTGGCGGTGGAGGGACTACCAGGACTCCCAGACCCTGGTGAGTACACAAACAACTCACCTCACATGGGGGGGGTGCCATACACAATCAATCATGCACGCCATTCCCCCCAAGCCACCACCGGACACAACCACACTCCACAAACACACACATGCCACTAGCGCCTCCATGCCCCATGCACCAATCAGGGCCATGCCAAGTCACAGGCCACACAAAACACCAACACAACACAGGATGTGGCTGATGCTGGGAGTGGGGGCATCAAAACTAACATTGAGCAACTCACAAGCACACAACAATGCCCTCAGCCCATATGGCCCAGGGCACAGCCATACAAACTGTGTGTACCCACACAGTACTGTCTTGCCTGCAAATGGTGGCCGCCTTGCAGGATACCATGGGTCTGAAGGCACAATTTGCACATAACAGCAGACAATGAAGATGCACCGCTCTGATAGAGTCTCAGCACACACCGCCACAGCAGCAGCCTACACTCAGACACACTGCCCAATGGGTGCCCGGAGAACAGGAACTAACTCACATGAACAAGCCAATGGCCATTCAAAGACCGGCTAACTGTGTGTGCCCAGGAAGCTGGCCTGAGGTGACAGAGGGTGACAAATAGAGGGAGGGAGAGGGGGAATGAGAGGGAAGGAGACAGAGGGGGACACAGGGAGACAGACAGAGGGAGGGAGTAGGGTGACAGAGGGAGACCGACAGAGGGAGGAGGGTGACAGAGGGAGGGAGGAAGGGAGACACAGGGAGACTAAATCACCCTTGGGTGGTGTGGCCATGTCCACTCGTCAGCCGGTGGACTGTGTGCATGCAGACAAGGTCTGGCAGTGCCTCAACCCCCCCCTACCGTAGATGAAGACCGGTCCATGTGTCAATCTGTGCACGAGTCCATCCGTGCTGCAGGCACAGACCTAACCACACACCCAGTATACCCACCCACTGTGTCGGTAAGAACCCTGTCACAAATGCTTCAGTCACCTACCTGCATCATCAAATTGCCTTGGCAAAACACCATTTGGCCACGTACAGTGCAACACGTAAGGCGCCTCTGCATGGCTCGCTACGCCCGCACACCACACTGCTGACTGTGTACCCAAATAGATGCATCAACTAAGATTGTGTCACACATGCGTAAAGCCCTGACAGCTGTGGCCAAGGGACATACCCATGCACAAGTGCACTGTGAGAGGAATGCAAGACAGATCCAACTACCCAGAGGAAGAGTGCCAAATCAGAAATGCATGAAACATGGATGCCACATGTAACACTGTTAACATTGTCTCTCTCACACACAGGTCAACGTCGTCGATCACCCCCCAACACTGGGGGGGAAGTCTCACAGGACCAGGCTCTGCGGGATGAGGACCCCACCGCCAGCGACGACTCTCACCACTCCGTGGATGACCCAGACCAACCTGGCCCCTCTGGTGTCCAACCACCTGCAGCACCTGCGTCAGGTACAACTGTGCCAACCACCACCTCCATTCCTGCCACATCCCAGGAGACGTCCAGGAGCCCTGCCCGCACACGACCACCCAGCCAGTCTGCCCAGGAGGGACACTGTCCTCCGGGCACCCAGGAGGAGGCAGGCGGCAACGCAGATGCCATCCCTCAGGGGTCCCGGAGACCCGATGCGCCCACAACGGCAGGCCAGGTGCACGTGGGCAGGGGTGGCGGGAGTGGAGGACGGCGGAGGCGCGAACCTGACCAGGGAGCTCAGGACCCGGTAGTGTCCCAGGTCAGCAACATCCTGGATACATACCGGCGTGACACCAGGGGCATGGACCAGATTGCGTCCACCCTCAATGACATCAAGGGGACCCTCGAGGAGATGAAGACCCTGCAGGCCCAGCAACATGCCTGTCAACTGCAACACCAGGGAAGGATGGAGGATAGACAGGCTGAGCTCGTGGCGGTGCAAACCCAAATGACCGGTGTACTCCGTCGGATTGCCGACAACATGGGCAACCCTCCCTGTGGCACCAGGCGAAGGCCATTACCAGACACAGGGAGGGATCAGGAGGAGGAGGATTCATCCGACGGAGCGTCACAGACATCGTCACGGCCTGCTTCCGAGGGTCCCCGCAGGAAGGTGGGTCGTCCACGAAAAAGACTGTGAGAGTCAGCAGAACATCACCATCTCCCAGGTCACCTGGCCTGGCACCAGGCCCTCTGGCCCAATAGCAGCACATGACATTCTCTGCCACTTGGACTTGCTGGTCACTGTCTGACCTATGTTGACGAAGACTGTGGCATGGACTCTGATAATTTGCTACGGCAAGGATACCAACTCCCCCAGTGAACTTTGGATTCTACACTCCCGCAGTGCACCTCTTGTCATCCCCACAAACCCGTACCCCACACAAATAAATTAATCACAATTACAAGATGATGCCGTGATTCTGCATTATTACAATACATGTGTGTGTCGTAAAGTCAAAGCATGCCTGATCTCAGAATTAACTCCAACCATCCAAACTGTGGGGTCTCAGTCTTGCCCAGGACACACATGGGTCCCAATGTATCATCTGATACAGACATGGAGTACCATACTCACCTGTGCTGGGCCCAACCAGCTGAGTGGTTCCCGCACAACTGTGGCTACAGACACATTTAGGGGAGCAACAGTCATGCGCAGAGGTCAGGGATCATGTGGAGTGACCTGGCTTGCCGCTCCCAGGTATGTCTAGACATGTGTCCCTACCATGTCCTGCATGCTTGCGTCATGCGGATGTTGAGAATGGTGGCTAGGCCAAGGTTGGATGCATGGAGATGCCAGAATGCAGTTTTGGATCACAGTGCCACATGGTTGTGTTGGGGTTGTGGGCTGCATCATGAGTGTGGGCGTGGATCGAGAAGGTCATCCTGCAGCTGGCTGTGAATCATTCCCCCCATCCCGTTTGGACGTTGATGTGGCCTGGTTGCCCGATGCAGTAGCAGAGCTGTGCAGATGCACTCCGGATATGGACAAGTATCATGGGAGTTGTAAGGCACATGTCCGTAGACTGCAGGGTAGGATTAGACACGGATGTTGTAGTTGCCCTGGGGGATGGTCTCTCTTGCCTTGAGGTGGATGGAACTGTGCATCTTGTGCATAATACAGATTCCAATCCCTGACAAACCGCTAGCATCTTGCTACTCTACACATAGACACATATGCACCACCTCTGAAAACTATGCCAGACATGCCGCATGCACAGTGGCAACAGGCCACCATTGACAGAGAAGAGGCACCTTGGAGACAGAGGGAGAAATTTATTAGTCATGTGTGTTGGAATGACAATGATACTCTGTCAACACATACACAGGTCATGTGGATGAACATGTGGGAGCAACACTGGCACCCCCCATTGCAACACAGATGCTGGTATTCCATTGAACTGGCACACAAGTGACAGATAACAGCTAAACACCCCCTGCTGCCACGGAGAGGCTGCTATACACCATTGAGGCCCTGATGGGGCAATCACACACCATGTCAACCCGGTGCAACCTGTATGTTTCCGAGGCCAGTGTTACACACATTGATGGCCTCATCACAATCCCCAATCCCCTGACACATGACAGTCACCAAGTCTGACCATGGCTCCAGGTGAAGGCTGCCCCATGTCATGTTCCCCATGTAGGATCCACATGTATGCAAATTGACCACACATGAACCGGAGAAGTGCACACAGACTACAAACAATTTACACACCCAAAACGCCGTGAGGCATCCCTTACCCTAAGGAGATTTCCAAACTTGCCCGTGCATGTGACGCAGAATCAGCACATGTTGCTGTGTTCATGAGGAGTAGCAGGAGCACAACAAAGCCACCAGCAGACAGCATGCCCATGGACCTGTGGAAGAGAGACACACAAGGAGTCAGCCCAAAGGAGCACATCCGCAAGCATGTACTCAACACGTATCATGTTGTCAACATGACAGGTGACAATGATGACTCTCGGACAACATCCTTCCATTGCGCCATCACTCGAGTGACACTTCAATACACACCACTGACTCACTTGGCAGACATGCAGATGGACACACACATTGCAACACATGCCACACACGGCCCAATGCGTGCACACTCAGACACTGGAACTCACCACTAAGCAAAGAAGTCGCGTATGAGCCGACTCCGCATTTCCTCCACAGCCTCCTGCTCCTCCACATCACTTGCCCCGTCACCAAGCCCTTCATCCTCCACGGGTGGATGGTCCTGGTCATCTTGATCCAGTATGAGTGGAACAGCTTCCTCCACTGCCATGTTGTGCAGCATGCAGCAGACGATGATGATCTTGCACACCTTCACCGGGGCATATGGGAGTGCTCCGCCGGTCTTGTGGAGGCACCGGAATCGGCTCTTCAGAAGTCCAAACGTCCTCTCAATGACTCTCCTGGTCCGCCCATGGGCGTTGTTGTAGCGGTGCTCGGCAGCCGTGCTGGGGTTGCGGACAGGCGTCATCAGCAATGGCATGTTGGGATAGCCAGCGTCCCCTACAAGGAAACATCATGGACAGAAGTGTGTCAGCACAGGCAGTGAGATTGGAAGATGACGCCAAACACTGAACTGCCAGAGTCTACCCACCAACAATACATGCTCGCTCGTTCCACAGCTGCAGCATCATTTCAGGCAGCCTGCTACGCCTCATGATGAAGGCATTGTGTGCTGATCCTGGAAAGCGAACACAGACATGTGAAATCACCATGTTGGACAGACACACCACAAGGGCATTAATGGAGTGATAATGTTTGCGATTCCTATACACCACCTCCTGTGCCTGTGGTGGTACCAACGCAACATGTGTCCCATCTATGGACCCAATGACATGGGGCATCCCTCCCAGGGCATAGAACTCACGCTTGACACCTGTCAACTGCTCACGAATTGGGAATTTAATGTACTCATCCAGGTGAACCAACATAGCCTCTAAGAAATCATGCAGAACACGGCTGAACATCGTCTGGGACATGCCCCCGACGTCAGCAATGGTATGTTGGAACGTACCCGTGGCAAGGAAATGTAGGGCTGCCATCACCTTCAACTTGGGTGTCAGTGCACTGGGATACCTGTGGCGCGGGAGGAGGTGTGCTTCCAGCCGGCCAGTCAACTCATCAATCAACCGTTGGCTGAATCTGTAGCGGCGTATACAGTCCCGTTCATGCAGGGCAGCCAGGCCTGGCATACGTCGAGGGAGAGGCGGAGCCCTGCAGTGAAATGGAAGGAACACCGAAGAGTGAGCACTGTACGACGACATTGTCAATGCACTGAGCACATGTTAAACAGCCAATACACAAATGCCACATTCTGAGTCAGGTCTGTGCCACATTTCCTGGACACGTACGCCAGGCAGGTGACACTCCTACCAAGGGACAGCCACTAACGGAGTGGGGCAAGCTCACGATGACATGGCATGAGACTAGCTGTGGGCCAGTGTAAGTGAACATGCACACGCATCACAGGATTCACAGACATCCACACATGTGCAGATGTAGGATGCGTATGGTACAGACAGGTTGGTGTATGCGATATGCACTGGTCACATGTTATAGGAAAAGGACAGGCCACACACATTGCCTTGGAGGAGTACATGTCGAGACAGAACATACATACATTGAGAGCATGTGGATATGTACTTGTTTTGATACTCCGTGTAGTTGCATACATACACACCTCATGGCAGATCACATATGTGGGCTGGCGTGCGGAACAGTGTGCCATGGCCATCTACACACAGACATATGTTGGTAGCAGCAACTGCTGATGCATTGGACCACACACCTACAGCAAAATCATGGAAACACATGCCACACACATGACATGGTTGCAGCGTGCAACGCAGCCATTCACATGTCATGTGTAATATTCCGTGTACCTGGCATCAGGGGACAGGTGCGGGTGTCCGTGACTGGGACATGCAAGTGACTCATGGCTCTACTAGTGTGTACGACATGCACACATGTCAAAGGAGTGGAGGGGATGTGTGGCACAATGCGCACCATCACACACGACATGTGTACACAGCTCATCGTACATATGCTTTGCCCACACCTCAGGGGTAATGTGCCACATCACATCCTGACACACCTGTGTCACACACATGTGGTATTGCACAGACAATGCATTGGTGTCCACCCTTGGCAAAATCTGACGCTCCATTCCTGTCTGTGTGCCGCCTGTCACCACTGACAGGTGTGGAACGCACCGTACATACGCTCTGAGGGCGTGTATAGGGTCCCTGGGCCAACATGGGCGCTGGCGTATGCGTACGCCACAGTAGTACGGACCGGACAAGCGCTTGTACGGTCCAGATCAAAACATGGGCGCTGGCGTATGCGTACGCCACAGTAGTACGGACGGGACAAGCGCTTGTACGGTCCGGATCACAACATGGGCGCTGGCGTATGCGTACGCCACAGTAGTACGGACCGGACAAGCGCTTGTACGGTCCGGATCACAACATGGGCGCTGGCGTATGCGTACGCCACAGTAGTACGGACCGGACAAGCGCTTGTACGGTCCGGATCACAACATGGGCGCTGGCGTATGCGTACGCCACAGTAGTACGGACCGGACAAGCGCTTGTACGGTCCGGATCACAACATGGGCGCTGGCGTATGCGTACGCCACAGTAGTACGGACCGTACAAGCGCTTGTCCGGTCCGTACTACTGTGGCGTACGCATACGCCAGCGCCCATGTTGTGATCCGGACCGTACAAGCGCTTGTCCGGTCCGTATCACTGCTTTTGGGGTGCCCTAGGGCGTGGAACGCACCGTACCTGTGTGTACATGTATGAAAACACATAGGGGACACATGAGGGACAAGTATAAGGGCCTAAATGCATGATGGTTGCCATGGAGACCGAGTTTGATTTTTGAATTTGAGCACCAGGTGCCCAGCAGAAGTCAGTTTGCAAGAATCTACATTGTTGCAAAGTGGATGTTGACTTGACATCATCATCAAAACTGAAACCATGCAAAGCCACACACTGGGGTAGGTTTGAAGGGATTGGATGAAACGTAGGATGCAAATGTGACTGACCAATCAATCTGTACTCCTGTACATGAACAGGCCAGCCAGGCAGATATAAGCCAGCCAGGTCCCATGAGAGAGCACTTGCCTGCACATCCATTCATCCATGACCACTGCTGCTGATAGTGATTCCTCTGGCACCATGTCCAGGACTGTGGAGAGGTCACAGCCATTCACCCAGGAGGAGAACCTTGCCCTGATAGATGTGATCCTCCCACAGTACCAGAGCCTGTATGGTCGACCAGGGGTTCAGGTGAGTGCAGACTCCACTAGCTTAGACTGTGCCCCTTTTGTGTGACAGTGACTTCTGGCATTGTGTCCATGTGTGACAGACATGCACTGGTGTTTAGAGTGGGTCCCAG
This sequence comes from Triturus cristatus, assembly GCF_964204655.1. NCBI lineage: Eukaryota > Metazoa > Chordata > Amphibia > Caudata > Salamandridae > Triturus > Triturus cristatus. Next base: position 15,290,773 of record NC_140582.1, read on the forward strand.
GGTGTGGAAGGCCTCATGTCACCCATGCAGTGCATGCTGTGTTTCCTGTGTGCACTCCTCACTTGCATAGTGCCTACTGTGACAATGAATGCATGGTGCATGCCACATACTGCCGGGCTACTCCTCCTGGGGATGTTGTTTCCACAGTCCTGATGTGATCCTGTGTTCCCCCCAGTGTGACAGGTGACAGTACCCATGGATGTGTGTTTGTTCAATGTACCTGTGAGTGTCCAAAGGCCGTGTTCGTCCCCTGCACATTTGTGTGTGTGTAAGTCCCCTGTCATGTGGGTGAGTGCATATGGTGAGTGTTGCACACAAGCTGCATGAGGGATGGATATAGCCTGCCCATCCGATGTGAGCAGGGAGCAGTGCTGTGTGCATGCCGTGCTGAGCCAGCCCCACACCTGTGACACCCCCCGTCTACTGGCACATGGGCAGAGTGAGGTGTGTACCCGCAGTTGGCAATGCCATGTGATTGTCCTGTGCCTGTGTGTGTCTGTGTACTCTGCTGAGGTAGCATCAGTGTGCTGGGGCAGGTGACTGCTTTGAGGTGCTGTACATAATCCTGGTGTAGCCTGTGAGGCACAGTGTGATCCCTGGTCAGTGAGTGTGTGGTACCCCTCATGCCACCCGTGTACTTTCAATGGCACGTAGTGCATTTGGCCTTCCACAGTGGATTATGTCCCTATGACAAAGGTGCAATGAGTTGCATGCATACCATGGCCTGTTCATGAAGAGGATTGTTCTATATGTGTGTCTCTGTGTCTTTGCTCATGTGGATTAATGTATTCTCACTTTTGCATCCTCACAGGTAGGCGCCATTGCCAAGGGGGAGATCTGGAGGACAGCCGTCAGTGCCGTGAGGGGTACAGAGGGTCGGATGCGGGGCCTGTCTCTTTTGTGAGGCAACGCTGTACAGGGCATCCAGTGCTGGACGAGGAGGATTGCACGGGTCCTGCTGGGGGACTCACCTGAGAGCTGTAAGAACCGTGGGCGCCGTCGTCTGACCCACATCCAGAAGCGTGTGCTGGCGGTGGTCTTCCCCGATATGGACAGGCGCCTACAGGAGAAGCAGCAGCAGGAAGGGGGTAGGTACATGTGTGTCAGTTGTGTGTCCCCAGCCAATGTAAGTGCGCAGTTGCATGGATACACTGCCAGGGTTTGATTGTGCAGTGCGTCAACTTCTCCCCAAAGTAGCCCAGTGCTGTTCTCACTCCCTCCCTTCCCCTCCTTGCCATGTGTTCCCTGGTCTGTCTGTAGCCACTCTTGCACAAGGTTATTTAGGCAGGCAGTTTATGCAGGTGCCCAATGCTAGCAGCATCATGTGTGGGGGTGATGTGTCACAGGTCTGGGGACCTTGCGTGTGCCCTGGCCAATTTCAGTCATTGTGGTGTCCATGTCACTTGGCACTGATTGTGAATCACGACATAGGGGTGTGTCTCCAAAATGTACAGCCTTCCAGCATGCATGTCCAATTGTGTGCCCTCTGACATGATGTGCCTGAGTGGGAGGCCTGCTAAGTGCAGGGACGGTTGCTTAATTTGCAGTCATGTCCATCCTAGACCATGGAGGAGTGTGGGCACTACTGTGCCCTGGGGCACCTCTTCCTAGGTATCATGTGCGTCATCCAACAATATGGCCATTCACTGTGTCTTCGCCATGGGTTGGGTAGGGTGGCATTGTACCCTGGGCTCAACTGTTAGGACCTACAGGTTGCTACATGTGTCCACTGTACAGGGGGACCCATTTTGCTTGGGCATACTCACAGTGGGCATTACCTGTGTGTGTTGTTAAGACAATCTGATGATGTTTGCCTGTCAATGATGTGTGGACAGGCGCACCAGGGGCAGTGTGTGTACAGTCATGAATTAGTGGAGGCCATGTGTTTTCATCCCAGAGTAAGAGGTGTACATACTTTCTCCGTCTCAATGAGATTGTCTCAGGTGTGGGTGGTTTGTGCGTACAAGGCCTACATGTCAGAAGCTTCATCCTCCTTGCTGGGTGTGGCCTGTGTGTGATGTTTGACTGGACATACGCTCAAGGTGCAGTGACCCAGTCATGTTTGGCATGGTTTCATGTATTGCCTTTGCAGCATGTGGCAAGAGTAAATGGATATGATTCCTGCTCATCCCTTTTTGACGACGCAGTGTGGTGCAGATGCTGTGCACATTTGTCCCCAGAGGCTGGCTCCTCTGTAAAAATTTAGGTGCAGTGATTTGCTGTTGTGTCATGCTCTCCATTGTGTCTCAGTGGCATGGTGAGTCGACAAACTGTGTGTTCCATGGCCTACATGTGTACATTGTTTTGTAGGTGTTACTCCTGTTGCTTTTCAGGCTATGCAATGTGACCTATGTATATTTGACTCATGTGACATATGTGTACAGGTGTCTGATTATCTCCTGTCTCTTCACCTTGCCCACAGCATCGCCGGGGGACACGGAAGGAGACACTAGCACGGACCGGGAGGAGGGATTGAGCACCAGTGCCAGCAGTGCTGTCCTGTCTGGCACATGGAGTGGCACGGAGGCCGAAGGGAGTGAGGCAGAGGACCTGTCGACTGCCAACACAGACTATGACGCAGACGGGTCCGAGGCTGAGCTCCCAGAGGTGGCGGAGTCTGCCCCCCCAGCTGATGGCAGCCCTCCACATCCCCCCGCCACCTCAGTTTCCATCACCGGCCTCCCACCTGCTCGTGGCCCTTCCCTCCGTGCTCGGTCCCCACATGTCTCCTTCCTGACAGGCACCGCACCCCCTGCCCCTGTCACCACTGCTGCGGTGAGTGCGGAGTCTGTGGACATCCTGAGGCAGTTGCAGGTTGGTCAGACTGCGATGCTAAATGTCCTCCATGCCCACACCCAGGTGCTGACCCAGATGGAGGCATACATGGAGGGCATGTCGGCTGCGCAGTCTGACCAACGGCAGTTGCTGAGGTCCATAGACTCCACACTGACTGCAGCACTGAATCTCCTGCAGCGCTGCCTACCCCCCCTACCCCTGCCCCATCCACAATTCCCACTCCCGTGCCTGTCCCACGCACATCCAGACGTCAGCGTGCACGCACCCCACCAGACACAGGCACCACACCACCAGGGAAGTCGAAGCGCACACCTCCTGTCACGCACACACAGGGTGAGGAAGGCACACCCACTGGGTCGGGGGGGAAACGTACAACACGCAGCCACAGTGGGAGTCCGCAGTCCACACAACCCACTCCCTCCAAATCCACTCCCCTTAGCTCTCCTGGCCAACAGTCGGTGACAGCATCATCCACGGCAAGTGTGCCCCCCCACCCCAGGAGGACACCACCCCGCAAGCGGTGGAGGCAGGACCCGGCCAGGGGAGTTGAGTCCCCCACCCTGTCCACACCCTCCCCCAGTGGCGCTGCGACCCATCCCTCTGCCCCCCCCCCTCCTTGGGGCCTGTGGTTCGATTGGGTGCGGGGGAGTCGCTGGGGGACCTTGCCAACGTGTGCAGCGCCATTCTGTCCTCCACCTTTGGCGCTGGCACCCCCCCTGTGGCGGAATCATCCCTCCCTGCACCCACAACACCTACCCTTGCCCCTCCTGTCCCTGCGGTGCCTGTTTCCGCCCTCCCGCCTGATGCCCCCTCTTCTGTGGATGAAATGGACATGTGAACTGTGCAGGCAAGCTAGGGGACACACGTCCCGATGTGTACCCCCCCCGGACTTTGCTGCTGGCCTGGCCCATGGCCCTTGTACATAGTGGACATTTTCTCAGAGATATTTTCCTGCTGAATAAAGCATTTTCTTTTGGTTTTGCACACTGATGCTTTCCTGGACTTGCTGTTGGTGCTGGTGCTCCCTGAGTTGGGGTGGTGATAATGTGTTAGGGGTCTGTGAAATGTTGGAGTGTGCTGCTCATGGGGTGTACCCTGCCATCTGCGTGCCATCACAGAGGTCTCTGCAAATGGTATTTGGTCATGTTTGCTCTCACTGTATGGTGACATTGTCCCAAGGTGTGTTCCATCCTCTGTGGAGCCGGCCATTTTCCCTGCAGGGTGTCTCCCATATGCTGTGCTGTGCTGTGTCTACATTTCCTGGATGTGTGAGGGTTGCCTTTCAATATGGCCATGCTGGCTCAGCGATGGCTCCACCTGCATCTGGGGTATCACCCTTGTTGGTTACTGAACTTGTTGATGGGGTATATTGTCCTATGTCTGGGCACTGCTGGGGGACTCTGCACCCACCCCTCCTGTCTCTGGGCACTGCTGGGAGGACTCTGCACCCACCCCTCCTGTCTCTGGGCACTGCTGGGAGTGATAGGCACCCACCCCTCCTGTGTCTGGGCACTGCTGGGGGACTCTGCACCCACCCCTCCTGTGTCTGGGCACTGCTGGGAGTGCTAGGCACCCACCCCCCTGTCTCTGGGCACTGCTGGGAGGACTGCACCCACCCCTCCTGTCTCTGGGCACTGCTGGGAGGACTCTGCACCCACCCCTCCTGTCTCTGGGCACTGCTGGGAGTGATAGGCACCCACCCCTCCTGTGTCTGGGCACTGCTGGGGGACTCTGCACCCACCCCTCCTGTGTCTGGGCACTGCTGGGAGTGATAGGCACCCACCCCTCCTGTCTCTGGGCACTGCTGGGGGACTCTGCACCCACCCCTCCTGTCTCTGGGCACTGCTGGGAGGACTCTGCACCCACTCCTCCTGTCTCTGGGCACTGCTGGGAGTGTCAGGCACCCACCCCTCCTGTCTCTGGGCACTGCTGGGAGGACCCTGCACCCACCCCTCCTGTCTCTGGGCACTGCTGGGAGTGTCAGGCACCCACCCCTCCTGTCTCTGGGCACTGCTGGGAGGACCCTGCACCCACCCCTCCAGTCTCTGGGCACTGCTGGGAGTGATAGGCACCCACCCCTCCTGTGTCTGGGCTCTGCTGGGGGACTCTGCACCCACCCCTCCTGTGTCTGGGCACTGCTGGGAGGACTCTGCACCCACCCCTCCTGTCTCTGGGCACTACTGGGAGTGTCAGGCACCCACCCCTCCTGTCTCTGGGCACTGCTGGGAGTGTCAGGCACCCACCCCTCCTGTCTCTGGGCACTGCTGGGAGGACCCTGCACCCACCCCTCCGGTCTCTGGGCACTGCTGGGAGGACTCTGCACCCAACCCTCCTGTCTCTGGGCACTGCTGGGAGGACTCTGCACCCACCCCTCCTGTGTCTGGGCACTGCTGGGAGTGATAGGCACCCACCCCTCCTGTCTCTGGGCACTGTTGGGAGTGATAGGCATCCACCCCTCCTGTGTCTGGGCACTGCTGGGGGACTCTGCACCCACCCCTCCTGTCTCTGGGCACTGCTGGGAGTGTCAGGCACCCACCCCTCCTGTCTCTGGGCACTGCTGGGAGTGTCAGGCACCCACCCCTCCTGTCTCTGGGCACTGCTGGGAGGACCCTGCACCCACCCCTCCTGTCTCTGGGCACTGCTGGGAGTGTCAGGCACCGACCCCTCCTGTCTCTGGGCACTGCTGGGAGGACCCTGCACCCACCCCTCCGGTGTCTGGGCACTGCTGGGAGTGATAGGCACCCACCCCTCCTGTGTCTGGGCACTGCTGGGGGACTCTGCACCCACCCCTCCTGTGTCTGGGCACTGCTGGGAGGACTCTGCACCCACCCCTCCTGTCTCTGGGCACTGCTGGGAGTGTCAGGCACCCACCCCTCCTGTCTCTGGGCACTGCTGGGAGGGTCAGGCACCCACCCCTCCTGTCTCTGGGCACTGCTGGGAGTGTCAGGCACCCACCCCTCCTGTCTCTGGGCACTGCTGGGAGGACCCTGCACCCACTCCTCCGGTCTCTGGGCACTGCTGGGAGGACTCTGCACCCAACCCTCCTGTCTCTGGGCACTGCTGGGAGGACTCTGCACCCACCCCTCCTGTGTCTGGGCACTGCTGGGAGTGATAGGCACCCACCCCTCCTGTCTCTGGGCACTGCTGGGAGTGTCAGGCACCCACCCCTCCTGTGTCTGGGCACTGCTGGGAGGACTCTGCACACACCCCTCCTGTGTCTGGGCACTGCTGGGAGGACTCTGCACCCACCTCTCCTATTTCACAATATGTACGCTCATGACATACACGGGTGTGGGTTCGCTCCATGCATACGCGGGTGGGGGCACGTGTCGTACTTACACTGTTGGCGCGGGGGGTACGCTCCTTGCATACGAGGGTGGGGGTACGTGTCGTACATACACTGCTGGGGTGGGGGTTCGGTGCGTACATACACGGGTGGGGGTTCGGTGCGTACATACACGGGTGGTGGTTCGGTGCGTACATACACGGGTGGGGGTTCGGGGCGTACATACAATGCTGGGGTGGGGGTTCGGTGTGTACATACACGGGTGGGGGTTCGGTGCGTACATACACGGGTGGTGGTTCGGTGCGTACATACACGGGTGGGGGTTCGGGGCGTACATACAATGCTGGGGTGGGGGTTCGGGGCGTACATACACGGGTGGGGGTTCGGGGCATACATACAATGCTGGGGTGGGGGTTCGGTGCGTACATACACGGGTGGTGGTTCGGTGCGTACATACACGGGTGGGGGTTCAGTGCGTACATACACGGGTGGTGGTTCGGGGCGTACATACAATGCTGGGGTGGGGGTTCGGGGCGTACATACACGGGTGGGGGTTCGGGGCGTACATACAATGCTGGGGTGGGGGTTCGGGGCGTACATACACGGGTGGGGGTTCGGGGCGTACATACACGGGTGGTGGTTCAGTGCGTACATACACGGGTGGGGGTTCAGGGCATACATACAATGCTGGGGTGGGGGTTCGGGGCGTACATACACGGGTGGGGGTTCGGGGCGTACATACAATGCTGGGGTGGGGGTTCGGTGCGTACATACACGGGTGGTGGTTCGGTGCGTACATACACGGGTGGGGGTTCGGTGCGTACATACACGGGTTGTGGTTCGGGGCGTACATACAATGCTGGGGTGGGGGTTCGGGGCGTACATACAATGCTGGGGTGGGGGTTCGGTGCGTACATACACGGGTGGTGGTTGGGTGCATACATACACGGGTGGGGGTTCGGTGCGTACATACACGGGTGGTGGTTCGGTGCGTACATACACGGGTGGGGGTTCAGGGCGTACATACACGGGTGGGGGTTCGGGGCGTACATACACTGCTGGGGTGGGGGTACGGTCCGTACATACCCGTACCCACGCTCTGCATGCCTGGGTACGGCCCGTACCCATGCCTTTGGTGGGTGGGTACGGTGCGTCCCCCCATTGTTGCGGTGCCGTGGGGTCCGCACCGTACACAGTCCTTGGGGGCGTGGCTACGGGTCGTACCACGCGTACCCCTACATGACCCCAGCAATGCTGGTACGAGCCGTACCCAGGCCTTTCTGACGTGGGTACGGGCCGTACCGCCATTGTTGTAGTGACGTAGGGGGACGCGTGGTACGTTCCGTACCCACGCTCTTGCGGCCTGGGTAGGGTACGTACCGGTTCGCGTGACCATCCACTTCCGCTGTGGCGGACGCATGCATTGCTGGCCACGCCCCCACCCCCTGGAGGTGACCAGGCACTGATGGTCAGGTATGTCCAGGCCATGTGTGATTTGGTACCATGTGTTGGTGTTGTGTGTTGTGTGTCCTGCCCCTGCCCCCCCCTTTGCCCCTGGTTGTTGTGCTGACCTTCTGCGGCGTCTGCGTCGGTTCCTGTACGCCAGGTGGACTGCTAGGAGGGCAGGGATGGCACGTAGGTTCGGGTCCATGTCTGTTCGTCACGTCCAGCTGCTCCTTGCGTGTGTCGTCCTGATTTCCCGGCAGTTTTTGGCAGCCGGTAAATATATTCCGTGCGAGATGACGTCGGTTCGAATCGTACTTCCTGGTTCGTGAAACGTAGGCTGGATGCGTACCGACGTCAGGTCGGCGCTTTTCCGGATCGGAATTGTGTTTCGATTCTGTTCGGTCGGTGTTTTGTTCGATTCGAACGGAAATTGTGTTTCCGTCCGAATCGTACTTGCATTTTCGGATGGATTTCGCACCGGGTACGAGTCGGACGGAGAAAAGGCTCCGTCCGACGGTTCGTACCCGCTTTTTACCGGATCGGAATTGGCACCATAGTTGGAGACCCAATGCTCCTGAGAAATAAACCCAGAGTTTCGCAATTAACCCGAATGACTTTACATTCACACTCGTTCACACAAGAAAATGTAGTACATTCTCACAAAATCCTGTCTTTCCAGAGAACAGCGAACAGTCTGTCCTGCTACAGAATTATGTCATACGTTATCAAAGCAGCGCTTACCTCTCCTTTGTCCTTCTAACAAGCTCAGAGAGTACCTATTGCCTTTCCAGTGATAAGCGTTATTGGAATGCCAGTTGGATCCCTGGTACCTAATACCAGAATTTCACAGGTAACCTTCGCTATCATACACACTTCTCTCACACAGAAAATATCACTAATGGCAACACACGGCGATGTCACCGAATCGAACCCAGACAATGCGTCGTGAAACTTCACTTCTCACACGTTTCCCCTGTGTACCTACAGGGCAACAACAATTCCGTCTTTCCCGAGAGCAGCGCTTACCTCTGCTCTACTACGGAACCGTTACAAACTTCCGACTTCCTACATCCCAGAAGCCGTGCAAACAACATTAAACTCAACGTAACTCAACATAGAGTGTTAGCACATAAATCAATACCAATCAATAACCAAAATCAATAAGCAATGTACAAGCAATAATCACTAAACCAAACAATAACAAACCATCATACTGCTACCAGAAAAACTGATGCAGCGCAGAGTGCAAAATCCCTCCCTACTGACACGGACCAAAAGATCTCACACATGCACTCTATCCAAACATTCGCTGGTGGGGCCCATAACACCAACACACACTCACCATCAGTCCGTGCAAGAGGCGATTATTCTTCCAAGCGCTGAATAATGAGGGAGGAAGATACCACTTTACCCTAATGAGCAACAAACCTAGAAACCCTTCTTATACTCATTAGGGCCTAGATTTCACATTTGGTATTTCCCTCATAACCGGGACGGACCTGTTAGTTGTAGATTTAAGTGAATTTCTAATACTCTAATTAACCTTTTCATTAACACATTTCAATGAATAAACAACCCAACTCATTTTTGTAGATGTTCAAATCCAAATTTATATTAATATTGCAGATTAAATCATTCATTTGATCAAGTTGCCATTCATATTTACCTATTCTGGCTAAAGTCGTCCTCTATGTCAAATTTTGCAGTCTCGCAAATCTATGCCCATCAATTTAGCAGATTCAGTTCATCAGGATTTTGGGCATTAATTCAGTCCGTCAAAGATTCAGGCTAACAGCTGTCCTGCAGTGTCACCGTCCACTCCGTCAGCATATCATCAGGAAATCGAAAGAGCGACATCCCGACCTCTCTATTCTATGGGTTTTATAATAATGTCAATAGCAAAATGTAACAAAATTGAGTTTTAAACTGTTCTGATTGGCTGATCAGGGGTCAACCTCTCCGTTCCCATAAGGTTTAGTTCATGTTGTCAGCATACTTGCTGGTTCCAGTTCTTTAATAAAGTCTTTTGTCTATAGCGCTGGCACCTTTCCCAGTGGCCTTGATAAGTACAGCTTGCCTGGGGTCAGGACAGGGCCATTGTTGCTCATCTTTTAACGCAGGTGCACTTTACCCAAGCCTGGTTCAGCGTCGGCAGTCGGGTTAGGCACCAAAAGCAGCCATCATTTGATAGGCCAGAATAGTCAACTTAAACAAAGAAACACAAAAACGTAATTAATACATAGAAATGACTAATTAAATGTTATTCCCTCGCTAATACCCATATGTGTGTGTATTTATCTAGCCAAAAGCAACACTCAATACAATTTATACTTACTAAATAAAGCACGAATCACAATTTCATCACCAAAGCGACATATATCATGCAATGTTCTATTCACTTCATTAATTAGGCCATGCAGATGCAAATCCCACGTGTATTTCGGTCATTAATAAGGTTGATTAGTTATTTCCACATCACTCCAATCCATTAATACGATTATAATTAATTAATCTAATTAATAAAACGACATGCAAAATGGGGTGGGTATACACAATTTTGCATAACCCGCTCCAGCCCGTCAACCAGGCCTTTACAGTATTCCAACACCATGTCATCAGTTATAGTCATCAGCTTGTTGACTGGTATAAACACGTGTCTCATTGCACGTCCCATGATTATTTCATGAGGACTCAATCCTGTAGTTCTGTCTGGAATTGATCTAATCTAGTCATGAGTACCAGAGGCAAGACATCAGTCCATTTCATACCTGTGGCCAAACACATTTTCCCTATTCTATTTTTGATAGTACCATTCATCTGTTCAACCACACCAGAAGCCTCTGGTCGGTAGGCACAATGTAGTTTTTGTTGTACATTCAATGCTTCACAAATTAATCCTACAATCTCATTATGAAAATGTCCTCCTCGGTCTGACTCAATTGTCACTGGGAACCCGAACCTGGGGATGAATTCTCTCAACAGTAGCTTGGCCACTGTCAACCCATTCTTGTTGGGAATGCTTCCACCCACCTGGAGAATAGGCAGACCACTACCAAAACATACCTCAGTCTGTTACAGGGAGGCATCTCAATGAAATCTACTTGCATTCTGGTGAAAGGCCCTCCTTCTCGACCAATTGTTCCCAGACTCACTACTGTCTTCCTTCCAGGATTGTACTGCTGACATATTAAACATCTCTGACAAAGACTTTCTGCCACAAGTCTGAATTTTGCATTGTACCAGGTCTGCTTAAATGACCTGATCATGGCATCTCTCCCAATATGACCCTGGCCATGATACATCCGTGCCATGGTAGACATCATGCTATCAGGCATAACTGGTCTTCCATCTCGATAGACCCACACATGATCCTTTTCCCTTGGGGCACATCCTGCTTTTACCCACTGTCTCATTTCCTCATCTCCTGCCTCATCCTGCAATTGTTTTACCTCTTCCCAAGTTCCCACAATGTTAGTGAACATCAATGAGCAAGAAGACATTTCTCTTTCCTTAGCCCGATTGACCGAATTCTGATTTCGTGCACAATACTGCGCCATGTCGTTTGCATACCTGTTCCCAGTGGCAATATAATCACCACCTTGACTATGTGCAGCACATTTTACAACAGCCAATTGTTTAGGCAGCTGTATCGCCTCAAGCAATTTTCCAACCACTTCTGCATTCTTAATGAGAGTTACACTCGAGGTCAGGAAACCTCTTTGTAGCCATAGTTGGCCGAAGTCGTGGACGACTCCAAAGCCATAATGGCTGTCAGTTATCACAGTCACTCTCACACTCTTCCCAAATCGTGCATGCTCTAGTCAAAGCCACAAGTTATGCTACTTGGGCTGATTTCACTCCTTTCAAAAATGAGGCTTCAATTACTGCTGCGACTGTGCATACTGCATACGCTGCACTCAGCACTCCTTCATCTGTTCTCAAACATGACCCTTCAACGAACATCACAAAATCACTTTCTGGCAAAGGTGCATCTTTTATGTCTGGTCGTGGTTTGGTACAAAAATCAAGTACATCCAGACAATCATGATCAACTTCATCTCTTACCTCCACAATCTCAGCATCAGGCAATAAAGTTGCAGGATTCACATTCACACATCTTGCAAGGCTTACATTAGTTGCACCTAATATGACCTTCTCATACTTAGTCAGCCGACTGTGTGTCATATACTGAGTACGACTCCTTGTCAACAGAATCGCTACATCATGAGGTACAAACACTTTCAAAGGATATCCCATCACAATTTCTTCACTATGCTCCAAACTTCGACATGTTGCAGCCACCGCTGTCAAACATCCAGGTAAATCTACAGCTACTGGATCTAGCATTGATGAAAAATATGCAATTGGTCTTCTCATTTTTCCATGTTTCTGGGTCAACACAGAAAGTGCACATCCATTCCTCTCACTGCAATACAACTCAAATTATTTTTCATAGTCAGGCATGCCTAATGCAGGTGCTTCACACAACCCATCTCTCAATTGTCTAAATGCTGCCAATTCTTCTTTGTTTAATTCAAGGGGATCTTCTACATCACTTCTCGTCAATCGCACCAAAGGCTTTGCGATCAAGGAAAAGTTTCCAGTCCACTGACGGCAGTACACTACCATTCCCAAAAACATTCTTACTTCTCTTTGAGTCATGGGAGCTCTCATTCCTTTTATTATTCTGATTCTTTCTATTGTTATTTTCCTTTCTCAATGTTATGTCCCAGATACTGCACTTCCTTCTTACAAAATTGTAGTTTCGCGGGTGACACTTTAAGCCCTCCATCTGCCAAATGATTCAGCAAGGCTATTGTATCTACCTCACAGACTTCACGTGTTGTTGACGCTACCAAAAGGTCATCAATATATTGAACCAATACAGAGCTTTCTGACATTTCTAGACTCTCCAAAGATCTCTTTAACAGCTGATTGAATATTGAGGGGCTCTCTGTATACCCCTGTGGGATTGGGCACCATGCCAAAATACGCTCACCAAAACGAAATGCAAAAATGTGCTGACTGTCATGGTGCAATGGGATGGAAAAGAAAGCATGACACAGATCAATTACTGTGTACCATTCTGCATCATGGGGAATCTGATATAAAATCACTGATGGATTTGGTACAATGGGACAACATGATACCACAATTTTATTCACCTTTCTCAGATCTTGCACTATCCTGAATTTCCCATTAGGCTTTTTCAGTCCCATTATCGGTGAATTACATGGACTACTCATTATTTCTCTCAAGATTCCTTGCCTGATCATTTTCTCTATTATAGGAGTTACACCTTCAATTATTTCAGGTGTCAATCTGTACTGTAGAACATTTGGATATGTTACTCCTTCGTTTACAGTTATTTTAACTGGATCTACATTTCTCATTAATCCTACATCTTCTCCAGTGAAATCCCAAACCTCTGCCTTTACAGGGTTTCTCAGTTCTTTTGGTAATTCATCAGGGTTGAATATAGCATATGTTTCAGTAACTTCATATTCTCTGTTAGCTAGGGTCATTTTATATAATACATCATCATCTGGTGTTTCAAAAGCTATTCCATCCGGAGTACAAAATATAGTGCAATTCATTTTGCACAACAGGTCCCTACCTAATAAATTCAGAGTACTGGTGTCACACACCACAAAACGGTGCATTTCTGAAAATTTCCCTATGCTGACTTTCACTGGTTCAGTAAGATAGGTCTTAATTTGCCTGTTGAACACACCGACTACTTGGATCGTTTCATCCGAGAGAGGAAGATTCTTAACATCAGCTGATCTAACAGTTGATCGAGTAGCACCAGTATCCACTAGGAAAGTAATATTTTCTTCATTAACCCTCCCATCTACAAAAGGTCCTGTCTGGTCTACTTCTAGAGTTGCGCCAAGTACGCACTCTTCTTCCTCCCTTCGGCGTCGTCAATAGCCCTCTTCTGCGTCACTCTCATCGCGTTGCAGCCAATACTGCGAGACAGAGCTAGCGCGTGGCAGCTTATTTACCGTTCTTCATTGTAGAATCCCGATTCACTACTATACTTCTGTGTGTTTCTGCTCTGTGGAATAGGCGGCTTTGGCACCTGATTCTGCGGGGGAACAACTTGCTGCTGTTGCTGCAGTTGACCACTCACCTCATGCTGCACCTGTAGGTTCAATGATGGATTTTCATTGTTAGTTCTCGGGGGAAATTTACACTCGTATTTCCAATGCCCTATCCTGCCGCAATTATGACACGGAAATTTCTTTTTAGCTTCTTCAACGTTCCCTTTGTCCTTCCCATTATTAAATTTTGGCTTGGTCCCTGCTTGTTCCACCAATTGTGCTTCCTGTCTCTCCGCTACCTTTACCTGTGCCCACATTGCTTTCTCCTTTAACTTCTGCTGTTTTGCTTCAATTTCATCACTGAAGTATTTAGCATGTCTCAATACTTCATCTATTTTCTTGTTTTGCCAATCTACCGTATGCTGTTTAATCGGTGAGTAGACAAAATATCGGAAAAGTAATATCGAGATACAGAAATATCGAAGTTAAAATATCGATGGAACAAAATATCTCTGTTATTAATATCGATGAATAAAATGTCGATATTGTTATGTGTAGTAAAATATCGAGGTATAGTATATCGAAAGACATAATATCGTGTATTAAAAATATCGAAAAAGGATAGTATTATGTTATTGTGTTATTTATAAAAATTATTGTTTATAAGTGTTTGAAAATGTTTATTTAAGTGTATTAAAAATAATAATTTTGTTAATATTAATATAATATTTTTAATTTTGATATATAATTTTAGGAGCGGGATGTTGGGTTTATAGGGGATAAGGGTGGGGAGTGTTTTAAAAATATATATATGAAATTAAAAATGTAATAAAAATTTGTAGAATTTGAATTAAAATTTAGAAAAAAATAGCAATATTTAGATTTAAAATTTGATATATAATTTAAGGAGCGGGATGTTGGGTTTATAGGGGATAAGGGTGGGGAGTGTTTTAAAAATATATATATGAAATAAAAAATGTAATACATTTTTTTAGAATTTGAATTAAAATTTAGAAAAAATTTGCAATATTTAGATTTAAAATTTGATATATAATTTAAGGAGCGGGATGTTGGGTTTATAGGGGATAAGGGTGGGGAGTGTTTAAAAAATATATATATGAAATTAAAAATGTAATACATTTTTGTAGAATTTGAATTAAAATTTAGAAAAATATTGCAATATTTAGATTTAAAATTTGATATATAATTTAAGGAGCGGGATGTTGGGTTTATAGGGGATAAGGGTGGGGAGTGTTTTAAAAAGATATATATGAAAATAAATATTTAAAAAAAAATTTGTAGAATTAGAATTACATTTTAGAAAAAAATAGCAATATTTAGAATTTAATTTAGATATATAATTTAAGGAGCGGAATGTTGGGTTTATAGGGGATAAGGGTGGGAAGTGTTTTAAAAATATATATATGAAATTAAAAAAGTAATAAATTTTTGTAGAATTAGAATTAAAAGTTAGAAAAAAATGGCAATATTTAGATTTAAAATTTGATATATAATTTAAGGAGCGGGAGGTTGGATTTATAGGGGATAAGGGTGGGGAGTGTTTTAAAAATATATATATATATGAAAATAAATATTTTAAATTTTTTTTGTAGAATTAGAATTAAAATTTAGAAATAAATTGCAATATTTAGATTTGAATTTGGATATATAATTTAAGGAGTGGGATGTTGGGTTTATAGGGGATAAGGGTGTGGAGTGTATTAAAAATATATATATGAAAATTAATATTTTAATAAATTTTAGTAGAATTTGAATTAAAACGTAGAACAAAATATCAATATTTAGATTTTAATTAGGAAAAAAAAATTATTAGTGGGATGTTGTGTATATAGGGGTTAATGGTGGGTAGTGTTTAGGAAATAAATATTTTATTTAATTATGTATGAAATAAATTTCAAAATAAATTTTGGAATTAACTAGAAAATTTAATTATTAAATAATCATGTAAAAAAGTGGGAATTTTGGTTTATAGGGGATAAGGGTGGTTATTTTTGTAGAAATATCTTTAATATTTTATTATAAAAAAAAATATTCAAATTAGTAATTACATTTTACATTTGAAATATTAAATTATAATACATATTTAATAAGTGGGATTTTGGGGTTATAGGGGATAAGGGTGGGGAATGTTTGAGAAATATATATACAAATTACTATTTTTACAAATTTATTTACATTTACAATTGTAATTTCTATTAAAAATAAACCTTTATAAGAAGATATTTATGTTCATAAAAGGGATGTAGAATTAATAGGGGATAAGGGTGGGTAGTGTGTAGAAATTACTAATTTAAAAAAAATATCTAAAAAAAATTGCTACCCTAATTTATATAAATTTGAGTGGGAATAGTAAATTATTGATGGTGAGTGTCCAGCACCTACTCTAATTTAGTATAGAGTGGAGTGGGAATAGTCAATTATTTATGGTCAGTGTCCAGCACCTACTCTCATTTATTATAGACTGGAGTGGGAATAGTAAATTATCTATGGTCAGTGTCCAGCACCTACTCTAATTTATTATAGACTGGAGTGGGAATAGTAAATTATTTTTGGTCAGTGTCCAGCACCTACTCAAATTTATTATAGACTGGAGTGGGAATAGTAAATTATTTATGGTCAGTGTCCAGCACCTACTCTAATTTATTATAGACTGGAGTGGGAATAGTAAATTATTTATGGTCAGTGTCCAGCACCTACTCTAATTTATTATAGACTGGAGTGGGAATAGTAAATTATTTATGGTCAGTGTCCAGCACCTACTCTAATTTATTATAGACTGGAGTGGGAATAGTAAATTATTTATGGTCAGTGTCCAGCACCTACTCTAATTTATTATAGACTGGAGTGGGAATAGTTAATTATTTATGGTCAGTGTCCAGCACCTACTCAAATTTATGATAGACTGGAGTGGGAATAGTAAATTATTTATGGTCAGTGTCCAGCACCTACTCTAATTTATTATAGACTGGAGTGGGAATAGTAAATTATTTATGGTCAGTGTCCAGCACCTACTCAAATTTATTATAGACTGGAGTGGGAATAGTAAATTATTTATGGTCAGTGTCCAGCACCTACTCTAATTTATTATAGACTGGAGTGGGAATTGTAAATTATTTATGGTCAGTGTCCAGCACCTACTCTAATTTATTATAGAGTGGAGTGGGAATAGTAAATTATTTATGGTCAGTGTCCAGCACCTACTCAAATTTATTATAGACTGGAGTGGGAATAGTCAATTATTTATGGTCAGTGTCCAGCACCTACTCTAATTTATTATAGACTGGAGTGGGAATAGTAAATTATTTATGCCCAGTGTCCAGCACCTGCTCTAATTTATTATAGACTGGAGTGGGAATAGTAAATTATTTATGGTCAGTGTCCAGCACCTACTCTAATTTATTATAGACTGGAGTGGAAATAATAAATTATTTATGGTCAGTGTCTAGCACCTACTCTAATTTATTATAGACTGGAGTGGGAAAAGTAAATTATTTATGGTCAGTGTCCAGCACCTACTCAAATTTATTATAGACTGGAGTGGGAATAGTAAATTATTTATGGTCACTGTCCAGCACCTACTCTAATTTATTATAGACTGGAGTGGGAATAGTAAATTATTTATGGTCAGTGTCCAGCACCTACTCTAATTTATTATAGACTGGAGTGGGAATAGTAAATTATTTATGGTCAGTGTCCAGCACCTACTCTAATTTATTATAGACTGGAGTGGGAATAGTAAATTATTTATGGTCAGTGTCCAGCACCTACTCTAATTTATTATAGATAGGACTGGGAATAGTTAATTATTTATGGTCAGTGTCCAGCACCTACTCTAATTTATTCTAGATTGGACTGGGAATAGTTAATTATTTATGGTAAGTGTGCAGCACCTACTTTCATTTATTATAGATGGGAGTGGGAATATAAAATTGTTTAGGTTTACTGAGCAGCAGCTACTGTATCCTATTGTACAGTGGAGTGGTAATGGGAAATTATTAATGTTTACTTTCAGCATCTATCTACTACAATTTATTGTAGATTAGAGTGGAAATAGGTAATAGTTTATGTTTAGTGTTTTAAGTATTTATCATGTTTTGTTATAGTTTGTAGTCGTAATAGTATCTAAATTGTGTATATTTGTTTTTATTGATATAATAAATTTAAATAGCATTTGAATAGTAGAATTAGTTAATTTTACTTTGGAACATGTACTGTAATTATAGTTAAGTGCAGTGCTTATAGTATATTTTGAGGTTTACTGTTTGGTATTTTATGAAATTAAATTACATTGATTTAGTAATAGGAAAACAATTTTTAAATGTATATTAATTGTATTTTATTATTATATTTTGGATTAGTAAAAATTAATTCTATATTTAGAGTTTAGGATAATAAATAATTTTAAAGTTTTAATATGATATTTTTAAAGATATATTTAATGTTATTAGTAAGAAAAAAGTGTGAATATTTAGTATTGGAATAATGGGTAATGGCATTCTGTAATTTTATAATATTAATTGATGTTTATTTTTGTAAAAAATTTTTTTTCTATATGTTAAATATTGATAATGCAAGGTCAATATAAATAATCAGAGAACCACAAATAATAAGACAAGAGCATGGTTTTGAATGTAGTTTTTTTAAATTTTTGTTGTTTATTCATTTGAGTTAGATAATTCAGAAATATCATTATTTACATTGTAATTAAATTCAAACTTATTGCATATAGGTCACAAAAAATGTTAGGTACATTTACAATATTTTGAACAATTTTATTGTAAATTACAAGTATTAATAAAGTAGTAAAATTTAGGTGCCGATCACGATCCGGTAAAAAATATCCCCGTGCGACTCGTATCCGGTCATTTTACCGTACGAATCGTACAAGTGCCGTACGAAGTGGCAATCACGATTCGCATGGTAAAAATTCCATACGAACCGCATTGGGAATATTCCCCCACACGTCCTCGGGTCGGAAAATGTGTCCGACACGTCCTCGGACGATATACCGTACATACGTGAAAGGTGAAGTCCGACCGAGGAATCACGATCCATCCCGTGCGTCCGAGGTTACAACCGTATGGAAAAAACACCGTCCGCACCGAACTCCTATAGCAACCATGGAGACGTGCCCGCATACGCGCCAACCCCCCCCCCCAGCCCCCGTACGTACACGACGACCCCCCCCCAGCCCCCGTACGTACGCGGCGACCCCCCCCCAGCCCCCGTACGTACGCGCCGACCCCCCCCCAGCCCCCGTAGGTACGCGCCGACCCCCCCCCCAGCCCCCGTAGGTACGCGCCGACCCCCCCCAGCCCCCGTACGTACGCGCCGACCCCCCCCCAGCCCCCGTAGGTACGCGCCGACCCCCCCCAGCCCCCGTAGGTACGCGCCGACCCCCCCCCAGCCCCCGTAGGTACGCGCCGACCCCCCCTGTGTGTACACCCGTGTACGGTGCGTACCCCCCGTGTACGTTCGAGTCGTACCCCCACCCGTGTATGTACGGTGCGTACCCCCCCGTGTACGTTCGAGTCGACCCCCCCGTGTACGTTCGAGTCGACCCCCCCGAGTACGTTCGAGTCGACCCCCCTGTATGTACACCCGTGTACGTTCGAGTCGACCCCCCCGGGTACGTTCGAGTCGACCCCCCTGTATGTACACCCGTGTACGTTCGAGTCGACCCCCCCGGGTACGTTCGAGTCGACCCCCCTGTATGTACACCCGTGTGCGTTCGAGTCGACCCCCCCGGGTACGTTCGAGTCGACCCCCCTGTATGTACACCCGTGTACGTTCGAGTCGACCCCCCCGGGTACGTTCGAGTCGACCCCCCTGTATGTACACCCGTGTACGTTCGAGTCGACCCCCCCGGGTACGTTCGAGTCGACCCCCCTGTATGTACACCCGTGTACGTTCGAGTCGACCCCCCCGGGTACGTTCGAGTCGACCCCCCTGTATGTACACCCGTGTACGTTCGAGTCGACCCCCCCGGGTACGTTCGAGTCGACCCCCCTGTATGTACACCCGTGTACGTTCGAGTCGACCCCCCCGAGTACGTTCGAGTCGACCCCCCTGTATGTACACCCGTGTACGTTCGAGTCGACCCCCCCGGGTACGTTCGAGTCGACCCCCCTGTATGTACACCCGTGTACGTTCGAGTCGACCCCCCCGGGTACGTTCGAGTCGACCCCCCTGTATGTACACCCGTGTACGTTCGAGTCGACCCCCCCGGGTACGTTCGAGTCGACCCCCCTGTATGTACACCCGTGTACGTTCGAGTCGACCCCCCCGGGTACGTTCGAGTCGACCCCCCTGTATGTACACCCGTGTACGTTCGAGTCGTACCCCCACACGTGTATGTACGGTGCGTACCCCCAGCGCTACGCGCTGGGGGTACGCACCGTACATACACGTGTGGGGGTACGACTCGAACGTACACGGGTGTACATACAGGGGGGTCGACTCGAACGTACCCGGGGGGGTCGACTCGAACGTACACGGGTGTACATACAGGGGGGTCGACTCGAACGTACCCGGGGGGGTCGACTCGAACGTACACGGGTGTACATACAGGGGGGTCGACTCGAACGTACTCGGGGGGGGTCGACTCGAACGTACACGGGGGGGGTCGACTCGAACGTACACGGGGGGGTCGACTCGAACGTACACGGGGGGGTCGACTCGAACGTACACGGGGGGGTACGCACCGTACATACACGGGTGGGGGTACGACTCGAACGTACACGGGGGGTACGCACCGTACACGGGTGTACACACAGGGGGGGTCGGCGTGTACCTACGGGGGCTGGGGGGGGGGTCGGCGCGTACCTACGGGGGCTGGGGGGGGGTCGGCGCGTACCGGGCCACCTACTCTGGTCGATTCGCGCCGTACTTCGCTTTTGCGGCACTTTTTGGGTGCCGTGAAAATATTGCCGTCCGGACTGCTGTCGGTTCGAATCTTAATTCCTGGTTCGTGAAACGCTGCCTGAGAGCGTCCCGACGTCACGTCACAGCATTGCCGGATCACATTCGTATGTATATTTTCGTCGGTCGGTGTTTTTTACGATTCGTACGGAAATGGTGTTTCCGTGCGAATCGTAATTCCATGTTTGTAAAGTTTTACAACCGGGTACGAGTCGGACGGGGAATTCGCTCCGACCGACGGTTCGTACGCGGTTTTTAACGGATCGTAATCAGCACCTTAGTGTTTTAAATTAAATTTAACATAGAAATAGCATTTGTCAATATTAATACAACAGTTTTTGCAAAACTTTTCATATATGAACATTTTAATATCTGTATGACAAACATGTTATATGTTTTTTATTAATATTAATATGTAAAATATTAATATTAATTTTTTGTACAATGTTTTCAAAACAAACATATTTTTAACATAAATAAAATTATTGCATTTATAAAAAAAAAAATTAACAATTTTTAATACATTGTTTTGTAGTATTTTATTTTTACTAGTTATAATAATAAATATTTAAGATTTTTTAATATTTATTTTTATAATTTTACACATTAGGAACATTTGTAGACAATTTTTAGGTACATGAACAAAATAGGTGTATTTTAGCTAAATAATAGAAAATATTTGTGTGTGAATTTAATTTTTACCTGATTTAATGAGGGTTTTTTGGTATAGTTAAATGTTTTATTATCTTTTGGGCTCTCTATTTTGTAACCCGCTAATGTTGTTTTGGGTCATTTGGTTTGAAGGGAAGCTCGCGGTTGGGAGTTACTTCGCGTCGTGAAAGGTAAGGTTTGTTTTATATGTTTTAGATGGTTTAAAACTTTATTTTGAGCCTAGTTAGATACTGTTTAGTGTAGCTGTATATATATTAGTTATATTTGGAAAGGTTATGGTGCCGATCACGATCCGGCAAAAACCGGGTACGAACCGTCGGACGGAGCATAATCTCCGCCCGACGCGTACCCGGTCGTCAAATTTTAACAAACAAGGAATTACGATTCGCACGGGTACACCATTACCGTACGATTCGTAAAAAAGCCCGACCGAACAAAAAACACCTACCAATGCGATCCGGGAAAGCGCCGACCTGACGTCGGGACGCACGCAGCCAGCCATTCACGACCCAGGAATCACGATTCGCACCGACGTCAACCCGCACGGTCAATATTTTGCGGCAGCCAAAAACTGCCGGGAAATCAGGACGACGCGAACAAGGACCACCAGTACGCGACGGACAGACGACGCCGCGAACAAGGAGGACCAGTACGCGACGGACAGACATGGACCCGAACCTACGAGTCATCCCTGCCCTCATAGCAGTCCACCTCCTCTACAGGTTACGACGCAGACGCCGCAGAAGGTCAGAATAACTAAGGGAGGGGGGAAAGTGGGGTGGGGTGGGGGTGGCACGACCAGGGCAGGCCACAAAACAACCACATGAGTCACACACCACACATGGCCTGGACATACCTGACTCCCATGCCCTGGTCACCACGAGGGGGTGGGGGCGTGTCCTGATAAGCCAGCGACCGCCACAACGGAAGTCCGTCACCACGCGAACCGGCAACACAACCAGACAGGTACATCCCGTACCCACGCCTGAAGAGCGTGGGTACGAGTCGGACCACGCCCACACACGTCACCCCAACAATGGCGGGACGGATCGCACCCACGTGGCAAAGGCCTGGGTACGGGCCGCACAAACATCACATAGCGTGGGGACGGATATGTATGGACCCTACCCCCACCACGTATGCATGGAGCGTACCCCCCATGCCAACAGTGTAAGAACGACCCGTACCCCCACCCGCGGACGTACGGAGCGTACCCCCCATGCCAACAGTGTAAGTACGACCCGTACCCCCACCCGCGTATGCATGGAGCGTACCCCCCATGCCAACAGTGTAAGAACGACCCGTACCCCCACCCGCGGACGTACGGAGCGTACCCCCCATGCCAACAGTGTAAGTACGACTCGAACCCCCACCCACGAATGCAAGGAGCGTACCCCCCAGCCCAACAGTGTAAGTACGACCCGTACCCCCACCCGCGGACGTACGGAGCGTACCCCCCATGCCAACAGTGTAAGTACGACTCGAACCCCCACCCACGAATGCAAGGAGCGTACCCCCCAGCCCAACAGTGTAAGTACGACCCGTACCCCCACCCGCGGACGTACGGAGCGTACCCCCATGCCAACAGTGTAAGAACGACCCGTACCCCCACCCGCGTATGCATGGAGCGTACCCCCCATGCCAACAGTGTCAGTACGACCCGTACCCCCACCCGCGGACGTACGGAGCGTACCCCCCATGCCAACAGTGTAAGTACGACTCGAACCCCCACCCACGAATGCAAGGAGCGTACCCCCCAGCCCAACAGTGTAAGTACGACTCGAACCCCCACCCACGAATGCAAGGAGCGTACCCCCCATGCCAACAGTGTAAGAACGACCCGTACCCCCACCCGCGGACGTACGGAGCGTACCCCCCATGCCAACAGTGTAAGTACGACCCGTACCCCCACCCGCGGACGTACGGAGCGTACCCCCCATGCCAACAGTGTAAGTACGACTCGAACCCCCACCCACGAATGCAAGGAGCGTACCCCCCATGCCAACAGTGTAAGAACGACCCGTACCCCCACCCGCGTATGCATGGAGCGTACCCCCCATGCCAACAGTGTCAGTACGACCCGTACCCACACCCGCGGACGTACGGAGCGTACCCCCCATGCCAACAGTGTAAGTACGACTCGAACCCCCACCCACGAATGCAAGGAGCGTACCCCCCAGCCCAACAGTGTAAGTACGACTCGAACCCCCACCCACGAATGCAAGGAGCGTACCCCCCATGCCAACAGTGTAAGAACGACCCGTACCCCCACCCGCGGACGTACGGAGCGTACCCCCCATGCCAACAGTGTAAGTACGACTCGAACCCCCACCCACGAATGCAAGGAGCGTACCCCCATGCCAACAGTGTAAGTACGACTCGAACCCCCACCCACGAATGCAAGGAGCGTACCCCCCAGCCCAACAGTGTAAGTACGACCCGTACCCCCACCCGCGAATGCAAGGAGCGTACCCCCCTGCCCAACAGTGTAAGTACGACCCGTACCCACACCCGCGGACGTACGGAGCGTACCCCCACCACACCAGTGTCAGTAGACTCGTACCCTCACCTCGAATGCATTGTGCGTACCTCCACCGTGTATGTGCCAAGCGCACATATCCAGAAATCGGAGGTGTGTGTGCAGAGTCCTCCCAGCAGTGCCCTGACACAGGAGGGGTGGGTGACTATCACTCCCAGCAGTGCCCTGAGACAGGAGGGGTGGGTGTGGAGTCCCCCCAGCAGTGCCCTGACACAGGAGGGGTGGGTGCAGAGTCCTCCCAGCAGTGCCCTGAGACAGGAGGGGTGGGTGCCTATCACTCCCAGCAGTGCCCAGACACAGGAGGGGTGGGTGTGGAGTCCTCCCAGCAGTGCCCTGACACAGGAGGGGTGGGTGCAGAGTCCTCCCAGCAGTGCCCAGAGACAGGAGGGGTGTGTGCAGAGTCCTCCCAGCAGTGCCCTGAGACAGGAGGGGTGGGTGCCTATCACTCCCAGCAGTGCCCAGAGACAGGAGGGGTGTGTGCAGAGTCCTCCCAGCAGTGCCCTGAGACAGGAGGGGTGGGTGACTATCACTCCCAGCAGTGCCCTGAGACAGGAGGGGTGGGTGTGGAGTCCCCCCAGCAGTGCCCTGACACAGGAGGGGTGGGTGCAGAGTCCTCCCAGCAGTGCCCTGAGACAGGAGGGGTGGGTGCCTATCACTCCCAGCAGTGCCCAGACACAGGAGGGGTGGGTGTGGAGTCCTCCCAGCAGTGCCCTGACACAGGAGGGGTGGGTGCAGAGTCCTCCCAGCAGTGCCCAGAGACAGGAGGGGTGTGTGCAGAGTCCTCCCAGCAGTGCCCTGAGACAGGAGGGGTGGGTGCCTATCACTCCCAGCAGTGCCCAGAGACAGGAGGGGTGTGTGCAGAGTCCTCCCAGCAGTGCCCTGAGACAGGAGGGGTGGGTGACTATCACTCCCAGCAGTGCCCTGAGACAGGAGGGGTGGGTGTGGAGTCCCCCCAGCAGTGCCCTGACACAGGAGGGGTGGGTGCAGAGTCCTCCCAGCAGTGCCCTGAGACAGGAGGGGTGGGTGCCTATCACTCCCAGCAGTGCCCAGACACAGGAGGGGTGGGTGTGGAGTCCTCCCAGCAGTGCCCTGACACAGGAGGGGTGGGTGCAGAGTCCTCCCAGCAGTGCCCAGAGACAGGAGGGGTGTGTGCAGAGTCCACCCAGCAGTTCCCTGAGACTGGAGGGGTGTAACACATGTGTGTGAGGCCAGAATTATCCACATGCATACTGGCTACAAGGGAACATGTCCCCATGAACTCATGTCAACAGACTCCACACACAAGTACAGTGATCACCAAGGATGCCACGATTGTCGCAGGTGGAGACATGGCCCTGCATGCATGGCCAAAGTAGAAGGGCTCCGTCACACACACAGCTCATGTAGACACAGCTCTGCGCTAAACATTGGGAACACCCTGCAGGGAAGAAAGCTGGGTACACAGAGGAAGGAATACACCCTTGGACAAGTGCACCATGCAGTAACTGCCTACATGAACAAAGAAAGTTAGCCAACACCTTGTGATGGCACACAGATCACAGGGTCCCACCAATGAGCAGTACACTACTACATATCCCACACACCCAAACCCTTACACACCACCCAAAACCATGTAGCAGCCCCACCAACACCAATACCAGCATAGCAGTAGTGTGATAATGAAAACAAAATTAAGCTTTATTCAGCAGGAGCACAATGTCCGTGGATCGCAGGCAGTTCAATCTTCACAAAGCCCATAGGGCAGTCAATGATTCTCAGCTGGATGGGGGACACAGTGGGATGCGTGTCCCCTACCTTGCCTGCACAGTCAAATGGCATCGTCTTCCACACTGGTGAGGGCATCAGGGGGGGGGGGAGCAACAGGCACCGCAGGGACATCAGGGCAAAGGGGCGGCGTTGTGGGTGCAGGGATGGAGGAGTCCACCACAGGGGGTGGGTCAGTGCCAAAGGCGGAGGCCAGGATGGCACTACACACCTTTGCAAGGTCCTCAAGGGAGTCCCCTGCACCCGAAGGGACCTCAGGCCCCAAGGAGGGGGGGGGGTCAGAGGGATGGGTCGCAGCGCCACCGGGGGAGGGTGGAGACAGGGGGGGAGACTCAACCACCCTGACCGGGGACCTCCTTGACCGCTTGCGTGGTGGTGTAACTGTGGGGCTCAGGGACAGAGCGGCCATGAAGGAGTCCTTGGGGGAGATGTGGCCAGGAGAGCTGAGGGGAGGGGATTTGGAGGGAGTGGACTGGGTGGAATGCGGACTCCCACTATGGCTGCGTGTCACACGTTTGCCCCCCGACCCAGTGGGTGTGCCTACCTCACCCTGTGTGTGCGTGTCAGGAGGAGTGCGGTGGACCTTCCCTGCTGGTGTGGTGCCCGTGTCCGTTGATGTGGGTGCATGCCGACGTCTGGGTGTACGTGTGACAGGCATGGGAGTGGGAAGTGTGGATGGGGCAGGGGTAGGTGGGGGGAGGTCGCGCTGCAGGAGACCCACTGCTGCAGTCAGTGTGGAGTCGATGGACCTCAGCAAGTTGCGTTGGTCAGCCTGCGATGAATGAATGCCCTCCAAGAAAGCCTCGATGTTGGTGAGGGTTTTGCCGTGGGCATGGAGGACATTAAGGATCGCAGCCTGACCAACCTGCAGTTGCCGCTGGATGTCCACAGACTCAGCATTGGCGGCAGCAGTGGAGACAGGGGCAGGGGGTGCGGTGCCTGGCAGGAAGGAGACATGCTGTGACCGGGCACTCTGGGAAGGGACACGAGCAAGTGGGAGGCGGCTGGTGGAAACTGAGGGGGCGGTGCGAGGTGTTGTTCCGCTGTCAGCTGCTGGTGCAGCCTCCGCCCACTCGGAGACATCGTCCCCGGACCTGTCAGCTTCGTAGTCTGATGTGCCAGTCGACAGGTCCTCGGCCACACTCTCCTCCGCCTCTGTCCCACTCGATGTGCCAGACCCGATGTCACGGCTGGCACTGGTGCTCGGTCCCTCCGCCTGGTCTGTGTCCATGTCTCCCTCTGTGTCCCCCGACGATGCTGTGGGCAGGGTGGAGAGACAGAAATTATTCAGACACCTGTACACATCTGTCACATGAGTCCAATCTACATAGGTAACATTGCATGGCCTGAAAAGGAAGATCCCTAACATCTACTGAACAGGGTACCGATGTAGGGCATGAAACACACAGTTGGTTGAGCCACCATGCCACTGAAATACCATGGAGAGCATGAGACAATAGCTAAACACAGGAAAAGGAGTCTGACATAGCACCCAGGCCCTGGGGACAATCCAGCACTGCATCTGCACCACACAGCGTTGGCGAAAATACCGATGACCAGGGACCATATCCATGAACTTGAGACACATGCTGCATAGGTAATGCTGAAAACATGCACAACATGACTCGGTCACTGCACATTGCGTGTGTGTCCAGGCACATCACACACTGCCCAGACCCAGCAAGTGGTAATCAGGATTTAACACATAGGCATTGCCCGCCCCAACAAGACCCTACACGAGGCAAATTGTGGAGACACAGGTGGCACCAACATCTCATGGTCTGGGTGATACACACAGGGGCAGGCAAAAAGCAAGATTGGACGCCAAACAGCCAAGGTGCGCCTGTACAAATAATGAGGTACCAGTGCCCATCCTCAGATGAGTATAACAAGACACACAGGCACTGGCAACTGTGAGTATGAAGAAGGACAATCAGGTCAGGCTGCACAGTGGACACCTGTACAAATTAGCACGTCTATATACATGGTGACAGGGGACAATGGCACAGAGCACAACTTACGCTGTAGACACTGACAGTGGCCACGTTTATGATGACACATACACCACTGAGGAAAAGGTGCCCCAGGGGACAGTAGTGGGCACGCAACTACATGCTACTGAATGGTAATGACTGCAACACACGTCACCATCCCTGCACTATGTGTATCGCACACTCATGCACATCATGTCACAGGCCACTACATAGGACATGCGCGCTGTAAGGCATGACACATGAGAGACCAACTCCCATGTCTGGAGTCAGCATCAGTGCCAACTGACATGGAACCCACATGCAGTGAACTTGACAGTGCACAGGCAAGGTCCCACAACCTGTTACACACCACCCCCACACATGATGCTACAGACATTGTTCCCGTGGACAAAGCGCCAGCCTACATTACCCTGTGAAGGAGTGACTACACACAGACCAGGGAACACATAGCAAGGAGGGGAAGGGTGGCAGGGGCACAGCGCTATACTGGGGCAAACAGGATCTGCACAGCACCTTTAAACCCTGCCAGTGGATTCATGCTACTGTGCCCTTACAAATGCCGGTGACACACAACAAACACACATGTACCTACCCCCTTCCGGCTGCTGCATCGCCTGTAAGCGCCTCTCAAGGTCTGGAAAGACCACCGGCAGCACACGCCTGTGGAGGTGGCTCAGACGGCGGCGGCCGCGGTTCTTGTGGCTCTCAGGTGAGTCCCCCAGCAGGAGCCGTGCAATCCTCCGCGTCCAGCACCGGATATCCTGCCAGCGTTTCCTCACCTGGGCCAGGCGCCGCCTCCGACCATCCACACCCCTCACGGCACTGACGGCGGTCAGCCAGATCTGCTCCTTGGCAGTGGCGCCTACCTGTGAGGAGGAACAAGTGACACCACATCAATACACCAGCCACATGTCACAGAGAGACATATGGGTACAAATTAGCTGGTAACAACAAGGCATGTCATGCAGCCAACGCATTGCACCTTTGTCATAGGGACATCATCCCCTGGTGAGGGAAAAAGCACTACGTGCCACAGTGGGTACACAGGTGGAATGATGGCAATGTCACAATCAATGATCAAGGCTCACACTGTGCATCACACCCACCCCTCCTGGCTCAGGGCACTGCTGGGAGGACTCCACACCCACCCCTCCTGTCTCAGGGCACTGCTGGGAGGACTCTGCACCCACCCCTCCTGTGTCAGGGCACTGCTGGGAGGACTCTGCACCCACCCCTCCTGTCTCAGGGCACTGCTGGGAGGACTCCACACCCACCCCTCCTGTCTCAGGGCACTGCTGGGAGGACTCTGCACCCACCCCTCCTGTCTCAGGGCACTGCTGGGAGGACTCCACACCCACCCCTCCTGTGTCAGGGCAATGCTGGGAGGACTCTGCACCCACCCCTCCTGTCTCAGGGCAATGCTGGGAGGACTCTGCACACACCCCTCCTGTCTCAGGGCACTGCTGGGAGGACTTTGCACCCACCCCTCCTGTCTCAGGGCACTGCTGGGAGGACTCCACACCCACCCCTCCTGTGTCAGGGCAATGCTGGGAGGACTCTGCACCCACCCCTCCTGTCTCAGGGCAATGCTGGGAGGACTCTGCACACACCCCTCCTGTCTCAGGGCACTGCTGGGAGGACTTTGCACCCACCCCTCCTGTCTCAGGGCACTGCTGGGAGGACTCTGCACACACCCCTCCTGGCTCAGGGCACTGCTGTGAGTGATAGGCCCCCACCCCTCCTGTCTCAGGGCACTGCTGGGAGACATCAGGCACCCCCCCCCTGGGACCCCCCCGACAGTACATGGCATGTGTGTTACACCTGGACGCAATGGCAGAAGTCACAGTCACCACATAGGGACAGTCTGTGGCAGTGGCCTATGCACTCACCTGATAACCTGGTCGCCCATACAGCATGGAGTACTGTGGGAGGATCACATCCAGCAGAGCCATGTTCTCCTCCAGGGTGAATGGCTGTGTCCTCTCCACAGCCCTTGACATGGTTCCAGGGAATCAGTAGCAGCAGCTGGTTCGACAAATGCAAAGATGTGCAGGCAAGTGCTCCCTCATGGGACCTGGCTGCCTTATATGTGCCCTTCTGCCCAGTCTCATGCACAGGAGTACAGAGAGATTGGTCACTCACATTTGCATCCTATGTTTCCACCAATCCCTTCAAACCTAGCAGTCTGTGGGTTCTCGATCGGTTTCATTCTCCTGCATGATGTCAGCCCCACAAACACATTGCAACAAAGTAGACAAATCCCAACTGACTTCTGCTGTGCACCTTCCAGAACAATTTCGAATTTTGAACTTGGTCTCCATGACAACCAGCATGCATGTAGGCCTTAATACTTGTCCCCTATGTAATTTGGAGCATCACACACAGGTACGGTGCGTGTGGGGGCCCTAGGGCACCCCAAATGCATGGCAACGGCCCGTACATGCATGCCTACGCTCTCCATCACTTTTGGTCTGCACGCGTATGCGTACTCGTAGTGATAGTGAGCGTAGATGTGAGTGTACGGTCCGTACCACTACGGATACGCATACGCGTGCAGACCCATAGTGATGGTGAGCGTAGATGCGAGTGTTCGGTCCGTACCACTACGGGTACGCATACGCGTGCAGACCCATAGTGATAGTGAGCGTAGATGCGAGTGTACGGTCCGTACCACTACGGGTACGCATACGCGTGCAGACCCATAGTGATGGTGAGCGTAGATGCGAGTGTACGGCCCTATCACTATGGGTCTGCACGCGTATGCGTACCCGTAGTGGTACGGACCGTACACTCGCATCTACGCTCACTATCACTATGGGTCTGCACGCGTATGCGTACCCGTAGTGGTACGGACCGTACACTCGCATCTACGCTCACTATCACTATGGGTCTGCACGCGTATGCGTACCCGTAGTGGTACGGACCGTACACTCGCATCTACGCTCACTATCACTATGGGTCGGCACGCGTATGCGTACTCGTAGTGATAGTGAGCGTAGATGCGAGTGTACGGTCCGTACCACTACGGGTACGCATACGCGTGCAGACCCATAGTGATAGTGAGCGTAGATGCGAGTGTACGGTCCGTACCACTACGGGTACGCATACGCGTGCAGACCCATAGTGATAGTGAGCGTAGATGCGAGTGTACGGTCCGTACCACTACTGGTACGCATACGCGTGCAGACCCATAGTGATAGGGCCGTACACTCGCATCTACGCTCTCTATCACTATGGGTCTGCACGCGTATGCGTACCCGTAGTGGTACGGACCGAACACTCACATCTACGCTCTCTATCACTATGGGTCTGCACGCGTATGCGTACTCGTAGTGGTACGGACCGAACACTCGCATCTACGCTCTCTATCACTATGGGTCTGCACGCGTATGCGTACTCGTAGTGGTACGGACCGTACACTCGCATCTACGCTCGCCATCACGATGGGTACACATACGGCAGCACTCCCACAGTGATTTGGGAACATGCACAGGCCCTCTCAGCAGCAGTACGGCGGATTTTACACATCACTGTGGTGATAGGCGACACACATGTAGGAATAGGGCGGACATACTTGTCCATGGATGGACATACTTGTCCAGGAATGGACATCAAGGCATCGTCTGTGCATTACCACATGTGTGGGGCACAGGTGTCACAGGCTGTGATGTGGAACATGCCTCCTGAGTGGAGAAGGCACCAGATGTATGATGAGATGTGTACATGTGTACTGTGTGAGGGTGCAATGTGTGCCAGGCATGCCCTTGACTCCTTTGACATGTGTGCATGTGGGACTGCGCACTTGGGGTGAGCGTCACTGGCATGGCACGGACACCAACACACGGAAGTGTCCCATGATGCCCGGTACAGGGGTCATGACACATGACTCATCACTACCCACAGTGCACAATGTGACTATGCCATATATGTGTCCGGGATTTACATCGGGTTGATGTTGTAGCACCCTCAAAAGCTGCAGCCGTTGCAGCAACCAACATGTGGCTGTGTGTAGATTGTCATTGCACACTGTTCCCAACACCATGCCACATGTGTTATCGGATGTGAGGTGCACATGTATGCAAGGGACACGGAGTAGCGTGACAAGGCCATGTCAGCAAACTCACAAGGAATGTGTGGGGAGTCATGACATGTGCACCTTCATGGCAAGGTGTGTGGGCTGAACTAGTGTAATGTCATGTGACCTGTGGCTCAAGTGTTCCGCTGCCAGTCTCTGCAATCGGCATCACACTTCTGCTGATGTGTGGGTGTATGTCACTCCTGTCTTGCGTCGGGCAGTGCACTTGCACTGGGACACAGCTATTTTCATGGCGTGGCATGGGGAGGTTCTCAATCACCGTGTGTAGCTGGGTCTTGGAAGGAGTGTCACCTTGCATCCATACGTGTCCTGGGCATGTAGCACATGCCTGACTCCCTATGTGGCATGTGTGTATTGCCAGATTTACATGTGCTCAGTAGACATGAGTTGTTCTCGTAGTGCACTCACTCTTCCTTGTCACTTCCAAATTACTGCAGAGCGCCTCCTGTTGCCCGAAGAATTCCAGACTTGGCCACCATGCAGGAGAATGACACGATCCGGCTCTACCGCTTCACCCAACCGTTGATTCTGGAGCTGACGGCGAGACTGGCACCACACCTGCAACCGCAGCACAGGTATCCTACGGCACTGACACCCCAGCTGAAGGTAATGGCTGCCCTACATTTCCTTGCCACGGGTACCTTCCAATATACCATAGCTCATGTTGGTGGCATGTCCCAGAGCATGTTCAGCGGTGTGCTGCATGATTTCTTGGAGGCCATGTTGATTCACCTGGATGACTTCATCAAGTTCCCAACCCCTGAACAGATGACTGAGGTCAAGCGTGGTTTCTATGCCCTGGGAGGGATGCCCCATGTCATTGGGTCCATAGATGGGACACATGTAGGTTTGGTACCACCACACGCACGGGAGGTGGCGTACCGCAATCGGAAGCACTACCACTCCATCAATGCCCTTGTGGTGTGTCTGTCCAACATGGTGATTTCACATGTCTGTGCTCGTTTTCCAGGATCAGCACACGATGCCTACATCATGAGGCGTAGCGGGATGCCTGATATTAGAATGCAGCTGCGCAACGAACGGGCATGTGTTGTTGGTGGGTACAGTCTGTCTGTCCTGTATTCTGTTTGGCCGAGCAGCACTACCGCTTCGCCAGTTCTAACGATATCCATGTGCTTTCCATTTAGGGGACGCTGGCTATCCCAACATGCCTTGGCTGCTGACACCTCTCCGCAACCCCATCACGCCGGCCCAGCTCCGCTACAACACCGCCCATGGCCGGACAAGGCGAGTGATAGAGAGGACGTTTGGCATGCTGAAGAGCCGATTCAGGTGCCTCCACAAGACCGGCGGCGCACTCCCATATGCCCCGGCGAAGGTCTGCAAGATCTTCATGGTCTGCTGCATGCTGCACAACATGGCAGTTGAAAGAGCTGTGCCACTCATCCTGAATCAACATGACGAGGACCATCCACCCGTGGAGGACAAAGGGCTTGGCAATGGGGCTAGTGATGTGGAGGATGTGGAGCCGCAAGAGGACATCCGGACTCGGCTCATACGCGACTTCTTTGCTTAGTGGTGAGTACCAGTGTCTGAGTGTGCACGCCTTGGTCCCCGTGTGGCATGTGTTGTGATGCGTGTCTCCACCTGCATGTATGGCACGTGAGTCAGAGGTGTGTGTGGGTGTGTCACTGGAGTGATGGTGGCAGTGATGGTAGTATTTCCCCACTCATAATTGTGACCTAGCATGTTGTCATCCATACATGTGTCGAGTCAATGCACATGCAAGTGGCTGTGCTTTTTGTGGCTGACTTCTTGTGTGTCTCTCTTCCCCAGGTACCTGCGCATGCTGTCTTCTGGTTGCATTGTTGTGGCACTGCTATTCCTCATGGACATGGCATCGTGGGCTGACTCAGCGTTACAGGCACGGACACGTTTGGAAGTCTCCATGGGGTAAGGGATGCATCTGGGGTGTATTGGGTGTGGCAGTTGTTCACGATGTGTGCACACTGCCCCGGTCGGGGTTTGGTTCCTCTGAAGACATGTGGCATCCCCATGGGACACGACATGCAGCTGGGTACACCTGAATAGATGGGCTGCCTGGTTGTCAGTCATCAGTGATGGGATAGTGGATTGTGATGAAGGCATCAATGTGTGTGACACTGCCCTCGGACACATACGGTTAACATTGTCTTGACATGGCGTGGGACTTCCACATCAGCGGATGTATGGTGTATGGCAGTCTCTCCGTGAGCAGCTGTGGGTATTTAGCTGTTATCCGACACTTGTGTGCCAGTTCCATGGCTATCACGCATTTGTGCTGCAGAAGGGGGGTGCCAGTGTTGGAGCCACATGTTACTCCACATGATGTGTTCATGTGTACTTCAAGTTGCCTCTGCAATCCCAAACACATGACTATTAAAGGTGTCCCTATGCCTCCAAGGTGCCTCTTCTCAGTCAATGCTGGTGTGTTGGCACGGTGCATCCTGCATGTCTGGCATGGTATTCCCTGATTGTGGCTATGTGTCAATGTGTCGAGTGGCAAGATGCAAGCTGTGTGTGTGTGCTGAGACTGTGTAATGGGCATGATGTCCATGACTGTGTGGGTATTGTGACATGTGCCATCCCCATGCATCCAACGTTGTCCATGACCCCATTCTCTGCATCCACCGGACTCAAGCTTGCAGGACATGGTTCTGCCACCTGTCTACACGTACCTGGGTGCCCCCCAGGACACGGGCCAGGATCCCTGACCTCTGCGCATGACTGTTGCTGTACTCAATGTGTCTGTCAGCACGGTTGTTCGGCCACCCCCTCAGCTGGTTCTGACCATCACGGGTGTGTATGGTGCTCCATGTCTGTCTTGCCTAGAAAACTGTGAGCCATGTGTCCTGTGCCAGACTCAGGCCCCAGGGTGTGGATGGTTGAAGTGAACAGATGACTCAGGCATGTTTAGACTGTACAAGACACATGTTAGGTAATAATGCTACCAGCAGGCATCTACTCTTAATAGTGTGATTTATTATTGGGGGGGGGGGGCAAAGTGAGGGCCTTTCCGGGATTAGGGAATCCAAAGTTCAGTAGGGGAGTTGGTGTCCTTGCCATTGGAAATCCTCAGAGTCCATGCCACAGTCTTTGTCAACATTGGTCA
This sequence comes from Triturus cristatus, assembly GCF_964204655.1. Lineage (NCBI taxonomy): Eukaryota > Metazoa > Chordata > Amphibia > Caudata > Salamandridae > Triturus > Triturus cristatus. The sequence continues at coordinate 15,325,467 of NC_140582.1, forward strand.
GCCAATGACCAGCAGGGCCATGTGGCAGAGAATGTCTCTTGATGCTGTGATGCTGTTGCTCCAGTGGGCCAGGTGCCAGGCCAGGTGTCCTGGGAGATGGTGATGTAGCAGCCACCCTCACGGTCCTTTCCGTGGACGACCCGGCTTCCTGCGGGGAACCTCAGCAGCAGGCCGTGAGGACGTCTGGGATGCTCCGTCGGATGTTTCCTCCTCCTCCTCATGATCCCTCCCTGTGGGTGGTGATGTTCTCCGCCTTCTGGCACAGGGAGGGTCGGCCATGGTGTCGGCCATCCGACGGAGTTCAGCGTGAATCCCCTGGGACGCCGTCACTTGCTGAGCCTGTCTGTCCTCCATCCTCCGTTGGTGTAGCTGTAGACAGGCTATTAGCTCCGCATGTTGCTGGGCCTGCTGTACCTTGATCCCCTCGAGGACGGACACAACCTGGGCCATGCCCGTGGTGTCCTGCCGGTATGAGTCCAGGATGTTACGGACATGGGAAAATACCGGATCCCCAGCCAACTGGTCAGGCTCGCGCCTCCGCCGTCCTCCACTCCCACCACCCCTGCCCACTTGCGTCTGGCCTGCACTTGTGGGCACATCGGGTCTCCGGGACCCCTGAGGGGTGGCATTGGCGTTGTCGCCTGCCTCCTCCTGGGTGCCCGGGACACCGTGTCCCTCCTGGCGAGCCTGGCTGCATTGTGGTGTTGGGGCAGGGATCCTGGGTGTCTCCTGGGATGTGGCAGGAGTGGGGGTGGTGGTTGGCACGGTTGTACCTGACGCAGGTGCTGCAGGTGGTTGGACACCAGAGGGGCCAGGTCGGTCGGGGTCGTCCGCAGAGTGGTGAGAGTGGTCGCTGCCGGTGGGATCGGTCTCCTGCAGATCCGGGTCCTGTGAGTGTTCCCCCCCAGTGTTGGGGGGTGCAGCACGACGTTGACCTGTGTGTGAGAGAGACAATGTTAATTTTGATCCATGCAACATCCATGTTTCATCCGTTACAAAGTTGGCACATTTCCTCTTGGAATTAGGATCTGTCTTGCATTCCACTCACAGTGCACTTGTGCATGTGTGTGTCCCTTGGGCACCAATTTGGCCCCTTTAACTATGTGTGGCACAGTGAACTTGCTGCGTCAAGTGTGACTGCAGTCAGCAGTGGAGTGTGCATGTGTGCCGAGCTATGCATTTGCGCCTTCCTTGTAGCACTGTACATGTGCACATGGAGTGGATCCACACACTTATATGATGCAGGTGGCTGTCCTTGTGCTCGTGTACAGGTTGTAACATGGCCCTGCGTTTTGCCATGATGAAGAGGGGGGGTTCTGGCACTGGCCACCCTTGTCTACATGCACGCAGTCCACCTGCTGACGAGCAGACATTCCCACACACCAAAGGACTGATTTGCTCTCCCTGTGTCTCCCTCCTTCTCTGTCCCCCTCTCCCTCCCTCTCTGTCCCCCTCTCCCTCCCTCTGTGTGTCAGCCTCCTCCCTGTGTCCATCTTCCTGTGTCTCCCTCTCTCTCTGTCCCCCTCTCCCTCCCTCTCTGTCCCCCTCTCCCTCCCTCTGTGTGTCAGCCTCCTCCCTCTGTCCGTCTCCCTCCCTCTCAGTCCCCCTCTCCCTCCCTCTCTGTCCCCCTCTCCCACCCTCTGTGTCCCCCTCTCCCTCCCTCCGTGTGTCAGCCTCCTCCCTCTGTCCGTCTCCCTCCCTCTCAGTCCCCCTCTCCCTCCCTCCCTGTCCCCCTCTCCCACCCTCTGTGTCCCCCTCTCCCTCCCTCCATGTGTCAGCCTCCTCCCTCTGTCCGTCTCCCTCCCTCTCAGTCCCCCTCTCCCTCCCTCTCTGTCCCCCTCTCCCTCCCTCTCTGTCCCCCTCTCCCTCCCTCCGTGTGTCACACTCTGTCACCTTGGCCCAGCTTCCTGGGCACACACTGTTAGCAGATCTTTGAGTGGCCCTTGGCCTGTTGATGTGAGTTTGTTTCTGATCTCCAGGCACCCATTTTGTCTGCTGTGTGTCTGTGCGCTGCTGCTGTGGTGGTGTGTGCTGCCACTCTTTCACACTGTTGGCTGTTCATTAGCTGCTGGCATGTGCAAAACAGTGCCTTCACCCCCATGTGTTGATGCAAGGCGTCCGCCATTTGCTGGCAAGTCATTCCTGTGTTGGGACACAGTGTTTGTCTGGCTGTGACCTAGGCCATATGGGCAGAGGGCATTGTTGTCTGCTTTGGAGTCGCACTATGTGATTCTTGGTGCCCAGCCTCCCGCCATCCGGGTTACCGTGTCATGTGTTGTTGTCTTCTGTGGCCTGTGACTTGACATTGTCCAGCTGGGTGCATGGGGCATGGTGGCAGCAGTGGCATGTGCCTGCTCATGGAGTGTGGTTGAGTAATGCGATGGCTTGTGGTGGTTGCGTGCCTGTTATTAATTTTGGTTGTGGTTGCAGTTCCCCCCATGTGATGTGCGTTGTTTGTGTACTCACCCGGGTCTCGGAGTCCTTCTACTCCTTCAACTGCCTCCACCGGCAGTATGGCCATCACCCTCTCCTCCCAGGGATGGTACTGTACGGCTCTGCGGGAGGGCCCTCCTCCGGTGGCGTTGGCCTGGTCGTGTTCCTCCTGCCTCTTGGCTCTGACCCTCCTCCGCAGATCGTACCACCTGTTCTGGCAATCCTGCTTGGTCCTCCTGGTGTCCGCAACAGCATTCACAGCATCGACGATGGTCTGCCACATGGCTGTTTTGGCTGCCTGGCTGGTGCTTCTGACCAATGTTCCAAAGATCTGTGGCTCGACTCTGAGGATTTGATCAACAAGGACCTCCAACTCTCGGTGACTGACCTTTGGATTCTTGGTAGTGGGCATGGTGAGGGGTGTGGGTGGGGATGGTGTGGGTGTGGGGGGGGGGGTGGATGTTGGGGGGGGGTGTGGATGGTTGTGTGTGTGTGTGAATGTGATGAGAGGGTGTTTGTGAGGGTGGTCGTGTGAAGGTGTGCAAGTGTAAGGTGTGGTGTAGCTTGTAGTCTGGTTCTGTGGTGTCTGGCAGCAGTGAGTCTGTTGCAAAGGCTCATGGTTTGTGTGTGTGGGCCCTTTTTATTGGTCCATGGGTGGGTGTGGCAGTTTTTGAATTTTGGGTGGGTGTGTTATAAGGAGTGGTGGTGTATTGGGCCTCTGTTTGTTTTTGGCAGTTGCAGGTCAGTGATTGTGTTATTTTAGTGGTTGTTGGCCATGTTTAGTGGCTGTGTGCCTTTCGAATGGTGTATTCTTGTGTTGTTTTATTTTGTCCTGGTTGTGTACGTGCGTTTTGAGCGTGTGTACGGTGTGTACATGGGCCATTTGGTTGTACGATTTTGTCCTTGTGTGTGGCTTTGTAAGACTCGTACATGCGGTTGTGATGTTGGGGCATGGGGTGCGCTCCGTACTTAGGAGGTTGTGTTGGGGGTGCGCCAGGAACGTACTGGGGTGGGGGTACGACTGGAACGTACTGGGGTGTGGGTAGACGGGGCTATGACACGTCCTGGGGTGGGGGTACGACTCGAACGTACTGGGGTGTAGGTTCACGGTGGTACGACACGTCCAGGGGTGGGGGTACGACTGGAACGTACTGGGGTGTAGGTACACGGGGGGTACGACACGTACAGGGGTGGGGGGGTGTACATTGACGGTGGTACGACACGTACTGGGGTGGGGGGGTGTACATTGACGGTGGTACGACACGTACTGGGGTGGGGGGGTGTACATTGACGGTGGTACGACACGTACTGGGGTGGGGGTACAACTGGAACGTACTGGGGTGTACATGGACGGTGGTACGACACGTACAGGGGTGGGGGGTGTACATTGACGGTGGTACGACACGTACTGGGGTGGGGGTACGACTGGAACGTACTGGGGTGTAGGTACAGGGGGGTACGACACGTACTGGGGTGGGGGTACGACTGGAACGTACTGGGGTGTACATGGACGGTGGTACGACACGTACAGGGGTGGGGGTACGACTGGAACGTACTGGGGTGTAGGTACAGGGGGGTACGACACGTCCAGGGGTGGGGGGTGTACATTGACGGTGGTACGACACGTACTGGGGTGGGGGGGTGTACATTGACGGTGGTACGACACGTACTGGGGTGGGGGGGTGTACATTGACGGTGGTACGACACGTACTGGGGTGGGGGTACGACTCGAACGTACTGGGGTGTAGGTACAGGGGGGTACGACACGTCCAGGGGTGGGGGTACGACTGGAACGTACTGGGGTGTAGGTACAGGGGGGTACGACACGTCCAGGGGTGGGGGGTGTACATTGACGGTGGTACGACACGTACTGGGGTGGGGGTACGACTGGAACGTACTGGGGTGTACATGGACGGTGGTACGACACGTACAGGGGTGGGGGGTGTACATTGACGGTGGTACGACACGTACTGGGGTGGGGGTACGACTGGAACGTACTGGGGTGTAGGTACAGGGGGGTACGACACGTACTGGGGTGGGGGTACGACTGGAACGTACTGGGGTGTACATGGACGGTGGTACGACACGTACAGGGGTGGGGGTACGACTGGAACGTACTGGGGTGTAGGTACAGGGGGGTACGACACGCCCAGGGGTGGGGGGTGTACATTGACGGTGGTACGACACGTACTGGGGTGGGGGGGTGTACATTGACGGTGGTACGACACGTACTGGGGTGGGGGGGTGTACATTGACGGTGGTACGACACGTACTGGGGTGGGGGTACGACTCGAACGTACTGGGGTGTAGGTACAGGGGGGTACGACACGTCCAGGGGTGGGGGTACGACTGGAACGTACTGGGGTGTAGGTACAGGGGGGTACGACACGTCCAGGGGTGGGGGGTGTACATTGACGGTGGTACGACACGTACTGGGGTGGGGGGGTGTACATTGACGGTGGTACGACACGTACTGGGGTGGGGGTACGACTGGAACGTACTGGGGTGTAGGTACACGGGGGGTACGACACGTACAGGGGTGGGGGGTGTACATTGACGGTGGTACGACACGTACTGGGGTGGGGGTACGACTGGAACGTACTGGGGTGTAGGTACACGGGGGGGTACGACACGTACAGGGGTGGGGGGTGTACATTGACGGTGGTACGACACGTACTGGAGTGGGGGTACGACTCGAACGTACTGGGGTGTAGGTTCACGGTGGTACGACACGTCCAGGGGTGGGGGTACGACTGGAACGTACTGGGGTGTAGGTACACGGGGGGTACGACACGTACTGGGGTGGGGGGGTGTACATTGACGGTGGTACGACACGTACTGGGGTGGGGGGGTGTACATTGACGGTGGTACGACACGTACTGGGGTGGGGGTACGACTGGAACGTACTGGGGTGTACATGGACGGTGGTACGACACGTACAGGGGTGGGGGGTGTACATTGACGGTGGTACGACACGTACTGGGGTGGGGGTACGACTGGGACGTACTGGGGTGTAGGTAGACGGGGCTATGACACGTACTGGGGTGGGGGTTCGACTGGAACGTACTGGGGTGTACCTAGACGGGTGGGGGTATACATATACGGGGGGTACGTGTCGGACGTACGGGGGCTGGGGGGAGTGTTGGGCGCGTATGCGGGCACATGTCTCCATTGTTGCTGTAGGAGTTCGGTGCGGACGGTGTTTTTTCCATACGGTTGTAACCTCGGACGCACGGGATGGATCGTGATTCCTCGGTCGGACTTGGATTTTCACGTTTGTACGGTAAATCGTCCGAGGACGTGTCGGACACATTTTCCGACCCGAGGACGTGTGGGGAATGATTCCCAGTGCGGTTCGTATGGACTTTTTACCATGCGAATCGTGATTGCCAGTTCGTACGCCACTTGTACGATTCGTACGGTAAAAAGACCCGATACGAGTCGCACGGGGGAATTTTTTACCGGATCGTGATCGGCACCTATGTGTTAGAGTTGAGTGTTGTGTTTTTACGTGTTTTCTACGTTGTGTAGGCATGTTTAGAGAGTTAGGTTTAAGGGGCCCGATTCACAGAACAAACTTAAGACTAAATCCTAAACTTAGTACCATTCTGGTATTCACAGAATGCACCTAGTACTTCTGGTATTCACAGAATGAACTTTCTACTTTTGCTATTCACAGAATGAACTTAGTACTTTTGCTATTCACAGAATGGATTTACGACTCCTAAACTTACGTCCGCACTCGGGCCGGAAATTCCGGCCCGGAGGCGGAGCTTCCGGCCCGGAGGCGGGGCTTCCGGGCCGGAGGCGGAGCTTCCGGCCCGGAGGTGGGGATTCCGGCCGATTTAGCTATGGCCGAGATCTCCACCTCCGGGCCGGAAGCTCCGCCTCCGGCCCGGAAGCTCCGCCTCCGGGCCGGAAGCCCCGCCTCCGGGCCAGAAGCTCCGCCTCCGGGCCGGAATTTCCGGCCCGAGTGCGGACGTAAGTTTAGGAGTCGTAAATCCATTCTGTGAATAGCAAAAGTACTAAGTTCATTCTGTGAATAGCAAAAGTAGTAAGTTCATTCTGTGAATACCAGAAGTACTAGGTGCATTCTGTGAATACCAGAATGGTACTAAGTTTAGGATTTAGTCTTAAGTTTGTTCTGTGAATCGGGCCCAAGGTGTTTAATGTATATTTAGAACTGTTTTAAATGTAGTACTATTGTTAGTAAGTGATTATGTGTTGTTTTATGTGGGTGGGAATGTATGTAGATTAGTATTTATACTTTCGTTTCTAGGTTCTTCGTTTCGGATGGAGTCTTTTTTTTTTTTAAAGAAGTGTGTGTTCGTTTTATTGAACAATATGTTTTTTACACTTCTTTAAATGGATCTGTTTTAATGGAGCGTTTTTTAATGTTTTTATCTATTTTCGGGTTTTTCATGGGTTTCGGATGGATATTTGGTGAATGGATAATGGATTTCATCGACAGTTGTATTTTTGCATTTTTTTTTGGGAAGCTTTTTTTTTTATCTTTGGATTGTGTAACCAGGAAATGGATTTTTCTGAGTTGTGAATACACTTGGTAAGTGAATTTATTAATAATTTTTGTGGGTGGGTATTGTTTAATATTATTGTATATTTTTATTTTATTACAAATATTATTAATGTGTGTAAATATTTTTTTGACAATATGTATAAATATGTTACACACACACAGGTGCCGATTACGATCCGGTAGAAAAAATCCCCGTGCGACTCGTATCCGGTCTTTTTACCGTACGAATCGTACAAGTTCCGTACGAACTGGCAATCACGATTCGCATGGTAAAAAGTCCATACGAACCGCATTTGGAATCATTCCCCACATGTCCTCGGGTCGGAAAATGTGTCCGACACGTCCTCGGACGATTTACCGTACAAACGTGAAAAGTCAAATCCGACCGAGGAATCACAATCCCACCCGTGCGTCCGAACTCACAACCGTATGGTTAAAACACCGTCCGCACCGAACTCCCATTGCAACCATGGAGATATGTGCCCGCATACGCGCCAAACACTCCCCCCAGCACCCATACGTTCGAGTCGTACCCCCACCCCTGTACGTGTCGTACCACCGTCTAAGTACACCCCAGTACGTACGAGTCGTACCCCCACCTCTGTACGTGTCGTACCACCGTCTAAGTACACCCCAGTACGTTCGAGTCGCACCCCCACCCCTGTACGTGTCGTACCACCGTGTACCCACACCCCAGTACGTTTGAGTCGTACCCCCACCCCTGTACGTGTCAAACCCCCGTGTACCTACACCCCAGTACGTTCGAGTCGTACCCCCACCCCTGTACGTGTCGTACCACCGTGTACCCACACCCCAGTACGGTCGAGTCGTACCCCCACCCCTGTACGTGTCGTACCACCGTCTAAGTACACCCCAGTACGTTCGAGTCGTACCCCCACCCCTGTACATGTCATACCCCCGTGTACCTACACCCCAGTACGTTCGAGTCGTACCCCCACCCCTGTACGTGTCGTACCACCGTGTACCCACACCCCAGTACGTTCGAGTCGTACCCCCAACACAACCTCCTAAGTACGGAGCACACCCCAGGCCCCAACATCACAACCGCATGTACGAGTCGTACCAAGCCACACACAAGGACAGCACCGTACAACCAAATGGCCCATGTACACACCGTACACACGCTCAAAACGCACGTACACAACCAGGACAAAACAAAACAACACAAGAATACACTATACGAATGGCACAAAGCCACTAAACATGGCCAACAAACACTACAAAAACACCTTCACTGACCTGCAACTGCCAAAAACAAACAGAGGCCCAAAACACCACCACTCCTTATAACACACCCACCCAAACTTCAAACACAGCCACACCCACCAATGGACCAATAAAAAGGGCCCACACACACAAACCATGAGCCTTTGCAACAGACTCACTGCTGCCAGACACCACAGAACCATACTACAAGCTTAACCACACCTTACACTTGCACACCTTCACACAACCACCTTCACAAACACCCCCTCATCACATTCACACACACACACCTGCACAACCACACCCACACACCCACAACCATCCACACACCCCCCCCACCATCCACACCCACACCCCTCACCATGCCCACTAACAAGAATCCAAAGTTCAGTAACCGAGAGTTGGAGGTCCTTGTTGATGAAATCCTCAGAGTCGAGCCACAGCTCTTTGGAACATTGGTCAGACAGACCAGCATTGCAGCAAAAACAGCCATGTGGCAGACCATCGTCGATGCTGTGAATGCTGTTGCGGACACCAGAAGGACCAGGCAGGAATGCCAGAACAGGTGGTACGATCTGCGGAGGAGGGTCCGAGCCAAGAGGCAGGAGGAACACAACCAGGCCAACGCCACAGGAGGAGGGCCCTCCCGCAGACCCGTACACTACCAGCCCTGGGAGGAGAGGGTGATGGCCATACTGCCGGTAGAGGCAGTCGAAGGATTAGAAGGACTCCGAGACCCGGGTGAGTACACAAACAACGCACCTCACATGAGGGGAACGGCATCCACAACCAAAATCACTAACAGGCACGCAACCACCCCAAGCCATCGCATGACTCAACCACACTCCATGAGCACGCACACGCCACTGCTGCCACCATGCCCCATGCACCCAGCTGGACAATATCAAGTCACAGGCCACAGAAGACACCAACACATGACACGGTAACCCGGATGGCGGGAGGCTGGGCCCCAAAAATCACATAGTGCAACTCCGAAGCAGACAACAATGCCCTCTGCCCATATGGCCTAGGTCACAGCCAGACAAACAGTGTGTCCCAACACAGGAATGACTTGCCAGCAAATGGCAGACGCCTTGCATCAACACATGGGGGTGAAGGCACTGTTTTGCACATGACAGCAGCTAATGAACAGCCAACATTGTGAAAGAGTGGCAGCACACACCACCACAGCAGCAGCGCACAGACACACATCACACCCAATGGGTGCCTGGAGATCAGAAACAAACTCACATCAACAAGCCAAGGGCCACTCAAAGATCTGCTAACAGTGTGTGCCCAGGAAGCTGGGCTGAGGTGACAGAGGGTGACACACAGAGGGAGGGAGAGGGGGACAGAGAGGGAGGGAGACACAGGGAGACGGACAGAGGGAGGAGGCTGACACACAGATGGAGGGAGAAGGGGACACAGAGGGAGGGAGACACAGGGAGACGGACAGAGGGAGGAGGCTGACACACGGAGGGAGGGAGAGGGGGACAGAGAGGGAGCGAGACACAGGGAGAGCAAATCAGCCGTGTGGCGTGTGCGAATGTCTGCTCGTCAGCAGGTAGACTGCGTGCATGTAGACAAGGGTGGCCAGTCCCAGAACCCCCCCTCTTTCCCATGGCAAAACACAGGGCCATGTCACAACCTGTTCACGAGCACAACTACAGCTACCTGGATCATATAAGTGTGTGGATCCACTCCATGTGCACATGTACAGTGCTACACGGAAGGCGCCAATGCATGGCTCGCCACACCTGCCCACTCCACTGCTGACTGCAGTCACACTTGACGCAGCAAGTAAGACCGTGCCACACATAGTTAAAGGGGCCAAAGTGGTGCCCAAGGGACACACCCATGCACAAGTGCACTGTGAGTGGACTGCAAGACAGATCCCAATTCCAAGAGGAAATGTCCCAACTTTGAAACTGATGAAACATGGATGTTGCATGGACCAAAATTAACATTGTCTCTCTCACACACAGGTCAACGTCGTGGTTCACCCCCCAACACTGGGGGGGAAGACTCACAGGACCCGGATCTGCAGGAGCCCGATCCCACCGGCAGCGACCACTCTCACCACTCTGTGGACGACCCCGACCGACCTGGCCCCTCTGGTGTCCAACCACCTGCAGCACCTGCGTCAGGTACAACTGTGCCAACCACCACCCCCACTCCTGCCACATCCCAGGAGACACCCAGGATCCCTGCCCCAACACCACAATGCAGCCAGGCTGGCCAGGAGGGACACGGTGTCCCGGGCACCCAGGAGGAGGCAGGCTACAGCGCCAATGCCACCCCTCAGGGGTCCCGGAGACCCGATGTGCCCACAAGGGCAGGCCAGGTGCAAGTGGGCAGGGGTGGTGGGAGTGGAGGATGGCGGAGGCGCGAGCCTGACCAGTTGGCTGGGGAACCGGTATTTTCCCATGTCCGTAACATCCTGGACTCATACCGGCAGGACACCACGGGCATGGCCCAGGTTGTGTCCGTCCTCGAGGGGATCAAGGCCCAGCAGGCCCAGCAACATGCGGAGCTACATGCCTGTCTACTGCGACCCCAACGGAGGATGGAGGACAGACAGGCTGAGCAAGTGACGGCGTTCCAGGGGATTCACGATACACTCCGTCGGATGGCCGACAACATGGCCGACCCTCCCTGTGCCAGAAGGCGGAGAACATCACCACCCACAGGGAGGGATCAGGAGGAGGAGGAGGAAACATCCGATGGAGCATCCCAGACGTCGTCACGGCCTGCTGCTGAGGGTCCCCGCAGGAGGCCGGGTCGTCCACGGAAAGGACCGTGAGGGTCGGCGCTACATCACCATCTCCCAGGACACCTGGCCTGGCACCTGGCCCACTGGAGCAACAGCATCACAGCATCAAGCGACATTCTCTGCCACATGGCCCTGCTGGTCACTGGCTGACCAATGTTGACAAAGACTGTGGCATGGACTCTGAGGATTTCAAATGGCAAGGACACCAACTCCCCTACTGAACTTTGGATTCCAAAATCCCGGAAAGCCCCTCACTTTGTCCCCCCCCCCCCCCCAATAATAAATCACACTATGAAGAGTAGATGCCTGCTGGTAGCATTATTACCTAACATGTGTCATGTAAAGTCTAAACATGCCTGAGTCATCTTTTGTCTTCAACCATCCACACCCTGGGGCCTGAGTCTGGCACAGGACACATGGGTCACAGTGTATTAGGCAAGACAGACATGGAGCACCATACACACCCGTGATGGGCCCAACCAGCTGAGGGGGTGGCCGAACAACCGTGCTGACAGACACATTGAGTACAGCAACAGTCATGCGCAGAGGTCAGGGATCCAGTCCAGTGTCCTGGGGGGCACCCAGGTATGTGTAGACAGGTGGCAGAACCATGTCCTGCAAGCTTGAGTCCGGTGGATGCAGAGAATGGGGGCCTGGACAACGTTGGATGCATGGGGATGGCACATGTCACAATACCCACACAGTCATGGACATCATGCCCAATACACAGTCTCAGCCCACACACACAGCTTGCATCTTGCTACTCGACACATTGACACATAGCCACAATCAGGGAATACCATGCCAGACATGCTGGATGCACCGTGGCAACACACCAGCATTGACTGAGAAGAGGCACCTTGGAGGCATAGGGACACCTTTATTAGTCATGTTTTCGGGATTGCAGAGGCAACTTGAAGTACACATGAACACATCATGTGGAGTAACATGTGGGTCCAACACTGGCACCCCCCTTCTGCAGCACAAATGCGTGTTCGCCATGGAACAGGCACACAAGCGTCGGCTAACAGCTAAACACCCACAGCTGCTCACGGAGAGCCTGCCATACACCATAGATCTGCTGATGTGGAAGTCCCACACCATGTCAAGCCAATGCTAACCGTATGTGTCCGAGGGCAGTGTCACACACATTGAGGCCATCATCACAATCCCCTATCCCATCACTGATGACTGTCAACCAGGCAGACCATCTATTCAGGTGTACACAGCTGCATGTCGTGTCCCATGGTGATGCTACATGGCTGCAGAGGAACCAAACATTGACAGGGGCAGTGTGCATACATCGTGAACAACTGCCACACCCAATACACCCCAGATGCATCCCTTACCCTATGGAGACTTCCAAACGTGTCCGTGCCTGTAACGCTGAGTCAGCCCACGATGTCATGTCCATGAGGAATAGCAGTGCCACAACAATGCAAGCAGCAGACGGCATGCGCAAGTACCTGGGGAAGAGAGACACACAAGAAGTCAGCCACAAAAAGCACAGCCACTTGCATGTGCATTTACTCGACACATGTATGGATCACAACATGCTAGGTCACAATTATGACTGGGGAAATACAACCATCACTGCCACCATCACTCCAGTGACACACCCACACACACCTCTGACTCACGTGCCATACATGCAGGTGGAGACACACATCACAACACATGCCACACGGGGACCAATGCGTGCACACTCAGACACTGGTACTCACCACTAAGCAAAGAAGTCACGTATGAGCCGAGTCCGGATGTCCTCTTGCGGCTCCACATCCTCCACATCACTAGCCCCATTGCCAAGCCCTTCGTCCTCCACGGGTGGATGGTCCTCGTCACGTTGATCCAGGATGAGTGGCACAGCTCTTTCAACTGCCATGTTGTGCAGCATGCAGCAGACCATGAAGATCTTGCAGACCTTCGCCGGGGCATATGGGAGCGCGCCGCCGGTCTTGTGGAGGCACCTGAATCGGCTCTTCAGCAGGCCAAACATCCTCTCTATCACTCGCCTTGTCCGGCCATGGGCGGTGTTGTAGCGGAGCTGGGCCGGCGTGATGGGGTTGCGGAGAGGTATGAGCAGCCAAGGCATGTTGGGATAGCCAGCGTCCCCTACATGGGAAGCACATGAACATCATTAGAAGTGGTGAAGCGGTCGTGCTGGTAGGCTATGCAAAATACAGGACAGACAGACTGTACCCACCAACAACACATGCCCGTTCGTTGCGCAGCTGCATCATCATTTCAGCCATCCCGCTACGCCTCATGATGTAGGCATCGTGTGCTGATCCTGGAAAACGAGCACAGACATGTGAAATTACCATGTTGGACTGACACACCACAAGGGCATTGATGGAGTGGTAGTGCTTTCGATTGCGGTACGCCACCTCCCGTGCGTGTGGTGGTACCAAAGCTACATGTGTCCCATCTATGGACCCAATGACATGGGGCATCCCTCCCAGGGCATAGAATCCACGCTTGACCGCAGTCATCTGTTCAGGGGTTGGGAACTTGATGAAGTCATCCAGGTGAATCAACATGGCCTCTAAGAAATCATGCAGCACATGGCAGAACATGCTCTGGGACATGCCACCAACATTAGCTATTGTATATTGAAAGGTACCCGTGGCAAGAAAATGTAGGGCAGCCATTACCTTCAGCTGGGGTGTCAGTGCCGTAGGATACCTGTGCTGCGGTTGCAGGTGTGGTGCCAGTCTCGCCGTCAACTCCAGAATCAACGGTTGGGTGAAGCGGTAGAGCCGGATGCTGTCATTCTCCTGCATGGCAGCCAAGTCCGGAATTGGTCGGGCAAGAGGCGGCGCTCTGCAGTAATTTGGAAGTGACAAGGAAGAGTGAGTGCACTACGACAACAAATCATGTGTACTGAGCACATGTTAATCTGTCAATACACATATGCTACATACGGAGTCAGGTATGTGCTACATGCCCAGGACACGTATGGATGCAAGGTGACACTCCTACCAAGACCCAGCTACACACGGAGATTGAGAACCTCCCCATGCCACGCCATGGGAATAGCTGTGTCCCAGTGCAAGTGAACAGCCAGACGCAAGACAGGAGTGACATACGCCCACACATCAGCAGCAGTAGGATGCCGATTGCAGAGACTGGTAGCGGAACACTGGAGCCACAGGTCACATGACATTACACTAGGACAGCCCACACACCTTGCCATGAAGGTGCACATGTCATGACTCACCACACATTCCTTGTGAGGATGCTGACATGTCCTTGTCACGCTACTCCATGTCCCATGCATACATGTGCACCTCACATCCGATACCACATGTGGCATGGTGTGCGGAACAGTGTGCAATGACAATCTACACACAGACACATGTTGGTTGCTGCAACGGCTGCAGCTTTTGAGGGTGCTCCAACATCAACCTGATGGGAAGCCCCCACACATACATGACATAGTCACATTGTGCACCGTGGGTAGTGACAAGTCAGGTGTGAGAACCCCTGTACCGGGCATCAGGGGACACTTCCGTGTGTTGGTGTCCGTGCCATGCCAGTGACGCTCACCCCAAGTGTGCAGTACGACATGCACACATGTCAAAGGAGTCAAGGGCATGCCTGGCACACATTGCACCATCACACAGTACATCTGTACACATCTCATCATACATCTGGTGCCTTCTCGACTCAGGAGTAATGTTTCACATCACAGGCCGTCACACCTGTGCCCCACACATGTAGTAATGCACAGACGATGCCTTGATGTCAATTAATGGACAAGTATGTCCATTCATGGACAAGTATGTCCATCCATGGACAAGTATGTCCATCCATGGACAAGTATGTCCGCCCTATCCCTACCTGTGTGCCGCCTGTCACCACTGTGATGTGTGAAAACCGCTGTACTGCTGCGAAGAGGGCCTGTGTACGTTCCCATAGTGATGGGAGTGCTGCCGTATGTGTACCCATCGTGATGGCGAGCGTACAGGCATGTGTAGGGCCCGTACCACTACGAGTAGGCATACGCAAGAACACCCATAGTGGTACGGGCCGTACACACGCCTGTACGCTCCCTATCACTATGGGTGGCCTCGCGTATGCGTACTCGTAGTGGTACGGGCCGTACACACGCCTGTATGCTCCCTATCACTACGTGTACGCATACGCGAGGCCACCCATAGTGATAGGGAGCGTACAGGCGTGTGTACGGCCCATACCACTACGAGTACGCATACGCGAGGCCACCCATAGTGATAGGGAGCGTACAGGCGTGTGTACGGGCCCGTACCACTATGGGTGTTCTTGCGTATGCGTACACGTTGTGGTACGGGCCGTACACACGCCTGTACGCTCCCTATCACTATGGGTGGCCTCGCGTATGCGTACTCGTAGTGGTACGGGCCGTACACACGCCTGTACGCTCCCTATCACTATGGGTGGCCTCGCGTATGCGTACTCGTAGTGATAGGGAGCGTACAGGCGTGTGTACGGCCCGTACCACTACGACTACGCATACGCGAGGACACCCATAGTGATAGTGAACGTAGGCACGCGTGTACGGTCCGTTGCAATGCATTTGGGGTGCCCTAGGGCCCCGGAACGCACCGTACCTGTGTGTGGAGCTCCAAATTACATAGGGGACACATGAGGGACAAGTATTGAGGCCTACATGCATGCTGGTTGTCATGGAGACCAAGTTCAAAATTTGAATGTGTTCTGGAAGGTGCACAGCAGTAGTCAGTTGGAATTCTTCTACTTTGTTGCAATGTGTTTGTGGGGCTGACATCATGCTGGAGAATGAAACCGATAGAGAACCCACAGACTGCTAGGTTTGAAGGGATTGGAGGAAACATAGGATGCAAATGTGAGTGACCAATCACTCTGTACTCCTGTGCATGAGATGGGCCAGCAAGGCAGATATAAGGCAGCCAGGTCCCATGAGGGAGCACTTGCCTGCACATCTCTGTATTCCACGACCCAGCTGCTGCTACTGATTCCCTGGAACCATGTCAAGGGCTGTGGAGAGGTCACAGCCATTCACCCTGGAGGAGAACATGGCTTTGGTGGATGTGATCCTCCCACGGTACCCCATGCTGTATGGGCGACCAGGTTATCAGGTGAGTTCAGTGTCCACTGGCACAGACTGTGTCCCTTTTTAGTGACTGTGACGTCTGCCATTGTGTCCAGGTGTGACACACATGCTTTGTACTGCAGGGGGGGTCCCAGGGGGGGGAATGCCTGATGTCTCCCAGCAGTGCCCTGAGACAGGAGGGGTGGGGGCCTATCACTCCCAGCAGTGCCATGAGACAGGAGGGGTGGGGGCCTATCACTCCCAGCAGTGCCCTGAGACAGGAAGGGTGGGGGCCTATCACTCCCAGCAGTGCCCTGAGACAGGAGGGGTGGGTGCAGAGTCCTCCCAGCAGTGCCCTGAGATAGGAGGGGTGGGTGCAGAGTCCTCCCAGCAGTGCCCTGAGACAGGAGGGGTGTATGCAGAGTCCTCCCAGCAGTGCCCTGAGACAGGAGGGGTGGGGGCCTATCACTCCCAGCAGTGCCCTGAGACAGGAGGGGTGGGGGCCTATCACTCCCAGCAGTGCCCTGAGACAGGAGGGGTGGGGGCCTATCACTCCCAGCAGTGCCCTGAGACAGGAGGGGTGGGTGCAAAGTCCTCCCAGCAGTGCCCTGAGACAGGAGGGGTGGGTGTGATGCACAGTGTGAGCCTGGATCATTGATTGTGTAGTTGCCCTCATTCCACCTGTGTCCTTCCAATGGCACGTACTGCTTTTGGCCTTCCCCCAGAGGATCATGTCCCTATGACAAAGGTGCAATGCGTTGGATGCATACTATGCCTTGTTGTAGACTGCAAATGTGTTCTAATCTGTGTCCCCGTGACATGTGCAAGGTGTATTGATGTAGTGTCACTTGTTCATCCTCACAGGTAGACGCCTCTGCCAAGGAGCAGATATGGCTGGACGCCGTCAGCGCCGTGAGGAGTGCGGATGGTCGGAGGCGGCACCTGTCCCAGGTGAGGAAACGCTGGCAGGATATCCGGTGCTGGACGCGGAGGATCGCACGGGTCCTGCTGGGGGACTCACCTGAGAGCCACAAGAACCGCGGGCGCCGCCGTCTCTCCCACATCCAGAAACGTGTGCTGGCGGTGGTCTTTCCTGACTTGGACAGGCGTCTACAGGACATGCAGCAGCCGGAAGGGGGTAGGTACATGTGTGTGTTTGTTGTGTTTCACCAGCATTTGTAAGTGCACTGTTCCATGGATACACTTCCAGGGTTTATGGTGTTGTGACGATCCTGTTACCCACAGTGTTGCAGGCCTCACCTGCCTCCCTTCCCAACCTTGCAATGTGTTCCCTGGTCTCTGTGTAGTCACTCCATCACAAAGTAATGTAGCCTGACACCTTCTCCAAGTGTACAATGCCTGCAGCGTCATGTGTGGGGGTGGTGTGTAAGAGGTTTAGTGACCTTGCCTGTGCCCTGTCCAGTTCTGGACTTGTGGGTTCCATGTCAGTTGGCACTAATGCTGATTTCAGACATGGGAGTTAATCTCTTGAGTGCGAGGCCTTCCAGCAGGCATGTCCCATGTGGTGGCCTGTGACATGATGTGCATGAGTGTGCGTTACGCATAGTGCATGGATGTTAGCGTGTGTTGCAGTCATTTCCATTCAGGAGCATGGAGTTCTGTGGCCACTACTGTCCCCAGGGGCATCTTTTCCTAGGTATCATGTGTGTAATCCGAGAATGTCGACAATCTCTGTGTCTACAGCATCGCTTGTGCTCTGTGCCATTGTCCCCTGGCACCATGTTTATTGACGTGAGATGTATTACAAGTGTCCACTGTCCAGCCTGACATGATTTTCCAAGTTCATACTCACGGTGGCCATTGCCTGTGTGTCTCGTAGCAATCATCTGATGATGGCCATTTGTACATGATTCTTTGGACAGCCGCACCTTGGGTATTTTGTGTGCAATCTTGAATTATTGCATCCCATGTGTATTTCACCCAGACTAAGAGATGTAAGTGCTTCCTGTGTCTCCACAGATGTGTCTCATGTAGGGGGTGGGTGGGGCGGCCATGGCCTACATGTCAAGACCTGTCATCTCCTTGCTCGGACTGGCCAGTGTGTGATGTTTGTCTGGACATACACTCAAGGTGCAGCGTGGCAGTCAGGGTGGGCATGTTCTCAGTATTACCTATGCTGCATGTGCCTCTAGTTCCTGGATTTGGTCCCTGCTCATCCCAATTTCCTGCCACGCTGTGTGGTGCAGATGCAGTGCTGTATTGTCCCCAGGGCCTTGCTCCTCAGTCAGAATGCAATGTCATCTCATTTGCTATTGTGTCATGCTCTCCATAGTTTTTCCATGCCATGGTGGGTCACACAACTGTGTCTTGCAGGCCCTACGTATGTACCTTGTTTTGTAGTTGTAACTCATCCTTTGTTTCAGGGTATGCACTGTAACCTACGTAGATTGTACTCATGTGACATATGTATACAGGTGTATGATTACTTTCTGTCTCTTCACCCTGCCCACAGCATCGTCGGGGGACACGGTGGGAGACATGGACAAAGACGGCGCGGAGGGACCGAGCACCAGTGCCAGCGGTGACATCGGGGCTGGCACTTCGAGTGGGACAGAGGCGGTGGAGAGTGACCCCGGGGACCTGTCGACTGGCACAACAGACTATGAAGCGGACGGGTCCGAGGATGATCACTCCGAGTGGGCGGTGGCTGCACCACCATCTGACAGCAGCCCTACATCTGGCACCGCCCCCTCCATTGGCATCAGCCGCCTCCCACGTGCTCGTGTCCCTTCCCAACGTGCCCGGTCACCACATGTCTCCTTCCTGCCAGGCACCGCACCCCCTGCCCCTGTCTCCACTGCTGCCGCCAATGCTGAGTCTGTGGACATCCAGCGGCAGTTGCAGATTGGTCAGACTGCGATCCTTAATGTCCTCCATGGCCACAGCCAGGTCCTCAACAACATGGAGGCATACTTGGAGGGCATTCATTCATCGCAGGCTGACCAACGCAACTTGCTGAGGTCCATAGACTCCACACTGACTGCAGCAGTGGGTCTCCTGCAGCGCTACGTCCCACCCCCTACCCCTGCTCCTTCCACACTTCCCACTCCCATGCCTGTCCAACATACACCCAGACGTAAGCATGCAACCACCACAACAGACACAGGCACCACACCAGCAGGGAAGGTCCGCCGCACACCTCCTGACACGCACACACAGGGTGCAGTAGGCACACCCACTGGGTCGGGGGGCAAACGTGTGACACGCAGCCAGAGTGGGAGTCCGCATTCCACCCAATCCACTCCCTCCAAATCCCCTCCCCTCAGCTCTCCTGGCCACATCTCCCCCAAAGACTCCTTCATGGCCGCTCTGTCCCTGAGCCCCACAGTGACACCACCCCGCAAGCGGTCAAGGAGGTCCCCGGTCATGGTGCTTGATTCCCCCCCCCTGTCCACACCCTCCCACAGTGGCGCTGCGACCCATCCCTCTGACCCCCCCCCCCCCTCCTTGGGGCCTGTGGTTCCTTCGGGTGCAGGGGAGTCCCTGGAGGACCTTGCTAAGGTGTGCAGCGAAATCCTGGCCTCCGCCTTTGGCCCTGCCCCACCCCCTGTGGTGGAGTCCTCCATCCCTGCACCCACGACACCTACCCTTCACCCTCCTGTCCCTGCGGTGCCTGTTTCTTCCCCCCCACATGATGCCCTGACCCCTGTGGAAGACGACGGATTGTGACTGTGCAGGCAAGCTAGGGGACACGCATACCACTGTGTCCCCCATCCAGTTGGGACTCCTGGACTGCCCTATGGCCTTTGTTGAAATTGGACTCACGTCATACTAGTTTTTTTATCATGCTGAATAAAGCTATTTATTTTTGCCCTTGGAACACTCCTGCATTGCTGGCCTTGCTGTTGGTGGGGCTGCTACATGGTTGTGGGTGTTGGTCATGTGTTGGGTGTGTGGGAAATGTAGTAGTGTGCTGCTCATAGGGGGGACCCTGGGATCTGTGTGCCATCACACCGTGTTAGCTACCTTTCTCCATTCATGTATGCAGTTGCTGCATGTTGCAATTGTCCCAAGGTGTATTCCTTCCTCTGTGTACCCTGACTTCTTCCCTGCAGGGTGTCCCCTGACTTAGGCACAGAGCTGTGTGTCCATTAGCTGGGTGTGTGACGTAGTCCTTCACCTTTGCACATGCATGCTGAGCGATGTCTCCACCTGCGTCATTCGTGGCATCCTTGGTAGTCATTGTACTTGTGTATGTGGCCTATTGACATGACTTCATGTGTACATGTTTTCTTTTCTGCGCTATGCATGCGTATACTCCCAGCCTCGAACACATGTGGTACATGTACTGCAGGGTCTTTGTGCACCTGACTGACATTTGTGGGCATGGTATCTGTGACTACTCCACCCTTTGCGTTCCATGGGCACTGCTGGGAGTGATAGGCACCCACCCCTCCTGTCTCAGGGCACTGCTGAGAGGACTCTGCACCCACCCCTCCTGTCTCAGGGCACTGCTGGGATGACTGCACCCACCCCTCCTGTCTCAGGGCACTGCTGGGAGGACTCTGCACCCACCCCTCCTGTCTCAGGGCACTGCTGGGAGTGATAGGCACCCACCCCTCCTGTCTCTGGGCACTGCTGGGAGGACTCTGCACCCACCCCTCCTGTCTCAGGGTACTGCTGGGAGTGATAGGCCCCCACCCCTCCTGTCTCAGGGCACTGCTGGGATGACCATGCACCCACCCCTCCTGTCTCAGGGCACTGCTGGGAGTGATAGGCACACACCCCTCCTGTCTCAGGGCACTGCTGGGAGGACTCTGCACCCACCCCTCCTGTCTCAGGGCACTGCTGGGAGTGATAGGCCCCCACCCCTCCTGTCTCAGGGCACTGCTGGGAGGACTCTGCACACACCCCTCCTGTGTCTGGGCACTGCTGGGAGGACTCTGCACCCACCTCTCCAATTTCACAATATGTACGCTCATGACATACACGGATGTGGGTACGCTCCATGCATTCGAGGTGGGGGTACGTGTCGTACTTACACTGTTGTGGTGGGGCTACGCTCCATGCATTCGAGGTGAGGGTACGTGTCTTACTTACACTGTTGGGGTGGGGCTACGTTCCATGCATTCGAGGTGGGGGTACGTGTCGTACTTACACTGTTGGGGTGGGGGTACGCTCCATACGTACGCGGGTGTGGGTACGGGTCGTACTTACACTGTTGGGGTGGGGGTACGCTCCATACGTACGCGGGTGTGGGTACGGGTCGTACTTACACTGTTGGGGTGGGGGTACGCTCCATACGTACACGGGTGTGGGTACGGGTCGTACTTACACTGTTGGGGTGGGGGTACGCTCCATATGTACGCGGGTGTGGGTACGGGTCGTACTTACGCTGTTGGGGTGGGGGTACACTACATACGTACGCGGGTGTGGGTACGGGTCGTACTTACGCTGTTGGGGTGGGGGTACGCTCCATACGTACATGGGTGGGTACGGGTCGTACTTACACTGTTGGGGTGGGGGTACGCTCCATACGTACGCGGGTGTGGGTACGGGTCGTACTTACGCTGTTGGGGTGGGGGTACGCTCAATACGTACGCGGGTGTGGGTGCGGGTCGTACTTACGCTGTTGGGGTGGGGGTACGCTCCATACGTACGTGGGTGGGTACGGGTCGTACTTACACTGTTGGGGTGGGGGTACGCTCCATGCATACGGGTGGGGGTAGGGTCCGTACATTTCCGCCCCCACGCTATGTGATGCTTGTGCGGGCCGTACCCAGGCCTTTGCCACGTGGGTACGAGCCGTCCCGCCATTGTTGGAGTGACGTGGGTGTGGGCGTGGTTCGACTCGTACCCACGCTCTTCAGGCGTGGGTACGGGACGTACCTGTCTGGTTGTGTTGCCTGTTCGCGTCGTGACGGACTCCCGTTGTGGCGGTCGCTGGCTTATCTGGACACGCCCCCACCCCCTCGTAGTGACCAGGGCATGGGAGTCAGGTATGTCCAGGGCATGTGTGCTGTGTGACTTTGGTGGGGGGTTTGTGGCCTGCCCTGGTCCTGCCACCCCCACCCCACCCCACATTCCCCCCTCCCTTAGTTGTTCTGACCTTCTGCGGCGTCTGCGTTGGAACCTGTAGAGGAGGTCGACTGCTATGAGGGCCGGGATGACTCGTAGGTTCGGGTCCATGTCTGTCCGTCGCGTACTGGTCCTCCTTGTTCGCGTCGTCCTGTCGCGTACTGGTCCTCCTTGTTCGCGTCGTCCTGTCTGTCCGTCGCGTACTGGTCCTCCTTGTTCGCGTCGTCCTGTCTGTCCGTCGCGTACTGGTCCTCCTTGTTCGCGTCATCCTGTCTGTCCGTCGCGTACTGGTCCTCCTTGTTCGCGTCGTCCTGTCTGTCCGTCGCGTACTGGTAGTCCTTGTTCGCGTCGTCCTGATTTCCCGGCAGTTTTTGGCAGCCGGAAAATATTCACCGTGCGGGATGACGTCGGTGCGAATCGTAATTCCTGGTTCGTGAATGGCAGGCTACGTGCGTCCCGACGTCAGGTCGGCGCTTTCCCGGTTCGCATTTGTATGTTTATTTTGTTCGGTCGGGGTTTTTTACGATTCGTACGGAAATGGTGTTCCCGTGCGAATTGTAATTCCATGTTTGTAATTTTGTACGACCGGGTACGCGTCGGACGGAGAATATGCTCCGTCCGACGGTTCGTACCCGGTTTTTACAGGATCGTAATCGGCACCTAATTATTTTTGTGATAAGATAAATATATTTTATGTGTTGCATATAATTCAAATATAGTAATTAGTCATTTATTTGTATTGGTTTTTAAAGGAGTGTTTTAGCTATGATGTTTAGGTATTCTAGGCCTTTGGTAGTAGGGTACAATTTTACTTGTTGCTCTAGATATTTATACATTTGTTTAGTTTGTTTAGAGGTTTTCGGAGTTAGCTGAGTTATGGATTGTTCCATTCGGAACTCTTGATAACTCTGTTCTTTTTGTAGGCATGATATAAATTTTTCTATGGTTGGTTTTGTTCTGCCTGTTGATTGTAGGAAGGCGTTATGCCATCCTTCAACTGCGTTATTAGTTTTTGATTCTCCATTTAATGTGCTTCTGTATACATTCCACCAGGGAATTAAGAATTTAGGGTTTCTTCTGTGGCCAGATCTATGTAGTCTGCCGACCCAGGTATCTTCGAAATAGTCCAATAGTGGACTTAGTTTTTCTTCATTTTGTTTGTAGAATGCACTGTCTATTAAAATGTTGTAATGTTCTGTTACGTCTGTGTCAGGGACATAAGCTAGTGCAATTAGTTTTTTTATTTGATATGCGAAAGCTGAATTTGTTGCATATTCAATGCTTAGGGCTAATTTTTGCATGTGTCTCCATAGGCACTGATTAAAATGATAGTAACAGCCTTGGATGGAGGTATGGGGGTGTATTTTTAATATAGTATTAATCATTGCATGTTCAAAATCTAGGATTATTTTTTGTGGGGAAAAGTTATTTGTTTTTTGTTTTAGTGTATTTAATAGTTCAGTGTATGTTGAGTTATGTTTGTTTGGTAATAATGTGTAAATTAATGGTATATTGCAATTGTGGTATAGGACGTGTATTGTATATAGTTGGAAAAAGGGTTTGGGACATATGGTAAAAGTACCATCCATCATCCAGTTTTGTGATTCTTGTAGTTTACAGAGATTATTAGCAGTTCCAAATATTATTATTCTTTTGTCATTGTTTTGATTATCAAAAATGACAAATGGTTCTTTGTTTAAAGTTATAATTTGTTCTGGACTTAGTATAACTTCACTATATGTGTGAGGAATTGGAGTTGAAGTAGTAGTGGTTTTTTTGGTACGTGCTATAGTTCTTTTGAGTGAAGTTACAGATGGCATTTGTGTAGTAGCAGTTTTAGGAATTTTGGGAAGCTGTTCTTTTAAAATCACACTTGTAGCTTTCTGAGAGCTTGTGCTAGCTTCCTTTATAGTTTCCAATGCAGATCTCACTTCTATTTCAGTAATGTTTGGTGGATGGTTATGTTCTCTAGTGTACAGTACTGTTGTTTGTCGTGTTGTAGCACGGCCATAGCACTTATTAGAGTAGTATTTAGTGCATTTCCAGTTAACTTTTAAACCGTACACTTTTTCCTGTGTGTAAGTGTATCCCATATAGCATAATAACATTTTTCCCTTCTGGCTTGTTATGAATTCTGCTCCTTCAGTCATTTTGATGTAGCGTTATCTATGAAAAATATATATTATAGTTATTCTATATGGTCTAGTATTAATTTTCAGTAGAAAAATACCAAATTTTAGTTGAAATATACTTACAAAGTTGGTTTAGATGTGTTTGAGTAGAATGCTTTTTATTCTTTATTTGTAGAATTTTCTCTTAGTATTTTCATTCTCTGGAAAATAAAAGTACATATGTTTTACTAATTGTATCTATATTTTTATAGGGAATGGTTAGGGGATTTGTAATTAGTATTTAATTAGGGTGGTATTTTAATCTATGAGTTAATTTTTGGTAGTGAAATACTTACTTTTGAGTTGTATCTTTTGTGGAGCTGTTCTGTATTTTCTTAGTTTCTTTTGCAGTTTCCTGTAGTTAAAACATGAAATAGAAAGAAGATATTTATTTATGTATAGTGTATGTATAATGTAATAACAATTTCTTACATTAGAGTCTTAAAGAGTATAATATAGTTAACTTACTTTTGATAGTTTTAAATATTTCCTCTATGTTGAGTTCCTTATATTTGCAGTTGCAATTCATGAGATTTTCTTCTTCATTCAATTTCGTATTTTTGGTTCTGGACTGTGAATGAAGCCGAACTTCATTTTATAGTGCTTTGGATATTGTAATTTGTGTTTTATTGGTTAGTTTGAATTAGGAGTGTTTTTATTGGTTAGTTCGAATTTTTTTTTTTTGTATTCTGGTAGTTAGTTTCCTAATAAGGAAAACGCTAATTAGTGGTTTTGTGGTGTATTATTGTAGATGTGTTTTTCTAAAGATTATATTATGTATTGTATGCATGAATTGATAACGTTTAATTTAATAATATAGTTCTTGAATGTAGTAAGGTTGTTCATAATGTTTTAGTTAATAGTTAATATTGTAATCTGTTTTTAAATGTAGTAAATATATTATTGTTCAATATTCTTTTTGTGTAGAGTTAAAAGACATTATTTGGTGTTTATGTTGTTTTATTTTAGTCTTTAATTTAATGTTAGATAGTCGATATTAGTAAAATGGAGATATTTTAGTTGTCGATATTTTAGTTTACGATAATTTGTTATGAAGTCTATGTATATTAATGAGCGTCGATATTTCAGTATTTCGATAATTGTGTTTGCGATATTTTGTGTATCTATATTTATGTATTTCGATATTGTGTGTTCGATATTTTTGTAATGTTTTAAATAAGTATGTGATGTCGATAATAATGTAATCGATAATTTTGTATCGATATATTTGTAGCTCGATTTTGTGTCTTTCGATATTATGTCAGTGATTCGTTTAATCATATCACCAATTTCTGGTCGTAAACCATATGCAAATCTGTATACAAAATGGCTCTAATCCTTTTCACTCAGATTCTCGTCTCCGCTAAACTGCTTCAAATCTTGTATTAGCCTTTCATAGTATGCATGTACTGACTCTTTACTTTCCTGGTGTGTTCGATCGATTTTTACCCAGTCTGTTTCTTTAGGGGGCACTTTATTCGTCAGAAATACCATAACCTGCTCATACTTCTTCATTACCTCGGGGTCTGGTGCTCCTGTTTTAGGATCCCTAGGATATTCATTGGTTGGCCAATTTATCATCAATTTGCATTCTGACCATAGATCTGCTGGGACAATTATGTCAAACAGACTATTCAAATCAATCCATAATACTTTAGATAATTTCACAAATCTGTCTACCTGTCTTTACCACTCAACGGGCTTTTCGCGTAGTCAAGGGAAATCATTTGTAAAAGATAAAATATCCTGTCTCGTCCATGGGACATGTACATATCCTTCTCCTGGAATTTCTCTCATAGGGCACTCTGTCACTACCTTCTCCTTTTCTCTTACAGGAAAGGCTGATAATGTCTTATCTGAGGCATCATCGCGTTTTCTATACCACCTGCTTCTCCATTTATCCACGTCTCCCCATTTTCTCAGCAACATGATTATGTCCTTAATCTGACCTATTCGTCCTGTGGTGTTCATATTTCAATATCCTTTTCAGTGAATTCTACTCAATAACATTTCTGTAAGGCTTTTACCTTTTCAATATCAATACCCATTTCATTTGCTACTTCTTCTAACCTTTCATGCAAGTTTTTCGCTCTCCAGGTTACACTTTTGCACAGAAATAATAATTCTTCATCCTGATAGGTTTTCAATTTTTCTGTCGGGATAGTCCCTACAATTAATTCTTCCAATACCATTCGTAACTTGACCACATCAATTGATTGGCATTCTTTGTCTTTCCTCTGCAAGCTTCTCAACCATTCACTTAGCTCGTCTTTTGATGGTCCTACTCGTTTTTCTATACTTCCGTGTCCAAAATCTTTTTGTGTTTCTGACACTGTCTCTATCATTGTCATACGTCTCTCTGCACAATTCTGATCTACAAATGGATTATTTGTAAAATTTGGTTCCATTACACTCATAGTCTGCCTCCATAGATTCTCATTCTGACTCACTCTTGGTTGTTCTACTGGGTTACTATTTCTGTAAGGGACTGTCAAACAATGCTCACTGTATTTCTGTTTTTCAAAAATAGGCATTACTGGACCTATTGTTACTGGAACAGTTACAGCTTCTAGATTCTTGGTCAATTCTCTTATTTTCTCAGTTAATTCCAGGGTTGTTTTTGCTAATTCTACAGAATTTTCTCCATCTGTTCTTCCTTCTGATCTCTTCTCTTCTTCCCTGGTACCACTGTTTTTACTCAAACTTAGGGATTCTGGTTCCGATTTTATAAATCGCATCGTTTCTCTCATTGGGGCACTTGGAGTTAACATTTCTGGTTCTCATCGATACGGTGGTGGATTTTTATAAAACATATCATCAAGAACATCATCCTCAGACTCATTCGCTCCATACCCTCTTGACTCCAAATTATGCCTCTTTTCTACACACTTTCGACCTTCATTCTCTCCTACAGTTCTTAGAGGGAACACACCCTCAGCCATGCTCGCATCTTGCCATCTTTTCATTCGATCGCTATGCGTTTCGTGCCCGTATGGTCTTCCTTTGTCTTTCTCGTTCATGCATTTCATCTTCCCATTCTGTCAAAGCCTCAAACTGTGTCGGTCTAGGTCTTGGTTCCAAATTCATAATTTTTTCCCGTAAATTTCTTAAAACAGCCAAATTAAATGAACCATGCTCTGGAAAAGCCAATACTCCGTCGTCCTTGGTGTAGCTCACCCAGTTATCTAACCAAATACAAGTATGATACCCATATTTCGCAATCATAAAGGATGCAGGAGTTTTCGGTGGAGGAAGTAACTGTCCTTCCCTAGTCTTAACTGGTTTGTCTTTCTTAAACCACTTCTTAATTCTCCCTAACCAGGTTTTCTTTTCCTTCTCTGGTGGGTCGTAATACATTTTCTTGTCTTTCGTGCAACGCTAGTCCCTCTTTACAACTGTACCGCTAATCTATCCAATCACAGCGCGACTTCACACTAACGCACCTATTCAGAGCGTCCACGTCACTGTCACAGTCCTTGAATCCTAGCGCGACTCACACTAACGCACCAATAAGGAGCGTCTACGTCACCCTGTCTCCTCCAATCCTAGCGCGGCGTACTCTAGCGCACCAATCCAGAGCGTTTCACAGTTCTGACTGACTATCCAATCCCAGCGCGGTCGTTCTGACGTCAGCAGCCGCTGCGGCAGCTCCTGCTCCTGCTCCTGCTTCTGTCTACCCCTCCTTTACAAATCCGCTCAATAAGCTTTTGTTTCAATTTCTACACTTCTGTTAGTAACAACATAGAAACATCTCCATTGTCCGCTTCGCTAACCAAAGAACAGCAAAAGACCTTTCTCACGAGAACTCCGTCTTTCCCGAGAGCAGCGCTTACCTCTGCCCTACTACGGAATAATCACTTCCGTTGATAAAGTAGCACATCCCTCTACTTCACCCTTCTAACAAGCATTAGCTAATTGTTTCTCTAGCATTTAAGACACATAGGTGCCGATCACGATCCGGTAAAAACCGGGTACGAACCGTCGGACGGAGCATATTCTCCGTCCGACGCGTACCCGGTCGTCAAAATTTACAAACAAGGAATTACGATTCGCACGGAACACCATTTCCGTACGATTCGTAAAAAAGCCCGACCGAACAAAATAAACCTACCAATGCGATCCGGGAAAGGGCCGACCTGACGTCGGGACGCTCGCAGCCTGCCATTCACGAACCAGGAATCACGATTCGCACCGACGTCATCCCGCACGGTGAATATTTTCCGGCTGCCAAAAACTGCCGGGAAATCAGGACGACGCGAACAAGGACCACCAGTACGCGACGGACACACAGGACGACGCGAACAAGGAGGACCCGTACGCGACGGACAGACATGGACCCGAACCTACGGGTCATCCCGGCCCTCATAGCAGTCCACCTCCTCTACAGGTTACGACGCAGACGCCGCAGAAGGTCAGAACAACTAAGGGAGGGGGGAAAGGGGGGGGGGTGGGGGTGGCAGGACCAGGGCAGGCCACAAAACCCCCACCAAAGTCACACACCACACATGCCCAGGACATACCTGACACCCATGCCCTGGTCACTACGAGGGGGTGGGGGCGTGTCCAGCTAAGCCAGCGACCGCCACAACGGAAGTCCGTCACCACGCGAACCGGCAACACAACCAGACCGGTACGTCCCGTACCCACGCCTCAAGAGCGTGGGTACGAGACGTACCATGCCCACACACACGTCACCCCAACAATGGCGGGACGGATCGTACCCACGTGGCAAAGGCCTGGGTGCGGCCCGCACAAGCATCACATAGCGTGGGGATAGAGATGTATGGACCCTACCCCCACCCCCCCTATGCATGGAACGTACCCCCACCCCAACAGTGTAAGTACGACCCGTACCCTCACCCGCGTATGCATGGAGCGTACCCCCACCCCAACCGCGTATGTACGTACCGTACCCCCACCCCAACAGTGTAAGTACGACCCGTACCCTCACCCTCGTATGCATGGAGCGTACCCCCACCCCAACAGTGTAAGTACGACCCGTACCCTCACCCGCGTATGCATGGAGCGTACCCCCACCCCAACAGTGTAAGTACGACCCGTACCCTCACCCGCGTATGCATGGAGCGTACCCCCACCCCAACCGCGTATGTACGTACCGTACCCTCACCCGCGTATGCATGGAGCGTACCCCCACCCCAACAGTGTAAGTACGTACCGTACCCTCACCCGCGTATGCATGGAGCATACCCCCACCCCAACAGTGTAAGTACGACCCGTACCCTCACCCGCGTATGCATGGAACGTACCCCCACCCCAACCGCGTATGTACGTACTGTACCCTCACCCGCGTATGCATGGAGCGTACCCCCACCCCAACAGTGTAAGTATGACCCGTACCCTCACCCGCGTATGCATGGAGCGTACCCCCACCCCAACAGTGTAAGTATGACCCGTACCCTCACCCGCGTATGCATGGAGCATACCCCCACCCCAACCGCGTATGTACGTACCGTACCCTCACCCGCGTATGCATGGAGCGTACCCCCACCCCAACCGCGTATGTACGTACCGTACCCCCACCCCAACAGTGTAAGTATGACCCGTACCCTCACCCTCGTATGCATGGAGCGTACCCCCACCCCAACAGTGTAAGTATGACCCGTACCCTCACCCTCGTATGCATGGAGCGTACCCCCACCCCTACAGTGTAAGTACGACCCGTACCCTCACCCGCGTATGCATGGAGCGTACCCCCACCCCAACCGCGTATGTACGTACCGTACCCTCACCCGCGTATGCATGGAGCGTACCCCCACCCCAACAGTGTAAGGACGACCCGTACCCTCACCCTCGTATGCATGGAGCGTACCCCCACCCCAACAGTGTAAGTACAACCCGTACCCTCACCCTCGTATGCATGGAGCGTACCCCCACCCCAACAGTGTAAGTACGACCCGTACCCTCACCCACGTATGCATGGAGCGTACCCCCACCCCAACAGTGTAAGTACGACCCGTACCCTCACCCGCGTATGCATGGAGCGTACCCCCACCCCAACCGCGTATGTACGTACCGTACCCTCACCCGCGTATGCATGGAGCGTACCCCCACCCCAACAGTGTAAGTACGACCCGTACCCTCACCCGCGTATGCATGGAGCGTACCC
Source organism: Triturus cristatus (assembly GCF_964204655.1). Lineage (NCBI taxonomy): Eukaryota > Metazoa > Chordata > Amphibia > Caudata > Salamandridae > Triturus > Triturus cristatus. Next base: position 15,355,830 of record NC_140582.1, read on the forward strand.
CCAACCGCGTATGTACGTACCGTACACCCACCCCAACAGTGTAAGTACGACCCGTACCATCACCCTCGTATGCATGGAGCGTACCCCCACCGTGTATGTTCCAAGCGTACATATCCAGAAATAGGAGGTGTGTGTGCAGGGTCCTCCCAGCAGTGCCCTGAGACAGGAGGGGTGGGTGTGGAGTCCTCCCAGCAGTGCCCTGAGACAGGAGGGGTGGGTGCCTAACACTCCCAGCAGTGCCCTGAGACAGGAGGGGTGGGTGCCTAACACTCCCAGCAGTGCCCTGAGACAGGAGGGGTGGGTGCAGAGTCCTCCCAGCAGTGCCCTGAGACAGGAGGGGTGGGTGCCTAACACTCCCAGCAGTGCCCTGAGACAGGAGGGGTGGGTGCAGAGTCCTCCCAGCAGTGCCCTGAGACAGGAGGGGTGGGTGCCCAACACTCCCAGCAGTGCCCTGAGACAGGAGGGGTGGGTGCCTAACACTCCCAGCAGTGCCCTGAGACAGGAGGGGTGGGTGCCTATCACTCCCAGCAGTGCCCAGAGACAGGAGGTGTGCAACACGTGTGTGAGGCTGGAAGTACCCACATGCATACTGCCTACAAGGGAACATGTCCCCATGAACTCATGTCAACAGACTCCACACACAAGTACAGTGATCACCAAGGATGCCACGAATGTTGCAGGTGGAGACATGGCCCTGCATGCATGGCCAAAGTAGAAGGGCTCCGTCACACACACAGCTCATGTAGACACAGCTCTGCGCTAAAGATTGGGAGCACCCTGCAGGGAAGATATCAGGGTACACAGAGGGAGGAATACACCCTGGGACAATTGCACCATGCAGTAACTGCTTACATGAACAAAGAAAGTTAGCTAACACCTTGTGATGGCACACAGATCCCAGGGTCCCCCCAATGAGCAGCCCACTACTACATTTCCCACACACCCAACACATAAACACCACCCAAAACCATGTAGCAGCGCAACCAACACCAATACCAGCATAGCAGTAGTGTCAGAATGAAAATAAAAATAAAGCTTTATTCAGCATGATCACAGTGTCCGTGGATTGCAGGCAGTTAAATATTCACAAAGCCCATAGGGCAGTCAATAAGTCTCAGCTGGATGGGGGACACAGTGGGATGCGTGTCCCCTAGCTTGCCTGCACAGTTACATGCCGTCGTCTTCCACAGGGGTGAGGCCATCAGGGGGGGGGGAAGCACCAGGCACCGCAGGGACATCAGGGCAAAGGGGAGGCGTTGTGGGTGCAGGGATGGAGGACTCCACCACAGGGGGTGGGGCAGGGCCAAAGGCGGAGGCCAGGATGGCACTACACACCTTTGCAAGGTCCTCCAGGGAGTCCCCTGCACCCGAAGGATCCACAGGCCCCAAGGAGGGGGGGGGGGGTCAGAGGGATGGGTCGCAGCGCCACCGGGGGAGGGCGTAGACAGGGGGGGAGAATCAACCACCGTGACCGAGGACTTCCTTGACCGCTTGCGGGGTGGTGTCACTGTGGGGCTCAGGGACAGAGCGGCCATGAAGGAGTCCTTGGGGGAGATGTGGCCAGGAGAGCTGAGGGGAGGGGATTTGGAGGGAGTGGACTGGGTGGAATGCGGACTCCCACTATGGCTGCGTGTCACACGTTTGCCCCCCGACCCAGTGGGTGTGCCTACCTCACCCTGTGTGTGCGTGTCAGGAGGAGTGCGGTGGACCTTCCCTGCTGGTGTGGTGCCTGTGTCTGTTGATGTGGGTGCATGCCGACGTCTGGGTGTACGTGGGACAGGCATGGGAGTGGGAAGTGTGGATGGGGCAGGGGTAGGTGGGGGGAGGTCGCGCTGCAGGAGACCCACTGCTGCAGTCAGTGTGGAGTCTATGGACCTCAGCAAGTTGCGTTGGTCAGCCTGCGATGAATGAATGCCCTCCAAGTATGCCTCGATGTTGTTGAGTGTTTGCCCGTGGGCATGGAGGACATTAAGGATCGCAGCCTGACCAACCTGCAGTTGCCGCTGGATGTCCACAGACTCAGCATTGGCGGCAGCAGTGGAGACAGGGGCAGGGGGTGCGGTGCCTGGCATGAAGGAGACATGCGGTGACCGGGCACGCTGGGAAGGGACACGAGCAAGTGGGAGGCGGCTGATGGGAACTGAGGGGGCGGTGCGAGGTGTTGTTTCGCTGTCAGCTGCTGGTGCAGCCTCCGCCCACTCGGAGACATCCTCCTCGGACCTGTCAGCTTCGTATTCTGATGTGCCAGTCGACAGGTCCTCGGCCACACTCTCCTCCGCCTCTGTCCCACTCGATGTGCCAGCCCCGATGTCACGGCTGGCACTGGTGCTCGGTCCCTCCGCCTGGTCTGTGTCCATGTCTCCCTCTGTGTCCCCCGACGATGCTGTGGGCAGGGTGGAGAGACAGAAATTAATCAGACACCTGTACACATCTGTCACATGAGTCCAATCTACATAGGTAACATTGCATAGCCTGAAAAGGAAGATCCCTAACATCTACTAAACAAGGTACCGATGTAGGGCATGAAACACACAGTTGGTTGAGCCACCATGCCACTGAAATACCATGGAGAGCATGAGACAATAGCTAAAGACAGGAAACGGAGTCTGACATAGCACCCAGGCCCTGGGGACAATCCAGCACTGCATCTGCACCACACAGCGTTGGCGAAAATACCAATGACCAGGGACCATATCCATGAACTTGAGACACATGCTGCATAGGTAATGCAGAAAACATGCACAACATGACTCGGTCACTGCACCTTGCGTGTGTGTCCAGACAAACATCACACACTGCCCAGACCCAGCAAGTAGAAATCTGGATTTGACATATAGGCTTTGCCCGCCCCAACCACCCCCTACACGAGGCAAATAGTTGAGACACAGGTGGCACCAACATCTCATAGTCTGGGTGATAAATACAGGGGCAGGCAAAATGCAAGATTGGACGCCAAACAGCCAAGGTGCGCCTGTACAAATAATGAGGTACCAGTGCCCATCCTCAGATGAGTATAACAAGACACACAGGCACTAGCAACTGTGAGTATGAAGAAGGACATTCAGGTCAGGCTGCACAGTGGACACCTGTACAAAATAGCACGTCTATATACATGGTGCCAGGGGACAATGGCACAGAGCACAACCTACGCTGTAGACACTGAGAGTGTCCACGTTTATGATGACACATACAACACCGATGAAAAGGTGCCCCAGGGGACAGTAGTGGCCACGCAACTCCATGCTCCTGAATGGTAATGACTGCAACCCACGCCACCATCCCTGCAGTATGCGTATTGCACACTCATGCACATCATGTCACAGGCCACTACATAGGACATGCGCACTGTAAGGCATGACACATGAGAGACCAACTCCCATGTCTGGAGTCAGCATCAGTGCCAACTGACATGGAACCCACATGCAGTGAACTTGACAGGGCACAGCCAAGGTCCCAAAACCTGTTACCCACCACCCCCACACATGATGCTACAGGCATAGTTCTCGTGGACAAAGCGCCAGCCTACATTACCTTGTGAAGGAGTGGCTACACACAGACCAGGGAACACATTGCAAGGAGGGGAAGGGTGGCAGGGGCGCAGCGCTATACTGGGGCAAAATGGATCTGCACAGCACCTTTAAACACTGGCAGTGAATTCATGCTACTGTGCCCTTACAAATGCCGGTGACACACAACACACACATGTACCTACCCCCTTCCGGCTGCTGCTTCGCCTGTAAGCGCGGATCCAAGTCTGGAAAGACCACCGGCAGCACACGCCTGTGGAGGTGGCTCAGACGGCGGCGCCCGCGGTTCTTGTGGCTCTCAGGTGAGTCCTCCAGCAGGACCCGTGCAATCCTCCGCGTCCAGCACCGGATATCCTGCCAGCGTTTCCTCACCTGGGACAGGCTCCGCCTCCGACCATCCACACCCCTCACGGCACTGACGGCGGTCAGCCAGATCTGCTCCTTGGCAGTGGCGCCTACCTGTGAGGAAGAACAAGTGACACCACATCAATACACCAGCCACATGTCACAGAGAGACATTTGATAACAAATTAGCTGGTAACAACAAGGCATGTCATGCAGCCAACGCATTGCACCTTTGTCATAGGAACATGATCCTCTGGTGAGGGAAAAAGCAGTACGTGCCATAGTGGGTACACAGGTGGAATGATCAAGGCTCACACTGTGCATCACACCCACCCCTCCTGTCTCAGGGCACTGCTGTTAGTGATAGGCACCCACCCCTCCTGTCTCAGGGCACTGCTGTTAGTGATAGGCACACACCCCTCCTGTCTCAGGGCACTGCTGTTCGTGATAGGCACACACCCCTCTGTCTCAGGGCACTGCTGTTAGTGATAGGCACACACCCCTCCTGTCTCAGGGCACTGCTGGGAGCACTCTGTACCCACCCTTCCTGTCTCAGGGCACTGCTGGGAGCACTCTGTACCCACCCCTCCCACCCCTCCTGTCTCAGGGCACTGCTGGGAGCACTCTGTACCCACCCCTCCTGTCTCAGGGCACTGCTGTTAGTGATAGGCACACACCCCTCCTGTCTCAGGGCACTGCTGTTAGTGATAGGCACACACCCCTCCTGTCTCAGGGCACTGCTGGGAGACATCAGGCATCCCCCCCCCGGGACCCCCCCAACAGTACATGGCATGTGTGTCACACCAGGACACAATGGCAGAAGTCACAGTCACAACATAGGGACAGTCTGTGCCAGTGGCCTATGCACTCACCTGATACCCTGGTCGCCCATACAGCATGGGGTACTGTGGGAGGATCACATCCAGCAATGCCATGTTCTCCTCCAGGGTGAATGGCTGTGACCTCTCCACAGCCCTTGACATGGTTCCAGGGAATCAGTAGCAGCAGCTGGGTCGACGAATTCAAAGATGTGCAGGCAAGTACTCCCTCATGGGACCTGGCTGCCTTATATGTGCCTTTCTGCCCTGTCTCATGCACAGGAGTACAGAGTGATTGGTCACTCACATTTGCATCCTATGTTTCCACCAATCCCTTCAAACCTAGCAGTCTGTGTGTACTCTATGGGTTTCATTCTCCTGCATGATGTCAGCTCCACAAACACATTGCAACAAAGTATTTTTATTCCAACTGACTTCTGCTGTTCACCTTCCAGAAGAAATTCGAATTTTGAACTTGGTCTCCATGACAACCAGCATGCATGTAGGCCTTAATACTTGTCCCTCATGTGTCCCCTATGTAATTCTGAGCTCCACACACAGGTACGGTGCGTTCCGGGGCCCTAGGGCACCCCAAATGCATTGCAACGGCCCGTACACGCGTGACTACGTTCACTATCAGTATGTGTGGCCTCGCGTATGCGTACTCGTAGTGGTACGGGCCGTACACACGCCTGTACGCTCCCTATCACTACGAGTACGCATACGCGAGGCCACACATACTGATAGGGAGCGTACACACGCCTGTATGCTCCCTATCACTACGAGTACGCATACGCGAGGCCACACATACTGATAGGGAGCGTACACACGCCTGTATGCTCCCTATCACTACGAGTACGCATACGCGAGGCCACACATACTGATAGGGCGCGTACAGGCGTGTGTACGCTTCCTATCAGTATGTGTGGTTCGCGTATGCGTACTCGTAGTGATAGGGAGCATACAGGCGTGTGTACGCTCCCTATCAGTATGTGTGGCCTCGCGTATGCGTACTCGTAGTGGTACGGGCCGTACACACGCCTGTACGCTCCCTATCAGTATGGGTGGGCTCGCGTATGCGTACTCGTAGTGATAGGGAGCGTACAGGCGTGTGTACGGCCCGTACCACTACGAGTACGCATACGCGAGGCCACACATACTGATAGGGCGCGTACAGGCGTGTGTACGCTCCCTATCAGTATGTGTGGTTCGCGTATGCGTACTCGTAGTGGTACGGGCCGTACACATGCCTGTACGCTCGCCATCACGATGGGTACACATACGGCAGCACTCCCATAGTGATATGGGAACGTACACAGGCCCTCTTTGCAGCAGTACAGCGGTATTCACACATCACAGTGGTGACAGGCGGCACACAGGTAGGGATAGGGCGGACATACTTGTCCATGGATGGACATACTTGTCCATTAATTGACATTGAGGCATCGTCTGTGCATCACTACATGTGTGGGGCACAGGTGTGAAAGGCCTGTGATGTGGAACATTACTCCTGAGTCGAGAAGGCACCAGATGTATGATGAGATGTGTACAGATGTACTGTGTGATGGTGCGATGTGTGCCAGGCATGCCCTTGACTCCTTTGACATGTGTGCATGTCGTACTGCGCACTTGGGGTGAGCGTCACTGGCATGGCACGGACACCAACACACGGAAGTGTCCCCTGATGCCCGGTACAGGGGTTATGACACCTGACTTGTCACTACCCACGGTGCACAATGTGACTATGTCATGTATGTGTGGGGGCTTCACATCAGGTTGATGTTGGAGCACCCTCAAAAGCTGCAGCCGTTGCAGCAACAAACATGTGTCTGTGTGTAGATTGTCATTGCACACTGTTCCGCACACCATGCCACATGTGGTATCAGATGTGAGGTGCACATGTATGCATGGGACACGGAGTAGCGTGACAAGGACATGTCAGCATCCTCACAAGGTATGTGTGGTGAGTCATGACATGTGCACCTTCATGGCAAGGTGTGTGGGCTGGCCTAGTGTAATGTCATGTGACCTGTGGCTCCAGTGTTCCGCTACCAATCTCTGCAATCGGCATCCTACTGCTGCTGATGTGTGGGCGTATGTCACTCCTGTGTTGCGTCTGGCTGTTCACTTGCACTGGGACACAGCTATTCCCATGGCGTGGCATGGGGAGGTTCTCAATCTCCGTGTGTAGCTGGGTCTTTGAAGGAGTGTCACCTTGCATCCATACGTGTCCTGGCCATGTAGCACACACCTGACTCCCTATGTAGCATGTGTGTATTGCCAGATTAACATGTGCTCAGTACACATGAGTTGTTGTCGTAGTGCACTCACTCTTCCTTGTCACTTCAAAATTACTGCAGAGCGCCGCCTGTTGCCCGAAGAATTCCAGACTTGGCTGCCATGCAGGATAATGACAGCATCCGGCTCTACCGCTTCACCCAACCGTTGATTCTGGAGTTGACGGCGAGGCTGGCACCACACCTGCAACCGCAGCACAGGTATCCCACGGCACTGACACCCCAGCTGAAGGTAATGGCTGCCCTACATTTTCTTGCCACGGGTACCTTTCAAAATACCATAGCTCATGTTGGTGGCATGTCCCAGAGCACGTTCAGTGGTGTGCTGCATGATTTCTTAGAGGCCATGTTGATTCACCTGGATGACTTCATCAAGTTCCCAACCCCTGAACAGATGACTGAGGTCAAGCGTGGATTCTATGCCCTGGGAGGAATGCCCCATGTCATTGGGTCCATAGATGGGACACATGTAGCTTTGGTACCACCACACGCACGGGAGGTGGCGTACCGCAATCGGAAGCACTACCACTCCATCAATGCCCTTGTGGTGTGTCTGTCCAACATGGTGATTTCACATGTCTGTGCTCGTTTTCCAGGATCAGCACACGATGCCTACATCATGAGGCGTAGCGGGATGCCTGATATGATGATGCAGCTGCGCAACGAACGGGCATGTGTTGTTGGTGGGTACAGTCTGTCTGTCCTGTATTCAGTATAGCCTACCAGCACGACCGCTTCACCACTTCTAACGATGACCATGTGCTTTCCATGTAGGGGACGCTGGCTATCCCAACATGCCTTGGCTGCTCACACCTCTCCGCAACCCCATCACGCCGGCCCAGCTCCGCTACAACACCGCCCATGGCCGGACAAGGCGAGTGATAGAGAGGACGTTTGGCATGCTGAAGAGCCGATTCAGGTGCCTCCACAAGACCGGCGGCGCACTCCCATATGCCCCGGCGAAGGTCTGCAAGATCTTCATGGTCTGCTGCATGCTGCACAACATGGCAGTTGAAAGAGCAGTGCCACTCATCCTGAATCAACATGACGAGGACCATCCACCCGTGGAGGACGAAGGGCTTGGCAATGGGGCTAGTGATGTGGAGGATGTGGAGCCGCAAGAGGACATCCGGACTCGGCTCATACGCGACTTCTTTGCATAGTGGTGAGTACCAGTGTCTGAGTGTGCACGCATTGGTCCCCGTGTGGCATGCGTTGTGATGTGTGTCTCCACCTGCATGTATGGCACGTGAGTCAGAGGTGTGTGTGGGTGTGTCACTGGAGTAATGGTGCCAGTGATGGTTGTACTTCCGCAGTCATAATTGTGACCTAGCATGTTGTCATCCATACATGTGTCGAGTAAATGCACATGCAAGTGGCTGTGCTTTTTGTGGCTGACTTCTTGTGTGTCTCTCTTCCCCAGGTACTTGCGCATGCCGTCTGCTGCTTGCATTGTTGTGGCACTGCTATTCCTCATGGACATGACATCGTGGGCTGACTCAGCGTTACAGGCACGGACACGTTTGGAAGTCTCCATGGGGTAAGGGATGCATCTGGGGTGTATTGGGTGTGGCAGTTGTTCACGATGTGTGCACACTGCCCCTGTCGGTGTTTGGTTCCTCTGCAGTCATGTCGCATCCCCATGGGACACGACATGCAGCTGTGTACACCTGAATAGATGGTCTGCCTGGTTGACAGTCATCAGTGATGGGATAGGGGATTGTGATGCTGGCATCAATGTGTGTGACACTGCCCTCGGACACATTCGGTTAGCATTGGCTTGACATGGTGTGGGACTTCGACATCCGCGGATCTATGGTGTATGGCAGGCTCTCCGTGTGCAGCTGTGGGTATTTAGCTGTTAGCCGACGCTTGTGTGCCAGTTCCATGGCGAACACGCATGTGTGCTGCTGAAGGGGGGTGCCAGTGTTGGACCCACATGTTACTCCACATGATGTGTTCATGTGTACTTCGAGTTGCCTCTGCAATCCCGAATACATGACTAATAAAGGTGTCCCTATGCCTCCAAGGTGCCTCTTCTCAGTCAATGCTGGTGTGTTGCCATGGTGCATCCTGCTTGTCTGGCATGGTATTCCCTGATTGTGGCTATGTGTCAATGTGTCGAGTGGCAAGATGCAAGCTGTGTGTGTGGGCTGAGACTGTGTATTGGGCATGATGTCCATGACTGTGTGGGTATTGTGACATGTGCCATCCCCATGCATCCAACGTTGGCCAGGCCCCCATTCTCTGCATCCACCGGACTCAAGCTTGCAGGACATGTTTCTGCCACCTGTCTACACATACCTGGGTGCCCCCCAGGACACTGGACTGGATCCCTGACCTCTGCGCATGACTGTTGCTGTACTCAATGTGTCTGTCAGCACGGTTGTTCGGTAACCCCCTCAGCTGGTTGGGCCCATCACGGGTGTGTATGGTGCTCCATGTCTGTCTTGCCTAATACACTGTGACCCATGTGTCCTGTGCCAGACTCAGGCCCCAGGGTGTGGGTGGTTGAAGACAAAAGATGACTCAGGCATGTTTTGACTTTACAAGACACATGTTAGGTAATAATGCTACCAGCAGGCATCTACTCTTCATAGTGTGATTTATTATTGGGGGGGGATGGGGGGTGAAACAAAGTGAGTGTCTTTCCGGGAAGTTTGAATCCAAAGTTCAGTAGGGGAGTTGGTGTCCTTGCCATTGGATGTCCTCAGAGTCCATGCCACAGTCTTTGTCAACATTGGTCAGCCAGTGACCAGCAGGGCCATGTGGCAGAGAATGTCTCTTGATGCTGTGATGCTGTTGCTCCAGTGGGCCAGGTGCCAGGCCAGGTGTCCTGGGAGATGGTGATGTAGCGCCGACCCTCACGGTCCTTTCCGTGGACGACCCGGCCTCCTGCGGGGAACCTCACCAGCAGGCCGTGACGACATCTGGGATGCTCCGTCGGATGTTTCCTCCTCCTCCTCCTGATCCCTCCCTGTGGGTGGTGATGTTCTCCGCCTTCTGGCACAGGGAGGGTCGGCCATGTTGTCGGCCATCCGACGGAGTGTAGCGTGAATCCCCTGGAATGCCGTCACTTGCTCAGCCTGTCTGTCCTCCATCCTCCGTTGGTGTACCAGTAGACAGGCATGTAGCTCCGCATGTTGCTGGGCCTGCTGGGTCTTTATCTCATCGAGGCTCCCCTTGATCTCATTGAGGGTGGACACAACCTGGGCCATGCCCGTGGTGTCCTGCCGGTATGAGTCCAGGATGTTACGGACATGGGAAAATACCGGATCCCCAGCCAACTGGTCAGGCTCGTGCCTCCGCCGTCCTCCACTCCCACCACCCCTGCCCACTTGCGCCTGGCCTGCCCGCATCGGGTCTCCGGGACCCCTGAGGGGTGGCATTGGCGTTGTCGCCTGCCTCCTCCTGGGTGCCCGGGACACCGTGTCCCTCCTGGCCAGCCTGGCTGCATTGTGGTGTTGGGGCAGGGATCCTGGGTGTCTCCTGGGATGTGGCAGGAGTGGGGGTGGTGGTTGGCACAGTTGTACCTGACGCAGGTGCTGCAGGCGGTTGGACACCAGAGGGGCCAGGTCGGTCGGGGTCGTCCACAGAGTGGTGAGAGTGGTCGCTGCCGGTGGGATCGGGCTCCTGCAGATCCGGGTCCTGTGAGTGTTCCCCCCCAGTGTTGGGGGGTGCACCACGACGTTGACCTGTGTGTGAGAGAGACAATGTTAATTTTGGTCCATGCAACATCCATGTTTCATCATTTCATAAGTTGGCACATTTCCTCTTGGAATTAGGATCTGTCTTGCATTCCACTCACAGTGCACTTGTGCATGTGTGTGTCCCTAGGGCACCACTTTGGCACCTTTAACTATGTGTGGCACAGTCTTACTTGCTGCGTCAAGTGTGACTGCAGTCAGCAGTGGAGTGGGCAGGTGTTGCGAGGCATGCATTGGCGCCTTCCGTGTAGCACTGTACATGTGCACATGGATTTGTTCCACACACTTATGTGATGCAGGTAGCTGTCATTGTGCTCGTGCACAGGTTGTGACATGGCCCTGTGTTTTGCCATGGAGAAGAGGGGGGGTTCTGGCACGGGCCACCCTTGGCTACATGCACGCAGTCTACCTGCTGACGAGCAGACATTCCCACACACCACACGGCTGATTTGCTCTCCCTGTGTCTCCCTCCCTCTCTGTCCCCCTCTCCCTCCCTCTCTGTCCCCCTCTCCCTCCCTCTCTGTCACCCTCTCCCTCCCTCTGTGTGTCAGCCTCCTCCCTCTGTCCGTCTCCCTGTGTCTCCCTCCCTCTCTGTCCCCCTCTCCCTCCCTCTCTGTCCCCCTCTCCCTCCCTCTCTGTCCCCCTCTCCCTCCCTCTGTGTGTCACCCTCTGTCACCTCAGCCCAGCTTCCTGGGCACACACTGTTAGCAGATCTTTGAGTGGCCCTTGGCTTGTTGATGTGAGTTTGTTTCTGATCTCCAGGCACCCATTGGGTGTGATGTGTGTCTGTGCGCTGCTGCTGTGGTGGTGTGTGCTGCCACTCTTTCACAATGTTGGCTGTTCATTAGCTGCTGTCATGTGCAAAACAGTGCCTTCACCCCCATGTGTTGATGCAAGGCGTCCGCCATTTGCTGGCAAGTCATTCCTGTGTTGGGACACACTGTTTGTCTGGCTGTGACCTAGGCCATATGGGCAGAGTGCATTGTTGTCTGCTTCGGAGTCGCACTATGTGATTTTTGGGGCCCAGCCTCCCGCCATCCGGGTTACCGTGTCATGTGTTGTTGTCTTCTGTGACTTGCCATTGTCCAGCTGGGTGCATGGGGCATGGTGGCAGCAGTGGCATGTGCGTGCTCATGGAGTGTGGTTGAGTAATGCGATGGCTTGTGGTGGTTGCGTGCCTGTTAGTGATTTTGGTTGTGGATGCCGTTCCCCCCATGTGAGGTGAGTTGTTTGTGTACTCACCCGGGTCTCGGAGTCCTTCTAATCCTTCGACTGCCTCCACCGGCAGTATGGCCATCACCCTCTCCTCCCAGGGATGGTACTGTACGGGTCTGCGGGAGGGCCCTCCTCCAGTGGCGTTGGCCTGGTCGTGTTCCTCCTGCCTCTTGGCTCTGACCCTCCTCCGCAGATCGTACCACCTGTTCTGGCATTCCTGCCTGGTCCTCCTGGTGTCCGCAACAGCATTCACAGCATCGACGATGGTCTGCCACATGGCTGTTTTTGCTGCCAGGCTGGTGTTTCTGACCAATATTCCAAAGATCTGTGGCTCGACTCTGAGGATTTGATCAACAAGGACCTCCAACTCTCGGTTACTGAACTTTGGATTCTTGGTAGTGGGCATGGTGAGGGGTGTGGGTGGGGATGGTGGGGGGGGTGTGTGGATGTTGGGGGGGGGTGTGGATGGTTGTGTGTGTGTGTGTGTGTGAATGTGATGAGGGGGTGTTTGTGAGGGTGGTTGTGTGAAGGTGTGCAAGTGTAAGGTGTGGTGTAGCTTGTTGTATGGTTCTGTGGTGTCTGGCAGCAGTGAGTCTGTTGCAAAGGCTCATGGTTTGTGTGTGTGGGCCCTTTTTATTGGTCCATGGGTGGGTGTGGCAGTGTTTGAATTTTGGGTGGATGTGTTATAAGTAGTGGTGGTGTTTTGGCCCTCTGTTTGTCTTTGGCAGTTGCAGGTCAGTGAAGGTGTATTTGTAGTGTTTGTTGGCCATGTTTAGTGGCTTTGTGCCATTCGAATAGTGTCTTCTTGTGTTGTTTTGTTTTGTCCTGATTGTGTACTTGCGTTTTGAGCGTGTGTACGGTGTGTCGATGGGCCATTTGGTTGTACGGTGCTGTCCTTGTGTGTGGGTTGGTACGACTCGTACATGCGGTTGTGATGTTGGGGCCTGGGGTGCGCTCCGTACTTAGGAGGTTGTGTTGGGGGTAGGACCGGAACGTACTGGGGTGTACATAGACGGTGGTATGACACGTACTGGGGTGGGGGTACGACTGGAACGTACTGGGGTGTAGGTACACGGGGGGTATGACACGTACTGGGGTGGGGGTGGGGCTCGAACGTACTGGGGTGTACATAGACGGTAGTACGACACGTACTGGGGTGGGGGTACGACTGGAACGTACTGGGGTGTACATAGACGGTGGTACGACACGTACTGGGGTGGGGGTACGACTGGAACGTACTGGGGTGTACATAGACGGTGGTATGACACGTATTGGGGTGGGGGTACGACTGGAACGTACTGGGGTGTAGGTACACGGGGGGTATGACACGTACTGGGGTGGGGGTGGGGCTCGAACGTACTGGGGTGTACATAGACGGTAGTACGACACGTACTGGGGTGGGGGTACGACTGGAACGTACTGGGGTGTAGGTACACGGGGGTATGACACGTACTGGGGTGGGGGTGGGGCTCGAACGTACTGGGGTGTACATAGACGATGGTACGACACGTACTTGGGTGGGGGTACGACTGGAACGTACTGGGGTGTAGGTACACGGGGGTATGACACGTACTGGGGTGGGGGTACGACTGGAACATACTGGGGTGTACATAGAGGGTGGTATGACACGTACTGGGGTGGGGGTACGACTGGAACGTACTGGGGTGTACATAGACGGTGGTATGACACGTACTGGGGTGGGGGTACGACTGGAACGTACTGGGGTGTAGGTACGACTGGAACGTACTGGGGTGTAGGTACACGGGGGTATGACACGTACTGGGGTGGGGGTGGGGCTCGAACGTACTGGGGTGTACATAGACGGTGGTACGACACGTACTGGGGTGGGGGTACGACTGGAACGTACTGGGGTGTAGGTACACGGGGGTATGACACATACTGGGGTGGGGGTACGACTGGAACGTACTGGGGTGTACATAGAGGGTGGTACGACACGTACTGGGGTGGGGGTACGACTGAAACGTACTGGGGTGTACATAGACGGGGGTATGACACGTACTGGGGTGGGGGTACGACTGGAACGTACTGGGGTGTAGGTACACGGGGGGTATGACACGTACTGGGGTGGGGGTGGGGCTCGAACGTACTGGGGTGTACATAGACGGTGGTACGACACGTACTGGGGTGGGGGTACGACTGGAACGTACTGGGGTGTACATAGACGGGGGTATGACACGTACTGGGGTGGGGGTACGACTGGAACGTACTGGGGTGTAGGTACACGGGGGGTATGACACGTACTGGGGTGGGGGTGGGGCTCGAACGTACTGGGGTGTACATAGACGGTGGTACGACACGTACTGGGGTGGGGGTACGACTTGTACGTACTGGGGTGTACCTAGACGGGTGGGGGTATACATACACAGGGGGTACGTGTCGGACGTACGGGGGTTGGGGGGGAGTGTTGGGCGCGTATGCGGGCACATGTCTCCATGGTTGCTATAGGAGTTCGGTGCGGACGGTGTTTTTTCCATACGGTTGTAAGCTCGGACGCATGGGATGGATCGTGATTCCTCGGTCGGACTTGGCTTTTCACGTTTGTAAGGTAAATCGTCCGAGGACGTGTCGGACACATTTTCCGACCCGAGGACGTGTGGGGAATGATTCCCAGTGCGGTTCGTATGGACTTTTTACCATGCGAATCGTGATTGCCAGTTCGTACGGCACTTGTACGATTCGTACGGTAAAAAGACCCGATACGAGTCGTACGGGGACATTTTTTACCGGATCGTGATCGGCACCATAGTTGGAGACCCAATGCTCCTGAGAAATAAACCCAGAGTTTCGCAATTAACCCGAATGCCTTTACATTCACACTCGTTCACACAAGAAAATGTAGTACATTCGCACAGAATCCTGTCTTTCCCGAGAACAGCGAACAGTCTGTCCTGCTACAGAATTATGTCATACGTTAACAAAGCAGCGCTTACCTCTTCTTTGTCCTTCTAACAAGCTCAGAGAGTACCTATTACCTTTCCAGTGATAAACGTTATCGGAATGCCAGTTGAATCCCTGGTACCTAAGACCAGAATTTCACAGGTAACCTTCGCTATCTCACACAGAAAATGTCTCTAATGGCAACACACGGCGATGTCACCGAATCGAACCCAGACAATGCATCGTGCAACTTCACTTCTCACACGTTTCCCCTGTGTACCTACAAGGCAACAACAATTCTGTCTTTCCCGAGAGCAGCGCTTACTTCTGCTCTACTACGGAACCGTTACAAACTTCCGACTTCCTACATCCCAGAAGCCGTGCAAACAACATTAAACTCAACGTAACTCAACATAGAGTGTTAGCATATAAATCAATACCAATCAATAACCAAAATCAATAAGCAATGTACAAGCAATAATCACTAAACCAGACAATAACAAACCATCATACTGCTACCAGAAAAACTGATGCAGCGCGGAGTGCAAAATCCCTCCCTACTGACACGGACCAAAACATCTCACACACGCACTCTATCCATACATTCGCTGGTGGGGCCCATAACACCAACACACACTCACCATCAGTCCGTGCAAGAGGCGATTATTCTTCCAAGCGCTGAATAATGAGGGAGGAAGATACCACTTTACCCTAATGAGAAACAAACCTACAAACCCTTCTTATACTCATTAGGCCCTAGATTTCACATTTGGTATTTCCCTCATAACCGGGACGGATCTGTTAGTTGTAGATTTAAGTGAATTTCTAATACTCTAATTAACCTTTTCATTAACACATTTCAATGAATAAACAACCCAACTCATTTTTGTAGATGTTCAAATCCAAATTTATATTAATATTGCAGATTAAATCATTAATTTGATCAAGTTGCCATTCATATTTACCTATTCTGGCTAAAGTCGTCCTCTATGTCAAATATTGCAGTCTCGCAAATCTATGCCCATCAATTTAGCAGATTCAGTTCATCAGGATTTTGGGCATTAATTCAGTCCGTCAAAGATTCAGGCTAACAGCTGTCCTACAGTGTCACCGTCCTCTCCGTCAGCATATCATCAGGAAATCGAAGGAGCGACATCCCGACCTCTCTATTCTATGGGTTTTATAATAATTTCAATAGCAAAATGTAACAATATTGAGTTTTAAACTGTTCTGGTTGGCTGATCAGGGGTCAACCTCTTCGTTCCCATAAGGTTTAGTCCATGTTGTCAGCATACTTGCTGGTTCCGGTTCTTTAATAAAGTCTTTTGTCTATAGCGCTGGCACCTTTCCCAGTGGCCTTGATAAGTACAGCTTGCCTGGGGTCAGGACAGGGCCATTGTTGCTCATCTTTAAGCGCAGGCGCACTTCACCCAAGCCTGGTTCAGCGTCGGCAGTCGGGTTAGGCACCAAAAGCAGCCATCATTTGATAGGCCAGAATAGTCAACTTACCAAAGAAACACAAAAACGTAATTAATACATAGAAATGAATAATTAAATGTTATTCCCTCGCTAATACCCATATGTGTGTGTAATTATCTAGCCAAAAGCAACACTCAATGCAATTTATACTTACTAAATAAAGCACGAATCACAATTTCATCACCAAAGCGACATATATCATGCAATGTTCTATTTATCTATCATTAGTATGCGTACAAATTTTAGTTCACGTCATTAATTAGGCCATGCAGATGCAAATCCCACGTGTATTTCGGTCATTAATAAGGTTGATTAGTTATTTCCACATCACTCCAATCCATTAATACGATTATAATTAATTAATATAATTAATAAAACGACATGCAAAATGGGGTGGGTATACAAAATTTTGCATAACCCGCTCCAGCCCGTCAACCAGGCCTTTACAGTATTCCAACACCATGTCATCAGTTATAGTCATCAGCTTGTTGACTGGTTTAAACACGTGTCTCATTGCACGTCCCATGATTATTTCATGAGGACTCAATCCTGTAGTTCTGTCTGGAATTGATCTAATCTAGTCATGAGTACCAGAGGCAAGACATCAGGCCATTTCATACCTGTGGCCAAACACATTTTCCCTATTCTATTTTTGATAGTACCATTCATCTGTTCAACCACACCAGAAGCCTCTGGTCGGTAGGCACAATGTAGTTTTTGTTGTACATTCAATGCTTCACAAATTAATCCTACAATCTCATTATGGAAATGTCCTCCACGGTCTGACTCAATTGTCACTGGGAACCCGAACCTAGGGATGAACTCTCTCAGTAGTAGCTTGGCTGCTGTCATCCCATCATTTCTCCTTGTTGGGAATGCTTCCACCCACCTAGAGAATAGGCAGACCACAACCAAAACATACCTCAGTCTGTTACAGGGAGGCATCTCAATGAACTCTACTTGCATTCTGGTGAAAGGCCCTCCTTCTCGACCTATTGTTCCCAGACTCACCACTGTCTTCCTTCCAGGATTGTATTGCTGACATATTAGGCATCTTTGACAAAGACTTTCTGCTACCAGTCTGAATTTTGCATTGTACCAGTTCTGCTTAAATGACCTGATCATGGCATCTCTCCCTATATGTCCCTGGCCATGATACATCCGTGCCATGGTAGACATCATGCTATCAGGCATAACTGGTATTCCATCTCGATAGACCCATACATGATCCTTTTCCTTTGGGGCACATCCTGCTTTTACCCACTGTCTCATTTCCTCATCTCCTGCCTCTTCTTGCAACTGCCTTACCTCTTCCCAGGTTCCTACAATGTTAGTAAACATCAATGAGCAAGAAAACATTTCTCTTTCCTTAGTCCGATTGACCGAATTCTGATTTCGTGCACAATATTGTGCCATGTCATTAGCGTATCGATTTCCTGTGGCGATATAATCACCACCTTGACTATGAGCAGCACATTTTACAACAGACAGTTGTCTAGGCAGCTGTATCGCCTCAAGCAATTTTCCAACCACTTCAGCATTCTTAATAGGAGTTCCACTCGAGGTCAGGAAACCTCTTTGTAGCCATAGTTGGCCAAAGTCATGGACCACTCCAAAGCCATACTGGCTGTCAGTTATCACAGTCACTCTCACACTCTTCCCAATCTTGCATGCTCTAGTCAAAGCCACGAGTTCTGCTACTTGGGCCGATTTCACTCCTTTCAGATAGGACGCTTCTATTACTGCTGCGACTGTGCATACTGCATACGCTGCACTCAGCACTCCTTCATCTGTTCTCAAACATGACACATCACAAAATCACTTTCGGGCAAAGGTACATCTTTTATATCTGGTCGTGGTTTTGTACAAAAGTCAAGCACATCCAAGCAATCATAATCTACTTCATCTCGTACTTCCACAATCTCAGCATCAGGCAACAAGGTTGCAGGATTTACATGCAAACATCTTGCAAGACTTACATTAGTTGCACCTAATATGACCTTCTCATACTTAGTCAGCCGACTGTGTGTCAAATACTGAGTACGACTCCTTGTTAACAGGATCGCTACATCATGAGGTACAAACACTTTCAATGGATATCCCATCACAATTCCCTCACTCTGCTCCAAACTTCGACATGTTGCAGCCACCGCTTTCAAACATCCAGGTAAAGCTACAGCTACTGGATCAAGCATTGATGAAAAATATGCAATTGGTCTTCTCAGTTTTCCATGCTTCTGAATCAACACAGAAAAGTGCACATCCATTTCTCTCACTGCAATACAACTCAAATTCTTTCTCATAGTCAGGCATACCTAATGCAGGTGCTTCACACAAACCATCTCTTAATTTTCTGAACGCTGCCAATTCCTCTTTGTTCAATTCAATGGGATCTTTCACATCACTTCTCGTTAATCACACCAAAGGTTTTGCAATCAAGGAGAAGTTGCTGATCCACTGACGACAGTATCCAACCATTTCCAAAAACATTCTCACCTCTCTTTGAGTCATGGGATCTCTCATTCCTTTTATTATTCTGATTCTGTCTATGGTTATTTTCCTTAGTCCTTTCTCAATGTTATGTCCCAAATACTGCACTTCCTTCTTACAAAACTGTAATTTCGATGGTGACACTTTAAGTCCTCCATCTGCCAAATGATTCAGCAAGGCTATCGTGTCTACCTCACATGCTTCACGTGTTTTTGACGCTACCAAAAGGTCGTCAATGTATTGAACTAATACAGAGCTTTCAGGCATTTCTAGACTCTCCAAAGACTTCTTTAATATCAGATTGAATATTGAGGGGCTATCTGTATACCCCTGTGGGATTCGGCACCATGCCAAAATACGCTCACCAAAACGAAATATAAAAATTTGCTGACTGTCGGGATGCAATGGGATGGAAAAGAAAGCATGAAACAGATCAATCACTGTATACCATTCTGCATCATGGGGAATCTGATATAAAATCACTGATGGTTTTGGTACAATGGGACAACATGATACCACAATTTTATTCACCTTTCTCAGATCTTGCACTATCCTGAATTTCCCATTAGGCTTTTTCAGTCCCATTATCGGTGAATTACATGGACTACTCATTATTTCTCTCAAAATTCCTTGCCTGATCATTTTCTCTATTACAGGAGTTACTCCTTCAATTATCTCAGGTGTCAATGTGTATTGCGGAACATTTGGATATGTTACTCCTTCCTTTACTGTTATTTTAATTGGATTTACATTTCTCATTAGCCCTACATCTTCTCCAGTGAAATCCCAAACTTCTGCTTTTACAGATTGTCTCAATTCTTTAGGTAATTCATCGGGGTTGAATACAGCATATGTTTCAGTAACTTCATTTTCTCTGTTAGCTATGGTCATTTTATATAATACATCATCATCTGGTGTTTCAAAAGCTATTCCATCCGGGGTACAAAATATAGTGCAATTCATTTTGCACAACAGGTCCCTACCTAATAAATTCACAGGACTGGTGTCACACACCACAAAGCTGCGCATTTCTGAAAATTTCCCTATGCTAACTTTCACTGGTTCTGTAAGATATGTTTTAATCTGTCTGTTGGACACACCAACTACTTGGATCGTTTCATCCGAGAGAGGAAGATTCTTAACATCAGCTGATCTAACAGTTGATCGAGTAGCACCAGTATCCACTAGGAAAGTAATATTTTCATCATTAACCCTCCCATCTACAAAAGATCCTGTCTGGTCTACTTCTAGAGTTGCGCCAAGTACGCACTCTCCTTCCTCCCTTCGGCACCGTCAATAGTTCTCTTCTGAGTCACTCTCATCGCGTTGCAGCCAATACTGCGAGACAGCGCTAGCGCGTGGCAGCTTATTTACCTGTTTTTCATTGTAGAATCCCGATTCACTACTATACTTCTGTGTGTTTCTGCTCTGTGGAAAAGGCGGTTTTGGCACCTGATTCTGTGGGGGAACAACTTGCTGCTGTTGCTGCAGTTGACCACTCACCTCATGCTGCACCTGTGGGTTCAATGATGAATGTTCATTGTTAGTACACGGGGGAAACTTACACTCGGATTTCCAATGCCCTATCCTACCGCAATTATGACACAGAAATTTCTTTTTAGCTTCTTCAATATTCCCTTTATACTTCCCAGGATTAAATTTCGGCTTTGACCCTGCTTGTTCCACTAATTGTGCTTCTTGTCTCTCCGCTACCTTTACCTGTTCCCACATTGCCTTCTCTTTTAGTTTCCGCTGTTTTGCTTCAGTTTCATCACTGAAATATTTAGCATGTCTCAATACTTCATCTATTTTCTTGTTTTGCCAATCTACCCTTTGCTGTTTAATCATTTCACCAATCCCTGGACGTAAACCATATACAAATCTGTATACAAAATTACTCAAATCCTTTTCACTCAGATTCTCATCTCTGCTAAACTGCTTAAAAGCTAGTATTAGCCTCTCGTAATATGCATGTACTGACTCTTTACTTTCCTGGTGTGTTCGATCAATCTTTACCAAATCTGTCTCTTTAGGGGGCACTTTATTTTTCAGGAACACCATAACCTGCTCATATTTCTTCATTACCTCGGGATCTGGAGCTCCTGTTTTAGGATCCCTAGGATATTCCTGGGTTGGCCAATTAATCATAAGTTTGCACTCTGTCCATAAATCTGCTGGTACAATTATGTCAAACAGACTATTCAAGTCAATACATAATACTTTATACAATTTCACAAATCTGTCTACCTGCCTGTACCACTCAACGGGCTTCTCACGTAGTCGAGGGAAATCATTTGTAAAAGACAAAATATCCTGTCTTGTCCATGGGACATGTACATATCCTCCTCCTGGAATCTCTCTCATAGGGCATTCTGTCACTACCTTCTCCTTTTCTCTTACAGGAAATGCTGAAAATGTCTTATCTGAGGCATCATCGCGTTTTCTATACCACCTGCTTCTCCATTTATCCATGTCTCTCCATTTTCTCAGCAAAATGATTATGTCCTTAATTTGACCTATTCGTCCTGTGGTGTTCATATTCTCAATGTCCTTTTCGGTGAAATCTACTCGATATGGTTTCTGTAAGGTTTTTACCTTTTCAATATCAATGCCCATCTCATTTGCCACTTCTTCTAATCTTTCATGTAAGTTCTTTGCTCTTCAGGTCACACTTTTGCACAAAAATAATAATTCTTCATCCTGATAGGTTTTCAATTTTTCTGTTGGGATAGTCCCTACTATTAATTCTTCCAATACCATTCGTAACTTGGCCACATCAATTGATTGGGATTCTTTGTCTTTCCTCTGCAAGCTTCTTAACCATTCACTTAATTCCTCTGTCGATGGTCCTACTGGTTTTTCTACATTTCCTTGTCCAAAATCTTTTTGTGTTTCTGACACTGTCTCTATCATTGTCATACGTCTCTCTGCACAATTCTGACCTACAAATGGATTATTTGAAAAATTTGGTTCCATTACACTCATAGTCTGTCTCCACGGATTCTCATTCTGACTCACTCTTGGTTGTTCTACTGGTTTATTACTTCTGTAAGGGACTGTCAAACAATGCTCACTGTCCTTCTGTTTGTCAAAAATAGGCATTACTGGACCTATTGTTACTGGAACTGTTACCGCTTCTAGATTCTTGGTTAATTCTCTTATTTTCTCAGTTAATTCCAGGGTCGTTTTCGCTAATTCTACAGAATTTTCTCCATCTGTTTTTTCTTCCGACCTCTTTTCTACCTCTCTAGTAGCACTGTTTTTACTCAAACTTAGGGATTCTGGTTCCGATTTTATAATTCGCATTGTTTCTCTCATTAGGGCACTTGGAGTTAATATTTCTGGTTCTGGTCGATACGGTGGTGGATTTTTATAGAACATATCATCAAGAACATCATCCTCTGACTCATTCACTCCATACCCTCTCGACTCCACATTATGCCTCTTTTCTACACACTTTCCTCCTTCATTCTCTCCTACAGTTCTTACAGGGAACACACCCTCAGTCATGCTCGCATCCCGCCATCTTCTCATTCGATCATTATGCGTTTCATGTCCGTATGGTCTTCCAAACAGATGTCTATATCCTCTACCATTTCTTTGTCTCTCCCGTTCATGCATTTCGTCTTCCCATTCCGTCAAAGCCTCAAACTGCGTCGGTCTGGGTCTTGGTTCTAAATTCATTCTCTCTCAATTTTCTCAAAACAGCCAAATTAAATGAACCATGCTCTGGAAAAGCTAATACTCCATCCTCTTTCGTGTATCTCACCCAGTTATCTAACCAAATACAAGTATGATACCCATATTTCGCAATCATAAAGGATGCGGGGGTCTTCGGTGGAGGAAGTAACTGTCCTTCCCTAGTTTTAACTGGTTTGTCCTTCTTAAACCACTTCTTGATTCTTCCTAACCATGTTCTTTACTCTTTTTCTGGTGGATCGTAATACATTTTCTTGCCTTCCGCGTATCGCTAGTCTTATCCAATCACAGAGCGACTCACACTAACGCACCAATTTAGAGCGTCTACGTCACTGTCACAATCCTCAAATCCCAGCGCAACTCACACTAACGCACCAATAAGGAGCATCTACGTCACCCTGTATTTCTCCACTCCTAGCGCGGCGTACACTAACGCAACAATCCGGAGCGTTTCACAGTTCTGACCGTCTGTCCAATCCCAGCGCGGTCGTTCTGACGTCGGCAGCCGCTGCGGCAGCTCCTGCTCCTGCTCCTGCTCCTGCTCCTGCTTCTGTCCTTTACAAATCTGCTCAGTAAGTTTTTGTTTCAATTTCTACACTTCTGTTAGTAACAACATAGAAACATCTCCATTGTCCGCTTCGCTAGCCAAAGAACAACAAAAGACCTTTCTCATGAGAATTCCGTCTTTCCCGAGAGCAGCGCTTACCTCTGCCCTACTACGGAATCATTACTTCCGTTGATAAAGTAGCACATCCTTCTACTTCACCCTTCTAACAAGCATTAGCTAATTGTTTCTCTAGTATTTAAGACACATAGTTGGAGACCCAATGCTCCTGAGAAATAAACTTAGTTTCGCAATTAACCCGAATGCCTTTACATTCACACTCGTTCATACAAGAAAATGTAGTACATTCACACAGAATCCTGTCTTTCCCGAGAACAGCGAACAGTCTGTTCTACTACAGAATTATGACATACGTTAAAGTAGCGCTTGCCTCTCCTTTGTCCTTCTAACAAGCTCAGAGAGTACCTATTACCTTTCCAGTGATAAGCGTTATCAGAATGCCAGTTGGATCCCTGGTACCTAAGACCAGAACTTCACAGGTAACCTTCGCTATCATATACTCTTCTCTCACACAGAAAATTTCTCTAATGGCAACACACGACGATGCTACCGAATCGAACCCAGACAATGCGTCGTGCAACATCAATTGTCACACGTTTCCCCTGTGTACCTACAGGGCAACGACAATTCCGTCTTTCCCGAGAGCAGCGCTTACCTCTGCTCTACTATGGAACTGTTACAAACTTCTGACTTCCTACATCCCAGAAGCCGTGCAAACAACATATAACTCAACGTAACTTAACATAGAGTGTTAGTACATTAATCAATACCAATCAATAACCAAAAATCAATAAGCAATGTACAAGCAATAATCACCAAACCAAAACAATAACAACCATCATCCTGCTACCAGAAAAACTGCTCAAGCGTGGAGTGCAAAATCCCTCCCTCCGTCACAGACCAAAGATCTCACATACACACATTATCCATACATTTGCTGGTGGGGCCCATAACACCAACATTCACTCACCATTAATCCGTGTTTCTTTGGAGGCGATTATCTTGCAAACGCTGGCATGAAAGGAAATACCACTTTACCCTAATGAGTTACAAATCTACACAACCTTCTGATACTCATTAGGCCCTGAACTACACCTTTAGTATTCCTCTCATAAATCGGGATGGATCAGTTAGTTGCAGGTTTAGCTTAATTTCTAATTCTCTAATTAACCCTTTCATTAACACATTTTCAATGAATAAACAACCCAACTCATTTCTGTAGTTAATCAATTTCAATCTTTATCTAAATAATGCAAATTAAATTGTTCATTTAATCAAGTTGCCATTCATATTTACCTATTCTGGCTAATTGTCGTCCTCTATGTCAAATCTGGCAGTCTCGCAAATCTATGCCCCTCAAATTTGGTAAATTCAGTTCATCAGGAGTTTGGGCATTAATTCAGTCCGTCAAAGATTCAGGGAAACAGCAGTCCTAGAGTGTCACCGTCCTCTCCGTCAGCATAACGTCAGGAAATCGAGACAGGCCAGAAACTAACCCGCACCAACCTCTCTATTCTACCATATTTTATAGTAAAAATCATTGACAAATTGTATCAAAAACGGGTCTTCAAATGTTCCGATTGGTCAATTGAAATCGTCTGACAGGATTCCCACCAAAATAAAGTCTCTGAGGTCATTATTCTTGCTTGTTCCGGTTTTTAGAAGCACATTATTGTTCTTTCAGAAAAGCTGGCTTGTTTCCCAGGGTAACCTTGAAGGGTACAGTCTGGTTAGGGTCATGACGAGGCCACTGTAGCTGGCGTCAGCGCAGGCGCACTTCACCCTAGCCTTGTTCGGCGTCGGCAGTCGGGTTAGGCACCAGAGGCAGCCATTTTACGGCAGGCCCAAATGGTCAACTTAAGCAAAAGAAACACAAAACATAATTAATACATAGAAATGACTAAATAAATTTTATTCCCTCACTAATACCCACATGTGTGTGTATTTATCTAGCATTAAGCAACACACAAGCGGGTTTATACTTACAAAATAAAGCACAAATCCCGAATACATCACAAAAGCGGCATATATCATGCAATATTCTAATTGTTTATCATTAGTATGCGTACAGAATTTAGTATACGATTTAATAAAGTCATGCAAAGCAATCCCACGTGTATTTCAGTCATTAATAAGGTTGATTAGTTATTTGCACTTCAATCCATTAATTCAATTATAATTAATTAATTAATCTAATTAGTAAACATGCAAAGTGGGGTGGGTATACAACATTTTTGGCATTACCCGCTCCAGCAAAAGGAAGTGAAATTAAAAAAAAGTCCCTACTGCCGCCATTGCAGCAGAGTAAATCCTTGTATGGTTTAGCTGTAGCTCTTGGAATATCTGTTTATTTGTGTTGTGCAATTAGACAAAGGGAAATCCCTTTTGAAGATGTGTGGTTGAGTGTGTTTCGATGTGCCCTCATGTACTCGTATTCCATCTTTCTTTGTGTGTATGTGACTCTATGATTATGCAAATCAGTTTTATGTATGTTTGTGAGACACTTGTCTGTATGTTGAAATTATATCTGAGTGCACTGTATGCTTTAAATCAGTATGCACCGCCGGTTTATTTGTTCAGCAGCTTACAAAACTCATCCTGAGATTCATCCTTATTGGATTTGACAGTCTATAGTGCTTGAATACTCGTTTGGAGGCTTCCGTGCTATGCATGCTCACGGTTACGGCTGATGGTGAATTATATACTGAGTGCCTGGCTGTGCTAAATACTGTACCAGTGCATCTGAATAGGTCTCTGTGCAGTGCTTAATTTGTAAATAAAAATTAGTGCCAGGGCCCTTCGAGAGGCTACTGCAGCCTGCACCCACTATTGTCCCTGTTAGCTCTGTCAATGACAGTAACAACACAACTACTAACCATTCCTACAAGGGTGACAATTACGACTTTTACAAGACACCCAAGACTATAAGAATCATGTAAGCAGCAGCTATTGTTCCTTTTTAATGTATATTGACTTATTAAACACTGTTATTGTGCTCATCTCAAAATCAGGAAGACAGCACCAGCATGTGGTAGAGT
Organism: Triturus cristatus; assembly: GCF_964204655.1. Taxonomy (NCBI): domain Eukaryota; kingdom Metazoa; phylum Chordata; class Amphibia; order Caudata; family Salamandridae; genus Triturus; species Triturus cristatus. Next base: position 15,381,968 of record NC_140582.1, read on the forward strand.
CTAGGTAGACTGTCAGTAGAGGCAGCGCTGACATGATCCTGAGCGCCGGAAACCACTGGCTCAAATTAAGCACTGCCTCTCTGTGTGACTGTACGCTTGTATGTGAGTGCATGCCTCTTGGTGAGTTTGCTGGTGTGAGTGCTTGCGTAGGCGATTGATTTTAATTGCAGTTTAAAGTATGTACACACGTAATTACCCTGTTCAGTGCATTTCATTGTGAGTAGAGAACTTTCCTAGATTACCTTCTTTACATTCCTTAATGCAAAGATAATGAGGATGGGGGAAGTGATTTGCCACAGGTCTGGCATTCATTGTTTCTTTATATTATGTGTGTGATGTGATGCTTTGATAACCTACATTACAGTGAGTAGCGCTAAATGTTTAAGAGGGTCTAGGAAGTGATCAGGGGCACCAGCACCGCTGTGCTGAAGAGGGGCACTGATGGGATATTTTTGAGGAAAAGGTCATGAGGGCGCCAACACAGATTGTTGCACCGGGCACCACCAATGCTAAAGCCGGCCCTGAGAAGCAGCAAGTAATCTTTAGAGCTGGTGTGACAGATTAATACAAGAGACATTTTATGAATCCACATCTGATGCTCATTACAGCTGTAGCATTTAGGAAACGATCCCCATAAAGGGACTAGGTCCGCAATTTTAAATAAGGCCTCTCTCACCGCCTTAGTGCACCAAACCCACTGGTCTGCCGCCTCATGTGCAGTTTACACTGCGCATGAACATTCCAGTCCAGCCCTGCCCCGCTTCCACCCTGAGGTTGAAGGCCACAAAGCTGTGCGTGCGCTGCGCACACTTTCATTTATTTGAGGAGACTGGAATGGAGCCTAACTTTTAAATTAAGTCTCAGCATAGAGCGGAGCGTGGATCCCGCTGTAAATTACTGGACTGTGAGCTGAGGGGACCCCCTGGAGCTCGGGGCGCAATGCGGGGGCTGCGGGGGCCTGTGTTACACCCCTGGTGTGAAGTGGAATGGAGTGGCATATGGTGGAGTGAGATGGAGTAGAATGGTATAGAGTAGATTGAAGTGGAGTGACATAGAGTAGCATAGAGTAGAGTGGCATAGATTATAGTGTTTTAGCATTGAGTGGTGCAGAGTAGTATTGTGTGGACTAGTGTACAGTGGCAAAGAATGGCATAGAGTAGAGTGGCATTGTGTGGAGTGGAGTCTCATTGAGGGGAGTAGCATAGGGTGGAGTAGTGTAGAGTGGACTGCCATGGAGAGGCGAGAATGGCGTAAAGTGGAGTTAAGAGTACAGTGGCATAGATTGCAGGGGTATAGAGTATGGTAGAGTTGTGTAAAGTGGTGTGGAGTTGAGTGGTGTGGAATAGAGTGGAGTGACGTACAGTGATGTAGCGTGGCATGGAGTGTAATAGAGTAGAGTAGCGTCACAAATAGTAGAGTAAAGTGGCATTGAGTAGAGTGGAGTAGAGTGATTTGGAGTGGCATACAGTGGAGTGGAGTGTAAATAACAGAATTTGGCATGGAATGGCATGGAGTGGAATGATGGGGCGTAGGGTGGAATGGAGTGGCATATAGTGGAGTGGTGTGGCATAGATGAGGGGTGCATAGAGTAGAGTGGTGTATAGTGGAGTGGCAAAAGTAGAATGGAGTGACGTTGAGTGGAGTGGAGTACAATGACATAGAAAGGAGTGGTGCACAGTGGTTTAGAGTAGATTGGAGTAACACAGAGTAGAGTGGTGTAGAATACAATGGCGTGTGGTAGAGTGGTGCAGAGTGGCATCTAGTAGAGTTGCGTGGAGAGGCATGAAGAGGAGTGGTGTAGAGTTGGGCAGCATAAAGTAGAGTGACGTAGAGTAGTATAGTTGTGGATGTAAGTAACTAAAGCATTGATGGAGACAGCAGATAGGGTGAAGCAACAGGAATAACAAGCCATAAAACATCAGAAACCTTTAAAATGGAAAGGCATGCAAATACATGCAGTGACTTTGTGAGGTTTACAGAAGCTATGGCAATGTATTTTATCTATGTTGTAAATCAATCAATCAATCAGTCAATTGTAAAGCGCACTACTTACCTGTGAGGGTCTCAAGGCGCTGAGGGGAGGGGGTGCTGCTACTGCTCGAAGAGCCAGGTCTTGAGGAGTCTTCTGAAAGTGAGCAGGTCCTGGGTCTGCCGCAGGTGGGCAGGGAGGGTGTTTCAAGTCTTGGCGGCGAGGAAGGAGAAGGACCTGCCGCCGGAAGTTGCTCGTTGGATGCGGGGGACGGCGGAGAGGGCGATGCTGGCAGAGCAGAGCTGGCCGGTGGGGTTGTAGAAGCTGATTCTGCTGTTCAGGTAGGCTGGTCCGGTGTTGTGGAGTGCTTTGTGTGCGTGGGTGAGGAGCTTGAAAGTGATCCTCTTCTTGATGGGGAGCCAGTGTAGGTCTCTCAGGTGGGCGGTGATGTGGCTGCGGCGTGGGATGTTGAGGAACAGTCGGGCGGAGGCGTTTTGGATGCGTTGCAGTCGTTGTAGGTGTTTGGCCGGGATTCCTGCATAGAGTGCATTGCCGTAGTCCAGCCTGCTGCTGACGAGGGCTTGGGTCACCGTTCTTCTAGTTTCGGTCAGGATCCATTTGTAAATCCTGCAGAGCATGCGGAGGGTGTTGTAACAGGAGGAGGAGACGGCGTTGACCTGCTTCGACATGGAGAGGGAGGAGTTGAGTATGAATCCTAGGTTGCGTGCGTGGTCCGTGGGTGTCGGTGCTGTTCCCAGTGTGGTCGGCCACCATGAGTCGTCCCAGGCAGAGGGGGTGGGGCCGAGGATGAGGACCTCCGTTTTGTCCGAGTTCAGTTTCAGACAGCTGCTCCTCATCCATTCGGCGACGGCCATCCTTCCCTCGTGGAGGTTAGTCTTGGCGGTGTGCGGTTCCTTGGTAAGGGAGAGGATGAGCTGGGTGTCGTCGGCGTAGGAGATGATGTTCAGGTCATGCTGGCGGGCTACTTGTGTGAGGGGGGCCATGTAGACGTTGAACAGGGTAGGGCTGAGGGATGAGCCCTGGGGTACGCCGCAGCTGATGTCGGTGGCTTCGGATCAGAAAGGTGGGAGGCGGACTCTGGGTTCTGCTGGTGAGGAAGGACGTGGTCCAGTCCAGGGCCTTCTCCTGGATTCCGGCTTCTTGGAGGCGTGTCTTTAGTGTGCGGTGGCAGACCGTGTCGAAGGCGGCTGATAGGTCCAGGAGGATCAGGGCTGATGTTTCGCCGTTGTCTAGTTGGCATCTGATGTCGTCTGTGGCAGCGATGAGGGCTGTCTCGGTGCTGTGATGTCGTCTGAATCCGGACTGGGAGGGGTCTAAGATGTTGTTGTCCTCGAAGTGGCGGGTCAGTTGCATGTTGACGGTTTTCTCGATTACCTGCGCCGGAAAAGGGAGCAGAGAGATGGGTCGGAAGTTCTTGAGGTCCTTGGGGTCCGCCCTGGATTTTTTGAGGAGGGCGTTGATTTCGGCGTGCTTCCAGCTTTCCGGGAATTTCGCTGTCTTGAAGGAGGTGTTGATGACCTTCCGTAGTTGGGGTGCGATGGATGCGTCAGCTTTGTTGAATATGTGGTGAGGGCAGGGGTCTAACGGGGATCCTGAGTGGATGGAGTTCATGACCTTGCATGTCTCGTCGTCGTTGACGTAGGACCAGGAGGTTGGTGCAGGTGGTGTTTGCGAGGGGGGTGGAGTCTGCCGTAGTCGGGGCGGTCGTGGTGTTGAAGCTGTCGTGGATGTCAGCGATCTTGTGGTGGAAGAAGGTGGCCAGTGAGTCGCACAGGTCTTGTGAGGGTGGGATGTCGTTGGTGATGGCGCTGGGGTTGGAGAGTTCCTTCACTATGTTGAAAAGTTCTTTGCTGTTGTGTGCGTTGTTGTCCAGGAGGGCTTTGAAGGAAGATCTCTTGGCTGCTCTGATGAGTTGGTGATGTCTGTGGGAGGCGTCCTTGTGGGTTGCGTGACTGTCTGGTGTACGATCGTGGAGCCATTTCTTCTCCAGTTTCCGGCATGTAGGTTTGGAGGTCTGGAGCTCTTCGGTGAACCAGGTGGCTTTCTTGCTGGTGTGGCTGTTGGAGGGTCTCTTGAGCGGGGCAAGGGTGTTGGCGCAGTCGTCGATCCACTGTCTGAAGTTGTGGGCGGCGGTGTCTGGATCGGTGGGGTAGGCGGGTGGGTTCTGGGCGAGGGTGGACGTCAGTTGATCTTCGGTGACTTTGCTCCAGCAGCGTCGAGGCCGCTGTTGGGTGCGGTGGTGCGTGGTTGGTTTCTTGAAGGTGAAATGGATGCAGCGGTGGTCGGTCCAGTGGAGTTCGGTGGTGCAGATGAAGGCGACGTGGGTGCTAGTGGTGAAGACGGGGTCAAACGTGTGGCCGGCGGCGTGGGTGGGTTCGTTGACGAGCTGTCTGAGGCCGAGGTTGGCGAGGTTGTCGATCAGGGTGGTAGAGTTGGCGTCGTTGTTGTTCTCGAGGTGGTAGGTCAGGTCTCCGAGGAGGACTGTTGTCCTTGGAGGCGAGTGCGTGGGTGCTGGCGAGGTCGGCGATGGAGTCGCTGAACTGAGCACAGGGGTCTGTAGATGAGTGTTCCTCTGAGTGTGGTGTTGGGGTCGGTGTGGATCCGGAAGTGCAGGTGTTCGGCAGTGTTGAGGGTGTCGTCTGCAAGGGTGTAGACCTTGAGGGTGGACTTGTGGATGATGGCAAACCCTCCTCTGATTCCGTTGTCGTGATCCCTGCGGGTGATCTTGTATCCGTCCGGGATGGCTACGACGATATCGGGCGCTGAAGAGTCGTTCCACCAGGTCTCGGTCAGGAAGACAACGTCTGGGTCGGAGGTGTCGAGCAGGTCCCAGAGCTCGACGGCGTGTTTGCGTGCGGAGCGGGTGTTGAGGAGTATGCAGCGGAGGTGGTTGTTTCCGGTCCTTGGAGGTTTGGAGGGTCTGTCGCAGGTGAAGTTGCAGGTGCAGCAGGAAAAAGGTTTGTGTGTGCGTTTTGGGGCGGCCTGGAAGCAGCGGCGGTCTTGGCCGGCGTTGAGTTCGAGGAGCGTGTTGGCCTCGTATCTGAGTCTTGCGTCGTGGAGTGCGCGGGGGCCAGGGGTTCTGGCACTGGGCGCGGTCCAGGTGCGGACGGGTGCAGTCAGCTTGCCTTTGGCGCGCCTTCAGCGCGCCAGCAGCGCGCCTTCTGCGCGCGGCCTTCATAAGCGGGGGAGAGGGAGGGAGGACCAGCAGGGATGCAGCGGCGGGAGGAGTGGGAACGGCGGAAAAGGCAGGCAGCAGCCGGTGGGCACCGGCGGAGGAAACCTGAAAAAAGAACAGTGACACAGTTAGGGTGTAGGGAAACAGGCAGCAGGAGCAGAAGTGAACAGCACAAGTTATCAGGCACAAAGCAGCTGGCAGCCGTGTGGTGGCATGGGGAGCGACCTGCCTACGAGCAGGCTCAGAGGTCGCTCTGTTGTGCGGCATTGTGGCTGCTGTTTAGCATGATTTCAAGTTAGTGGTATAGTGTAGAGTGGCATACATGAGAATGGAGTGGAATGGAGTAAAGTAGAGTAGAGTGGAATGGGATGCTTAGAGTAAAATGGAGTGGTGTAGGGTAGATTGGAGTAAAGTGGAGTGGCATAGAATGGCATCATTGGTGTGGCGTACAGTAGAGTGCCATACAGTCGAGTGACATAGAGTAGAGTGGCATAGATTGGACTGGCGTAGAGTGGCACAGAGTGACATTGTGTGGAGTGGCATTGAGTTGAGTAGAGTGTAATAAAGTGGCGTAGAGTAGTGTAGAGTGGAATAAAGTGGCATAGAGTGGAATAGAGTGGCATAGAGTGGAATGACATAGTTGAGTGGTGTAGCTTGGAGTTGAATGGTGTAGAGTGACATAGAGTGGAATTACATCGATTGGTGTAGAGCGGAGTCACACAGAGCGGTGTAGAGTAGAGTGGTGTACATTGGAGTTGAGTGGTGTAGAGTGGTATAGAGTAGAGTGCCGTGTAGTTGCATAGCATGTCATTGAGTGACATTGTGTGGAGTAGAGAGGAGTGGCATGGAGTGGGGAAAATCTGAGTGTTCCACTTCCTCTGCAAAAACTGTCTGACAGCAGTTTTCCATTGGCTTTCCTCTGCACAACTAAATTGCAATCGAGGAAAAAATCAGAAATCCTCCTTTATGGAAGTTCCCCCCCCCCCCCGTCCCCCAGTTTATGGAAGCACTTTGGCCTGCTGACTAACCCTCGCCGGCCTCAACGGGGCAACCAGCTAAGACTCTTGGGGTCTGGTTCGAAGAGAACCTGTCTTTCTCTAATCAGATTAAGAGGCTTGCTGGGAACTTTTTCAGGATACTCAAATCCCTCAGAACATTTTTACCGCTCCTCCCTAGGGCAGACAAGAAAAGAAGTTACTCCGGCCTTGATACTTTCGCGTATCGACTATGCTAACGCCTTGTACGTCAGTCTACCAGGCTACTCGCTGAACAGACTACAGGTAGTCCAAAATGTTGCGGCCAGGCTTCTTTTCAACATCCCAATAAGAAGCAGTGTAAGACCGCATCTGCGCATGCTCCATTGGTTGCCTGTAGCCGAACGAGTTGAGTTCAAAGCCCTGGTCTTGGTGCATTGTGCCCTGCATGCTTCCGGCCCAATCTATTTAAGGAAACGTTTTATGTTCTACACTCCAGCTAGTCAGCTACTAGCCCATATACCTCGCTTTCGCCTGCAAAGGATGCGTGGCAGCTCCCTTGCTTTCAGGGCTGCTTCAGCCTGGAATTCGTTTCCATTTGCTCTTCGCAGCATCCAGAACCCTACTCATTGAAAAAAAAAGACTGAAAATGTTCCTTTCCATTTAACTAGCCACCCTTCACTTCTCAAGGTTCGAGCCGGGACACTCCTCGGAGTATCCGTGCATGCTATAAGCTTCAATAAAATAACATAATATAACATAGAGTGGTGTGGAGTGGCATAGGAATGGCATGGCATAGAATGGAGTGAAGTGGAGTGGCATACAGTGGCATAGACCAGAGTAGATTGAAGGGGTGTAGAGTGGCATAGAGTAGAGTAGAATGGAGTAGAGTGGAGTGAAGTAGAATCGAGTAGGGGGGATGAAAAGAGAGAAGTGGCATTGAAGAACCAGAACCATTTGGGCCTGGCGGCGCAGGGTACGCCCAAGGTCTCCGGAGTTCACCTGCTTCGCTACACAGAGACACGGGACACTCTGTCGGCGTTAGAAGATTGGATTTATTTAGCTGCAGCTAGTACAGTTATCCTAGAAGTACACAAAGTAGGTTCTCAGGAGACTGCCACTACACTCTGTGGCGCATCAGGTTAAATACTATACAATGATACAATAATTAACGAAATACACTCCCAGAGCATATAAGAAGGAGCCAATAAGGAAAGTTGGAAAACAAGGCGGAACCAATAGGAAAGGTTTGAAAACAGAAATATCAGATGACTCGAAGAGACCTCTCCTCCAACTGTGTTTGTCACCCCACCCTCAAGCTAATACATTACAGATTCATAACTAACTTGCAGGTGGCGAGATACGTTTGTGTGTATTGGAGGACAGTCATGAAACGAGAGAATACTAGCAGGAGACAGTGAAGGCCAGTCGATAAGATAAGGTCAGGAAAGAATAGTGTGAGCCAACAGATAGTTGAGACGCGGATTAGAAAAGGCAGACAGGGATTAGTGTACTCGGCTAGTTCTAACACCAGCTTTGCAAATAGAGGCCGAGGACGTATTTCAACACCAGGCTACAGAAAAAGCAGAATAGACTTTGTTCGCCGTGCTGCCTGAGTGATGGCAACACAAAATGGCGGCGGGCCACAAAATGGCGGGTCGATTCGATCGTGATCGAAAATCGAAGTTCCTCAGACCCTCCTTTTGCCAGAACTCAGGCAAGATAGACTCATGTTAATCTGAGTCCACGTCAATAGCCATGAGGTCATCGAGCTTTTGCTGTAACATCATTCTTATGTTTTCTGTTACTTGTGGCATGGGTTTCGGGATGCACATAGTAGCACAAAGATCACAGATAGCGGGACCACAGTGCATACAAAGGTAACAGGAAAATATAATGGTCAGGATTATACCAAGGAACGTCAATGCTTTCCAACCCCATTTGGACAGTAGTCCCCAAAACCATTCTGTTAAAGACCAATCTCCTTCGTCCTGATGAATAGACTCAGAGATTATGTGCAACTTGTAGATAGCTTGGTATACTGTCGGAGCATCATTAGGAATGAAAATACAGCAACTTGACCCGATCAATTTGCACACTCCACCACGATCGGCAAGAACAAAGTCTAAGGCAACTCGATTTTGCAAGGTCATAAGACGATCCGCCTGCAGTTCTGCCGTGATGTTACTTAAGGCTCCTACAGTGATGTCTATTGTAGTCTCTACGACACAGACCAATTGCCTTATATTTCTGCTGTTAGCCATTGGACCCCAGAAGGGAAGAAAACCTTTAAGGAAATCTCCTCCTTCTTGTCCTGCTGTGTCTTTTGAATCAATAATCCCTCTGCCATATCGGGTTCGGTGATGATTTGCGGAAGCAGTGTAAGTAGGGGGAAGAAGAAAAGCTATATAACAAGTACCAGAGAAACCTGTTGGTAACCAAGTATAAGCTCTATCATAGTAGATGAAATAGGTGCCTTGAGAGGCGAGTTCTGAGAGGAATAAACGTACGTGTAGGAGCAGTTATTCCTTTGTGTAGTGTCAGAAGGGCGATCATTGATCTGTAAGCAGAAGTTACCCTGATGTGGTATAGTCCAGATTGGCGAGGACTTTCCTTTTCCAACCTTACTACTGAGACGCGACATATATTGGGTGACGTTCCAATTAGTGTATGCTTTTCTTTCGTCAACGGAGATTTTGCTGTTTTCCATGATTTTAGCCATAACTACCATACCCTTAATCAAGAACTGTGACTAAAATCCGGATAATTAATATGTGAATTAATAGGTTGTCTGAATTTGCTTTGATAAGCATTAGAGAAGATGACGAAGTAAGCCCAAGCAGAACCTTCATAAGAAAAAGGGAGAACTAGATATGGCATTCCTTTCTCTGTGGTATGTGGCATAAGACCACACACCCAATAATTAGTTGTATTAACCACTAATTGGTGCTGATGTAATAGCTGGATAAAGGAATTGTTATAATACTCAGTTCTTCTGACGAGTTCATGTGAAGGGAGAGTATAAAAGAGGTGTGGAGAGATAGTAGAGGAAGGCAAAGAGGAAGAAGGGGAGGTATTTCTTGGCTGCAAAGCATAAATTATCCAACCAATAATCGCCAAAACAATACATAATGATATAAAAACACATAAAGTTATACTAAAACGACTGTACATTATTTTACAGGATGTTTTCTTCATTTCATCTCTTCTTTCTTTATTACTTAGTGTAGTTTCCATCTTACTAATGGATGCTCACGGCAATCTTCCTCAATCACTGAAGTCACGATGCTCTACCGTCCTATGACACTGAAGATCCTGCAGACCTATTGTCACTACTCAGGTCGTGACCTAGACTCCTACCGTGACCCTGCAACCGGGACAGAATACTACACAAGGGAGAAGAAAGTTTTAAATGTTCTTTGGCCTGGGTCTCAAATTGTAGTGTTCTTTCCCCGGAACATTCTGATTTTGGAACAATGTTCGTGGTTCAGTCGTATCCAAGCGACGATGCGATGGAATTGCTTCCTGTAAAATGTCGTCGTCCTCTTTTTCAGACAGTGTCCCATTCAGGTGTGCATCACTAAAAGGCACGAATCGTGAAGTCTTTTCGCTTTCTCAGTCAGCAACCCCTCTACGAACCCACTGATCAAAAGGCAAAGGCACTTTCTTGCAATGTACACCGTGAATCCAATTTTTCTTTCCTTCGACTTTAACTGCTGTCCTTGTAGTCAACAAGACCATTCGAGGCTCCCGCCACCTGGGTTGCAAATTGCTGGACCTCTGAAAATTCTTCACACACACCCAGTCACCTGGTCGGATGGAGTGACCTGGGTCTGTGGAGGCTTCCGGCAGAGCACTCTGAACCTGTTGATGAAGAACACGCAATTTAGTCGTAAGGTCATGCAGATAATCAATCAACATTGGATATGGCAAGTCTGAGAATTTCTTAGGGCGAGGTATTCCCCATACGTTGGCCAGACGGCCAAATACCACTTCGTAAGGGTTAAGTCCCAAACGAGAGTGTACTGCAGTTCTGGTGGATAGCAGAGCTAACGGCAAAGCATCAGGCCAATTGAGTCCTGTACTTGCTTGAACCTTTGCTAACTTCAACTTCAAAGTTCCATTGTAACACTCTACTAAAACCGCTGATTGTGGATGATTTGCCGCATGGAACTTTTGCTTGATACCAAGACCTGCACAAACTTTCTGCATGACTTGGCCAACAAATTCGCTCCCATTGTCACTCCAGACAATGCGCGGCAAACCAAACCTGGGGAAGAACTATTTTAGAAGGATTTTAGCTGTGGCTAGGGCTGTGTTATCCTTTAGAGGGTATGCTTCTATCCATCTTGAAAAGGCGCATACTACCACCAGAACATATTTGAGGTTGTTGCATCGCTCCATATGAATGTAAACGATTTGCAACACTTCAAATGGACATGTTGGAGGAGCAAAGTGACCTGCTGGAGTTGGGGTTCCCTTTCCCGGGTTGTACATTAAACAAACAATACAGTGCTTTACTACATTGTCTGCACATTTTGGGATATTCTCATTCTGCCACACTGGTGCCAGAAGTTTGCAAATGCCTTTTGCACTTAAGTGGGCTGGACCATGAGCCATAGTAACCACTGGGAGAACATAGGCATCTGGTAACAGTCAACGCTGATGTTCAGATAATTCCACCCAACAACCCATCTCATCTAACATTCCCGTACTTTCTTTCCACTTGCTCATCTCCCTTTCTGAAGCCTCTTTCTGAATCGCTTTCACGCTTTCCACTGTATCCTCATACATTCCTCTCTCTCTGACTCAATTCGCAGGACCTGCCACAAACATTCGACTCTTTGAATCTCTCGCTGTTTTCTTCGCTATTTCGTCTGCAAATGCATTTCCTCGACCAACATCATCCGTAATCTTCTTGTGTGCACTACACTTCACTATCACTATTTGGGTGGGTAAAGCAAGTGACTCAAGGAGATCAGTCACTAATTGACCATGCTGTATTTTGGTGCCATGTGAAGTGAGGAAACCCCTCTCCTTCCAGAGACGCCCAAAATTGAACGCTACACCAAAAGCGTATTGGCTGTCAGTGTACACGTTCACTCTCTTCCCTTTCGATAATACACAAGCTCTCGTTAGTGCTATCAATTCTGCTGCTTGCGCTGAATTGTGTCTAATACGTGCAGTTTCCACAATCGTGTGTAAGGTAGTTACAGCATAGGCTGAAACCGTATCTCCATTAGGCATCTTAAAACAAGAACCATCTACCCATAGAGTCCCATCCGGACTCTTTAGCGGTGTGTCTCTTAGGTCAATTCTTCCTTTTGTCTCTTCCTCAGTACGGAAGAAACAATCATGTTGATCCTCAACACTCTCCTCATTTGGAAGGGGCAACAAAGTAGCCAAAAGCGTCAGCTCGTAACCAGTTAAACGTGCACTCGTAAGATGCTGTGTTTTTGTTCTGTTTAGCAAAGTATCCACTGCATGTGGCACCATGACAATGAGAGTGTTATCCAACACCATTCCAACAGACTGTCGGATAGAAATTGCTGCTGCTGCTGTCGCTTTGAGACTACTGGGCAATGATTTAGCTATGGGATCCAACGTAGCCGAAAAATAGGCACATGGCCGCTGTTTGTCTCCAAATTGCTGTGCTAAAACTGACAATGCACAACCTTCTCTCTCATGCACATAGAGCATAAAAGGCTTAGTGTAATCTGGAGTGCCTAGTACAGGAGCAGAACACAGAGCGGTACGTAAGTCAGTGAAACTCTTTTGGCACTCATCAGTCCATGGAAGGGGCTGAGGCGTATCTTTTAAAGTGAGTGCCAACAAAGGTTTAGCAATTAGAGAGAAGTTAGGGATCCACTGTCTACAATAAGAAGTGATACCCAGAAAGGCACGTACTTCCCTTTATGTGGATGGTACAGACATTCGCGCAATCGCCTGTATTCGTTCTGGTGTCAATCGTCGTCCCTCCTTTGAGAGGAGATGACCCAAGTAGGTAACCTCTCGACAAACATATTGTAGTTTGGAAGGTAAAACCTTGTGATTCAGTTTAAACAAGTGGCGTAACAATGCAACAGTGACATCTTTGCAGATATCTTCTGAATCAGCGGCGACTAATAAGTCATCCATATATTGGATAAGAGCAGCACCATACGGCAAATGAAAAGTATCAAGATGACATTTTAAAGCTTGACTGTAAATAGAGGGACTTTCACAATAGCCTTGGGGTGCGCGCTTAAACCGGAAGCTTCGGCCTCCAAGAGAGAAAGCAAAAATGTCCCTACTCTCTTCTGCAATGGGAATACTAAAGAAGGCATTCTTTAGATCGATAACAGAAAACCAAGTTGCTGTGGAAGGTATCATTGTCAACAGAGCAGTGATATCTGGGACAACAGGAAATTGTGGAATCACAATTTTGTTTACTTCTCGCAAATCAATTACAAAACGGTACACAGGAGGCTGAGAAGGATCAGTGCGTTTAAGAACAGGAAGAATAGGACTATTGCATGTGGTACCTCTTGTTTCTTCAACCACACCCTTCCGAATCAAGTCATGAATGATTTCCAAAAGCGCTTTCTCACCTTCAGCAGAAATTCTATACTGTGGGATGCGTGGTAATTCAACATTGGGCTTGAGAGTGACAACATAAGATGGAATCTCAAGACAACCCACATCGTTCGGACCCGTGGCCCAAAGTGCTGCTGAAAGAGAAAGTAATTCAGGAGGAAACTGATCTTTGGACAAATACATTGGGGAGATCAATTTATGTCCTAGAGTAAGATGTACGCCTGAAGGAGAACAATATATGGTAGCATGCATTCTTTTCAATAGGTCTAGACCCAACAGATTCTCACCGCAACCATTTGTTAACAGAAGTGGAGCTTCAAAATCATAGGGACCAACTGAAATAGGCAAAGGGCAAGAAACTGGATTGCGAACAGGGGCGCCAGAGAATCCTACAGAAACATTTGTTAAGCCAGACAAAGGTGCCCCAGGGAGTTTAGAATGAATGATAGAACTTCTCATTGCTCCAGTATCCAGAAGAAATGGCTCTGAAACACCCATTGTAGTGACGTTAACATAAGGACCATTTTGATCTACTGGGATTGGCACAACTCCCTTACTTTGTCCATGGCTGTCCTAGTTAGCATGAAGACTCTCATTCTCGCCTTCAACATAATGGTCTTCATTGTAATACTGTGTAGATCTCACATTTTGCTGATCAAAGTAGTTCGCGGAATTGGGGGAAGGAAGGGCACGCTGTTCTTGAGTCAACATACCCCGACCTCTACCTCTGTTTGCTGACTGGAGGCCAGCACGACCTCGTGGAGCAGATAACGCTCCATTGCGCTGCAATAAAACCGGACAACTATTCTTAAAATGACCTTCCTCTCTACAATAGGCACATTGATTAGGACCTAACAAAGGTCGCGGATTGTATGGCTCAGGTTTTTGATACAACCTCTGAAACTGCGGAGGCTGCTGAATTTGAGGCTGAACATAACGTGGAGGATAGGCTTGTTGCAAGAGAACCTTTGTTTTTAATTCTTTCGTCTTTTTCTCTTGCTTTTCTTTTTCTTCCTTGTCCCTATTCTCATAATATTGTGCAGTAGCCAATATCTGGGCTGAAGAAGAAACATCCCATGAACTTTCTGAATCCTTTAATTTGTGTGACAGCTCAGGAAGCAAATTGAATACAAATTTGTCCACGAATAATCGCTGTCCACCCTCGGTAGCCATGTCTTGACCACTGTGGTCGATAAATGTCTCCTCGAAACGAGTAAAGAAGTCAGAGACACTTTCATCTTTCTTTTGTTTGCATGCTGCTAGTTTATCCCAATTAACTCTCAGTGCAGGCATCATAGTTTTCATTAACGTGATAATTCTACCAGGAAGTTCCGAGATCAGAGCGTCAGGCTTTGCACCACCCACTTGGTCTCTATCTGTATTAGTTATAACATCCCAAGTAGCTCCTAGTTCCTGTGCATGATCCTCTCTACGAATCTTAGCCCATATTGTCTGTGGGACCACATTTCCCATCAACATATCGATGTCTGCTAGGTTCATAATGCAAGCATCAATTGTCTGCGATAATTCTTTATAATAACCTGCAGGGTTCTTACGAGGATCTGGTAGAGTCTGCTTAAGAGCCAAAACTTCAGATCTCTTCCAAGGGACATGTACCCATATACGTTGGAAATGAGCAGGAATAGGTGCATTAGCGCCTACAGCCGCAACTGCCTCCTTCCAAACTGGAGGAACCTCTCTCATAGGGTAATTTTTCGACGTCAGTTTAACCGACGGATCGGAATCAAGGAAAATCTGAGAAAACAATAAGGATCTATAAGAGATAAGTGTCCTTACAGCTTCCTCAACTTTAGAACCTACAATAAGTCCTTTTTCAAAATCAGCCTGAACATTTAACAAATCTTGTGAGATCGGACTCGAACTCACATCTTCCCATTCTTTAATGAGAATGTCGCACATTACATTGAAAACATATCTTTGCGTAGGCGCAATCCATTGCAAAAAGGTAGGCATAATATCAAGCACACTATATTGTGGACCCTTCTTGATCCATCTTCGTGCAAGAGAGTCTAGCTTCTCTCGTTCCTCAAAATCTGGGAACTGACTACGAGATTGTCTTCGAGTAAAAGCCGGAGACACATTAAAAGCTCCAAAGAAAGGAGATAGAATACTAGTGACAGAGTCTGTGAGACGCTTACGCACAGACGGTGAATTAGACATTAGAACTGGAGACAGAGTATTAGGGGAACTGACAGGAGAAGAACTGGTAATTGCAGGAGGAGCAGAAGGCAAAGGAGATCTGAGATCAGGAGATGAAGGCAAAGAAGTTGAGACTAATGGTAAAACCGGCAAGGGCGGTAATACTGGAGGAGGCAAATGCTGAAGAGCCGGAACCGGCGGAGGTACCACTGGCAGCTGAGCAGGCTGTAACAGCTGAGGTACATTGGCATTTTGCGCATAGGGCGGAGGCAACCTTAATAAATGGGACATTAGGGGATCTTCTTCTATATCTTTCTAAAAGCGCTTTCTCACCTTCAGCAGAAATTCTATACTGTGGGATGCGTGGTAATTCAACATTGGGCTTGAGAGTGACAACATAAGGTGGAATCTCAAGACAACCCACATCGTTCGGACCCGTGGCCCAAAGTGCTGCTGGAAGAGAAAGTAATTCAGGAGGAAACTGATCTTTGGACAAATACATTGGGGAGATCAATTTCTGTCCTAGAGTAAGATGTACGCCTGAAGGAGAACAATATATGGTAGCATGCATTCTTTTCAATAGGTCTAGACCCAACAGATTCTCACCGCAACCATTTGTTAACAGAAGTGGAGCTTCAAAATCATAGGGACCAACTGAAATAGGCAAAGGGCAAGAAACTGGATTGCGAACAGGGGCGCCAGAGAATCCTACAGAAACATTTGTTAAGCCAGACAAAGGTGCCCCAAGGAGTTTAGAATGAATGATAGAACTTCTCATTGCTCCAGTATCCAGAAGAAATGGCTCTGAAACACCCATTGTAGTGACGTTAACATAAGGACCATTTTGATCTACTGGGATTGGCACAACTCCCTTACTTTGTCCATGGCTGTCCTAGTTAGCATGAAGACTCTCATTCTCGCCTTCAACATAATGGTCTTCATTGTAATACTGTGTAGATCTCACATTTTGCTGATCAAAGTAGTTCGCGGAATTGGGGGAAGGAAGGGCACGCTGTTCTTGAGTCAACATACCCCAACCTCTACCTCTGTTTGCTGACTGGAGGCCAGCACGACCTCGTGGAGCAGATAACGCTCCATTGCGCTGCAATAAAACCGGACAACTATTCTTAAAATGACCTTCCTCTCTACAATAGGCACATTGATTAGGACCCAACAAAGGTCGCGGATTGTATGGCTCAGGTTTTTGATACAACCTCTGAAACTGCGGAGGCTGCTGAATTTGAGGCTGAACATAACGTGGCGGATAGCCTTGTTGCAAGAGAACCTTTGTTTTTAATTCTTTCGTCTTTTTCTCTTGCTTTTCTTTTTCTTCCTTGTCCCTATTCTCATAATATTGTGCAGTAGCCAATATCTGGGCTGAAGAAGAAACATCCCATGAACTTTCTGAATCCTTTAATTTGTGTGACAGCTCGGGAAGCAAATTGAATACAAATTTGTCCACGAATAATCGCTGTCCACCCTCGGTAGCCATGTCTTGACCACTGTGGTCGATAAATGTCTCCTCGAAACGAGTAAAGAAGTCAGAGACACTTTCATCTTTCTTTTGTTTGCATGCTGCTAGTTTATCCCAATTAACTCTCAGTGCAGGCATCATAGTTTTCATTAACGTGATAATTCTACCAGGAAGTTCCGAGATCAGAGCGTCAGGCTTTGCGCCACCCACTTGGTCTCTATCTGTATTAGTTATAACATCCCAAGTAGCTCCTAGTTCCTGTGCATGATCCTCTCTACGAATCTTAGCCCATATTGTCTGTGGGACCACATTTCCCATCAACATATCGATGTCTGCTAGGTTCATAATGCAAGCATCAATTGTCTGCGATAATTCTTTATAATAACCTGCAGGGTTCTTACGAAGATCTGGTAGAGTCTGCTTAAGAGCCAAAACTTCAGATCTCTTCCAAGGGACATGTACCCATATACGTTGGAAATGAGCAGGAATAGGTGCATTAGCGCCTACAGCCGCAGCTGCCTCCTTCCAAACTGGAGGAACCTCTCTCATAGGGTAATTTTTCGACGTCAGTTTAACCGACGGATCGGAATCAAGGAAAATCTGAGAAAACAATAAGGATCTATAAGAGATAAGTGTCCTTACAGCTTCCTCAACTTTAGAACCTACAATAAGTCCTTTTTCAAAATCAGCCTGAACATTTAACAAATCTTGTGAGATCGGACTCGAACTCACATCTTCCCATTCTTTAATGAGAATGTCGCACATTACATTGAAAACATATCTTTGCGTAGGCGCAATCCATTGCAAAAAGGTAGGCATAATATCAAGCACACTATATTGTGGACCCTTCTTGATCCATCTTCGTGCAAGAGAGTCTAGCTTCTCTCGTTCCTCAAAATCTGGGAAGTGACTACGAGATTGTCTTCGAGTAAAAGCCGGAGACACATTAAAAGCTCCAAAGAAAGGAGATAGAATACTAGTGACAGAGTCTGTGAGACGCTTACGCACAGACGGTGAATTAGACATTAGAACTGGAGACAGAGTATTAGGGGAACTGACAGGAGAAGAACTGGTAATTGCAGGAGGAGCAGAAGGCAAAGGAGATCTGAGATCAGGAGATGAAGGCAAAGAAGTTGAGACTAATGGTAAAACCGGCAAGGGCGGTAATACTAGAGGAGGCAAATGCTGAAGAGCCGGAACCGGCGGAGGTACCACTGGCAGCTGAGCAGGCTGTAACAGCTGAGGTACATTGGCATTTTGCGTATAGGGCGGAGACAACCTTAATAAATGGGACATTAGGGGATCTTCTTCTATATCTTTCTTATTATCAGAAGGAGAAACAGGCAACACCGGATAGCATTTATCTATCGCCATACGATGTTGTCTTTCTGAAATTTCAGTCGCATTATCAATTTCATAATTTTTGAACTGTTGGGCAGCCTGTATAATTGTCATACCCTGTGCTTTCCTATCTTGTTTTGCTTGTTTAATTTCTTTCTGTTTGGCTTCCTTACGCCAAAGGCGGAAAGAGTCAAACATTGCCGGCCGGGCTTTTCTTTTGAACAAAACTGCTTCTAAATTATCTAGCACATCAGGATCGAAGCTACTGTTTTCTGGCCATTTGAGAACACCATCTTTCTTCGTGTATCGAGTCCATGTCTCATTAAAGGCAATGGGGCCGATACCATGTTTTGAATAGAGCTCGTATGTGGGAGTTCCAACCGAAGGAATCTGACAAGAGTCCTCAAGTCGGGAGTCCCTATTACAACCAAGACAACAAATTCTTCCAAACTTAGTCAGACCAGGCATCTCGAGATGTCTCCGGACTGTTCACAAACTTCAAGGGAGTAAAACTCAGTTTACGCAGCACAAATGCACTTACCCTCGGCTTTATCTTTTGCAAAAGATAAATCTAAGAAACCTAAGGAAATCAAACAAAGAAAAAAATTGTGGGCGCGACCCACGAAAATACTTAACTAAGGACGTCTTCTTCCACCAACAGAGGCCCGTCTATCGTCTCGCCTTACCATACATCATCAAAGGAATGGGCCAAAGCAGGGCGGCAGTCAGGGCAGCGGTCGTCAGTAGCCGTCAGGAAGGAGTAACCGCGCTGCAAAAGATCTTCGGACCACTTTCGACATACAGGGGTCGCTTAGTGTGGCTCGCGAACCCTCCGGAATTTTCTTGCAGGGTTCCACATGACCTTCGGGCAGAACCGGTACCACTGAAGCCGCCCCACGTTGGGCGCCAGTTGAAGAACCAGAACCTTTTGGGCCTGGCG
Source organism: Triturus cristatus (assembly GCF_964204655.1). NCBI lineage: Eukaryota > Metazoa > Chordata > Amphibia > Caudata > Salamandridae > Triturus > Triturus cristatus. The sequence continues at coordinate 15,400,598 of NC_140582.1, forward strand.
GCGCAGGGTACGCCCAAGGTCTCCGGAGTTCACCTGCTTCGCTACACAGAGACACGGGACACCCTGTCGGCGTTAGAAGATTGGATTTATTTAGCTGCAGCTAGTACAGTTATCCTAGAAGTACACAAAGTAGGTTCTCAGGAGACTGCCACTTCACTCTGTGGCGCATCAGGTTAAATACTATACAATGATACAATTATTAACGAAATACACTCCCAGAGCATATAAGAAGGAGCCAATAAGGAAAGTTGGAAAACAAGGCGGAACCAATAGGAAAGGTTTGAAAACAGAAGTATCAGATGACTCGAAGAGACCTCTCCTCCAACTGTGTTTGTCACCCCACCCTCAAGCTAATACATTACAGATTCATAACTAACTTGCAGGTGGCGAGATACGTTTGTGTGTATTGGAGGACAGTCGTGAAACAAGAGAATACTAGCAGGAGACAGTGAAGGCCAGTCGATAAGATAAGGTCAGGAAAGAATAGTGTGAGCCAACAGATAGTTGAGACGCGGATTAGAAAAGCCAGACAGGGATTAGTGTACTCGGCTAATTCTAACACCAGCTTTGCAAATAGAGGCCGAGGACGTATTTCAACACCAGGCTACAGAAAAAGCAGAATAGACTTTGTTCGCTGTGCTGCCTGAGTGATGGCAACACAAAATGGCGGCGGGCCACAAAATGGCGGGTCGATTCGATCGTGATCGAAAATCGAAGTTCCTCAGCATAGAGTAGAGTGGCATAGAGAAGAGTAGAGAGGCATAGAGGAGAGTGTAAAGGAGTGGGTAGAGTGGAGAGCAGTTGCATAGAGTGGAGTTGTATAGACTGGAGTAGAGTGGCATAGAGTAATACAGTGTGTAAGTAACTAAAGCCTTGATAGAGACGGCAGATTGTGAAAACAGCATAAATAAAAAGCCATAAAACATCAGAACATTTGAAATTGCTGGATAGACATGCAAATACATGCAGTGTCAGGAACTAATTAATTGTAAAGGAAACCAATTTAAAATAAAAGTGCATCTTTTGAAAGCATTCTTCAAAATAAAAGGGCATCTTTTGAAAGCATTAGTCTTCCTTGTTTTGCAATTACAGAGCATAAGTTAATGTGCCTGAGTTGTGTCTCCTTATTACTAAAGCGTCAGTGGAGATGACAAATAGGGGGAAAGCAACATAAACAAGAAGCCGTATACCAGTGCTAAAATTTGGAAAGCACATTGCATGCCCAGGAATAATACCGAACCGCCTATGAAAAAATTAAGCATTGCGAAAAGATATGGAAGTTCAAAGACAAGGAAGAACACGTCCTTGATCATGATTCAGGGATGAGATAGCACAAGAATGGAAGGGAAGCCTATGGGACCTAAGCAAGTGAAATACAGCAAACGAGAGTAACAACGAAAACAATCAATGGTATGCTGTGGGCAGTTTGTAAGCCCACTGCATAGTAAACAATATGTCCCGCAGCACAAGGTATGTGCAGTGTAGGCGAGACGTAAAATGTTCAAGACAGTGTTCATTGTCTACCGTGCCTACCATGACAGGGGTCCCAGATTCCGACCACAGATATGTATTAAATACGAGCCTTCAATACAGCTACGATCAACAGCAGCTGCATTACAACCTACCCCTAGATTTAAGTGGAAGAAATTGGATGGGAAAGCTTTCAGAGCTGTACCTGCCCAAAAGTGATATAATATTCCAAAAGAAATTCGGCAAAGTCCAATTCCACGGAAACATAATAAAAATCTAGTTCTTCCACTGTCTATCAACTCCTATGTACAAAGTTCAGCGGTTCTCCCACAGTATATTATTACGTTTCTGTCGGTGTCAAGAAATTCCTCTAGTGTATATATGTGCTTAACAAAAAAAGCCACAGAACTGAGCCAGACATCGGTAGAACACTGACACCTCACACCATAACATCAGTCCAGGCAGCAAGTTTCAAATATTCAGATATTGGGGTCACACTGAATAAATACCCAGTGGTCGAAGTGGGCGGGATCGGCAGGGCACGGCGTGCCCCTACTTCTTAAATTCCAAAGATTCCGTTCCCCTACTTATTTATTTTGAAAATGCGTCCCAGGACGCAAGAAATCGGCATAGCCTATAGATAAAGCTCAGCGTTCCTGGCGTTCGTGACAGGTGGGGCGGCAGAGAAGTAACAGGACTCTGTCTTTTCCTTCTTGCCCAGAGAAGACAAAGACCATGTCCACTTCTGCTCTGCCGCTTTAGCTGCCCCCCTCACTCTTTCCTTCTTCCCTCTCTTTCTGTCTAGCAGTTCCTCTCTTACTGAAAACCGTGACTTCAAGAAGGGGCTCTCACTCTGTTTCCTCTCATTTCTTTTATTTGCTCCCCTGTGAAATGGATCCAAAAAAGAAAAACACTTTTGCTGGAAGTGTTGTATACTTCTGAAATTTGAATTCCAAAGTAAGCATCGGGAATAAAAGGTTAAAAGCACTTGTCACTTTATAATGTTCTGCCTATTATATGCAGAGCCCAAACTCTCCTCCCTGGTTCCTGTCTTGCACCGCTCCAAATTGAAACAGCACCAAGAAGGTTTGGTGTTCTTGCAGAGCCGTTGCACATTAGACAATTGTTACGTGGTTTTACATTTTATTAGGGCTGTGTAGTTCGGAAAAGCACCTGACGGTTCCCCCAAGTCCCTATAACTGGGGGCATTCTCGGCGGAAAATCGAAGAAAACGGAATTCAGGCTTTTGGCGGCAAGATGGCGTCTGCCCCCTCCTGACTGCAGGCCCTGAGTGAAGGAGCCTACGACGGGCATCGCCAGCAGTGATGAGAACCAGCACGCCACTACAACCGCTTCTGCAGCTGGTTCGCTACAACATGGACTTGCGATGCAAATTACAACTTGCGGTGACGGTGAGCCGACAGAGTACAAGAGTGTCCCTCTTATCACCGATGCCTGGACCTAAAATGGCACCTAGGTCCCAAAACGAATGGCGCTACTAAGATCGTGACTCAGGGGCACTTCCCGGACACCTTACATTAGCAAGACTGAGGTGAGCAACCGGATTCCTTGCAACGGGTGGAAGGGGAGCCGACAATCATCCTCAGTTCCACAGATTACGGGACTGCTTTTTCCTCTGGGTTGCCTGGACCTAAGATGGCATCTGAGACCCACAGCGAACAGTGCTGTTGAGATCGTGACTCAGGAGCCCTTCATGGACACTCCACATAAGCGAGACTGAGGTGAGCAACTGAAATCCTCGCCACAGGTGGAGCTACTACAGTGAACCCCGCCCCCACATCTTTATGCAGCGAAACCAGAACACACCTAAGATGGATACTACCTGACTCTAACTTGGCGGCGCTGTAATCCCTGCTGCTCCTGCATCAGTCTGCATACTCCGCCAAAGGTGTGACACACAAACGGACTGTCAGCTCACCAGGGACCCCCGCAAGGCCCTACCCACCGACACCTCACGTCCCCCTAAGACCTGTAGGGAGGCGAACTGGACACTGAGACAACTGATGGAGGTTCACGTTTTACCATCTGATTACCAAAAAAGAGCATTTTGATCAACCTTGATAGACTGAAGGTCTCACATGGCCCGGCTAGAGAAAATCTGAAAATATGCTAAAGTGACAATTTTTCACCATACACAATCAGTAAATGAAGGCCCACAGATCCCTTGAACCCCCTGCATAGAGGCCTGAGCCAAAGGCCAAAGGCCACCGCCTCATGATAATAAAATTCACTAGGCCCTAATGATTTTTAAACGTGCATTTCTGTTTGCGCTGGACACAACAAGGAAGCTTGGGCAACCATGAAAGTACAGTAGCTTTCCACAGCACAATTGCAAGACACCCACACACGCACATACACAGGACCAGCTGGTAAAAGTTGGTACATCTTGCTACATTATTATTTTGAAAGATAGCTTGTTCAAGTGAAACGACAGCCGTAGCTTTGCGATAGGAGCACCTGTCTTAAGTTCCGCTCTCACATATTTCTAGAGATATGTACATGACAAGATGTTCTTTGTTTATATTTTGCATGGCCACCCACCCGTTTCAACCACCTGACCATTTCCGTGTCCTAAGACATGCGTTCAAGCCACCTGCAGCAGAAAGTGCGTCAGAAAGTGCGTCAGAACAGTGTCATAGTTCTGCATTTTCAGGTATATTAGATCCAACACCTCAATTAGAAGCCAGAACTCTGCTACTGATGGAGCGAGTAAAATGAAATTTTTTTAGTATACCCTATCCATTTATGTTTGTCATATTAAAAAGATTAAATATTAATATTAATGAATAATAAAGTGTTGTGATATTAAACTAATCAATATTATTAACCAAGAGAATACACGTGGGAATGCATTTGCATGGCTAAAATAATAAGTGAACTAAGTTGTACACATATTAAAAAATTATATGTTGGCTTAAGCGGTGTTAATGTAATTTGCGCTTAAATAAACCAGTATTAACGGCTCTAAATGTTGCATATGGCTAGATAAATGCATACACATAAGGGTATTAGTACGGGAATAACACTGTTTTATTCATTTCCATGTATTAATTACGATTTTGTGTTTCTTTTACTTAAGTTGACTATTTCTGCCTACTAAAAGATGGCTGCCGACTGAATCCACACTAAAGTACATGACTTCATACAATAAGCAATGGAGGAATGCGCCTGCACTGACTTCGTCGTGGCCTCTCCTTGAACCTCCGAACCAGGTCCATGAAGACTACTCTGGGCGAGATGCCAATGTCCCTGAACATGGACCAAATGTTGCCATCTGGGAACCAAAAGCCACCTATTCACAATAGACTGATACTTTCCCGACCTGGGAACGACTTTTCCCATGCGCTTAGTTTATTCATCATCCATATGTGAAATTTTGAAAATGTTTCTTAAAGTATTGGGATGGGGCTGAATTCAGCCAATCAACGGCCTGGAAATAATAAAAATGATACTATCATATGTAAATTTTGGTATAAATAATAGTAGTCTAGAGAGGGAAATTAGGTCACCACCCTAGAGCTTGAGACGCACCCTGATCGATGCTACTCTATGCGACACTCTATGCTGACAGCAGAGGACGGGACGTTAGAATACTGATGATCCTTCTGAGGACTGGTGCTGACTTAGAAAACGACAAATAGCCAGAATAGGTAAATATGACAAAAGATAATATGGCATTGTTAGGATTTAACCTGCAATTTAATTAGATAAAGAAAATCATTATTTGAAGAAGTGTGTCGGGTGATTATTTCTTGTAATATTTTATTGATTAATATGAGAGTTAGAGTGTTTTTCATCAAATTCCAAACCAACTAAATGATCTATTTGACCTCCGGATGGAGGAACTGTTTAGAGTAAGTCAATAGATGTGTTTCCTCTATCCTAAGTGAATAAATTGTAGTTCAGAAGTAAGATAACCCTCCTCTGTAAGACACGGATGGTTTGATGAGTATGAATGTTGGTGTTATGGGCCCCACCAGCGTGTGATGTGTGTATGTGCGTGCGACTGAGGAATCAATCCGTCCGTGGAAGCAGGAGGAGGGTTTGGGTTCTGAACTGCACCAGTATTTCTGGTAGCAAGATGATGGTTTTTATTGTTTTGGTTTGATGATTTTGGCATGTATATATAGCTTATCGATTATTGATTGGTATTGATGTATGTATTAACACTATATGTTGAAGTCGTATTGAGTTCTATGTCGTCTGTACGGCTTCTGGGATGTAAGAAGTCGGTGACAGTTCCGTAGTAGGGCAGAGGTAAGCGCTGTTCTCGGGAAAGACGGAATTGTGGTTGCCCGTAGGTACACGGGAAAACGCATAAAAATTGAAGTTGCGCGTCGCATTGTCTGGGTTCGATTCGGTGACATCGCTGTGTGTTGCCATTAGAGACAATTTCTGTGTGAAAGAAGTGCATATGATAGCAAAGAGTTATCTGTGAAATTTTGGTCTTAAGTACCAGGAAACCAATTGGTATGCCGATAACGCTTATCACAGAAAAGGTAGCAGGTGTTCTCTGAGCTTGTTAGAAGGACAAAGTAGAGGTAAGCGCTGCTTTGTTAACGTATGTTATAATTCTGTAGTAGGACAGACTGTTCGCTGTTCTCGGGAAAGCAGGATTTTGTGTGAATGAACGGTATTTTCTTGTGTGAAAGTACGTTTGTGTGTATTGGAGGACAGTCGTGAAACAAGAGAATACTAGCAGGAGACAGTGAAGGCCAGTCGATAAGATAAGGTCAGGAAAGAATAGTGTGAGCCAACAGATAGTTGAGACGCGGATTAGAAAAGCCAGACAGGGATTAGTGTACTCGGCTAATTCTAACACCAGCTTTGCAAATAGAGGCCGAGGACGTATTTCAACAACAGGCTACAGAAAAAGCAGAATAGACTTTGTTCGCTGTGCTGCCTGAGTGATGGCAACACAAAATGGCGGCGGGCCACAAAATGGCGGGTCGATTCGATCGTGATCGAAAATCAAAGTTCCTCAGCATAGAGTAGAGTGGCATAGAGAAGAGTAGAGAGGCATAGAGGAGAGTGTAAAGGAGTGGGTAGAGTGGAGAGCAGTTGCATAGAGTGGAGTTGTATAGACTGGAGTAGAGTGGCATAGAGTAATACAGTGTGTAAGTAACTAAAGCCTTGATAGAGACGGCAGATTGTGAAAACAGCATAAATAAAAAGCCATAAAACATCAGAACATTTGAAATTGCTGGATAGACATGCAAATACATGCAGTGTCAGGAACTAATTAATTGTAAAGGAAACCAATTTAAAATAAAAGTGCATCTTTTGAAAGCATTCTTCAAAATAAAAGGGCATCTTTTGAAAGCATTAGTCTTCCTTGTTTTGCAATTACAGAGCATAAGTTAATGTGCCTGAGTTGTGTCTCCTTATTACTAAAGCGTCAGTGGAGATGACAAATAGGGGGAAAGCAACATAAACAAGAAGCCGTATACCAGTGCTAAAATTTGGAAAGCACATTGCATGCCCAGGAATAATACCGAACCGCCTATGAAAAAATTAAGCATTGCGAAAAGATATGGAAGTTCAAAGACAAGGAAGAACACGTCCTTGATCATGATTCAGGGATGAGATAGCACAAGAATGGAAGGGAAGCCTATGGGACCTAAGCAAGTGAAATACAGCAAACGAGAGTAACAACGAAAACAATCAATGGTATGCTGTGGGCAGTTTGTAAGCCCACTGCATAGTAAACAATATGTCCCGCAGCACAAGGTATGTGCAGTGTAGGCGAGACGTAAAATGTTCAAGACAGTGTTCATTGTCTACCGTGCCTACCATGACAGGGGTCCCAGATTCCGACCACAGATATGTATTAAATACGAGCCTTCAATACAGCTACGATCAACAGCAGCTGCATTACAACCTACCCCTAGATTTAAGTGGAAGAAATTGGATGGGAAAGCTTTCAGAGCTGTACCTGCCCAAATGTGATATAATATTCCAAAAGAAATTCGGCAAAGTCCAATTCCACGGAAACATAATAAAAATCTAGTTCTTCCACTGTCTATCAACTCCTATGTACAAAGTTCAGCGGTTCTCCCACAGTATATTATTACGTTTCTGTCGGTGTCAAGAAATTCCTCTAGTGTATATATGTGCTTAACAAAAAAAGCCACAGAACTGAGCCAGACATCGGTAGAACACTGACACCTCACACCATAACATCAGTCCAGGCAGCAAGTTTCAAATATTCAGATATTGGGGTCACACTGAATAAATACCCAGTGGTCGAAGTGGGCGGGATCGGCAGGGCACGGCGTGCCCCTACTTCTTAAATTCCAAAGATTCCGTTCCCCTACTTATTTATTTTGAAAATGCGTCCCAGGACGCAAGAAATCGGCATAGCCTATAGATAAAGCTCAGCGTTCCTGGCGTTCGTGACAGGTGGGGCGGCAGAGAAGTAACAGGACTCTGTCTTTTCCTTCTTGCCCAGAGAAGACAAAGACCATGTCCACTTCTGCTCTGCCGCTTTAGCTGCCCCCCTCACTCTTTCCTTCTTCCCTCTCTTTCTGTCTAGCAGTTCCTCTCTTACTGAAAACCGTGACTTCAAGAAGGGGCTCTCACTCTGTTTCCTCTCATTTCTTTTATTTGCTCCCCTGTGAAATGGATCCAAAAAAGAAAAACACTTTTGCTGGAAGTGTTGTATACTTCTGAAATTTGAATTCCAAAGTAAGCATCGGGAATAAAAGGTTAAAAGCACTTGTCACTTTATAATGTTCTGCCTATTATATGCAGAGCCCAAACTCTCCTCCCTGGTTCCTGTCTTGCACCGCTCCAAATTGAAACAGCACCAAGAAGGTTTGGTGTTCTTGCAGAGCCGTTGCACATTAGACAATTGTTACGTGGTTTTACATTTTATTAGGGCTGTGTAGTTCGGAAAAGATGCGAGGAGCTCTCTATTTGATTACACTTTCAATACTGTTATTATGCTATCTATTAATGAATTGTGGTGCCGTGACTATACTGTGATGTTTTTATATTGTGCTGTGCCAGTGATGGCAGCTGTGCCTTGCCTACCCTCAGGGCCGGCTCTAGGGCGGTGCGATCGGTGCCATCGCACCGGGCGCTGACTTGGGGTGGGGGGCGCTATGTTTATTGTTTTAGAAGCAGTTGATGCCGCGTTTCTAGTTCCAGCAATCAAAATGTCAAGATACCTCATCTGATTAATGTTCTTCCTGAGGAGAGACCGGAGCTCTGTTTAAGAAATGTTGACTGGTAGTGCAGAGGGTTAATATGTCTGCTGCACATAACGTGTCCCATTCATTTCACAAAGTGCATTAAATATAAATTGGTCAATGGGTTACCCCTTTTGTCAGACAGATCCTGTTGTTACTTGTATAAGTTAAAATCCTAATATATTAACTGTCATCATAGAGCTGAATGCAAACTGCAAGGAATGTATTAGAGCTTTTTTGCGAGTCTTTTGTAATTCTAATATTGCAAACAGGGTTCATTTATGTAGAAATCAATTCTTATTATTAAAAAAAAAAAACTAACATTGGTGTAACATTTTATATTCTGAATTTGTATTTTTCCTGACCAAGGACTCTTAAACTATACTGCCTGCCAGAACGGATGACATTTTACTCCTACACCTTGTAGGCCTTTGCCTTATGTAACATTTCCTATACACTCATTAACACATGTATGAATGTCTCTGTGCAATGTGTCTGTGATGCAAAGTGTTCTGACACCTTAAACTGGTATGAGTGGCGCTATAAAACTAAATTAATATAATAGACAGTGGTTATTGAGACTTGAGGAGCACTGTCAACTGGTGGTAGTGTGGGAATCTGTGGGGGAGGTGGTCATGGGTGGGCGCCAACAAACATTGTCGCACAGGGCGCCACCAGGGCTAAAACCGGCCCTGCCTACTCTAGCCCAAACTAGCCAAATCTGTACTGTTCTGCAGGGCTGAGGTGTCCTTCTGTTTATTTACTGCTGTGGGAAGCAAACTTTCGAGCGGGTGCCTTGAAGTTTTAAAAAAACAGCACTATTTCTGAAACTTCTCCTATGACATACAGGATAGTGCAGTGCAGCTGCCTGCTAAGTTAATTTTAGTTTATTAATCTGATGTTCCTTGCCCTCACGTGCTCTCATCATTACTGTACATCGATTTTGTTGTATTCACTAAGTTATGTGTTTGTTTATAGTGGCATATATTTACATGCAGTGTAAGCCTTTTCTGGACTGTATACCAATTTAGCAATATTTTGCGAGAAAAAGCAATGCGTTAAAATACGCTAGTGTCTTTTTAAAGGATATTTTTTCAGCATGATGTACTGTAAGCACATGATTTCAACGCTTACATGTCTAAGAATATTTGAAATTATGCATATCATGTAGTCCAAAACAAAGGACGTGCTCTGCTGACGCTCTGCGATCGGGCCAGCAAATTGCCCGTTTCCCCGCGCCGTTCTGGGCTGCTAAGGCGCCATCCAAGTGTCGGACTGCAAGCTGCACCTGACGGTTCCCCCAAGTCCCTATAACTGGGGGCATTCTCGGCGGAAAATCGAAGAAAACGGAATTCAGGCTTTTGGCGGCAAGATGGCGTCTGCCCCCTCCTGACTGCAGGCCCTGAGTGAAGGAGCCTACGACGGGCATCCCCAGCAGTGATGAGAACCAGCACGCCACTACAACCGCTTCTGCAGCTGGTTCGCTACAACATGGACTTGCAATGCAAATTACAACTTGCGGTGACGGTGAGCCGACAAAGTACAAGAGTGTCCTCTTATCACCGATGCCTGGACCTAAAATGGCGCCTAGGTCCCAAAACGAATGGCGCTACTAAGATCGTGACTCAGGGGCACTTCCCGGACACCTTACATTAGCAAGACTGAGGTGAGCAACCGGATTCCTTGCAACGGGTGGAAGGGGAGCCGACAATCATCCTCAGTTCCACAGATTACGGGACTGCTTTTTCCTCTGGGTTGCCTGGACCTAAGATGGCATCTGAGACCCACAGCGAACAGTGCTGTTGAGATCGTGACTCAGGAGCCCTTCATGGACACTCCACATAAGCGAGACTGAGGTGAGCAACTGAAATCCTCGCCACAGGTGGAGCTACTACAGTGAACCCCGCCCCCACATCTTTATGCAGCAAAACCAGAACACACCTAAGATGGATACTACCTGACTCTAACTTGGCGGCGCTGTAATCCCTGCTGCTCCTGCATCAGTCTGCATACTCCGCCAAAGGTGTGACACACAAACGGACTGTCAGCTCACCAGGGACCCCCGCAAGGCCCTACCCACCGACACCTCACGTCCCCCTAAGACCTGTAGGGAGGCGAACTGGACACTGAGACAACTGATGGAGGTTCACGTTTTACCATCTGATTACCAAAAAAGAGCATTTTGATCAACCTTGATAGACTGAAGGTCTCACATGGCCCGGCTAGAGAAAATCTGAAAATATGCTAAAGTGACAATTTTTCACCATGCACAATCAGTAAATGAAGGCCCACAGATCCCTTGAACCCCCTGCATAGAGGCCTGAGCCAAAGGCCAAAGGCCACCGCCTCATGATAATAAAATTCACTAGGCCCTAATGATTTTTAAACGTGCATTTCTGTTTGCGCTGGACACAACAAGGTAGCTTGGGCAACCATAAAAGTACAGTAGCTTTCCACAGCACAATTGCAAGACACCCACACACGCACATACACAGGACCAGCTGGTAAAAGTTAGTACATCTTGCTACATTATTATTTTGAAAGATAGCTTGTTCAAGTGAAACGACAGCCGTAGCTTTGCGATAGGAGCACCTGTCTTAAGTTCCGCTCTCACATATTTCTAGAGATATGTACATGACAAGATGTTCTTTGTTTATATTTTGCATGGCCACCCACCCGTTTCAACCACCTGACCATTTCCGTGTCCTAAGACATGCGGTCAAGCCACCTGCAGCAGAAAGTGCGTCAGAAAGTGCGTCAGAACAGTGTCATAGTTCTGCATTTTCAGGTATATTAGATCCAACACCTCAATTTGAAGCCAGAACTCTGCTACTGATGGAGCGAGTAAAATGAATTTTTTTTAGTATACCCTATCCATTTATGTTTGTCATATTAAAAAGATTAAATATTAATATTAATGAATAATAAAGTGTTGTGATATTAAACTAATCAATATTATTAACCAAGAGAATACACGTGGGAATGCATTTGCATGGCTAAAATAATAAGTGAACTAAGTTGTACGCATATTAAAAAATTATATGTTGGCTTAAGCGGTGTTAATGTAATTTGCGCTTAAATAAACCAGTATTAACGGCTCTAAATGTTGCATATGGCTAGATAAATGCATACACATAAGGGTATTAGTACGGGAATAACACTGTTTTATTCATTTCCATGTATTAATTACGATTTTGTGTTTCTTTTACTTAAGTTGACTATTTCGGCCTACTAAAAGATGGCTGCCGACTGAATCCACACTAAAGTACATGACTTCATACAATAAGCAATGGAGGAATGCGCCTGCACTGACTTCGTCGTGGCCTCTCCTTGAACCTCCGAACCAGGTCCATGAAGACTACTCTGGGCGAGATGCCAATGTCCCTGAACATGGACCAAATGTTGCCATCTGGGAACCAAAAGCCACCTATTCACAATAGACTGATACTTTCCCGACCTGGGAACGACTTTTCCCATGCGCTTAGTTTATTCATCATCCGTATGTGAAATTTTGAAAATGTTTCTTAAAGTATTGGGATGGGGCTGAATTCAGCCAATCAACGGCCTGGAAATAATAAAAATGATACTATCATATGTAAATTTTGGTATAAATAATAGTAGTCTAGAGAGGGAAATTAGGTCACCACCCTAGAGCTTGAGACGCACCCTGATCGATGCTACTCTATGCGACACTCTATGCTGACAGCAGAGGACGGGACGTTAGAATACTGATGATCCTTCTGAGGACTGGTGCTGACTTAGAAAACGACAAATAGCCAGAATAGGTAAATATGACAAAAGATAATATGGCATTGTTAGGATTTAACCTGCAATTTAATTAGATAAAGAAAATCATTATTTGAAGAACTGTGTCGGGTGATTATTTCTTGTAATATTTTATTGATTAATATGAGAGTTAGAGTGTTTTTCATCAAATTCCAAACCAACTAAATGATCTATTTGACCTCCGGATGGAGGAACTGTTTAGAGTAAGTCAATAGATGTGTTTCCTCTATCCTAAGTGAATAAATTGTAGTTCAGAAGTAAGATAACCCTCCTCTGTAAGACACGGATGGTTTGATGAGTATGAATGTTGGTGTTATGGGCCCCACCAGCGTGTGATGTGTGTATGTGCGTGCGACTGAGGAATCAATCCGTCCGTGGAAGCAGGAGGAGGGTTTGGGTTCTGAACTGCACCAGTATTTCTGGTAGCAAGATGATGGTTTTTATTCTTTTGGTTTGATGATTTTGGCATGTATATATAGCTTATCGATTATTGATTGGTATTGATGTATGTATTAACACTATATGTTGAAGTCGTATTGAGTTCTATGTCGTCTGTACGGCTTCTGGGATGTAAGAAGTCGGTGACAGTTCCGTAGTAGGGCAGAGGTAAGCGCTGTTCTCGGGAAAGATGGAATTTTGGTTGCCCGTAGGTACACGGGAAAACGCATAAAAATTGAAGTTGCGCGTCGCATTGTGTGGGTTCGATTCGGTGACATCGCTGTGTGTTGCCATTAGAGACAATTTCTGTGTGAAAGAAGTGCATATGATAGCAAAGAGTTATCTGTGAAATTTTGGTCTTAAGTACCAGGAAACCAATTGGTATGCCGATAACGCTTATCACAGAAAAGGTAGCAGGTGTTCTCTGAGCTTGTTAGAAGGACAAAGTAGAGGTAAGCGCTGCTTTGTTAACGTATGTTATAATTCTGTAGTAGGACAGACTGTTCGCTGTTCTCGGGAAAGCAGGATTTTGTGTGAATGAACGGTATTTTCTTGTGTGAAAGTGCGTGAATGAAATAGCATTCGGATTAATTGCGGAACTCTGGTTTTATCTCTCAGGAGCATTGCGTTTCCACTTATGTGTTTTAATACCGGATAAAACAGTTAATTGATGCTTGAAAGAGGGGTGAAGTAGAGGGATGTGCTACTTTGCCAACGGACGTAAACATTCTGTAGTAGGGCAGAGGTAAGCGCTGCTCTCAGGAAGACAGAATTCTTGTGGGAAAGATCTTTTACTATTCTGTGGTTAGCGGAGCAGACAATGGAGATGTTTGTATGTTGTAACTAACAAGTATTGTAAAATCGAAACAAAGTCTACAGAGGAGTCTTGTAAAGGAGGGGTAGACTGTAGACAGGAGACAGGAGCAGGAGCTGCTGCAGCGACTGTTGACGTCAGGTGGACCGCGCTGGCATTGGACAGTTAGTCAGTGACGTAGACACTCCAGGATTGGTGCGTTAGTGTGAGCCACGCTAGGATTGGAGGTTGTGACAGTGACGTAGACGCTCCAGGATTGGTGCGTTAGTGTGAGTCGCGCAAGGATTGGAAATTGTGACAGTGACGTAGACGCGCCAGGATTGGTGCAGGAGTAAGAGTCGCGTTGCTATTGGACTAAAGATCGTACTGTAGCAGGGACGATTAAAAGGGGTTCACGAAAGAAAGGAAAATGTATTATCATTCACCCGAAAAGAAGAAAAAATCATTATTTAGTAAAATGCGGAATTGGTTTGTGAAAGACAAAGAGATTGTGACTAGGGAAGGACAGTTACTTCCCCCAGCGAAAACCCCCGCATCCTTCATGGTTGTGAAATACGGGTACCATACTTGCATTTGGTTAGACAATTGGGCAAAGAATACAAAGGAAGATGGAGTTCTAACGTTTCCAGAGGATGGGTCCTTTAATATGGCAATATTGAGGAACTTACGAGAGAGGATGATGAGCTTAGATCCGCGACCTAGGCCTACGCAGTTCGAGGCATTAACAGAGTGGGAAGATGAGATGCATGAGCGAGAGAAACAGAGAAATGGCAGTAGGTATCGGTATATGTTTGGACGGCCAAACGATCGCGAAACTCATTGTGATCAGATGAGAAGGTGGCGAGATGCGAGTATGACTGAAGGATTGTTTCCCGTTAGAACAGAAGGAGAAAGTGGAGAAAGGAAATGCCTAGAAAAGAAAAATCATGTAGAAACCCGAAGGTATGGGGCTAACGAAACGGACGACGATGTCCTAGATGATATGTTTTACAAAAGTCCACCTCCATACAGGCAGGAATCAGAAACGCCAACCGCAGATACACCAGTGAGGAAAACTCTGAGAATCATTAAAACAGAAGTTGTGACCCCAGAAGTAAAAAGAAGAAATTCTCCTAAGGAAAAGGGAAATGAAAATACAGCTGAGAGTGAAAATTCTAGGGAATTAGCAAAAACCACATTTGAACTGACAGAGAAAATAAGAGAATTGCCGAAAAATCTAGAAGCAGTTACAGTTCCTGTGACCATAGGTCCTGTTATGCCTATTTTTGAGAAGCAGAAAGACAGTGAGCACGGACTAACAGTCCCGTATGTAAGCAGTAGACAGGAAGAACAGCCCCTGATGAGAGCAAAAGAGAATTCCTGGGAATATTCTATGGGTAAAGTTGAATTGCATATGTCAAAGAACCCCTTTTACTGTTCAGATACTGCCGAGAGAAGCGGAATGGTAGGAGGATCAATATTAGAACCGCAGAGATTGACAGAACCAGGGAATGTAGAGAAATCAGTAAGCATAACTACTGAAGAATTGAATGTATGGCTGAAAAACTTGCAGGATAAAGAAAAAGAATCTCATACTGTTGATGTGGCCAAATTACGGATGGTGTTAAAAGAGTTGATTGTAGAGACTATCCCCACAGAAAAGCTGAAAAATTACCAAGATGAGGAACTACTGTTCCTTTGTAAAAGTGTCACTTGGAGAGCAAAGAATTTACATGACAGACTAGCAGAAATAGCGAGTGAAATGGGAATTGACATGGACAAGGTAAAAGCTTTACAGAAACCATACCGAGTGGACTTTACAGAAAAAGGCATTGAGAATCTGAACGCTGCAGGACGAATAGGGCAGATTAGGGACATAATCACGGTATTAAGGAAATGGGGAGATGTGGACAAATGGAAGAGCAGGTGGTATAGGAAGCGGGATGACACCTCAGACAGAACATTTCCAGCATTTCCTGTGAGAGAAAAGGAGAAGGTGGTAATGGAGTTCTCTATGAGAGAAATTCCAAGAGGGAGATATGTGCATGTCCCATGGACCAGACAGGACATTTTGTCATTTACAAATGATTTCCCTCGATTACGGGAAAAGCCGGTCGAGTGGTACAGACAGGTAGACAGATTTGTGAAATTGTCAAAAGTGCTGTGGATTTATTTGAATAGTCTGTTTGATCTAATAGTGCCAGCAGACTTGTGGGCAGAATGTAAGATAGTCATAGATTGGCCCACTAAAGAATACCCGAGAGATCCCAAAACAGGAGCCCCAGACCCAGAGGTTATGAAGAAATACGAACAGGTCATGGCATTCTTGAAGAACAAAGTGCCTCCAAAAGAAACAGACTGGGTTAAAATAGATCGAACACATCAGGAAGCGAAAGAGTCAGTCCACGCATACTATGAGAGGCTAATTCTGGCTTTCAAACAGTTTAGTGGGGATGACAGTCTGGGAGAAAAGGACCTGAGTCACTTTGTGTACAGATTTGTGTATGGTCTGCGTCCCGAGATTGGGGACATGATCAAGCAGCACACCGTGGACTGGCGAGCAAGAAAATAGATGAGATCCTGAGGCATGCTAAATACTTTAGTGATGAGATTGAGGCAAAGCAGCGAAAACTAAAAGAAAAGGCAATGTGGGCTCAAGTGAAAGTTGCGGAGAGACAGGAAGCTCAGCTGATAGAACAAGCAAATAATCCAGGCATTAAATCAAAATTTGGTCCAGGAAAGGGAAAGGTTAATATAGAAGAAGCCAAGAAAAAGTTCCCCTGTCACAATTGCGGAAGATTAGGGCACTGGAAATCCGAGTGTAAATATCCACCTCTTGCTAATGATGAAAATCCGTCATTAAATCCACAGGTGCAGTGTGAGGGGAGTGGCCCACCGCCGCAACAGCAGAAGGCTGTTAATCCACAGAATCAGGTGCCAAAACTGCCTTTACCACAGAGCCGGAGCCCACAGAGATATAGCAAAGAAACAGGATTCTACAATGAAGAACAGGTAAACAAACTGCAACGCGCGAGCGCTGTGTCACAGTATTGGCTGCAAAATGACGAAAGTGAGCCAGAAGAGATTTATTGACGGTGCCGAAAAGAGGAAGCAGAGTGCGTACTTGGCGCATCTCTAGAAATAGATCAGACAGGACCATTTGTAGATGGGAAAGTTAATGACATTACTTTTCTAGTAGACACTGGAGCTACACGATCCACTGTCAGATCAGCAGATGTGAAAAATCTTCCTCTTTCGGATGAAACAATCCAAGTAGTTGGTGTGTCTAACACCCAGATTAAAACGTATCTTACTGATCCTGTAAAGGTCAGAATAGGGACATTTTCAGACATGCATAGATTTGTGGTGTGTGACACCAGTCCTGTGAATCTATTAGGAAGGGATTTGTTGTGCAAAATGAATTGCACCATATTCTGTACACCAGACGGAATAGCCTTTGAAACACCAGATGAGGATGTTCTGTACAAAATGACCATAGCTAACCGAGAGTGTGAGGTTGCTGGAACCTATGCAGTATTCAATCCAGATGAATTACCCCCAGAATTGAAACAGACAGTGAAAGCAGCAGTCTGGGACTTCACTGGGGAAGATGTAGGCCTGATGAGAAATGTAGACCCAGTGAGAATTGCTGTAAAGGAAGGAGCAGTTTACCCAAACATTCCTCAATACAGACTGACACCTGAAAAAATAGCAGGAGTCACCCCTTTGATTGAGAAAATGATCCAGCAAGGAGGGTTGAGGGAGATAATGAGCAGTCCATGTAATTCGCCTATTATGGGACTGAAAAAGCCAAGTGGGAAATTCAGGATTGTGCAAGATTTGAGAAAGATTAACAAGATTGTCGTCTCATGTTGTCCAATTGTTCCAAATCCCTCAGTAATTTTGTATCAGATCCCACATGATGCAGAATGGTACACAGTAATTGATTTGTGTCATGCTTTCTTTTCCATTCCGTTGCATCATGACAGCCAGCCGCTTTTTGCATTTCGGTTTGGAAAACATATTTTGGCATGGTGCCGAATCCCACAGGGGTACACAGAGAGCCCCTCCTTTTTCAATCAGTTATTAAAGAAATCTCTGGAAAGTCTTACTATGCCTGAGAGTTCAGTTTTAGTCCAGTACATTGACGACCTACTGGTGGCGTCAAAGACACGTGAGGCCTGTGAAACAGACACCATAGCTTTGTTAAATCACTTGGCAGATGGAGGGCTTAAGGTATCTCCAACAAAATTGCAATACTGTAAGAAGGAAGTGACATATTTGGGTCATAATATTGAGAAAGGCCTGAGAAAAGTAACCATAGACAGAATCAGAATCATTAGAGGAATGAGAGCTCCAATGACCCAAAGAGAGGTGAGAATGTTCCTAGGAATGGTTGGTTACTGTCGTCAGTGGATAAGTAATTTTTCCCTGATTGCCAAACCATTGGTGAAATTGACAAAAAGTGAGGTAAAAGACCCCCTTGAACTGAACAAAGAAGAATTAGCAGCATTTAAACAGTTGAAGAACAGTCTTTGTGAAGCCCCTGCACTGGGTATGCCAGACTATGAAAAGGAGTTTGAGCTATACTGTAGTGAGCGAAATGGATGCGCACTTTCAGTGTTAATACAGAAACATGGAAGGCAAAGGAGACCAGTGGCATATTTCTCGTCAATGTTAGATCCAGTGGCGATAGGGCTGCCAGGATGTCTGAAAGCAGTAGCGGCCACATGCCGAAGCCTAGAGCAGAGTGAGGGAATTGTGATGGGGTATCCATTAAGCGTGTTTGTACCCCATAGTGTGGCGATCCTTCTAACAAGAAGTCAAACACAATTCATGTCACATAGTCGGTTGACTAAGTATGAAAAGGTCATTCTAGGTGCAAACAATGTGAGTCTGGAAAGATGTGTGAATGTGAATCCAGCTACACTTTTGACTGATGCAGAGAGAGTGGAGATAAGAGAAGAGGTTGATCATGATTGTCTGGATGTGCTTGACTACTGCACAAAACCTCGACCTGATATAAGAGACCTACCATTGCCAGAAAGTGATTATGTGTTTTTTGTGGATGGATCCTGTTTGAGAACGGATGAAGGAGTGTTGAGCGCAGCCTATGCAGTGTGCACAGTCTCAGCAGTTATAGAAGCATCACCCTTGAAAGGAGTTAAATCCGCTCAAGTAGCAGAAATAGTGGCATTAACTAAGGCATGTAAAATTGGGAGGAATGCGAGAGTGACTGTGATGACTGATAGCCAGTATGGCTTCGGAGTTGTCCACGACTTCGGCCAATTATGGCTGCAAAGAGGTTTCCTGACCTCAAGTGGAACTCCCATAAGGAATGTAGAAGTGGTTGGAAAATTGCTCGAGGCAATACAAATTCCCAAAGAATTGGCTGTGGTAAAATGTGCTGCTCATGGACAAGGTAGTGATTACATCACTACTGGAAACCGTTTTGCCAACGACATGGCTCAGTATTGTGCCCGAAACAAGTACTCAATTAATCGGTCAAAAGAAAAGGAAATGTCTTCTTGCTCCATAATGTTTACTAATGTTGTGGGAACATGGGATGAAGTGAGGCAGTTGCAGGATGAGGCAGTGGATGAAGAAATGAGACAGTGGGTAAAAGCAGGATGTGCACCCAGGGAAAAGGATCATGTGTGGGTCTATCGGGATGGAAGACCAGTAATGCCTGATAGCATGATGTCAACCATGGCACGGATGTATCATGGCCAAGGACATCTGGGAAGAGATGCCATGATAAGGGCTTTTAAGCAGACCTGGTACAATCCAAAATTCAGGTTGATAGCAGAAAGTCTTTGTCAGAGATGCCTGACATGTCAGCAGTACAACCCTGGAAGGAAAACTGTGGTGAGTCTAGGCACCATAGGCCGGGAGGGAGGACCTTTCACCAGAATGCAAGTAGATTTCATCGAAATGCCCCCTTTTAACAAACTGAGGTATGTGTTGGTGGTAGTTTGTCTGCTCTCTAGGTGGGTGGAAGCATACCTGACCTGAAGAAATGATGGGATCACAGTGGCTAAGCTATTGTTGAGGGAATTCATCCCAAGGTACGGGTTCCCAATAACCATAGAATCAGACTGAGGAGGACATTTCTACAATGAGATCATGAAACCGATTTGTGAAGCATTGGGTGTACAACAGAAACTGCATTGTGCCTACCGACCAGAGGCTTCTGGTGTGGTCGAGCAAATGAATGGTACTATCAAAAACAGAATAGGGAAAATGTGTTTAGCCACAGATTTGAAATGGCCTGATGTCTTGCCTCTGGTTTTGATGACCATTAGGTCTACTCCAGACAGAACCACAGGTTTAAGTCCACACAAGATCATCATGGGACGTGCCATGAGACATGTGTTTGTACCAGTCAACAAGCTGATGACTATAACTGATGACATGATTTTGGATTACTGTAAAGGCCTGGCTGACGCAGTTCATTCTGTGTTTCACCAGGTTGGAGCGGATGCCACCACCCTTGAAAAGAAACCAGCACATGATTTGAGCCCAGGGGACTGGGTGAGGATAAAAGTCCACAGAGGAAGAAATTGCCTGGTTCCAAGGTGGGGAAGGCCAAGACAGGTCATCTTGACCACAACAACTGCAGTGAAGTGTGCGGGACTGAAAAACTGGATACATGCCAGTCACACTCTAAGAGTTCCAAATCCAGCAGACGGCATTGGAAAAGAATACTTTGACGAATCAGAATCAAGTGATGAGTCAAGCAATGAGAATATAAAGACAAAAGAAAATCCTGAAAGGGGGGAGAATGAGCCAAGACTAGTTCAGACCCCCAGAGAAGAAATTCTGAGGAAAAGATTGTAGATTTCAGATAGTTCAGATTCTGGAGATGAGCAAAATGCCAATGGTGAACACAGAAAGAAGAAAAGAAAAGAAAAGAAAAGAAAAGAATGTCCAGTCAGAAGTAACATTTACACCAAACGAGAGAGTAGAAGAAATTCCACCTGAGAAAATACTGGAAGAAGAAGAAGGGACAGTCACAGAAAGAGAGGGACAGATTGCGGAAAACCCCAGAGGAGGTGTAGGGAACTGCAACACCCAGCTAGGTGAAGGGACAAGTAGTCAACAGGGAGATTGCGGCCAACCCAAGAGGTGGAAAAGGAGACTACTGAAAAGGAAAAATCAAACGAGACAGAATCTGAGGACAGTGAAACTGAAATACCAGAAGATCGAGTTCTGAGAAAGAGTACTTGGATCGAGGAAAGAAACGGCAAAACAAGAAGAAATGCTAAAGGTGATCTTTGGCCAAACAAAATTAAGAAGCTGAGATATCGATTGACACGAGTCAAAACCTCAGAGGCTGAACAAGTGAATGAAGTAACCAGTCAGCATCCAGAGAAAGAGGGGGAAACAGAAGTGTCAGAAGCAAACAAGCGAGCAAGAAAACCAAACCAGAAGTATAAGTCACCTGAATGGACGTACGTGGCACTGCCTGAACAAAGGGAAGAGGCAGATAGTCAAGGAAATCCAGAGGAGACCCTGCTGAGATTGATAAAAGAAGAAGAAACAGGGGAAATCCTGAGAGTTATTTTATCCGACATCGGAGAAGAAGCGGAAGATCAGGAAATCCTGCATGTGGATGACGAGAAAGAAGTGAAAAACGACGAAAGACCAAGCTGAGTAATTTTAAGCGATCCTTGTAGGAATACACAGGATTGAATAAGAAATTGAAGTAGTTGGATCATCTGATAAAATCTTAGATCTTGTAGGAAAGCTACAAGAGGCGGAGTAGAAGAGGCTAAGTCAAAAGACACGGTTAATTCTAACATAATGGCTAACATAGATGATAACAAGAGTAGATGTACCTTCATGAGAAGATGATGCAAGACATGTTGCTGTTGTACAGGACTATTAATGCTTCTTTGGAGCGTACTCGCTCTTTTGATCTCTTTCAAAGTAACTTTAGATACACTAGCAGGACATACTGAGAATATGACTAATATAGTGAAAAACTCACAAAAGGTAATACCGGTTAGAACAAGCACAGAGCATGTGCATCAAGATAGGTCAATAAATGATTTTTCTAGTATTGTGTTTTCGAAATTATTGTATGAATATGTCAAAACGATGGAAGTAAGGGATTGCTACGTCTGTATGCAATTACCTGCATCCGTTTCAGCAACTTATGGAATAACATGTAGTGTTTTAACTAGTATATTTTATCAAGTAGGGAAATTAGAGTATAATTTATCTAATATAGATAATATTCTTGGACGATTGCCCATGAATAAAGAATTAAATCCAGCTAAAGATGCTAATGTGTTAGGAGAAATTTTTATAGAAACTATAGGACTAACTCTAGAATATATCTTTAAGAACAATTTAACTTGTAGTTTGAAAACAGAAGAGAAAACATTTTTGGATATGGTTGAAGAGAGAAGATTGAAAATACACAAGAATGCAGAGGGACATAAGGAAGGGGAAAACATCTGGGAGATAGATGGGAAAAAGGAGACACCGGGTGGAGTTAAACCGACAATAGCTATAGACTCACCCCAGAAAGGCAAATTATGCATCATGAGGGAAAGGTCCCAATATGATTACATTTATATAGGGACAAGTGAGTGTCATGATACTTATTTTATTGCATCCGGATGGAGATTTAGAGGTGGAGAAGATCCAGTTTTCCCTGGACTGTACTATATTTGTGGGAACAAGGCTTACTACAGGTTGCCCGACCATTGGTATGGCACATGTTATGTTGGCCTGGTCTTTCCAAAGATTTTTCACATGGATAGAGTAGAAAATAGTGGACCAAATAACCTACTAATGCGTAGCAGAAGAGAAACTTGGTTAGAAATTGTAGGTGATATTTTTGGAGCCTTGATACCAGCAGTGGGAATATCTTTGAATGCAAATAATATTCGGAAATTGTCCACTATAGTGGATCGCTTGTCAACAAGCACCGCTGGAGGTTTTCTCTTGGTAAACACTGAGCTGGTTGCCATGCCTGCTATGAT
The DNA here is from genome assembly GCF_964204655.1 of Triturus cristatus. Classification (NCBI taxonomy): domain Eukaryota; kingdom Metazoa; phylum Chordata; class Amphibia; order Caudata; family Salamandridae; genus Triturus; species Triturus cristatus. Next base: position 15,423,295 of record NC_140582.1, read on the forward strand.
TATGCAAAATCGACTTGCCCTTGATATCTTATTGGCAAAAGAGGGTGGAGTCTGTGGAATGCTGAAAGTTCAACATTGTTGCACTTACATTCCTGACGAAAGCAGAGATCTAAAAGTCTATATCAAGAATATTACAGAATTGCATGATGAAATAAAACCACTGGAGGTTGAAAGTATCTGGACAAGAATTAGTAATAAAATGGCTGCTATTAAAGCTTTCTTAGGTAAATTAGGTAGTACTATAATAGGGAAGATATTATTTCCATTAACCTGTGTGATTTTTGTATTATTAATACTTAGATTAGGATGTATATGTTGTAGCTATAGAAGCAATAAAAAGAAGGCTAAAAGAGAAATTTACAAAAAGAGGGAAAAGAAACCAGAAAAAGATCTCAATGAAATAGAATTGGAAGAATGGAAGGAGAGTATGTATCTTGCAAAACAAGGAGAGGGGCTCAGTCACGTACAAAGAGATAGAGCACCAGTAACTGTTAGGTTAAAAAGAATTTTCTCTTTGTACTAGAATAGAGACTTCTGTTACGTAAACATACCTTCTAACAGTCATCCACATACACACTTTCAAACAAGATTATGACCACCTAGCGTTAATGTTGGAAAGTTATCCGTTAATTTTTTTTTATCATAAGTGACAAACATTAATTGCAATTTATTGACAGATTAAAAAGAGGTATCACGTGATCACAATATATCAAATAAAATAGTCAAACACACATGACTAAACGTCAAAAACCACAAATGTGACAGTAAAATAAGAGTTATGTATATGTGCGTTGTATAAGAAGGCACACACCGTTATGAAATAAAACTTTCAGTACAAATTAAAAAGGGACAAAAGGACATACATGCACTTGTATAATGGGAGGAACAAAAACAAACAACAAGATTATGTTTTGGATGTGTGGATTCGTAATTACAGTACACAGAGATAATCTGGTGACAATGCACCCTAACTATTCAGGATTCTGTTCCGTAACAAATTCCACCAAACAATTTATGCATCGACGCGTTTCGGTAGTGTATAATGATAAAAACCACCTTCTTCAGGACTGACAGATTTAGTTCCTCCACAGAGTAACTTTAACAAGGGTCCCTTGGTGCAGTCAGATGGAGCCTCACTGTGTACATGGGGTCGTGTGCATTTATTTAAACATTTCAGGATGTGCATGGGCGTACAAGAGATCCCAGATCTGTTTGATTATCCTTGGGAATGATACTGTCTCCTATATAGCGATGCACCAATGGATAATCAGTCAAATTATTAAAACCTCCTTTGTGTAAGCCGTCCTATCGGGACAGGATAATATTTTTCTAATTCACCCGGAAATCTGGGTACGGCTATGTGGCTCAAAATACGCGCTTCAACAAACGTCGCTGGGTTCACACCGCCTATCAGGAGAGTATGTATGACAAAACAAAAAGAGAAGACGAAAAGGAAACAGAATTCTAATTAAGCAAGAAGACATTTCAAATTTCTGTAAAAGGGGAGATAAATTGAAAATTTTGTGGGTTTTGTGGTGATAAAATCACCAAAGGGGGGATTGATGGAGCGGGTAAAATAAAAATGTTAGTATACCCTATCCATTTATGTTTGTCATATTAAAAAGATTAAATATTAACATTAATGAATAATGAAGTATTGTGATATTAAACTAATCAATATTATTAACCAAGAGAATACACGTGGGAATACATTTGCATGGCTAAAATAATAAGTGAACTAAGTTGTATGCATATTAAAAAATTATATGTTGGCTTAAGCGGTGTTAATGTAATTTGCGCTTAAATAAACCAGTATTAACGGCTCTAAATGTTGCATATGGCTAGATAAATGCATACACATAAGGGTATTAGTACGGGAATAACACTGTTTTATTCATTTCCATGTATTAATTACGATTTTTTGTTTCTTTTACTTAAGTTGACTATTTCGGCCTACTAAAAGATGGCTGCCGACTGAATCCACACTAAAGTACATGACTTCATACAATAAGCAATGGAGGAATGCGCCTGCACTGACTTCGTCGTGGCCTCTCCTTGAACCTCCGAACCAGGTCCATGAAGACTACTCTGGGCGAGATGCCAATGTCCCTGAGCATGGACCAAATGTTGCCATCTGGGAACCAAAAGCCACCTATTCACAATAGACTGATACTTTCCCGACCTGGGAACGACTTTTCCCATGCGCTTAGTTTATTCATCATCCGTATGTGAAATTTTGAAAATGTTTCTTAAAGTATTGGGATGGGGCTGAATTCAGCCAATCAACGGCCTGGAAATAATAAAAATGATACTATCATATGTAAATTTTGGTATAAATAATAGTAGTCTAGAGAGGGAAATTAGGTCACCACCCTAGAGCTTGAGACGCACCCTGATCGATGCTACTCTATGCGACACTCTATGCTGACAGCAGAGGACGGGACGTTAGAATACTGATGATCCTTCTGAGGACTGGTGCTGACTTAGAAAACGAAAAATAGCCAGAATAGGTAAAAATGACAAAAGATAATATGGCATTGTTAGGATTTAACCTGCAATTTAATTAGATAAAGAAAATCATTATTTGAAGAACTGTGTCGGGTGATTATTTCTTGTAATATTTTATTGATTAATATGAGAGTTAAAGTGTTTTTCATCAAATTCCAAACCAACTAAATGATCTATTTGACCTCCAGATGGAGGAACTCTTTAGAGTAAGTCAATAGATGTGTTTCCTCTATCCAAAGTGAATAAGTTGTAGTTCGGGATCAAGATAACCCTCCTCTGTAAGACACGGATGGTTTGATGAGTATGAATGTTGGAGTTATGGGCCCCACCAGCGTGTGATGTGTGTATGTGCGTGCGACTGAGGAATCATTCCGTCCGTGGAAGCAGGAGGAGGTTTTGGGTTCTGAACTGCACCACTACTGTGTCCATCACATGCGTGGGTTCTCCGGCCGGCCGTTTATCTGATTTGGGACTTCAAAGCCTCTCTCAGGGGGTACCTCCCAATTTAGATAATTGTTGCCTTTTTTAATCTCAGATTATTCTCGGTATTTTTCATCCACACCCAATTCCTTGCATTTAGGGTCTCTTGAAATGTTAATCTTACATGGCTAGTTCTATTTAGAAAAGCTTGCCTCTAGGCACTATATTTTCATAGAATGTATTCTGTGTCTTTTGATTTCTTACTGATTTCAATTATGCCATTTTACAGGTTCTAATTCCAGCCAGGGTTCTAGACTTCTGAGCATTATAATGATCATGTGGTTTATCCCTGACGGAGTGAAGTCAGGTTTCTTGATGGCTTTGCTTAGATAATGAAATGATATGCATTTATTGATATGTTCTTGACTTATTGAATAAAAGTACCACTCCAACCAGATTATTCGTCATCTTATATCTTTCTTCCTTGTTCCTCAGTGAAGGGTTGCGTCGGTGGCCTGTGACCACAGGTGAGGTGACCACACCCCAAAGGGCATCTAATTTTCCCTTTAACAGCTGGCGACCACGAAATTTATCGTACCACGATTGTTCTTGCCTGTGGTGGATCTGGAGCACTTCCACGAACTGCCTCCAAGGGTCCTGCCTCCACCCATTGCAGACCACGGGTAAGCGAAGGATTTTTTTGTTTTTCCCTTGAATTTCCTTGGTCTTTGCTACATGGGTGTGTGGCGGACTCTTTTGAGCTGTCTCTGGCAGAGTTCCTGACCCCCTGTGGCAGCCTCTCTGGTCACGATTAAAAACACCCTCTCTCTTTGTGTGGTCACGATTTGTCCTTTATTTCTCAGTAAATGTGTTGCTTTCTCTTGACCACATGCTGTGGATTCAGGTCTTGTGGGTTTCATGTCTCCCCTCCGGTTCAAGTCCGGGGATGGTCCTAGCTTTTATTGGTTCTAGGTTCTGCTTGGTCTACCCCTCCGGTTCAAGTCCGGGGATAGTTCTATTCTAGGTTCTGTTGGTCTTATCTCGGCGCTACCCCTCCGGTTCAAGTCCGGGAGGGGGGTCTTATCTCGGTGTTTCCCCTCCGGTTCAAGTCCGGGAGGGGGGGCGGGTCTCTAAGGGTACCTTAGCGTTCCGATTTAACATTGTGGATTGTGATTTGACAATACATTGCATGCTGTGTTTTTCCATTTAATCCATTTTTTTTTTTACATCGCATAATGTGCCTCTCCATTGCATTGTATTGCGGGGGTTCTATACCCTCCCTTGTATCTCCATTCCTCCGCCTGTGTTAATTATTCATCTTCCTATTTCTTTTTTTATCTTATTCTCTTCCGCGGACGTTCCTTTCTTCGCCTCCTGCCACCTGTTTCCTGCCTGTGCCTTTCCACACAGGCCTGCCACCACGCTTTCTTCCATGCGGGCTGCCTCCCGGTGCCCACTCTGGCCTTACCCTTCTGGGTCTCATTCCTTCACGTCCTTTCCTCTTTTCCTTTGTTCTCCACACAACATTTTCCTGCAAGGATTGGGTGTCACTCTTTTGTCTTTAGTTCAACTCTTTCTTCTCTCTCACCGTCGGGCTTTGTCATTTCGTTCTGCGCAAGCACAGAAAGAGGAACTGACTGGTGGTATTTGCAGAACTCACCCTCCCCTTCCACCCACTGTTGCTCACTACCTCGTCTGGCGCTGCTGCCCGCTCTCTCCCACTGACATTGCAGACCAGCTCCACCGTGTACCTTCCCCTCCCTGACCCACAGCTCTGTTGGCTGCCTTACGCTACTACGAATTGCTTTTTATCTCCCTTTCTCTTCCCCCTTCCTTCTCTCTCTTGCTCGATACCAATACATCTTCCCCTACCTTCTCTGTACACAGGTCACCCTTTCTTCTATCTCTCCCCCTTGCCCCTGCTTTTCTGACCATAACTCCCCCCCCCCGGCTTTGCCCCTCTGGGTCTCTCATAGTGCACTTTGCCTCTCGACTGCCTCTCATGGTGCTCCACCATGTCTACCGGGTCTAGTGAGATTTCATATTTAGGTTCTTGTTTGTATTTTCAGGATGCATCCTTTTTTATCTCATCATTATTTACTGTTCAATAACTGGTCTTGGTTAATATTTGTTTTGTTCCATGTTTTCTGTCAGTTGCCTTGCTCTGTGCAAAATTGTGCTTTGAAGTTGGCTCCTTGTGCTTTTTGATAACATAAGCGCCTCTTTCCCAATTGCCACCTCTTTACCCTTGTCCTGCACCACCTCCCATCATTGCCCACTGTTCTTACCGCCATTCAATTTCACTGTTGTCTGGGTTGTATGACGACTAGCATTTCCCTTTCTTTCTTGCAGCCATGCTAGGTAGATAGGTAGCCTTCTCATTACACACTCACTCCCCTTGCCTCTCATTGCCACTCACCCCACAAACATCTTTTGTCTATCATTTGCTCCTGCAATTGATTGCCAAAAGGGAGGAACAAGTATTTCTCATACCCCCTTGTCTCCCTCTTCGCACCTCCTACACCAGTTATGTTTAGCCCCCCCACGTTTGTGATGTCCAACCCCCCCCCCCCCACGAATTATCAACTGCACTATCCAATTCGTGCACGGCACTCCTCAGGCTGTCCATAATACCACTATTAGTGAATTCACTCCCCTTGATGACAAACTCAGAAACATACTATCCAAAGCTTGGTCGAATTTAGGGGTCGCCTTCACCCAAAACACCCAAGTTCGCATCTCTGCAACTTCCCTGACCGACCTATTTGACGCCCTCCCAGATATATCTCTCATCCTGCCATCTCCAGACACGCCTTGCCCCCACCTACTTTACCCTGACAAATACTCTAACTCCTCCACCCTATCTGTTCCCCACTCAGCTTCTTTGGAACACCCAGGTTACCCTGCCCATTCTGCTCCCTCCCCTATTTTTGTTACCGACGGGGAATCTTCATTGGATTCCATACAGTCAGTGGCTTCATCTGAGACAGCCTTTTTCCCGAACCTTGAAGTTCCTAATTCCCCCACGCCTTCCGCCTCTGATTCCTATCCTTTCCACCCACAGTCTCAAGACGATACAACACCCCTTTTGAGAGCACTGTTGCACGATTATTTACAAAACTCCGCAGATTCCGCATCCCTGCCGGATCTTGCAAGCCCACCCCATTGCTCCAACTCAATTTTAGGGAATGAACGGCAATCCCCATAACAATATCACGATATACCTGATCAACAATCACGTTGTGGGTCTCTCTGACGGTCACCCGTCTTGTTTCATTCACATAACACCCCTCACTAGCACGGTTCTTCTCACAATATTTCAGACACTCGGCATTGACTACAGTCACATCAGGCAGATCACGCTATCTATCGCACCAGCATTTTCACACCCCCTTGAGTCAACAATGAGCACCTTAAAACACAAACAAAAATAGTACTTCCTGCTTTACTGCTAGACTTCTGCACCACCTACGCTTCACCGCCACAAAGCCCCATGCAGGCACTTCAGGCAGTATATGAGAAAATAATATTTGGCACTTCGGTGCACAAAACACCAGATTGGATCTACATACGCATCCGTCTACTATTCTCAGGCTTACAAATAACCACCACCCTTACTTCCTCCTGGCCACGAAACCCATTACAGAGTAGAATTATTATCACCCTTGCCCTTCACAATCTTGAATTCCCTGACTTGTCCCCTGAGGGAATATACAGGAGACCTGAGGAATTGGATTTAAGACTAATACTCACCCTCATTATTCTTGATGAGGTAGGAGATGAACTTATAAAAGATCAATACCCCAACTTGCCCAACATTTAAGGTAGAAATACATAGGCAGGGCGCGCCCACCCCTCCGTGCAAGCAATAGTATTTCCCCTCACAGGCTCACAGTATTACATACATACCAGTGTCCCTATGAATAGGATACTAAGTTCTACTGTATATAAGACAACTACTGTCTTTCACATATACTTTATCTTACGACTTGAAAATTGGGAAGGCCCAGTCATTTTGTCAAGCTTTTGACCCAGAAGCCCACTCCAGTCTAAAATAGCTGACGCCTGCTTTGGTGGCCAGCTCCTTTTCCCCGGTTGCACTCCTACCCAGAACATCGAATTACAAAATGGTATATATGACCGTGTCCTTGAGGGTATAGGAGGTGAACTCGTACCTGATCTTTAGGGAAGCGTAGGCAGCAACACCATCCCCCATTAAAAGATTTATCTTGCCTTTACACATTCAGATATCTCATTATGGCGACACCTTTCCAGCACGTCCTGAAAACATTTGGTGGGCAAGAACAGCGCATACTCAAACATTGTAGGGAACTTCATAAACTCACAAAAAACAACATGAGGTACCCATGGCCCTCAGAGGGTAGTTTTGATAAAACGATCTTAGAGCATGCCACTACCTTTCTAGACACCAAATACTCTGGCACCAAGCTACAGAAAAGGAAGGCTACCTTAGATCTCTGGCGTATCTTTAAAGATAATGCACAAGAGCACACTGCTACAATGGCCACCGCTCCTTTGGCTCCCCCACCATATCAGGCCAGAGGCATGTACCCTGCAATAAAGCCCACCCCAACTGAAGAACCAGACTTACATTCTACCACGAATAATCTACCAACGGTTGGATAATCCCAGATGATCTTTTTACCCTATTTTGCCCTTCACTCACTGCAGAATGCAGTACACCCCCCTCCCGGCACCACCCGACACCAGCAGTGGTCCAACAATACCTGCCACATTGCCAGCATCTGCCATCCCCACACCTGCACCACCTGCTATCAGTAGCAGCCCAACAATACATGCCGCAGTGCCAAGATTACCTGGACAGATAGAGGCACAGTTTACGCTAAAACTCACTCTCACTTCCATGACTGTCCCATTGGTTGAGGAAGTAAGTGAAGACTCAGACGCTGACTCTCACGCATCATCTCACCACTCACATGCATCATCTCATTGTTCACATGCTTCATCTCACTATTCGCTCCCTGATCCCAACGCCCCCGCGATGCAAGGACCCCACAGCTCCAGGAGCGTGAGGTTGCCCCTCAAGACCAGTTGCCATTTTGCAGTACAAACACCGATAACCCACTGATCACATTCTCCACTGTCCCACAACAGTATAGGGATAGGGAACAGCAGGTCCCCCCGACGGTTGCTCCAGGCCACTATGACAAATGGAGAACAACCACAGAAATCAGCAAAAGCCTGGAGAATAGCCCGAATGAAAAGATCCCTACAGACATATTCAATAGAGCAACATCGCCCAGTCCCCCACCCGGGGATGTCCTTCACTCACTCCGACGCGCGTCACTGAAGTGGAACGAATATATGACCAAATAACTGACACCCTCAGGAGAGTGAGCATTGGACCTTCAAACGGCCAAGCAGCAGTACATACCCCATCCCCACCCACATTACACGCAGATCCCTTTAGAGACACGGAGGAAAATGGAGGACTTTGCCACAATGGACATTCCCCTTGGCTTGAGCCAGCTACACCAAGACAAACACATACAAGTGCCGCAACAGCTCAGGTCCACTTCGCACAACAAGGGACACCCCCACCGAACACTGCCATGGTGGATCCATTTGCCCCACTATTTCCTGCACTTACAACAGATCCATCCCCTGCATCACGGGCCCAAACCACGACAAACCCAGTCCACCAGGAATTCCGAAATTCAGGTGATACAGGGGGAAGGAGGAAGCCTAGGGCAACAGAATTAGAGAGCCTAAGGGTATTGGGGGCGCACGGATGTCCAGATGACATCATGTACGATGTCTCTGGCACTGCTTCCATGCGCAACACCCGAGCTAGGAAGTGTAACAGCATGTTTCTCAGCAGACTATGCGCCCTGCGAAACAACGGTCTAACGCCCAACGAGATAGTGATACTAGGGGAAGGTTCAGATTATGCTGTCAACCCCTTCACAGACGATTTGGCAGGTGGGACAGAGTCCTTGGCCCCGCAGATGCTACCATGGCCAAGAGAAGGGTCCTTTGAGCCGCAGCATATGGCAACAGCAGTAGAATGCATCCTACAGGGTGCAGGAGATGAGGATTGGGATTATGCCTACATGCCGGCCAGTCTAAAGATTTGGCAGAAATATGCCAGACAACATGACCTCACACGGCCCAAAGCACTAGACACAGGAGTGACACACCAGATGCCACTCTTGTACAAAAAAGCCACTGACCCACCTGTTTATATGTCATGGTCCTACGCAGACAAGGAAAACATCAAAAAGCAACTCACCCCCCTCGCGGATGGTGCTGGCAAATGAATAGCCGCCCTGGAAAGGAGCACTACGGGTAACACCGTAGGGTTAGGTGATATGAAAAGTTTGCTCATATCAATCATGGGAGAGGAAGCGGAGGACATCTTCAAAAGTGTCAGTAATCGTTTAATAACTATGAATGACACGCAGTATGATGGGGAAGCATTTGATAAAATAAGACCAGCAGTCTGGGCCAAATTGCGAATCAAGTTCCCAGATGTCCCCGATATTGGGTCCCTCATGTCGCTGACAATGCAAGCGAACGAGGATCCAATTAACTTTATCTCCAGAATGAAGGAAAAGTGGCATCAGGAGTTAGAAGACAAATGGAACGCAACAGGAGGAAATAGCAGGCTTTTCTACCACATGGGTAAGAGAGGACTACCAGAGGATGTACAGGAAAAGTTAGACGGAGTAGTAGCCATGGAAGCAAAACCATGGCCTGAGATTCAGGATCACATTATACATTTCTGCAAAAAGAGACAAGAACAGGAAAACAGTAGTCAGCTAGCCATAGAGAATGCAGCTGCTAAATTGATGCAACAGAAGCTTAATAAAAAGGACACCCCAGATACAGTCATGTTAGCTGCACCTGTCAGTCAAATGACAGCAGTCACCACATTCCCACAGGCTGCTCAGAACACACTCACCGCCAACACACAGCCTACCCCGCAACAAATGCAACAGCAGCCTGCCATGCAATATGTGCAGGCGCAGCCACAGCCTCCTACCGTACAATATGTCCAGACACAACCACAGCCTGTCATGCAGTACATACCGTCGCAGCCCCCAGTGCAATACATAGCAGCACAACCTGCCTACAGTAGTGACCAACAACAGTATTACAACAATAATAGGAATAATGCCAACAGAAACACAGGCATGCAGGGAAGAGGTAATGGAATGGGACGGCAAAGAGTCCAACTGCAGCCAGGGCAACACACTTGTTTTTATTGCCACAAGGTGGGCCACATGCAGAGAGAGTGCCATACTAGACTTCGAGACCAAGGCCAGAAGTCTATGGGTTCCACCCAACAAGCACCACCACGATCCCAGCCACAGCAAATGTATCCACAGCAACCCCAGATGCTGTATGCCTACGCCCAACCTGCCCCACAGCAAAACATGCAGCAAGTACAGTTCCAAGCACACGTGATTGCTCAAGCCCAACAGTCGCCCCCGCAGATGCAAGCTCCCATGCAGCCACTACAGCAGACACCCACATACCAAGTGATACCCCAAGCACAAAATGCTCCACCCCAAGGTGGTGTGGTGATTGCCTCCAACAATCCGTTCACACAAGGCACCATCCAGCAATACCAAGCAGGAGGATACACTAGCTTGGACAGCCCACAGACAACTCTTGTGTGCCCGGTTTTATCATGCACCATGAGCGGTGAAGACGACCCCATCGTCCTGGTCACGATAAACAATAAAACATATAGCTTTCTCGTTGACACAGGCGCTACGTACTCTTGTATTACAGGCGGACCTCTGCCCATTTCAGATCAGTTAGCGGACACACAGGCATTCTCTGGGGCAATAGCAAGGGTCCCTTTCACCAGGCCAGTACCCATACAAATAGGAGACCGTGTGCTGGAACAGCGGCTGCTCTATACACCACACTCTCCAGTTAATCTTTTAGGGCGCGACCTCATGACAAAATTGAACATGACCATTCACTTCCATGAGAACGGAACTATGATTTGCTCGATACCAGGCACACCCTTGGCAAGGATGATGGCATTCACTGTTGACTCCTCCTTGAAAGATCAAATAAGAGCTCGCCCTGTGGATGAGCAAGCGTTCTCCACTGTGGTACATATCATTGTAGCTAACACACCAGAACTGCACAACCACACTGTCCAGCTCCCAAAAGAGTTCCTCTTTCGTCCACAGTCCCAGGACTCCCAGATACCAGACAAGAACATGATCTTAGGCATACATGCTCTTGAAATAACACCTACATACGGGGCATTCCTAGCAGGTGACGACAATATGTACACCTGGGCCTGTGTCATTTTTATTGAGCCTGGACAATTGGTAAGAAGCATTTCAGATGACCAACTCTTTGGCGATCCTGATGAGTATTCCAAAACAGAGATCATTTACATGAATGAGGTACCCCTCTCAGTGACAGTGGACAAGAGAACACCCACTACCACACCAAAATATGAATCAGTGCGTGAGGCAGATTTGGCCCAAGTCCTGCCACAATTGTGGACCACCGGCCCTAATGATGTGGGCCTTATTCACTCTGCCACCCCATTTAAAATAACACTGAAACCAGGCGCAATATTACCCAGAATAAAACAGTATCCACTATCTAAGGAAGCAGAGGAGGGTATTGCCCCTACCATACAGGCCTTGCTGGATCAGGGAGTCATATACCCCTGTACCTCTTCCTGTAACACCTGTCTTTTTCCAGTGCGCAAATCAAAGACCAATCAATGGCGTCTAGTACACGACCTGCGTCCAATAAACAACATAGTGGTACCAGAGTTTCCCATTGTCCCAGACCCTTCTGTCATCCTCACAAATGTTCCCCCAGAAGCACAGTACTTTTCCGTGATCGACCTGAAAAATGCGTTTTATAGCGTCCCCCTTCATCCAGACAGCCAATACCTATTGGCTTTCTCATTCAGGGGGGTGCAGATGACGTACAGAAGGTTAGCCCAGGGGTACTGTAAGTCCCCTAGCGTCTTTAACAGAGTTGTCAAAGACGATTTATCAAATTTCCAATGTGACAGCACTTTGCTGCCATATGTCGACGACATTTTGCTCTGCAGCACCACAGAACAACAATGCAGGAAAGACACCACTTCTCTGCTTACTACACTAGCACACAGAGGTTACAAAGTGGACAAAAACAAACTTCAGTACTGCCAAACAGAGGTACACTATCTAGGCCAATTACTATCAGCATCAGGGAAACAAGTCACGCCGGATAGAGTTGATGCCATAAAAAGTTCCCCAGAGCCCCAAACTATAGAAGACATGCAGAAATTCCTTGGACTAGTCAATTATGTCCGACAGTGGGTCTTTGAATTCTTCACGATAACTGACCCTTTGTTGAAAGCAGTTAAAGCAGCCAAAGACAGACGTAACAAAATAGACTGGACACCTGAAATGACAGCATCCTTCAAACAATTAAAAAATGAAATCACAAACGCACCAGTGTTAGGCTCACCTGACTACACAAAAGAATTCTACCTGTTCACTCACTGCAATGGTCAGGTCATGACTGCTGCACTTATGCAAAAATACCCCATGGGCCATAAGCCCATCGCCTACTTCAGCGGCATGCCAGACTCAGTCATGAAAGGCCATTACCCCTGCGAACAAGCTCTCGCCGCTGCAGCATTCTTGTTTGATTGCCAGTTGGAACGTCACAGGTCTTTTATCAAAGGACGCCTGCTTGGGCTGGCTCGAGTTTATTAACGCTTTTAATATAATCTGTTTCCAGGAAACATGGTGTAAGGACCCAATTAATTACAATGGTTTTGTTTCATATCAATTACCAGCTGCGCCCTCCCCTTCCGGCAGGGCAAAGGGTGGGCTCCTGGTTTTGATTTCAGTGGAAGTACCTATCATTGTTAAAAAAACATGTATTGGTTGGGGCCCATTCCCAGATTTTATGGCTTTATCAGGAGCAAGGTAGAAATATTCTTTTAATCAATTTTTATAACAATATTTTTTTTTTTTTGGAAAACCTTTATTGCACATAAAAATCAATACAAACATGGGCCTACAACCACCAGGGCCGGCCGCTAATATGTACATGTTCAAAAACATCAAGGAAGCAATGGGCCCCCTGGGGCTCAGCCGAATTGACAGAGTACTGAGTGCACCTCAGAAGTTATCCGGAGACATACATTTTAGAAATACAAACAAAAATAAAAAATAAAATAACACCAAAAGACAAGGCGGAAATCATCGAAAAAGAGGCGTCTAACCACGGCTGGGGGACCACACAGTACCAACTCCACCCTCGGGTGGTCAATGAGGATGATCAAGGGGGAGGTGGGGGCGACGGGAGAGCCACAACCATCTACAGGTGAAATGCAATGGTCCGGGAACCTCAGGATCAGGGGGACAAGGCAGCATCAGATGAGTCCACGAGGGGGGGTGTGCAGATGTTCCCACGGTACGCGTTCCACTGGCCCCAAATTCTACCCCACGCCCCCGGCTTGCCCCGGGCCACATACACAGTCTTCTCTCTGCACATGCACCAGTTCATGTTCTCCTTCCATACTGACACAGTGGGAGGCCGCCGGGAACCCCAAAGCTGTGCGATGTCCCTCTTAGCAACCATGTTCCCAAGGGCCGCCCACCGAGTCTGAGCCGCATTATAATCGTTAGGCTCCCACACGTTCAGCACACATCGGCGAACCTCAGGCAACAGGGCGACCCCAGTGACACATTCCATGACCGCATGCACCCGGCGCCAGTACTCCGCAACTTTACGGCACTCCCAGAGAACATGGAGAAAAGTGGCGCTGAGCCCACAGCCGCACCTACAGAGCCCGTCTTCAGAGAAACCCATCAGAACTAAACGAGGGCCCGTCACGTAGACACGGTGGAGAATTTTAAGCTGGACAAGACGGAGACGCGCGGGTATAGCCACCTCCTTAGGGGAGGACAGCGCAGACTGCCAGTCCTCGTCGTCCAGTTCCACCCCATCCCCGATCCACGCCTCCCGCAGACGCACGAGGAGATCCGCCTGAATGTTTATTAGTTTTTTATAGATAAGGGAAATAGTACTGTCGGGCAAGTGACCGTCGAGTATGCGGTCCTCGAGTGGCGAAGACACAGGGACTGCAGTCCCCGCCCCGATGGCCGAGAGCAAAGCGTGGCGAACCTGAACGTACCGAAAGAACTCCCTCTCACTCAATTCGTACTCACTCTGCAGCGCAGCAAAGGATTTAACCGCACCCTTCACCCAAAGGTCACCTACTCTGCTGATGCCAATCGTGTCCCAACGCTCGAATCCCTTCGTCGTCCAGAGGCTTCCCAATCTGTCAGACGCAAACAAGGGGGTCGCGCCCGTCAAGCGATCATTCCAGCCCATGGCCACATTCGCAGCCTTCCACAAGATTACTGCAATCTTAGTGGGACCGGTTAAGGTCCTCCCAGCCGATCAAGAGTAAAGCGCTCTGTTAAAGTTGCCGCCAGGCAACAAAAATCTATCCATTTCGAAAGCCGGATTCGGACCAGGTGAGTACGTGGCATGGTTAATAGCAGATAGCTGGGAAGGCCAATAGTACCTCCTGATGTCCGGGAGCGCGATGCCCCCGTCGTACCAGGGGAGAGTCAGTTTTGCAAGAGCAATACGTGCACGACCGCCCCAAACAAGTCTCCTTTGTAAGCTCTCTACTTCCCGGAAGTAGGCCGCCGGAATAATATCAAAGGAGTTCTGAAGTGCGTAAAGAAATCAGGGAAGAGACATCATTTTAAAAAGTGCCGCGCGACCGAGGGGAGACAAGGGAAGCTTACGCCAACGGGCCATGTCTAACCTCAATCTCCGAAGTGGAGAGAGGAGATTATGCTCGTAGCGGACAGCAGGATCCAATGAGACGTACACCCCCAGGTACGTAAAGCCGGAGCTGGACGCCTTAATGGGAAAACGAGAAGGCAAGAGAGGAAAGCCACCGGATATAGCATAGACACAAGATTTGGACCAGTTAATGATCAAATCAGAGTTCTTGCCGAAGGAAGTGAGGATGTCAAAGAGCACATTGAGTGACTTACGTGGTGAGGTGAGGTACAAGAGAATGTCGTCCGCGTACAACGAAACACGATCCTCGAAGCCAGGGGCCCACTGGATCCCTCTTATCGACGGTTCCCAACGGAGCCAAGCAGCGAGCGGTTCCAAAGCTAACACGAAGAGCAGGGGAGACAACGGACACCCCTGCCTAGTGCCCCTCCCAAGAACGAAGGGCCGGGAAACCCTCCCATTAACGACCACCTGTGCCAGCGGGGCAGCGTATAAGAGTTTAACCCAATTAATAAATCCCGCCCCGAAGCCAAACTTTGCCAGGGCGGCCCAAAGATACGGCCATTCTATCGTATCAAAGGCCATCGTGGCGTCCAAGGAAACCAAGATGGCCGGCTCTGAAAGATATTCCGCCCTTGCAAGTACGCCATGCAGGCGCCGCAAGTTAAGGGCCGTATTCCGGTGCGGGATAAAACCGGATTGGTCCGGATGCACCAGATCGCAAATAACAGTAAGCAGGCGGTTCGCAAGAACCTTGGCAAGGATTTTCGGCTCTGCGTTCAGCAGAGAAATAGGCCTATACGATGCGCAACGGTCCCGAGGCTTACCGTCCTTGGGAATCACGACGATAGTGGCCAGGCGTTGGTCATCAGGGAGAGAGCCGAGTTCAAGCGACTCCGAGAACATACGACGGAGAAATGGCGCAAGTTTATCCGGTTGCAGTTTATAGAGTTCAATCGGGAGTCCGTTGGGGCCCATAGCCTTGCCTGAGCGAAGGGAACGAATCGCGGTTGCAATCTCGTCAACCGAAAGTGGGGCATCCATCTGCTCACGCTCCTCCACCGACAAGCAGGGCAAAGCAATATCCTTCAACAAGTGACGAGAGTCAGCCTCATCTCTAGTAGACACCGGTGAGTACACTGCACAGAAGTAGTCCGCAAAACACTCCACAATCTCACCAGGGTCAGTCACACTCACTCCCTCCGATGTCTGAAGCACGGGGACCACTCGATTCACTCTCTCCTTCTTATCAAGCCAAGCAATCAATTTACCCGCCTTATCCCCAGCATCATACAGTCTACCCTGCTGTTCCCTATACATTGTCCGAGCAGCATCCGTAACAAGGGACTTATATTCGAACTGCTTCAGGCTGAGGGCATGGAGCCCGTCCTGAGTGGCACCCATCTCCAAGGCAGCCTCCAACCCCGATATCTCAGCCTCCAATGCAACCACCTCCCCGTTCTTAGCTTTCTTGGCCTCCACGATCAGGGATAGGGCGTGTCCTCGGAGGACCGTTTTGAAGGCCTCCCACAGGGACACTGAGGACAAGACGGACCCCTCATTCTCCAGAAAATACTGATCAAGCGACTTAATGAGACCCTTGCGAATCTTGTGGTCACGCAAGTACCAGGGGTTAATGGGGGCGATCCGCCCGGCGGATCGCATCCCGGTGTCGAAGAGGAGCCACAATGGGGAATGGTCGGAGATGCCCCGGGCCAGGTGCTTAACCTCCCGGACCCGGGTGGTCTGGGCCGCGGGCATTAGAAAATAATCTAGTCTGGAAAGACTCCCGTGGGCCCCGGAGTGGAATGTGTACTGACTCTGTGTCGGATGTATCAACCTCCAGCAGTCCACCAGACCAAAAGTGTCCAAGAACCCGCCGAGCCACGCCTGGGCGGCAGAGAGGGCCCTGGGAGGGTAACGATCTAACTCGCCAGAAATCACGGAATTAAAATCCCCACCCACAATCAGGAGACTATCAGGAAGTTCAAGTAACATACAACCCACATCAGAGAAAGTGGAGGTCTGGAGGCCCGGGGGAACATAGACCGAAACCAATGAAAGAGTTTGCCCCTCCCACCGCCCAGTCAAAGACGCATAGCGCCCTCTATCATCAAGAGTAACTTTGTCAATCTCAAGCGGGAGGGAAGAGCGCAGTAAGATGCCCACCCCTCTGGAGCCAGTGGTGAAGCCAGAGTGTGCGACCAGTCGGTAGCCCCCCCTGTTCATAGCATGACATACATTTCCCACCAAGTGCGTCTCTTGAAGAAATACCACATCAGGGGCCAATCGACGCAAATATTGCAACACAACCCCACGTTTGATACGGTCCCCCAATCCGTTGATGTTTCAAGACATCAGTTTCAACCCGTCCCCCCCCATCCCAACACAAGAAGCTGGAACCCCCGGGCACGCAGCCAGACACCTGAAACTGAAGGAAAACAATAACACCGCCTTGAAAAGAAAAAACACACAACCCATCCACCACTGCCACCCTCCCACCCCCACACCATTGCCACCCCCCCCCACCCTGCACCCCTGCGGACTATACAGCCCCCCCAACTTGCAGTGTGCCTGTCGCCCTAACAATCCCATGCTACAAAAAGACCCTAGAGGAGGAAAGGGACCCGTCCCCGCCTGCACCCAGACGAAACATTAATAGACAAAATATACAATTGAAGTAGAACCTGGCTGAACACAGAAGGAAATGTCAAAGTGTAGGACCAAGAATTATTCCTGCAGAGGCCCACCGCCCTCGGCACCGCCAGTACGCCCAGTTCGGTCTCCCGGTTCCGGCAGGGAATCCAACCAGTCACTCACTGTGTCGGGGCGTTCAAAGAAGAGAGTCCGATCTTCATATGCCACACGAAGCCTGGCAGGGAAAAGCATAGAGTATTTGATGTCCAGATCTCGAAGACGGCGCTTCACCCCCTGAAAGCTCATTCTCTGTTTCTGAACGAGTTGGGTGAAGTCCGGGAAGAGGTTGACGGAGGAATTCTCATATTTGACTGCGCCGTGTACCCTCGAGGCCTGCAGGATCGCATCCCGGTCTCTGTAATGAAAAAGTTTTGCAATGATAGGCCTCGGGGGAGCGCCTGGTCGAGGCCTACCGCCCGTGACACGATGGGCACGCTCCACGGCGAAGAACTTGCTCAGGCCTGAAGGAGCAAGATGATTGAGGATGAGATCCTCGACCATAAGGTCCACCGGACGATTGTTGGAAGTCTCCGGTACACCTATGACACGGATATTATTGCGTCGTGCCCGACCTTCGAAATCCTCCAGCCGCCGGGACATCGCGTCGTTTGCAGACTTTAGATCGCCAAGAGTTGCCTGGAGGTCTGATACATCCGTGAGAAGAGTGGATGTCCTCGAGTCCAGCGATTGAACCCTCTCGTTAGTCTTAGAGAGATCCGCCCGGATTAACGTCAACGGCAACCGTGTCAATTTTACGGGCCAGAGCCTCGTACTGCTGGGCGATGGTCTCCCTTATGCCGTTGATGGCGCCCATAACGTCCTGCAGCGACAATTCCGAGGGGACGGACGGACCCCCACCGGAGTCCTCCATGACGGCACCCGCCGGCCCGGGGGTCCCTTTACCCTGGGTATAGCGATCCATGATGTTACTCTGGACCGGTCCTCCACGCAGGGATGTCTTGGTCTTCCGTTTCTCGGGATCCCTCTTGCCCCCCATGTTGGGCGATGCTCACCGGTGGGGTCCGCCCGGACCGATAGCAAAGGGGCACCAGCAGATCAGACACAGACTGTCCGAGAGCCCGCTCGGGAGAGTTGAGATAAAGGCACAAATCAGTCCAGTACCAAGGCCGGAGGACGCCCGAGCCGTGCAAAGTAGCTCCTCGATCAGGACATGCAGAAGTGCGAAAGCGAAACTGAAAGTGGGGGCGCGGTCATTGGCAAGGCAAGGCTCCGATGCCGTTGTTGTTCAACTACTCCCCGGCCCCACGGTTCACCAAAGCACCGGGCACAGCTCCCAGGTGGGCCTCCAAAATGCAAGACGCTGTATTTCAGGTCTCCCCGGTCCGATTTTCGTTCTGAGAAGAGTTATGGGTTCAGCCAAGGTTCATCTTCCAGAATCCGTCCACAAATCCAGGATAATGTCAGGATAAGTTGCGAGGAGCGGCAAGGGTCCGGGGAGCCATGTGCTCACGCGACCATCTTGGATGCGCGCAAAGCTCCTCCTCTATATAACAATATTTTTGATAGTTCTAGGCATCAGGTAGTGTTTGCTTTGGAGACTGCTTTGGCGGATATCATAACGAAGTTTGATATTGATTTTGCTTTCATTTGGGTGGGGGATTTTAACACTGCTGCGTGTTCCCTCGCCGCCCAAATGGTCTGTGGCTTCACTAATTGTTTTGGGGATGGCGTCTCTCACTTTCCCCACAATTTTTATGGAGACTCATTGAATAAAATCCTGGCAACTTATGATATGGAAATATTGGTAAATAGGAAAAACGCCTCTGGAGAAATTATTCCCACATTCACAGGAAGGAATGCAAATACTGTGATCGATTTTATTTTCATGTCCTCCAGCCTTAGTCCATGGTGTATGGCCCCTGTGGTCATGGATAATCTGCTCAGTGATCATAATTGTATCACTATTGAGGCTATACTTTGGAAGGTGCATCAGGGTTCCAAAATTTGCACAATTGCTAATATCGAGCCGCATCGACCGAATGGAACCAGAATCAGATGGAAAGGGGATAAAGCGGATATCATGTCAAACTCCATTGTTAATAACTGTTTAACTGAAATCACTACCATTTTCTAGAGTGAGGAAGTAACTGATGAAATGTGTGTAATTTTATTAACATAAATCTAATAATACATAGTAATTTCACCAAACACACTAAGGGCAAGACATGTCAACAAAGGGGGTGGTTTGACCACGCTAGCACTATCGCGCTCAAGGGGCTTAAAGCAGCGTTAGCAGCTAAGCAAAGAGATAAAAATGTGATTAGGGAGCTTAGAGCCACCTATCAGGCTGCAGTCAAACGTAGGAAGACCAAATTAAGGCAAGAAGCCTGGGATAAATTAGATCAGGCAGCCGTAACCTCGGATTCCTCTTTATTTTGGGCCACAGTTAAATGTCCGTTTTTTAAGGACGACAAGATGCCCGAACTGACGGCCAACGTTAGTGTGGAAAACTGGGTTACCCATTTCTCCTCGATCTTTGATACGGATAGACCAAGGGATGTACACGAAGAGGGTTGGCCTGTCGTTCCTCTGGACATTTCCATTGCCGAAGTGCAGGGAAGTATTACCTCCAGTAGGGGTGGGAAGGCCCAGGGGCCCGATGGGGTGCCCATCAATGTGTATAAAATAGAACCGAAGATATGGGGCCCGTTGTTAACTAACGTTTTTAATGCTGCTGTATGTAATGGTGTTCCACCTACTTGGGAGGAATCCATCATCATCCCTATTTACAAGAAGGGAGACAGGGGGGATGTGAAGAACTATCGTCCAATCTCCCTCCTCGACTCCTCAGTGAAAATTATGAGCAGGGTGCTCTTGGTTAGGCTGGAAGAATGGGCTGAATCTCATAACATTTTGGCAAATTGCCAATATGGCTTTAGGAAGGGACGAGGGACCATTGAACAATGTCTTAATCTTGAACTATTAATCAGGAAATATACGAAGGCTAAGAAAGGTTCCCTTTTTCTCTGCTTTGCAGATTTGAGAAGTGCTTTCGACTTGGTGGACCATAACATTTTATGGGCTAAACTGCTTGAAATGGGGGCACCCGAGGGCATTGTCTATTTCTTGGCCCGACTCTATGCCAATCTAAGTACCAGTGTCCGTTATGGTCCGGGTGGGGAGTGCACTCCAAAGTTTAAGATTAGGCGTGGTATTAGACAAGGGTTTGTGCTTGCCCCCCTACTCTTTACTCTTTTTATCAACGATGTTGATTCCGTTTTAAAGACGGTTGCGGCAGATGCACCTAAAATAAATGATTTTAACGTCCCTGTATTACTCTACGCGGACGATGCCGTAATCCTGTCCAGGACCCCTATTGGCCTACAACGCCTGATGGACAGGTTTTCACTGTTCATCAAGGATAGAAAGCTGTTGATCAACAAATCCAAAACTTACATCATGGAATGTGGTATGGGACATAAAAAACCCCACCCTTATTTTATTGATGGGCATAAGGTGCAAACGGTGGATTCCTTTAACTACCTTGGCATTACTTTTTCTAAGACAGGTAGCTGGTCTAGTGAGCTTACGCATGTCCGGGCCAAGATGGCAAAATGTGCTCATAGGGTGTTCAAGTTTGCTACCAAAATAGGGGACAAACAGATCAAAGACATGTTAAAAATTTACCAAATGAGATGTCTTTCTATTGCCCTTTATGGTGCTGGGGTTTGGGGACACGTCATGGTAGGGAGCCTACAAGTGGAGGAAAATCTCTTTCTCAAGAGACTCCTGTGTCTGCCTAAATCAGCCTCTAACGACCTGGTGCACAGAGAGTTTGGAATTCAACATCTTTCAGATCTGATCACCCTAAGATCATTAATGTTGTGGCGTGCTATCTGGTCGAAGGAAGAGACTTCCTTAAACAGAGCCATCATTCGAGATTGCTTTTCTATTGATGACCACCGAAAGATTCCCTGGATCAAATTTGTTATTAACAGTTTTTTAGAGATTTATGGTTTCGATTTAAGAGAGGACTGTTACGTTGCCTCTAGTTTGTCCAAAGCTGAGATGAAGACTGTCTTCATGAACCACAAGTTAGAGAGGCGGGGGAGGGACGGTGGCAACCTTACTACATGTATGCTCTACGGAAGATTTTGTGAGACTGTGGGCTATCAACCGTATTTGAGTTTTGTCACCAGAGCATCCCACCAGTTTAACTTAGCGAGATTAAGGTTTGGGATTGCGCACCACTTGGTGGCCTTCCCCTGCATTAAAAAACACCCGATTGGTCCATGGCCATGTGATAATACCTCAGCACAAAGCACTATGCACTTTTTATTGCTGTGTAAATTATATGGTAATTTTCGCTCAGCTTTTTTAAAACCCATTTTTATGAAGTATGGAGTCAGAAATGTACAGGATTCAATGAAGTTGTTCTTTAATCCCTACCCTGATGTTTGTTTTTTCACTGCTACCTTTCTTCTTCAAGCTATTAAAGCAAGGTCTAGTATGTTCTTTTAATCGTTTTTTAACCCTGTAATCTGTATTGCATTTTTAATTACGTTTTTTTATGATGTTGTATTTGTAGTGTAAATGTATGTGCTTTTATGGACTTTGTGTTTAAGCTCCGAATAAAGCCTTATGAAATTAAAAATGACTGCTGCACTTACGCAAAAATACCCCATGGGCCATAAGCCCATCGCCTACTACCGCGGCATGCTAGACTCAGTCATGAAAGGCCATTACCCCTGCGAACAAGCTCTCGTCGCTGTAGCATTCGCTGTAGAAAAAAGCACCCCCATTGTCATGGGGTCCCCGTTGACACTGTACACTGAGGACGCCGTCTTTGCTATAATTCAGAAAGCCAAGACAACATTAGCAACACAAAGAGTGTCAGGGTACGAAGTCATACTGTCATTACCCTCTCTGAAAGTTGTCAAATGTCACACAGTCAATCCTGCCACGTTCTTTGCTCATCCCATTGCAGCCTCAGACGATGACACCCATGACTGTGCCACATACTCTTCAGATGAGTCAGGAGCAGCAAAGGAGGACCCCTTGCCAGACACCACTGTATATTTTGTTGATGGGTCCTCCACCATTGATCAGGAGACAGGGATCAGGTACACAGGAGCCGCAGTAGTTAGGGCCCAACAACACGAGTCCTCCGATTCCCTAGACATTGTACAGCAAATTGCATTGCCTCCACATTACTCAGCCCAAGCTGCTGAGTTAGTGGCACTAATTGCCGCTTTGAACCACGGGGCTGACGACCGCATCCCCATTTACTCAGACTCTGCATATGTCACAACAACGACACACTCGAGCATCTTGCGCTGGAAAAGGCGCGGATTTCTCAAATCAGATGGAACGCCTGTATGTCACAAACAATTGTTGGAAGAATTAATTGAGGCCCTCACACTTCCAACTGAGGTAGCAGTTGTCAAATGTGTAGCGCATACTAATGGACAAGATTTTGTCTCCAGTGGTAACGCGCTGGCAGATTGGGCAGCCAAAGCTGCAGCCAGAGGACCCCACCTGTGATTGGCCGGATCCTCAAAACATCCCTATCCTACTTGCCCAGGCAGTAGCTCCAGCAGAGCAGACAGAAGAAAGAATAGCTCCAGCAGAGCAACCAAACACGCATGAAGATAGTGTAGCTCCAGCGCGGCACACAGACGTAAATAATGAAACTCTTGACACAAATACTCCCTACCCTATTGAAAACACGCAACAATATGATCACATTGCCCAACTGCATCGCAGAGAAATACAAGAAAGTGCACCACATCAAGAGAAAGAGCTATGGAAGAAGAGGGGAGTACAGCAGGACCCTGCTGATTACATTTACAGACAGACCATTTCTGGGAAGCCTGTCATGCCACGAGGCTTACTGCAAGTGGCACTAGACCAACTACACCTTCCCGCACATGTCTCCCGAGATAACATGTCCACAACATTGCAGACAGACTGGTTCATTCCCAATGCTCACGAACTAATACAACTCTTTGTTAACAAATGCCTCATCTGCCAACAATATTCAACAAACCCAACTCTCAAAACAGTCGCTTCCACCATCCCCAAACCCTCTGGCCCCTTCAAGGAACTCCACCTCGACTATGTCGATATGGTTGACCGATGCCAAAACTACCGATATCTCATTGTGGTAGTATGCCCATTCTCACACTGGATCGAAGCTGGACCATGCATCCACTGCGATGCCAAAGCAGCAGCCACATTCCTACTCCGTGACGTCATTTCCCGCTGGGGAATCCCTGACGCCATCAGGACAGACAACGGAAGCCATTTTTCAAACGCCATCTTTTCCTCCCTGACCACAATGCTAGGCATCAGACACAAACTGGCATCCGCTTACCACCCCCAAAGTAATGGTATTTGTGAGCGCCTCAATGGCCCGCTCAAAAACAAAATAAGTAAAATAAGCGCCACCATCGGCAAAAAATGGCTCTACTGCCTCCCACTTGCCCTCTTCTCACTAAGAAATGTTCCAAGTTCAGATCACCACCTCACACCCCACCAGCTTGTCACTGGATGATCCATAAATGTAACTGTCCCTTCCACCAGGCCCAAAACTGATAGTGAGTCATCCTCTGAGATTGTTAAAGCAGAGCTCTATGATTTCTTGTGCACACTAACCCGCGCTGCGCAGTTCCTTTCTGCCCAGGTATCCAAGAGGAAAGAAAAGGGCCCCACTGATCCTGAGCTCCCACCGATTTGTCCTGGGACCCTGATCTTCATCCGGAAGCACGTCAGGCGCTGGAAAGACCCCAAATTTGAAGGCCCTTTCGAGGTGACAGATTCTTCTTCAACTGCCGTCCGGATAGCTGAGCGCAAAGCATGGATACACAGGAAGGACGTTTGCCTCGATCCTGCACCTCCGCAGCATCAGACAATGGACTAAAAGAGGAAAGCGACATGCCCATGGTCCCCCTGAATGAGGACAGCGGCTTCCCTTCCACTGATGACGAAGAAGAAGAAGACACTCACGTGCTGCTCCATGAATATAGCAGCTGTGAGGCAAAGATATGTATTCTTACAATATTAATGTTATGTATCATTGTTGGAGTGGCACTAGCAACGTTTAATTGGAATATCTTTTTTCTTGCTGTAAAGAGTTATTATGATATAGGTAGCAAAAATGCCTTAGTATCCACTGTTCCATCCACTGTACCAGCGGTCACCCACAACCAGAAGAACACAACACACAGCACGCTAGGTCCCAAACTCCCCGAAAGTAGCACTAGCAATACACACACTAGTGTGCATCTTGAACTCTCAACTTCCGCCCTGGGGGACAGAAATAGTACGTGGGAAAGGGCTGCCAATATCACAGAACAACAAGTTTCCCGCCAACGCCCTTCTCGCCACCACAGATTCGCTATTTCCCCTCACAGAACAAAGCCCCTTGTCCCCCGCAAGCCTACGAACAAGAGGACAGGATATAAGACATTCCAACATCTTGTAGAGATACAAAAGGGCTTAGGGCCCATACTAGGTCTACAGTCAGTAAGAGATCATTCGGTCCACTCCTCCCTAGTAGACAACTCATGGTACAGGGACATGACAGCAGTAGGGAAAGCAATAACGAATGATTCTTGCTACGTATGTTCATACATCCCCTATGCAGTAGGAGCTGACAGACTAATTTTTCCTAAAGAGGTCCCACCACACATGCCATGTGCCTTCTGCACTTGTATCTTTGTCGCATGCAGGGACAGATCCAGGTCAGCACGGTTGAATTGGATACGGTGTTTGTGAATACCACAACTTGGGACTATACCCCCATTCTACACAAGGTTCTCACCGAGACAACCGCTTTGACAAGAGAGATAGGGAACATGCATAAAAGGGGATACGGGAATATGGACCTTCGTGGACCAATTATCCTGGAACAAGGATATATCTCAGTGTCGGTGCCCGTAGCCAATTGTGATGATTCCCTACCGCATGAGGACCACACATGTCCATGTCACAAGAGAACTGTGCTGAAGTTATTAGCACAGATTTACACAAAGGGCAGATGGATCCCTGTTGATGGCCTAATATGTAGCGCAGCTTCCTTAGGCCCCCCTTGGGCTCGGGAAACAGATTATGAAGGAGACATTGACTGGGGTGTTGATGAGGACTGTGAACAGATATGGGCTCAGGAAAGTGGCAGGTATACCTGGGGTAGGGAAGGAATGTCCGAACCTAAAAGAGCATTTAAACTAAAAAACCCTTATCTTTGTTTCATAGGTAATGGCTCTGTACCTGTTGGGCGTAACACAGATTGCAACACAACTATCTTCAATTTTGATATGCAGTTCGGCCCCTCCACTTTGATGGACTACTACTGGGCTTGCGGAGAACGCCTCTATCTCCAGCTACCTCCTCAGTGGATCGGACTGTGCTCCCTTGTGACTCTGCATGAAGTACACCTGGTTGTGCCAGCCTTGAACGGCTCCCACATACTGTCACACCCAATGACAGGTGATGTTACATTCCTCCACCGGCGAACAGCTGAGTACTTCGCTACAGAGGCCCTTGGTAATGTTCCTCAGGAGTTCCGCCTCTTCAACGAGGCCCAGCTCTTCTTTGGAGGGGTAGCTCCAGTCTTCCAAACTAATGCAAATGTCCGCTGGCTCGAAGTGACCCGCTATGAGGTCATGAAAGCCATCATCAGCACCAGGGATGGACTAAATGCAATAGGGATGAACTGCGCCCCTTAAGAATGATGGTTCTGGAGCATCGCTATTTCCTCGACATGCTAACTGCTAAAGACGGTGGTCTATGCCATCGGATCGGAAAATCCTGCTGCACTTTCATACCGGGAAACAACAAGGATAACGGATCAGTAGCAAGGGCCATTGAGGAGTTGACCAACTTGGGAAAAGAAATGACGAAGGAGGGGGGTGCTCCTGCGGACATTATTCCAACGGACTGGTTCGATTTTGGCTGGATGCCCTCATGGCTGACAGCAATCCTGAAATTAGTGATACCCATAGTTGGGATTATGTTGCTTCTGTGTTGCGTCTTTCAGCTAGGCAGCCATTGCATCAAGAAGTTTAGCACCAAGGTAGTAGGGATGAACTACTTTAGCACAGGGATCCACCAGGTATCAAAATATGAGGACATGGATCGGGTCCCTGGGGATGGGACAGGGATGCAATTAGAAATGAGCGAGTTAGCAGCACCTGGCACTCACTATGACATACCATCAGCTCCTCCACTCCCCCCAGGTAGAGATACCCTGAGCAAAGGCCCTACAGCTGTCCGATATGAATGTCTGCTCAATAAATCAGGTGCAGATTTTGCCAAAATACTTGTTAAGCCAGATGGAGACACTGCCAGGCAAAGAGAACAACCCCAGGGCAGCTTTAAGTGTTATGTTAACGACATGCCCTGGATTCCCCCACTAGCGGAGGGGTCGCCGAAATACTCTGTTAAAAGTGTGTTCATAAATGAACAAGAGCAGGGAAATGATGGAGGATCACGTTTTACCATCTGATTACCAAAAAAGAGCATTTTGATCAACCTTGATAGACTGAAGGTCTCATATGGCCCGGCTAGAGAAAATCTGAAAATATGCTAAAGTGACCATTTTTCACCATACACAATCAGTAAATGAAGGCCCACAGATCCCTTGAACCCCCTGCATATAGGCCTGAGCCAAAGGCCAAAGGCCACCGCCTCATGATAATAAAATCCACTAGGCCCTAATGATTTTTAAACGTGCATTTCTGTTTGCGCTGGACACAACGAGGTAGCTTGGGCAACCATGAAAGTACAGTAGCTTTCCACAGCACAATTGCAAGACACCCACACATGCACGTACACAGGACCAGCTGGTTCAAGTTGGTACATCTTGCTAGATTATTATTTTGAAAGATAGCTTGTTCAAGTGATACCACAGCCGTAGCTTTGCGATAGGAGCACCTGTCTTAAGTTCCGCTCTCACATATTTCTAGAGATATGTACGTGACAAGATGTTCTTTGTTTATATTTTGCGGTCAAGCATGGCCACCCACCCGTTTCAACCACCTGACCATTTCCGTGTCCTAAGACATGCGGTCAAGCCACCTACACCAGAAAATGCGTCCGAAAGTGCGTCAGAACAGTGTCATAGTTCTGCATTTTCAGGTATTTTAGATCCAACACCTCAATTAGAAGCCAGAACTCTGCTACTGTGTCCATCACATGCGTGGGTTCTCCGGCCGGCCGTTTATCTGATTTGGGGCTTTAAAGCCTCTCTCAGGTGGTACCTCCCAATTTAGATAACCTTTTTGCCTTTTTTAATCTCTGATTATTCTCAGTATTTTTCATCCACACCCAATTCCTTGCATTTAGGGTCTCTTGAAATGTTAATCTTACATGGCTAGTTCTCTTTAGAAAAGCTTGCCTCTAGGCGCTAAATTTTCATATAATGTATTCTGTGTCTTTTGAATCTCTTACTGATTTCAATTATGCCATTTTACAGGTCCTAATTCCAGCCAGGTTTCTAGACTTCTGAGCATTATAATGATCATGTGGTTTATCCCTGACGGAGTGAAGTCAGGTTTCTTGATGGCTTTGCTTAGATAATGAAATTATATGCATTTATTGATATGTTCTTGACTTATTGAATAAAAGTACCACTCCAACCAGATTATTCATCATCTTATATCTTTCTTCCTTGTTCCTCAGTGAAGGGTTGCATCAGTGGCCTGTGACCACAGGTGAGGTGACCACACCCCAAAGGGCATCTAATTTTCCCTTTATCACAACTGGAGCAGGGGCTCTCCCCCCCTTTGGAGGTCCATTGACCCATTATTATCCAGTACCTGGCCAAACGGGCACCAGCCTTCTACCGGACCCCTGGTCCAACAGCGGGACGTCTCAGCAGCAGGACTCACGCCCACAGTCCTCAGTGACTCTTGCGATACGGGAGACCCGCATAGTCGCCACAATGGGGACACCAAGAGCATCCCAGCAAACCGTGGTGCCCGAGACCGCCCCCGAAAACATGTCCAACACCAGGACATGGGCCGCATCTACTGCGCCACAACTGCTGCAACCCAACGTCAAGGTAAACCAAAACACACTGCAAGATGTCCTGAGCCGACTGTCCACCATAGAGGACGGTATGGACGACTTGGAAGGGCGTTTGCGACGCTGCAACATTCGCGTGCTGGGTCTTCCGGAGGGAATTGAAGGCACAGACCCGCTGGAATACATAGAAACATGGGTGAAATCCTTCACCCCCGCGATGGACAGGACGGCGTTCTTGTCCATTAAACGTGCCCACAGAGTACCAGCTTGCAAACCACCACCAGGAGCACCCCTAGACTGATGCTGGCAAAATTCTTACACTTCCGAGACCAGGATGCGGTGCTTCGAGCAGCCAAACAAACAGGCCCTCTGCACGTGGAAAACAAACAGATAATGATATTCCCGGACTGTGCACGAGCGGTGCAACTGCAAAGATCATCGTTCCTGGAAGTAAAACGTCGACTGTGCGCGAACAAAATACAGTACTCCCTCCTCTTCCCAGCCTGCCTCAAAATACTCTATAATGGCCCAGCTACCTTTTTCACGAGTGCAGAAAAAGCACACAAATGGTCGGATCACCACTGCGCGCAACAATCCAGAACCGAAGTCGCACAAGGCACAACCTTCAAATCACCACGCGCCAGGAGACGCACTCCGAAGCAGCAACACAGCGAGGTAAAGACAATGGCCGGGACAGGCACCCAAGACTCCCCGGACCTAGAAAAAATATTGAAAGAGAGATGAGAGGTCTTACAAGCGGTGATTGACCTACAGGCGTCCCCCATGTGGGGATCGAGCCCCACACCTCTTCTCATCAGAAGGGGAGGACGATAGCGATGGAACATTATCCGGAGTGGGCTCAGTAACACCCCCCATGGTCACCCTCCAGACAGCTGATACCATGATGGATGGACAAATGTAATCCCTCCCGGCATGAGATGATCTCACTGTTAACCCTAAATGATCTACGCAACCTGAACTTAATTCTTGAACACACGTGACATAGACATGATTCAGCATGCCCCAGACGATGCTCCGTGATCTTACTAAGGCCCGATAGGCGAAATGCCTCGCTTACACGTACTGCCACCCCCATTGTATATTGTTGTACTCTCCCTTTTAGAGAGAGTAGGTTTGGACGTATTGCTGACAGCGATGGATCCTCAGCATTGGGAAAATTTCCCGACCCCAGTTGTCGCAGTTTCCTACCCTTGTTCAGAATCACCCCACCCCCTCATGGAACCTCACATGAAAGGATACCCGAGACACATCTATGGGAGGCAGATGGTATTATGTGTGCCCCTCACACCACAGGGGACTCATCGGTCGCCAGGCTCCGGTAGGCACATTCCATTCAAACGAGCACTGACAATATCACATGGCTATAACGACACAGAATGCTGACATCAGCATCCTAACGCTTAACGCTCAAGGCCTTCATACACCACGCAAGCGATATGCCGTATACTCATATACGAAATGCCAAAATGCTCGGATCGCGTTTTTACAAGAGACGCATCTTACTAACACCGAGATAAGCAAGCTACAGTCCAAATGGCGAGGTACCATATGTGCCACATCATATTCTACTTACGCACGGGGAGCGAAGATTTGGGTGCGACCAGGGACCCCCTTTCAGGAACTTCGACGGGTGGTAGACAAAGAAGGTAGATATGCCCTATTAGAGGGCCTCCTCGACGGACACTCAGTGCTACTGGGTAGTATATACGCCCCGAACGTAGAACAGGACAAGTTCTGGGATCGCCTCACTGGGGTACTCGCCCAATTTGCCTCCATACCATGGATTTTAGGGGGCGATTACAATTGCACACTAGACCTAACTTTGGACCGCAACCCACCCCCCACCCACACACTCCGCCGCCCAGAAACAAACCGAACGATTCAGGGACTGGGTTGCGCAATGGGCGCTCACTGACGCATGGAGAATGCAACATCCACAGACTAGGCTGTACTCGTTCCACTTCATCCCACATAACCTCAGAGTCCGACTAGACAGATTCTTATGCTCAGCGGCGGTTCTGCCCAAAGTGCAACACACAGACTACATGGGTAAGATTATTTCTAACCATGACGCCCACATTCTGCAATTAAATTGGAGACCCCCCAGTTCCCACACAGCGCCTCCCACGGGACTGCCTAGCAGATCCAGTCTTCAAACATGACCAGGGGCAAAGTACACAGGACTACTTCACTAACAACGCAGGGACAGCATCCTCCACATTGGTAGAGTGGGACACATTTAAAGTGGTGGCCCGGGGAGAATGTATTAAGCAAATATTGGGGGTAAAACGGACCCTAGAACAGGCACTCACCAAGGCCGAAAAGCAACTCGCCACTGCTCTAAACAGGACGACTTATCGGAAGAGGCAGCGACACAGATCGCCAAGACCAAGACAGAATATCTTACGGCCTGCGTCGACCTCCGACGATACAATTTCAGGACGTATGCAACCCAAATGCACAAGGAACGAGGTAAAACAGGCACCTTATTGGCATGGTTAGCTAAACAAGACAGCGACATGAAACCCATAACTGAAGTGATAGACTCCCACGGCAACCTAGTATGGTCCCAAGATCAGATCCTTTCAGTATTCCATCAACACTACTCGGAGGTTTACTGTTACCCAACCCCGATCGAGCAGGACATAATAGACCATTTTCCCGATCCCCTGACGATCCCTAAGAGTACAAAAGAAGATAGTACGTCATTAGAGGCAGTGATACAACCCGCGGATATTACTCTTGCCTTACACACCTTAGCTTGTAACAAAGCACCGGGGCTAGACGGACTCCCCTTAGAATACTACACGACCTTCTCCCCCTTATTGGTCCCTCGATTGGTGGCGATGTTCACCACAGCATTGGATAAAGGGGAGCTGCCGAGATCCCTCCGGGAATCGGTTGTTGTGACCTTCCTGAAACCCAACCACAACCCACAACTGATGGCATCCTACTGCCCCATCATGCTCCTATCAACCGATTGCAAGATCTTGGGGAAGATATTGGTGGATAGATACACACAAATCATACGACCCCTGGTACATCCTGATCAGTGTGGTTTCGTCCCGGGCAGAAACACATCCCAGAACATGCGCTGACTCTTCCATGTTCAAGATCAAGTGGGTGACACCTACCCCTGTGTGGCCTGCCTTATCCTAGACCTCGAAAAGGCCTTTGACACCCTCACCTGGCAGTATCTCTTTTCGTTCCAACAGTGAATAGGAGTTGGCCCCACCCTCTTGGCATATACACAACTCTTATACACCAAACTTACCTCGAGTGTTCGTATAGGGCGATACATTTCTCCGGAATTCACGGTGCAGAGAGGCAGGAGGCAGGGCTGCCTGCTCTCGCCTCTGCTCTTCGCCCTCGCGGTAGAACCACTGGCCATACGGTTGCGACGAGAGGGAGAACAATGGGGCATTCCCATAGCAGATGTCGTGCACAGTGTTTCTATGTATCCCGATGACCTTCTAATATATATCAGAGACATCACCGAGGATTTAACACCCATCTGGGTAACGCTGACAGAATTTGCTGAGGTCTCCGGGCTACGAGTAAATTGGGATAAATCTACAGTGTACCGCTACACCCGAACCTTCCCCCCCCGCGGGTTGTCAGGCTAGGCGATCAGAACATAACCTGGAGCGCAGATGCCCCCCGATACCTCGGGGTTCGTCTCTATCACACCCCGACCGACATCTATGAAGGCAATCACCGTAGGGCATTGGCTGGCATCAGATCCTCGGTAGGATTCTGGAGAAACCTCCCATTAGCCCCGATCGGCCGGGTGGCTATCACCAAAATGATAATAGTTCCACGGCTACTATACTACTTCATGAATCTACCAATAATCCCGCCCAGAACCTTCTTCTGAGACTTAGACGCACTCCTCAGTTTACTGATATGGGAGACAAACAGACATAGGATAGCACTGACGAAGCTACAACTACCCACCACACAGTGAGGACTGGCCGCCCCATCCTTTGAATCCTATTTCCTAGCCGCTCAATTGCAGTGGCTCTCCTACTGGACGGCAGGCAGACATATGGGGGAGACATACACCGCGACTGGTCCAGTGCCCATTTCAGAACTCCGTTGTCTACTATTACCTGGCACCAAACCAAGACGTACATATCCCCTACAAGTAACAGTGGCACACAAGTGCATGCAAAGGATACACCGTATGTTGTCAGGGAAACCCCCATACTCCCCCCTTCACTGGTTGGGTGGCCCAAACACGAAAACTACTACACATCTAGCATGTTACATACATGGACAGACTGCGGCATCACTGAGATGGAGTCGCTATTTGAAGATGGACACCTTAGGCCATTCCAACGACTTATAGATGACCATGATCTCCCCGCTGGCCAGTTTCTACTCCACCACTAACTCCTCACAAACTATCGACAGTACCATGACCTCTCGACAGGGGAACCGGCAACACACCCGGTCATACACACAATTTTACATATGGGAGTGGGAAGACACCTGGCCACATGGCTCTATAAAGCCATCAGGAAACTCATGCACAGGCCACTAGAGGCCCTGCGGGCCACCTGGGAAGACGAACTAGGACGCTCACTACATGAGAAAGAATGGGAGAGGGCTCTCGAACACCCCAAGAAGGTGTCTCGAAATGCGTGTTTCAAAAATATACAATTCTACATCCTGCACAGGGCGTATTGGACACCAGCGTGCCTCCAACGATTTTAACCCAACACACAGTTTCTATGTCCCAGATGCCACTTACAAGCAGCAGATTTTTATCATATGTTCTGACGCTGCCCCACACTACAGCCATATTGGCAACACATTGATAAGTCACTCAGGGATCTTACCGGGCTCACATATCTGAACACTTGGGAAGCCTGTACACTGGGTATCTTTCGGAAGCGAAAACAATACAAAGTGCCCCTCAGATTTACCTCATTGGCCATTTTACTAGCCAAAAGGAACATAGCCATGCACTGGCGGTCCCCCACAGGCCCTCCGATCGCAGCATGGGTGGGGTGATACACAAATGGGCAACGGCGGAGGAAGAAACATTACGAGAGGAAGAGGTGAAAGGGATGTGTAAACACCCCATATCATTGGAATGGGCTATTCTACTGAATCAATTCAAACAACCACTACCCCATTGAAGAACCAGAACCTTTTGGGTCTGGCGGCGCAGGGTACGCCCTCTGTCCTCGGAGTTCACCTGCTTCGCTACACAGAGACACGGGACACTCTGTCGGCGTTAGAAGATTGGATTTATTTAGCTGCAGCTAGTACAGTTATCCTAGAAGTACACAAAGTAGGTTCTCAGGAGACTGCCACTTCACTCTGTGGCGCATCAGCTTAAATACTATACAATATATAATTATTAACGAGACACACTCCCCAAGCATCGAAGAAAAGAGCCAATAGGGTAAGTGGAAAAACAAAGTGGAACCAATAAGAAAGGTTCGAAAACAGAAATATCAGATGACTCGAAGAGACCTCTCCTCCAACTGTGTTTGTCATCCCACCCCTGAACTAATTCATTAACAGATTATAACTAACTTGCAGGTGGTGAGATACGCTTGTGTGTATTGGAGGACAGTCGTGACACGAGAGAATGCTAGCAGGAGACAGTGAAGGCCAGTTGATAAGATATGATCAGGAAAGAATAGTGTGAGCCTACAGATAGTTGAAACAGGGATTAGGAAAGCCAGACAAGGATTAGTGTACTCGGCTAGTCCAAACACCAGCTTCGCAAATAAGGCCGAGGACGTATTTCGACACCAAGCTACGGGAAAAGCAGAATAGACTTCGTTCGCCGTGCTGCCTGAGTGATGGCAACACAAAATGGCGGTGGGTCACAAAATGGTGGGTCTATTCGATCGTGATCGAAAATCGAAGTTCCTCAGACCCTCCTTTTGCCAGAACTCAGGCAAGATAGACTCACGTTAATCTGAGTCCACGTCAATAGCCATGAGATCATCGAGCTGTTGCTGTAACATCATTCTTAAGTTTTCTGTTACTTGTGGTTTGGGTTTTGGGATGCACAGAGTAGCACAAAGATCACAGATAGCGGGACCACAGTGCATACAGAGGCAGCAAGAAAATGCAATAGTCAAGATTATTCCAAGGAATGTCAATGCTTTTCAACCCCATTTGGACAGTAGTCCCCAAAACCATTCCGTTAAAGACCAATCTCCTTCGTCCTGATGAATAGACTCGGAGATTATGTGCAACTTGGAGATAGCTTGGTATACTGTCGGAGCGTCATTAGGAATGAAAATGCAGCAGCTTGACCCGATCAATTTACATACTCCACCACGATCGGCAAGAATAAAGTCTAAGGCAACTCGGTTTTGTAAGGTCATAAGACGATCCGCCTGTAGTTCCTCTGTGATATTACTTGAGGATCCTACAGTGATGTCTATTGTCGTCTCTACGACACGGACCAGTTGCCTTATATTTCTGCTGTTGGCCATTGCACCCCAGAAGGGAAGGAAACCTTTAAGGAAATCTCCTCCCTCTTGTCCCGCGGTGTCTTTTGAGTCAATAATTCCTCGGCTGAAACGGGTTCGGTGAAAATTGGCAGAGGCAGTGTAAGTAGGAGGAAGAAGGAAGGCTATGTAGCAAGTACCAGAGAAACCCGTTGGTAACCAAGTATAAGCTCTATCATAGCAAATGAAACAGGTGCCTTGAGACGGTACTAGAGGAGGTGAGTTTGGAGAGGAATAAATGTACGTGTAGGAACAGTTACTCTTTTGTGCAGTGTCAGAAGAACGATCGTTTATCTGTAAACAGAAGTTACCTTGATGCGGTATAGTCCAGATTGGCGAGGATTTTCCCTTTCCTACTTTATTATTAAGACTCGACATGTATTGGGTGACGTTCCGATTGGTGTATGCTTTCCTTTCGTCAATGGAAATTTTGCTGTTCTCCATGATTTTAGCCATAACTACCATACCCTTAATCAAGGAACTATGACTAAAATCCGGATAATTAATTTGTGAAGTAACAGACCGTCTGAATTTGCTTTGATATGCATTGGAGAAAATAACGAAGAATGCCCAAGCAGAACCCTCATAAGAAAAAGGAAGAACTAGATATGGCATTCCTTTCTCGGTGGTATGTGGCATAAGACCACATACCCAACAATCAGTTGTGTTAACCACTAATTGATGCTGGTGTAATAGTTGGATAAAGGAATTGTTGTAATACTCGGTTCTTCTGACAAGTTCATGTGAAGGAAAAGTATGAAAGAGGTGTGGAGAGATAGTAGAAAAAGGCAAAGAGGAAGAAGGGGAGGTATTTCTTGGCTGCAAAACATAAACTATCCAACCAATAATCGCCAAAGCAATACATAATGATATAAAAACACATAGAGTTATACTAAAACGACTGTACATTATTTTACAAGATGCTTTCTTCATTTCATTTCTTCTCTCTTTATTACTTGGTGTAGTTTCCATTTTTACTAGTGGATGCTCACGGCAATCTTCCTCAATCACTGAAGTCACGATGCTCTACCGTCCTATGACACTGAGGATCCTGCAGACCTATTGTCACTACTCAGGTCGCGACCTAGACTCCTACCGTGACCCTGCAACCTAAACAGAACACTACACAAGGGAGAAGAAAGTCTCAATTGTTCTTTTGTCTAGGCCTAAGGTTGTAACGTTCCTTCCCCGGAACACTCTGATCTCGAAACAATGTTCCTGGTTCAGTCGTATTCAAGTGACGATGCGATGGAATTGCTTTTTGTAAAATGTTGTCGTCCTCTTTCTCAGACAATGTCCCATTCAGGTGTGCATCGCTAAAGGGTACAAATCGTG
Source organism: Triturus cristatus (assembly GCF_964204655.1). Taxonomy (NCBI): domain Eukaryota; kingdom Metazoa; phylum Chordata; class Amphibia; order Caudata; family Salamandridae; genus Triturus; species Triturus cristatus. The sequence goes on from NC_140582.1 coordinate 15,459,540, forward strand.
GAACTGTTTCGCCTTCACAGTCACCAACCTCTCTACGAACCCACTGATCAAAAGGCAAAGGTACTTTCTTGCAATGCACACCGTGAATCCAGTTCTTTTTTCCTTCAACTTTGACAGCTGTTCTTGTGGTAAGTAACACCACTCGAGGCTCACGCCACCTGGGCTGCAGATTATTCTTCTTTTGAAAATTCTTCACACAGACCCAGTCACCTGGTCGGATGGAATTACCTGGGTCTGTGGAGGCCTCCAGCAGAGCACTCTGAACCTGTTGATGAAGAACACGCAATTTAGTCGTAAGGTCATGCAGATAGTCAATCAACATTGGATAGGGCAAGTCAGAGAATTTTTTAGGGCGAGGTATTCCCCATACGTTGGTCGGACAGCCAAATACCACTTCATAAGGGCTAAGTCCCAAACGAGAGTGTACTGCAGTTCTGATGGATAGCAGAGCTAACGGCAAAGCATCAGGCCAATTAAGTCCCGTACTTGCTTGAATTTTCGCTAATTTCAACTTCAGAGTTCCATTGTAACATTCTACTAAACCCGCTGATTGTGGATGATTTGCCGTGTGGAACTTTTGTTTGATTCCAAGACCTGCACAAACTTTCGTCATGACTTGGCCAACAAATTCGCTCCCATTGTCACTCCAGACAATGCGCGGCAAACCAAACCTGGGAAAGAACTCTTTTAGTAGGATTTTAGCTTTGGATAAAGCTGTATTAACTTTCAAAGGGTATGCTTCTATCCATCTCGAAAAGGCACATACTACCACCAGAACATATTTGAGGTTGTTGCATCGATCCATATGGATGTAATCGATTTGCAACACTTCAAATGGGTATGTCGGAGGAGCAAAGTGACCTGCTGGAGTTGGGGTTCCCTTTCTGGATTGTACATTAGACAAACAATACAATGCTTTACTACATTGTCTGATTCTCTAACGGTGTGTCTCTCAGGTCAATTCTCCCTTTTGTCTCTTCCTCAGTACGGCAGAAATAATCATGCTGATCCTCAACACTCTCCTCATTTGGAAGGGGCAGCAAAGTAGCTGGATTCAGGGTATTACATCGTTTGATGTGTACGTGACTAGCCAAAAGCGTCAGCTCGTAACCAGTTAAACGTGCACTCGTAAGATGTTGTGTTTTCGTTCTGTGTAGCAAAGTTTCCACTGCATGTGGCACCATGACAATGAGAGTGTTATCTAACACCATTCCAGCAGACTGTCGGATAGAAATTGCTGCGGCTGCTGTGGCTTTGAGACAACTGGGCAATGCTTTAGCTACGGGATCTAATGTAGCCGAAAAATAGGCACATGGCCGCTGTCTGTCTCCAAATTGCTGTGTCAAGACTGACAACGCACAACCTTCTCTTTCGTGAACATACAGCGTAAAAGGCTTAGTGTAATCTGGGGTGCCTAGTACAGGAGCAGAACAGAGAGCAGTGCGTAAATCAGTGAAACTCTTTTGGCACTCATCAGTCCAAGGAAGGGGCTGAGGCGTATCTTTTAAAGTGAGTGCTAACATAGGTTTGCCGATCAAAGAGAAGTTAGGGATCCACTGTCTACAATAGGAAGTGATACCCAGAAAAACACGTACTTCCCTTTGTGTGGATGGTACAGACATTCGTGCAATCGCTTGAATTCGTTCTGGTGTCAATCGCCGTCCCTCCTTTGATAGGAGATGACCCAAGTAGGTAACCTCTCGACAAGCATACTGTAGTTTGGAAGGTGAAACCTTGTGATTCAGTTTAAACAAGTGGCGTAACAGTGCAACAGTGACATTTTTACAAATCTCTTCTGAGTCAGTGGCTACTAACAAGTCATCCATATACTGGATGAGAGCAGCACCAGACGGCAAATGAAAAGTATCAAGATGACATTTCAAAGCTTGGCTATAAATGGAGGGACTTTCACAATAGCCTTGAGGTGCGCGTTTAAACCGGAAGCTTTGGCCTCCAAGAGAAATACCAAAAATGTCCCTACTCTCTTCTGCAATGGGAATACTGAAGAAAGCATTCTTTAGATCGATAACAGAAAACCAAGTCGCTGTGGAAGGTATCATAGTCAACAAGGCAGTGATATCTGGAACAACAGGGAATTGTGGAATCACAATTTTGTTTACTTCTCGCAGATCAATCACAAACCGGTACACAGGAGGCTGAGAAGGATCAGTACGTTTAAGAACAGGAAGAATAGGACTATTGCATGTGTTACCTCTCGTTTCTTCAACCACATCCTTGCGAATTAGGTCATGAAGGATTTCCAAAAGCGCTTTTTCACCTTCAGCAGAAATTCTATATTGTGGGACACGTGGTAATTCAACATTGGGCTTGAGAGTAACAACATAAGGCGGTATCTCAAGACAACCTACATCATTCGGACCCGTGGCCCAAAGTGCTGTTGGAAGAGAAAGCAACTCAGGAGGAAACTGATCTTTGGACATTGGGGAGATCAACTTCTGACCTAGAGTGAGATGTACGCCAGAAGGAGAACAATATATTGTAGCATGCATTCTTTTCAATAGGTCTAGACCCAACAGATTCTCACCGCAACCATTCGTCAACAAAAGTGGAGCTTCCAAATCATAAGGACCAACTGAAATAGGCAAAGGACAAGAAACCGGATTGCAAACAGGGGCGCCAGAGAATCCTACAGAAACATTCGTTAAGCCAGACAAAGGTGCCCCAGGGAGTTTAGAATGAATGATAGAACTTCTCATTGCTCCAGTATCCAAAAGAAATGGCTCTGATACACCCATTGTAGTGACGTTATCATAAGGACCATTTTGATCTACTGGAATTGGCACAACTCCTCTACTTTGTCCATGGCTGTCCTAGTTGGCATGAAGACTCTCATTCTCGCCTTCAACATAATGGTCTTCATTATAATACTGAGTAGATCTCACATTCTGCTGATCAAAGTAGTTCATGGAATTGGGAGAAGGAAGGGCACGCTGTTCTTGAGTTAACACACCTCGACCTCTACCTCTGTTTGCTGACTGGAAGCCAGCACGACCTCGTGGAGCAGATAACGCTCCATTGCGCTGTAATAAAACCGGACAACTACTCTTAAAATGACCTTCCTCTTTACAATAGGCACATTGATTAGGACCTAACAAAGGTCGCGGAATGTATGGCTCAGGTTTCTGATACAACCTCTGAAACTGCGGTGGCTGTTGAGTCTGAGGCTGAACATAACGTGGAGGATAAGCTTGCTGCAAGAGAACCTTCGTTTTTAAATCTTTCGTCTTTTTCTCTTGCTTTTCTTTTTCTTCTTTATCCCTATTCTCATAATATTGTGCAGTAGCCAATATCTGAGCAGAAGAAGAAACAGCCCAAGAACTTTCTGAATCTTTTAATTTGTGTGACAGCCCGGGAAGTAAATTGAATACAAATTTATCCACGAATAATCGCTGTCCACCCTCGGTAGCCATGTCCTGACCACTGTGATCGATAAATGTCTCCTCGAAACGAGTAAAGAAGTCAGAGACACTTTCATCTTTCTTTTGCTTGCATGCTGCTAACTTATCCCAATTAACTCTCAGTGCAGGCATCATAGTTTTCATTAACGTAATGATTCTACCAGGAAGTTCCGAGATCAAAGCGTCAGGCTTTGCGCCACCCACTTGGTCTCTATCTGTATCAGCTATAACATTCCAAGTAGCACCTAGTTCCTGTGCGTGATCCTCTCTACGAATCTTAGCCCATATTGTCTGTGGGACGACATTACCCATCAACATATCGATGTCTGCTAGATTCATAATACAAGCATCGATTGTCTGCGATAATTCTTTATAATAACCTGCAGGGTTCTTACGAGGATCTGGTAGAGTCTGCTTAAGAGCCAAAACTTCAGATCTCTTCCATGGCACATGTACCCATATACGCTGAAAATGAGCAGGAATAGCTGGATTAGCACCTACTCCCGCAACCTCTTCCTTCCATACTGGAGGAACCTCTCTCATAGGGAAATTTTTCGACGTCAGTTTAACCAACGGATCGGAATCAAGAAAAATCTGAGAAAACAATAAGGATCTATGAGAGATAAGTGTCCTTACAGCTTCCTCGACTTTGGAACCTACAATAAGTCCTTTTTCAAAATCAGCTTGAACATCTAACAGATCTTGTGAGATCGGCCTCGAACTCACATCTTCCCATTCTTTAATGAGAATGTCGCACATTACATTAAAAACATATCTCTGCGTAGGCGCATTCCATTGCGAAAAGGTAGGCAAAATATCAAGCACACTATAGATAGACAGAACTCCTGAGGCGGAAAGCCGGGAGTAACGAGCACTTTTTTAAAAAGTTATTTCTGTGTGTTTTTACTTACCCTCTGACAATATCCTTGCTAGCACCACCCCCGCACAGCCGATTGAAACGCTGTCGCGGGCCGTTACACTACGCCACGTCATTCTGGGGAAGCCTGGTCAGGCCACGCCCCCTCTACGACAGGCCACGCCCCCTCCGCCTTAAAACGCGCCACGTTCAAAGCGCCGGCAGATAGACAGAACTCCTGAGGCGGAAAGCCGGGAGCAATGAGCACTTTTTAAAAAAGTTATTTCTGTGTGTTTTTACTTACCCTCTGACAATATCCTTGCTAGCACCACCCCTGCACAGCCGATTGAAACGCTGTCGCGGACCGCTACACTACGCCACGTCATTCTGGGGAAGCCTGGTCAGACCACGCCCCCTCTACGACAGGCCACGCCCCCTCCGCCTTAAAACACGCCACATTCAAAGCGCCGGCAGATAGACAGAACTCCTGAGGCGGAAAGCCGGGAGCAACGAGCACTTTTTTAAAAAGTTATTTCTGTGTGTTTTTACTTACCCTCTGACAATATCCTTGCTAGCACCACCCCCGCACAGCCGATTGAAACGCTGTCGCGGGCCGCTACACTACGCCACGTCATTCTGGGGAAGCCTGGTCAGGCCACGCCCCCTTTACGACAGGCCACACCCCCTCCGCCTTAAAACGCGCCACATTCAAAGCGCCGGCAGATAGACAGAACTCCTGAGGCGGAAAGCCGGGAGCAACGAGCACTTTTTTAAAAAGTTATTTCTGTGTGTTTTTACTTACCCTCTGACAATATCCTTGCTAGCACCACCCCCGCACAGCCGATTGAAACGCTGTCGCGGGCCGCTACACTACGCCACGTCATTCTGGGGAAGCCTGGTCAGGCCATGCCCCCTTTACGACAGGCCACGCCCCCTTTACGACAGGCCACGCCCCCTCCGCCTTAAAACGCGCCACATTCAAAGCGCCGGCAGATAGACAGAACTCCTGAGGCGGAAAGCCGGGAGCAACGAGCACTTTTTTTAAAAGTTATTTCTGTGTGTTTTTACTTACCCTCTGACAATATCCTTGCTAGCACCACCCCCGCACAGCCGATTGAAACGCTGTCGCGGGCCGCTACACTACGCCACGTCATTCTGGGGAAACCTGGTCAGGCCACGCCCCCTCTACGACAGGCCACGCCCCCTCCGCCTTAAAACACGCCACATTCAAAGCGAAGGCAGATAGACAGAACTCCTGAGGCGGAAAGCCGGGAGCAACGAGCACTTTTTTAAAAAGTTATTTCTGTGTGTTTTTACTTACCCTCTGACAATATCCTTGCTAGCACCACCCCCGCACAGTCGATTGAAACGCTGTCGCGAGCCGCTACACTACGCCACGTCATTCTGGGGAAGCCTGGTCAGGCCACGCCCCCTTTACGACAGGCCACGCCCCTTTCTGTTGGTTTTCTTCTATTTAAACCATGTGTTTCCCACGTCCGCGCAGCGGACGGGCGCAGCGGGCGCGCCGGCGGCGCGCCGAAGGCACGCCAAAGGCAAGCCCGCCTGCGCCCGTCCGCGCCAGGACGGGCCTGAGGGCATGCCACGCTGGCCACCCCATCAGTTACTCATCTCAGGCACTCAGAGATCTTGAGAATGCCGTCATTGCACCATCTCCCACAGTCCTGTATCGCATCTCCTCTGCTGGCCTCATGCGCCCCGACCTACCCCCCATCGACGGCCGTTTACCCCCAGTTACGCTGACTAGGAACACCTCGTCCATCCGGGTATCATATTTGAATACCCGCTCGTTAGTAAAACATTCTGAGGATATTTTTATTTTGCTTTCCACTTCTAGTCCCGATTTGCTTCTCCTTACAGAGACGTGGCTTACCTCAGAATCCCTGCCAGATATTCTAGTGGCACTTCCCCCCGATTATTACATCCTCCACGCAGACCGCCCTGGCGACCGGCCTGGAGGCGGGGTAGCGGCCATCATCTCTAAACGCCTTAAATCCATTTCCTCCCACTCTCTCCCCCTTCCTGAGGTGGAGAACTTACTCATCAATGTGCAAACGGACACCGGCCCCCTCACTCTTCTTCTGCTATATCGTCCCCCACATCCCATGCCGCTTTTCCCTACCACTATAAGTGAACAACTGTCTTCCCTTCTTACACTGCACTCCCATCTCGCTATTTTTGGGGACCTAAATTACTGGTTCGGCGATATCAACGCCGGCCCTCATGCCACTGAGTTCTTCGAGACCCTTAAAAATCTGAATCTCGTCCAACATGTCTCTCAACCCACTCATATTGGGGGACATGTTTTGGACCAGATCTGGTCTTGCAACCTGAAGTTATCCCCACCAGACATATTTCCGTGCGCTTGGTCTGACCATCACCTGGTGGACACCACCATCACGGTTGCCGGTCAGACCCCTATCCCCCTGATGGCTGGCGGCCTCTCACGTAAATGGAGCTCTCACGATCCCCAGGGCTTCCTCACGGCCCTGGCCGATTCCTGCCCTGCCATCCTCGACCCCACCGACATCGACGGGCTAGAACGAGATATGACCTCTTGGCTTGAGTCGGCTGGCGATCGGTTTGCCCTTCTAGCCAAATTTCCCCGCACCAAACACCGGAACTCTCATAGGTGGTTCTCCGATGACCTCAAAGCCCGGAAACTAAAAACACGCCAGTTAGAACGCACCTGGAGACATGACTACTCTGATTCAGCCAAACAATCCTATTTGGCCGCTCGCAAAGACTTCAAAATAGCCATCCGTTCAGCTAAAATTGATCACTTTTCCAATAGGATTTCCTCCGCAGTTGATAAATCTAAGGAGGTGTTCAGAGTCCTGAACGAATTAACTATCGACGAGAGAACCCTCCCAGCCCAGACCCCCACCCAGGAAGCTTGTGATACCCTGAACACTTTCTTCTTAGAAAAAATTTTCACAATCAAAAAATCTATCCCTTCACTCCCCCAATTGCCAACTCCGGATAATTCCTTTAACAATCCCTCGACTTTCACATCTTTTCCTATTTTAGATCCCATCTCCTTGGCGGAATTAGCCACTCGCGTAAAATCTGGCTCCCCGAATGACTGCTGCCCGCCGTTCATCTTGCGGAGCATATGTCTTAAATTACCCGATAGCATCTTACATCTACTCAACAGCTCTCTCAGCACCGGCATCTGCCCCACCTCCTTCAAGGACGCCATCCTGGTACCCCTCTTAAAAAAACCTGGTGCTGATGTGGCGGAGCCATCGAACTACCGCCCCATTTCCCTCCTCCCCTATTTTTCTAAACTCATGGAGGCCCATGTCACCCGCTGCCTATCAAGTTTTATTGAATCTTCTTGTTATCTTGAACAGACTCAGGCTGGCTTCAGACCTACCCATTCTACTGAAGCTGTCATCTTGGCAGTTCTTGACACACTCAGGAGTAACGCAGACGCGGGTACTCCCCAAGCCCTCGTCCTACTGGATTTATCTGCCGCGTTCGACACGGTGGATCATAACATTCTTCTCCACCGTGTCGGGCAGGCGGGCATCCAGGGCGTTGCTCTTGAGTGGGTCAAATCCTTCCTCACGGGAAGAACACAGGCGGTCCGCCTAGGTCCTTATACTGCAAATAAGACCTACACTTCTTGTGGTGTCCCCCAAGGTTCCTCTCTCTCCCCGCTCCTCTTTAACCTCTATCTTCGGCCCCTTATCACCTCACTTCTGAAATGGGATATCGTCACCTATAACTATGCTGACGACTTACAAATTATTTTCTCTCTCAATTCACCACACGCTATCAAAACCTTTCACGGAGCTATGACACACATCCAACTCTGGATGAACCAGAACCAATTAAAGCTGAACCCCGGCAAAACTGAGCTCCTTCTTCCCGGACTCAGCCACATCTACTGGGGCCCTCAGTTCTGGCCTCCAGAGTTCGGCTCCCCCCCTACCCCAGCAAAAACAGTAAAGAGTCTAGGTGTCGTTATTGACACCGAGCTCTCTCTCAGGGCTCAAGTTGGAGCGGTGGTCTCCTCCTGCATGTATCAACTCCGAAGGATCCGCAAAGTCCGTCACTTTCTGCCCCCAGCAGCACTCACTCAAACCATCATCTCGTTGGTACTTTCCCGCCTGGATTTTTCCAATGCCATTTACCACGGTTTGCCACAATTCTTGATTCAACGCCTACAGGTTGTCCAGAATCAGGCTGCCCGCCTGATCCATGGAACTCCCAGATGGCAATCAGCCAAGCCTCTGCTCACGAGCCTTCATTGGCTCCCAATCGATTGAAGGGCCGCCTTTAAGGTGGCATGTCTCACTTTCAAAGCACTTCACTGTCCTAGCCCTGCCTTTTTAAAATCCCTCATTTGCCCTCACTGTCCCACACGTAATCTCCGATCTGCTCATCGCGATCTACTGACTACCCCAAGGAGTAAAACCAAGAGATTCAGCGCTCGTCGGTTCTCTTACCTAGCTCCGGTGCTTTGGAACCTCCTCCCTCTCCCAATCAAATCCTGTTCTTCCCTTCTGAACTTCAGGAAAATGCTAAAAACCCATCTCTTTCCCACTCCTATTTAGAATTAATCATTTACGTTCTCCCCTCATTTGCTCTGTTTATCAGCGCCAGGAAGCTTCGGTGTCAGTGCGCTTTACAAATTACACTTAACATAACATAACATAACTATATTGTGGACCCTTCTTGATCCATCTTCGTGCAAGAGAGTCTAGCTTCTCTCGTTCCTCAAAATCTGGAAACTGACTACGAGATTGTCTTCGAGCAAAAGCCGGAGACACATTAAAAGCACCAAAAAAAGGAGATAGAATACTAGTGACAGAATCTGTGAGACGCTTACGCACAGACGGTGAATTAGACATTAGAACTGGAGACAGAGTATTAGGAGAACTAACAGGAGACGGACTGGAAATTACAGGAGGAGCAGAAGGCAAAGGAGAGCTAAGATCAGGAGATGAAGGCTGAGAAGTTGAGACTAATGGTAAAACCGGCAAGGGCGGTAATACTGGAGGAGGCAAATGCTGAAGAGCCGGAACCGGCGGAGGTACTACCAGCAGCTGGGCAGGCTGTAACGGCTGAGGTACATTGGCATTTTGCGCATAGGGTGGAGGCAACCTTAATAAATGAGACATTAGGGGATCTTCTTCTATATCTTTCTTATTATCAGAAGGAGAAACAGGCAACACCGGATAGCATTTATCTATCGCCATACGATGTTGTCTTTCTGAAATTTCAGTCGCATTGTCAATTTCATCATTTTTGAACTGTTGGGCAGCCTGTATAATTGTCATACCCTGTGCTTTCCTATCTGGTTTTGCTTGTTTAATTTCTTTCTGTTTGGCTTCCTTACGCCAAAGGCGGAAAGAGTCAAACATTGCCGGCCGGGCTTTTCTTTTGAATAATACTGCTTCCAAATTATCTAGCACATCAGGATCAAAACTACAGTTTTCTGGCCATTTGAGAACACCATCTTTCTTCGTGTATCGAGTCCATGTCTCGTTAAAGGCAATGGGGCCGATACCATGTTTCGAATAGAGCTCATATGTGGGAGTTCCAACCGAAGGAATCGGATAAGAGTCCTCAAGTCGGGAGTCCCTATTACAACCACGACAAAAAATTCTTCCAAACTTAGTCAGACCAGGCATTTCGAAATGTCTCTGGACTGTTCACAAACTTCAAGGGAGTAAAACTCAGTTTACGCAGTACAAATGCACTTACCCTCGGCTTTAGCCTTTGCAAATTCTAAATCTAAGAAACATAAGGACATAAAACAAAGAACCAAATTGTGGGCGTGACCCACGAAAATACTTAACTAAGGACGTCTTCTTCCACCAACAGAGGCCCATCTATCGTCTCGCCTTACCATACATCATCAAAGGAATGGGCCAAAGCAGGGCGGCAGTCAGGGCAGCAGTCGTCAGTAGCCATCAGGAAGGAGTAACCGCGCTGCAAAACACCTTTGGACCACTTTCGACATGCAGGGGTCGCTTAGTGTGGCTCGCGAACCCTCCGGAATTTTCTTGCGGGGTTCCTCACGACCTTCGAGCAGAACCGGTACCACTGAAGCCGCCCAACATTGGGCGCCAATTGAAGAACCAGAACCTTTTGGGTCTGGCGGCGCAGGGTACGCCCTCTGTCCTCGGAGTTCACCTGCTTCGCTACACAGAGACACGGGGCACTCTGTCGGCGTTAGAAGATTGGATTTATTTAGCTGCAGCTAGTACAGTTATCCTAGAAGTACACAAAGTAGGTTCTCAGGAGACTGCCACTTCACTCTGTGGCGCATCAGCTTAAATACTATACAATATATAATTATTAACGAGACACACTCCCCAAGCATAGAAGAAAAGAGCCAATAGGGTAAGTGGAAAAACAAAGTGGAACCAATAAGAAAGGTTCGAAAACAGAAATATCAGATGACTCGAAGAGACCTCTCCTCCAACTGTGTTTGTCATCCCACCCCTGAACTAATTCATTAACAGATTATAACTAACTTGCAGGTGGTGAGATACGCTTGTGTGTATTGGAGGACAGTCGTGACACGAGAGAATGCTAGCAGGAGACAGTGAAGGCCAGTTGATAAGATATGATCAGGAAAGAATAGTGTGAGCCTACAGATAGTTGAAACAGGGATTAGGAAAGCCAGACAAGGATTAGTGTACTCGGCTAGTCCAAACACCAGCTTCGCAAATAAGGCCGAGGACGTATTTCGACACCAAGCTACGAGAAAAGCAGAATAGACTTCGTTCGCCGTGCTGCCTGAGTGATGGCAACACAAAATGGCGGCGGGTCACAAAATGGCGGGTCGATTCGATCGTGATCGAAAATCGAAGTTCCTCACCATGACGACCCAGAGGAAGACCCCCACACACCACGGGACACACAATCGCAAGTACAGACCACAAACATGTTTGCCAGATCCCCTCCCGCAGCGCACTCCTAAAGTCGTTTGTTATTAGTACCACGCAATACGCCCCAATCGAAGGCCGGATCCCGGAGCTCGACCGACCACAGTTCCCCCCCCTCGCCCCTGGACACACGCGGAACTACCATCAATCGGAGCACATGCCACCCTAAGGCCTCATTCGACACCTGTACCCAAAACTCCATGAACACTTCCCCAGTTTTGCACCCCAGTTATATTTAGAAATTCTATTGTCGAAAGACCTCACTAGTGGCAGGAAACTTGACTAATTACTATGTGAATAGCAATGCATTATGGTATAACTACAAGAAATGTGATCTGACAAACCGTATTTTGATGCACAATGTCACTGCAAATTCAAAATGCCAATAAAAATATGTTAGAATAAAATCATGTGGTCCAAAACAATTTTTTGCGTACCAGTTGCTGTATTCCGAAATGAACAACTAAAAGGATGGTGGTAGATTTATTGAGCAACCCCCCCCTTCTCATAGTATTCTCCACCACGTCAGCATCCAGTATTGAAGGCACCACTCAGGGGCAGAGGGGAGGTGTCCACAGAATCCTCCAGCAGTTGGAAATTTTCTTTTTAAGGGTATTTACTTATGTTTTCGAAATTCAAAAAGCATTTCAAGCGTACGCCTGGAAAGCTGCAGCAGTTTTGGGATTCTTTTTGCAAAGGTGTTTTGACATGCGTAAATGTGACAGGCATATATTAATCCACGCTTAATCACCATAAAGTTTTAAAACCGCATGTAAAACCTTTTTTTCTCATGTGTAAAATATGTTTTAGGTCAAGCCTACAGCGCTTGCGCTGCAGGATGATCTGTGCATGTTCCCGCATCACTGCACTGAAAGGCAAGTAGAAATCCTCAGTGTCTGCTTTTACTGGTGCTTCTGTGATTAAAAAACATAGATACATAATAATCACCGGAAATCGTTGGGTCTTCCTTGTGTTGTGGTGATTACGTCAACTGTGGATGTCATCGTGCTGAAAATACATGTGAGCGAGGCTACGTTGCAGTAATATGCGATAATGTGCTGCATCGCTAAATACTTATAAGGTCCCAAAGGCGATACCGATTGCATTGCAAATGCTTGTTGTTCTTTGAAGACTTACCCACTCTGACACAAAATTGCCTTGACCACTATGTTACATTTTAAGAGACTTTTGAAAGTGTTATGCTTTAAGGAGGTATGTAGTTGAAACACATTGCACTATTGTGAAGAGTGAGAAACTGAGAGTTTAATAATTGAATATTGTTCTCAATTGTTTCCTTAATAAGGAATTGTGTTGCGTTTTGGGGAATTATATTAAGGTTAGTAACGAGAGAATACACGTGTTATTATGTTAATGTTTTAACTCGTTATTGTGTTTAAAGGGACCTGTGTTCCTAGTAGAATCAGCGCTGGAATAAAAGCTGAGCTGAGTAGCATAAAACGAAAAAGTTACCTACATTCATTATCTAGGTAAAACCAGTCCCTGCTTAAATCATATTCAAATGAAGTCGCCGGACTCATTGTTTACCTCCGGGCGCGACTGTTTTTCTCGGTTTACCACCAATTCTTATTTTATGCGTTTTCTGGAACATAGCCTGACCTTAACCAAGGGGTTTTGTTTACAAATGTTAGACAGCCACTAGGGGGAGTTGGCAGATGACTGAACCGCGCAACTAGTGGCCGTTCTCTAATCTTGAAAGCCTTGTTGGTAGCTGCAAAAAGTGTCTAAGCAGAGTTCCTGTTGTGTTGCCTGGCTGACGAGGACTGGGGCTGGCCGAGGGAGCTGGGAGCTCACACTGGATGGCTTATGGCAGCACGCGCAAAGGCTGGTTTCTGAGAGCAAACTCTTGGCTCTGCAACTGTCCCTCCGCGGTGTTAGTACTTACCGGGCTCCGACAGTGTTCCTCCCTTTTACGCTGTTGTATTATTATGCACCAGTTTTACTCCTCCCTGTTCAGCAATGAAGGTGGTCGGTTGGATTCTCATTCTGCAAGGGTTTCTGATCGGGCTGGCTGTTGCAACTTCGAAGGGATTCCTGGATTCTGCAAACTGCTTACTCAATAAGAAAGTAAGTCCGAGCTGAGGGGACTGCCTTGTGCGTTTCGTGTGGTACTGTGTACGACCGGGGGCGTAGGATATAGACTATTCTTATTGTAATCGATTGTCTGCAACAGAACAAAACAGAACGTTCCAATTTTTTTTCAAACTTTGGGCGTGCGAATCTTGTTCATACAGTGCCATTTTGTAAATGTTTATTTATGCATTGCTTTTTTCATCTTATAAGACCAATGCTAGCTAACCTGCTGTCTGCAGCAAACTTTAATGTATTTTATTTCCATGTGTCCTGTCTTCCTGGCTGTGTTTTTTCCTTAGTTGTTTTCTTTCCTTTCGCCCCCTCCTCTCCTGTGGGAACCCCCTGTGCACTGATAAAATGCAAGCGCCTTTCCCCCTCCTTTCCCTCCCCTTCCCCCAGGCTCGATTATTGTCAAAGTTTCTCCGAAATGTCTTGGTCCCATTCACTAAGGAGAGGAGCAAACGTGTCCTACAAGTTCTGCCTTGCAACAGGAAAGTTAACTGTCGAAGGAGGAGGCAGTGTCTGAGTTGGTCTAGTCCCCGTGCCGGTCTATTCTCTTCACATTTATATACCTCATTTTTGATCCCGCTGACTGAAACCCTCTCTCAATCGACCACAAATCTGCTAAACATCAGCAGACAGGAAAGGCGCTAGCTAGCATTAACTCGCAGACAGTGATATGTGCCAATTGCGAGGTGATGGGTTTTTGAGTGTAGGCGATGGCGCCCTTTGGGCAGAGATAAAGTTCTGTGGAGTGCGCCCGTGCTCTATACTCGCCGGCTTCCCCTTTAATTTGCTGTGTTTACTTTGCGGGAGCTCTCACCCCTGAGGCAGTCGATTCATTCACGGCCCCCTGACCCTGCTTGCTGTCCAAACACAGCTCCGTAATGCTTCATTTGGTTTGTATTATGTCCTCTGCCCGGTAACATAAACATTTGCTCAAGATTTTTTTTAATGAACTGATTCCCTTGAGCAGGGCCGGCTCTAGGGCGGTGCGACCGGTGCCATTGCACCGGGTGCTGACTTCTGGGGGCGCCATGTTTACAATGATGTTATAGTTTTAAAAGCACCTGCTATCCCGTTCCGTGCGTCCAGGCTAGCAGTTTTCATACGATAGAAATGTTTAGATAACTCCGGTGATTAACGTTCTTCCTGGAGTAGGTGCGGAGTTTTATTTATTGAAAGTTGTGACTCAACCAAAAAGTAGCGCAGTGGGTTAATATACCTGATGCTAAGTACGTGTACCGTGTAGATCACAGTGTGCATATAATCTAAAGAGGTCAGTGCTTTTGTACCTTGTAGTGTATCAGTTAAAATCCTAATATAGAACAGTGAGCTAATAACTGACATCAAAGAGCTGCATGCAAACTGCAAGGTGTAATATTATAATAGCGTTATGCCTTTCCCCCAGCCTTTCATTATTCTAAACTTGCAAAATAGGCTCATTTTTGTAAAAAAACAATTCTTGTTCTGAAATGTAACCCCCAAGTATGGTGTTATGTTTTAAATTCTGAGTTTGTGCTTCTCCACACCAAGCACTCTTAAACTTTCTTTCTTTCTTTTATTTCTTTATTTCGGCCTATAAGGCCATAAAAGATACAACAATATGATATCAGCATAAACACACACTAGGGTAAGAACATTAGATAAAAATCGTAAAAGTACATTTAAATGAAGGTCTAATCACGGGTAGAAATTACAGTTCATATCAATAGTATTTAAACATTTAATAGTTTACTCCTTATCTGCCACATGGCCATTATAAATTTAGCAACTGCTAAGACTATATGGGGGAGGGTACTTGTTTTCAGTATTCTGTGCGAGTGCAAATAGCTCCTTATGCCCAGATTTCTGCATAATGGTACTAGCCAATATTTCCTTGGTCTATTGTAGGCTGGGCAGAAAAATAGTACGTGTACTTCATCCTCCTCGTGGTTACTACACCCTGGGCAGATTTTGTCATCCCTCTTTGTCCATTTACAAGTGAAAGTTTTGATGGGCAAAGTGCCTAGCCTCCATTGAATAAACAATTTTCTAGTTATATAGGAAAAATTGTGTCCAGAAAACCCTCGAAGTGATAGGAATTTTTGGAATCCAAAAATCGATCGGTTAGAATACCGTTATTGGATGCAGAGACCAGGGAGGCTAAACTTTTCTCCTTATATATCTCCGCAAGTCTTTTACGTGAGACCCTTTGGCAGCCTTGTTCAGGAAGCTCCCATAACTCAGGGAGTCTCAACCGGTAGAGTTCTTTCTTTATGAAAGCCAACCACGGGATTCTATCACACTGATTCAAATTCATTACGTGAGTGAGCTCATGCCTAGTGTATGAGCTCGCCAGTGGACCAGAGCCTATGCCAGAATCTTAGTGGCATTAATTCCAAATGCTCACCTATAGAGGGAAGGCCCAGATCTAATCTCAAGGGGAACAAGGGTGTGCCACGGGGAAGGGCCAGGAGGCGTCTGAGGAAGCTATTTTCTACAGTGACCAGTTCTACCCCTGCTTTGTACCTCCATAGCTCTCCACCATAAGATTTGGCCGCTTTGGCTTGGGTTTTATACACTTCTACTGCCGGGCTAATAGGTTTAAAACTAGAAGTGTTTACAACCTTCAGAATTGCCCCAGACAGTTGGGACAGCTTTAGCCGGCATCTTGCTATTTGGGGTTCCCAGGATAGGTTCTCTTGCAGGGTTACCCCCAAATACTGGAAGGTTTTTACCCTCTCCAATCTTACTGAACTCAGTAATGGGTTAGGTCGAGTTTTAAGTGAGGGGTTAAATATCATGAACTTGGTCTTCTCTGTATTGATCTCTAGACCATATTGTCTACAGAAAAGACCAAATCCATCTAATATCCGTTGAATCCCCATCGGGGATTTCGAGAGCAGGAGGGTATCGTCCGCAAACATGATGGCAGGTACCCTCATGCCCCCAAAGATGGAGCGTCATTGTCCCCAATATTGTCAAGATGGGATATGACATTATTAACATAGAGACAAAACAGGGTTGGCGCCAAGACGCAACCCTGTCTTACCCCCCTGAGGACTGGGAACCTGGATGACAACGCTCCATCCCTCCCACACCTGACCTGTGCATAGTTGTTATCGTGAAGCCTGATTATGGTATTTAATAGATGAATCGGGACACCCAGCTCCTTTAGGACCTCCCATAGTTTCTTTCGAGGGACTAGGTCAAAAGCTGACCTCAGGTCCACGAACACCATGTACAGCCTCCCCCCTCAATCCTCACGGTTTTCCAATAGAGGAGAACAAGGCGGAAGATCTGATCCATGGTGGACGTTTTTTTCCTGAAGCCAGCCTGAAGGGGGCTGAGGATTTCCTTTTCCTCCATCCAGTCTAGAAGATGGTCCAAGAGGAGGCGGGAGAATAGTTTTTGTGAGACATCTATAAGGCTGATCGGCCTGTAGTTGACTGGGAGAAGAGGAGAGCCCTTTTTAAAAATAGGCACAATCTCTGCCCCCAGCCAAGTACAGGGAATCTCCATGCCTTCCGCGATGGAATTAAAGAGGATGAGGAGATAGGGACCCCAGATCTCTGGGTGATAACGGAAAAGATCACCTGGCGATCTATTGAGACCCGGGGCCTTCCCCCGTCGCCAGACCCCTTATTGCACTGGTCACCTCGCCAAGGGTAAATTCCAATCCAGCTGCAGGATTGGCAGCTGCAGGATTGGATGGGGCAGCGATTTTCGCATCGTTAGCATATTCGGAGGTTTCTTGGTACAATTTACCAAAGTGATCCTCCCAAACAGAAGCTGCAATATTTGGCTCCACTGCGTCTTTGGGTTCCCCTGAACCGATATTTACGAGGGACCAGAATTTTTTCAAATCCCTCGCTTCTAATGCTAATGAAAGATCCTGCCATCTATTCCAGTCCCATTCCGATCTTGCCAATTCCATAGCTTTCCTGTATTTCCTTCTGAGCTCGGAGACCTTGGGCCTATCAGAACCTGCTTTTATTGTATTTATTAGTTCTGTCTTGATCTTTTACAGGTCGAACTGTACCAGGTGGGGGTTCGGGTCTTTTTCTTCCTTAGGGGTGCCACAGGATAAAAAACCTCACCCAAGACTCCCACTAAGTCTACGTGAATTTGGGCTAACTTCTCATAGAATTCAGAGAATCCAGGCTGGTTTAATAGTACATCCAATTCTTTTAACTTTGGGAGGGCCAGCTGATATATTTTACTTATACTCTTTTCAGAGTTTGCCAATTTCCCCCATTTAACTCTACGTCTATTGGAGCTGAGAACCAAATTGCCTGGACCCTCGCTGGGCTCAGTAGAAGGTAATCCAACGGCACATACAGGATGCGCGATATCCAGTAGGAGTGCATTGTGATCACTATCCGTTCTTACAATCACTCTAAAATCCTGGACCTTGGACCAAAGACCAATGTCTACAAAGATATAATCCAGCCGCGATTCATGGTCCTTCCTATTGAAGGTGCATGATGAAGGGATATCGGAAGGAGTGCGTCCATTACACGCCCTCAGTGCAAAATGTAATGTTAGGGACATGATTTGAACTGCAAGAGGAGACCAGGATTTGGGGTGAGGGGATTGGCACGGCGGGACACCCCAAAAATCATCTTCAGCGGTAAGGGCGCCTTCCTTTAAACCACCCAGGGGTTCGAAATGGCAATTAAAGTCACCGCCCATCACTATCTTGCAGTCATTAGGAAGATGTCCCAAAAAAGACGAAAGATCGTCTAATGTGGGTGATTCCATGGCCGCGCTAACTGGGCCAGAGTACACATTAATAATTGCCAAATTTATAGCATTAGGCCACCTGAGTAGAACGCATTGTATGTCCTGCGAGAGCGTGGGTACATTCTCCGCAATACACCCAATGTGACAAGCTACCCAAACCGCCAGACCACCCGATGGCCTCCCTTTACCAGACCAACTTACTTTAATCTCAAAAACTGCGTATCCTACTCTAAGCAGCGGTTCCCTCGCCCAAGTCTCTTGAAAAAGACAGATGTCACTATTGCCTACTAGGGAGTCCCATTCGGCTGTATATACTTTATTGGCAATACCCGCCACGTTCCAGGAAAGAAACTTCAGAATTTCAACTGGATGTTTAAATCCCAGTCCCCCAGTATTCTCAGTTACAGTATCCAATGTTGGGACTAAAGGCTCTTGCAGGGATGTTTCCAGAGAAGTTGGGACGGTGGGAGTTGTATTAGGAGCGGGCGGGACTAGAGATGTTAAAATGTGACCAGATGGGCTCTGAGGTAGCTCGGTTTCTTGCTCCCGGGGGCTAGTGGAAATTAGGTTCTCCCGCCGAGGTGTATCTGCTCCTCTATTGATAATTTCTGTAGCATCTCTCACGGTCCCCTTGTCCTGCGGGTTTGCTATTTGAACCTTTGGTGTACCGTGGGGATGCACCCTTATAAGGTCGATCGACCTAATCAAGACAACTGTACCTGTTGGAGTGTATATAGTTGCCCTGAGTAGTGATAACATTGCGTGTGGGCCTATTTCTGGGCCCATCACTAGCAGACCCCACCTTTATCCAGCCCTCGTCCCTTATCCCAATCAAATCACGTGTATTGGGATAAAAGTATGACAAATGGACCAATTCAATAGATGTGGCTCCTACTCTCCCAAACCAGTTGGAAATGTAGGACACAACCTGCGGGCTCCTGAAGCTTACAATTATACAGTCCCCCACACTTTTCTTAACAGTGTATCCAACCCATGGTACCCTTCTAACCATAATGATTTCTCCTCTTAATTTGGGTGGTAGGGGCCTGTGGACATTTAACCAGCTAGTGACTTTGTTACGTAGGGAGTCATAGGATTCCACCACGTTTCCAGGGAGCACAGGTACCCCCTTCAGAATCGCAGTGTAGGCTGCCGCCTCTGGGGGCAAATTTACTATTTTTCGCCAGTTATAGGGGCTAGCTGGCCGAAATGGGTGGTTAACTGTGTCAATTATTAATCTCTCCTGGCTTAGTAATGGGGCTGGGTCAAGCGGTTTCGACATCCTTGCAGTTAGTGGCAGAGGCGATTGCCTAGGGAGAGGAACAGAGACAGATTGTAGCAGGGGGGTTGCAGTGATGTTTTCCCAAGAGGTGGTTTTTGGCAAGGTAGAAGCCACAGTGGTTGAATCAGTAGGGATATGAGTAGTCCCAACGATTGTCCCAGGGGCTTCATGTGAGCTCACTCTTAAACCTGGAACTCGGTGTGCAATTCCCTTTTGCAAGTCCATTAGACACATCTCCATTTTTGCTATATGTCCTTCCAGGGGGGTGAGCATTTCACTCAAAAGAGTACGAATATCCAAAAGAGTGAAATCCCCCACCACCGGGACATTTTGTCTAGGGGGTGTTTTAGCAGGGATCTGGGGGGGCTGTAAACCTAATTTTTGCCCTTTATTGGGTATGCCTGGTTGTTTGCCCTTGCCCTCAGGGTTAGGTTTTAAAATCTTGGGTTTTCTCCCCCCTATAGTGTAAGCCCTTTTTTTCCTTTTCGGGATAGCTCCTTCCCTCTCTCCTGATGTGAACTTCGCTGGCTGATGAGCCCTGTCAGTAGTTGTGTTCATATTGGGGGCACTTACTTCAGCAGTGATTTGGGGTAGAGGGCCCTTGAGTGTTGGAAGGGGTAATATACTAAGCTCGGCGGTTGTAGAGATGTCACAATCTATTGTTGAAGTAACAGAGCAGTTTATATTGGAGGAGACAGGCATACTATTTATCCCCCCTGTAACTGGAGATAGGCAGACAGGCGTTGGTTCTGGGGTGGTCGCATGAGCAAGGGGCCCCAAAGAGGATCTCCTAATCCAGTCAATTTCTTGCGAAATACGCCTTTAAGGTAGTGATCCCATCGATAAGAAGGGACCCCGCTTTTGCGAAATACGTGTCCAAAGTACCTGTTGTCTTCCCGGAAGCCAGTAAAGCTTTATTCCTCGTTTCTCTGGTAGTCATCCTAGTCCCGGGGAAACTTTACAGGATTTACAATGGGGGGACTTTTGGCGTGGGGGATGGCCCAGGCCCTAGCTCGCCCGTTCTCGAACGGCCTCAAACGGTCCGCTCTTTGCCCGGTCTTCGCCCTGGACTGCGCCCCGCTCGCGTCCCGCTAACGCGTTAGAGGGCTGTCAGATATAACAATCAGGGGGAGGGGTCGGGAAGAGGCACCAGCTGCAAGCAATGATGGGAGGGGCGCAAAGCCCGCTGGTCCTCGCAGTCCCGCGAGTGCAATGAAGATCGAATGAAGACTCGTCCCTCTAGCTCCCCACAGCAGACTCCTCCGGCCAATTCGCAGTGTCCCGATTAAGGTCAGCACAATGTTCAGCCTCCGAGCGGCACTCTTAAACTATACTGTCTACCGGTATGAATGACCTGTGACTCCTACACTGAGTATTCCTCTGTGTTGTGTAACATTCCTATACACTGAATTACACACGTGTGATTAATTATCTCTGTGTAATGTGTGTGTGTGTGTGATTTAACGTGCTCTGACACCCTATATTGGTATGAGGGGCACTATAAACCTAAATAAATGCATCTAAGCCAGTGAGTGGTTATGGAGACACGAGAGGCACTGTTAAAGGGTGGTAGTGAAGGAATCCGTAGTGAAGATGGTCGTGGGGGGGGCGGCAACAAACATTGTCACACAGGGCGCCACCAGCGCTAGAGCCGGCCCTGCCCTTAAGTCACCACAAGTGGAACTATCTCGGGCTGGCAGATCTTCATATATTTGAGAAGCCGAAGGGACCACCATACAGCGTGGAGACAGGGCAGAATGAGTTTTAATGAAAGACCCAGGATTTCCGCACACCCGCTGCTAATAATGTGTACGTATTTGAAATCGTTTCGATGGGTCTCCATTACCTCCTCGTCCTGTCTTCCCGTCCCATTCCTTAACAGTGAGCAGCTAGTGTGCTCCGCAGAAACCTACTACCTAGTGGAGCTTTTTGCACTTTCCCCAACATGGCACCACCATCAGGTGACGATAAAGGGGGGAAGTGTGTCATAGACATGCTGTTCTTTTTTTTCTGCCTTCGCAGTTGACTTCGTGTTTCTAGCAGTGCTGTTGGGGTAAGTTTTTTCTCCTTTTTTATATTGTTTGGATGACCTGCTTTAGCGGCGGCTTTTTATTAGTTTATGTATGCCTGGGGTGCCTGCCATTGACGCTGTCCGCTCTAGCGGCTGCTTGTGCCGGTTTTCCGCCGCTCTCACCTGTGTTGGAGGACATGTCCTCGGCCTGCTTTAGCAGCCATTTTTTTCTTCATGCCGATCCCGCTGCGTCTTGCTTTAGCGGGCAGAGATTTCGGCTGTGTTTCCTGTGGCGTGATGAGTCTGCGACTGTTCTCCACAACACTGGGGATTTATTTTGGGCAGCCGGACGCTTTTTCAGCGTCCGCCCACTTTTCCTGGCCCTGCGTGAGGTTGAGACCTTGGGACTTCGTTGGTTTAAAACGGGTCCTTTTCTCTTGCATCCCGTCCTCTGTGAGTGCATGTTTTGGTTCCTCTGTGTTTCGAGTGGTTGATGCTTTGCTGCCATGGACCCGGGTGCCTCTTCTTCAGCTCCTCCTATGGATGCCCTGCGCATCCTTATTAATGCGGTTACTGCTGCCTTCCAAGCTCGGGAGGCTGCTGGTCCTCCTGCCAAGGTGCCTCGTGGGTCTGTCATTCCGCCTGACGCTCCTGCTGACGATTTGGGCCCTGAAGAGGAGGAATGTGTGCATGGGCGATTTGTTCAGGGTGCGGAGCTCTCTGACTTGTTCGTCCATGTGAGGGATAATTTGGGGTTCGCTCCTCCTGTGTCTGATGTCCTAGAGGATGACTTTTTTACGCAGTATCACCAGCAGACTCCTGAGTCCTTCCCTTTGCATGGCGCTGTACGCAAGGTGCTGGATCATGAGTGGAAGGAGGTGGATAAATCCGCCTTTCCTCGCTTTTTGTCTAAGCGTTATCCTTTGGATGGGTTTGCTGCTGAGTTTCCCCAGTCCGTCAAAGTTGACAATTTGATGGCTGGACCTTTCCTCACAGGGCTTGGTTTTGTCTGATGACGCCCTTCCTTCGGACGCTGTGGATAAATGTGTTGAGGGGGCGCTGAAGCGTTCCTACGCTGCTTCCAACTTTTCTGTCAGGGTGACGGCCTATTCCAATTACATGGTCCAGTCCCTGCTGAAGGATTTCCAGTCCCTGGCTCTTCTTTTACAGGATGGGGAGGATGCCTCCTCTCTATTGGCCCTCATGGAGTTGCAGGTGTGCTATTTGTCTGATATTTCTTTTGACAATTTGAGTACTGCTGCGGCTGCTTCTGTGCTTCGATTGCTGCGAGGCGTCATATCTTGATGCGTTCCTGGAAAGCTGAGTCTTCTCAGAAGGCGGTCCTGCTTAAGTTGCCGTTTGTGGGGTCCAAGGTGTTCGGGCCTCAGCTGGAGGACATGCTCAAGCAGTCGGCAGAGAACCGCAAGCTTGTGGCTCCTGTCCGCCCTCCATTTCGGGGGCGTGGGTTTGGCTACGGCCGTGCCTTTGGACCTTCTGCTCGGGGTGCTTTGATGCCCTTTCACGGCAGGTGTCATGGCCGGGGGGCCCCTGGAGATGCCATGTCCCGTGCCCCTGCCGGTGGAGCTGCCTCCGCTCCTTCCTCTACTCAATGACTGTCTACCTTTTCCGGTTGGGGGTCGCCTTTGTTTTTATTTCTGCCCCAGTGGTTGGCGGTTCCGGATGCCTGGGTGGTTCAGACTGTGTCTGAGGTTTATCGGATCGAGTTCGCCTCTCCTCCCTCCCCTGGTCTTCCGGTTGACCCCCCTGCCCCGTCTTCCTCTGACGGGAGGCTTTGCTGGAAGGTGTGCGCCTTCTGTTGGAGAAGGCGGCTATCGTGGAGGTTCCTCTTCTGCAAAGGGGCGAGGGTTGTTATTCGATCCTCTTCCTGGTCTCCAAGAAGGATACGCCGGACCTGCGTCCTGTTTTGGATCTCAAGAGGGTCAATCTCTTCATCCCCCGACGTACGTTCAAGATGGTGACTTTATTGTCCATCCTGCATCTGGTGCTTCCTGGGAGCTTCCTGGACTTGATGGATGCTTATCTGCACGTCCCGATCCATCCTGCGGATCAGCAGTTTCTCTGGTTTGCTGTTGGTTCCTGGCACTTCCAGTCCCGGGTGCTTACTTTTGGCCTTTCATCGGCGCCAAGAGTTTTCACGAAGCTCTTGGCCCCTCTGGTGGGTATTCTCCATTCCAGAGGTCTGCAGGTTTTTCACTAGCTCGATGAGTGGTTGATTGTTTCTCCTTCTTTTTCTCAGGCTCTGTCAGATGTGGACCAGGTGTGTCATCTCCTGGGGTCCTGTGGGTTCTTATCAATCACCGGAAGTCCTCCCTGCTGCCCTCCCAGACTCTGAAGTTCCTGGGGGCTCTGTTCCGCATGGATCTGGGGATGGTGTTCCTCTCCCAGGAGCGCCAGTTGGCTTTGTTCCGTCACCTTTCTTGGGTTCTGTCCCAGTCCCAGGTGTCTGCCCGTCTCTGGTTGCGGAGTCAAGGGGAGATGGCTTCCACTCTGCATCTCCTCCCTTGGGCCCGGCTGCATTTGTATCCCCTCCTGCATCACGTCCTGTCGCACTGGGATCCTGCCTCTCTGGACTACGATGCCCTGAATCCGGTCACTCCGGGGATTCAGGATGCTCTCCAGCGGTGGTTGTCCCCTCATTCTCTTTCCCAGGGGTTCGACCTTCTTCCTCCTCAGAATGTGATTGTGTTGTCCACGGATGCCAGTGCCGTGGGTTGGGGTGCTGTCCTGGGTGCTTCCAAGGCTCCGGGTCGGTGGTCCCGTTTCGAGTCTCTCCAGTCCTCGAACTGGAAGGAGTTGCGTGCGGTTTGGCTGGCTCTTCAGTGGTTTGCTCCTCTCCTTCTGGGCCGTGCTGTCTCAGTTCAGACCGATAACCAGGTTGTTCGGGCTTATGTCAATCGTCAAGGGGGCATGTGCCGGTCTCTGTTTCTACTTTCCAGGGTCTTTGGGCCGACCAGAACCTCTTGCCTCTGACGGCTGTCTATCTTCCGGGGAAGGAGAATGGGCCTGCGGACTCTTTGAGCAGAGTGTTCCCTTCCTCTGTGAGTATGTGTCTGTCCCCGGCTCTGTTCAATCTGATTGTCCTCCGGTTCCGCCGTCCATGGCTGGATCTTTTTGCCTCGGAGGACTCCGCTCTTTTTCCTCGGTTTTGCAGCCTAAGTTCCCTCCTGTTTGGCATGGGCAATCAACGCTTTCTCCGTTCCATGGTCGCTGGGGCTCCTGCTTGCCTTCCCTCCATTTGCTTTGATTCCCCGGGTCCTCCGGAAGATTCAGTTGGACTGGGCGGAGGTTCTTCTGGTTGTACCGGAGTGGTTTCGTCAGGCTTGGTTTGCCCTGCTTCTGACCTTGTCTGTGTGCCCCCATTGGCGGTTTCCCCTGTGTCCCTCCCCTCTGCGGGCTCCTCTTCTCAGGGTTGCCTCCCTGCGCTCGCCCCCGGCTGGGGGTTTGGGACTTGAAAGGTTGAGTTTGTTGGGTCAGGGTTGCTCGGTTGAGGTTGCCCAGTGCATTCAGCTGTCTCGGCGCCCTTCCACCTTGAAGTCCTATGACTGTCGTTGGAAGAACTTCTCATCCTGGTGTCTTGGGAAGGTTCTCTCTTCTTCCTCCTGTGAGGCTGTGAGGGTGCTGGTCTTCTTGCGGTATGGGTTCGTCCTGGGACTCGCTGTCTCTTCCCTGCGTGCGCAGTGGGCTGCCATACTTGCATTTCGGGGTTCCTCTGTGTCTTCTGTCTCCCCTTTGGTGGCTCACCTTTTGCGGAGTTTTTTGATTTAGCCTGTCTATCACTCTCCTGTGCCAGCCTGGGATCTTCCTCTGGTTCTCCAGGCCCTGACGGGGCCCCCTTTCGAACCTTTGGTCTCAGTGGACCTTAAGTTCCTTTCTGCTAAGGTTCTTTTCCTGGTGGTCATTACTTCTGGGTGGAGGGTTGGTGAGCTTGGTGCTTTGATGGCTTCGCCCCCTTTTTTGCGTCTCTGCACTGACAAGGTCATTCTCCTTCCCAGTCAATTTTTTCTGCCCAAGGTTTTATCCTCTTTCCACTGTCAGGAGGATATTGTTCTCCCTGTTTTTTTTCCGGACCCTGCCTCCCCGGAGGAGTTGGTCCTACATTCTGTGGATGTGCTGAGGGCTCTCCGCATCTATTTGGAGCGGACCTGTGGTTTCTGGAAGGTTGAGTCTTTATTTGTCATCTCCGGCCTCTCTGGGAGGGGTCTTCGTCCTTCCTTGTCCACCTTGACTTTGTTGGGTCAAGGTTGCTGTTGTTTCGGCCTACGAGTTTGCCCACTGTCCTATCCCTTCTGTTCAAGGTCGGTCGACCAGGGGTGTCTCCTCCTCCTGGGCCATGTTCAAGGGGGCCTCCTTGCGGGACATTTGTAATGCAAACACATGGGCTTCTCCCCATACGTTTGTTTCCCATTATCGCCTTCAGTTGGGGATGGTTGCCTCGGCTGCCTTTGGCACTCATGTTTTGTCTGCTGTACATGGTTTATGATTTGTACTACTTTGTGCTGATTAAATGGACCTGTTTATTGCATTCTCTGGTCTGTTTTCTTACAATCACGTGAGCTTGGGTATGGGCTCACTGTTAAGGAATGGGACGGCAAGACAGGACGAGGAGGTAATGCCTGGTTACTCACCGATAATATTCATTACTCCGAGTCCTGGTCTTCCCGTCCCATTCCTGAGCTCTTCCCTCCCTCCCTGGTTTTTGTTTTGGGTGTTTGTTTTCCTTTCTGGGTTATCTTTGGTATTCTCAGGATGTTCTATGACGCACTTCCCCCTTTATCGTCACCTGATGGTGGCGCCATGTTGGGGGAAGTGCGAAAAGCTCTGCTAGGTAGTAGGTTTCTGTGGAGCAGACTAGCTGTTCACTGTTAAGGAATGGGACGGGAAGACCAGGACTCAGAGTAATGAATATTACCGGTGAGTAACCGGGCATTGTGCCCCAAAGAAATCGATCCTAAAATATTTTTGTGTTAAGTAAGTTTGATTTGTAAGTATTTCTTGAATGACTCTTCAGGAGGCTCAGAAACTGCCTAGCACCAAAGTGCCTGTTGAGATTAATGTTCCCAGTGACTATACTGACCCTGGCGCAGCATCATCCCATCCACAGTGCTGTTACAGTGGCGAAGGTTTTGGGCACCGGCGTGCCCGGGACTCCTCTGGTATTTAGAGAAGACTGCACCAGTGGCAAGCATGATTTTTGGAGAAAGGGGCCAGACCGCAGACAGTTGTAGCATACTTTTCAATGACATCACTCAGGAACATTTGCCCCGTGTGTATGGTAGTTATGTGGTAGTTTCAGGTTTTAGTCTGTTCCTCACAGACACAACACAGAAGCGGGGACATACACCTAAATGAGATGGCCCCACAGTACCTTATTTATTTATTTAATTTCATTGTTATATATAGTGCCAGCAAGTCAATCAATCAATGATCTGTATTTCGATTTAAAAAACCATAAAAGATTACATTCAATTCATATAAAGGACATCATATAATTTTCTCCGGAGGGCCTTATACCTCACGCGTGCGGTGGTGCCATATGCGCCGGCGATACCCCTAGAGGGCTCTCCTGGAGGAGGTGGGGGGGTGCTTGCGGCCCCCGCGCTGACGAGCTGGTGGGCGGCGGACGTGCACACGCTGGGAGACCTGTACAGGGACGGCGAGCTGATACCGTACGAAACCTTGGTGTCGGAGGACGGGCTCCGACCCGGCGGGTTCCTCACACACCGCTCACTACTGGTGAGCCTCACCGCCAAATGGGGAAGCATGGCCACAGAGCCTGCCCAACACCTAACCATGCAATACCTGCATGTCATGGGGAGGGGCGGACACCTGGTTCGCTGGTTCGCCGCCTCGTTGCGAGAGCACGCGGCGGTTGATCTGGGCCCACTCCGCGGCAAGTGGGAACTGGATATGGGGAGGCCGCTGACGGACAGGGAGTGGGAGAGAGTCCTCAAGAGCCCAGCGCGTATCCCCCGTAATATGCGGTTCCGTCAAATCCAGCTGTTCATAGTTCACAGGGCCTATCTCACACCCGAGCTGATTAATAGATACTTCCACCGTGCTGACGCGCACTGTCCTCGGTGCCGTGAGCTAGGGGCGGGGCTGCTGCACTTGCTGTGGGGCTGCCCAGAGTTGCACACCTATTGGAGGGCGGTTAGTGGGCAGTTGCGGGGGAGCACAGGACGCAGCATTCCCTTCGACTGGCCCGAGCACGTCCTGCACCAATTTACCAGGCCGCCCAAGGATAAGGTAGCGTCCCGATTCCTGGATCTGGGGCTTGTGGTGGCGAAGCGCCTCATCACCCGGAGATGGAAGGCACACGACCCGCCGCACGTGCGGGCCTGGAGTTTATCGTTTCAGGCATGGGCCAGAGCGGAAGGGACGGCTATCCGTAGGGAGGACACCCTGGGGCTGCGGAGGGAGCCCATGGCGGACCGCTGGGAACAGTTGCTTGTTGAGTTCCGGCACTCGGAGGGGGAGGGTGCCACAGGCTGCGCAGGCGAGGCCAGACAGGATGACACTGGCGCAGGCGGCGGCGTAGTGTAGGCAAACCCGCTGACGGGATAGCATGGCCCCCATTACCGCTGGATCACGGATGGGGCGTATGGGGACGCGCGGCGACAACTGCGCCCACTGGGACTTTGAGGGGTACTCCTGGAGTTCGGGGGGGGGGGGAGGTCGGGGTGGGAAGGGGGTAGGAGCGCACCAAGCGAATCGTTGTCACCGCTGCCATTGTTATGGGTTCTTCCTTTTGTATAACATGTAATATTCCCGACTTTATTGACGCCTCAGTTGTGTAGGCGTGATCAGTTGCCCTCGTACGGCTCAATGGCTGGTGGGTGGTGGTGCTGGCCCCCCCTGCATAGAGGACACCGGAATTGTTAAGGGTGGGGTGGCTGGCTCCCGGGGGGGGTGGTGGTGGGTGCGCGCGCAGACACCAGGCTGTTCCCCCTCCCCCCCCCGTCCTGCCAGTTGGCATGTCCTAAAAGTTTGTAAAAGCTTATGACTTTCTGAATGTGAAACAGGATGCTGTACATGGTTCTCCTGTACAAATGTTTAAATTCAAACTCAATAAAAACAGAATTGCAAAAAAAAAAAGACATCATATAATTTGCAAAGGGTACCCCGCCCGACAGATACGCGTTTGTTGAGAATCAATGTCCCAATACTAGACCTTTCTTAGATATTAAAAAGATCAATAAATATAA
This sequence comes from Triturus cristatus, assembly GCF_964204655.1. Classification (NCBI taxonomy): domain Eukaryota; kingdom Metazoa; phylum Chordata; class Amphibia; order Caudata; family Salamandridae; genus Triturus; species Triturus cristatus. The sequence goes on from NC_140582.1 coordinate 15,488,079, forward strand.
ATAAAATTCTGTCAATAGATACATTTAGTAATAGGGTAGCATTTTAACAATAATTAAATTCATACCTTCATAGAACAAGTACATGTTATAATCTAATCAATCAATGGCTCTGTCCAAAAATATACAATATACAAGGTTCCATGGCGTACACCTCAAATAATACATAATAGGGCATAGTACCTATCATGCAGAACCAGCAAGGTGTAAGGTTAAGTATAAATTCAGATAAAACACACAGGTTCCTACAAATTTTTAAAATTTCAGTTCTATTCTCTTTCTTGTTAAATCAACCCCAAAGAGGTATCTGCTCACACTAAAAACTACTGCTTGTGTTGTATCTGATCGCAGTATTCTTGCTGCTTCATAACAGGATCTAATGCCCAAAAGCTGACAAAAAGGTTTAATCCATTTATTCCTGGAATATATATAAGCTGGGCAGAAGAATAACATATGCAGTTCGTTCTCTTTTGCACCTGTGTGGCAAATAGCACAACAACCGTCGCTTACATCCCCATCACTACGTGCCCATTTTACTGTATTTGCATTTATCTGTAGAACACCGTAGCAGAATTTCAGATAAAGAGATTTAGCAAGCTGTGGTTGTATCTCATCTAAAAAGGACTCAAATTTCCCATTTGGTTTTATTGAAAGAAACCTTGTAGATAAAATGCCTATTTTTGAGCTGTGGGATAAAATATCTTGATTAAAAGCCCAAAAAGTCTCTGTTTCAACAGTTTTTTTTGAGCCCATCAACAGTCCCCGAGGGTCATCCCAGAAGTACTTTAGTCCTAATTTACAAAACCAATCACGAACGTGGTTTAACCATAGCAGCCTTGTACCATTTTTAATTCTAAAAACTTCCTCCAGGCCTTCTCTATAATGAACAAGTTCATCTGTTGACCACAGGCGGACCCAAAACAGTAATGGCCGTAAAGTTGCCTGCAAATCAGTGCGACGGATATTTAAATCCATCACTACTGGCATTAATGGTGTACGCATAGGTAAGCTAAGCAGTTTCCTAAAGAATTTATTCTCGACCACCATAAAAGTATTCTTTGTTACGTGGCCCCACAATTCAGCCCCATAAAGGCATGCTGATTGCACCCTATATTTATATAACTCAAGTGCAGGGGAAACGGCTTTAGACAAACTATTCTCATGCTTCCTTATTATTGGTACTGAGTTTTAGATTAATATAGTTTTGCATTTTTCCAACTGCGATCTCCAATTCATTTTAGAATCCAATGTAATGCCTAAGTAGTTAAAATTTAGCACGTATTCTAGCTTCTCATTTTTGACAGTTTTTAAAAAAAAGATTTGTGTGGATTAACTGCCATATATTTCGTTTTGGTAGAATTTATTTCCAAGCCCTTCGTTTCACAGTAAATTTTGAAAGTGTTTAATAGGCTTTGCAGACCTTTGGGGGTTTGTGATATTAAAATTGTGTCATCGGCGAATAAAAGTGCCGGTACTGGCACCCCCCTAACTTGGGAGAATCGTGTTCGCAGCCCAAGAGATATTCAGGGATGTCATTAACATACAACGAAAATAAGGTAGTGGCCAACACGCATCCCTGCTTACACATAAGGTGAACAGAGAGTTTATAGACGATAAGCATAGGAGTATATAGATTAGAGTGAGGTTCAAACCTATTCCAGCATGATAAAAGGCAACAAATAGTTATCAGGAGATGGAGGAAGGTTCTCAGTGCGAGGAGAATTTGTTGGATAGTAACATTTTTACTTCCTTCCTAAAGATGGATATGGATGGGTTGCATGTGATCACGGTAGGGCGAGAGTTCCATATTTTTGGTGCAATTCCGGAGATGGATCTGTTGTATGTTTTGTTTTTCTTAAATTTTTGTGGCTTAAGCAGTAAGAAGCTAGTGCTTACAGAAGATCTGGTTCCACCTGGTACAGTCAGTTTTTGGGTCAGGTTGGAGGAGGTATTGTAATGTATCGCTTTGTGGGTCATACAAGAAATGTTGAAATAAATTCTAGCCTCATAGGCTAGTTATTTCCATGTTTGTACGGAGGTGATGTGATTACTTCTTTTAGATCCAGTGATGCACCTAGCTGCTGCATTTAGTGTGGCCTTTCATGGTTCAAGTGAGGTTTGTGGGAGGCCCACCAGGGTAGTGCTGCCATAGTCTAATTTTGATATCACAAGTGCTCGAATTGCCGTTGTGAGGTCAGCAGCAGAGAGGAAATATTTTAGCTTTCTAAGAATGTGCAACTGATGGTTGACTCCTTTAGTGATGGCGCTGATGTATTTTTGCATGGAGAGGTCTTGGTCCAAGGTTATACCTAGGAATTTGGTAGAGTCAATGATGTGTGGAGTACAATTCAGGGCAGTGAGAAGGGGCAGCCAGTCTTTTATGTTGGGGGAGCTGGTGGTGGGTGGTGCGATCTGTAGGAATTCAGTTTTGAGGGCATTGAGTTTACGGTGATTATGGGACAGCCAGTGTTGTGTTTTAGTCAGGGTGTTGTTGAGGATATTGATGTCATTTAGGGAGGTGATTTTCATGTAGAGTTGGGTATCGTCACCATACATGTGGTATGAGATGTGGGAGAGTTTGAGGATTTCATTTAGGTGCTCTATATATAAGTTAAATAATGTTGGGGAGAGAATAGAGCCTTGGGGTACGCCTAGTTACAGTTGAGACTGGTCAGAAAGAGTGTGATTGATTAGGATGCATTGAGACATGTTATGTAGAAAGGAGGGAAACCATTTCAGCATGGAGCTGGAGAAGCCCATCCTCTGTTCAAGAAGGTTTATAAGGATGACATGGTTGTGAGTGTCAAAAGCTTCTGATAGTTCCAATAGGATTAGGAGGCAGGATTAATTCTGGTCAAGTGAGCGTAGGGCGTCATCGATGATGTGGGCCATGGCAGTCTCGGTGCTGTGATCTGATCAAAAGCCAGTTTGACAGAGGTCGAGCAGTTAGAATTGCTCAATGTGATTGTGTAGCTGTACACATTTTTCTAGAAGTTAGGCCAAAGTAGGGAGGTTTGAGATAGGGCAGTAGTTATTGGGGTCGGATTGGTAGGAGCTGTTTTTTTTTTTTTAAGATAGGGGTAACCTGGCCACTTTTGAGGCAGTCATGTAGGAAGCCTTGGGAGAGCGAAGCATTGATTATCGTAAGCCATAGTGAGAATAGGAGGTGAATTGACTCCTATTAGAGTTTGGAGGGGAGGGGATTGCTGAAGTAGTTGGAGTATTTCAGAGATGACAGTAAATTTAAAGTGTAATTTACATTGAGTTTTTTTTAAGCTAAACCAGGAGGCTTTATTTTTTAGTGAGATGAGGGGATATTTCGGGTATGTATCATGATCGGGAGGGGAGGGGTGAGGGGGGCTTCATGTGGAAGTAGTTTAATTGCGTTCTTGATATTGTTAGAGATTTGCAAGGTTTTTCTCTGCAAAAACAGATGCTATGGTTTCACTGTTGGGTAATGTTTTGTTATCAGCAGAAGTGGGATCACTTTTGCGTGTTGATTGGTTTTTGATAATTTCGAAGAGTTTTTTGAGGCATTTTGTTGCTGAGTCTTGGTGATTTTGGAAGAAACTTGCTTTCGAATACCTAATGTGTCTATTGTAAGCTCTTCGTTTTTGACATAGGAGTTTGATGTTGTCCAAGGATGGGAAATGTCTCCATGCTCTTTCTGCAAATCCGAGGTGTTGGCTTCTTTGTTTAGATTAGGGTTGAACCAGGGGTTGGCTCTTTTAGACAGGATTCTTCTAAGTTACTTGGGGACCAGGGTATCCATGATTTTGGTCATGGAGTTGAAGTAATGATCAGTGAGGTCATGAACGTTATTCATATGGGAGGGTCGGAGTAAGATGTCGTTGCTAAGAGTTGATAAATTATGTGAGTTAATGTTGAGGGTGTCTCAGACCCAGTGGCGGCCCACATAGGTAAGAGCGTTGGAACGGGGCGGGGGTGGTGGAATTCAACAGATTACAGGATAAGTAATATTAAATAAAACTACTTACTTTGCACTTGCTGCAAGTGCAAAGTAAGTGGTTTTATTTATTTATTTATTTAATATTACTTATCCCATCGTCTGTCGAATTCCACCACCCCGCCCAACCGCTCTTACCTGTGCGAGCCACTGCTGCTCAGACCCACTGTTTTACTTTCTTTGGTTAGCCCATTGATGTGATTGTCTTTTTTTGAGGAAGAAAGTGATGTAGTGGTGGTCAGTCCAGTTGCAATGAGAATGGACTCAATTTGAATGGTGTCTTTAGCAATGATTAATCTAGGGTGGCTCCTTTGTTATGGGTTGGGCTGTTGCAGGCTTGGATAAGGTTGAGGTCCTGGAGGAAATATCTAATACTGTTCACAAGAGGGTCATTGGAATTGTTCCAGTGGATATTGAAATCACCAAGGAAAATGTTGTTGTTGTGCTCTTTGTTGTTGACGGTGATAATCTCTGTGATCTGTTCAATGAATGTGTAGTTTTCTCCTGGCGGGGTATAAAATGTGTGACGGGAGCACCTTGAATTGTTAGTGATGGTGATGTCTAGCCTTAGGTATTCACAAGAAGGCATAGAAGTAGTGTGTGATTGTTTCGTAGAGAGTGAGGATCTGTATATACAGGCTATGCCACCTCCTGAGTGTCCTGGCTGGTCTAGTCTAATGATCTCATGATTGTGGAGAGACAAAGGTGTCTAAGATAGGAGTAGAGGAATTGTTCAACTACGTTTCAGTGAGCATGACGATGTCTAGGTCTGAATTGAGTATAAGCTCTTGTATGGCGGCTGCGTGTTTTACGGCTGAGCAGCAGTTTAGCAGTATGCATTTCAAGGGTGTTATGGAGGTGATCGAGGATGTATGTGAGATGGGAACTTGTGTGAGGTTTATTTTATTAATAAACCTGGTGTTTGGGTAGGATGTCCTGATAGGGCAGGTGATAATAGTTTCAATATGTGTGGCAGGAAGAGTATGGATGGCAAGACGAAGGTTGTAAGAGTCGAGTAGGGAGAGTATATTGACGGTTGAAAGCCTTCTGATTAGTTTATTAGGTCAGGAGGAGTGGTTGAGATTGGGTGTGGATCTCCAGCATGGGAGGGAGATGTTAGGAGTGTATGGGATGTTTCTAACTACTTCTAACTGGCGTTAAATGAAGGAGCATTTCCTTAGCAGGTCTATCCCTTACCATGTGACTAGAAGCTATAGTCCTGTGTCCTACACTGCTGTCTGAAACATTGATCTTCTCCCCTAAACCGGTGTTAAACTTCACATGGCCAAATGCCAACCATCACACTGTTGAACTGGCCTGCTTTACTGCTGTGACAAACGGCTCACTGACAAAATATCGGAACCACAAGTTTTGTGGTATACAACTATCGTGTCAAAAATATCAAGCACAAAAATATAATTTTCCTATAATTATAATGTAAATGACAAAAATATTGAAAACAATATTGTTGTACTCTAATATCTATTACAAGAATATTGTTTTTTTTAATTGTGGTGTACCCTCCCTTATCTTTGGAGTTACCATATCCTGTATTGTTTTCAACTATGATATTATTGGTTCTATTTGTCTCTTCTCTCTCTGATACCTGCAAGGGTCATGTTTGCGCTACATAAAACCTTTTAAATAAATGAATATATATAGTTAAAAATAGTAATCATTAAATATATTAACATTTAACAGTTATATAATATAAATTAAATATATTTAAATAATTTAAAAATATATATAAATGTTATACTTATTTAAATTTGTTTACATATATGTGTGTAGGTTCATTTAAATATATATATTTTAAAACTATTATTAAAAGAATAATTTTAATGTATACTATAATTTACAATTTGCTGTCAAGTTTAATGATTTAACATATATATATATATATATATATATATATATATATATATATATATACATATATATATATATATATACATACACACACAGAATAAATTAAAAACCATAACAAATTAACTTGAAACAATTAAAAAACATAGCAATTCAATTGCACATAAATAATTAAACAATATAAAAAGTTAGTTTACAAAAAATGTTACATGATAAAAACATTACTAAATAAAAATAATATGATGTTAAACACGCAGAAATTTCATAATAATATACATTAAAACAATATAAATTATACTATCAAATTGTACGAATAATACATTTACTAGTTCCACTCCAATCTGTGCAACAGTAGGGAAAGCGCTTGACTCAGGAGGGGTAAATTATACTATTCTTACTCCAGTCTGTACAACAGTAGGGAAAGCGTTAGACTCATGAGGGGTAAAAATGACTAATCCGATTCCAGTCGGTGCAACCGTAAGGAAAGCGTTGGACTCGGGAGGGGTAAAATTTACTATTTCCACTCCAGTTAGTGCAATAATAGGAAAAGCACTGGATTGCCGAGGGGTACAATGTAGTATTCTCACATTAGGATGCAGGCTGTCTGAGCTTAGCTGTCTGGGGAGAAAGACCGACAAGTCAGACAGGATCAAAGATCCCTTCAAGGCGGCGGTCGGACTCCTATTCACTGCAAAGATGGTGGTGCCTACGCAGGCACCGCCTTAGTGATTAGGATGTCCCTTTCCACCTGCCCTTTCATGCCGGTTCACCTGCCATGAAAAGGAATGCGGAAAGTGACTTTGGGGGCCCCTAGCAGGGCCTCTTCCCCCCTGGCCCTCCGCTATGGGGGCACCTATGCGCTACCTGTAAACATCCCTGAACCATGTGGCAGGTACCACATGGTGCTTGCCACATAGTGCAGGGATGTTTTAAATGTATATTCTTTGTATTGCGGCGTGTGCTGCAGCCTAAGCACACACCACAATGCAAAATATACACATTGCGACCGCTGTGAAGGCGGTCGTATCGTAATGCAGGCAGCTGGACCGCCAAGTTCTAGTCGGGTGGTCCTGTTTCCGCCACGGTGCGACATCGTAATCAGGTCCTATATTCTCACAATCGTAACAACCAAAAAATATAAAGGTATTTACAACTAAAAAGCATAACACAATTAACACATAACATAATAAATAACACAATTTTTAATGAATGAATAACTATTTTTACATTTAATACTTTAAAAACTACCTCTAAAAACTACACAACACACACCTAAAATATATCTTAAAGATTATAATAATTACTACACATTTTACATAATTATCAATTAAACAATTAATAGTAATGAACTAATAATAAAGTAATTATATTTGATTAACTCCCCACCCTTTATCCCTACAAACCCAACAACCTGTACCTAATATAAAATAAAAAAATATCTTAATTACACAATTAACATAATTGTCAATTCAACAAATCTTAATAACTAATAATAAATTAATTTTATGTAATTAACTTCCCACCTTTTACCCCTACAAACCCAACAACCCGTCTTAATTACACAATTTACATAATTATTAATAGGGCTCCCGGTTTTATGGTATTTATTTTTTTGCCATTTCCGTCTGTATTTATCCATATTTATTTTTTGGGCATTTTTTCTGTATTTATCCACATTTATTTTTGCCACAAGCAGAAGGCAATGCTGCAGCTAGTGTTTTTCCACATTTATTTAAATTGACAATGCACACATGCATTTGGTTGTTCTTGGTCAACACAATACATTCATCTGAAAACTTTGCCATTCGCAGAATGTCCCAAATACGCTTAAAAGTGCTATCACAAGCCATTTGTCTCAGAGCCTTGCAGTTTCTGTCATCTGCAGAGAGTGCTGTATCCTCTCCCCACTGAACACCATACTGTCCCACTGAGATAAGCTCACACTCCCTTCAGCTACAACCCAATTGTGCCCTGCTATAAACACCTAGAAGCAACTCTATTCAAACTATGCACTAGACCAGAGTAATTTGCTGCCTGAAAAAAGTAACAACATTCTGGAAAAATCAAACACTCATATGGAATACAACTTAAAGCTTTTACACTCATTATTCAGAAAGCTAAGGACATGAAAAGAAAAGTAGCGCTAGACTGGCACACTCTGTAAGGTGGCGCTAATGTGTTTGGGTGTGAATAAAACCAATCTGGCCACTTTGCGACGACTCTGTCTTGTTTTATTTAGTTATGTGTTTATTGTTCGTATTTTAAAACCTTTTTTCTCCTCCTGAGGCCGCGTTTTGGAATAGAAACATGTCAGAAAAAGACTTTTGTAAGACGTGCCCTCTTTTTTTGGATCCATTTCACTGGGGAACGAATGACGGAAAGGAGAGGAAAGAACAGTCACGGTTTTCTACAAGTGAGGAGGAGCACGACAAAGAGAGGGAGGAAGAGAAAAAAAGAGGGGGGCAGCAGAATTGGACACTGTCCTTGTCTTGTCCAGGCAAGAAGGAAGAGACAGCAATGGCTTTGGGCAATGCAGTCAGGTCACAAATTCTGCAAAGACTCTGTTTCTGAGTCTCACTTACACCCTCTTCCCTGTATGTGTGTCTGACTGAGCCCTGCCTTCCAGCGCAGCCCGGGCTGAAAATACAAGGATCCGGTTTCTTCTCTCCGCTGCCCACTACCCCCTGTCCGCCCCAGGTGTGTCTGCGAGAGTGAGAGCTCAGCCCGAGCCAAGGGAGGGGGGCTGAATGCGCTGTGTGTGAGAGTGATTCACTTCGCACAGGTGGGGCGCTGAGAACAATGCAGGCCTACTGGCGCTAGCAGCCACAGATCATCCAGGAGCTCAGGGCACTGATCCTCCTGCCACGACCCCCCATTGTGCAGACACTTACTGAGCGTGAAAACAATGTAGCAGACATTGTGAGGGTGAGACGCAGGGAGGGGGGCTGCACACAACACAATATGACGAGCTGAACGGGACAAACAGCAGCGCCAGAGTGAAATACTAGTATTTTCCCGTTTTTACATATAAATACAGACAAAGGCAAACTTGTTTTCCGTCTGTATTTATATGTAAAAATCCGTTTAAACGGAAAACTGGGAGCCCTAATTATTAATTAACATTAAATAATAATTGTAGTTAATTTCCTTTACACCCTTTACCCCTACAAAAATCACAACCCTCACCAAAAAGATAAAAAAATTAAATGAATGAAACGATTTACATAATTAATTATCAATTAAATAATTTTAAATTATAATTATAAATAAATTACTTCCTACCCTATACCTCTACATCCCTTACAACACTCACATAAAACAAAATAAAAAAAAATACATTACACAATTAACCAAATAATTAATATCAATTAAAAAAGTAATTACTAATTAATTATAATTAATTTACTTTCCACCCTGTACCCCTATAAGCCCCATAACCCACACCAGAAACATAACTTAATTGGAAAAAAATTACACAATTAACATAATTAATTTTCAATTCAATAATTAATATTAAATAAAAAGGAATTATTCATTATTTATAATTCATTGACTTCCCACCCTGTACCACTATAAACCCCACAACCCGTTACGGCACTAAAAATGACAAACTATTACATTAAATTTAATAACAACTGTACATTTACAAACTATATTAAACACTTTAACAATAATTATGCTAACAATCAAATAACGTATACAATTAAAATACATACTAAAATACATCACACACAGATAAAACAGGACAGTGAAGGTACTGCCTACACAAAATTCTTCCATGCCATTTCTTCACAAAACGAACAAGCATTTTGGTCTCTGGTGGGATATGTCACGAGCTCGTATAAGCGGCCTGATGCTCTGTTCATCCCAAATCACAAATGGGAATCGCACATACAGTCCCCGTATAAAAAAGTAATTACTTGCTCTTTTAAACCACTAATAGAACTTGGAATATATCCAGATATTACAAAGGAGGAAATATCAAAGCTAATAAAAAGTTCTCGCTCGTATAAAGCTGCTGGACCAAATGGTATACTGATCGATCTGGTCAAGTTATCTGTCACTTTTTGGAGCACACTGCTAGAACAGCTATTTTCGTGTGTAACTTGTGGAAATATGGATTTTTCTGGTCAGTTATGTCCCCTATCTTGGACCCCAACGGTTCTATGTGCATGTTACAAGTACATGTATGTTCCCTCCAGTTCCAGTTATGAAGACGCAAATACATGTGCGTCCACCGTTAACATGTCCTCTTTCAGATCCGCCATGAATGGGCCAGATATTCCATTCCTAAGTACGAAAGGCCACCGCCTTTATATGGTTCACTTATGCCATTTTACAGTTCAGACGAGTAGGCCCTGATTCTGTCATCAAGCTTTTCTTGCTTTCTATCTCTGAAGCTCCAGTCCGAGCCTGCATCTGTGACCATGAACTTTGTCTCATCCTCTGCGCGGCTCGCGGTGCCTGACATCAGCTTGCTGCCTGCCAAGAACTGTATTTCACCTTCGAAATTATCTGCTCCGCTCCCTGCCCAATGCATTCCTGTCTAGTAGTTTAAGTAAACATTCTGCCAGCTACCGAGCAAAGGCCCGGCTTCTCTGTCTTTATGCAAGTAATTCATAGCCCTGTTACTATGGAAGATTCCTGCCCTCGCATCTAGTATAGACACTTAGACGCTTGTACACGCACTAACAGTCAGTATAGTCAGTATAGAATAAGATTCTACTCCAAGAAGGCCTCTCTTTTGGATAACATAGTTCTTTAAACATAGGATGTTAGATATGATTTGGGATTAGGTTGACTTGACCCTCCAGACATCTGTCGCCACATGTAGAGCTAAATGTCAAGTCCCCTTCACCCCCTAGGTGCACGTCAATCACACGTCATGCTGCTGTGCGCGCATCTCTGCCAAGTATTTCTGCTGACATTGCGAAATTCTTTCATGGAACCACCCCATTATGACATCATACCTGATGACGTTCCTTTGTGACGCCCAATCACGCCCATTTTCAGCTACGCATGTGAAATGTTATCTTTGCTATCAATTGTTACGCCTCTCGCATTTTCTTCACTGTAATGCCTATCGTATAAAAGTGATTAATTATCAATAATGTATGTACTTCACTTCCTGAACCTCCGTGGTGATGGAACCTGGAGGCCACGATTCCGAATCGTCCATTGGAATAAAGCCCATTCCGAACCTCTAATACCACGGATTCTGCCTCTTATTTATTGAGCTATTCTTATTATGTTCTGTATCAAATTAAGTCCCGGTAATTAAATTATTTACCACATAAATGGCGCCCGAACAGGGACACTTTCTCATCTCACGCGCCGGCGGTGCGTTGCAGGCCCGGTCTCCTGCCACAGCTGGACGGACAACAACGCGTACCAGCAGGATTTCCTGTATCTCCCTCCGGTCAAGCGGGGGCGACTGAGGCTGCGATCAACACCCAGACGAGGCGGTGAGAAGTGCGAAGTATCCCGACCAGAGCCTAGCTGAGAGAGCAAGATCCGAGGTATACAGAGGCCCACCAGGTTTCCGATGTCCTGAAGTGTCCGAAGTTTTCAAGTCGAGTCCAGTCCGGTCCAGTTCAGTTCAGTTCCGTTCCGAGGCCTTCCGTTCCGAGCTACCCGGTGAGTACCATTACTGGGGAGGCGTTCTGGCGTGCACATAAGTTGTGCCGGTCCAGACGGGTTTGGGTACACAAATCCGGTCTGCACTGTTTTAGCAGTGTATCTGTACTGTTTAGCAGTATATCTAGTATATCAAGTATATAAATTCAGAATAAATTCCGTTAATGTCGAGAATTATGTTTTGTAATTAAGTTTTCTTAGATCGTCATCATCATCGCTGCTCATTTAAATGTTAAATGTTAAATGTATTAATACGTCCTGCATATTGTGGTGTGAATGACTGTTCATTATTGTGTTTTTATTGTATTAAGTTTGTTCAAGACCAAGTATCAGACCAGTTCTCAATATGCCGCTCTTTTCGAAACTAAGACAGATCACAACTAGAAAAGGGGTACTCGAAGAAGCTGTTCCCATTCCTCCTAGGGACACTCCAGGGTACTTCATGTACCATAAACACGGCTTAGACGCTATATTATTTCTTGATCTATGGGTAGACTACACTAAGGAATTACCAGAAAGTCAGAGGTGGCCCGCAGCTGGGACCTGGGATGCAGATTGTATCGTTAAAGTAGAGGAAGAGTTATGGAAAAGGAAAGCCAGACAGTCACAGAAAGACGCCATTGAATTATGGCGTAAAGAATCGTATAGACGTACAGAAAAAGCACGTAGACAGGAAGAGAAGAGTAAAGAGAATTCAAATAAAGTCCGAGAAAATCTATTAATTGAAGAAGGTACACGAGTGAAATCAGAACAAGTAGACAGACAAAGAAATGCCCTTATGAAGGGTATGTATCCCCTTCTGGCCGAGGGATTACCTAAGGCTACTCCGGGGATACCAAAAGACTTGCCACCCCCGTTATTTCCAATAAAGGTACATCCTAAGGGGCATCCTAGAACCGCAGAAGATGTTTTTCTTTCCTCATATTTAGATGACGCAGCTCCCGAGTATGCTAGCCCCGCCCCGCATAGACCGTCGGCCGGGGAGGTTCAACGCCAAGATCCTGTATCTGTATCTCTACAACAACAAAACCTGACACAAGTTCCGGCAAGCACGTCCGTTTCCACATCTGTTCCTACAGCTACTTCTATAGCTGTGTCCACACCTATAGTTGCTGTATCGCGTTCTACGAATCCTTTCATGCCCGATACTCCAGACGGGGCTACTGGAGGTGCTACCAATATTTTTTCTACGCCACCCAGAGTAAATAAACTTACCTTTCAAGAGTCAGCACATCCACGTACCCCCAAACTCATAAATTCCCGCACGCTTAAGGAACTTCTTATAGATTGTAGATATGACCCTGTGCCCGGCAAAGAGGACGAAATGATCCTGGCATCATTACGTATCAGACGAGCCGCGGTGTATTTAGGAAAGCTACCAGGAATGACTATGCATTTAGACAATATATATCATTATGTCCAAACAGGGCGAGATTCTGAAAGTATTAACAGAGCTATGGAATACCAGAAAGTGGAGATACAGGGGGAACTGTTACGTTTCCTCATAAATTGTGTGATCAGAAATCAAGACCGACCGGGGGTAGACCCGGAAACAATGGAAACTCTTACCAGATGGAGCCAGAATATATCAGAAGGGAGACATGATAGGCAAAAATGTATAATAGCCATGTGCAGAAAGATGCGTAAAGAAATAGAACGCCTACACGAAGAAAGATTAGCGGTAGACCAGTTTGAACAAAACGAGGAGGAGGAAGGATCAGGACCGTCCACAGGACAGTCAGAAACTATAGCCTATGTAGGTAGAGGAAGATCTTGTAATAGTACTAGACGTTTTACTGACCCGATACGTCCGATATGTCCAGATAATAACAGGAATTTCCAAACACCTATAATAAATATGAGGTCCCCCGAGCATTCGTTCCAAACCGCTGACAAATTACTGCGAGAACGAAGGGGTTATCATTTACTCGATTCTATGGATGAACAAGAATTAGCCAGGTCAGCCGTTCATTGGGTTGACAGTCCCGGAAAATATGGTGATGGAACCTGGAGGCCACGATTCCGAATCGTCCATTGGAATAAAGCCCATTCCGAACCTCTAATACCACGGATTCTGCCTCTTATTTATTGAGCTATTCTTATTATGTTCTGTATCAAATTAAGTCCCGGTAATTAAATTATTTACCACAAACTAAGGGGCTCATTATGATGACGGGCGGACATCAGTCTGCCCGCCAACATAACGGTGATGGGACCGCTCACCAGGCATGCAGCATCCCACCAGTGCAATTAGGATGCGCCTGCCACACTGGCGGGCGCACCCTGGCCTTTTACCATTGCGGACAGTGCTGCTGGCTGCAGCACCATCCACAACGGTGAAAGAGCATGCACAGCATTTCCCTGCACCACATGGCAGGCACCACGAGGTGGCTGCCACTTGGTGCATGGAACTGCAGCGGGTACCATGGGTACCCCCCCCTCCCCCCAGTGCACCCCCCCAACCCCCTACCCCCCAAGGGGACCCACTACAGGCCCTCAAAGCCAATACCCGCCAGCCTTTCCATGGAAACCAGATCCAACCAGCTATAGATTAATAGCACTCTTAGACTTTGAAGGTAAACTGTTTGCTAAGCAACTTTAAAAAAAATTAAGGCTTTGCGCAGAAGAAAAATCATGGATTCCATCAACGCAAACAGGGTCTGCACACGCTGTTCAACAGTTGATGATAATATCACAACACTGGCTTTTCTTGGAAAAAAAATCATGTATACAGAAATCAATGCTATACACTTGTTTCCTGGACTATTCCTCAGCCCTTGACAAAGGGAACTGGCAAAGGCTGTGGGACACAGACGTAGGCAATAGACCTTAACCTTCTGCACTCTATCATCGAATTGCATGCCGTAACATGGCTACAGGTAAAGCTATCAACCGACAATACTCTTTCTTCTAAATTCTGCACCGAGAACGGCCTTAAACTAGGATGTATCCTCACCCCTTTATTATTCTCCTTGTACATCACTGACTTAACTGAGACACTGAAGTCAGATCCGGGTATTTCTCCAAAGATAGGAGGCATAAAAATAACACATTTGGCCTACGCCGATGACCTGGTGATCCTGTCACAGACGCCAAAAGGTCTACTGTATCAACTAAACCAAATACATAGTTACAACTTGGAGAATAGAGTAATTACCAATCTGTCTAAATCGAAAATCATGACCTTTGGGCAGCAAACTAAATCAATGGGGTGGGTTCTAGGAGATACTTCAATTGAAATAGTAAAACGATATGACTATCTTGGAGTAACTTTCGACAGTACGTTATTATGGTCGAACCACTAGAAAATTGAAGTCAACAATGATCACCAGATCGGTCCTAAGATTCGCAAATGTGTTTGGTGGAAAAGCGAGTAGGCCATCACTTAAAGTGTTAAATATGAAATTGGTTCCATATCTACTGTATGCATCTCCTGCACTTAATCATAAGGCCATTTCTGGTCTTGATAAGATTTTTATGCAAAGTGTATGCAATCTGTTAGATCTACGCACAGCAACTCCCCCTGTGTTATAAGCCTAGAATTAGGTTGAAAATCTTCAACATCACTACACTACAGAAGCACCGTGAATTACATTTGCGGATGTGCAAAAGCAGACCCAACCTCACTAAAACATCTAATATAACAAGAACTGGGTAAATATATACAAGGATTTGGAGTTGCACATCTTACTTGTGGGCTTAAAATCTTATGACCTACCTGAAGCACAGACACTGAGGCAAATGAATCGATCAGCCCGGAAATTCCTCCTCTGTGACAACTTTTCTGTTAAACAGTGGGACTAGGACTTGGCACAAGCCGAAAAATATAAGCATATGGGCCTAGTGTTCGATAACTACTCTGTTCAGAGCCAAGAATATGTAGGGTAAAATTTGCCCAGCTATGCTAAAAAGACGTTTTTACGCTCTAGATTGTTGTATATTCCTATTTCTTTGTTTGAAGGGAAATGGAACTCCGCTTTTAAAGGTAAAACTGCCTGTTGTCTCTGTGGACTTGCAACTGAATCTCTTTTGCCTATCATATGTATTTGTTCTTAATTGTTGTATTTGTATTTAAAGAAAAAATATTTATGCTCCATGTTTAACAAAGAAAAAAATAAAATCAACTATGGAAGCAGTCAGGTAATGTTTTAGACTCATGGAAGACAGTGCAATAATAACGTTGACAACATTTTTAGATCAGGCCTACAAAGCCCTAGCTGTATGATTTTATATTTTATACTGATGTATTTAAAGAAGAAGATTTATATAGTTTTATTACCTATTTAGATATCCTGAATTGCATCTAGATATAATCAATTAGTTGCACAAAACCTGTGAACTTTTTCTGCGTCCTTGCACATTAGCACTTTATTTGAGCTGATAAGAAAAGTCAGTAGGCCAAGTAAGAGCAAAGGAAGAGGCCGAAAGTGTTTTGGTTAACGGTACAAATAACAATGCCAGTGCTGCTTGGTTGAAACGTAAAAAGTCCACTCTTGCACCTATATAGGGGAGAGGATGTGGCCTTAGGGCTAGAGTGGTCTACCTGAAGGCTGCGGAACCAGGTTCGAGTCTCGGCAGGGACGCTTAACATCCTGTGATTCTGTAACGCAACTGGTGCTCATATAAAGTGCTCTGATACCTTCGGGTCAAGTTTCCGGTATATAAAACTCAGGAAAAAAAAAAAGAACATATAAATGTTAATGATACGGCGACTATGTATGAATTAAGTTGCATGCAAATGAAGTATAAATATATGTCTTAGGACGCTACTGCATTTTAGAAACTGTATTGAAGAAACTGCCCTTTTTTATGGACATTTTTTCGACAAGGTGCACTAATAATTAATTGTGATTTAAAGATAACGCTCATACCTGAAATTGTACACCCGGAGTTTAGATGCATTCAAACTGGCTACTTATATGTCACAGTTTTAGAATTCTATCATTTTAGAAGCTTATTTATACTATGTATGATGTTGTATATCTATTATTGTAATCTCTGATTAATACAATAAAGGGTTTTCCTTTGGGCTTCGACCCAGGGCAGTCATTGGGAGGACGGAGTGGCAGCTATCCCAATCTTTCTCAGAGTATTGGGTTTTTAGCTATGCACCACCATTAACGTCTGACTTGATTGATACAGTCCAGTTCAGTCTTTTTCAGACACACATGATTTAAGACACTGGCCGTTTATCATGGGGTTTGGGCAGCAATTAAGGTATACTGTGGAATTTCTGCTTTTAATCAGTTCACCTCCCCTGAGAGCAACCCCAGCTTACCTGTGTCCTTGCAAGAAGGTTACTTGCAAATTTGACATCAGATCGACATTAAGCAACTTAGCCAACTATTCACTGAAGGCATCTTGTGCTTTTTTAAGGAAATCCAGGGTGTGTATGGGGCACATCAATAGGACTTTTATAGATACTTCCAACTTTGGGATTTTGTTACACGATTGCCCGTTAAAGATCTCTCTATGTGCCCTAATCTATCGGGGAGCACCTCTACCGCCTGCCCAAATCTCGTCCATTGGCTCTCTGTATAAACTTTTTGCTCTTTTGGTCCCAATATACAACACTTACAACAGTTGGCGCATAAGTGGACTAAGAATTTAGGCTCGCTGGTGACCGGAAAGAATATCCGTTTGAGTGCTCAGTTGGCTCAGTAATACCTAAAATGTCTCGATTGAAGGCTCATTTTCTTAAGACGTTATTTGATATACACTACACACCTCATAGATTGTTTAAAATGGGCCTCTGGCCATGCGCTGATTGCTTTAGGTGCTTGACGCCAGGGGCAGATGCAACCCATTTCTTCCTCACATGCCCCTCTCTGAGTTTATTTTGGGCCTCTGTATTTGATAAGCTATATAATTTGCATCGAGGGGAAGAGGAATATGATTCCAGACGTATTATGCTTGGCCATTCCACCCCTATTCTATACAATATCGCAACAATCTATTTTTACTTACTCACAGTGGGCAGATTGTGTATTGCTAGGACGTGACTGCAGCGCGAAGCGCCTAGCCCCAGGGCTTGCTGGCACAAGTTTATCTTTTCCTGTGGTTTGGAATTCACATTTATCCACTCTAACCCTAAAAGACGCTAACTGGGAAAATTGTGGGCTTTGTTCTTGGTATGCCCAACTACCTTTCTGATAGCTAAAATAACTTAGAAACAATATACATTTTGCTGGTTGTGTATGACACTGCATGTTATCATTATTTATGGATTTGAGCCATATTCAAATGTACTTTTATTGTCTTTGCACTGTTTGTATTGTACATATTTGATTTTTTTCCAATAAAAAAGAAAAGATCAGAGAATAGGGAGGAGGGCAATGACCGAAAATGCAGAGCCAGGCGTAACCCTGAAAACATCCATTGGCCTTTCATTCATATAATACAATCTCTGAGCACTATAACCATTTAATCCTTCTTTAGCATGTGTAGTGACTCATTTGGATTATGACACCATGTAATTTAGCCGGGACGTGGTGAAATCCGGTTTAAGTCCAAAGAATACTATAAGAACTGTATGTAAATGACTGCAGAAGGTCGGGTCGAAGACACACATTTGAGTTTCCATTAGTTTGGGTTTCCAGCTACAATGCTCTTTGTTGAAAAGAATACGATGAAAGGAGTGTCGTATATGGGAAAGACAAGCGAACTGGCACTATGGCTTATCAAATGTCCAGGTTTGGGATGAAGTGGAGTTTGACAGACTGGATGGGTGATTGTATGATATAATGAACAATACACTATGACAGGCAAGTGTTGCACATTATATCTTTGCTATTGAACTGCAACTGTGTGTGCTGGGGTTACTCACATGTATTGAAGGCAAGAGGCATGGGATAAACAGCGTGGTTTAGGTGCCAGATTGTCCCATGGCTGAATTTAGAAGAATTTGGAGCTACTAACAGTTCTAGAAAAAGTTAATCTTGAAACCTATTGTAACTGGAAAATACTGTGCGCAGGCATGTTAAAAATTAAAAAATATACAGATGGCACAAGGTCAGAATAACCTGTAACTGAGCTGGAGACATCGCCTTCTTCACAGAGACCTGGACCAACGCATCCTCTGCCCCCGATATCAGCACCGCCATCTCAGACGGATACAAGATCCAGAGGAAAAACCGCCCCAACCACCCAGGAGGGGGCCTCGCCATCGCCCACAAGAGCACCCTCCGCCTCACCACCTCCAGCGAAACCTTCCCATCCGCCGAACACCTGCACTTCCAGATCCAGACCACCCCCAAAGCCACACTCTGAGGAACCCTTGTCTACAGACCCCCCCCCCCCCCCCCCCCGGCCCCCGAACACCCTTCGCCACCACCATCACCGACTTCATCGCATCCCACGCCATCGCCTCAGCAAACTACATACTCATTGAAGACCTGAACTTCCACCTCGACAACCCCAGCGACCCCATCTCCACTATCCTTTGTGACAACCTTGCCAGCATCGGACTTAAACAACTCGTCAACACACCAACCCACAGAGCAGGACACACCCTCGACCCCATCTTCGCGGCAGGAAACAGCGTCCAATTCAGCCACACAATGCAGCTGCCATGGACCGACCACCACTGCGTACACTTAGCCATCAACAAACCCAAGGCACCCAAACCAGCCCCATGCCCACCACAAAGAAAGTGGAGCAAGGTTACCGATGAGCAACTTAACTCCTCCCTGAACCTCAGACTACCACACCTGGGCATCCGATGCAAACGACGCAGCCAGAGAACTCCACACCTGGATCTCCAACTGCGCAGACGAGCTCGTCCGCTATGCAACCCCGACAGACAACGCCCCAGGAAAGCCACCTGGTTCACCACCGCTCTCCAAACAGCCAGGCGCACCTGCAGACGCCTGGAGAACTGGAGAAACACCAAGATAACCGAAAACCACACCACCTACAAGGACGCCATGATGGACTACCACAACAAGATCAGAGCCACCAAGAGGAACTTCATCCACAACAAAATCCTGGCCAACTCCAAGGAACTTTTCAGTGTCATTCAAGAATTCACCAATCCACGCAGCGAAACCACAGACCTCACCCCATCCCAAGACCTCTGCGGCAAGCTTGAAACCTATTTCCACCTCAAGATCAAAAACCTCTATGACAACTTTATCGACCAGGCGCCACAGATGGCCCCCCGCCCCCCAGAAACACCAGCCAGCCCACCATCTCCAACTGGACACCAATCACAGTCAAAGACACCGCCTCGACAATGAAAGCATCCACTCGGGTGCCCCCACTGACCCCTGCCCCCCTCACATCTACCACAGAGCCGCGGCAGCCATCGCACCCGAACTACAACGCACCATCAACATCACCTTCAAAACAGGCACCTTCCCAGACGACTGGAAGCGCGCAGAAGTCAGACCCCTGCACAAGAAGCCCACAGCTGACCCCACCGACCTCAAGAACTATCGGTCCATCTTGCTCCTCCCCTTCGCAGCAAAAGTTGCAGAGAAAACAGTCAACAGGAAACTGACACGATTCATTGAAGAGAACGCAGTCCTCGACTCGTCCCAATCCGGATTCCGAAGCAACCACAGCACAGAGACCGCCCTACTCGCCGCCACAGATGACATCCGCACCCTCGTGGACCAAGGCCACTCCGCAGTCCTCATCCTACACGACCTTTTAGCGGCCTTCGACACCGTCTTCCACCTCACACTAGTCGCCAGACTACACGACGCAGTCATACAAGGAACAGCCCTGGGCTGGATACGATAATTCCTTACCAGAAGAAGCCAAAGGATCAGACTCCCACCCTTCCTCTCCGACCTCACGAAAATCATCTGCGGAGTCCTACAGGGTTCATCCTTGAACCCCACCCTCTTCAACATCTACATGGCCCTCCTTGCAGCCACCGTCCGACAACACAGCCTCAACATCGTATCCTACGCCGACGACACCCAGCTCATCCTCTTCCTCACCAAAGACCCCACCACTGCCAAACTCAACTTCCAGAAAGGAATGGAAGATGTCGCAGTCTGGATGACCAACAGCTGCCTGAAGCTCAACGCAGAGAAGACCGAATCCTCGTCCTCTGTACCACCCCTACTGCATGGGACAGCACCTGGTGGCCGACTGCCCTCGGAAGCCCATCTACCCCCTCAGACCACGCCAAGAACCTCGGCATCCTACTCGACTCATCACTCACCATAAACCGACAGGTCAATGCCGTCACCTCCAGCTGCTTCAACACCCTCCGCATCCTCCGCAAGACCTTCAAGTGGATCCCCCCTGAGTCAAGGAAGACAGTCGCCCACGCAGACTGGACTATGAAAACGCACTCTACGCCAGCATCAACAAGTCCCTACTCCGCAAACTCCTGACAATACAGAACACCACCGCCAGACTGGCTCCCCGTGGAGAAAAGAGTCACTTTCAAAATCCTCACTCACGCCTAAAAATGCCTACACAACAATGGACCCAAATACCTCAATGACAGAATCAACTTCCACGTACCCAAAAGAAACTTTAGATCTTTCGACCTCGCACTGGCCGAAACCCCTGCTCATCCACAGAGCAGGCGGAAGATCTTTCTCTCACACTGCAGCCGAGATCTGGAACGAGCTACCAGCAGACATCAGACGCGCCCCCCTCCCTGAACACCTTCAGGAAGACCCTCAAGACATTGCTCTTCAGCTGAAAAGATCTGCGGACCCCCCCCCCAGCGCCTTGAGACCCTCACGGGTGAGTAGCGCGCTTACAATTCCCTGATTGATTGAGAGTCAAGCATATGGAAACGTGGTGGCTCTCGTGTCAGTCGTCAGAGGGTTCCCAATACTTGGAGCTTGAGCCTCTTTGACAAAGTATGGCTTGGTTTAAAGGATGTCCATGGTCAATTCATGGAACCTCCTTCATAGATGAGCGCACATATCAAGGTCTTAATGTAATAAAGTAGTTTTCGGAGTCTCTATCCTCTCCCCAGAAGGACTGTAAGCCTTTGCCCTCAGATCTTTTAATTCACCTCCTAATAAAACAGTGCGCTGTGACATCAGCATTTGGCAGAGTCCGGAAGCTCTATAAACATCAAATGTATGTCGTTTTCAGGAAACACAGAGAAAGTGTAATTAAAAATGGCAGTACTTTAGGTAATACCTATGCCACGTCTACCACCTCCATTTGTAGAATATGGTTTTAACCATGCATTTCATTGCATTCCTAGCATTTTGATAAAAGAAAGTGCAGTCCAAAAGGCATTCTAAATGAGCGCCCCCCACACTCCCAAAAAATCCCCTGTCTCACGCTCTGTTGCTTATCAGGACTGTCTTCTCTGAAGCCGACATTCCTAGCCATGGAGCATTGCCTGGGGGGCAGAGGTAATCCGGGCGCAGACTCCCATGATGGCAACCTGCCATGTTCATAGTAGCGATCGTTTGAAAGCCTCTGCTCCTGATGTCGGGTCTGCCTATCGAGCAGTTACCTTCTAGCTGCCTGTAAAATGCTGCACATCGATTAGAATGAATGGGTGTGGAACAGCCGAAGAAGCACTATAATGTACAAAATAAATATTTATTACTAACATTCTCAGGCCTCCGTGGACACTATTACATTACAGAATGTAAAAAGTTAGTTAAGATGGGGCTGTCAGGACAATAATGACATTAAATAGAACAACAAATTAACTTATAAAAAACAGAAATTAAATTGAAAGTACAGTCGGGCGACGTTCTTGCAAGGTAGTTTACCGGAAGGAGCGCATCAAATATCACAATTTAGGCAAAAGTTTACTGATATGAGTGAATACCCCATTTAAGAAACTGTGGTCTGAAACACATTTGCTTTTTTCATATTTTTTGCAGTTTTATATAGCGCGAACTAGATGCAAAGGTAGTGGAGCGCTTCACATGAACACCAGTACATTACACAACAGGACACATTCATTATTGGTAGGCGCGGGGAGATTACCTGATTTGCCCAGAATCACAGGATGTTGAGTCGAAGCCAAGACTCGAACCTGGTTCCTTCCCCAGCTCTAAAGTCGTCAACTCTGGCCGTTTCATGCCTCTCAAATTCCAATAGTGAAATCTGATGTAAACGCAGGTGGAATATGTTATGATTTATTGACTCCTTCAGACAATTCTGCAGAATGCTTTTCTCACATGAACGAACCGAAGGCTCATTTTCTTTTTCAGGTGTATATTTATGAAATAGCGGCACAGTGCAGCACAGCAAGTCACCTTCATGTGCTGCACTGCGTCACTGGGAAAGGGCTGCGCGCATACGGTGCATTCCTGACTTTTCCCCCTGCACTGGTGGCACAATGGACCTCCTAGCGCCAACGAGGCACCCTTGCACCATGGGGTCAGGGTGCCTGCGTTGCATGCAGGATTATTTTTGTGCAGGAAGGTATATCTCCCTGCACAAAAACAATCCTTAGAGGCATATTCCTCTTTCTATGTGCTCTGCAGAATGCAGCACACACAGAAAGAGGAAGTAACAAAGAGAAGGAAAGATACCTCTCCTCGTTACCCTTCTCCTGGGAAGGCATATCTTTTTGGCATATTTCCAGGTTTACAAGGTCTTGTAAACCTGGAAATGCGTCAGAAGCCATGGCAACGCCCATGGAATGCCTTCCTAGGTCAGAGTAACGCAACGCAGAAATTTACACTGCGTTGTGTTACTACAGATTTTTGGAGCCACTTAGAGCTATGCAAAGTTGCTTTGCGTAGCTTCAAAAATTTGATTTAAGGTTTGCATCACTCTTGCACCGTGTTGCGTGGTTTAAGAGCGACAGGGTCATAAATTTGTCTCAAGGTAATTTGCTATCCTTAAACCCAGATTTAACAAGGTTTTGCATCACTTTTATGCTACAGAATGGGACGCAGATCGACTCAAATCCTAGAACGAGATTTACCAAACCAAGCAAGGCCATCCTGAGTGGCCCTGTGTGACGTGGTATATCTGGTGTAAAGCAAGGCAGCTCAAGTCGCTGCCTTGTGTTACACTGCATCCTTGCGGGTATTACATGGGTGGAGTGTGGGTGTTTTCACGCATCCCACCATGCACTCTCACACATTCCCAGATTTACTAACTCTGGTAGACCTGGAAATGTGTCAGAATTGTATGCTTTCCCACCAGAGGTGCAACAAGGAGAAATATTTTTAGTTCTCCTTGTTGTTTCTTCTTTGTGTTCTGCATTACTATATAATTAGTTGTTAATAGTAATAGTTTTAAATTTAAAAATAAGTATTAATTGTGTTTTAGTATTTTATAATTTAATTTAGGTGTGTGTTGTAGACATTATAGTGTTAAAGTGTGTGTAGTTAATTCATGTTTATTTTTTAAAATAATATTTTTTGAATTAAATAATTGTTAATTATGGAAGTAAATTTAATTTAAAATGTTGAAGTGCATTGTTATTGGTGTGGTGTTATAGGATAGGAAATAAAATAAATACATTTACTCATTGGAGTAGGAATAGTAAATGTTACCCCTCCTCTATCCAACACTTTCCCTACTGTTGCACTCACTGGAGATGGAATAGTAATTTTTATCCCTCTGCTATCCAAAACTTTCCCAACTGTTGAATTCGTTGGACTGGGAATAGTCATTTTTACTCCTCCTCTATCCAACACTTTCCCTACTGTTGCACTCACTGGAGTTGGACTAGTTATTTATACCCCTCCGCTACCCAACACTTTCCCTACTGTTGCACTCACTGGCGTGGGAATAGTAATTTTTGCCCCTCCACTATCTAACACTTTCCCTACTCTTGCTCTCGCTGGAGTGGGAATAGTTATTTTTACCCCTCCGCTATCCAACACTTTCCCTACTGTTGCACTCACTGGAGTTGGACTAGTTATTTTTATCCCTCCGCTACCCAACACTTTCCCTACTGTTGCACTCACTAGTGTGGGAATAGTAATTTTTGCCCCTCCACTATCTAACACTTTCCCTACTCTTGCTCTCGCTGGAGTGGGAATAGTTATTTTTACCCCTCCGCTACCCAACACTTTCCCTACTGTTGCACTCACTGGCGTGGGAATAGTAATTTTTGCCCCTCCACTATCTAACACTTTCCCTACTCTTGCTCTCGCTGGAGTGGGAATAGTTATTTTTACCCCTCCGCTATCCAACACTTTCCCTACTGTTGCACTCACTGGAGTTGGACTAGTTATTTTTATCCCTCCGCTACCCAACACTTTCCCTACTGTTGCACTCACTAGTGTGGGAATAGTAATTTTTGCCCCTCCACTATCTAACACTTTCCCTAGTCTTGCTCTCGCTGGAGTGGGAATAGTTATTTTTACCCCTCCGCTATCCAACACTTTCCCTACTGTTGCACTGATTGTATTGTGAAATGTAAGTTTAAATATTTTTTAATAGTTTAATGTTTTAATTTATTATAGATTTTAGTTTTTTTATATTTTAAATCATTGATGTATATTTTTATTCTTTATATAATTTCAAACTTTTAACATAAATTAAAAATAATTGTTTATTGTTTTAAAGTAAATAATTGTGTGTTTATCTTTTTTATTTAATTTGTTATATTTTATTAAAATGTATAGTACATTTATTTTATTTTGTTAAAATTAAATGTAATATTTAATATATATTTATATAAAAGTTGATAATTTATTCATACATATTTTTTACATCTATATTTTTAGTACCTACCAGTATAAGTATAGGAGTCGATATTTTTGTTGTCTATATTTGTTACTCAATATTTTTTACATCGATATTTGTCATATGGATGCTGTGTCAGTGAACCACCTCATACATCATAAATCACAGTCTTTGTTGCAATGGGCAAAAACAGGGTGAAATCACAGGAGACGCCAGTGATTCAGGATCAACCGCTAGGGACACAGAGACAAGAATTGGAACCTCCTGAATAATCGGTACAGTCACAATTGAGTAAAATACTAGATGCCATTGCGGACACGAAAGCCACCTTGCACCAAGACATTAGCACAGTCTCTGTGGGGCTGGGATTGTTGAGTGCTGAACACCATAAACTAGCGGAAAGGGTTAAGCTAACAGAGTCCTCCCTTGCTGATTTGCAACCTGTGCAAAAGAGACAATCCCTTCAGATTACAGACCTGGCAGAATGGGTCCAAATACTTGAATGAAGAGTCGAAGATGAAGAAGGGCGCAATAGGCGCAACAATATCCGAGTGGTGGGATTACCGGAGGGGGTGGAATAACCCAACATGATTACTTACCTAGAAAACTGGCTCCGTACGGAGGTGGCCTCGGAGGGGCTCTCACCCTTTTATACATTAGAATGGGCACACAGGGTTCTTGCTCGCCCTCTGGCACCCGGACGTCCTACACGCCCACTTGTGGCAAAACTACTACACTATCAAGACAGAGACCTGTTGTAAAAAGCTAGGTCAGCAGGGCCTTTTGTGATCAATAATAGTAATGTGTCCCTTTTCCCAGATTACACATTAGAAGTACAAAGGAAAAGAGCCTCATTCTTTGAAGTCAAGAGAACTCTGTGGGAAGAAGGCCTGCAATTCTCCCTGATGTTCCCGGCCAGACTGAGAATTCAACTGGACGGGAAAACTCACTTTTGCAAAGACCCAGCAACAGCTTGGAAATGGCTAGAGGAATACAAGTCTGCCATACATTCTGAGTAAGATACCACCACGAGTACACAACGGGTAAAGGGGACAAAGAAGCTCCGTAAACACCCTCAGAAGGGCCCAGCAGGGAAACCCAGCCCCTCACAGACAGAAAAAGAGAGAGTTGCAGCTCTGCAAGCTGTAGCAACGCTTATGAAAGGCCCTGTGAACTTGTCTCCGTCAATGAAAAGGTCTGGGGAATCAGACAGTGAATCCTCTCAGGCGGACAGTGTTTGCTTCCGGACTTATCCCTGCGAACAGCAGATGACCTAATGTGAGGGAACACTGCAGGGGGAAAAATAGATGCCCCCCTTGTCATACTTATCCAAACATCGATGGGGGAAGACACTCCTAAACAATCGTGGTTGAAGTGGGCTGGCGCGATGATGCCTAATCACAACTACTGCTCGTCCAGAGCCTACCCCTCCAGGAAGGATAGTACATCACTGTGCCTGATCCTTCTAACTTACTGTCATGGTTTACTTAGGGTTTGGGTGGCTGGCCGTTGTCAGACTACTTTTGGGAAGAGGAGGTTCCGTTTTGAAATGTTTTAATACCTTATTATATAACTTTTTGTTTTTATGCAGGAGTGGTCATGCATGTGCATGTCTAGGGGCGGGGGGACCGGGTTGGGGGATGAGTTGACACTACATGACAATAAATAGATGCACCACATTACATATTGAAGTTTATCACATGGAACATTATAGGGATAGGGTCGGCAGCCAACCAACATAATATTCATAGATACTTATGTAGACGGGGAGCGCAGATAGCCATGTTATAGGAAACACACCTAGTTCAGAGTGAGGTAGATAAACTGCGAAAGAGATGGAGGGGACAAATATTCACAACGACTTTCTCTGCATATGCAAGAGGAGTGCTACTGTGGATAAGGGGGGGAGTCTTCTTTGAACCGCAAACCATATTAATTGATAAGGAAGGATGGTATGTGGGCGACTGTGGGGACAGGAGATCATACTTTGAAGCGTCTATGCCCCCAACCAAGACCAGATTCACTTCTTACACAAACTTTCAGCCCCACTGGCTGAGCTGATGTCTGAAGATATACTCCTAGGAGGAGACTTCAACATGGTGGCGTATGTCCTTTTGGATCGTTCGCTACCACCAATGCCTGGAGCTCTAGCACACCGCACTGCGAAAGAGATGAAAGAATGGATGACAAACTGAAGAGTTGAATACCTATGGAGAACACAACATGCAAACCCCATCATAGATAACTACTTCCCTGAAAATGCAAAATCAGCATCTTCAAGATCCGTGGAATGGGAGGTATTTAAGACTGTGATATGAGGACACTGCCTAGGACAATCATTCGGGGCACAAAGGGAATTACACTTCGAGCTGAAAGCAGCAGTGAAGGAGCTGCATAGGGAAGGGAATACAGGAGGCACAGGAACTGAACACGTCTGCAATATGATGAGGCTCTAGAACGGCTGCAGTGCCATGACCTCCGGGGATATCACTTGAAGGTCCAAGAAGAAGAAGGAAGACCAGGTTGATTACTAGCATGGTTGATGAGGCCTGAATCTAGAGGATCCCCGATCTCACAACTAAGTGCCTGATTCCGATGTCGGACAGACCAGAGTCTGTTCGACATTGGGCAGGAACTGTAACCGAATGACCGTCTGTCGTCGGTTGCAGACCTGCAAGTAGGATGCGACCGAACCTTGTTCGATCACATGTCTATACCTTTCAATGAGAGAATACATTCCGAGCGGAATGTGTGCTCTCATTGAAGGAGCAGGGGTGCAGTTCATCCCTGCACCCCTTGGCAGGCACCTCAAGGTGCCTGCCTCTGGGGGCAGGGATCAACAGGGGCCACCATAGGTGCTCCTTAGGCCTCCATTCAGGAGCCGCACACCCATGGGGGCCCTGATTGGGGCCCAAAAGACTGTTTCCATCTGCCTTTTTGTGCTGGAAAGACCGGCACAAAAAGGCAGTGGAAAACTGCCATTGTACTCTCTCGGCCGGAAAGAGCCGGCTGGGGAGTACTGAAGGGTTTCCGGATGGCGGACGGGCTCGCTGAGCCCATCGTATACCATCCCGAAAATTTAGATGGATTCCTTTCCAACTGAGCCCATCAGAATGGCTTGGTTGGAAAGGAATCCGAATTGCACATTCGATGCGGGCAGGAAGTGCTCCGACCGAGGGTCGGAGCCCTTCCTGCCCGCATCGGAATCGGCCCCTAAGAGGGGAAGATGGCCTGTCTGTACACGACCCTGAGACTATTAACACACTTTTTATAACTACTATAAAAACCTATACAGTGCACCATACCCTCTTACACCACAAATGCTAACTGAATTCCTGAGGAATCTACAACTCTGGAAATTAGCCCCAAAGACTAGAGAAATGTTAAATGGCCCAGTGACAGTGTAGGAAATCTGAGTCGTGATTGAAAGCATGGCAAACGGGAAGACGCCTGGCCCGGTTGGCCTCCCGGTGGAATTCTATTCAACATATACCGCAGTGCTTCCCCCCAGACTAGAAACCCTTTGTGTAATCCCTCAGAATCGGATGCCTCCCACAGTCAATGAACGAGGCAGTTGTGATTCCACTCCCTAAAACCTCAAACCCACTAGCTAGTACCACAGTTTTCAGTCTATTTTCCATGTTAAACATTGACTTTAAAATAGTCAGTAAAATAATGGCACTCTGCCTCCTTCTGCATATTTCTGCGATGATCCACCTAGACCAGAATGGATTTATTCCATCCAGGAACACCTCCCTTAATCTACGTATACTCTATTTGATCTTATTTCATCCACACCCAAGCCACCCCACAAGCTGCCCTCTTGTCAATTGATTTGGAAAAAGCCTTTGACACTATTAGGTGGGATTTCTTGCTTGAGATAATGCGTCAAATAGAATTTAGCAAGGAATGGTTGAAGTGGATGCAGCTCCTGTACGGAACTCCCACAACAAGAGTCCGAACCAACAAGGCGGTGCCCTACAATACATGATTTCCTGGGGAACAAGGCAGGGATGCCGGTTATCTCCACTTTTATTTGCCTTAGCAATTGAACCATTGGCAATCCTGTTCCGGATGGGAGTGAAAGGCATAGGTATCCAATTACGAGGGCGTGAACATATAATCAAACTGTATATGGATGATCTGATATATCTATCTGATGCGTCAAAGGGCACAGTCACAGCCCTCGAGCACTTGCAACAATTCGAAGCGGTGTCGGGCTTAAGAGTTAACAGAATTAAAAGCTGCTGTTCACTATGTCCCCCTCTCTTGCTCGGCCTATGGAAGTCCCACCTGACATCAACTGGACAAATACAACCTTGAAATACTTGGGGATTCATATATACCATGAGTCTGAGGATCTACAGGAGGGTAACTTGGGGAGAGCCCTCAGAGCACTTAAAACAAATGTCCAGTTTTGGAGCACACTACTATTGCCTATCATGGCCCGAATCTCATTGTCTAAAATGGTTATGCTCCCTAGATTATGGCACTATTTTATTAATCTCCCGATAACAATGTTAACCGGATGGTTTCGTCAACTAGACTCCTTATTGAGAGACCTTATATGGGATACGGGCAGGCTAAAAGTATCTTTGCACACACTACAACAACCTATGCGGAAAGGCGTCCTGGGGGCACCACTCTTTGAATCATATTACTTGGCAGCCCAACTTCAGTGGGTGGTCCACTGGTTGGACTGCAGGGGGCTGGAGGACATGAATTGGGCAGGGGGAAGACGAACGCGTCATGGTTGCTAACTAAGCTGCTTAACCCAGCTGTAAGCAGCCCACTACAATCACCACTCTTGACGACTGCCCTGAAATGTTAGAGTAGAGGGGTCTCAAGACTGACGGACACCCCCCCCCCCCGATATTCACTGGTTTTACCTATGATAGGACTGCTACACGGAGACGCCATTTCCGATTTCACAGATGCACAGCTGGAGTAGTGGTCACCTGTGGGACAGATGCCCATCCATGAGATAAACAGCGGCTTCCAGCGCTGCAGCTCCGTTTGAATAGTCGCCAACAGCGGGGGGAAATTAGCCGAATAGAGCCTGCCCACTGTGGGGGTCAGGCGGACCCCTAGATATAACAGCGAGGAATGAGACCACGACAGGGGCGAGAGCGGGCGAAGCTGTTCCACCTCCGCCGAGGGGAGCGTAAGATTGAGGACATACGATTTGCTATAATTGACCCGAAACCCTGCCACCTCCTCGAAGCGTGCCAGGGCAGTCTGCACATGGGGGAGAGAGTGTGCCGGATCCGCGAGGGAAAGGAGGACATCGTCTGCGAACAGGGAGATCTTATGTTGTTCCCCCGTTAAGGGCAGGCCCCGGATGTCCGCTTGTTCCCGGATTGCCGTTGCGAGAGGCTCGATACTCAGGGCAAACAGCAGAGGGGAGAGAGGACACCCCTGTCGTGTTCCCCGCGAGTGCGAGAAGAAGGGGGACAGGTGCCCATTTACCGCGACTCTAGAGTGGGGGCTGCTATAGTTGGCTTGAAGCATGGTGATAAACCTGTCCGAGAAGCCAAAGGCCTGAAGAGTGCGGAATAGGAACTGCCAATCCATCCGATCAAACGCCTTCTCGGCGTCCAGCCCAAGTAACACCGCCGGGATACGAAACCGGTTGGCCTTCTCAATAAGGTGGACCACCCGCCTGATGTTATCATGAGTCTGCCTCCCCTTAATGAAGCCGGATTGATCCGGGTGGATCAATGCCGGCATTAAATCCTACAGGCGCGACGCCAAAATAGATGAGTAGAGCTTAGCATCGAGGTTGAGAAGAGCCATCGGTCGGAATGAGGAACAAACACAGGGGTCCTTGCCCGGCTTAGGGATCACCGAGATGACCGCCTCTGCCATGGAGACCGAGGTCACTCCCGCCTGGGCCATTTCATTAAACAGTCGAACCAGAAAACCACCTATCTCCACCGCAAATGTTTGGTAGAACAGGGCCGTGAACCCGTCCGCGCCAGGTGCCTTGTGGCCCTTCAAAGACTTGATGGCCTTCAACACCTCCTCGTCAGTGATAGGGGCAGATAACATGTCGTTCCATTCGGGAGAAACGCGCGGAAGCGGGAGAGCGTGTAGGTAGTCCTCCTGGGCATTGGGGTCCAAATCGTCCCCCGAGTATAACGCTGCGTAAAAGTCCCCGAAGAGTGCTGCCTTGGTTGCGTCGTCGTGCTGCAGCAAGCCGGCGTCATCCCTTATGCCCCCCTATATATATTCTCTCTCCCGTTTATTGCGTAACTGACGGGCCAAGTGTCTCCCCACCTTATTCCCCTGGGAGTAGGAGAGATGGCGAAGCTTCAAAAGGGTGAACTCAGCCCTGTTGTTATAGTGGGCCCGAAGTTTGCCCCTGATGGCCGTAAGAGAGCGCAGCATCCGCCTGGATGGGTTGGCTTTACGCGCCTGCTCCAGTGTTGAGAGCTCCCTCTCTAGCGCCTCCCGGTCCCCTCTCCGCAGCCGATTGAGTGCTGCATTGAGGGCCAAGCAGCTCCCTCGGATTGACGCCTTGAAGGCGTCCCAAGTAGTAAAGATCGATGTGTCCTGTACCGGGTTGAGCTGAAAGAATTCCCGGATCGCCTTGCGGAGGTCGTTACAGGAAGACTCATCCCGTACCAGAGACGCTGGAAAAAACCATCTACGCGGCGCAGTCCGTTCTGGAGCCCACTGAAAGCCCAGCGCCAGTAAGCTGTGATCAGAGACCGAAAGGGGGAATATCTTCGCTTCCCTCAGAGACCCCTGGAAGGATTGGCTATAGAAAACATGGTCCAGGCGGGAATAAGAGTTGTGCACGTGAGAAAAGAAGGTATAATCACGGGAGAGGGGGTGTAGAGAACGCCACCCATCCCGCAGACCAAGCTCCTCGAGCCGCCTACGTGTCTCTTCAGAGAAGAGGCCGGTATTGGCCCTCCGCTGGTGGGAACAGTCCAAGTCCTTGTCCCAGGCCAAATTGAAGTCGCCCATCAAAAAGAGGCCGCCCTCCACAAAGTCTTCCACCGAACGCAACAGTTCCAGGAGGAATCGGTTTTGTCCAGTATTGGGGGCATACACCACTAGGAACGTGCAAGTTCTACCAAGGAGCACTCCCTTAACTACGAGCCATCTGCCCTCCTTATCGCCACGCACCCCCAGCGGTTGAAACTGAAGGGTCGAATGGAACATCAGGGACCCCCTCCTGTGTTTCGACGCCGCCGAAGACCTATAGATAAGAGGGAATTGCCTATGCTTGAGACGTGATTCGTCTCTCCGGGCCAGGTGTGTCTCCTGGAGCCCCACCACATCCAGGTGGTGGTCCAGGATGTATTTCCAGACCTTCTGGCGCTTCTGCGGCGAGTTCAGCCCCTTCACATTCCAGGTATCTAAGGTAACAGCCATCTCACCACACTCCCCTCTCTCTTCCCCGCCTGAACCCTCCTCACGTCACACAACAACATCACACCTCCACCAGCATGGCCAGCCCTCCCTCTCCAAATTCGGGCCAGTGGCGCCCCTCGGGAGCATCGCTCTCGAAGCATAGCACCGGAGATTAGCAGGACACATCTCAAATTGTCATGCAGCACATCGGGCCTATCAGCCCGTAGTCGCCTCACGTCTGGGCTCGGCAATAAGGCCAAAAACCCCAACCCATTCCGCCCCCGACTCCCTCGTCCGCAACTGCCTCGTGCACCGTCACTCATCCCAGGGCCTCCTTCCATTCCCCAATCGACAAACATCCCTCATACCGCTTATACCCTCCTCCCCTAGCTTCCACCACTGGACCCTCCCGTCCCCAGACCCAACCAACCCAATCCCCCCCTCCTCGGGGACCCCCCCAACCAGGGACCCACCAAAAAAGAACAAAAATAACTTGAACATCCAAAAACCCCATAGTTGGGACCACTGTGGTTATCCCCCAAGTTCCTGAGGTGGGGTCTCCGCCCGCATCCCTCCAATGAACAGGTCCAGGGTGTCTCCTCACAAAGTACATCAATACCCAGTGGTACCTGAAAGGAGGACGGCACTCCGGCGCCGATCAAACTGAGGTCCCCCGGGTGGCTAGGCAGCAGAAGAAGAGTCCTGTAAGGCTGCCTCCGTCACAGACACCACCGAGGCGAGGCCACCACGGCATCTCTTTCCTGCACACTGGTCGCAGAGTCCGGTCGACCCGGGGCGGCAGGGCGCTCCACTCGTTGCCAAGGGAAGGAGCGCCGACGTTGCCTCACAGGCGAGCCCCCATCTCCCAGCGGGGGGGACCCGTCGTCCAGTCCAAGAAGATCCTTGGCAGCCTGCAGAGAACGGACCTGAACCAGCCTGTTTTGCCACCGAAAAAATCAGCCGACACGGATGCCCCCATGAATAGGTGATGTTCTGGCCCCGCAGAAAGGACGTCACGGGGCGAAAGTCACGGCGCTTCTGCAGTGTTGATGCCGCTAGATCTTGGAACAGCTGAGGGTGGTGGTCCCGATAGAGCAGCGTTGGAATCCCTCTCGCCTTCCGGAGTATGCGCTCTTTAAGCTGATAGTCATGGACACAAACCAGAATGTCCGGGGGAGGAGCCCCTGTCCCTCTTGGCAACCCCACTCGGTGCACCCAATCCATCCGGACTTCGCGGACGTCATCTTCTCCCAGAATCTGCATAAATAGGCCCTCCACGTAGCCCCGCAGGTCCCCAGCCTCTCCATCCCATGGCACCGAGCGGATGCGGATGTTGTTCCATCGGGACCGATTTTCTAAGTCCTCCGCGTGGGCTTGGAGGTCCAAATTCTGTTCCGTGAGCCGGAGGACGTCCTGCTGGAGCTGATGGACATCGCCAGCAAGCCCCAAGTCGTGCTCTTCCAGGGTTGCCACTCTCTCCCCAATACCATCCACATCTCGGCGTACCTCCCGGAGGTCAGAGGCTAGCTGGGAGCGAAGGCTGGTGATGTCCTCTTTGATAGTGTTAAACAGTTCCAACATAAACGCCTTGGTGACCGGCGCTTCATCATCAGATGGCTTGGGGGGGGGGGGGGGTACTGGCGCCAGGCGGTGTAGTAGGGGCGGCACCTCGCTGCGGACCGTCTCGTCCGGTTTTGCCTCCACGGGTCTTGCCAGACATCGTGTCTTAATCGAGGTAGGTCGATGCCACCCACTGGCAGGTCCCGCGTCACCCCCACTGGCACTCTTCCACCACGTGTTCCCCTGGTCGGGGGGAGCCGGTATGTGGGCAGGGCCACTCCTCAGTTCGTGCCCAGTGTGGGAGGCTGTCCGACAGCGCCCAGATCACATCTGAAGGTCGAAAGTCCCAGAAAGGGGCTCGCTCCCCCGCACCACCGGCCACAGGACGTCGCACCGAGCAGTCCCGTGTCTTCGGGCCCCCCGTCCATTCTCCGCCTCCAGGGACGCGCAACCAGCCGGGTGGCTCGCGGGGCGATGGGTCCACCAGAAACCACCGTCAGGAGCCCCCAGATGGGTCGCCCACACCCCAGGCCCCGGAGCAGGCTTACCGGGTCTTCACGGGGAGCGCCTGGGTCCAGGTAGAGCCCCTCCAGCCCTTGGCTCTTCCAACCGGCCGACTGTCCCAGAGCAGGCCCTCTGGCGTCACCTCGGCGGAGCGCGCTCAAGCTCCCCCGCCCCAGAGCCTTCCCGGCACTTTCAGGCGGAGGCCCTCCGGGTCCGCAGCCCCACAACCGTCTCCGTTGGTCTCAGGGGCCCAGAGGGGCCGGGCACCCCCCCGCACACTGCGTTGTCCGTATGGGGCGAACTCCTGCTCCACTGCTCTTCGGCCCGATGGCGCTCACAGGCCTCGCTCCCTTCGCCAGGGTGGGGGATCCGGGCCCCCCGGTGCTCACAGCCGCGATCAGTCGCCAGGGAGGGCACTCCGTCGCCGCCCGCCAGGCGATCGAGCCTTCCCGCCGCCTCCAGCACAAGGCTCCACCCGCGCTAGGAAGCCGGGCCCCACAGCTTCGGCCTCGCGTCTCAGGCGAGATCCCGGCTCCTCCTCCGCCAGTCGCCTCACAGGCCTCGAACAGTACGAGACGGCCAGCCCCTCGGGGAAAGCCGCCGGCGACCCCAAATCGTCTCCGCTGCCGCCGGACATCCAGCGCCACCGCCGCCAGGTCTTAGAAGTCCCCGGGAGGCCGCTAAATCAAAGCTTTACAGGTTCGGCGCCGGAGGGACCTAGAAGAGCGTCCTACTCCGCCGCCATCTTGACTCCGCCCCCCCTTCCATTTTTTTGCTTTTGCTTTTGCCTCCTATGTTTTTGCTGTGTGTTGGACCTAGATGCTTTGGGCACTTTGCCACTGCTGTTCAGTGCCAAAGTGCAAGTGCTCCCTTTGTAAATTACTGGTATGGATTGTGATTTACTAGTCAGTCCCTATTACAGCGCACCGTGTGTGCCCAGGGCCTGTAATCAAATGCTGCTACTGGGCTGCAGCACTGATTGTGAGACCCATAGAAGCAGCCTGTAAAATGTAACCTTCGCCTGCAATTGCAGAGCCTGTGTGCAGTCTGGGACTGCCATGTCGACTTGGCAAATGCACACACTTGCCAGTCCCTAAACCTTCCCTTTTCTACATATTAGTCACCCCTAAGGTAGGCCCAAGGTACCCCTTTGGGCAG
This sequence comes from Triturus cristatus, assembly GCF_964204655.1. Taxonomy (NCBI): domain Eukaryota; kingdom Metazoa; phylum Chordata; class Amphibia; order Caudata; family Salamandridae; genus Triturus; species Triturus cristatus. The sequence goes on from NC_140582.1 coordinate 15,523,729, forward strand.
GGTGCATTGTATGTGAAAGGTAGGACATGCCTTGTGTGGGATGTCCTGATAGTGAAATACTGCCAATTTCGTTTTCCACTATTGCAAGGCTACCTGTTCTTATAGGACAGAATGGGGAGTTTGTTTATAACATCTTCTAAACATAACTGGCCCAAGGAACAAGGTAGATCGTCATCTGGTGTTGGGCCCGGATGTTGCAGTTGTTTTTTCTCTTGGAAAGTCTTTGGAAATCACGAGGTATGTGACTCCTTCTTTGGATCCTATTGCGCATGGGCTTCGGCTCCATCCTCAGATTGTTTTTTTCCGCCATCGGGCTCGAATGTGTTCTTCACGCTCCAGTTCGGAACCGTTCCAGTTTTCCTGTTCGGCGCGCAATCCTTCCCCCTTCGACGGTATTGTCTCGATCGCGTTCTCCACACTCGATGCGGCTCTCAACACTCGAAGTCTTCGATTCCAGTCGTCGACGAAGGCCTTTGGGCCTACCTGGGCCTCCTGTCCTGGCTGATGCAAAGGACGCCATTTAAAAAAGTGTCCTCAATGTGGGTCGAAGTTTCCCCACACCGATCTACATGAGGTGTGCAACCTCTGCCTCTCTCCAGAACACGAGGAGAGGGACTGTCCAGCTTGTGCCTCCTTCCGATCGAAGAAGACGATTCGGGACCGACGAGCAAGGAGAACAATGGCTCACTCGTCGACTTCGATCCCCGATGACATCTTCGAAGAAGGCGTCGATGTTCCGGAACAACAGCACACCGAAGAAGGCCTCGTCAGCGCCTCCGAAGCGGACGACTCCCAACGTCGAGGACATCACTCCGGCAAAGAGGGGCGTGAGTACAGACGTCGACCCCGACCCCAAACCCCCCTCTATGCTATTGAAAAAGGCTTCGTTCACGCCTTCGTGCCTAGGTTTGCACCGAGACAATGCTTCCCATACCTTGCTTCCGGGCCCGGTTAAGAAGCCCATCAAGCCTTCAGGCGGCTCGGGCTCGAGCCAGCCTACCCTCGGTGCCGAAAAACTCTCATCGACACCGGCACCGAAAAAGAAAACGGCCTTTTCCTCATCCGCACCGAGCTCGCCACCGAAGCACTCGACGCCCAAGACTGGCACCGGCTCCTCGGCACCGAAAACATCCTCGGAGCCGAGCAAGAAACCGAAGAGCCTCGACTCTCAAGCTTCGAGGCCGAAACCCACCTCGGAACCGAGGAGAAATTTCTAAACCCCAAACCAGTGCCGAATCCACACCTAAAAAAGCCACAGCTCCAACACCTTCGGCACCGAAGGATCTGCTCGCTACCGATGAACTGTTTCGACCCGATCCTTACCAAAAACCCCTCGTAAAGGATCCAAAGACTGGGCATTTGAAGCTTAGCACCAAAAAAAGACAACTGGACAAGCCTGCACCAGCTCCACCACCAAAAAGGAGAGACTTTGCCACCTCCCCTTTGAGGATTCCTTCACCTCCTCCTCCTCTGCCGCCTCCCCCACCCCATCATTCTCCCACACTATCTCCAGATGAGGATGATGATGACATTTGCTACGACACAGGGGACGGAGCGGACGACCAACCAAGAGGGGACCCTACTCCTACCGGCTCCCCAGACCCATGGGACGACTGCAACATCCCAGACGTCCCTAACGTCCTGCAGGACAATCTTTACCCCTCCAGACCCTTGCCCCCAGAAGACACAATGGGCTTTAACCAGCTACTCCATAGGGCTGCTCACTACCACGGAGTTGATCTCCACACAGACCCCGTGGAGGAGGATTTCCTCTTAGACACATTTGACACTGCACAGAGGTCCACCTTAATTCTGCCCATGCTTAAGGAGGTTATTAAGCACGCACCAGAGGTCTTTAAAGACCCAGTTAGGGCCAGGGTCATCAACCCTCGCATTGAGAAAAAATATAAGGCCGCCCCAACAGATCCAACCTACATTAGAGGCCCCGCACCACTAGACTCCCTGGTAGTCTCCAATGCGAGGAAACGTGCAAATTCCCAGGCATCAGGTGAGGCTCCACCACCAGATAAGGAGTCTAAACTCCTAGACGCCTCTGGCAAGCGGACAGCATCCCAGGCGGCCAACATATGGTGCATTACTAACACCCAAGCGCTCCTAGCCAGATATGACAGGGCATATTATGACGAACTAGAGGCCATAATGCAACACCTGCCTGAAAAATACAAACATAGGGCCAACAAACTAATTCAAGAGGGTAAAACTATCACTAATACCTCCATCCGTTGTGCCCTCGATGCGGCTGATACCGCCTCCAGGGCAATAAATACCAGCGTCCTTCTGCGTAGGCATGCCTGGCTACGCATTTCAGGGTTCAAACCTGAGGTTCAAAGTTCCATCCTCAACGTTCCTTTGATGAGAAACACCTGTTTGGCCCTAATGTCGACGTAGCCCTAGAAAAAAGGACACCGACACGGCAAAATCTATGGGAGCCTTGCAATCGCAAGCTCCCAGGCGCTCCTTTCGCCGTTCCTCCTTTAGAAGCACCACCAGAGGCTACTCCTCCGACAGCGCCTCCACTTCCTACAAGGCCCCTACCCAATCCACCTTCACTAGGGGTTACCAAAGAGGCAGCTACAGGGGTTACAACAACAAAGGCAGAGGCAAAACCAACACCTCCCGCTCTGCCTCCACCCCCACCCAGTGACTTCCCTCCATTCCCCCCCAGACTATTCCACTCCAGTCGGGGGCAGACTCCACAATTTCCTTCCTTTCTGGGCTACCATCACCTCAGACAAATAGGTGCTGCAGATAATTCAATCAGGCTACTGTCTAGAACTAACATCTACCCCCAACCATCCCACCCAAACAGCACCCAATGTCACAGGAACACTTGTCACTTTTAAAGCAGGAGGTGATCTCCCTCCTACAAAAAAGTGCAATAGAACCAGTTCCGATCCACTAACAAAACACGGGAGTTTACTCCCTATATTTTCTCATACCAAAAAAGGACGGATCTCTCAGACCAATTCTGGACCTCAGACCCCTAAACCAATACATACACTCAGACCACTTTCACATGGTCACACTCCAGCAGGTACTTCCTCTCCCAGAACGACTTCCTTGCCACCCTAGACCTCAAGGATGCCTATTTCCACATTCCCGTTCACAACGCTCACAGGAAGTTTCTCAGATTCTTAGTGGACGGTCAGCAATACCAGTTCAAAGTACTCCCATTTGGAGTCACCACAGCACCACGTGTGTTTACCAAGTGCCTAGCAGTAGTGGCAGCACACCTAAGAAGACAACACATCCACGTCTTCCCATACCTGTACGACTGGCTCATAAAAGCCAGCTCATACAACCAGTGTGTACAACACACTCACGCCACTATCCAACTGCTTCACGACCTGGGCTTCACAGTAAACCACGCCAAGTCCCATCTGCATCCGTCCCACGTACAATAATACCTCGGTGCCACCATAGACACCTCAAGAGCGCTAGTTGCGGGTCAATCTGGGTACACCTACTTAACATACAATGAAGGTGAAACTGTCCCAATAGCATACAAATGACAATTGTCCACAAAAGCTGAGATGCGTTTTGCATCTACAGAAAAAATTCTGACAGCCGTACAGACCGCTGTAGTAGGAGAAAGAGCACTGGCTCAGGGGAAACAAATTATTGTTATGACTCTGGTACCGGCCTTAGAGGCTGCTACAAAGGCAAGCGTTCTAAATGCTAAAGCTTTACATCCGCAATGGATACAATGGGCTAATTCTCTCACTGCTTCAGATATAGAATACAGGTATGACCAAAGTCTAAAAACACAGGCAGTCCTGCAATACGACCAAGAATATCCTCTCCTGAACGAAATTATGCCTCTAGATCAGTATGAATTCATAATTTACACTGACGGATCTGCTCAACCGGCCATAGGAAGTAAACAACAGTACAGCGCCGCGTGTGCGATTGTTAAAGGTCGGATGCAAAATGGCAAGTTTTATCCGAGCTGTACAAAGACACAGTCTCTACGAGACTGCACAGCTCAGCTTGCAGAATTCAAAGCTCTGTTACTGGCACTGATTAAAACAGATCGAGAATTCCCTACACTAATTGTGTGCGATTCCTTTTACTGTGTCCAGTCATATAATGAATATCTATATTATTGGGTACAAAATGGGTTTAAAGACTCAAAAAGGTGGCACAATAAAGCACAAAATGCTATGGGAACAGGTAGCGGAGTTGAAACACGAGTTACCAAGAGCTCGCGTGATACAAACGCTGAATCATCAATGTGATTGCGTTCGCGTTGAAGGGAATTAATTGGCTGATGAAGCCGCAAAGGGTGCAGGACAAACTGCATCCATAGCTGCAATCAATCAATCAAGAATAGACTGACAGATAATGGTAACTATCATTGCTTCACGCAAAGACAGCAAAGCACTTCCAAAAGGTTTTCCACTCAAGTACTCCTACAAGCTAGATGCATAGTTGCAGTGGATTCCTGCTAGAGATTCCTATGGGTATGGCCTCAGCGCTCGGCTGACGCTCAAACTGTTATCAAAGATTTGTGAGTCTTTATAGGGACATACACAGTTGGCACATTGCATTCTGAGCGTGGCCCTGCATTTACCTCTAGGGCTTACAAGGAGGCCATGGGAAGTTTGGGTGTAGCATTTGGTACTCCTCTCCTTACCATCCCGACTGAAATTCGGTTGTGGAGATTAGAAACCGGGACTTAAAGCAATCATTAACAGCTACGGTATTAGGCGTGGGCGGTAGTTGGGTCAATCACTTATATGGGGTACAGAGGGCCTTAAAAAACATACCAAGAAGCTCTCTGGAGGGGTCATGCCTTATGAGGTTCTAGTTGGGACGAGAATGTGGGTACCTGATCTAGATTGTGAAGGCATAGTGGCAGATGAAAAACCTTTTGACATCAATAAACGTTTGGCTGTTTTACAGAAACTGAATAAATCAAGGGCTCTACAGAGCAATGTCCAAGTGGAAAGGTTCACCACTGGGGAAGTCAAGTCAGTCACAGCAAGACCTGTCTGGATTCCTAAAGTCGGGGATGTCAGGGAAAGGATAACGTACAAAAGAGAATTTGGACTATCATACAGAAAGCCTGTACCTGTCCTGGCAGTCGAAGGAACAAGAACTGTACTTCTGCTGCCCCTTGCTGGAAAAAAGGAGAAAAGATTTGTCTCCATTGATCTGATAAAACCACACTATGTGGCTGATACTGAATAGTAGACCTTGGGGGCTCCTGGGTAGCTGACGCCCTTCTCTCGCTACCATACAGGAATTTCAGACAGGAAGGCTCATCAAGTTTGAAGAGTTTTCCTTACAAAGCACTTGAATGAACAACAATGCCATGGAACTAGTTCGTCTTGAAACAAATTCAAAATAAAAGTGAAAGACAAATTTCAATTCGACCTAACACTGATGTCTACATAAACATACCTCAACAAGAGCCACCAAAAATAGACCGAACTCCATCTGGCTATTTCATCGACTTCGATACCTTTTCGTTGGATCCAAGTGAACCTGAAAGAATGCCAGCCCCAATATCTCGGAAACAGCAAATGAAAGACTTCATCTTTCTCAAAAAGACTTACCTGGTGTCACCTTGGATAAGCACCGGGATACCTTTCTTTCTTTTCTGGATAGGCCTAGTGACTACTTTCCACTTGCTAATTAATGGAACTTATCTTTGCCAAAGCTCTGCAGCATCAAAAGTGAACTTCATCTAGGAGAGAGCCTATGATCTGGGGCATACAGGCACCTGAGGGCTGGGAGGAGCGCATCTCCTTATATGGTGATGATATTGCTTTATACTTGGTGCGTCCCTATCACGCAATGGCACGTGTGCTTCATATCTTCGAGCTCTTTGGCAGCTACTCTGGCTATACCATAAATTGGTCAAAGTCGGTGATATTTCCACTGTCAGGCCCCCCCCTTGAGTTCCAGCGCTGTGCGCGGCGCCGGTGGTGCTGGAGGGCTTCGAATACTTGGGGATACATGTCACCAGGGATCAGAAGGAGTTCCTGGAGAAGAATCTAGGACTCCAGATACATCGCCTGGTGGCAGATGTGAGTCATTGGCGCACACTTCTGCTCTCTCTCCTGGGAGTGGCGGCCCTTTTTAAAATGATAACGCTACCACGGCTACTATATGTCATGCAAAACACTCCCTTTCTGGTCCCCTCAACTATGTTCAAGCGGATTGCACAAGCAGTTCGGATGCTGCTGTGGGAGGGAGGGGCGCCGAGAATCGCACTGCATAAGTTGCAGAAGGGGGTCTATGATGGTGGTATAGCAGTCCCAGACATCAGGTTATATCACTGGGCCTCCCAGTTGCAGGTTATTAATGACTGGGTCTATGTGGGCAGGGAGGAGCCCGCATACAGAGTGGATAGAGCAGTAATGCCTGGAGGGAGTTGTGAACCTCTCCTGTACTCTCGACGATCCCACCCAGATTGGCTTGAACACACTAAAGTGGTCATCCAGTGTTGGAGGGAGGCTAATAGATTCCTGGGTTGGGAGGGTAAATTGACAGGGAAAACCCCGCTGTGGATGGGTAACCCTTTAAGCGAGGTAGCGGCGCTGACGGGCTTTAAAGGGTGGAAATTGATCGGTAAAGAATACTTTGGGGATGTGTGTAAATGGGATTCACCCCTTGCATTTGAGGAATTCCAGAAAGAGTATAGCCTACACCAATCACAGAGGTACTCGTACCTACGACTGATACATGTTCTCCACACACACATACGCAGCGGGGATTCGATCCCAGAGTACTCCCCACTAGAAGATAGGCTACGGCTGGTCCCCATCGCAGAGAAACCAACTTCCACGATATATCGTAACCTGGTAAACAATATGCCTGATCCGCTGATTACTCTTAGGGCAGCCTGGGCTACGGATCTGGGGACCATAGACGATGAGGAGTGGCAGGAAGCGATCCAGAGTCCAAGAGAAATTGCAATGTGCTCTAGATCCTGCCTAGTGCAGTTCAAGATTCTTCACCGCACTTACTATCCTCGCACTCATCTATACTCTTGGGGTCGGGCACTATCAGCGCGGTGTGTAAGGGGTTGTGGGGACGGCGGTACCTTCATGCACATTTTGTGGACTTGCCCCGAGATAGCCGGGTTCTGACGGGCGGTCACGGACAGTACGACAGAAGTTGTGGGAGAAACGGTCCCATTAGACCCGAAATGGCTTCTATTAATGATACGGGGTGAGGTGGATTGGTCCAGATATGTGGAAATATGGCTGGCTCTATCTGCGGGGGTGACAAAACGTAACATAGCCAGGAGCTGGGGGCGCCTACATCCCCGCTGGTGGATGATTGGAAGCGAGACCTTGACTGGTGTCAAAGAGCAGAAGAGACGGTGTATATAAGTAGGGGATGTGCCAAGAAGTGGGAAAAAGTGTGGGCACCGTGGTGAAACTACAGGGAGCTGGGGGAGGGGGATTAAGGGGGTGCCAGAGGGTAACGGTGTTGTTCTCTTCCAATTACAGCTATACTATTGGTATCTTTTTGCGTCTGATACCTGATGTACTCATGGTAATGCTTCTGTATGATATGGTCTCTCGAGCTTTGTTAATAAAAAAAGATCCCCCACCAAAAAAAGTTAACTTGATCCTGAAACCTCATGTTTCATCACATCGACTTGTCTTCAGTGAATATTATGGCAGTTATTTTACCTGATGGTATAGTATGGGACAAGGTTAATTATGATATATTTGACGTGACCAACTTTTTAAAAATACCACCTTTTTAAAAAATTTCCTTAAATGATATCATTACCTCCAGTACATTTTCCGATGATTGGGATTTTGAAACTGTAAACAATATATTGTCTGATTTAGAACAATCTGCCGCATTCTCTATCAATGAAATGCTAGAAGACACATCAGATTTTAACACTATGTATTGTTATCACCATTATGATCATCATTTTATACAGAAATCCAGTAACCCTAGGAATGTTTAACATATATATCATCAATGGGAACATTGCCCTACACAACCAAAAAGTAGTTCAAAACTTTTGCACAACAATTTTCATATTTTTCAGGGTTTAACGTTCCAGACCCTACCTCATATTACTATACGGTTGCACCTACATCCGCACAGAAAAATATGCTGACTAACACCAAACAGATTTACTCTGCTTCATTACCCAACTGTCTGAACAGGGTTTCGACTTATGGAAGGACACTATAGATTTGAAATCAGTCTAGGTTTCTTGAGACTGTCAAGTCCAGAGAACAGAAGCGCTATTTAGAGTATGCCCCATTCCTCAGCAGATGATATTTCTAAATGAAACTGTACAGCAGACTTCCTGTCTTGGTGTAGCCGAGAACAAGGACTTGAACACACCTCGGATTCCAACACCATCACAGGCTGAGCGTAATTTTACATCACTGAAAGGGGCTATATTAGGTGACATCTTACAATACAGTAGATCAGACCCCAATTGGAAGGGATGGTTGGTTTGGCCCACAGACACTAACAGATGTCAGGAAAGATTCAGGGGTACCACCGAAGGATTCAGTATCCATAGGCCAGACCCATGCTATGTACAAGAGAACATCTAGGGGTGGTGACATCATGCAGTGTTGGGAAATTGTGCTTCGATTGGCTAAAAACCTCAACACAAACGCAGGTGAAACAACACTTATCCTTACTTACAGAGGATGTGGGCCTACGGAATTTTTTATTATGCCCCAGAAAGCGACATCAAAAATGTTTCTATTATGCTGTCTATAATGAAATTTGGAAAATCTCCCTACACGAAGCAGCGGAGAAATAGATAGGATTAACTTAGAAAAGGCGTTAGCTGTGGTTAACAATGGTATGACTACGTTAACATCCAGGATTTATTCACTGGGCAATATTGTATCTTCTGCTATTGATGTACTAGAACAAGATTTGTCCATACTACAGCAGGGACAATTACAATTATGTTCATCCTCATTGATACCTGGCGTCACACTCATCCCACTGCTAAAGAGGGCACACATTTTACGTCTAGGGCTGCATCTTGGGCCCGTATAGATTACTGCCTCGTATCGAGAGGTTTAGGGCCGACCATCGTTGGAGTGACCCACCTACCTCGAACTTATTCTGATCACTCGCCCGTACGGCTACTGCTTGCGCTTCCGGGTTGTGAGATGCCCAGGTGCAATTGGAGGCTGCAGCCAACTGCCCTGTTGGACGCAGTGTTCCACGCTGAATTGTCACAGGAGATCCAGGAGTTCTTCCAGAGGAATAGGGGGTCTGTCGACTCAGCAGAAATACTATGGGAGGCCTTCAAGGTCACGATCAGGGGAGTTTGCATTTCCAAGAGCTTTGGCGTGCTTCGAGATATCCGAGGTACGCTCCAAAAATTGTAGAAGGACCTTAAATCTCTATAGACACGGATGGCCGGGGGGAGGTAGGGCAAACACAGCTAGAATTTCGGGAAAAATTGTCGGAGTACACGGACACTGCAATTCGTGAATCCAAATTTATGGGGAAATACTGGAAGGCCCGGAGATATGGCGAGGGGGAGTGACCGGGGAAGGCATTGACTGATGTCATACAGAAACCCCAGTTCTCCAGTTACATATTGGAAGTAATGGACCCTAATGGGGAGACGCACGGGGACACAGAGGGTACACTAGCTACATTCACCACGCACTACTCTACACTATATACATCGCAACGCAGGGATCACTTTGATCTTGACACTTTCTTAGGAGACGTCGCGTTGGGATGGCTGGAGGATCACCACAGGGAGTTCCTCTGTGCTCCGTTTGAGCTGGATGAAGTACGCGAAGCAATAATGCATCAAAAGTCTGGCAGGGCGCCGGGACTAGACGGCATCCCTGCCGAATTTTACAAAACCTACATAGATATCTGAAGGAACTATATGAGGAATCCTTAGAATGTGGCACACTTCCCCCATCAATGAGAGAGGCCCTGATAACTTCGCTCCTGAAACCAGGCATAGCGTCCATCTCCTGCGATTCTTATAGACGGCTGTCACTCCTTAATTGTGACACCAAAATATTGGCAAAGATCGTTGTGAATCGGGTACTCCTCCTGATGGGGAAACTGGTGTTACCGGATCAGGCGGGCTTCCTTCCTGGACGTGCCACCACGCATAATCTTCGCCCGCTGTTCTCGATTGTGCAGAATGTGTTGCCCGAACTCCCCTTGACTTCTATCTTCTTAGATGCCACTAAGGCGTTTGATTCAGTCGAGTGGGACTATCTCTTTGGCATACTGCTCCGTATGGGTTTCCCCCTCTGTTTGTGTCCTGGATACAGCTGTTGTAACACCAACCCACTGCCATGGTGCTTAGAAATGGCCGCTTGTCGTCATCATTTCAAATCACCAGGGGAACTAGGCAGGGTTGTCCACTATCCCCCCTCTTATTTCCCCACCGATTGAGCCCCTGGCATGCAAACTGCGCCAGCACCATAAGGATAGAGCGCTCCGGTGTCCCTTGCGACAAATATTGATCTCACTATATGCAGATGACTTGACACTATATGTTCGCGATCCCCAAAATCACCTTAATCCTTTATTACGTGAGTTCATTGTCTATGGGAAACTCTCTGGTGTCCATATTAATTAGGAAAAATCGCAATAATTCCCCCTGACAGCGGCGGTTGCCAAATTCCCTCTAGACTACTCGCTCGAATGGTGTGATACAGATTTGCGGTACCTGGGGATTTAAGTCTCGGGGGACAGAGACGAAATACTCCGCCTCAATTATGGAACTGCTATGGACCGTCTTACAACTAACGTCACGCGGTGGATATCTCTCCCCCTGTCAATGGCAGGGAGGGCTTCTTTGATTAAGATGGTGGTACTCCCACAGTTTTTATACCTTTTGTTGAATCTTCCCTATAACCCGGGACGGTACTTCTTCAAAACACTTCGATCTGAGCTCATACGATTGTACTGGGGTGGCAAACAACCACGGGTGCAATGGGCGGTACTTACAAGGCCCTATGCGCAGGGCGTGTTCGATATTCCGGACTTCGAACTTTACTATGCCTGTGCTCAGGCCCATTATGCCTATTTCTGGATCCACCCGCCGGCATGCATGCCACAGGTTGCGGCGGAACATTGGCTAGCGGACCCTGTCCCGCTCGATGGGATGATACAAGCACACCCTCGCTTACGGGACACCGCGCCAACCACCATCACGAGCACGGTAGACGCCTGGCATCATATTATGCACACCATAGAGGAATCATCACTATACTCCTCGGTTTTACCCCTGTCGTACCAGCCGCGGCTCTCTCTACTGCAGGAGACTGGCTTCCGACAACTATGTAATCGTGTGCACATAACGACCTGGGGAGATCTGTTTCGCCACAGTATTTTCTGCACATCAGAACAATTTTTCGGCCCCACCCCTTTGGATCTCTTCTTGTATGTGCGTCTGCGATAGGGCATGCATGCTATTCTTCCCAGCTTTTCACAGGAACCTGCAAACTTTAAGCCACTTCATCAGTTGTTGCAGACTGCAAGCCCTAGGCATCTGGTGTCCAACTTGTATCGGACGATTCAAGCAGAGCGCGAGAAGCCCCACAGCGTGCACATTGGACTGCAGATCTGGGCACTGAAATAACGGATGAACAATGGCAATATTGTTGTTCACAAACTGCACACATATCTGCTAGTTGCAGGCTATGTATAATTCACTACAAGTACCTACAGCGAATATACTGTACCCCAGCCAAGATGCGTCGCTTTGGGTTGCGGGACACAGACCACTGCGATAGATGCGGCGGTCCGGGGGCCGGGTTCCAGCACTTGTCCTGGGAGTGCCCACGGGTGATGGAATACTGGGTGCAAATATTTGAAGCTCTAACTGCCATGACGTCTCTAGCGTTGGAATGCGATCCCCTGATTGTGCTCCTAGGATACACTAAACAAATCCCTAAAACATACCGCCACTACATCACACTCTCCTTATTGTTAGCAAAATGTAGTGTAGCCTGTAGGTGGGGTAGAGGGCGAGCCCCTAAATGTAAGGAATGGTTGGGTGACATGGTTTATTGTCAGGAACAACTTGCAATACACGCGGAGACGCTCCCCCGCACTTCGAGGCCTAGAAATATTTGAGGTCCTCTCACGCACTATTTGTTGGCACACACTGTGGACCCTCCCCCGGACAAATCTGCCACCACTGGAATATATAGCAGTCCCTCTACCACAGAGCAGTCCTAGAAGATAGGGGACGGAAGGAGTCCCTAAGCCATGTTGTTTTAGGATCGATGTGTTTGCGTTTATGGATCGCTATAGGAGACAAAATTTAAGGTAGATGTCTGCTGGAACTGTTGTCGAGCGATTGAGCCTCCGATGAGGTATTGGACTGCATCGAAATGCCCGTAGCCAATACTGGTAGGGAATAGATCTGTAAGGTGATAGTATCCCCTTGGACGAGACTCAAGACAGTATTGGGCATTCGTGGATGAAGTACACCAACAAGAGCAATGAGAACTTAATACATTTTTCTGTATGTCTGTAACCGTTATTCTTCTGTTTATGATATATGTTCTTTATGTTGAAAATTATAAATAAAGTAAAAAAAAAAAATGACAATTATGTTCTATTATGTTACTGAGCTGGACGCTCACATCATTGCATGCAGGTTATGTGCCTTAGAGTATTATCAACAGTGCGTCACTGTTTTCTGCATACAATCTAATGGAAAAAAGATGAAAATGGCACAAATGGGAGCAATATATACAATGCTGCGTATTGAAAAACTGGACCGATTACCTTTTACTGTGGCGGAATCAGCATCCTCTGAATGGTTAATCCATGGCCATATAACATTACCGGTCACAACTTTCCAGTTTCAGTATTGCCTTGAACTACAACAGGCACGCAGATATGAAGAAATGGGTAGGCAATCTTGGGAATTACTGTATAGATTTCAATGCAGGATTGGGGATCTTAAAGTGCTCCTAAGCAGTAAAAACTGTGAGAACGCTTTAAGTGGATCTCTCATATGCGAGGATATTCCGCTACATGGGGCCTGCAATGGTTCAGTTGCGAACCTATCGCGTCATCTGAGGGGTACCCCAGCATCCGTGTTTACCCTGGTATTCAAGCTACTTTCAAATGGGAGTTGCTTGATGCTGAATGATTAAGGTTGTTGTGGGATGCTTCCGGGCATCGCATATCTAGTCACCGTGAGTTCTAGGGTTACTTGCTCTATGCAAGTATTGTTTCCACCGACACACACAGTCAGGGAGATGCCACTTTGGCCTTCATTGAATGTTTCTCTTATACTGTTTGATACTTTGAGTAGAATAAAAGCCATGCTTTTACAGAAAACCGTGCCCTTAACCTCCGCCCAGAAGACTTTTGATCTTCAAATAGCAAGGTCCTTGGCAGAGATACAGGCATTCATACGTACAAACTGCCCCTTCCATTTCTCAGAAATGGCAAATCGTATCTTTAACATGTCTGATATGACGGGTATAGTAAACCTATTTAAGAACATAGGTTCAGGACTGTTAACCACCTTTCAGAAGGTCCTTGGAGTTATACCAAACTTTATACATTCCGTATTCGGAAGCATTTTTGGGGGACTTCCGCTGATCCTGGTTCTAATAGCAGGAATCCTGTTTGTAGTTTTTCTACTACGCAATGGACGTCTCAGTCACCAAGGAGATGGAAAAAGCACTCCAGGAGTGTAAATACTGTGATCGCATGGTACAAAATTTGGGCATACCTCGCCTACAGGAACTGAGTGCATCTTGGTTCCTGTCATTTAGACCAGTCTGGATGGACTGCATCTTACCTGTTCTCTGATGCCTGTTCTGCAGAGAAGAATCCGTGTTGGAACTCTGTCTAACACTTCCATTAATTGCGCAACCGGATGTTGATGCATTGCTGGACCCGATAACGGCCCATGTTCTGCAGTGTCCCCAGCGCATTTCAATGTTGATTGTGGCATTCTTAGAGCCACCACAGGAAGTCACAGCTCCTGTTGGAATGGACACCTCCACTAACACCCAGGCTTTGAATGGCACACAGGCTGCCCCAGTATCGACTGCAGGAAGTATGCAAGATCGTCTGTGCTCAATTGACGTAATCTGCGAGGTGGTACAGGGATCGTAGTCTTTGGAGGCAGGCAACAGCAATGTTGCGTATACCAGCCAGGACACATAAACACTTGGCTCGTCGTGTGCTGGGAAAAATTCTGCCTTTTTTAAGCAGACTCCAAATTGAGACTCCAAAACAAATTGACACTTTTTATGAGCTGCATGGCTTTCAGATGCTTGTAGTTGATCAAACTATATATATGGACACATTAGAGCTATTGCTTGAGTGACAATCCTTCTGTTTTAGCACTTTTTAAAAACTTTTTTTAGCAGAACTATGGTTTTTACTACATATACCAGTACATAGAGAGGTAGTACGTTAGAATGAGATTATGTATTTTAGTCGGATGAGGAGCGGGTGTTATATTCCATATAGGTACCTCAATGTAGGCCAGGGTAACATCCCAACCTTTCACATATATTTGTCCCTACATTACATACATACCAGGCTGCTAGGACTGAACCTTTACCTAGTAACAGTACTGCTTACAGAACGTGGGGTTTTCCCTGAACAATAGCCTTATACATTATGCATGAGGATCCTTGGATTCTTGGAAACTCAGCAGGACTACCATCTCCTGCAAAATAACTATGTACAAGTTTCATTCCCGACGTCATCCTAAGTCCAACAGTAGCACAGCAAGGTAGAACCCCTGGGGATACCTTCTGGTATATTAACATCACATCTTGCTGAGATAGTCAGAGGAGATCACGACTTCCATGCCGACACACTGACGCAAGACGCTGAGATTGCTACATGCAGATACTCCAGCTCGCAGTGGTCTGAACATCCCTTGTGGGGTGTCCAACTCGAGACCAAGACGGGGTCCCACAGTCTCTCACATCAGGTCATGGGGTTGACTTTATCCTATATGGATTCTGGCTTAACACCTACACACATCTTAGGTACATTTAATTAGGATTACATTGTAGGAATACGCATTTTATTGTCATGTATTTAATATACTTGCCTATGTTCATGATTATAGCAAAAAGGTAGAAATCTACCATCCCTTCACCTTCTTAGTGCCACTAATCATTATATCTGTTACTGTCTAGTGGTTGTTTCAACACACCTATTTTTCACTGGAATGACGAATGTTCAATTAATGCCTATTGAAAAACATCCATATCGTTTATTCTGTGTATCTCTCTGAGACCAAGTGAGCATGAGTGACTGAGCGAAAAATATTGCACTGTTTCCACGATTGTGAGGGATCAGGGTTGTCATGTTCGATAGTTGCCGACAACTATTCTCTCCTTGGTAATAGGAGTTTCTAGTGGCACTGTGAGCTAGCCGGTATACAGGCCAACATATCTGGTTGGGGTGTCTGGAATCAGCACCAAGCACCGCAGTGTATGTTGTCCAAATGCGCAGATCCTGTATAGGTTTCATAGGAACTACACGACAGGGGCACTCCATACATTTGCTGGGTGGCCGAAAACAACTTCATAGGGTGATAAGCCAGTTCTAGAATGTGCTGTAGTCCTAGTTGACAGAAGAGCCAATGGAAGAGCATCTGGCCTTCTCAACCCTGTCGTCTCCTGAATTTTTGCCAATTCCAGTTTGAGTGTAAAATTATACTTCTCAACCAGACCTGCTGACTGTGGGTGATTGGCGGCATGGAATTTCTGTTTAATATGCAAGCCTTCACATATAAGCCTAATCACTTTCCATTAAGATGAGATCCGTTATCACTCCAGATAATTCTAGGCATTCCGAATCGTGGGAGGTACTCTTTAATGAGCACCTTCGCAGTTGTGGTTGCCGTATTGTCTTTAGTGGGGTAAGCCTCAACCCATTCACTAAACGTGCATATAACCACTAGGGCATACTTGAGATTATTACAATGTTCTAACTCAATGAAGTCCATCTGGAGGTCTTCGTAGTGAAATGTAGGTGATGCAAAGTTACTGGATGGTGTGAATTGTGCCTCATGCAAATCATGCAACTTTTCACTAAATGTATAGCAGTCTTGGAAATATTATCATTACACTAAACCGGGGGCAATAGTTTACGAATACCCTTTGCACTGATATAAGCTGGACCATGAGCCATAGTAACCACAAGGAGTCAATATGCGTCAGGTAATATCCATTTCTGCTGTCCAGACAAATCAATCCAACACCCTTTGTCATCTAAACGTGCTGTAGTCTCTTGCCACACTGCTAATTCTTCTATCATGACCTCACTTTGTATCTCTTTCACACTCTCAACCATGTTCTCAAACATGGTGTTCTCAGGAACCCATCTAGCCGGGCCTGCAGCAAACATTCTCTTCATCTTACTCTGAGCCTTTTCCTAGGCTGTCTGATCTGCTAATGCATTCCCTCTACCTACGTCATCTGTCACTTTCTTGTGGGCACTGCACTTTACAATAGTCATTTTCTTAGGAAATGGTAGTGTAGATAAGAATCGTAGTATCAGATGTCCATGTTGTATCTTACTACCATGGGAGGTGAGGAACCCTCTCTCTGCCCACAGACGCCAAAAAGTGTGTGCCACCCCAAATGCATTCTGACTGTCTGTATAAATATTGACTAATCCCTCGCTCAATTCACAAGCTCGTATAAGGGCAGCGAGTTCTGCTGCCTGCGCAGATTGATAGGGGACCCGTGATGTCTCAACTGCTGTACGCAATGTAGTGATGGCATAACCTGTAGTGGTGGTGCCATATGGTAATTTAAAACAAGAGCCATCGACATATAGTTCTCCTTGGGGATCAGATAAGGGAACATCAGTCAAGTCTACCCATCCTTTCGTCTCTTCCTCTGTTTGGAAAATACAGTCTTGTATATCGACTTCATCGTTCTCGGAAGGGAGGGGTAGTAACGTATGTGGATTCAGAGTGGCACATCTTTTAATCGTGATATGCTTAGCAAACAATGTCAATTCATAGCCGGTAAGACGTGCACTGGTGAGGTGCTGTGTCCTTGTTTTATTCAAAAGTGTACCCATAGCTTGGGGTAACATAACTGTGAGCTCAGTATCAATTACGAGTCCAGCCGACTGTCTGATAGAAGTGGCCATAGCCAGACAGACCGCTCGGGAGGGCCCTTGCGACTGGATCGAGCACAGCAGAGAAATAACCACAAGGTCACGCTCTCTATCGCTACATTTTTGATTCAAGAAAAAAGAGCACAACCAGCCATCTTGTGGACGTACAACACAAACGGTTTCCTATAAGCGGGTAGTAAGATAAACAAGGGAACCCCAGTCCTTGAACCTGGGGTGATATAATGTATTAGGCCTTTTGGCATTAATACCATATATGTCCACTTTAATTGAGGCATATTGATCTATTTCTAATGCAAATTTCACGTCTACTTATGACCACATTGGCCACTTAGTAACCAGTGTTCCCTAGCACTGAAGCAGAGCAAAGCGCAGCTTTCAATTGTTCAAAAGATTGCTGACAATCTGGCGTCCAAGGCAAAGGCTCATGAACTGCTTTCATTGTTTTTTTTTGTAAATTCTTTTTATTGAACATCTGAACTGCTTTCATTGTTAATGTATGCAGAGGTTTGATTAGTAAGGAATAATTAGGGATCAACTGCTGGCAGTAGGAAGTGATGCCTACAAAAGCACGCACGTCTTTTTGAGTTTGGGGACAGGGCATTTTATTAATGGTACTGATGCGTTCTGGGGTTAACCTTCTACCCTCCTTCGACAGAAGGTGACCAAAATAGGTGACCTCCTGTTGACAGTATTGAAGCTTCGAAATGGAAACCTTATGACCATGATATGCCCGGTGTAACAACAACCTCACCGTACTATCCTTGCAGCCTTGTTCCGTATCAGAAGTAATCAACACAAATCATCGACATACTACACCAATGCATTACCTGGAGACAGTGAGAGTGAATCCAACTGACCTTTCAATGCTTGACTATAGATGCTAGGATTTTCAGTATAGCCTTGAGGAGCGCAACAGAATCGGAAACCTTTACCAACTAGTGAAAATACGAACAAATACCTGCTGTCTGGATGTATAGGAATACTAAAGAATGCATTTTTAAATCAATAACAGAGAAAAACTTAGCGGTAGGTGGAATTATTGTTAAAAGTGTAGTGCTATCAGGAACAGCTGGGAATTGCGGGACCACAATTTTATTGACCTCGCGCAAATCAATCACAAAATGATTTACATCATTAGTACTATACGGAGAATCTAGAGGTGCCCATTTCAAGATCGGAAGAATAGGACTATTGCATATATAACCTGTAGTCTCTTCAATAACTCCCTTGAATATCAAGTCCTGAACAAAATCAAGAAAAGCTTGTTCTCCTGCCTGTGGTATTTTATACTGAGGAATACTGGGCAATATGGAATTGTCCTTAACCTGTATAGAAACTGGTGGTATATGCAACAAGCCTATATCGGTGTCACCAGTGGCCCATAACATGGGTGGTACTTGATCAAATTCAGGTGGAAGCGGAGCATCCTTAGATAGACATTGTCTGGTACCCCTTTTGGGCTCATGGTAATATAGATGCCATCAGGCAAACAATATATGGTATCATGCAACTTCTTTAGTAGGTCTAAGCCCATCACATTCTCACCACAGTTGGAAGTCAAAAGAAATGGGGAATCCACTGTAAAAGGGCCATCAGTAAGGGCAAGGGGTCGTGAGATGGGACTTACAACCGGTACCACTGAAAAACCCACTGAAACATTAGTATGGCCAGACAGGGGCACCCCAGGGACCAGGTGTCAGAAAATAGAGCTTTTTGTGGCACCTGTATCAACCAAGAACTCCTTAGGAGATCCTTGCAGATCTATCTTGACATAAGGGCCATATTGGTCTACAGGTATGTGAACTGGTCCCGTACCCTGTCCCTGACTGTCCTAGCTGAAAGACATCCCTGTCACGTCACCAGTGTCATCGTCGTCATTTTAGTATTGCCTATCCCTAGTGTTGTTGAAATAATTGTCAGAACGGTCTACAGGGGCAGTAGTTTGTTGCTGCCCTTTGATCCCACGGCCCCTAGTGTTACCTTGATATGCTTGTTGCAGTAATACCTTTACCTTAAGATCCTTATGCTTCTTATCAATTTTGACTTACTCTTCATTATCCCTTTGCTCGTAATATTGTGCCATATTTAAAATCGCAGAGGGGGAAAAGTAGACCAAGTATACTCAGCTGCTTGAAGTTTAGACATTATTTCTGGAAGGAGATTAGAAACAAACCTATCAACAAATAGATGGACTCCTCCCTCTATAGACCTATCCTGCCCACTGTAATCCTGAAACGTCTCTTCAAACCTAGTGAAAAAATCAGAAACACTTGTTTTTCTCCTGCCGACAGGCAGTCAATCTGTCTCAACTAACTTTCTTGGAAGGAATGAGTGTATGCATATATGGTCCCCGCCTCCAAATTGATAAAATCCAGGCAAGAGGGGCAGTGACATATGGGGGTGAAATATGGGGGCATACTGCTGCCCAGAAATTGCAGGTTACGGAGAACAACTTCTTAAGGCAATTGGCAGCTTTACCATCTAGCCCCCCACTCCTCCCACTGAGATTAGACCTGGGCAGACCCATTACAGAGGAGTTGGGACTTACACTCATAACTTTCTGGCGCAAAATATGGAGCACGCCGGAACTATCTAATTATAGAGCTGAGCTTCTAGAGATTTTGCGTCTTGCTAAAGCCGCACAAATCCCATGGCTAAGATATATTAAACAAACATACGAGTCACTAGGAAGACCGGATTTGTGGTTTCATCCAGGAAATGCATGCTGTAGGATCTCACGCAAATCTATCTCCAAGGTTTATTATGAGCATAACTTACGCGTCTTAATCAAGAGTGCACGGAAGGGGTCCTTATCTGAACACTTTCTGGGGTTTAAAGACTCAAATCATCTAGAGCTTGCCTTTGATGATATCGGCCCTTCGAATACAAGGAAGTTCTATATGCAATGGCGATATAGTACTCTCCCCCTCAGGGCGTACACAGACCGCTGGACATATCCCCAGCCTACAGTGCAATGCCCAGCTTGCGCTCATTCCCGAGAGACTGATTTGCATATTATATTCTTTTGTCCAGCTTATCAAAGAGCAAGGAACTACTGGCTTGTCCCACTCCTCAAAAATCTTGGCTTTAGGCAGTATTTCTCAGCATTTAGAATTTTAAAAACAGATTTATCGGCCCCAATTGTATTTGCTGTTGCTAAATTTTTAACAGCAATGTGGTCTAGCCGTAACCGATGTATTAAGCTAAACATAGTTGAATGAATATTTTTGACGATTTTAGATCAATTGTTTTATGATTGATTTTAATTTAATCATGTGTGATATATTTTTTGGACACCTGTTGCACTCTTTTATGGTCCTAGTGACCGAAATAAAGTTGACAAGAAGAAGTATGCATATATATATTATTATGCGACGGGGCAAGGCGAGTAACTCAGCACATGGCTGGTCTCCTGGCTTCCTATCTCGGTCCCAACCCTTAATCACATCCCACGTTCCGCCTAATTCGGCGACATGATCTTGGGTATGTACCTGACGCTAAATATCAACTGGAACTAGTAAACCAAAACACATGATAATACCAGCAAGGGTCATCACAGTGGAAGAGGCAGCCTCTGTAAATTCTTTATAGTAAGCAGTAGGATTTTTCCTAGGGTCAGGCAACGTAGCCTTAGGGGCCAGAACTTCGCTCCTTTTCCATGGAGTATAACCCCATTGTTCCTGAAAACGGGCAGCCACAGCCGGTCTGGTAAACACTCCATGTTGGTCCACCACTTCAGGAATTTCCGGGTGATAAACGGGGTGAACCTCTCACATTGGGAATTGAGTTATTTTAGTGGGACTCTTATCATGCAGTCTAGATCTAGAAGTCAGTAGCGTAAAAACATTCCTATACAGAGAGGCTGGCTCCAAATTATTTATATAAGCGCCATCATTATTATCAAATAGTATTTGGGGTGCTTCCGTTTCGATGTGTGTTCGCCAGAGGTCAATTAGGGTGGAGGACAAATGTTTAAGGGCATGTTGCTGCAGAAAAGGGTCAAAGTCTCGCATTACCTGCCAAATGTCCTCAAGGCTGTATATTGGGTTGCAAACCCACCATATTGCCTGGTCCGCTATTGCTTTCTTCTCCTCATCCGCCACTCCAGATCGCATTAATGAACCTAACCGTTCACTGAATCCGGTCAAATCTCTATCTTCCATACCGCACACTGGCGTGCCGGTAATTTGTGACAATGGAGGATGAATGACTGGAACAGGAGTAACAGGTATTGCTGAGTCAGAGATTATAATGAAAGAGAAGAAGTAGGAGGTACATTAACAGGGGCGGGCGGCGTGACAGCAGTAGAAACTGGTGCACCTTGTGCAGGTTGGTTTTGCTGATGGGGGACAACAGGGTATATGGTGGCGGGGGTTGGACATCTAATAGGGTCTCCATAAAAGTATCCCCGTCCTCCTGAGCCATATAGGACCTATTAATTTGCAACCAAAATCTCCTGTCTGCACATTCTATCCCTGTTTCCTGCTTCTCCTTATCATAAGCCACAACCTTTTGTGTAAGGGTCTGCATACCTCTCTTTCTAGCATCCTTTTCCATTTTTAATCGCCTCTGTTTTGCCTCCTTCTGCCAAGTATGGAGGGAGTAAAACATGGACTGTCTACTGCGTCTTTTAAACAACTGTTCTTGAAGAAATCCCATCTTTTGTTCATCAAAGGAGCCTGTCAAAGGCCACTGTAACTCTGCATTGCCCATGGTATATTTGTGCCATAACGAACTAAACATAATAGTACCATGGCCATGTTTTATACACATATAAAATGTAGGACTGCCCTCTGGAGGTGCAGGCTGGGATTCTGCCAACCGTGCATCTGTAGAACAACAATCACAATACAAACTCTTAATTTTACTAAAACCAGGCATTGCGAAGAAAACAAAAACAAAGTCATTATTTTACCTGGCAAAGTATTTGCTAACACTTTTCACAAAAACAGCTCTTGGACTGAAACAAAACCAATTTACAGTGGTACCACATCCACATAAACGGAAACAGACTCACCTGGTATCAGGCGCACGGATAGAGTAATTCTCCACTGCCGACTCTTCAGACCAAACAGTCAGTTCTCGGGTTCGCCGTTCGGGGCTGGGCAGGCAACCTCCGGTGGGACAAAGGCAGCAGCTGCGAGAAACGTATCTCTTCGTGCAGGGGTCCCCGGGCCTTCAGTCCGACCTGATGGTGTTCTCGTCCTCCTTTCCTTTTGTGGAAAATGGATGGGTCATGCCAAGATGGAGTCCCTGTTCAGGCGCCAAATGAAGGAAGTGACCCGCTTAGGGCCACCAGGGTCACCACAGACCACCTCTCAGCCTTCCATACCGAATGAAGAGTCAGAGAAACAGTGGAGAATATACACCAATAATCATTTATTAGTAAAGTGGTAAATACTTTATTGTATAGTTAATAAAAACCATTACAAAATATAAATATGACAATATGTTAAAACACAAAAAGTTTACACTACTGTGAAGGTAAAAACAGATGTCATTCTGCTGTATGGAATAGCATGTTCCAAATTCAACAATTTGCTAATGTTTTTTGCTTTTTCTCAAAATGTTCAATGAATTTAATTGTCCTGCAAATAAATTGTGGGTCTACTGTACATAAGATTTGTATAACAGCGGACCGACATGTACGTATTCCATGCTCCTTGAACTTGGTTTTCAACCAATTCCGACGTTCCTGTGCGAGAGCCGGGCAAATACAGATTAGGTGGATAAAGTCTTGTTTTGCTGCGCCACATAACCCGCACCCTTCACTTTCTTGGGGCTTCCACTTTGGATGCTCGGCATTAGTTGGCAAATTACCCAACCTTATATTAAGGTATTTGCGTTTAATAAAAGGCGGAAATGCAAGGTCCAAAAAGACGGCCGGCACTAGTTTTTTGTAAGAATGAATTGTCATCCAGGCATGTGACCGGTGGCTAAAAGCTATTTTGTCGTCCAACAATGAGTGTCTGATGGCTGCCTTCCTAACCAACTGTTTGAATGAAGGTACTGGGAGCTTAGTTTCCCAGAGGCCAGCCAAATTTGTTGACTCTATTGACGTTTTAAGATACTTGGCGTGATTTAAGTTTGGATTTTTAGTGATTGTTTCCCACATGGCTCGATAGAGCGTGATCTCTTGATTCATCCAGACATTGTACCAGAATTTTATGGTCTCATACTTTCTCAACAGCACTTGAGATTTCAGGCCGAATTCCAGTCTTACTTGGGCCGGTGATGCGTTATTTGGTAGCGCAAAGACATACTTATAGATTTTCATTTGCACTTTATCCAAAAGTTGTGCACTCTTGCCATGATGCAGTATGCTCCCGTAAGCTATCGTTGGGATGAATTTAGCTTTCATTATCGTTAGCAGAGGCGAAACCAAGGGACCTTTAAGTTCAGTTACTAGGCTCATAAAGGCATGCATTAAGGCCATGCCCTTCTTTTCCATGCTGGTGAATTGTGCCTGGAAATTAAGACACTTGTCCAACAGTATCCCAAGATACTTGTAGCTTCCAACCGCTTCCAGTTTTACGTTTTCTATTAAAAAGGTTGGTGGTGATTTATGGCGTCGGGTTATGACCATGGTTTTTGTTTAGGTGCTATTTATTTCTAGCAAGTTCTGCTTTGTGTAGCGTGTCAACTCCTGCAGAAGGCGTTGCAGGCCTATTCTTGTCTGGCTTAGCAGGACCACATCGTCGGCATAGGATAGGTGTGTTACACGAAGCATGCCCAGCCGTGGAGGATGTGCGTTGATCAGGTCAAGGCTTACTGTTAGGTCGGCCATGAATAGGTTGAAGAGAAGGGGAGCCAACACACAGCCTTGCTTTAATCCGTCAACGGTGTGGATCTTCCTAGTTAGCCTTTGCCCATTGTTGATTTTTACCTGCATCCAGGTGTTACTATACAGGTCGATGATCGGCATTAGGATTGACTCCGGTAGACCCTGCTGCTTCAATTTGGCCCATAGTAAATTCCTATTAACACGGTCGAAGGCCGCCTTAAAATCGACGAAACAGGTATATAGTTCCCGATGGTTATGTAAACTATTCTCGCCAATCAGGCACAGCGCCATTGCATTGGCCATTGTGCCTGTTCCGCGACGAAACCCTGTCTGGTTTAGCGGGATCTTACTGTTCGTGTCCAACCATTGTGCTAAATCAGCTAGTACCAGGGAAGCATAATATTTTGCCTCTGCATCGATCAGGGCAATTAAGCGATAGTTTGTTGGATTTTTGCGGTCTCCGCCTTTATAGATGGGGTTTATGATGGCACCCCTCCAACTTTCCGGGACCCGACCTGAGTTGCTGATTGTCCGGAACAGGAGGTTGAATTTGCATGCCCAGAACTCGGGATACTCTTTATAGATCGCCTGCGGGATGCCATTTGGCCCTGGTGCGCTCTCTTGTTTGCCTTTCTTAATTATAGATGATATTCGTCGATCGTCAACTGACCACATTGATCGGTCCAGGCTCTCCTGGCTGTTGGACATGCCATTAGGACTGAGAGCAGGCTTGCTTTCCTGTACCATATTTTTTGAGGATTCGGATACCGTTGCAGCCATCGTGACCTGATACTCCACTGGCTTTACCGAGAATGTGTCGACTATGTGCTGAGCCCAAACATTTTCAGGGATGCATGTCATGCTTATGGGTTGTGCTGCTTTATTGATGGAGTTGACTTGCATCCAGAACGCCCTGGAGTCTGCTTTTTTTGTGTTATACACCAGTTTAGCCCAAAAGTCATTGGTTTTGTTCCTTTTTTCCATCCATACTAGCTTTTTATATTGTTTCCTTATCAACCGAACTTCTTGCCAGATGCCTTGGTTCGTCCTTGAGCCCTGTATCCGTCTTGTGAGCTTTTGAAGATGTTTCTTCATGGCTAGTGTGGTTGTTGAGAGTTTGGTTTTGGTCGTGGGACTGCTCTGCCTCTTTGTCTTACTGCTGCATCTTGGCAATGTTTCCAAGAAATTAGCCCAGGTTTTTGGACATAAATCCTTCTCTGCCATGACTGTTTGTAGTAAGTTCTTAGCATCCAATGCTATTTGAGGTAATGTGATGCTTGTCCACTGTAACCGCTTCAGGTTAATTGTTGAGAGCTGACCTGGTATGGCTGGAGTATTTGCATACCTGGGGGAACTTAGTTTCATTTCAATGTGTTGCATAGAGTGATCGCTGTCCAGAGAGCTGATTATTTGGAATTTTTTGACTAGGCTCAGCAGAGGCAAAGTTACTAATGTATAATCCAAGATGGAATTTATATTGTGACCTATGTATGTGGGAACAGGGGGTTTATCGTGCATGGATCTTCCATTTATTACCCGTAAACCGAGTCGTTCCAGGTCCCACACCAATTGTTTGCCCACTTTATCTCTCTTCAGGGCCGGTATTACCTCCTGGGATTCGACTTTCCACATTTCATTTGCCACTAAGATGTTATCCTCTTCCTCCGATTGATGTAAAAGATTGGAGTTAAAGTCACCCGTAGCAATAATCTCCCAACTTGGGTGGTCAAGGCGGATGGAAGCTACAACGTTAACAAGACGTTTGAACAGATCTTTTTTTTGCTGTTTTTTTGGGTGGGCATATATGTTAATTAAGACCATTGTTCTTGCCACGCATTTTATTGTACTCTCCAGCATAATAATTTGCATGTCCGTTGCTGATATAGGCATATGCAAGGCGTTTATCTTTAATGCAGTGGATACGTAAATAGATAAACCCCCCCTTGCGCGGCCGTAGCGCTGGGAACGCATCGCGCTTTCATGGAAACATAATCTTCCTGGTATATCAATTGGCTCCATTGACCACGTTTCCTGCAGCGCTATGATGTCGTATTGGTCCCAGGCAGCTGTCTTTGTACTATGGTTTAGGATGTTTTTTGCTCCTGGGATGTTCCAGGAGAGCAATTGTATTCCATTTTCTTCAATTTTACCTGCCTCGCAATAGGTTCAATTACCATTAATGCTCAATAACTGTCTCTGGTGATTGTTAATTGTAATTTCAGCCCCCCTGGCACCGTGTAATATTGAGTGAGTGGTCGGGGTTGTATGGTCTTCTCTTTTCCTACATCTTCTTAGCAGGGGTGACGGGTAGCCCTTTTTTGTTGTTTGTTCTTTCAGAGAAATTCCCCACTCTTCAAATTTATTCACTTCTGTGAGAATGTTTTTTGCTACTTCTAAATTCCTCCAAGTAGCAAGTGTGCCTTCCCTAGGCATGTTGTCTCCCAATGTGACGAATTCAATTGATAGTAGGTCCGCAGATGTTAAGTGGCTTAGGCTTGGGATGGTTGATGTGAGGTGGAGAATGTTCCCTCGATTAAGGTAATCTTGAAAGCCTTGAGGTTCGTAGTTAGGAATGAAAAGTATCTTCCCTGATGTAACTATTTGCGTCTCTGTGGGTGTTTTACTACTGATCTGGGCCTTTTCATTATTAGAAAATTTCTGATCATCATGACCCTTTGCCTTAAGGTGGAGGTATTGCGCTATTTGATTATATGCGTCATTCGAGGTTGGTACTAGTGGCATAAATGTCGTGGCTTTTACCTCCCGGTCTATTCTGTTGGGTCCTGCCTGTTCACGGTGGTACCCACTGGTTGTAGTCACTGGTCCTGGGGGTGGTTCTATCCTTTCCACATTTGCATTCTCTTTTATTGCTTGCATGCCATTGATGCCAGTGTATATCGTGAGTTGCAGTTGGTCATTCATGTGTCTATCTGCCTTTGTTCTTATTTGCCTATGAGTATTTTGGACACTTTTTCCCGGGGTTTGATGGTCAGACGATATGGTGACACTTTTCCCTGCGGTTACATTGGTGCTTGGTAATGTAACACGAATGGCGGGGACGTTTTTTTGATTTTTTTTCGTGTCTTTGAATACAGCCCAATGAGGTCTCTGATTGCTTGCATCATAGCTGTTTGTTTGCTCTGACCTCTTTATGCAGTGGCTTTCATCTTCAAAACTAGTGCGTCCTATTTGATCTGGGGGTGTCTCAGTTTTTAGGGGTTCATCCAGCAGATTATCAGAAGTTTTGTTTGATTGAATAATGACGCTGAGCCCTTGGTCCATGCTACAGCCGGGAATGTTTACGGCGGTTGTTGAGCTCAATCGTTCAATGTTACTAGAGTTCCCTGCTTCTAAGTTTTTTTCGAGGACGACTTCCGCTGTTTGTGACAACTTTTTTGATGTTTTCACTTGTGGTGTAGCCTTGGGGCTCATCCATGGTCGTATTTGACTATCTTCTCGCTCGTTCCAGTTTTTATGTTCCGTTTCTATCTTAAACGATGGATTATGTTTCCCCTCTGTGGCGTTGGAATCAAGTTTTGGTTTCATTTTTACCTGACTAAAAATAGGATAAGTGACCAGCGTCTGTTTATTGGCGAGTGGGCAGTGTTAGAGTCGGGGATCTCTGGTTGGCGCAAGGTTGCCCTTGTGTCAAGCAGGAACCCTCTCCTCCACGTCAGGGCGCAGGATAACCCCTCGCGAATGACCCTTGCTCACCCTCTAGGTGCGTGGCGTGAGCAGCCAAGGCGATTCCTCAGGCGTTGTTGGTTAAGCACTTACAATTGTACACGCAGTAAATACATTAATCCCCCCAGAAACGGACACCAGACTTGGATATATATAAAAAATACGTTTCTTTATGTAAAAATAAGGTATATATATCTCAACAGACTTATCACAAGACCAATAACGTTTTCGCTAGGCCACCAGGTTATACAGCAGGCAAATGTTCTGGGTTCGTTGTTTCAAATGGATACTTTGTAGTCTCTTTACTTGCAGTTCCAGTACTCACAGGGATCGACTCCTGGGAACGGGGAAATAAGGCGTTGCGGGCCCCGAGCCCGATACTGGAACTTCTTTCGTGATGTGGAGAGTCGGCCCAGGTCGGTGCGACTCTCAGCTTGGGAAGTGTTCTTGGGTCCTCAATCAGCAGGTGTGGGCAAGTAGGCAGGCGCGGCCCACGACCCTTTAGCACGGCGGTGCAGGAGGGTCTCCACAGCGGGGGCGGCGCGGCCTGAGATGTCCGAGGATAGCGAAGCGGGGCCACAGGGCACAGTCAGTGCAGCTGGGTGACCCGGCGTAGATCACAGTCGTCGGACGGCTTCCGGCAGGAGGGGTGATAGCGCGGTCAGCGCGCTCCAGTAGCAGGCGGTGACAGGGATGCAGGCGGCCTGGCCCGGGGACAGAGAGCGGCTCGGGACGGAGCGGGGCTCTCACGGGTTGGAGGCAGGCGAGCTTCTGAGTGTCACGGCCCTAGGAGGGGCGATGAGGGGCGCAGTCTCTTTTCCAGCGGGATGCACACACGGCTCGAATTGGAGGACGAGCAAGAAGCACAAAGAACCCACTGTTCCTGGGGTTCAGTTCAGGGGGCAAGCTCAGATCAAGCCCTTGGAGAATGTTCAAGCACAAAGTAGCAAAGTCTTTTCCGTAAGTCTCTTCCTCTCCTCTCTCAGCAAGGCAAGCAGCAGGCCAGCTCCTCCGGCGTCTTCTTCTCCTTCTAGTCGGGCAGAGGTCCTTTGTGGTAAACAGGATTCTGATTTCTTAGGAGCCAGGCTCCTACTTTTATACCATGATTCTTTTGTTCTTTAGCGCCAGGGGGCCTAGGCCTGGCTCAGTCCAGTTCTGGAGCACTTTGTTATGGTGACTCTGCTCTTTCCTTTCAGCAGCAGGGCAGAGACATCAGCCGCCCCACAGGGGGTGGCGCCGGCTTTGTGGTGGCAGAGCACAGGTCTATTCAAGAGTCAAGGTGTACTCCTCCCACCCATCCAGGTGTAATCTCTCTACCCACCACCTGGCAGCCAACCTGTCTCTGGGGACTCCCCCACCCTGCTCCTTACTGTTGCCAGGCAGAACACATACACACAGCAGAGGCGGACTGAGATGGTCAGGTCAGTAAATACTAACTTTCTAAAAGTAGTATTTACAAACCCAGGATATTAAAATAAACTTGACTACAAGAAGTATTTTATTATTCTGAGTTCAGGCATACCAAACTTGACACTCTACCATGCTCTCTGAGTCCACTGGGGTCACAGCGTTGGCGTGATCCCAGCAGCCCGTTCTGGCCTATGGAGAGCAGGTAGCCTTCAATAGTGAAAAACGACAAGGGCTGTAATTCACTACTAAGACATGCCACACACATCAGGGCATGTCCTACCTTATGCTTACAATGCACCCTGCCCTCGGGCCTACCAGAGGGGTGGCTAATATGTAGGTAAGGGAAGGTTTAGGGACTGGCAAGTGGGGGCACTTGCGCAGTCAGCGCGACGGTCCCGGACCGCGCACAGGGTCTGCGGTGGCAGATCCTAGACGTACTTTACAAGGCCGCTTCCGTGGGTGGCGCAACCAGCGCTGCAAGCCCACCAGCAGCATTGGCATTCACAAGCCCTGGCACCCCTGGTGCACTTTACTGGGGACTGACAGTGAATCCAATAACCCAATCATGGACATCAATTTCAGGTACACTTTACTTAGGGAGCACTTGCACTGCGGCACGGATTAGCCGTGGCGCAGTGCCCTGAGCGGACAATACCAGCAAAACAATCGAGGCACACCATCAAAAAGTGGAAGGGAAACTCACGCCAAGGTGCCAGGTCTAACACGTGTCCCCTCCAGCTGAAATGTGGGGAGAACTACCCTTGCCCAGGGGGTTCCTCGTCACTAAGGCGGAAATACCTGGACAGACCGTCAGCGTTGGCGTGATCTGTACCAGGACGGTGTTCCACCGTAAAGTCCATACCCTGTAGGGAGATGGACCACCTCAACAGCTTCGGGTTCTCACCCCTCATCTGTATCAACCATCTGAGGGGCCTGTGGTCCGTCTGAACCCGGAAGTGAGACCCAAACAAGTAGGGTCTTAGCTTCTTCAGCGCCCAGACCACAGCAAATGCTTCTCGCTCAATTGCACTCCACCTACTTTCCCGTGGAAGTAACCTCCTACTGATGAAGGCTACGGGTTGGTCCCAGCCCTCCTCAGTCATCTGTGAGAGAACAGCCCCTACACCATGCTCTAAAGCGTCTGTCTGTACTAGGAATTCCCTGGAGAAGTCAGGGGCCAAGAGCACGGGCGCCGTGCACATGGCAGTCTTCAGGGTGTCGAAAGCTTTCTGACAGGTGTCAGTCCAAATCACGTTCCTGGGCTGCTTCTTCGAAGTCAGCTCTGTCAAGGGGGCAACGATCGTTCCATAGCCCTTGACAAACCTCCTGTAGTACCCAGTGAGCCCCAGGAAGGCCCTCACTGCGGTCTGCGTCTTGGGGGGTTCCCAAGCCAGGATGGTCTCAATTTTGGGTTGCAAGGGTGCCACCTTGCCACTCCCCACTTGGTGTCCCAAGTATACCACGGAACCCTGCCCGATCTGGCACTTGCTTGCCTTGATCGTGAGGCCTGCTCGGCGCAGCGCCATCAACACTTCCCAGAGGTGGCGCAGGTGTTCAGGCCAGGTGGCACTGAACACTGCGATGTCATCCAGGTAGGCGGCACTGAACGCATCCAGCCCAACCAGTACCTGGTTGACCAACCTCTGAAAGGTGGCAGGGGCATTCTTCATCCCAAATGGCATGACTCGGAACTGGAAGTGCCCATCTGGTGTAGAGAATGCTGACCTCTCTTTGGCCCCATCGGTCAAGGCGACCTGCCAGTACCCAGACGTTAAATCAAACGTACTGAGGAACCGGGCAGCCCCCAGCCGATCAATGAGCTCATCAGCTCTGGGGATGGGGTGCGCGTCAGTCTTCGTGACGGAATTGAGTCCTCTGTAGTCCACACAGAACCGGAGTTCAGGTGTGGCTCCCGGCGCAGCAGCTTTGGGGACCAAGACCACGGGGCTGGACCAAGGACTGCTGGAGGACTCAATCACCCCTAGCGCAAGCATTTTGGAGACCTCCTCCTTGATGCAAGCTCTGACCCTGTCAGTTACCCTGTAAGCCTTGTGCTTCACAGGTAAGCTGTCTCCTGTGTCCACATCATGGACGCACCAATCTGTGACACCAGGAACCAGGGAGAATCGGTCGGAAAACTGTCCCAGCAAGTGGCGGCAGTCTTCCTGTTGTTCGGGCGTCAGGGTGGGTGAGAGGTTAACTCCATCCACTGACCCATCTTTCTCAGAGGCCACTAAGAGGTCAGGAAGAGGCTCGGTCTCCTCTTCCATTCCATCATCAGTGGCCAGCAGCATGCCCACTTCGGTCCTCTCTAAGTGGGGCTTAAGGCGGTTAACATGTAGGACCCTCAAAGGGTTCCTGGGAGTCTGCATGTCCACCAAGTAGGTGATAGGACTTTTGCGCTCCACAACCTCAAATGGACCGGTCCACTTATCCTGAAGTGCACACGGCTCCACTGGGGCCAAGACCCACACCTTTTGTCCAGGTTGAAGCTCTACCAGAGTGGCATTCCGGTCGTACCACCGCTTCATCTCCTCCTGGCTGGCTTCCAGATTTGCCTCAGCAAGTTGCCTGAAACGCCGAGTCTGGTTTCGGAAGGCCAGCATGTAACTATATACATTCTGGGGAGGTTTCCTGGGAGATTGCTCCCAGCCTTCCTTTACCAAACTCAGAGGTCCTCTTACCGGGTGACCATACAGAAGCTCAAAGGGGCTGAATCCTAGAGACTTCTGGGGCACCTCTCGGTAAGCGAAGAGCAGGCATGGCAAGAGGACGTCCCACTTACGCCTCATTGGACCGTCCAGGCCCATGATCATGCCTTTGAGGGTTCGGTTGAATCTCTCAACCAACCCATTTCCTTGGGGATGGTAAGGAGTGGTGAACTTGTAAGTTACCCCACACTCCTTCCACAGGGATTTCATATATGTGGATATGAAATTGGTCCCCCTGTCGCTCACCACCTCTAGAGGGAATCCCACTCGGGAGAAAATTCCCATCAGTGCCCGTCCCACCACGGGGGCCGTCACTGTCCTCAGAGGGATGGCTTCAGGGTACCGGGTGGCATGGTCCACCAAGACCAGGATGAACCTGTTGCCCAGGGCTGTCTTGGGATCCAGAGGCCCCACAATGTCAATACCCACTCGTTGGAATGGCGTACCGACCACAGGGAAAGGTTGCAGAGGAGCCTTGTGCTTCCCTCCGCTCTTACCACTTGCCTGGCAAGTCTGACAGGTTCTGCAGTAGGAATCTGAATTCTTGTGCATTTGGGGCCAGTAAAAGTGGGTGACAAGCCTGTCATAGGTCTTGTCCATCCCCAAATGTCCTGCTAACGGCACATCATGAGCCAGCCCCAGTAGGAAGGTTCTGAACTTCTGGGGTACCACCAGCACACGGGCTGACCCAGGTTCAGCAGCCTTAGGCTCGGAATACAGGAGGTCACTCTCCCAGTACACGTAGTGTGTTTTGGCCTGAACACCATTGGCCTGGTCTGCAGCCTGTTGCCGCATACCCACGAGAGAAGGGCATTCTTTCTGCTCCCTGCAGAATTCCTCCCTGGAGGGACCTCCTTCTTGCTGCCAATGGGTCAGCTCAGGCAGATCTCCCAGTTCGGCAATCTGTTCCCCGGTAGGCTCCAGAGCATCCCCCTCAGGGTCTACTTCCTCCTGGGCCGTGGGAACTTCGGGGGCCGGTTTCCCGCGCCTCCTGCGCCTTCTCCCTAAGGCCGGTTCCTGGACCTCTCCCTCAGGCTCCAGGACCCTCTCAACACCCCTACTGGCTGCCATGGACCGGGTGGTCACGCACGCCCAGTCGGGTAGACCCACCATCCTCAGATGCGTGGTCTTCTCCACCTTTTCCCAAGGGGAACTCTCCAGGTCGTTCCCTAGCAGACAATCTACAGGCATGTCAGTTCTCACAGCGACTTGTAGAGTACCAGAGACCTCCCCCCACTCAAAGGGAACTTGAGCCATTGGACAACGACTCTCTACGTTGTCAGCATTGACAACCCTACAGTAGGCATTGGGTACAATCTGCTCTTGAGACACCAGGTGTTGCCTCACCGAGGTCACGCTGGCTCCTGTATCTCTAAGAGCCTCAACCTTCTTTCCATTGATGGTCACCACCTGCCCATATTTCTTAGTGTTAGAGGGTAGGTAGGTTACAGGGACCATCTCACTGTCTCCTAGCGAGACTAGGGTCATCTGCCCGGGACCCCCACCCTCCTGGACTGCTACTTCCTCCCCAAAGTTAACACTAGCTACTTGCCGGGGTGGAGCACCAGTGGGTGCGGTCTTACCAAACAGGCGACACTTAGGATCAGAGGCAATGTGACCCGGATCACCACACTTATAACAATTGAAGGGCCCCTTTGGAACAGGTCTACCTGTCGGGGCCCCGTTCTGCTGCGGGGTTGGGGGAGGCTGAGAACCCTTCTGCGGGTTCCCTTGGGAATTACTTTGGGGGCCTTTTTGGAACCCCTTCTGTTTACCCTTGTCCCCCCCACTCTTCTGCTGGGGACCCTGCCCACCTTTGGCGGAGTCTCCCACTTGACCCTTGTGGACCCTGGTGCTGAGCCAGCGGTCCGCCTCCTCAGCAAGCTTCCTCGGGTTGGACAGCTTGCTATCTATCAGGTGCTGGCGTAGCTCAGGAAAACATTGACTGGACAAGTGCTCCCATGCAATTAAATCAAGCAGCCCTTGATAATCATTCACTTTGCTACCCTTCACCCAACCATCCAGCGCTCTGCAGAAAAAGGTCACATATTCCACATACGTACTCTCAGGGATCTTCTTGGTCTCCCTGAACCTTTGTCGATATAGCTCAGGAGTTAACCCATACCTGGTCATTAAAGCTTCCTTCATATGGGGGTATGAGGTTTGGAGATCTAAGGGTAAATCTAACAGTGTGTCACGCCCTTCAGCAAGGAACCTTCCCCACAACCCCGCTCCCCAGTCTTTCTCAGGGACCCGGTGTGAGGACATGGCCACCTCGTAGGCCCTAAACCACTGCCCTATGTCATCCTTTCTGAAATACTCCTTTACTACATCTTTGGGGATGTACACCTTGGACTCTACCTGCGCTGGTGGAGTGCTGCCACCAGAAGGAGCGGTGTCCAAACTTTTCGCCTTCAGCTCCAACTCCTTCAATCTGATATCATGATCCATTTGGCGTTGTTGTGCCTCCAGGGCCAACTTCTGCTTTTCCATTTCCATTTGTCCTGCCAACTTTGCCATCTCCATTGCATGCGCCCTGTCTGCTGCCCTGTCTGCCAGCTCCTCTGGCGACCGGACTCTGCTGGGTTCCTCAAGGTTGTCGGGTGGAACGATGTCCCCCGCATTCCGTAGGTCTCGTGACTCCTTCCAGGCTCTCAACGCCTTGGTGTACTGGGTCTTCCTCTTGCATCCAGCATGGGGGACTCTGAATTGTACACTGTAGCCTTTCAATTGCTCCATCGTGTAGCCTTCCAGTCTCTCCCAATCCACCTCATCGATTCCAGAAATCACAGAGAGTGCTCTCCCAGCGGAGTGTGAGCCAGGCATGGTCGTAGTAATGGCAGATGTCTCAACAAAGTTCAGAAAATAAAAACCTGTGGCTGCGTTACTTGGTCTGCTCTCACTATCTGGTGATTAATAATTCACTGCATGCAAATTACAAGTGCAAATCCGAAATCCCAACCGCTGCCACCAATGTTAGAGTCGGGGATCTCTGGTTGGCGCAAGGTTGCCCTTGTGTCAAGCAGGAACCCTCTCCTCCACGTCAGGGCGCAGGATAACCCCTCGCGAATGACCCTTGCTCACCCTCTAGGTGCGTGGCGTGAGCAGCCAAGGCGATTCCTCAGGCGTTGTTGGTTAAGCACTTACAATTGTACACGCAGTAAATACATTAATCCCCCCAGAAACGGACACCAGACTTGGATATATATAAAAAATACGTTTCTTTATGTAAAAATAAGGTATATATATCTCAACAGACTTATCACAAGACCAATAACGTTTTCGCTAGGCCACCAGGTTATACAGCAGGCAAATGTTCTGGGTTCGTTGTTTCAAATGGATACTTTGTAGTCTCTTTACTTGCAGTTCCAGTACTCACAGGGATCGACTCCTGGGAACGGGGAAATAAGGCGTTGCGGGCCCCGAGCCCGATACTGGAACTTCTTTCGTGATGTGGAGAGTCGGCCCAGGTCGGTGCGACTCTCAGCTTGGGAAGTGTTCTTGGGTCCTCAATCAGCAGGTGTGGGCAAGTAGGCAGGCGCGGCCCACGACCCTTTAGCACGGCGGTGCAGGAGGGTCTCCACAGCGGGGGCGGCGCGGCCTGAGATGTCCGAGGATAGCGAAGCGGGGCCACAGGGCACAGTCAGTGCAGCTGGGTGACCCGGCGTAGATCACAGTCGTCGGACGGCTTCCGGCAGGAGGGGTGATAGCGCGGTCAGCGCGCTCCAGTAGCAGGCGGTGACAGGGATGCAGGCGGCCTGGCCCGGGGACAGAGAGCGGCTCGGGACGGAGCGGGGCTCTCACGGGTTGGAGGCAGGCGAGCTTCTGAGTGTCACGGCCCTAGGAGGGGCGATGAGGGGCGCAGTCTCTTTTCCAGCGGGATGCACACACGGCTCGAATTGGAGGACGAGCAAGAAGCACAAAGAACCCACTGTTCCTGGGGTTCAGTTCAGGGGGCAAGCTCAGATCAAGCCCTTGGAGAATGTTCAAGCACAAAGTAGCAAAGTCTTTTCCGTAAGTCTCTTCCTCTCCTCTCTCAGCAAGGCAAGCAGCAGGCCAGCTCCTCCGGCGTCTTCTTCTCCTTCTAGTCGGGCAGAGGTCCTTTGTGGTAAACAGGATTCTGATTTCTTAGGAGCCAGGCTCCTACTTTTATACCATGATTCTTTTGTTCTTTAGCGCCAGGGGGCCTAGGCCTGGCTCAGTCCAGTTCTGGAGCACTT
Organism: Triturus cristatus; assembly: GCF_964204655.1. Taxonomy (NCBI): domain Eukaryota; kingdom Metazoa; phylum Chordata; class Amphibia; order Caudata; family Salamandridae; genus Triturus; species Triturus cristatus. The sequence goes on from NC_140582.1 coordinate 15,559,650, forward strand.
TGTTATGGTGACTCTGCTCTTTCCTTTCAGCAGCAGGGCAGAGACATCAGCCGCCCCACAGGGGGTGGCGCCGGCTTTGTGGTGGCAGAGCACAGGTCTATTCAAGAGTCAAGGTGTACTCCTCCCACCCATCCAGGTGTAATCTCTCTACCCACCACCTGGCAGCCAACCTGTCTCTGGGGACTCCCCCACCCTGCTCCTTACTGTTGCCAGGCAGAACACATACACACAGCAGAGGCGGACTGAGATGGTCAGGTCAGTAAATACTAACTTTCTAAAAGTAGTATTTACAAACCCAGGATATTAAAATAAACTTGACTACAAGAAGTATTTTATTATTCTGAGTTCAGGCATACCAAACTTGACACTCTACCATGCTCTCTGAGTCCACTGGGGTCACAGCGTTGGCGTGATCCCAGCAGCCCGTTCTGGCCTATGGAGAGCAGGTAGCCTTCAATAGTGAAAAACGACAAGGGCTGTAATTCACTACTAAGACATGCCACACACATCAGGGCATGTCCTACCTTATGCTTACAATGCACCCTGCCCTCGGGCCTACCAGAGGGGTGGCTAATATGTAGGTAAGGGAAGGTTTAGGGACTGGCAAGTGGGGGCACTTGCGCAGTCAGCGCGACGGTCCCGGACCGCGCACAGGGTCTGCGGTGGCAGATCCTAGACGTACTTTACAAGGCCGCTTCCGTGGGTGGCGCAACCAGCGCTGCAAGCCCACCAGCAGCATTAGCATTCACAAGCCCTGGCACCCCTGGTGCACTTTACTGGGGACTGACAGTGAATCCAATAACCCAATCATGGACATCAATTTCAGGTACACTTTACTTAGGGAGCACTTGCACTGCGGCACGGATTAGCCGTGGCGCAGTGCCCTGAGCGGACAATACCAGCAAAACAATCGAGGCACACCATCAAAAAGTGGAAGGGAAACTCACGCCAAGGTGCCAGGTCTAACAGGCAGTTTAACAGCTGATTTCTGTTTTTCCTTGCCCGTTTTTTTTGGCTCTTAGTTAGATGTTTCTGGTCATTTTGATATTTCGCCCCATCTCGGCTAGATGATTCTGATCCTAGTAGTTTGTGACCGTTGTTTTGTACATTGGGAGATATTGCGCCAGTTGTTTTCGGTTCCTCTATTTTATCATCCGGTTTCATTGGCAACTTGTGCTGTGGGGTTTGTGCCACTATTATTTGCCTTACTGGTTCATTTGGTTGGTCTGGGTGTTCGTTTTGTATGCTCTTGGAATTCTCAAAAGAGATGAGATCACATCCAGTTAGTGTGTTGTTGTCACAGTGATTGGCGTATTTGCATTCCTACAGGATATCTTTAAGTATTGATGGCAAATTCTTTAATTTATCCAATATTGGATGGCAGGGACAAGACTGGGATCGTACCCACGGTCCGGTCTGTTCTTTGATGATGTCAAAAATGCTGGCCATGTCGTCTAGCTTTTTATTTATGTTGGCGATGTATTCCGCCATTGTACTCATAAGGTGTATCTGGATGTCGAGTTTATCCGACTGCATGTTGAGGGTTTTAATAGAGGTTTCCAATATGCACCCTAGTGCGCTGTGCAATGTGATTATGGATTCCAAATTATCACTGATGTCGTTTCCTCTTTTTTGCCGATGTCGGTCTCCTTCATTGCAGCCTGATTGGTGTCCAGGCAGAGATTGCTTTATGGATGTTAAATCATTACGTTGCACTTTGGTTTTTTGTCTTGTTTCGCGACATGTTTCGGGATTTTTTATTGTTACCACGTCTAGGGCAGGTGAAACACTTGAGATCTCTATGATTGAGGGTTCTGTTTGAGCACCAATGTGAGTCACGTGTGGTGAGTCTGTCAGTATGATAATGTCCACCTCTTGGTTCGTTCCACTGGATGTATCGACTATGTTTTTTCTTAGCAACTCATGGGATGAAGAAGTTTTTATACCCCGGCCGGTTGCCGTTGCACCTTGATTCATCCTTTCGGTATTGATTACTTTGTTGTTTTTTTTTTGTCCCTCTGAGTTCCTTTCGGTTATTTCCTGGGGCTCATTTTCGGAAGTGATTGATTTAATACGGATTTTCGATCCCTCCTGGGTACTTTCAATTATAAGATTGTCCGTGCAAATTTCTTGTGTCATGGTACTTCCTTTATTATGGCTAGGTACTTGGGGCACCCAACAGAGGTTTAAGTCCTTTATCTTTGTCCTCTCTATAGATTTAATCAATACTGGGCTCATGCGTTGGTCCAGTCTAGGGGTTGAGTGGCTATATGGAGGCATCTTGTGTGCCAATTCGTACATACTTGTGTTTGGATTGTAGGAAACTTCATTGCTTTGTTGGGCCAAGTGGCTTCCCGTTATTAATTGCTCTGGGTATGTGGCATTTGTTGATAATACTGGTGTTGATATAATTTTGTCACCTTTATACTCTTCATTGTTAGGGGAACAACTTATTATGTATCCTTCATGCTGGCAGTCTGTGTTCTTAATTGATCCTGTGAAAGTTGTTGATGATTTCTCCTGTCCTTGCCCTTGAGTAATGTCGTGTTTTTTGTTGTCCTTTTTAATATCCTTGTGCACCTGGGCTTGAAACTGAAAAATGTTTTTCACAAGAGTGGCATTCGTGCGCTTGTGTGTCTCTTCTGTTCCATTTTCCTTATCGTCATTCGTGTTTTGGGCATTTCGAGGAGTCCATATTGCAGTTGATCCTACTGGCCTTATTTCAATTTTTTTAGGTGACATTGGTTTTTGTAATCCTGTTGGCGTATTTGCCATTGCGTATACTGCCGTTGCTGGGTCTTTCAAAAAGGCGAATCTGCCGGTGTGGTTCATGCTACTAAAAATTGGATATACCGGCGGGATTAGTAATGCAGGTGGGCTTCCCTTAGCTGAGCTAGCGGGTGATTTGGTTTTGGCTTTAGCTTTTGTCCTTGCATTCTTAGGTGGGTTTGTTCGTGTTCTCCCCGACCTCATTCCCTTTTTTTTTTTTTTTTTTTTTTGTTTTCCCCTGCTGTCTCCGCTCTGCTTCTCGCTCCACCTCCCAAGCCTGCCTGTACCCTCAATCGGAACAGCTACCGTCAGGGGGATTGCGAGATAGCAAGATACTATTGCGGTGTGTGGCCAAAAGTCTGGTCTCACTCTGTTGGCGGAAAACGGGTAGGCACTTATAGGGGGTCTTTATAGAACATTTTTTTATTTTTTTATTTTTATTATTGCAGTTATCGCCACTTGCGCCTATGGCGCCAAGGAAAAAAACACGGATATCTAACACCTCTCACCTTGTGTCCTATGGGCACTAATGCTGCCGCTGCGTGGTACTGACGTGAACCACCATCTGCTACCCCCTTTCTTGTGTCCGGGAGTTCCTTAGTGCCAACAACTCTGCCAGGGTTAGTTTCACTGCAGGGTATGACGACTATCAGCAAATCCCGGACTGGATCATCCAAAACGCCTCTTTTGCACTTGACTCTCCTTAGTCCTCGGACCTCAGCAGGATAACAGCCAGAAAATCCGCCTGCTTATGGGAGGGGCGGGAGCACCTCCTTATCTCAAGAGCTCCACTCCGCTCCCCTCTCCTCCCCTCACCAAGCTGCCTGGCTCTATCTCCAACTCCGGCTCACTGGTTTCGCTCCTCCTCCACGGAGCCCTCAGGACCGGCACTCTGCAATCCAAAGGCTACGCCAAAGGCGCGCAGCGTGAGCAGTGTGAGCAGACACAGTGCACAGTGCGGTAGCACTCAAAACGTTCAAAACGCGGTTCTTCCGCGCGGCCGCAAACTCAGCTTCTCGGCCTCGCAACGCTGTTATGGTGCCACACCGCTCCGCAGCTCCGCTCTGCTGCTCTGCTGCTGCTTGGCTCACGCTCGTATCCGGGGCACAGCGAAAACACGGCACGGACCTCACGGACCTCAGTGGATGAATCTGATTGCACTTATTTATTGCATTTATTAGTAGATGCTCAGAGCGGGGCTCCGTCTGTACACTCTCGTAAGAGTACTACAGAGGGAACTGAGGAACAGCAAGCATAAAGATACATTATGTACATTGCATGGTTAGCTAACGACACCCCCACAGTGACATTTTCCAAACAGATGTGACCGGACAGCGAAAGACAAAAAAAAGGTTTCTACTCTCATATCTTGCACAGTTCAGTACACTCTCAATGCCGTTCCATCCCGTCCTGCGCTCAAACTACCAGACAGAGGGGAGAGGTTCTTTATCTAGTGAAAACTTTGTAATGGCACAAGCGGTTCTTCGTTACAGAAACGAAACTTAGCAAAGGATATTTTTCAGAACAGGGAAGGATTTGTTTCGGCCAGACAGGGGCGCCCCAGGGACCAGGTGTCAGAAAATAGAGCTTTTTGTGGCACCTGTATCAACCAAGAACTCCTTAGGTGGAAGAAAAAGGTTTGGAAATGACTCTACAGAGAGGGCCAACCCCAGCAATGAGTTTAACAAAACTTCAGTATGATGCAATGACACTAGCAGATAGCATAAATGATTATTCGCTGCTAATATGCTTTTGGTGAATTTACAACGAAGTGAGGTATCTTGGAATGCATGTAGTACATTAGTTTAAACACCAGATGTCCCAATGGCTACAGGTCTCCATGACCTAATGCTAATCTCTGTCCGTTTACCTGACCCAGGTTTGGCATTAAGTTCACAGTTCATGTTTTATTAGTTGCCCCCCTTTTTACTCATCTCCTTTTGCTGTCTAGCCTAGCACCAGCAGTCTGCTTAGAGGGGACAGTTTTACCACCTGACTTTTTTGAAGGGAAACAATTGTTGCACTGTTTTATGGTGTTGGATTTTGGACTATCACCATCACAAATGATTTTTTGCCAGATTGTCTCCATGAGTGTTAAAGGTTGTGGCAGTGTTGCTCCACCTGTACTTCGAAAGTTCTGTGGGGTGCACTTTGAGCCCCAATGCCTGCCTCATCTCACAGTTATTCCAAATCTCATGAGTGGGGAAATAATTTAACACACTCAAGGATCATACTCCTTGCTTGACCCTGGTCTTTTGTAGCGGTTTAACAGTGTGGAGCTAGTATGCAATCTGGGTTAGATTGGCCTATAGAGCAATCGGGCAGTGCTCAATGAGCTAGTCTGCCAGATCACTGTGTGGGCTGTTTTTTAGCTGTTTGTGAGCCAATTTTATGGTCCGTGGGCTGGGTTTAACTGTTGATTTCCCTTCTATTACCACACGCTTTGCCTGCAGCAAACACAAATACATGCAGTCTCCCTTACCTTGCTAAATACCCATACATGTGTCTTTACAAGTTCAAAACTAGCCTGATTTGCAAATGTGGGCCACTTTTTTAGCTATTTGGTTTGTTAATAGCTGTTATTTTGCTGCCCGGGCCTATTTTTTGTCCCAATTCAACCTTGTATGTCAAAAAAGTAACTGGCAACTGATAGATTTCACTTAATTAAAATTAACAGACTGCAGGTAAAAATCAATTGTTGACTTACCATTTAACAGGTGCTGATCATAGGGGCCGCTCAGTATGGGTCCGCACTCTTGAATCTGTTGTCTGCTAATTTCCGCAACCCTGTGTGACTTTTCAAAATGACCTCGAAAAACTTTTTGCATTGTATAGCTACATACTAGTTTCTGTTAGTTCCACAGTAAAAAAATGTATCACAATGGTTTAGTGCTCAGCGTGGTAGAAGCATCAAGGGGAGACCTGTAGTACCTACACTGGACAATTATTATCTGGAAAAACAGTTTTTAAAGATGACAAAAAGATGTGGACCTGCTTATTAGTAACTGCAAGAATACTATCGCGACTGACCGGCACTTGAAATGGCTCAACATCCCTGATAGATGGTATTGACTACGGGACTCAATACTGTCAACTGCACTTTCTCTTGGAATAAATGGGCAAGCTCATCAGAATGCCCTTGAAAAGAAGGAATAAAGGTGGAAGCACAACTAAGGCTGGCTAAGTCCTGAATCACTTGAGGCAATATCTCCTTCGTATTGGTAGCCCGCACAATCTTTCCATTAAAGAAGGCCTATGTGTCTAGGGCGAGGTCAACCTATTCTTCTTCCAGTGTTACCTTCAGACAGTCTGGGCCCGATTCACAAAGGGACTTATGAGTCGTAAAGTTACGGGTGCGGAGTCTCTACACTTGTGGCAGAATCTCTGCACTCAGGCGGAATCTCTGCATTGTAGTTCCCAGTGTGGTGATTCTGCCATGAGTGCGGAGAATACACACTTGTAACATTTGCAAGTCTTAAGTCCCACTTGTGAGTAAGTTACATGTGTACATTTAATCTTACACTTTTGAGAAACTTTACCACTTTTATGAATTCACCATTTCAGAGTGTAAAGCTAGTGTACTCTGCTCTAGTGTAGACTTATATGCTTCCACTTCTTGAAACAGAGGGTGAAGCCAAATTTGCGAGTGTAAGTTACTATTGCCGGAAAGGAAAAGTAGTAAGCCCAGCACCATACATGACCAATCACTGATACTGCAACACCTCCCATAAAAAATAATGGAAACAGGGATTTAAATAGAACCCCATAGGAAATGATGTCTAATCAAAATAATGTATTTCTTCTTATACAGAACACATTATTTTAATGTAAAAAATTGTTAACATAATTAAAATAATAAATATCATTTTATGATGTAGTGTAATAAACTTTGTTAGATTTAAAAATAAATGTAACTTTATTGAAAAAATAATTTTTAATATGTAATGAATAAATATAAACATTTCACTTTGAGTGGGATACATGTTTTACCAAAACCTAAAAACATTATGTTGATTTAATTTAAATTAATTACAAATTTAATTCAAAATTTAGTTAACAGTGCTGTAGTATTTTTCAATTTTGTTCTACATTTAAATTAAATATATAACATTAATGTATATTAAGAAGTTTATTAAACTTGGAAACAATTGGTAAAAATATTTTTATGTTATATATTAAGTAAGGTAATGTTCTAAATTTAATTTAAATGTACAGCAGAGCAAAAAAGCTACTGCTCTGTTAACTTAATTTAAGTTTAAAATGTAAATATTTTGAATACATTAAATTAATTTGTTTTCTGAAATGAAAATCTCACTTAAAGTAGAACATTTATATTTTTTGTTATGTATTAAAAATTATTATATGTGATGAATGTAATTAATTCAAAGTAATTTCATTGTATTTTAATTAAAATTAACGTTACATTAAGTTTTTTGATTAAAAACATGATTAAACCTTTTTAAAATAAAAAATGAATCTGTTTTATTTTTAGATTAAATTACATTTAGTTATATTTTTACTTAGTTTAAAAAATATAATTTAATGTAACATTATTTCCTAGGGGATTTATTTAAGTCATTACCTCCATTGTTTTCTATGGGGGGGTATTGCAGTAGCATGGTTGGCCATGTGTGTTGCTGGACTTACTTCAGCTCTGCGCTGGAGTACATTAACTTCTGTTTGTGGCTCATTTTCACTGCAGTAACTTTTGAAGTAAAGTTTGTGAATAGCAATCGGTTACTCTTTTTTGGGTGGGAGTGTGTCCCCTCTAAACCCCTCCCTAAACCTCTCCTTAATTCTGCCTTACTCCTGTCGGGTTGCCTCCCCGGCGGCCGCACGGGCCTTCCCGCACGCAGCCTCACTAGCTGTCCCGCCTGCGGCCTCCAGTACACACCCCGCTGGCCGCGCACCGTGCGCGCACCCTAACGTGCGCGAGCGTATTTCTGATTGGTGGTTACATGTAACCACCAATCAGAAATACGCTCGCGCACGTTAGGGTGCGCGCACGGTGCGCGGCTATAGATATTTATGTGCTTTAACTGCAATTTTCTCAGGAAATACTGAACAGATTGACTCCATACATGCAAAAGGCACATGCCTGACCTGAGGATTACCTCTCTGCCAAATTTCAAGTAATTCTGTTCAGCCGTTCGGGCTGTACCTTCGACTAAAGGTCCTATGGGAAAATGCATGGGGAAAACGCGTTTTGGGACCCCCCTTTTTTCTCGGCCCCCACTTGACGAATCACCCCGAGACTTTCAGGGTAGGAGCTGAGCGGAGCGCCCCATTAGTTTTGAAAATTTCGCGAGGATTCGTCAACCGGCGCCAAAGTTATTCAAAATAGAATTTTCAGATTTCCTATGGAAACACGGTCCTAACTATAACTATCTACTGGCGACCGCCAGTAGATATTATATATATATATATATATATATATATATATATATATATATATATATATATATATATATAGATAGATAGATAGATAGATAGATAGATAGATAGATAGATATATAGCGTAACGGCCTTTGGTGAGATACATAGTTGCACTGCTACCCTTGGCCGTGGGGAGGAGCACCATCTCTGTCTAAGACTAAAAGCATTGTCGAAGACTGGAAAGGCTTGTGAGGGGAACAATTTATTTCTGTGAAGCACACTCTTCCAAGGTGAACACATGGACGCAAACCAGACTTTCTCTCCTACTAAAGGATTCATTGAAGCTGCAACTAACAGGGGAACTGAGCCTACTAAAGGTTATAATTTTATGCACCTGGTTTGGACCACAATTACCAGCATGCTGCTGGTTGTCTAGCAATGTGCCATGCACACTGAGGACGGTCTTACCGTCAATAAATGGATGGAAGAAACACGTGGTGAGTTTTCATTTCCTTCTGTGCACAGTCCATGATTAAGAGGCGTACTAGCCTTGAAACGCGTCGGACATGGCAAAATAATAATGAGAGTCAGGAATGCGAGCGTCAGCAAGGCAGCATAACCGGATGGTGGGGAGAGCGTCGAGTGCCCTCTCAGAACGTAAGGGACTTTGGTGAGATACATAGTTGCACGGCTACCCTTGGCCGTGGGGAGGAGCACCATCTCCGTCTAAGACTGAAAGCATTGTCGAAGACTGGAAAGGCTTGTGAGGGGAACGATTCCTTTCTGTGAAGCATGCTCTTCCAAGGTGAACACATGCACGCAAACCTGACTTTCTCTCCTACTAAATGATTAATTGAAGCTGCAACTAACAGGGGAACTGAGCCTACTAAAGGTTATAATTGTATTCACCTCGTTTGGACCGCAATTACCAGCATGCTGCTGGTTGTCTAGCAATGTTCCATGCCCACTGAGGGCGTTCTTACCGTCAATACATGGATGGAAGAAACACGTGGTGAGTTTTCATTACCCTCTGTGCACAGTCCATGATTAAGAGGCGTACTAGCCTTGAAACGCGTCGGACATGGCAGAATAATAATGAGAGTCAGGAATGCGAGCATCAGCAAGGCAACATAACCGGATGGTGGGGGAGAGCGTTGAGTGCCCTCTCAGAGCGTAAGGGCCTTTGGTGATATATATATATATATATATATTCACTGAAAAAAACATAGGTTTCAGGGACTTTATAGTTAGTTGGACATTTCACTCATACAAAACCATAGAAATTCCGCCGTTATAGTTAGTTGAGCAAACTATAACTCGCGCCCCCGCAATGCACTGCTGATGACGTCACATATTACATCATTCATGACATGGTCAGTGACATAGCTGATGACATCGCTGATGACATCATCCAGTGAATGTGTTTTTCTTTCAAATTTAAATATGTATTATATAAATACCAAGCTGTATTGAAGAATGAATGGATGTGTAAGTGTCTGAATGGAGGATTTAGTAGGTGTGTGACTCACTGTTTAAGTGAGTGATTAAATGTGTCTTACTGAATACATGGGTTAGTGACTAAACTGTGTGAATATCTGTATCAGTCTGTCTGTTGTTGTATAACCTGCTGCATCAGTTGGTCAGTAGCTCTACGGGTGTCTATATGGGTTATTGATTAGTTGCCTGAGTAATTGTATGGGAGACTGAGTGTGTGTGTGGTTGGGTGGGGGGTGTGTGACTCTGTGCATAGATGTGTGAGTGGTTGATTGTCTAGGTGTATGACTTTAAGAGTGCATGTGGAAACAGTTCTATGGGTGAGTGAGTATGTGTATGGATGTGTTGGTGAGTGACTGGATGTCTCAGTGGTAGATGTTCAAGTAAGTACTAAAGTAAAAGGCAGTGTATGTGAGAGTTGGAGTATATAAATGTCTATATGTGAGAGTCAGTGATTGTGGGAATGACCGTATGGATGAGTGTATACTTGTATTAGTGATTATATAAGAGAGTAAGTATGCGTTAGTGTCTGTATGAATAAATGAGGTGGTGTGTGTATAACTGTGTAGGTGAGTAAATGGAACTGTGATTGATTCTTTGCATGACTGACTAGGATAAGTGCATGACTGAATAGGATGAGTGGTGGTGTGTGAGTGTCTGTATAGGTGTATAAGTGCATATGATGGTGTTGTATTGATCAGTGACTACATGTATGAATGGTTATATGGATGAATGAGTGCATGTGTCTGGAGACCTAGTAATTAGTGAGTGCGTTTGTAGTAACTGGTATTGGTGTGTCGATGGTTTTGAAAATGATAGTCTGTATTTTACAGGGGGTGTATCAAAGGTTATATTAGGGTGTGAGGAGGTGCCTCAGATTGTCACGTGGATGATGTCATCAGTGATGTCATTTGAGATGTCATCAGTGATATCACTGACCATGTCATGAATTATGTAATATGTGACGTCATCAGCAGTGCATTGCAGGGACGCGAGTTATAGTTAGCTCAACTAACTATAACGGCGGAATTTCTATGGTTTTGTATGAGTGAAATGTCCAACTAACTATAACGTCCCTGAAACCTATGGTTTTTTAGTGAATTTCAAAGGTTTTTTAAATGCTAATTTGTAACTATATCGTCCCTGAAACCTATTGTTTTGTCAGTGAATTTCAAAGGTTTTTTTAAATGCTAATTTCTAATTATTTTCTTCTTTAAACCTATAGTTTTTTCAGTGATTTAAAATTATCACTTCAGCCAGTATCCCCAGTTTTCCAGCAATAGCTTCCACAAAAAAAAATTCATCACAAATGAAAACAACAGTAGACGTCCCCGTGCAAAAATTACCACAAAAGCACCAGTTCCCGATATTTTCAACGAGCAGCCAAATCTCGGGTGCGATCCAAAAACAGAGAATAAGCCACGTTTGCAGTAGGTATCTAACATCTGCATTTTACGATGTAAACCAGGACTACCTACAATGTGAAGGGGATTGCAGCCCAGAATCACATCTGAAGCGCAACATATGTCATAGAGTTACTAATCACGCAGCTCAAACACCCATGAAAGCCAGAACACTCACTGCCACCAGCCTCAGGAAGTCCCACCCGTACCACCCCCCTCCCTACTACCACCGAGGCAGCGCAAAACAGGACAACGGACCTTCCAAAAACGACATGGTCCATCAGCCACACAATACTTGAATGTTGGCAGATACGACAAGCAAATATGTGTGAAGGACCAACTCATCCATCAATAATAATAATGCACACAATACGAAGTGTAGCAGTGATGTGCTGGACAGGCCTCGCTATACAGATCATAAACCTCTCCATCTGTACATATACTGCTGGTGCCTGTAGTGTTGTGCATAATAGACGCAACCATGTTACCTCAGGCAATGGGGAAGATCTTGGACATGTAGCTGTGTTGTCGTGTCCTGGAAGCGAAAACGCAGTGGGCTGGTCCAACGTACACCACTCCAGCGTAGGAGTATGAATAAATAAGCCGGGGCTCTGGGTGTGGTTCACTTGTGAACTGTGAAGACCAACGAGTCTGCCAGAGCGGCGGGCCTCACCCTGCCACGTGGCTGGCGCCATGGCCGTGGGTCTCCTCGACACAGGCCCCCTGCGAACCCAGCGGCACAGCACCACAGACTTATGTCTGTACAATCTACTGCCTTCGATCTACACTGCGGACAGCAGGCATCACAATTCAGATGGAGTAACGATTGCAGATGACGCAGTCCAGTATGCAAGATACATTGCTCCCAGTTCGGTCCTCTTGGTCCATGCATCATCGCAGGGTGCGCACACGCTGAGTGCTTCAGGTGTCACTAACTCAGTGCACCACAAGTCATCGCCACGTGGCCTTATTAAGGCAGAACTCAAAAGATATTGGTCCGAGTGCGGCCCCCCGGACCACGCATCATTGCAGGATACATACACGCTGAGCGCCAAAGTTACTACTAACTCAGTGCACCATAAGTCATCGCCACGTGGCCTTATTGGGGCAGAATTCAATAGACAAAAGACATTGCTCCGAGTGCAGCCCCCCCGGACCACGCATCATCGCAGGGTACGTACACGCTGAGCGCCAAAGTTACTACTAACTCAGTGCACCATAAGTCATCGCCACGTGGCCTTATTGAGGCAGAATTCGATAGACAAAAGACATTGGTCCGAGGGCAGCCCCCCTGGACTACGCATCATTGCAGGGTACATACACGCTGAGTGCCAAAGGTACTACTAACTCAGTGCACCATAAGTCATCACAAGGAAGAGTGAACAGTTTTATGTCCGCAGTGAGGCATACTAGCACTCGAAAATCACCCAAAAATACTTATAATATAAAAAGAACAGCAGAATCGAAGTACATTAATGATTACAATCCGGTGATTTTGAAGATGTGGAATGCAAATATAGACATACAATATGTTGCAGATAACTCAATTGCTGTTTCTCGCTACGTCACGTCATATATTACCAAGTCTGAAAAGACAGAATTGAAAGAAATGTGGGAAGAAATTTCACAGCAGAAGACACTTAGCAAGAAATTGTACAGCTTCAGCTTGAAGATGCTTTCACATCCAGAAATTAAATCGTATGAATGTTCAGATCGATTGACATCTGCAAGTTTATATTCAAAGTCAAGAGGAATCATCTGCATAAGTCTAGGTCTTGCTGCAACACGAAATTGTGTTTTGAAATCTGTACAAGAAATGTAATACTTGGCACTGAATGAACCGGAAAGTACAGATATTCTGAAAACAAATATGTTGGATACGTAGTATCCAAAAAGAAGTCCACACCTGGAAAACATCTGTCTATATGAAATACTGCAACATTATAGTTTTTAAAAAAATGTTAAGGAAAATATGCTGTAATTGGATCTGACGGATGTTTTTAAAGCATGCCAAAGGAAATCTGATTAATTATAGGAAACTAAGTTGCGATACTCCAGATAAAAGAGTTTTTCTATTTAGCTCTTCTACAACTCTTCAAACCTTGGCGGACTGAAATGGAATCACTTGGAGATTGGGACTACTATGAAGATTCTTTCAATGCATGTAAAGATAGCATTGAATGTACAATTTTTCCAAATTATCTCCAAATGTTGAACAAAGAAATTAATCAAGAAAGTACTATTGCAGCTGAAATAGCTAGAGATAGTTATCAAGATAGTCAGAGAATTTCCTGCTTATCTGGTTGTGGAAGCTCGTTTTAACCCCTTCAGCGCGGCGCGGATTTCCACGCCACGCTGAAGGTTCTGTGCGCGGGCGGGGCCATGACGGAGCGGTTCCGTCATGCGCACAGCGCAACCGACGTGCATGACGGAACCGCTCCGTCATGCGCGTCGAAGGGGTTAAGTTACGTACTGTGTAATGTATTTGTAAATATTGTTACAATAAATTAGAACAAAACAAAATGCCAGCTAGAGCTGTCCATAATGACTTAGAATTAGTTGCTATACCTCCTAAACTTACAGATTTAAATACATATAAGGCCATCCTTATACAATCTGTGCACCCTTTTCAGGATATAATTCGTATGCAGCCTAAAACAGGTAAGCTGCCTTCAACAGATCCATAAAGAGGTTTAAAAGGAAGAGTTGTGTATTTACCTTTAGATTTTAAGAAAAATGTTGAAACTGTTAGTGTAGAAAGAGACGATACTGAACCTGTAGTCATTCTTGTTAATGGTGTACCCACAAAGAGCCGGAAAATATGGCAAGAGTTAGTACATGTTACGAAAGTCCAAAAGGCTACATTATATCCGGTGCTACGAAGTGGAAACAATCTCTGAGTGCTGTTGCTGTTGCACTTACCTGCTGTGCATCCTGATCCTTGGGGCAGCCTTCCCTGTTGACGCCTGAATCTCCCTCCCGCCGTCGCCGGACAAACGCGACCGCTGTGTGGGGGGAGACGCTTGGGAAACTACATCTCCCATGATCCTTGGCACCCCGGAAGTGCCGCATTTTCGCGCCCGAAGGCGCTACAAAACTGACGCTGCCCTTGGCAGAGCGGGGCCCGGTGCTACGAAGTGGAAACAATCTCTGAGTGCTGTTGCTGTTGCACTTACCTGCTGTGCATCCTGATCCTTGGGGCAGCCTTCCCTGTTGACGCCTGAATCTCCCTCCCGCCGTCGCCGGACAAACGCGACCGCTGTGTGGGGGGAGACGCTTGGGAAACTACATCTCCCATGATCCTTGGCACCCCGGAAGTGCCGCATTTTCGCGCCCGAAGGCGCTACAAAACTGACGCTGCCCTCCGCCTCGCGGGACGCGCGCGGGCGGCGCCGGGCTAAGCCCGGGCAAAGGGCGGGCCCTCTGTGGCCCTCAGTGGACGGAAGAGGCTGGGCTGGGCCATCCCCCCTGAGTCTACATACGAAACAGGTAACTACTTCAAGCATGGGTAAACGTACTACGAAAACTACATGCACTGTTACTACCGCCCCTGTTGATTCGCCCACATCAATAGATGCATTGTTGGCCAATGCTCTCACTATGGTTACAAATGAGATCGCTGACACTGAACGTAGAATGTCTTTTGGATTCCCCACCACTACTACTACTGTGCCATGTTCACAATCACCTAAGGCTTTATCTAATCCGGACCTCCCCCTCTCCCCCATTGTAACAGTCGTTAAAACAAATAGTAACGTGGACACTCTAAGTATGACCACTGGAAAATCAAGTTTGCGGACTATTGTTGTAACAGACTGTCAAGCGGAGCCAGCACCAGACAAAATGCCACGCTCCAACAAACCTGTAAGAGAGAAACGTAAGAGAGGCCCAGTGAAAAGTATAGTAAATAAAAGGAAACAATTAGGTCGATGCAGAAATCAACCAACACCACAGAGTTTGTGGAACAAAGATAAAGCCAAAGATTGTGAAATAGTAACATCAAGTGCCAATGAGGACTCACTACTCTCGTCATTTCCATTGGATGAAGGACCCGAGAGACCTACTACTCTCACACAAAGATTAGAGTCACCAACCGCGGACAAAAGCATTTGTAGAGTCTCTATGACATCCAAGGAGAGTAGCGTCAATACAGTCAGTACCCAGACTGAGGTCACCGATCAAAACTTTTTACTCAAATTCAACGGCAACTTGATAGAAACGATTGTTGATACTATTTTTAAACAAGTCGAAATTCAAATAGTCAAACAATTTAATACTGTTTTTAAGAGACTGGACAAAATCGAAAACCTTGTTAAAAAAGAGGAAATAAAAAGGAAAGGATCTATTAACTTAGACGTTGTTAGAGGTGACAAAATTATGAGTAAATTAGAAACTTTATTCAAGGATCTGAGGGAGGGGTATCAGAATGTCGCCACTGATTTCAGCCGTGTAAATATGCAGGGTCTTACTGTTGATAAAATTGTGTCATCTAACAGTACCTCTGCTAACATTTTACCTACATTGTCCACGTGTCCTGATCATGACCCCCCTGGTCTAGAAGGAACAATAACTGGTACCTCTATCCCGGATGCCAAGACCCCGCTAGTCCCCCGAACAGATAGGATAGGTATTACTCCGGAGGATACAAGGGCTGGCGGAGGCCCACTAGTAAGAAACAGACCTGCTAATAATTTAGGGCAGTTCCTCAACCTACCCCCAGAATCTTGCCCGTATGTTTTAGTGTTAGCTGGCGTACCTGCTCTGAAAGAAGGTCAAAGTGAGTCATGGGTACAACTACATATTAAATGCATTAATTGGCTGACAAAACATAGAGGGGCAAGATGGAACATATCAAATGAAATTATACTAACTCGTAGGGTAAGTTGGGTGGGGCCACAACAGAAAAATATTAGCGGGGATTGTATAGTGATTAACTTTAGACATCCGAACTTTGTGAAATATTTCATGGACACACGTAACACCTATGTCAGTACATCCACTACAATAAGCCTCCACCCTTTGGGGTATTTTTATAGGCCCCCTCAGACACCAACTCAGACAGCCTCTTACACCGTCCCTATAGCTAATAGATTCTCCGCCTTATCGGACTTAGAAAGTTTAGACTGACAACCATCAACATTTCCCACCATGGTGGATAAGGTTGCTAGCACAGTACCATTGGATACGGTCAACTTTATACGCACCAATAAATCTTGTCCAGATAGATTAGTCCTACCACATGTAGCTTGTTCAGACTGTCCCATTATTCCTACTCCCTCTACCATTAGTCCATCAACTGACACCCTAAGCGTCATTAGTTGGAATATTGCAGGGCTCCCAGGTAAGATGAAAATCAAAGAATGGGTTACCTGGATAAGTAACTTTGATGTGGTAATGTTACAGGAAACATGGTGTACATCTACCCAATTGTTGGAGGGTTTCTTTTGCCACAATCTTATTGTACCGACCCCTGCCTTGGGACGTCCAAGTGGCGGTCTATCTATCTGGGCAAAAATTTCTAAGGATACGAAAATTGAACCTCTAAATGTGGTTAGTAAAAATCTGGTAGCCGTTAAATATGCTGCAAGGGTAAAGATTTGTTTTATAAATTTTTATAATAATGATTTTGTCAACCATCCTAACCCCACCTTTTTAGAATTGTTTAAGTTTATCGATGATGTTGTGGATGGTGAAAAATACGGTTTATTTGATGGTATTTGTGTTGGCGGAGACTTTAATGCTCATATTTATACTACATCTCCGCCCTGTAGACGAGGCTTGGAATTATTGGATCTTTTACAATGTAGAGATCTAGATGATGTCATGGGCCATTTTGGAATTGATGAGGGAAAGGTACCGGCCCCCACGTATATTGGTCGTGGCTCTTCAACCACGATTGATTATATGTTTACCTCCCCCCCCCTTAGTGAAGTGTTAATTAAGTCTAAGGTTGTCAGTAGCCCATACAGTGACCATCTACCATTAGTAATTCATCTTAAATCTATTAAAAAGCCTGTAGGTCTTTGTGAGGTCGGAGCTCAAAATATTAATGTATCGTCTGATAGACTAAGAATCATCTGGAGAGGGATTAATAACCGAGAGATCTTGACCAATGTAATTAAGAATAATCCCCTGTTGATTTCCAACTGTTTAACACTTGGTGGACCTGATATTACTAGATCCTTTTGTGATCTATGTGCAGCAATAAAAAGGGCTATTTCCAGACCGGTATTAGAACATAATACAAACACTCAAAGATGGTTTGATACCAATTGCTCCAGGGCTAATAGAGAACTTAGGAAAGCTCTTGAAGCTAAACCCCGAGATATTTCCCTTGTCAGTTCATTACGTTTTAAATATAAACAGGTTTTAAAAACAAGAACTGAAGAGCTCCTAATAAGCCATTGGGATAATCTCACCAAAACAACCGCCCTAAAAGACACCACCGGCTTCTGGAAAGAAGTAAAAAGTTTGAGAGCCCTGGGCTGTAATATCACCCCGATAAATTGTAATATCACAGGTGATTCATGGGTCAGCCATTTTTCTAAGCTCTATGCCACAGCTGGGAATTCTTCTGAGGACACTTTCCCAGATGATACTGTAGTCATTACACTAGAGGAGGTGGAGGAAGCCATCGCAAATAGTGCTGGCAACAAGGCCCCTGGCCCGGATGGTCTGTCCATCGACCAGATAAAATCAAATACATGGTTTTGGGCCCCCCTACTTTGTAATCTCTTTAATAATTTAGGTAAGGAATCTATCCCTTCCACATGGTCTTGCAGTACCATTGTGCCTATTTTTAAAAAGGGAAATAGGATGGACCCGGGGTGTTATCGTCCAATATCTTTGATCGACAACACCCTGAAGGTCCTTGGCAGGGTCTTGTTTGACAAAATAAGCACTTGGGCAGACGATAACTCCATCATCCACCGTTGCCAGCTCGGCTTTCGGAGCAAGCTTGGGACGGTGGAACAATGTCTAAACCTTAACCTCATAATGGCCAAATACACGAAAGCTAAACGATCTCCTCTGTACTTTGGCTTTATGGACCTAAGCTCAGCGTTTGATTTCGTTAATCGCTCTCGCTTGTGGTCCATTCTTTTAAATTATGGTTTGGACGAACCCCTAGTTCACTTTCTGGCCAATCTTCATCGCAACTTGAAAGCCCGAGTTCGTTTAAATAATGATGGTGAGGTTTCAAATGAGATTTTAATTAGCAAGGGGGTAAGACAGGGCTGTGTCTTGGCCCCCTTGCTTTTTATTTTATACATCAATGAATTAACTCATTCCCTGTGCAATTTGACAAAGGACGTTCCAATTATCAATAAGAAACCTATCCCGGCGTTACTCTACGCTGATGATGCGGTCCTTATGGGCCGCACTCCGAATGCTCTACGTATTTTAATAACGGGATTCGTTAATTATATGTCCGATCTTGGGCTGTGCACTAATTTTAACAAATCGTTTATCATGACTTGCGGCCCTAAAAATTATAAAATCCCAAAGATTGTGATAGGTCCAAACATTCTAAAAAGCACATGCACTTTCCCCTATCTGGGCCTCTTATTCTCTAATAGTGGTGCATGGCAACCACACGTGGCGATGGGGAGAAATAAACTCTCAAAATCAATTAATTCTATCACCTCCCTACGCCAACCGCGTCAGGCTGATGTGGTTCTTAGCCTATTACAAATTTATCGAACCCAATGTCTCCCAACTGGCACATATGGTGCAGAAGTTTGGGGGTTCTCAAACTGTAAACCAATACAGAGCGAAGAGAACAGATTTTGTCGAAAAATCTTGGGGGGAGTTATTAGCGCACCGACTTTTGTTTGTCACAATGAATTAAAATTAAAATATGTTGAGGATTTTATTAGAGCAAGACCTGCATTATTTTGGCTAAGGATATGGCAAAACTCGGCAGCCTCATTGACTCGTGAGATTATTTTAGACTGTCTGAAAAGTGATAATGTAGCCCTAATCCCATGGATTAATGCGGTAGAGAGCAGCCTTAAGAGCGTCAATTACGGACACCTGTTCACATATCCAGATAGGATTGACGCCTCTCATAAAAATTTGGTGAGAAGAGCACTCTATCAGCATTTCCAGAATGAAAGGGAAAGAGCAGTTTTTGTGAAACAATCCACAGTCGACTATTTATCAATCCAGGAATCTCATATTGAATCCCCGATGTCCCCCCAGCCTTACTTATGTAAAAAACTGGGTAGATGGACCAGATGTTTATTATTTAGATTCAGGGACAGGAGCATTATAAATCTCATCTGCTTTCCACTGGGTTATACTAAAAATTTGGAAAAACTATATTGTCCTTGTGACCACGGTGGAACCCAGAGTATGCTCCATTTTATCTTCGGTTGTGGATTTTATATGAAATTCACAAAACATTATCTAATACCATATTGTAAGAAATATGATTTGCCTAGCCACAACCTTGCCTATAGACACTTCTTAATGCTAGGATCTGATGAATTAATTTTTAGAGTTAGTAGCTTCCTTAAAGCAATTGTATGCTCACGCAGGTCGTTGAAAATTGATTAGCTTTGTTAAACATTCATTTTGCACTTTAAAACATGTCTTGATGGAATTTAACATATTATTCAGTTGTATTACGCACAGCCCAGTTAGTAGGTTCCTGTGTTTTCATTGCTGTCTTTTTATAAATTATATTTTTATATGTAATGTCTGACGGCCCAAAATTGTAGTTCGATGTGTATTTTAAAATGTCTGTTTATGTGCTTTTATGGATGGTTTGTGAAATCCGAATAAAGTCTATTTGAATTGAATTGAATATCTGGTGCAAAACAATATTCACTATAAAATTGTAAATGTAGAAGGAGAAGAAATGACTTTAGAAGATGAAACACATATTTCAAGTGGACAATTCAAGAAAAGAAGAAATGTATGAACATTATACTATACATCCTCTACATTCAAATGAACTGATAGGGCATACTATGGAATTGTGGAATTGTTCCAGATGAAAAAAGCAAAACGAACTCCCATGAGTGTGTGGGAAACAAGTTTGGAAGCTCATTGTTTTCCATAGCTCTTCCCTACTGAAAAAGGTAGACGAATGATGAACGACCAGTTCAGATTCTAGCTTCAGAATACCGTACTTTACAACTGTACTCAGAACAACCAAGATTTCCTCAGTGTATTCCATAAATGTTTCATCTTTTGTTCCATACAGCTACACTGCGGTCAGCAGAGCTCACAATTTAAATTGAAACATGATTTATTTATTAGAGAGAATTGTACTCTATGTCCTCGAACTTTGTCAAGAGGAAGTGACTAAAAACATTCCTCGATGTCTGTGCTGACTACTGCCTTCGATATACACTAGCGATAGCAGCGCTCACAATTCACATCGAGTTGCGATTCTGTGGCTCGCCCGCACCACGCATCATCGTTGGCTGCGCAGACGCTAAATGCTTCTGATGCCCCTATCTCAGTGCCAAGGAACGTGGTACAGGAGTAAACCTGTTAACCCAGTTGAGACCGGGTAAAGTATAATAACAAAAACAACAATGTCTCAACCAGTAATCATAAAAAAAAAACTGTTATAATAAGTGCATAAATCACTGAAGGAGGGAAACAGGAGACCAAGACAAGGAGTAAAGGTTGTTATTTAGCAAGTAGTTATAACCGCACTACATTACAGTTGGATTAGGGTAACCAAAACAACCAAATGTGCACTGACAGTGCTAGTGTGAGTGATAAGTTCAGTGACAAAAGTGATATAAAAACAGCGTGAGACGGCGAAAGACAATAAGAACAAACAATAATTAGGGATCAAACAGTATGACTCAAGTAAATACAAGAATAATTTGTTTTTTGTTAATTTCAAAATGATCCCGTAGTAGCCATAGGTTATGCTGCAATGTCGACGGCGTTTCAACCTTATCGAGTTAAGGTCATCATCAGGACAATGGTTACAAATTTTCTATGGTAGTGCTGGAGGCACGAGGAGAGTCTATCCCAATATGGTGATAGCAACGTGGAGAGTCAGTCACAGTGGTAGTTAACAGCGATGGGCATCGTTGATTGCTGTAGTACTTTTCAAAGGATCCGCAGAATTTTGGCGCTGTAATAGTGCTGTCCGTAAGGAAATCTATAATCAAAACATGATACCTCTGACACCATTAATACCAATATGCTTTGCTTCCTAGTGGATTTTTTATTTATTCCTGGATTGCAATTAAATGCACATCAAATTTATTTTATGTTGTTTTCACCTAGACATGTTGTCCCTGTGCAGGACTTACTAGAAGACTAACTTGATGCTTAAAGCAATGTGTGAAATAAATACAAGAAAGAAATCAGAACTCGCAACATATAAAACAATAGATGCCTGAGACTTAAGTCTATACATATAACAAGAAAAGAGAGACTGTACAATTTACACAAAACAAGTAGCTATACAGTTTGCAAGCATCAAACAAAACAATTTTGCAGGCAGGAAATAGTCCCACTTATATCTTAAATAGGGGTACGGGGACTCCTTTCATTAAAGTCCTCACAGTACAGGAGTGTTTTGTATGCCAAATGGAGGTCGCCTCAAGATTTTGAACCCAGATTGGAGCCATACTACATGGGCTATAAATTGTCAAGAATTCTGGACGTGAATTTATCTTGGGTTCTTTAGGCTCGCCTCACGAAATAATGTAACTAACGCGTTTCGACCTTCTGTGTGGCACTTCTTGTATCAGAGGTCTTCATCAGGGTGGGTATTTTGACATGGAGGACTGGTGATACCTGTTTAAAAAAGGGGTGGGAACTGATCAAAATCTGTTTTATATATAAAATATTTACAAGTGGAAGTTTTTTATCAAGTAGGAGCATGACATACCAATTCTATCTTTGAAGGAGAAAGTTCTTTGAACTATGAAAAGAAGGCAGGCATAGACAAGATCACTATTGTGGGTCCCTATCCTAATATCTGGGTTTTTCTAACTTCAAGTATTAGGGTGTATCTCTGTCTATTGTTAGGAAAGGGTGCCCACCGTGGGAAGGTGTCAGTGGAAGGGTAGCAAGGGAGTATCAGGTGGGGTGTGTATACCAAATTTGAGACATGCATGAAATTACTAGTATAGCCCTCGCGGGGGTAAAACATACCGCTATTTCCTTTAGATACTAATAGTGCGGTAAATACTCGTCTCGGCTTTGTACATGCAGACGTGCATTGTGGCAGACCTTTCACCGCTGGTGTGAGGGCGATTGTTATGCATGTCGTAAATACCTGAAATTACTGGCGGGTCGCTTTTATCGTGACGTCTGGGGAAGTGTCCCAGTTCGCAGGCTTCCGCTGGACCCTAGACTTTATTTAAGCGGGGCACGGCAGAGCGGTATCCTTCCCTCGGGCGCTCGAGCGCCTGGGCAGCTTCGGTTAAGCAATAAATCAGTATTTCTATTCGCGGTGCCGAAACTTCACTGTTATCCTGCAGTCGGGCCGCGGCATTCACAGGGTTATTTCCGGGTTCTACAACGGAAATACGGATGCGCACCTGTGACGTGGTTCCGATGGGTTGCCATGGAGCTAAACGCTTCTTAAAGTGAAAATCCTTAATGTGAGTTCGTGTGCACTCAGACACACTGTATTTGCGAACTCGTAACTAAATATATTAAACGCTCTTAAAAACGAGCTACAGCATGGTTAGCTTATTGTGGAAAGTTGTTGGATAATTAAGGAGGCTTGGTGGTACTTAAAAACCTCAGGGGCAACCCACGATGGCAATCCTACTTTAATACCTTGCAAGTGTACGTGACCAGGAAACTTAAAATGCCTGTCAAGGTCCTTAACCTGTCGAGGGGCGTGGCCGAGCCGAGCTGCAAGATGGCCGCCGTGTAACGGGGCTCTGCCGGCCGGACAACTAATCCGTCAGACAATCCGACCTTTGCCTTGCTCTTTGACCATCAAAATACACGGCGGGAAGTGCCCTGGTGCAGGGGATCCTAGCGGTGCCACTGCGGTTGAAATCGGCCTCGTAGATCCGGAGCTACTCGGCCGGGCTGGCCGAGCGGCTTTTGGGCGCCGAGTTGGGCGGAGTCTTCTCCTACGCGAGGCCCTGGTCGAAGGCCGAGATCGTGCAGATGCGAGGCGGCTATCGTGGACCCAACTGAGACGTGGTGAGCCCAGCGACTGGCGCCCGAGCGGCTGCGGTGATTGCCGGCCGTGCTGAGACCTGGCCCCTGTTGGAGAACTGGTGACTGGAGGGGGCCGAGCTGGCGGACTGAATGACTGGGCCTACCCGGCGTGGCTGCGCCCTGATCCGGTGACTGGGCCGATGGGCCTGCTGGAGTGAGGAGTTGGGAGAAGTAAGCCGTGGTGCCCGCTGGGTGGGCCCGATCCCCGCCCGCAGGAGGTGATATCCGGCTACCGGTACCTGCCGACGACCTGCTCTAACCATCGTGTGCCTGCGGGCCGGGGAGACACTGCGCTGGAGAGGCCTACTGGGCGAGTGGCCGGTTAGGCCGCCATTGTTACCCGACTAACGCAGACCCGCGCCCTGAATGGGACGAATGCTGGCCTGGTCTTCCCTACTTGGCAGAGTTCCTCGTGCGGAGGGGGTTCCTGGTGGCCTGCTTGTTGCTTGATACCCCTCACCGCCATTGTTGATAGGTTGCGGACACTCGGGGGGGAACCATGGGGAAATCGGACGCCAAGCAGAGGAAGCTCCCCTTCGAGAAACAGCCTTCCCGCGGCACCGTTGCGGTGCCGGAGTCGCAGACGGTGGTCCCTGAAACACAGTTGGACCCAACACCGGACGATGATGTCAAAAGTATGTTCCGTGACCTTAAAGGCTGCCTTAAGGAAATTGACGGAAAACTCGACTCCATGGCCCAGCGGCTGGATGGCATGTCGCACAGGGTCGACAAACACGAGGAGCGTATCACGGCGATGGAAGCGAGAATCGCGGACTGCGAGGAGGGCCACGGAGACACCCAGGAGAAGTTGCTGCGAATGGACAAGGTCCTGGAGGTGATACGTGGGCGCAACGAAGATTTGGAAGCTCGCTCCCGCCGAAATAATGTACGTATTATTGGGGTTGCCGAATCCACTAACATTGGCAATATGGAACTATTTGTTGAAGGACTGTTCCGTGAACTTTTTGGAGAGGGACTGTCGGCCATGTTCTTGGTTGAACGCGCACATCGCACGCTGGGGCCGCGACCGGTGCCGGGGGCTCCGCCGCGGCCAATCCTGGCCCGGGTTCTTAACTATCGGGACAGAGATACCATCCTGCGGTTGGCACGTGAAAAGGGGGCACTAACTTTCCAAAACATGGCTATCTCCTTGTTTCCGGATTTTACGCAGGCTGTGCAGGCCGCCCGGCGCGAATTCATACCGGCCAAGAAAATCTTCCAGAAGGTGGGGACTAAGTATGCCATGCTGTACCCGGCCAGGCTGCGGATCCATCATAAAGGGAAGCCCATGGTATTCACTACGGCGGCAGACGCGATCAAGTTTGCGAGACAGACGGAACGTTCGCAACGTGAGAAGAGAGATGACCATGAGAATCCGCCGATGGGACAGCTAAGTGACATTGAATAACATGATACAAAGACACGCGCGCCCTCTGCCCAACACTGAGTGTTCCTGAGACCTGCAAGGGGTGATGGGTCCGCCCCTGAGACTGGGCTGTTCATGCACGATTAACGCTACTGGCACCGTGCGGAAACCTGTGATGAGAAGCATGCAGGGACTTCCAGGCTGTACCTTGAGATACTGCTTCAAATGCTAGGCGGAGATGTCCGGCCACCCGGTCGTTGATAGACTGGGGAGTGAGCCGGTGACCCCACGCCCCTGTGGGATGATTCCCGAGACACTATTGAAAGACAATTCCAGTTGGGGGGGGTGGTGGGGGGGGATGCTATCTCAACCTGATTGGGGGGTTGGAGTGGGTGGGGGGGGTTTGGGGTTATTGTTGGTTGGTTCTACATCACTACACTTTCGGGCTACACCACTACATGACGATGCGGTCCAGACACGGGCAGACTTATTGTGGTTGCGGACTCATAGGACGGGAGGGCGGGGTACCTGCGGGTGGGCCCTTCTTCTGGGTCCCTCGGTGACCACACGCCTCCATGAGAAATGCACGCACAGGCCGCCCTGACCGCATTGCGCTGCCTTACCTGGAATATCCGTGGTCTTAACGACCACCGCAAAATACGCTTGACCCATGCACATTTGACGCGACACCACATCGATATATGTTTCCTACAGGAAACCCACTTGACTCGTGCCGCCGGGGACAAGCTCAGACATGCACGATGGGGAGAGGTACACACATCGGGTTGCTCCAACTACTCCCGTGGAGTGGCCATTCTTCTCCGTAAAGGCCTTCCCTGGCAGACGTTCAAGGTGCAAGCTGATTCGGATGGGCGATACATCATATTACTCGGACAGCTCTTTCATATGCCGATCACTTTGATTAATGTGTATGGCCCCAACTCTGATGACCCTGTTTTTTTCCGGAATGTCTGGCACCTGGCGCAATCCCTGGGTGGGGGTGCTTGCTTGTGGGGTGGAGATTTCAATGCTGTACTTTCACTGGAGCTGGATAGGGAGGGGGTGGCACGCACACATCATCCGCTAGCGGCTGGCCTCATCCGTGGCCTTATGACAGATTACACTCTATTAGACACATGGCGCGTGCTGCACCCCGCGGTTCGAGAAGGCACCTGCTTCACCCCGCACAGAGGTGCCTGGTCCCGCTTGGACTACTGGCTATTAACCCCGCAGGTGCATGCATGGGTCTCCGCAGTCACGCACGGGGCACGCACCCTCTCTGATCATTCTCCTGTCGAACTAACTCTGAATGTCCCCAAACCATACATCACACCCTTCACGTGGCGGCTACCACCACATGCCCTGACAGATCAGGTGTTTCGGGAAGAGATTCATCAGCAAATACTTGACTATTTTGAGCTGAATGAGGGATCTGTCGCTTCCCTAGGCACGCTGTGGGATGCCTTTAAAGTGGTGATAAGAGGCCACTGCATAGCGGGGCAGGCCAGGGTCCTAAAGACTATCAGGTGTTCGCTAGGCAAATTAGAGGATCGCCTGCATTCCTTAGAGGTGCAATACTGCTCGGACCCCTCGACGGCCACTTTGGCCGAAACTCGCACAACGCTCACTGAATATCAGGAGGAGGCTGACAGGGAACTTAAGTTCCTGACTAAGCATGCTGTGGCCCGTAGATATGGTGAGGGGGATCGCCCGGGTAGAACGCTCGCCCTGCTCCTGCGCGCTCAAAGACCATCTCCCTTCATTTCCTCAGTGATGACACAGGGAGGGGACACCGTACGCACTCCCCCTGAAATCCTGGATACATTTCGGACCTTCTACAAAGACCTCTACAGGTCGCGGGTGGCCCGCACGCCGGTGGAACTTGCTGAATATTTGGATACTGTACAGCTTATCTGGTTCAATACGCATCAGCAAGGCTATTTCGATCGGCCTTTTGAGGCTGATGATGTGCGGGAGGCCATAGGCTCATTGGCGGCCGGAAAGGCGCCGGGCCCGGATGGACTGCCGGCGCAGTTCTACAAGGAGTACGCAGATCTCCTGGTCCCCCGGCTGTTGGCGATGTATGCGGAGGCGTTCGAGTCGGGTGTGCTCCCTGGGTCGCTTAGAGAGGCTGTCATCATCACCCTCCTGAAACCGGACAAGGATAGCCAACAATGCGACTCCTATCGGCCACTGTCATTAATTAACACTGACGCAAAGATTTTTGCGAAAATGCTGGCCACTCGGCTACAGCCGGTGCTGCCCATCATGATCCGTCCGGACCAGTCTGGCTTTGTGCCGGGCAGATCGACCTCTCACAACCTCCGTACCCTCTTTGGGGTACTACACTATTTGGTCCCACATGTTAAGGCTGCGGCGGTGCTATTGGACGCCACCAAAGCGTTCGACTCCCTGGAATGGGGGTTCCTGTTTCCGCTGCTGCAGCGCATGGGTGTGAGTGCAGCCTTCATTAGCTACATTAGACTGCTTTATACTGGCATCACTGCTAGGGTGAGAGTTAACGGGCTCGTCTCGGCACCCTTTGCAATTCAGAGGGGTACCAGGCAGGGATGTCCCCTATCGCCTCTGCTTTTTGCTATCGCCACGGAGCCTCTGGCTGCTCGCATCAGGCAGCATCACGCGGCTAGGGGCATTGGGTTCTCGTCGAGGGCATTGACGATATCACTATATGCTGATGATATCACGTTATATGTCACTGATCCCCAGACGAACCTCTCCCCTCTGACGGGAGAACTGATGCATTATGGTCAATTATCGGGGGTGAATATAAATTGGGAGAAGTCGGTAATTATGCCCCTGACGTCTGGGACTCCCCGCTTTACTCCGGATTGCCCGCTGAAATGGGCCACTGGCCCGGTGCGATACTTGGGGATTTGGATTAGCACGGATAAACAGCAAATATGGACGGAGAATTATGGACGGGTGATGAATTGGGTGGAGGAGAGGGTCGACCGCTGGAAGCACTTGCCCCTTTCGCTGGCTGGCAGAATTGCGGTGGCCAAAATGGTGATCCTGCCCAAACTCCTCTACCTGTTTGGGAATATTCCTCTACCCCTGACTGCACATTTTTTGCGGCGGCTACGCTCGCAGATGGTGGAGCTTGCCTGGGGGGGTAAGCAACCGAGGGTGGCATGGGAGACCCTGACTCTCCCACAGCGACAGGGAGGCTTGGCAGCGCCGGACTTCTCCTTATATGCTTACTGTGCACAGGCTCAATTCCTGCATTACTGGGCGCATCCCACACCGTTTCAACCACATGTGGCGATAGAGACGGACAGAGTAGCACCGCTGCCGCTGACTGTGGCACTTTACGTGCCACACACCCGGAGAAGCGCGGACATAGACCCGGTGCACGCACTCAGGTGGGCATGGGATGGGCTGCGGCGGAGGGCCGGACTTGACCTTCTTTATTCACCTTCTGTGCCCCTGCGCGGGAATCCGATGTGGCCGCCGCTGCGCAGCATGCAGACCGGGGAGCGCGCTGAAGAGCTGGGTCTCCGCACTGGGGGCGATTTGTTTCCGGGAGACACCTTCCTAACTCCGGAGCAGATGTGTAATGCAGAGGCCCCGACGATGCTGGACAGGCTTCTTTACTATCAGCTCCGTCACTCGTGCCGGAGGTTGTCTCCTACGTTCCCGGCGCCGCCGCCGGCCCTGCTTGCCTTGGAAAATGTACTAGCTGTGGAGTCCGGGCGCAAACTTATATCCCGCTTGTATGTGCAAATGCAGACTTGTCACCCCGTGGTTCTTCCTGCGGCGCGGGGCATGTGGGGGGCGGAGTTGGGTACGGATATTTCGGAACAACATTGGGACTTGTGCTGTAAGAATCTTGAGATTTTGTCCCCAAACTACAGGCTGCGCCTGATCCACTTCAAATATATACACATGACCTACCGTACCCCTAGTCGACTGCACCGAATGGGTTTAAGAGACACGGATGAATGTTGGCGCTGCTACACTCATGGCGCCACCTTTTTGCATATGGCATGGAACTGCCCTACATTGTCGGCATTCTGGGAAAGGGTAGTAGAGATTATATGCAAACTCACTGGCCTACAGATCCCGTGCACCCCGCAGGTTACGCTGCTTGGTATTTTGCACATGATTAAGCCCAAACACCGCAAGCTGCCAGCGATGCTATTGTTACTAGCTAGAAGACAAGTTGCGATGCACTGGGGAGTTGCTACGTCACCTAGCATTCGAGCGTGGGTCACGAGCGCAGTCTATTGTCAGACACAACTTGCCCTGTACTGGGAGCTTATGCCGCTGCGTTCCCGACCTAAGGACATTTGGGGGCCTTTCACACAATGGTTGGAGCAAGCTACACTGCAGGCGCTGTGACCCGATACTATTCCCTAAGGCGGACGCAAGATGGGGATGACCGTATTTCTCAGGGGGACTATTTTGGGTGCTGCACTGGTTTGCGATGCCGCATGCGGGCGGGATGGGACGATCGGCTCCTGTATGCCACGCACTTGATAGTGTAGCACTGAGTTCGTGTGATGGTACCCAAATTGTGATGAGCTGCTCGATGTGGAGGCGTATCGTCATTGCTTGTCATATGTACACGATAGTGAGTGATGTTGTTTTAAGTTTGTTTTTGAAAACTGCAAATAAAAAGAATTTTGTTTTTAAAAAAAGGTCCTTAACCTGTCAGCTTCATTCATAGATGTGGAGGGAGGAAAGAAGGGCTACAAAGAAGCTCTCTCATACCCAATGGTTGATCTCACTGATTTAATTCGAGCCGTTTTCAATAGTATTTAAATACATAATAGTTTTTGCTTCAAATCTGGACAGGAGGATATCAATATTTTTTCCGGAAACATGTTTGACTACAGTCCATTTTATATCATTGGGACCGTGCTGGTGTTCCATGCAATGTGTTACCATAGGTGCACTGGTAACCTTACAGCGAATTCTCGAGCGGTGTTGAGTAATGCGTTTCTTAATGGCTTGGGTTGTTTTGCCAACATACGCTTTTTGACAAGGGCACACCGCGCAGTAGATCACATTATGCGTGTTACAGTTCGTGAAGGCCTCATGTTTTACAAACTTATTGCCATAGGTGAAAATTGAGCCTACTATTGTGCTCTCGCAAGAGGAACAATTACCGCATCTCCGATGTCCTTTGATGGGCGGTAGTGCTAACAGATTTCTAATTGTCTGGGTGTTCTTTCCCTTGGCTGTATTGGCATGCACCAATTTGTCCTTTAGACTTTTGTTTTTCTTAAGTGCAAAGATTGGAGGATTCTGCAGTGGATCCAAGGCTTTAACAGTAGACTCATTTTTACGTACTATTTTCTTCATATCATTGGTACATCCTGAAAAAGTGGTGACACAAACCAGTGGTACATCTTCGTCTCGTTCTTTGGGTACCAAAAGTGTTTCCCTGGGGATGTACCAGGCCCTCTTCATGGCCCTCTTCAAAAGTTTCCTTGGGTAATTTCTTTCTACGAGTTTCGCCATGAGTACCTTCGCATTCTCAAAGTAGTCCTCCTTTTTCATTTAATTTCGTCTTATTCTCAAGAACTCTTTGAAAGGCAAGTTTTCACGGAGATTGCGTTGATGGAAACTGGAAAAGTGGAGTATGGTATTTCTGTCAGTTTTTTTCTTATACAGAGTCGTATCCAGACTGCCTCCTTCATGTTTAATCATTAGATCCAGAAAATTCATCTCGATTTTATTATAGTTGACCGTGAATTGAATGTCTCTGTTCCTGCTATTAACCCAGTTGAGAAATTCCATGAGTTGTTATTTCGAACCTCTCCATAGCATAAAAACGCCATCAATGTAGCGGTACCACATTTTAATGTGGCCGTCATATGGATTGTTAGCATAAATCCACCTGTCCTCAAATAGGGCCATAAACATTATGGCCATTTCTGGCGCAAATGGACAACCCATTGCTGCTCCTTTTATTTGAACAAATTGTGATCCATTGAAGGTGAAAAAGTTGTTTTTCAAACATATTTCCGCCAATTGTCGTAAGAACGAGGTTGGAACATTATGAGGAGGTGCACGTTTTTCCAAGAAGAACTCAATAGCCTCCAAGCCTGCTTCTTGCGGGATATTCGTATACAGGCTGACGATGTCAAGCGTAACTAGATATTCTTCTTGTTCTTCAAAATGTTGGCCTTTCAGTAGGGTAATGGCTTGCATTGTATCTTTTATATAGCTGATGGTATCTCCTACTAGAGGTTTTAGAAAGGTGTCTACATACTTGGCAGGTCTTTCCAAGATGGAGTTCACTCCTGAGATAATTGGTCTTCCGGGAGGATTTTGGAGGTCTTTGTGAACTTTTGGGAGGAAGTATATTATTGGTGTTCTTGGGTTGTCATTAATCAAATACTGAGCTTCTTTTTTGGACAGCCATCCTTCCTCTTCCCCAGAGCTTATCAAATCAATAAGTTTGTGTTTAATCAAGTTTACGAAATCTTCATCAGAACGTTTGTAATGTTCTTTTGGGTCAATTGTCGCTCCACTTCAGACTCATATTTGTCTCGTTGCAGAATGACGATAGCACCGCCCTTATCCGCGGACTTGATAATTATGTCCTCATTCACCATTAGTTTCTCCAAAGCTGTTTGCTCGTTTTTGGTCAAGTTCCACTTAGTATAAAACTTCTTTTGGTCCAGTGTATGTAAGTCATTCACCATTAGTTTCTCCAAAGCTGTTTGCTCGTTTTTGGTCAAGTTCCACTTAGTATAAAACTTCTTTTGGTCCAGTGTATGTAAGTCTTTCATGACGTTTTTCTCAAACGTAAGTAACTCTATTGGCATTAATTCTGCAGCAGGAAGGAACGTAGAAGGGTTCTTTAACCCCGAGTAGTTGGTCATGACCACTTCTTCCTTATTTGCGAAAAATACTTTCAGCCGCATCTTTCTGAAGAGTTGTAACATCTCCAGCTTCATTTGACCAATGTCAGGTTTAAATGTGGGTATAAAGGACAGCCCTTTCTGGAGTACTGATGTTTCTTCTTGCGATAGGTTGTAGGTAGATAGATTATAGATGGAGTTCTTCACTTCTTCTACCAACGATACACTTGCCTCCTGATTGTAATTTCTCCCTGGTATTGTTGGGGGGGAGGTGGACAGTTGCACCACTGTGTTGGTCTTGTTCTTCCAGTTGGTCGTCCTTGTCCTCTGCCTAAAAATGGCCTTGGTTGGAAGTATTGTCTTGGTTGGTTTTCCCTGTTGCTTGTTGAGGGTTCCGAGTCGCTTGAATTATCTGAATATGAGGAAGCATCAGAGAAGGTAATATATTGTCTCCTGCCCTTCTGCCGTACGTGCGGAGCATACCAAAGTTGGACGGTTGTTTGTAGTACTCTGGATCCAGATATGGATAGGTCTTTTTTTCTGTGTAGCTGCTAATGTCCTTTTGAAGTTTGGATCATTTTAGATCCTCTGTGTTCTTTTTAAAGATTTCGTTCTCTTTTCCGATTTTAGCCAGGAGTGCTTGTGCGTTTTGCACTGCTGTGTTGGATTTGAATTCTTCTTCCAATTCTTTTATTAATTCAAGTTCCACTAGGGAAAGCCTCTCTGCTGTCTTGATAGAGTGAAACATCCAATCTCAAGAGCATTTTGTGCCTATATGTCTGAAACCATCTAAGTATTCTGGTTGGTCTGTGAAGATAACTGGAACATTTTTCACTTGAAGGCTGGCAGGTATTGTACCTGCTTGTAGAGGTTCTAGTAGCACTTCACCGTGTAGGGCCGTCCAGACCTGTTTCTTTTTTAAACGAGTGATTTTATCCAAGTCTGACTGTTGTCCTGAAGTTGCCTGATTGCTATTTGGATTGAGTTTAGAGGGTCGCTTCAGTAGCTCCTCAATTTCCTCTTCCCCAATAGTTAAAGTCTTTAATTCGGACATGAATTAGACCTGAAGGGATTCTGATCTATGATTGGACTGGTGTGTAATGCTCAAACGGGTGCTGGGTACTATAAATAAGGGGTTTTAGGAAATTAATCCTGATGTGAAAGATGTGCTACACAGGGGAGAACAAAGGTCTAAGGGACAGTTTATGAAAGAAGTTTACTACTTCCTTCTCAATGGCATAAGATATACGCCCGGTGACTATATCTTAGATACCTTCCCTTGTAGGCTTGGTGCCTACTCTAAAAGCCGATAAAAAAACAGGGGAATGATTCTGTTAAGGAGTACATAGATGGGAATCCTAATACTATAATCAAAACATGATACCTCTGACACCATTAATACCAATCTGCTTTGCTTCCAAGTGGATTTTTTTATTTATCCCTGGATTGCAATTAAATGCACATCAAACGTATTTTATGTTGTTTTCACCTTGACATGTTGTCCCTGTGCAGGACTTACTAGAAGACTAACTTGATGCTTAAAGCAATGTGTGAAATAAATACAAGAAAGAAATCAGAACTCGCAACATTAAGTCTCAGGCATCTATTGTTTTATATGTTAGGGGCAACATGTCTAGGTGAAAACAATATAAAATACGTTTGATGTGAATTTAATTGCAATCCAGGGATAAATAAAAAATCCACTTGAAGCAAAGCAGATTGGTATTTATGGTGTCAGAGGTATCATGTTTTGATTATAATATTAGGATTTCCACCTCTGTACTCCTTAACAGAATCATTCCCCTGTTTTTTTTATCCGTCCGTAAAGAAATCGGCAGCTGAAGTTTTGTTCTACCGTGGCTCAGTAATGCCTACGAGTCCCCGAGTGATACATGGGACTTCTAGGGGAATTAATCCAGGGAGACGAGTGAAGCGTCCACGGTGCATCTCAGTGCAGCACAACTCATGCACCCTTTCTGATACAATATTTTGTGCATAATTTCACGTCTGCTGTCCTACCTCAGTGTATCACAAGTCATGAACCCTTTACGATAGAATCTTTTCTGTATGATTTCATACCTGGTACCCGTACCTTAGTGCAGCACAAATCATAGACCCTTTATGATTGAATCTCTGTGTCTGATTCAATGATTACTGTTGTACTTGTTGCCAGCACCAACCATTCCCGGAGGGTTGACTTACAATCACCCCACATGCATCCACCATAGACGTCACTGGACATGTGACCCTGGTAATAAAAAGGAGTCGAGCGCACGTGCCCGTACCCAGTTGCACTATCTTTCTGTGTCTGTGTGTTCGTCATGTATGCAACATGCTGCCCGTAGGCCCTACCACATTACATAGTGCTCTGGACTGCATATGCAACCATCTTACCTTTGACAGTGGGGGAAAACTTTAGTTATGTAACTTTGTCTCGGTCATTGTACAAGTAAGTACGTAGAGACTGCATCATTAGAGTACTGCAAGCAGAGTGTATAGTGAATTTATAAGTGCGTGAGGATCTTCGCACTGATTGTATAAGTACATATGTTGGCGCAGCCTAACTCCGACAACGAGCTTGTCTCTAATTGGCTGCCCTCCATGTGCCAAAAACTGAAACTTCAACTTTCCATGGCCCTTTATTACTACAGCTGCAACACTCCACTGGATGTGCAATAACCATTCATATCCACACAGATGTCTCATGTCCACCATCTTTCTTGTGTGGAACTATGGATGAATATAGGGTCAGTAATTCCCTGTACCTTCTATGTTGGCCATATTGTTGGACTTGGCTCACAGAGTGACACTTTGGCTTTTGCAACCCGGGTGACGGTAGCACTCCAACACGGACACCCGCATCCAGTGTTGTCAGATTTTTAAAGCTTTTTATAGCTAAAAGCCAACCAAAAAGTAGCCCAAAGTAGCCCAATATGGCTACTTTAGGGGCAGGGACAGCGTCAAGCAGGCGGTGAATGCATTGGAATTGATGTTGCAGCAGGATGCCAAGTAAATATTTGTCTAATAAAGTGCTTTAACATAGTACTTTGCTGGAGCGCTATATATTTATAATCTGGCAACTAACACAAACCAAAATTTTACCACACAACTGGCAAATTATAGCCCAATTGTGTGTGATCTGGCAACACTGATGCCACAGCCACTCCCTCACGGCTGGTATACACCCACACCACACCCATCCAGCACAGGCGTCACAGGACACGAGACCCTACTAATAAAAAAGACCGGGCGCACGTGCTCTACGCCATTTTAGAGTTGCTCGCAATGCATGCACTGCGGCCGGCACAGTCACACCGCCACTGAGATGGCTCGTCCCGGTGGTCCGAACACTTGATGTTTTGTGTGCTCTGCTGCACCGCAGTGTAGGCCTGAGCCTAACAGCGAGGGCCTCACTTCTCACTGAGTTAGTAGCACTGAACGGGTGTACAACCTTCGATGATGATAGGTGCACTAGTATGTCCTCTGCCATGGCGATATCAAGACTCAGTAACAAATGTGAGACCTATTAGCTTGCAGAACGGAGCTGCATGATTTAGAGGGTGCCATGGCCGCGAAAAGGTGAGCAGTGAGGCCTTGGTGCGCAGCGTAGGGAAGATACCTCTGGGCGGCGGGAGTGGATGGGGTACAGTAGTCTGAATGCAGAAAGACGGCAGAGCAATTTAGGCGTACGCCCTTGTATATACTCTGCCACAGCATCGGATTGGTAACACGGGCACTGGTGCAATGCCCGAGGAGCCGGTGCCGAGTTCCAACTGTGGGCTGCTTTTTGGAGCAGTCTGGGGGGCAGATTTGGGCAGTGTCGCTGTTGTTTGTATACAGCCAGTGGCCCAGTGGGTCTCTAAATGACCTTTCTGGAGGCAGATGGGCGTCATTACCTCACGTTTAGCAACAGGCAGAGGTGTCACTTTCTTTCTCTCGCAGGGCCGCCCATTAATGTATGCATACCTAGCAGGGCAGGGGGCCTGAGCAGAAGTGGCCTCACTTGTTTTTAAGTCACCAGTGTAAACAAATCAGTGAATTTTTTTGTATCTCCTCCACCCTTTTTTAAATTAAATTTCGCCGAAGCAGTGTTTTGAGGAAAGGCAATATGCAAATGTGGACCACTTTTTTTTAGCGTGCCTGGGCCGATTTTGAATCCTAATCCAACTCTGCTCTGCCATTACTAATTCTGTACTATCTTTCAGATGTGGGAGCTTGAGAGTTCCACTAGGTCGCGGCACGTGTTTGGAGACAGAGCGGTGGCGTAAAGGTAAGCTTTGACAGTTTTGTACACAGTGTGGGCACTCCGTGTCCCACCTCATCTATTCCTTTCTCTCCCTCACACTCTTTTGATCTCCCTGTTCCTCTTACACTGTTTGTCTCTTTCTCTCTTTCTCTCTCTTCCTCTCTCTCTATTTCTCTCTCTCTCTCACTCTTCCTCTGTTTCTCTGTTCCTCTTTCTCACACTCTTTCTCTCTCTCGCTTCCTCTCTCACTGTTTCTCTCTCTCTCGCTCTTCGTCTTTCTCACTTTCTCTCTGTCTTCTTCTCACTTTCTTCTCTCTCCTTTGATGGACGCATGATGCACAATCTTATCTTGCTTTTTATCTAACAGGCTGTGAATCACGAATCGAGGTACACCCCCCCACACCACCACAGTTGAATGCAAGAAAAATCTGCGTAGATGCGTGGCCATCCTGAATGCATGACAACGTTGCTTCGGCACGTGGTAGACCCTCTTACACAGACGGCGGTGGCGGAAGGTGAGCAGAGAGACTTCTTTCTGCAGCAGCGGGCAGTCACCTCTGGGCGGTGGGAGTGGATAGTGTGCAGCAGTCTGGGCTTACAAGAGCGCACAGACACCTCCGAGCAGTGGGAGTGGATGGGGTGCACCAGCCTCATTGCGCATTAGCGAAACAGAGAATTACGCATGTGCAGTTGTATGTACTCTGCAATTACTAATTCTATACTATCTTTCAGATCACTAAACCTGAGGGCTGCACTATCTCCCGGCACGTGGTTGGAGACACACCGGTGGCACAAAGGTGGGCTGCGAAGATTTTCTCCAGTGTCAACACTCCCTCTCCATCTCTTCCTTTCTCTCTCTCACACTTTCTTTCTTTGTCTCTTACTCTGTCTCTCTCTTTCTCTCTCTCTCTTCCTCTCTCACACACTGTTTCTTTCTTTCTATCTTCCTTGTATCTTACTCTTTCTCTCACTCTTTTCCTCCTCTCTCTCACTCTTTCTCTCTTTGTCTGTCTTCCTCTCTTTCACTCTTTCTCTCTTCCTCTCTCACTTTCTCTCTCTCTTCCTCACTCTCACTCTTTCTCTCTCTCTCTCTCACACTGTTTCTCTCTTCCTTGAAAAAGAGAATTACGCGTGTGCAGTTGTATGTACTCTGCAATAACTAAATCTATACTATCTTTCAGATCACTAAACTTGACGGTGCACTATGTCCTGGCACGTGGTTGGAGACACACCGGGGGCACAAAGGTGAGCTGCGAAGATTTTCTCCAGTGTCAACACTCCCTCTCCATCTCTTCCTTTCTCTCTCTCACTCTTTCTCTCTTTCTCTGTCTCTTCCTCTCTCTCATTCTTTCTTTCTCTCTTCCTCTCTCTTCCTCTCTCACTTTCTCTCTCTCTCTTCCTTTATGTCTCTCTCTTCCTCTCTCTCACACTGTTTCTTTCGTTGTCTTCCTCTATGTCTCACTCTTTCTCTTTTGTCTGGCTTCCTCTCTCTCACACTGATTCTCTCTGTCTCTCTTCCTCGTATCTCACCCTTTCTCTCTTTCTCTGTCTTCCTCTCTCACACTGTTTCTTTCTTCCTTGTAGCTCACTCTTTCTCGCTTCCTCTCTCACTCTTTCTTTCTCTCTCTTCCTCTCTCTTACTCCTTCTCTCTCTGTCTTCCTCTCTCACACTGTTTCTCTTTCTCGCTTCCTTGTAGCTTACTCTTTCTCTCTCTTACTCTAGCTCTCTTTCTCTGTCTTCCTCTCTCTCTCTCTTTCTCTGTCTTTCTCTCTCCCTCACTCTCTCGCTCTTCCTCTCTCTCTCTTCCTCTCACTCACTCTTTCTCTCTCTCTCTATCTCCTTTGCTGGACGCGTGATGCACCATCTTATCTTTCTTTTTGTCTTGCAGGCTGTGAATCACAAATGGACCAGTGATGACACGCCACGACTGTACATAGTTTTATTTGTTGTTGTTTTGTTTTAATAAAATGTTTTATATGTAAATCTATACATGACTAAGATTCTTATTTCTCCAACCTCACAAACATCTTTTTATTAATAGTTCGTAGAGGGACAACTGCGGCCCGTCCGCTTGACTCACATAGGCAGAACTACGAGCCATCCACTCCCAAAGGGACAGCAGCGTTGTAGCTCGCAGAGGTAGAGGCACAGCAGCGTACTAGCTTGCAAAGGTAGACAGCTGCGAGCTGACGGACGGACTTCTAAAGGCATAGCTGCAAATTGGTGATGTTGGGCACAGGGAGCGTGAAAGGGTTATCTTCCTACTGGTGTCCTGGAGTGGAAGTCGTGCTGCCTGGCACTCACCTGTTTCTCCTTTATTGTTAATAAATCTTAAACCTTCACTGCGTCCAAATCATCATTACACAGAGCTCCGCTATATTAAATTGCTCCCGGAGGGGGCGTGGCTTGAGGCGTCAAGATGGCGGTCGCACTCTAAGAGTGCTCCGGACCCCTCCATCATCCGTCCAGAATCCGGCACCCATCGGCACGCATCTACACTACCTAACTGCTTGCAGTGGAGTTTCCCTCCAGTGGGGCCCTTCATCTGGTGTTCCGGTCACGGTCTGCAGCGCCTGTGGCCTCCTGCGGCTTGCGGCCTGTCGCGGCCTGCACAACGAACGGCGCAGCCTTGAGAGGTGGAGCCGGGGCTTCGCGTGAGCGGTGAGGTCGCGGAGGGCGGGGCGGCGGCAGCTCGGCATCGGCAGCCTCTGAGTGGTGGGGCCGCGCCCATCAGGACGTTTCCAGCTGTGTGCCTCGCGGCCCCTATTGGGATAGGCCGGTGCATTGACTGGCGCGGTGGCGGCGGAGGCAACGTGGACGGCTGCTAGACAGCGGGGAATACTTCTGGCGGTGTGAGGTGAGCCGGGGGCCCGGCTGTCAGCAACGAAGGTGGCGGAGGCGTGAGTTGCGGGCCCCCGCCCCTCCACGTTCTCCTGTGCAGACTCCTGCGTGATCTGGCTGGGCAGGGCCTCGCAGCCCCCGTCTGTGTGACCAGGTGACGGCGGGTGCTGCGGGCGGCTGACTGCGGTGCTTGCGAGGAGTGGCGTGGACTGACCTGTGGGCTTGGGGAGTGGTGGCCTTGCGGCTGGTGGGGCCCCTGGAAGGAACTCAGCTGGCACGTCGGCCGGCGCGGCACCAGAGGATGCCTTGTGCTAGCGGAGGTCTGCTGCGGAGTGTGGCGGAGGAGTCAGCTGGCAGACTTGCGCAGTGAGTGGGGGGACCGACTGCCGGTCCAGGCAGCGGCGTGGGGGTTGGTGCTTGCCCCCCCACTCCATAGCTACTCCCTGTGCCTGGCAGGGACAGCCATCTTCGCCCCCCCTTATCTCAAGGCGGAGGAGAGAGATCGGCTGCCTTATCGGGCAGCGACTGGCCGCAGCATAGACCCCCCTTCTGTACTGGCACTGTTGGTTCAGTGCCGGCACACGGAGCTGTGGTGGCGGCTGGATCCGTCCTGAACTGGGCACAATCGGCCATCTTACCGGGTGGCGGCGGATGCTCCCTTGCGGGTGGGCCTTGACGGGGTGGGCCCTCCTACCCACCTGATCTTAAGGCATCGTTGGGCCCCCGCTCACCGGTCCTCCCAGGTCTCTGTCGACGGACCCCGGCTGTATTGGGGGGTCAATCCGGGCTTGCCTGCCCAGCGGGGGGTCAGGCCCCAGGAGGGATGACTTCTCGGCCATCATACCGGGTGGCATTGGGGGTCTCGGCGTCCTTCGGCTGTCCGTGGAGTGGGTAACGTCCGGATCGACTGGTCGCCCGAGGGACCCCAGGGACGGCAGCAGAGGTACCGGGGTCTGGACGTGGGTCTGAGGTCACACCCCCGTGCTCCGCCGCACTGCAGGACCCCTGGGGACCCAGGATCCACATTGTTGTTGCCGCGCCCCTACAGTTGACGGTATCCACGGACTACTTTCTTCTGGCAAGGTTCTCGCGTGGCTCGTGGACACTCCACACGCCTGCAGGTCCCTGGATCCCCTCCCCCTCACTGATCTCTCATCCTATCAGGGACTCTTGCGGCCGCAGTGACATTGGGTCTGGCCCCCGGCCATGGGGAGGGACAAGGGCTCCAGGCCAACGCCGGCTGCCACACAGACCAAAATGGACCGGTTTACTACTTCCGAGTCGGAACCTCCTGGGGGTGGCGGCGGGGGGCTGCCCCCCCCCCCCCCCCCCCAAGACAAGGACCTGGCTACCATCCTCCAGGCCATCAGTGCCTCTCAGGCATCCGTAGAGGGAAAGATAGGGGAAATCAAGGTGGACGTGTCCCTCCTCAGACAGGACCTTCGCAACACCACCGCCCGACCGACAGAGGCCGAATCCCGCATCTCTACAACTGAGGACGACATCTCCCAACTTAAGGATCAGGTGGCCCAACTTCGTGCTCTTACCGGGGAGCTCCACAGGCGTGCCGAGGATGCTGAGAACCGCGCATGTCGCATCAACCTTCCCCTGGTGGGGTTTCCTGAGGGGGTGGAAGCGGGGCAAGCGGCCACTTTCGCTGAACAATGGTTTCGGTCCTGGATGCCGGGAGAGGCTCTGTCGACTTGGTTTGTTGTAGAGAGGGCCCATAGGTCCCTGCCGCCTAGGCCTCCGCCCGGTGCCCCGCCCCGCCCCATCATTCTTAAAATCCTCAACTTCAAAGACTGTGATGCCATCCTACGAGCGGCCAGGGCGAAAGGTCCCCTCAGGTTCCAAAATCATGTTATTATGGTATTCCCAGACTACACGGGGGAAGTTCAGGACCTCCGGCGCTCCTACATGGAGGTTAAGAAGAAGCTGCGCACTCTGGGGATGCAATATCAGCTCCAAGTCCCAGCACGCCTTCGAGTAATTTTTCAGGGCAAAACACAATTTTTCGACTCTCCCCAGGCGGCGTGGGCATGGCTGATGGAGGAACGTCCCCTCCGCCCTCCGCACGAGGACTCCTCAGAACATACAGGGAGGCAACCTGTGGGGCCGAGATCGCTGGGACGCCAACGGCGGTGTCGCACAAGGTCCCGTAGGGGGCGCCAACTACGCGCTTCAACAACCCGATCCCTCACTGGGGTGGCCCCTGACCACCGCGACTCCTCCAGTCAATCAGGTTCTCCGCCGCGAAGCAGGCGCCGCTCCACAGAAGACTTAACGGGCTCATCCCCACCGCGGGCTCAGGGGGATTCAGACCTTTCTCGCACTCCCACCCTTTAGTTGCCTTGCACTCAGGCCTGGACGCTGGACCGCTATCCCGGTGCAGCTCTTCATCGGGGGGGATCAGACTTTGATGGACTTGTCTGCTCTTTTTATTGCTTTGTGCCAAGGCTCAAATTAATCTGTGCTTCTGGAGGGGTCCTCCACGCTATCGATCCGAGCGTTTTAGTTTAGTTTAGTTGATTAAGGGGTCGACAGATGCTTCCGTTCTTGAAGTGTAGGGCTGGGGAGGGGGTTGGGGGTTGGTTGGGGATTGGGTTCTTCCTTTGTTGTTGTCCTTTTATTTGTCTTACTGTTTCAGCCTCCACAGACAGATAAATGCCTTCTCTGCAGAGATAGCACTAGCTCTTAATGCGCGCGACCAACCGCACACACACCGGCCCCAGCTTGCGCTCATATTGCTCTATGCGGCGGCACGGCCTAGCCCCAGACTCCATCCGCCATGACTGATGACACCGTGACCGGGGCTTCCCTTCATGTCCTGTCCTGGAACGTTAACGGTCTCCTGGACAGGCTGAAGTGCACCGCTGTCCTGCGCTATGCACAACACCTCCACATCGATATCCTTCTCCTCCAGGACACACACTTATTGGGTAACTGTTGCCCCTTTCTTGCCCGTTACGGGTACGACAGAGTGTGGCACTCCGGCTTCTCCTGGGGTTCCCGGGGGGTGGCTATCCTCATGCGACGCAGCTTACCCTTCGTTCTCTCCCAGGTGATCCACGACCCTCACGGCACATCTGTGATGGTATGCGGCTCTTTGGCCGGCTCCCCGCCCAACCTTATGTCCCTATACTCGCCTCCCTCGTTGCTTACCTCTACACTGGCACAGACCTCCACCCTCCTAACCTCTCTCTTCCTGGGGGTCACGGTTGTGGGGGGCGATTTCAATGCAGTCTCCAATCCGGCCGTAGACTCATCGGGCCCTCTTTCCGCTGTCCGCATTTCACAAGCCAAACAATTGTGGTCTTGGTCCGAATCACTGGGCCCTCTGTAATGTGTGGTGCACGTGGCACCCACGCGCCACCCATTTCACTCACACCTCCGCAGCCCACCACACGCAGGCAAGCATAGACATGATCTTTCTCCCTGCCACTGACTGCTTGACAGTTTCAGACACTCGTATCCTACCATGGGGAATTTCAGACCACTCGCCGATACTCCTCAGTACCGGATCTCCCCCTCCCTCGGCCCATCAAACATGGAGGATGAATGCATGGTTCCTCCAAGATAAAGAATTTCGGAAGGCGATAGGGAAGGAGCTCGAGCATTACTTCCTCACCAACGAGGGCTCCGTATCCTCCCCTGGGACCCTATGGGAGTCCGGGAAAGCAACCATTCGGGGGTTCGCGAAAGGGCAACTTAAAAAGCAGAGGCAGGAGCAACACCGGGAAATCACCGCAAAGGAAGCGCAGGCACTTCGTTTGGAGCAGTCCCTTTCCCGGCTTGACAACGCGGTCCAAAGCCGACAACTAGCCCTTCTCTGGTCCGAGATTAGACAACTATCTCTAGACGCGGCCAAGCTACTATGGAGGTCCTCAGTGGCAAGAGTCTATGGTTGAGGAGACAAAAACAGCACGATTTTGCACAGGCTGGCTACCTTCCCCAGGGCGAACCGAATAATTCCAGAAGTGGTCGACGATCAGGGTTTGGTATGCAATGCCCCCTCAGTGATGGCAAGCACATTCACCAGCTACTATCGGCGCTTGTATGCCGCACAAACACCCGAATCATCGCTCCGTGTTCTCCTTGGACGGGGCAATGTCAGTCTTCCCCAGTTAGAGACGGCAGCGCGGGAAGATCTAGACCGCCCCCTCTCTAAGAAAGAAATTGAGGAAGCCATTTCTCTCACGTCCCCGGGCAAGACTCCGGGACCAGATGGTCTCCCCCAAGAATACTACGTGGCCTATCGTGACACACTGGTGCCCCACTTGGCTGGCCTTTTTCACAAATCCCTTGATCGGGGCTCCTTCCCGCCGGAGACGGACATCGCCACTATTGTGGTTCTTCCGAAATCCCAGCCTCCCTCCCGTCATTGTGCGGACTA
Source organism: Triturus cristatus (assembly GCF_964204655.1). NCBI lineage: Eukaryota > Metazoa > Chordata > Amphibia > Caudata > Salamandridae > Triturus > Triturus cristatus. The sequence continues at coordinate 15,602,540 of NC_140582.1, forward strand.
TCGTCCCATATCCCTCCTCAATACCGAAATCAAACTCTATGCCACCATCTTGGCCCAACGGCTAAAGCCATATCCGCCCAAGCTGGTACATCCGGACCAATGTGATTTCATGCCCGCCCGCGCGACCAGGCACTGCCTTCGGAGGGTGCAGCTGGCTTTGGCCCACCGACACCTCCTTACTCCCTATTTGGCCCTCCTCCTTATAGATTTCGAAAAAGCTTTTGATTCGGTGGATTGGGTGTATCTCCAAGATGTGTTGGCTGAGATGGGATTTGGGCCCCGGTTCTGGTAACTGGTCCGAGTGCTGTACACGCAGCCGCGGGCACGAGTGCTAGTAAATGGCGTCCTATCCGAGGCCTTTCCCATAGCGAGGGGTACGCGGCAGGGTTGCCCCCTTTCTCCCCTGTTGTTTGCCCTGGCCATGGAGCCCTTGGGGGTCCTGGTGCGGACGCATACCCATGTCAGGGGATGGAAGTGCCAGGCACCGAAACGGACAAGATCGCGCTCTAAGCGGACGACGTCCTGCTCTTTCTGGCGGAGCCCGCCTCCTCGGGCCGCGTTGTCTCCAGTTGTTGCGAGCGTTTGGGCAGGCGTCAGGTCTTCGGCTGAACCCCGGGAAATCGGTATTGGTCCTACTTCACCTGTCAAGGGACTGTTATGATTGGCAGTCTAATATTCCGATCCGGCATAACTCCTTTAAATATCTGGGAATATGGATTACCACGCTCCCGGAGCTGGGCTGGTCCCTCAACGTAACCCCTCTGGTCAAAAAGGCTAAAGAAGACCTTCAGAAATGGAGGACGTTGCCCCTGAACCCTCTGGGCCGGGTTGCCTTGTTTAAAATGTTGATTCTCCCCAGGTTCCTTTATGTCCTCCAGAACACCCCGTTCTGTTTTCCCAGACCCTGGTTTAAGGAGTTGGACGGGCTTGTTAACAAATTTTTATGGGGCGGTGGGAGGTCGTGTCTGGCTCTCTCCACATGTCGGATCCCTTCCTTCAATGGGGGCATGGCCATGACACATCTGTACCTCTACTTTTTAGCCACACGTTTGCTGGTGGTCCACGATTGGTTTAACGGGGGATGGTCCGACCCGGCCTACCGTCTGGAGCTATGCGTACTGGGATTTTCTAAAGTACAGGCCATGTTGTATGGGGGACCCGTCCCTCTTCAGCTGCCTGAAGTAACGCGTTCGGTATTCCTGGCCTGGCGGGCTTCCCTGCGCCACACTGGCTGGACCGGCAAATTGACCCTATGCATCCCCCTCTGGCAAGGGGCTTGGCTACGGGAAGTGAGTGGTCTGCGGGGGTTCAAAGCCTGGGACCTCATAGGCGTATCACAGCTTGGGGACATCTGGGTGAGGGACCACATGCTTTCTTTCCAAGATATGCGCAATCGTTATTCCCTGCACCCCTCCCAGTTTTATAAGTATTTGCAATTAAGACACGCCCTTCACGCACACATCGCAGACAACACTCGGCTCCCGGAATACAGCCCCACGGAGGCCCAGACGCTGCTGGGGGACTTGGGAAAGGGGGGTATCTCCCGGATATATCGTACTTTAATCAACAACACTCCCATCTCGTTGGACAGACAGAAAGAACAATGGGTAGACTGGGTGGGGCCACTGGATGAGGTGGATTGGCGCGACGTGCTCATGGCGCCTAAAACCATTACCCCCTCCGCCAAACTTAGACTCATCCAATTATACTACTTGCACATCGCTTACCTCACTCTGGTACGCCTTCATCGAGCAGGCCTTCACTCTGATGCATCCTGCGCTAGATGTGGCCAGGTCCCAGCAAATTTTTTTCACGTGGTCTGGACCTGTCCCCGGCTGGCAGCTTTCTGGAGAGCCATTGCGGGGGAACTTACAGAGGTTTTTGGGTGGACAGTGCCTCACGACCCACGACACTCCTTACTGGGGATAACAGATGGGCTAGACGGGTCCCAGAACGATAAGACCTTTTTTAACACAGCAATGATAGTTGCCAAGCGCGATATAGCGGCAGCATGGATTTGTCCTGATCCACCAGCTCTGGGAAAGTGGCGTAAAGGAGTGGGCTGGTGCGTGACACAGGAGAAGGCTTTATACATGGCGCGCGGATGCCCCAAGAAATACCAAAGGGTGTGGGGTAAATGGCTGGGTGCTGTTGGGGGAAATTAATGATGCTTCCAATTTTCCTTTGGTTGTATTCCCCAAGGGGTGCCGAATTGGGGTCACGGGGTTTTTGAAGATGTAAATGAATATCTGCTATCCGTGATTTTGCTGACCTGTTTGTAAGTGTTTAAAATCAATAAAATTTGATTATGAAAAAATATAATTGCCCCTGGAACCTTTCTTTTATATTTTCACTCGATGCGAGGCACAAGATGGCTGCTAACAGTTCCTGTTTTTAAGTGTTAGCAGCCAATCAGAGGACACTTTCTGCTTTGAAGTCTTAGCAGCGAATCAGAGGCAAGCTCGTGCTCGGGAGTTAGGCACCGACCAGATAGATAGATAGATAGATGGATATATATATATATATATATATATATATATATATATATATATATATACTCCAAAACAAGAGTTGCGTCGTCAATTTGTGACTCCTCGGGACGAGTCATGTAAATATTTCAAAGAACGATGACGATGCCGTGTGTGGATTTTAAGCATTTATTCTTCTGCCGCCACCAAACGCGTTTCGACTGCCAAGCAGTCTTGCTCACTGGTACAAGTTTAAAAAACGCGGCCATTTTTTAAAGTGCAACACGTGCAAATCTTTACTACAACTCTAAATGACATAAAAAACAGACTCGTAGTTTTTGATAACATGTTCTTACATAATATTTTCTCAGACATCGTCCTTAGTTGTACAATGTTATATCATTTGTTTTTCATGGGCAATATATTCCATATATTTACAATCTTATTGCTGTAGCGTTTTTTTAATGCGTTTTTTTGATTCAAGCTCCAGTGAACTTTATCAATGTCGCGTGTGGAACAACAAATATCATCATTCAACTGGGGAAAGCATACGTCAATTTCTTTATGCCATCTCGAATATATAAATCACATATTAGTGCTTCATCTATATAGCTCAAGTGAGCCTAACTGACACCAGCACATTATTACATCACATGCTCAAGTGAGATTATACCTTCTATGTGATTTGATGAATCTCGGCTCCATATGTTAGATACACGTAATACTCTTATTTGCCCGATAGTCACGCCCAAGTGGGCTAACATCATATCCAACAATCATGCCCCAGTGGGCTTAAATCTAACTTGTGACAACTATTTCATCTGTTCACATCAAGTTGTTATTCTGAGTCGGTTGTATTTTTATACCTTACTCCTGATTAAAAACATTTCTCTGAGACAACGCTTAACTATTACCAACTATAAATGAGTATGTAAATCTTCTTCCATATTTAGGCCTTCTGGCTGTTTAGAATTCAACTCTATAATGTATCGAGACTCAAGTCTACGTAGTTTCTTGACTCTATTGCCTCTCCTTACATCTGCTCTTACCGAGTCAATCACAAAGTAAGTTAGTCCCTTGGTGTCTTGATTATGAACTTGTTCAAAGTGTCGGGCTACCGGGTATAACTTGTCCCCATTTTTAATCGCCCTTAAATGCTGCAATACCCGTTTATGCACTTCCAGAACTGTGCTGCCCACGTAGCGCAGGCAACAAGGGCACTGCAGTATGTAGATTGCATGATCTGTTTTGCATGTATATCGGCCTTTGATCTTCCTCATCTCTTTTGTAAGGCCTACTCTGTATTGTGATGTGTTTGTTCCATCCATACACGCCTTGCATTTAGTGCACTTAATAAAACCTTGTTTATTACTTAACCAGGTTGTCTTGGCTGGTTGCTTTTTCATTACATTACTTACTAGTGCTTGTTTAAAGGATTTTGCCTTTCGAAAAGTGATCTGCGGTCTCCTAGCAACTTGTTTCCCAAGCAGTGGATCATTTTTTATTATGTGCCAATGTTTATTCAAGATTTGTCTTACATCATCATGTTGCCTGCTAAAAGTAGTGATGAACCTACATTGGTTTTCATCACTCTTACTTGTCCTCTTGTTCGCATCAAACAGAATTTCCTCTCTTTTCTTTTTCAATGATTTATTTACCCCATTGTCTATCCAAATATCTGGATAACCCCTACTTTTAAATCTCTTGGTCAAAGTATCCAACTCCCTCCTGCACTCTTCTGGTGCACTGCAATTACGCCTCACTCTTAGGCTCTCTCCATAAGGGATGCTTCTCTTTAAATTTACTGGATGGAAGCTATGGGCGTGCAACAGAGTGTTGCCGGAGGTAGGTTTTCTGTACAGTTTTGTTTCAACTTTTCCATCTGAAATATAAACTGTTAAATCAGGGAAATTCCCCTCCACACTAAAAAAAGGTCGTCAATGAATCGACTTCAATGCATTATATGGTTGTCCCATTCATTGTGATACTGTACTCGGATCACCTGCTCCTCCCACCAGCCCATATGCAAATTTGCATAGCTGGGGGCGAAGCAGGTGCCCATCGCAGTACCACATGTTTGGTGGAAGAGTTGCCCTTCAAAGAGAAAAAAGTTACTGTTCAGACATTTTTCAACCATCCTAATTAACATCTGGGTATGCGCCCAGTGTTTGATTGATCTAGTATCAAAAAAGTGCCCCACTGCTCTTAGGCCATCTGCATGCCTGATGCTTGTATATAGTGTTGACACGTCTATAGTTACTAGTAAGTAATCATCTTCCCAAGGAAGGTCATAGATCCTCCTCAGGAAATCTCCTGTATCCTGTATGTACGAAGGGAGTGTTCTGGCCAAGGGGTTAAGAAATGAGTCTACAAACTTAGATGTGTTCTCTAATGCACTGCCCATAGCTGAAATTATTGGGCGGCCCGGAGGGTTTTTCAGATCTTTGTGCACTTTCGGGATTAAATAAAGTACCGGAGTGAGTGGGTGATCTATTTTCAAAAACATGAACTCATCATGGTTTAGGAGGGTTTGATCATACCAATTTTTTAGCTCGTCATTAAATTGGTTGTTGCTTAACAACATAACTTGCTCTTCTACCCTCACATAACAATTTTTGTTATTTAGCTGTTTGTATGCCTCTGTGAGGTATTGCTTTGTTCCCCATAGGACAATATTGCCTCCTTTGTCTGCATTATGTACTATACAATTATCACATGAAGACAATTTCTTAATTAATGCATGATAAGCTTTCTGTTTTTTGTTGTTTGATTTATTAACGCTCTGATATGAATGCTTGCCTAGTTTCTTCAATTCATTCAAAACCAAATCACTATACACATCAGTCACATCTCTTGGAGTCATCGGAGTAAATTTTGAACTCCTTTTAAATCCCGTTGGTGCATCCTTGTAAATATCAATGTTCTCTTCCTGTGCTATTTCTACAGCACTGCGCATAGCCTCGTTGTCATTTTCTGCCTCCATGGCTCTCATTTCCATTAGTAAGTTCATATCTCCCACTGCTAGACTGCCAGCATGTTCTGTTATTTGTTCCACTGGCTTATATCTTAATGATGGGTTTGATAGAAAATGTTTTTTTAGCTTTAGCATTCTGATGAATTTGAATAAGTCAATGCGTGTTTGCACATAATCCAAATCTGCTTCTGGGCAGAAAGATAGTCCTAATTTCAAAATGTCTTGTTCATCATTAGTAAGGGAGGTGTCTGTCAAATTGATAATCGTTGTTTCTTTATTTTCTTCCATTACTTCATTGTTTGCTTTCTCGGCTCTCTGCCTCCTGCAGGCTGCCCCCTTGCGCCTCTTCGACCTCTGCCTCTTCCTCTTGGTATAGTTGTACCCTGTATTGGTGGCCTTTGACGCAGATTGTATTTCCTTTCTTCGTGTAAAAAATCGAATTCATCGATTATTGTGGGTACTGCTCTTTGAGCGTTAACTTCTTCTTCTAAGTCTGTGTCGATTTCAGAACTTTGGAGACTACTTTGCTCAGACTGAGGTTCTGGGCCCACCTTACTTGCTTTTCCTAATTTCTGTTTCCTGATGCTGTCAAATTTTCTTGCGAAAGTATAGATTTGGCCTCGATCATAATCTTGCTTATCTCGTAAAAATTTCTGCGCTTTACGTTCCTTTATCGAGATTTCCAATTTCTTTAGCCTTTCTTTGATTTCACTTTTAAATTGTTTGATGGCTTCTTGGTTTTCTTCTTTACTCAGTTCTTCCATTATTTGATCTATTTCAGCCAAGATTTTCTTTCTGTCTATGTCAGCATATTTTATTAGGATTCCTAACATTCTACGGGGGGCATCATTGTTGTTCGCGGCCCATTCCTTTAACATCTCTGGGTTGGGTTCCTCGTAGCTTGGTGCATTATTCTTAACCCCCTAGGCACTCTCTGGACTTATCTCTGCAGGGACTTTGACTCCCACCACTTAGAAAGTTCCGATCTTTGGAGCTTTTCTAATCTTTTCAAACGCATTGTCACGTTGGTTTCATTACTGCCACTGTTGCTGGTCCCGACAAAACTACTCTGATTTACATTCATATCGTTGAACACTTCAAGCGCTGCCTCTTCGCGCTCCTTTACTTCTGCAGCAGACATTTTCCGACAATCTACAAGCGCACTCGCTTATACCACAACCGCTGTACCCCTCTGTGCTGTGTCACTGTGGTGTACTGGCTTCACTCTTTCCCCCGCCGTTAATGCGCAGTCAGTCTTACCCGGTTCCAGGATCACGTAACTTCAAGTCCTCCGACTCGCCGATTCGCTCTCTCGTACTTCGGCGCTGACCTTGCTTCTATCCTCAGCTCCTCAGCGTCACGGCGTTGGGGGTGGCAAACAATTCAAATTCCCTCGTTTTCCTCGAGTATTTTTTGCCGCTCCAAAACAAGAGTTGCGTCGTCGATTTGTGACTCCTCGGGACGAGTCATGTAAATATTTCAAAGAACGATGACGACGCCGTGTGTGGATTTTAAGCATTTATTCTTCTGCCGCCACCAAACACGCTTCGTCTGCCAAGCAGTCTTGCTCACTGGTACACCGCCACCCTAACGGAGATGGGGACCGCCCGACATAGTGTTTGGGGTCCCACAGGCCAAATAACAATGTGGCGGTAGCATTGTACAGGTTTTCCATTGTGCCGGGTGCTGCTGGCTGCAGCACCTGCTGCAATGGAAACAAGCATTAAAAATGCAATAGGTCTCGCCTTTCATTAAGTTAAAGCCATTTGCTTTGCTATACAATACCATTAGCTTGTTATACTTACCATCAGGGCGAAAACCAAATTATTAACTCTGCAACAGTACCACCCTTTACAGCCTTTGATGTAACTTCAAAGACTGCATTATAGTTACTTCATAGTCTCATCATTTCAAAACTGAAGCATTTTCAATATACTATAATGTAACAAAGTCATGGTTGTTACTTATTTATGTTATGCAACTAACAACCATTGACAAAGCCAATAGTACTAGCTTGTTGTAAGTGTAATGTTACTTGCTATATTATATATCTGGATGTAATGACAGAAGCAGCAAATACCAGTCAGGTGGCACACTAAACTAAGCACAGACTTTCAGTTTACATATTTTAAGTCACGCCCAAAATTACATCGGCCATGCCACTTTGAGGGACCCCCCCCAATTTTTTTGATCCCACTTAAAACCCTTTACAACAAACAAATGATGGACGGAATGCTGACAATGCAGTCATTCTCCCCCAGTCAAGAGATCTGGGTTAAATCCATCGTTCTTTTGCCCACTACGCCACCCCAGTTCAGACATGGCCATATGCAAATCAGTCTTGACCCTGTGCCTCATGGGAACAGTCCAGCCCGAACTGCCAAGCCATGTCTTCCCTGGACCGGAATCAAGCATCCTAGGACCGGTTTCTGGCTATCAGCCGTCATCAGCCAGGATAGCTTGACTCCAGTGGCGTAGTGAGCACGGGTCCCACGTCTGGGAATACCCATCCCACTTAGGGCGAAAAGCGTTACAACAAACAAATGATGGACGGAATGCTGACAATGCAGACATTCTCCCCCAGTCAAGAGATCTGGGTTAAATCCATCGTTCTTTTGCCCACTACGCCACCCCAGTTCAGACATGGCCATATGCAAATCAGTCTTGACCCTGTGCCTCATGGTAACAGTCCAGCCCGAACTGCCAAGCCATGTCTTCCCTGGACCGGAATCAAGCATCCTAGGACCGGTTTCTGGCTATCAGCCGTCATCAGCCAGGATAGCTTGACTCCAGTGGCGTAGTGAACACGGGTCCCACGTCTGGGAATACCCATCCCACTTAGGGCGAAAAGCGTTACAGCAAACAAATGATGGACGGAATGCTGACAATGCAGACATTCTCCCCCAGTCAAGAGATCTGGGTTAAATCCATCGTTCTTTTGCCCACTACGCCACCCCAGTTCAGACATGGCCATATGCAAATCAGTCTTGACCCTGTGCCTCATGGTAACAGTCCAGCCCGAACTGCCAAGCCATGTCTTCCCTGGACCGGAATCAAGCATCCTAGGACCGGTTTCTGGCTATCAGCCGTCATCAGCCAGGATAGCTTGACTCCAGTGGCGTAGTGAACACGGGTCCCACGTCTGGGAATACCCATCCCACTTAGGGCGAAAAGCGTTACAGCAAACAAATGATGGACGGAATGCTGACAATGCAGACATTCTCCCCCAGTCAAGAGATCTGGGTTAAATCCATCGTTCTTTTGCCCACTACGCCACCCCAGTTCAGACATGGCCATATGCAAATCAGTCTTGACCCTGTGCCTCATGGGAACAGTCCAGCCCGAACTGCCAAGCCATGTCTTCCCTGGACCGGAATCGAGCATCCTAGGACCGGTTTCTGGCTATCAGCCGTCATCAGCCAGGATAGCTTGACTCCAGTGGCGTAGTGAGCATGGGTCCCACGTCTGGGAATACCCATCCCACTTAGGGCGAAAAGCGTTACAACAAACAAATGATGGACGGAATGCTGACAATGCAGACATTCTCCCCCAGTCAAGAGATCTGGGTTAAATCCATCGTTCTTTTGCCCACTACGCCACCCCAGTTCAGACATGGCCATATGCAAATCAGTCTTGACCCTGTGCCTCATGGGAGCAGTCCAGCCCGAACTGCCAAGCCATGTCTTCCCTGGACCGGAATCAAGCATCCTAGGACCGGTTTCTGGCTATCAGCCATCATCAGCCAGGATAGCTTGACTCCAGTGGCGTAGTGAGCACGGGTCCCACGTCTGGGAATACCCATCCCACTTAGGGCGAAAAGCGTTACAACAAACAAATGATGGACGGAATGCTGACAATGCAGACATTCTCCCCCAGTCAAGAGATCTGGGTTAAATCCATCGTTCTTTTGCCCACTACGCCACCCCAGTTCAGACATGGCCATATGCAAATCAGTCTTGACCCTGTGCCTCATGGGAACAGTCCAGCCCGAACTGCCAATCCATGTCTTCCCTGGACCGGAATCAAGCATCCTAGGACCGGTTTCTGGCCATCAGCCGTCATCAGCCAGGATAGCTTGACTCCAGTGGCGTAGTGAGCACGGTTCCCACGTCTGGGAATACCCATCCCACTTAGGGCGAAAAGTGTTACAACAAACAAATGATGGACGGAATGCTGACAATGCAGACATTCTCCCCCAGTCAAGAGATCTGGGTTAAATCCATCGTTCTTTTGCCCACTACGCCACCCCAGTTCAGACATGGCCATATGCAAATCAGTGTTGACCCTGTGCCTCATGGGAACAGTCCAGCCCGAACTGCCAAGCCATGTCTTCCCTGGACCGGAATCAAGCATCCTAGGAACGGTTTCTGGCTATCAGCCGTCATCAGCCAGGATAGCTTGACTCCAGTGGCGTAGTGAGCACTTAAAACCCTGGCTGCAGCTATACCAGTGACCAGTCAGTGAACGCCGCCACGTGAGGCAACTGGTGTCACACCAAGTAAATTATTATATTGTAATCTACAGACAGACGCGGGGATCTCAAGCTATTAACACAATGCTTCTCTACGGCACGTGCCATCACATGGGGATGCAGTGAGCGCCACGAAGGGCAATGTTTCTTGGCCTTGTATCACTCATTCCCTTTGTAACATGTCAGCTCGCCAAGCACTAAACTCTTTGAAAAATGGCTGCGCAGCACTACAAACTGAGACCTTCCAGAGGGGGTGCACACTTCAGCCCCATCATTCACCCATCACTGTGACCTTCACACAGAACGACTTGCTGGTACATACACTTATGCAGCAGGTGCATTAACCCCGACTGTCCTTATCGCCTTGAAATGATGCCTAATTACCCAGTCTCTGGCACCGGCCAAATTCACGGAGTTGGGAGCCCAGCACGACAGCCTTGAAGCTGCATAGATAAGGCACATGCTCATCGCACGGGCTACGCCACCATCGTTCCTACTGGCCACGTTCAGAAACACCCCGCCCACACTTTCACGTGTCAGGAAAAAATACCAACGGAACGCTGGGAGTTGTGGTCTTGGAGGAAACGGGGATGAGGTTGAATGGCGGGAGGCGATCACAATAAAATCATGTGTGTAGAGGGTCAGTCAATCCGCCTCCTGTAGCGATGTGTTTATTCCACACATTTCGGGTTAAATCCTTACACACTAGATCAGTGGGTTAATGCACTGATCGGTGTACATTATTGGTAAATTACAAACTGAGCAAGTTAACTAGGGGTTTAGTGACCTTGTTGCAGGTATTTGTGAGAAAGTTACCAGTCGCATACCGGCAAGTTATAGAAGGGGTGGGGCGGTGTCATGCAACCGACGAATGAGCGAGCGAATGGCGAGGGGGACTTGGTAAGGTGCAGTTATGTGTGTGCCCGTTGAACTTCAGGAAGTTAGTATAGGGGTTAAACCACTGCTGCAGAATAGTTGTGTAAGAAGCGCAGAAAAGGGGAAGATTCGTTCGCAAGGTTCAGAGGAACGGGACATGCATCATATAGCGTGTCAGAGATAAAGACACAAACTCAGCATTCATTACAAAATGCCACTACATCGACTGAATACTGTGCACTGAAAGCAAATAGTCGTTTGCGCAGAATGCAAGGACACAGGACTGACAGCTTGGTTAAGTTTAACCAATACAAATGTCTTGAAGGGATTCTTAAAAAGAACACACCTATCAGGATAAATGACAAATTATTTATAAATATGTATGCCTTTAGGTCGAGGCGGTGAAAGAGTTGGCCTGGGGCGACTGTCTGAAAACGGGGCCATTGAGGCCAACGTTGAGCAGCAGTCCGATGCCGACACCCGGTGATCCCTGCGGATTAACCAGTTAAAGCGGGGGTCACTGCATCGCCTTCGTTGACCTGAACTGCCCGATTCCACCTAGAGACTCTTTTTTCCTAAAGTTTTACGGTGGTTTTAATGTGACCGTTTTATAATTACTTCTTTTCTGGTAATGCGTTTGTGCTGGCAGGAACATACCTGCCTGTACCATTTTGGAGTGTGCATGTGTGGGGGTGTAGGGGGGAGCTGCGTGTGTGCGTGTTATAAGGAGAACACGTCTTGCTCTCTTGCAAAGCACTCTAGCGCCTTTGGACCAAGTCTGCGCTATAGAAGACTGTAAACGTGATGTGTCTGTGCTCCATCGTGGAGTTTCCTATCCTCCCTTCGTCACAGACCAGATATCATACTAACACTTTCACTCAATACATTCATTGGTGGGGCCCATAACACCAACACACACGCACTCTCATTTGGTCTGCTCTTACTGGAGAGATAGATGTTCCAAACGCTGGCGTGAAAAGAATATCTTTTTAGTCTATTAAAATTCTATTTACATAAACATACATTGAATATCCTTAATCCAGCACATCTTAATCCTGAATCTCTAGATATCCCTTCCACTTTGCCGATGGATCAATTTAGTTGAATTTGGAAAAGTGATTCTAATCCTTTTCATTTATATTCAGACGATAATAAATAACCCAACACATTTGCTTGTTAATCAATACATTTTATCTAATAAATGCAAATTTCTTTAGTAAGAATTTTAATCAATCTACAGAACATCATAATTACCCAATCTGGCTATTAGTCGTCCTCTTAAGTCAATTGATTCGTCATGCAACACGCTATAGTCCCAAAGATTGGTATGGACCATAAACGTGTCCGCATCGATCAATGCCCATCGGTCTAAGAGTCCTCAGTTCATCAGGAAAATGGGCAGCAATCTAATCTGTCAAAGATTCAGGAAAACAGCTGTCCTGCAGGGTCACCGTCCTCTCTGTCAGCATAACGTCAGGAAAAAGAAAATCTGGGATACTAACTCACTAGTCTACCTTCTTTTATAATGAAATTGATGACAAAATGTAGCAAAAGTCAGTTTTAGGCACTTCTGATTGGATGGTTAAGATCGTCCGTTTCGGTTTCCCAAAGTCTGTGATGTCACACTGTCAGACATGATCCATCCGGTTTTGCAAAGATTGTCCATTGTTAAAGCTCTTGGCAGTAGTCCAGTCACAACCTTGTCAGTGGCACAGGCTGTATGGGTCATCTTGAGGCCACTTGTTCAGGAGCCTGGAGCATGCGCACTTAGTCGGAAACCTCATGGAATGGTAGCTGTTTCGTCGTGTCCAAGGGTAGGCCATTTTATCACAGGCCAAATTGGTCAACTTAAGCAAAACAAACACAAAAAGTAATTAAAACATGGAAATAACGAATAAAATGTTTAACCCTCACTAATTCCCGTATGTGTGTGTAATTATCTAGCATATTGGCGACATTTAAAGCGTTTATACTCACCCAATGATGTCATCTGGTGCAACTTACAATTACATCACAAAGGCAACATATACCATGTAATATTCTATTTTTCTAGTGTTTGTATGCATACGTATATTAGTTTACAAATTATTTTAGCCATGCAAATGCAAATCCTGCGTGTAATTCATACATTAGTAGGGTTGATTAGATAGCAAACAAACACATTAATACTTATTATAATTAATTTCTTCAATTTTGGCTGTCTTATACATATCTTATTTTATCTCCTCCAATTCTATTTCTTCAAATTCCCTCTTCTGCCTCTTATTCCGTCTCCTTAAATTTTCTCTTTTTAACTTTTTCTGAATTTCCTTTTATAACAAAGACATCCTAATCTTAATATTAATACTAAGAAAATCACACATGTTAATGGAAATAAGATTTTACCTATCAAGGTACTACCTACATTTACTAAGAAATCTTTAATAGAAGATATTTTCCTAACAATCTTTTCCCAAACACCTTCAACCTCCAGTGGTGCAATTTCGTCATGCAATTCAGTTATATTTTTAATATAGATTTTCAAATCTTTACTTTCGTCGGGTATGTAAGTACAACAATGTTGGACTTTCAACATTCCACAGACTCCACCCTCTTTTGCCAATAAAATATCAAGGGCAAGTCGATTTTACATTACCATGGCACGCATGGCAACCATTTCAGTATTTACCAATAAAAATCCTCCAGCAGTGCTTGTTGACAAGCGATCCACTACTGTTGACAGTTTTCTAATTTTATTTGCATTCAGAGATATTCCCACTGCTGGTATCAATGCTCCAAAGATATCACCTACAATTTCTGACCAAGATTCTCTCTTTCTACGTGCTAAATAACTACCTAAAGTATGTACACCATCTTCTCCTCTTTCCATGTGAAAGATCTTTGGAAAAACCAGGCCTACATAACATGTGCCATACCAATGGTCTGGCAAACGATAATATGCCCTGTTCCCACAGATAAAATATAATCCTGGAAAAACTGGATCATTTCCTCCTTTAAATCCCCATCCACCCATGATTCGGTATGTATCATGGCACTCACTGTTACCTACAAAGTAATTGTCATATGCAGTCTTATTCCTCCTAATACACAAATTTCCTTTCTGAGGCCAATCTAAAGCCATAGTTGGACTAGCTTTTCCCTCCAAGTGTTTTTCCATATCTACATCCCAAACTGTCTTTTCTGTCTTTCCTTTAGAGACCTTCCTTTGCATTTTCAGTCTTCTTTCTTCAACCATATCTAAAAAAGTCCTTTCTTCTTTCTTTAAACTGCAAGTCAAATTATTTCTATATATATATTCTAATGTTAATTCTTTAGTTTCTAAGAAAAATTCAGCTAATACCTTTGCAGGTCTTACCCTATTTAGTTTGTTAATTGACGGTACTTGTGAAATTATGTTATTTACATCTGAAAAATAATATTCTAACTTCCCTGTTCGATAAAATAGACTAGCTATTACACTACATGTTATTCCATACGTTACAGGGAGGTGGTGATAAGTCACTCCCTCCGAAACAGATGCAGGTAACTGCATACAGACGTAGCAGTCCCTCACGTCCATTGTCTTTACATATTCATACAGTAATTTCGAAGATACATTGTTAGAATAATCAGTTATTGACCTGTCTTTATGCATAAAATTTGTATCTATTCTAGTGTGATCTAACTTTTGAATCTGCTCTATATTAGTCTTGTTTTCACTATGTTCTCCTATTGTGTCAAAGCTAACCTTAAATGTAATCGTCAATGCTAATATACTCCATAGAAGCATTAGTAATCCTGTACAACAACAACACGTTTTACACCATCGTTTCAAAAATATACATCTACCTTTTCTATTATCTGTCAGCCATTTTTCATGAAATGAACAGTGACTTTTGACTTAGCCTCTTCTACTTCACAACTAGTTTATCTAACCCAAGACTCTAAGCACCTACTTGGTTCTACCAGTTTTTATCTTTTTCCTTGTTTATTGTCTTTCCATCAGCAGCTTCCTTGTCTCATTCAGTTTGGCATTTCATCATTCTTCACCTTTCCTTCGTTGTCTAGATATAGAATTTCCTGAACATCCGTTTCTTCTCCAATATCGGATAAGATAACTCTCAGGATTTCCGATTCCTCGTTTTCCTCAACCACTTCTGGTATAGTCACCTCTGGATTTTCTTGGCTATCTGCCTCTTCTTTAATTTCAGGCAGGGCTACATATGTCCATTCTTATACTTCTGGTTAGGCTTCCTCGTTCTTCTGCTTTCCTCAATTACAACTGTTTCTTCGTCTTTTGGTTTTTCTTGACTCGTTATTTCATTCACCTGTTCAGCTCTTGGTGATTTTACTCTTGTCAGTTGGTATCTCAACTTCTTTATCTTATTCGGGGGAAGCTGCCAGAGCGAGTACTAACCTGAGAGCCACGCCATTGCCCACGCACTAACGCCGCCACCGCCAAGAGTCTAGCGGGGACAACACCAAGCACCATCCTCCGCGTCGCCGCCCCGGGACTGCAACTCCCGGCAGCCTCAGCGGCGGCGCGTCCAGCTGACGCGGTGCAAGCGCCAGGAGGCGCCATAAACCGCAGAGAGACCGGCGGAGCGGGGGGGAAGCTGCCAGAGCGAGTACTAACCTGAGAGCCACGCCATTGCCCACGCACTAACGCCGCCACCGCCAAGAGTCTAGCGGGGACAACACCAAGCACCATCCTCCGCGTCGCTGCCCCGGGACTGCAACTCCCGGCAGCCTCAGCGGCGGCGCGTCCAGCTGACGCGGTGCAAGCGCCAGGAGGCGCCATAAACCGCAGAGAGACCGGCGGAGCGGGGGGGAAGCTGCCAGAGCGAGTACTAACCTGAGAGCCACGCCATTGCCCACGCACTAACGCCGCCACCGCCAAGAGTCTAGCGGGGACAACACCAAGCACCATCCTCCGCGTCGCCGCCCCGGGACTGCAACTCCCGGCAGCCTCAGCGGCGGCGCGTCCAGCTGACGCGGTGCAAGCGCCAGGAGGCGCCATAAACCGCAGAGAGACCGGCGGAGCGGGGGGGAAGCTGCCAGAGCGAGTACTAACCTGAGAGCCACGCCATTGCCCACGCACTAACGCCGCCACCGCCAAGAGTCTAGCGGGGACAACACCAAGCACCATCCTCCGCGTCGCCGCCCCGGGACTGCAACTCCCGGCAGCCTCAGCGGCGGCGCGTCCAGCTGACGCGGTGCAAGCGCCAGGAGGCGCCATAAACCGCAGAGAGACCCGCTTCGCGGGACGCGCGCGGGACCGCGCCGGGCTAAGCCCGGGCAAAGGGCGGGCCCTCTGTGGCCCTCAGTGGACGGAAGAGGCCGGGCTGGGCCATCCCCCTTGAGTCTACATACGAAACAGGTAACCACTCTAAGCATGGGTAAACGTACTACGAAAACTACATGCACTGTTACTGCCGCCCCTGTTGATTCGTCCACATCAATAGATGCACTGTTGGCTAATGCTCTCACTATGGTTACAAATGAGATCGCTGACACTGAACGTAGAATGTCTTTTGGATTCCCCACCACTACTACTACTACTGTGCCATGTTCACAATCACCTAAGGCTTTATCCAACCCGGACCTCCCCCTCTCCCCCATAGTAGCAGTTGTTAAAACAAATAGTAACGTGGACACTCTAAGTATGACCACTGGAAAATCAAGTTTGCGGACTATTGTTGTAACAGATTGCCAAGCGGAGCCAGTACTAGACAAAACGCCACGCTCCAACAAACTCGCAAGAGAGAAACGTAAGAGAGGCCCAGTGAAATGTATAGTAAATAAAAGGAAACAACTAGGTCGATGTAGAAATCAACCAACGCCACAGAGTTTGTGGAATAAAGATAAAGCCAAAGATTGTGAAATAGTACCATCAAGTGCCATTGAGGATTCACTACTCTCCTCATCTCCATTGGATGAAGGGTCCGAGAGACTTACTACTCTCACACGTAGATTAGAGTCTCCAACTGCGGACAAAAGTATTTGTAGAGTCTCTATGTTATCCAAGGAGAGTAGCGCTAATACAGTCAGTACCCAGACTGAGGCCACTGATCAAAACTCTTTACCCAAATTCAATGGCAACCTGATAGAAACAATTGTTGATACTATTTTTAAACAAGTCGAAATTCAAATAGTCAAACAATTTAATACTGTTTTTAAGAGACTGGACAAAATCGAAAACCTTGTTAAAAAAGAGGAAATAAAAAGGAAAGGATCTATTAGCTTAGACGTTGTTCGAGGTGACAAAATTATGAGCAAATTAGAAACTTTATGTAAGGATCTGAGGGAGGGGAATCAGAATGTTGCCATTGATCCCAGCCGTGTAAATATGCAAGGTCTTACTGTTGATAAAATTGTGTCACCTAACAGTACCTCTGCTAACATTTTACCTACATTGTCCACGGGCCCTGATCATGACCCCCCTGGTCTAGAAGGAACAGTAACTGGTACCTCTATCCCGGATGCCAAGACCCCGCTAGCCTCCCGAACAGATAGGATAGGTATTACTCTGGAAGACATAAGTACTGGCGGAGGCCCATCAGTAAGTAACAGATCTGCTAATAATTTAGGGCAGTTCCTCAACTTACCCCCAGAATCTTGCCCATATGTTTTAGTGTTAGCTGGTGTACCTGCTCTAAAAGAAGGCCAAAGTGAGTCATGGGTACAACTACATAATAAATGCATTAATTGGCTGACAAAACATAAAGGGGCAAGATGGAACATATCAAATGAAATCATACTAACTCGTAGGGTAAGTTGGGTGGGGCCACAACAGAAAAATATTAGCGGGGATTGTATAGTGATTAACTTTAGACATCCGAACTTTGTGAAATATTTTATGGACACACGTAACATCTATGCCAGTACATCCACTACAATAAGCCTTCACCTTTTGGGCTATTTTTATAGGCCCCCCCACAGACCAATTCAGACAGCCTCTTATACCATCCCTATAGCTAATAGATTCTCCGCCTTATCGGACTTAGAAAGTTTAGACTGACAACCATCAACACCTCCCATTACAGTGGATAAGGTTGTTAGCACAGTGCCTATGGATACGGTCAACTCTATACGCACCAATAAACCTTGTCCAGACAGATTAGTCCTACCACATGTAGCTTGTTCAGACTGTCCCATTATTCCTACTTCCTTTACCATTAGTCCATCAACTGACACCCTAAGTGTCATTAGTTGGAATATTGCAGGGCTTCCAGGTAAGATGAAAATCAAAGAATGGGTTACCTGGATAAGTAACTTTGATGTGGTAATGTTACAGGAAACATGGTGTACATCTACCCAATTGTTGGAGGGTTTCTTTTGCCACAATCTTATTGTACCAACCCCTGCTTTGGGACGTCCAAGTGGCGGTCTATCTATCTGGGCAAAAATTTCTAAGGATACGAAAATTGAACCTCTAAGTGTGGTTAGTAAAAATTTGGTAGCCGTTAAATATGTTGCAAGGTTAAAGATTTGTTTTATAAATTTTTATAATAATGATTTTGTCAACCATCCTAACCCCACCTTTTTAGAACTGTTTAAGTTTATCGATGATGTTGTGGATGGTGAAAAATACGGTTTATTCGATGGTATTTGTGTTGGCGGAGACTTTAATGCTCATATTTATACTACATCTCCGCCTTGTAGACGAGGCTCGGAATTATTGGATCTTTTACAAAGTAGAGATCTAGATGATGTCATGGGCCATTTTGGAATTGATGAGGGAAAGGCACCGGCCCCCACGTATATTGGTCGTGGTTCTTCAACCACGATTGATTATATGTTTACCTCTTCCCCCCTTAGTGGAGTGTTAATTAAATCTAAGGTTGTCAGTAGCCCATACAGTGACCATCTACCACTAGTAATTCATCTTAAATCTATTAAAAAGCCTGTAGGTCGATGTGAGGTCGGAGTTCAAAATATTAATGTATCCACTGATAGACTAAGAATCATCTGGAGAGGGATTAATAACCGAGAGATCTTAACTGATGTAATTAAGAACAATCCCCTTTTGATTTCCAACTGCCTAACATTTGGTGGCCCTGATATTACTAGATCCTTTTGTGATCTATGTGCAGCAATAAAAAGGGCTATTTCCAGACCGGTAATAGAACATAATATAAACACTCAAAGATGGTTTGATACCAATTGTTCTAGGGCTAATAGAGAACTTAGGAAAGCTCTTGAAGCTAAACCCCGAGATATTTCCCTTGTCAGTTCATTACGTTTTAAATACAAACAGGTTTTAAAAACCAGAACTGAAGAGCTCCTAATAAGCCATTGGGATAATCTCACCAAAACAACTGCCCTAAAAGACACCACCGGCTTCTGGAAAGAAGTAAAAAGTTTGAGAGCCCTGGGTAGTAACATCACCCCGATAAATTGTAATATCACAGGTGATTCATGGGTCAGCCATTTTTCTAAGCTCTATGCTACAGCTGGGAATTCTTCTGAGGACACTTTCCCAGATGATACCGTAGTCATTACACTAGAGGAGGTGGAGGAAGCCATCGCAAATAGTGCTGGTAACAAGGCCCCCGGCCCGGATGGTCTGTCCATCGACCAGATAAAATCAAATACATGGTTTTGGGCCCCCCTACTTTGTAATCTTTTTAATAATTTAGGTAAGGAATCTATCCCTCTCACATGGTCTTGTAGTACCATTGTGCCTATTTTTAAAAAGGGAAATAGGATGGACCCGGGGTGCTATCGTCCAATATCTTTGATCGACAACACCCTGAAGGTCCTTGGTAGGGTCTTGTTTGACAAAATAAGCACCTGGGCAGACGAAAACTCCATCATCCACCGTTGCCAGCTTGGCTTTCGGAGCAAGCTTGGGACGGTGGAACAATGTCTAAACCTTAACCTCATAATGGCCAAATATACGAGAGCTAAACGATCTCCTCTGTATTTTGGCTTTATGGACCTAAGTTCAGCGTTTGATTTCGTTAATCGCTCTCGCTTGTGGTCCATTCTTTTAAATTATGGTTTAGACGAACCCCTAGTTCACTTTCTGGCCAATCTTCATCGTAACTTGAAAGCCCGAGTTCGTTTAAATAATGATGGTGAGGTTTCAAATGAGATTTTAATTGGCAAGGGGGTAAGACAGGGCTGTGTCTTGGCCCCCTTGCTTTTTATCTTATACATCAATGAATTAACTCATTCCCTGTGTAATCTGACAAAGGACGTTCCAATTATCAATAAGAAACCTATCCCGGCGTTACTCTACGCTGATGATGCGGTCCTTATGGGCCGCACCCCGAATGCGCTGCGTATTTTAATAACGGGATTCGTTAATTATATGTCCGATCTTGGGCTGTGCACTAACTTTAACAAATCGTTTATCATGACTTGCGGTCCTAAAAATTATAAAATCCCGAAGATTGTGATAGGTCCAAACATTTTAAAAAGCACATGCACTTTCCCCTATCTGGGCCTCTTATTCTCTAATAGTGGTTCGTGGCAACCACACGTGGCGATGGGGAGAAATAAACTCTCAAAATCGATTAATTCTATCACCTCCCTACGCCAACCGCGCCAGGCTGATGTGGTTCTTAGCCTATTACAAATTTATCGAACCCAATGTCTCCCAACTGGCACATATGGTGCAGAAGTTTGGGGGTTTTCAAATTGTAAACCAATACAGAGCGAAGAGAACAGATTCTGTCGAAAAATCCTGGGGGGAGTTATTAGTGCACCGACCTTTGTATGTCACAATGAATTAAAATTAAAATATGTTGAGGATTTTATTAGAGCGAGACCTGCATTATTTTGGCTAAGGATATGGCAAAACTCGGCAGCTTCATTGACTCGTGAGATTATTTTAGACTGTCTGAAAAGTGATAATGTAGCCCTAATCCCATGGATTAATGCGGTAGAGAGCAGCCTTAAGAGCGTCAATTACGGTTACCTGTTCACATATCCGGATAGGATTGACGCCTCTCATAAAAATTTGGTGAGAAGAGCACTCTATCAGCATTTCCAGAATGAAAGGGAAAGAGCAGTTTTTGTGAAACAATCCACAGTCGACTATTTATCAATCCAGGAATCTCATATTGAATCCCCGATGTCCCCCCAGCCTTATTTATGTAAAAAACTGGGCAGATGGACCAGATGTTTATTATTTAGATTCAGGGACAGGAGCATTATAAATCTCATCTGCTTTCCACTGGGTTATATTAAAAATTTGGAAAAACTACATTGCCCTTGTGACCGCGGTGGAACCCAGAGTATGCCCCATTTTATCTTCGGCTGTGGATTTTATATGAAATTCACAAGACATTATCTAATACCATACTGTAAGAAATATGATTTGCTCAGCCACAACCTTGCCTATAGACACTTTTTAATGCTAGGATCTGATGAATTAATTTTTAGAGTTAGCAGCTTTCTTAAAGCCATTGTATGCTCACGCAGGTCGTTGAAAATTGATTAGCTCTGTTTAAATATTCACTTTGCACTTTAAAACATGTTTTGTCGGAATTTAATACATTACTCAGTCTTATTATTACAAATTTATGAGCCAATTTTCTAAGTATAACCCCATTTACTGTTGTACGATGGCTTATTTTGCACAGCCCAGTTAGTAGGTTTTTGTGTTTTCATTGCTGTCTTTTTATAAATTATATTCTTATATGTAATGTCTGACGGCCCAAAATTGTAGTTTTTGATGTGTATTTTTAAATGTTTGTTTATGTGCTTTTATGGATGGTTTGTGAAATCCGAATAAAGTCTATTTGAATTGAATTGAATTTATCTTATTCGGCCAAACTTCATCTTTTGCTGATCTTTTCAGTTTATTTCCTTTATCATTTCTTTCAGTCCAAGCTCTCTTTCTCTGGTATTTCGTCTTCACTTTCTTCAGACTCTGTTTCAACTTGCTTTTTCCTTCCAACCTCTTTTCTTTCTTTTGCTTCTTTCGTTTTCCCTACTTCTGTCCCTCCTCGGGTTTCTTGCGGACAATCTTCCTGCTGGCTATTTGTCCCTTTCTCTAACTGGATGTTGGAATTCCCTACACCTACTCGGGGGTCTTCCGCAAGAATCTTTCCCTCTCTCTCTGTATCTGGTACCTGTCCATCTAATTTTGTTGCTTCAAGTGGAATTTATCTCAATTTTTCATTTGGAATTTCTCTATCCACAGTTTCTTTAATTGTCTTTTTGCTGTCTTTTTCTTTTCTCGAATGTAAAGTTGCTTGTTCAGTCTCTGAGTCTGAGCTAGTATCAGAAATTTGCAATCTTCTTTTCAAGGAAACGCTTCTTGGGACAACTGTTTGATCTATCTCCAATTCCCCTCTTTCAGGGTTTCCTTTTGTTCTTGTCTCTTCTTCGTCTGATTCAGTACTTGATTCTGTCTCATCAAAATATTCCTTTTCTGTGCTATCCACTGGATTTGGGATTCTCAACGTGTGACATGCGTGAATCCAGTTTTTGATTCCAGCACACTTTACAGCTGTAGTTGTAGACAAAATCACTTGTCGTGGTTTTCCCCACCTTGGAACCAAACAGTTTCTTCTTCTGTGTACTTTGATTCTTACCCAGTCCCCTGGGCTCAGGTCATGAGCTTGCTTCCTTTCAAGGGTGGTGGCATCCGCTCCAACCTGATGAAACACAGAATGAACTGCGTCAGCCAGGTTTTTACAGTAATCCAACACCATGTCATCAGTTATAGGCAGCAGCTTGTTGACTGGTATGAACTCGTGGCGCATGGCTCTTCCCATGATAATTTCATGGGGGCTCAGCCCTGTGGTTCTGTCTGGAATTGATCTAATTGTCATGAGTACTAGAGGCAAGACATCAGGCCATTTCATACCTGTGGCTAAACACATTTTCCCTATCCTGTTTTTGATATTACCATTCATTTGTTCCACCACACCAGAAGCTTCTGGGCGATAGGCACAATGTAGTTTTTGCTGTACACCTAATGCTTCACAAATCAGTTTTATGATCTCATTCTGAAAATGTCTTCCTCGATCTGATTCAATTGTTACTGGGAATCCGAATCTGGGAATAAATTCCCTCAAAAGCAATTTTGCCACTGTGATTCCATCATTTCTTCTCGTTGGGTAAGCTTCTACCCATCTTGAAAACAAACAGACCATAACTAGAACATGCCTCAATCTGTTACAATGAGGCATTTCAATGAAGTCTACTTGCATTCTGGTAAAAGGTCCTCCTTCTCGACCTATTCCTAGACTCACCACTGTCTTTCTTCCTGGGTTATATTGCTGACATATGAGACATCTCTGACATAGACTTTCTGCTACAAGTCTAAATTTTGCATTGTACCAGGTCTGTTTAAACAACCTTATCATGGCATCTCTCCCTATGTGTCCCTGTCCATGATACATCCGTGCCATGGCAGACATCATGGTACCAGGCATAACTGGTCTTCCATCCCGATAGACCCATACATGATCCTTCTCTCTTGGTGCACATCCTGCTTTTACCCACTGTTTCATTTCCTCATCTCCTGCTTCTTCCTGCACTTGTCTCACTTCCTCCCAGGTACCCACAATGTTAGTAAACAGTATGGAGCAAGAAGTCACTTCCTTTTCCTTTCCCCTATTGATTGAATTCTGATTTCGTGCACAGTATTGAGCCATATCATTGGCGTATTTATTGCCTACAGCGATGTAATCACCAGACTGATTATGTGCAGCACACTTCACAAAAGCCAATTGCTTAGGCAGCTGTATCGCCTCGAGCAATTTTCCAACCACTTCAGCATTCTTAATGGGCGTTCCACTTGATGTCAGAAATCCTCTCTGTAGCCTTATTTGGCCAAAGTCGTGCACCACACCAAAACCATACTGCTGTCAGTGATCACAGTCACTCTCGCACCTTTCCCAATCTTACATGCTCTAGTCAAAGCAACAAGTTCAGCTACTTGAGCTGATTTTACTCCTTTCAGATAGGATGCTTCCATTGCTGCTGCAACCGGGCATACTGCATATGCTGCACTCAACATTCCATCATCTGTTCTCAAGCAAGAACCATCTACAAACATTACAAAGTCACTTTCTGAAAACGGTACATCTTTTATATCTGGACGTGGCTTGGTACAGAAAGCTAGTACATCCAGAAAATCATGATCTGCTTCATCTCTGACTTCCACTTTCTCGACATCAGGCAATAATGTTGAAGGATTCACATTCAAGCATCTCTCAAGGCTCACATCCGTTGCACCTAATATGACTTTCTCATATTTAGTCAGCCGATTGTGTGTCATGTATTGAGTGCGACTCCTTGTTAAAAGGATTGCCACATCATGAGGTACAAACACTTTCACAGGATATCCCATCACAATCCTTTCACTTTGTTCCAGGCTTCGACAGGTAGCAGCTACTGATTTCAAGCACCCAGGTAAAGCTACAGCTACTGGGTCTAGCATTGATGAAAAGTATGCAATTGGTCTTCTTAGTTTTCCATATTTCTGAATTAATACAGAAAGTGCACATCCATTCCTCTCACTGTAATACAACTCAAACTCCTTCTCCTAGTCCGGCATTCCCAATGCTGGTGCTTCACACAAACTATCTCTCAATTGTTTGAAAGCTGCCAATTCTTCTTTGCTCAACTCAATGGGATCTCTCACATCACTTTTTGTCAAACGTACCAATGGTTTTGCGATTAGGGAAAAATTACTTATCCATTGACGACAGTATCCGACCATTCCAAGAAACATCCTTACCTCTCTTTGTGTCATAGGAGCTCTCATTCCTTTTATTATCCTGATTCTGTCTATTGTTATTTTCCTCAGACCTTTTTCGAGGTTATGGCCTAAGTAATGTACTTCTTTTTTACAAAATTGTAATTTTGATGGTGACAGGTGACATCTTAAGTCCTTCATCATGTTATAGTGTCCGTTACACAGGCCTCGCGAGTCTTCGACGCCACAAGTAGGTCGTCGATATATTGTACTACCACTGAATTCTCGGGCATCTCTAAACTTTCTAAAGATTTCTTCAGTATCTGATTAAAGATTGAGGGGCTTTCTGTATACCCCTGTGGAATTCGGCACCATGCCAAAATACGCTTGCCAAAACGAAAAGCAAAAATCTGCTGGCTGTCATGGTGCAATGGAATGGAAAAGAAAGCATGGCATAAATCAATTACTGTATACCATTCTGCTTCATGGGGAATCTGATACAGAATCACAGATGGATTTGGTACAATGGGACAACATGGCACAACAATTTTGTTTATTTTTCTCAAATCCTGTACTATCCTGAACTTTCCATTTGTTTTTTTCAGTCGCATAATTGGGGAATTACATGGACTACTCAATTATAGGGGTAACTCCTTCAATTATTTCAGGTGTCAATTTATATTGTGGGATATTCGGATAATTTATTCCCTCTTTTACTGTTATTCTTACTGGGTCTACATTTCTCATTAGTCCCACATCTTCTCCCGTGAAGTCCCAAACTTCTGCCTTTACAGTTTGTTTCAATTCTTTGGGTAGGTTATCAGGGTTAAATATAGCATAGGCTTCAGTAACCTCAGTTTCTCTGTTTGCTATGGTCATCTTATACAACACATCTTCATCAGCAGTCTCAAATGCTATACCATCAGGAGTACAGAATATAGTGCAATTCATTTTGCACAATAAATCCCTTCCTAACAAATTCACAGGACTGGTATCGCACACAACAAAGCGGTGCATTTCAGAAAATGTCCCTATGTTAACCTTTACAGGTTCTGTCAGATAACTTTTAATCTGTCTGTTGGATACACCAACTACTTGGATCGTTTCATCCGAGAGAGGAAGATTTTGAACATCAACTGACCTAACAGTTGATATAGTAGCACCAGTATCTACCAGGAAAGTAACATTTTCATTATTTATCTTTCCATCCACAAATGGGCCTGTCTGGTCTACTTCTAGAGTTGCGCCAAGTACGCACTCTTCTCCCTCCCTTCGGCGCCGTCAATAACCGTCTTCTGAATCGCTTGCATCGCGTTGTAGCCAATACTGCAAAACAGCATTAGCGCGGGGCAGTTTAGTTACCTGTTCTTCATTGTAAAATCCTGTTTCATTACTATATTTCTGGGAGTTTTTGCTCTGTGGAAAAGGTGGTTTTGACACCTGATTCTGTTGGGTTACAACCTGCTGCTGTTGCTGCGGTTGACCACTCACCTCATTCTGCGCCTGTGGATTCAATGATGTATTTTCATTGTTAGTACAAAGGGGAAATTTACACTAGGATTTCCAATGCCCTATCCTACCGCAATTATGACATGGGAATCTTCTCTGTTAAAATTTCCCTTACCTTTCCCAGGAATGAACTTTTTGGGACCTATATTATTCGCTTGTTCCACTAACTGGGCTTCCTGTCTCTCTGCCACTTTCACTTGTGCCCACATGGCTTTTTCTTTTAACTTTCGTTGTTTGGCCTCAATCTCATCACTGAAATATTTTGCATGTCTCAATACTTCATCTATTTTCTTGTTTTGCCAATCTACGGTATGTTGTTTGATCAGCTCACTCATTTCTGGACATAGGCCATATACAAATCTATATACAAAATGACTCAAGTCCTTTTCGCTCAAATTTTCATCAACACTAAATTGTTTAAAGGCCAAAATCAACCTCTCATAGTAGGCATGTACCGACTCCTTACTTTCCTGATGAGTTCTGTCAATCTTTACCCAATCTGTTTCTTTAGGAGGTACTTTGTTTTTCAAAAAGACAATGACCTGCTCGTATTTCTTCATTACCTCGGGGTCTGGGGCTCCTGTCTTTGGATCCCTAGGATATTCTTGTGTAGGCCAATTTATCATAAGTTTGCATTCTGTCCATAAATCTGCTGGTACTTTTATGTCTAACAGGCTGTTTAGATCAATCCATAATACTTTGGACAATTTTACAAATCTGTCTACCTGTCTATACCACTCGACGGGTTTTTCACGTAGTCGGGGGAAATCATTTGTGAATGACAAAATATCTTGTCTAGTCCATGGGACATGTACATATCCTCCTCCTGGAATTTTTCTCATAGGGCATTCTGTTACTACCTTTTCCTTTTCTCTCACAGGGAAAGGTGCAAAGGTTTTGTCTGAGGCATCATCTCGTTTCCGATACCATCTGCTTCTCCATTTGTCCACATCTCCCCATTTTTTCAGCAGGATAATTATTTCCTTAATCTGACTCATTCGTCCTGCAGTATTTAAACTTTCAATGTCCTTTTCAGTGAAATCTATTCAATATTGTTTCTGTAGGGCCTTTACCTTTTCAATGTCTATACCCATTTCATTTGCTACTTCTTCTAATCTTTCATGGAGACTTTTTGCTCTCCAAGTTATGCTTTTACACAGAAACAACAACTCCTCATCCTGGTAAGTTTTTAACTTCTCTGTGGGAATAGTTCCTACTATTAACTCTTCCAATACCATTCGTAGTTTGGCTACATCTATTGAGATTGTGATTCTTTGTCTTTTCTCTGCAGACTTCTCAACCATTCGCTCAGTTCTTCTGAAGATGGGCCTACTGGTTTCTCTACATTAGTTGGTTCTAAGTTCCTTTGGGTTTCAAATACTGATTCCATCTTTACAGTAGGGCTTTCTGCTACTTTTGGGCCTAGAAATGGGTTATTTGAGGCATTTGGCTCCATCGTACCCATTGTCTGTCTCCATTGATTCTCATTTGAACTCTGTCTTGATGTTTCAATTTGTTTATTACTGTTATAAGGAACTATTAAACAATGTTCACTATCCTTCTGTTTGTCAAAAATAGGCATTACAGGGTCACTGGAACAGTTACAGCTTCTAAATTTTTGGTTAATTCTCTTATCTTTTCAGTTAATTCTAAGGTTGTTTTTGCTAACTCTGCTTAATTTTCACTACTCATTTTATCATCTGATTTCCTCTCTATTTCTTCCATTGTTTTACTTTCCCTTAATTCTTGAGGTACTTGTTCTGTCTCAATGACTCACAAAGTTTCTCTCATTGGGGCACTTGGTGTCAACATTTCGGATTCTGGTTGATACGGAGGTGGATTTTTATAAAACATATCATCAAGAACATCATCCTCTAGTTCGTTCACTCCGTACCCCTTTGGTTCTAAATTATGTCTTTTTTTTGTAAATTTTTTCCCTCCAACTCCTTCAACCATTCTTAGAGGAAACAACCCATCGGTCATACTCGCCCTCCACCACCTTCTCATTTTCTCATCATGAGTATCATGCCTGTATCTGCCAAACATGTATTTATACCTTCCGTCACTCCTCTGTCTTTCTCTGTCATGCATCTCATTTTCCCATTCTGTCAGTGCTGGTCTAGGTCTCGGTTCTAGATTCATCATTCTTTCTCTCAAATTTCTCAAAACCGCTAAATTAAACGAACCATGCTCTGGAAATGTTAAAACTCCGTCACTCCTGGTATATTTTACCCAATTGTCTAACCAAATACAAGTGTGATATCCGTATTTCGCAACCATAAAGGATGCAGGGGTTTTCGGTGGGGGAAGCAACTGTCCTTCCCTAGTCACAATCGGTTTGTCCTTTTTAAACCACTTCTTGATTTTTCCAAACCAGGACTTTTTCTCTTTTTCAGGTGGATCGTAATACATCATTTTGTCTTTTCGTGTATCACTAGTCTCTCCTTTACGACTATTCTGTTATTTTAGCCAATCGTAGCGCGACTCACACTAACGCACCAATCCGGAGCGTCTACGTCACTCTGTAATTCTCCACTCCTAGCGCGACTCACACTAACGCACCTATCCGGAGCGTTTATGTTACTTGCTGACTGGCCAATCCCAGCGCAGTCTTTCTGACGTCAGCGGACGCTGCTCTTACTCCGGCTTCTATTGACCCCTCCTTTACAAAAAATTTCTCGGTAAGCTCTTTTCGCTTTTTCTAACTTACAAATCTGTTAGTAACAACATAAAAACGCCACCATTGTCCGCTTCCCTAACCAAGGATAGTTAATGACCTTTCTCACAAGAATTCCGTCTTTCCCGAGAGCAGCACCTACCTCTGCCCTACTACGGAATCGTTACTTCCGTTGATAAAGTAGCACATCCCTCTACCTTACCCTTCTAACAAGCATTAGCTAACCGTTTCTCCAGAATTAAGACACCTAGTTGGAGACCCAATGCTCCTGAGAAATAAGACCAGAGTTTCACGATTAACCTGAATGCTATTTCATTCAAACACTTTCACACAAAAATGTAGTTCATTCACACAGAATTCTGTCTTTACCCAGAACAGCGAACAGTCTGTCCTACTACAGAATTATGACACTCGTCAACAAAGTAGCACTTCCCTCTACTTTATCCTTCTATCAAGCTTAGGGAGCACCTATTACCTTTCTAGTGATAAGCGTTATTGGAGTGCCATCTGGACCCCTGGTACCTAAGACCAAAATTTCACAGGTGACCTTCGCTACCATACACTTCTTTCATACAGGAGATATCTCTAATGGCAACACACGACGATGTTAACAAATCGAACCCAGACAATGCGTCGTGCAACTTCAATCGTCACATGTTTTTCCCCATATACAGGGCAACAAGAATTCCGTCTTTCCCGAGAGCAGCGCTTACCTTTGCCCTACTACGGAACTGTTACAAACTTCCGACTTCCTACATCCCAGAAGTCGTGCAAACAACATAGAGCTCAACGCAACTCAACATAGAGTGTTAATACATAAACCAATACCGATGCACAATCAATAAGCTATTTACAAGCAATAATCACCAAACCAAAACAATAAAAACCATAACTCTGCTACCAAGAAAAACTGCTCCAGCGTGGAGTTTCCTATCCTCCCTTCGTCACAGACCAGATATCATGCTAACACTTTCACTCAATACATTCATTGGTGGGGCACATAACACCAACACACACACACTCTCATTTGGTCTGCTCTTACTGGACAGATAGATGTTCCAAACGCTGACGCGAAAAGAATATCTTTTTCGTCTATTAAAATTCTATTAACATTAACATACATTGAATATCCTTAATCCAGCACATCGTAATCCTGAATCTCTAGATATCCCTTCCACTTTGCCGATGGATCAATTTAGTTGAATTTGGAAAAGTGATTCTAATCCTTTTCATTTATATTCAGACGATAATAAATAACACAACACATTTGCTTGTTAACCAATACATTTTATCTAATAAATGCAAATTTCTTTAGTAAGAATTTTAATCAATCCACAGAACATCATAGTTACCTAATCTGGCTATTAGTCGTCCTCTTAAGTCAATCGATTCGTCATGCAATACGCTACAGTCCCAAAGATTGGTATGGACCATAAACGTGTCCGCATCGATCAATGCCCATCGGTCTAAGAGTCCTCAGTTCATCAGGAAAATGGGCAGCAATCTAATCTGTCAAAGATTCGGGAAAACAGCTGTCCTGCAGTGTCACCGTCCTCTCCGTCAGCATAACGCCAGGAAAAAGAAAATCAGCGATACTAACTCGCTAGTCTACCTTCTTTTATAATTAAATTGATGACAAAATGTAGCAAAAGTCAGTTTTAGGCACTTCTGATTGGATGGTTAAGATCGTCCGTTTCGGTTTCCCAAAGTCTGTGATGTCACACTGTCAGACATGATCCATCCGGTTTTGCAAAGATTGTCCATTGTTAAAGCTCTTGGCAGTAGTCCAGTCACGACCTTGTCAGTGGCACAGGCTTCGTGTGTCATCTTGAGGCCACTTGTTCAGGAGCCTAGAGCATGCGCACTTAGTCAGAAACCTCGTGGAATGGTAGCTGTTTCGTCGTGTCCAAGGGTCGGCCATTTTATCACAGGCCAAATTGGTCAACTTAAGCAAAACAAACACAAAAAGTAATTAAAACATGGAAATAACGAATAAAATGTTTAACCCTCACTAATTCCCGTATGTGTGTGTAATTATCTAGCATATTGGCGGCATTTAAAGCGTTTATACTCACCCAATGATGTCATCTGGTGCAACGTACCATTACATCACAGAGGCAACATATACCATCTAATATTCTCTTTTTCTAGTGTTAGTATGCATACGTATATTAGTTAACAAATTATTTTAGCCATGCAAATGCAAATCCCGTGTGTAATTCATATATTAGTAGGGTTGATTAGATAGCAAACAAACACATTAATACTTATTATAATTAATAGTTTATTCTAATTAGTATGAACATGCAGAATGGGGGGAGTATACAATTTTTTTTTTTGCCCTCTCCATCATCTGCACGTGTCATACAGAGAAGTTAGAGAACACGTCTTGTCCCAACGCCATTGCGCTAAAAAATATTGCAAATAATAAAAAAATATAAAGTACATGTCCCTGAACCGCAAGAGCATAAGTGCCCAGGGAACTTGCAGCACCTCTGACTGCGTCCAGTGCCTGCTGAAAGGCCGCTGCAATGTTGATATAGGTGCTCGCCCTGGAGGACGTGAAGCCTTTCGTGGCAGTTCACATGTCGGCCTTGAAGTTTGCGTTGTGCGTTTGTAAACAGAGCCTCGCCCTCAAGGTACCCGCGGTCAAAGCAAACAGGGAAAATAAAGACTTCTCTACTAGGCTTGCGACATGGCTGGGACCAGGGCTTTAACTGAGATGAAACAAGCGCGGTACCGCAAAGGCAGCTGCGTGTTTATTTTTGCATCGCGCTTTCACTTTAAGTCAAAGCGCGATGCGAAAATAAACACGCGGCTGACTTTGCCAAACCCGAGTGAGAAGAAAAAAGTGGGTGGGGACTAATGAAGGAGAGAGTGTCACGCCGCCGGTATACGATCCAATCCCGGTAGGCGGGATCAAAAGGAGACAAGGCAGCAACAAGGAGGGACTAAGAAGCCTCCTTTACAATCAGAAGCTAGCGTTTGTATGTAAGATGACGCTAACCATTTAAAAAGATGAGCGGGTTTTCAACTCCGCCTCCGAAAGCTTTGGAATCTGTTTTGATTCCAAGAAGACCTTATATGACGAGAGCAGTGCATGCATGCTGCTTTCGCCAGCCGAGACCTAAAAAAGAGGTGTGTAACACTACCTGTACTACGTGTACTACTGTACATGTGATGCCTGTCACTTGGTACAGGGATCTGTTGGGGGGCACCATAGAAAAGGGCCAAGGGTGAAGGGGGCCCGCTACATGCCCCCAATGTCCATCCCCACCAGCCTTTCCATGGCAGGTGAACCACCATGGAAAGGCTGGCGGGAAGGGACCATCCTAATCCCTATGGCTGTGGCGGGCAGGCACGGCCACCATTGTAGGGATTCGGAGGCCCTCTGCTGCACTGGTGGGCTCAAGGAGTCCGTCAGATGTGTGGCGGTCAAGGTTTCCGCCCGCCTGCACACCGCCCACCATCAAGATCTGGCAGACGGAAAAGCTGCTTAGGATGACGGGGAGACCGCCACCGACAGCCTGTCGGTGGCGGTCTCCCCGCCATCCTAATCAGCCCCTAAATGAGAACAGGAGGGGCTTCCTGATCTCATCAGACACAAAAGCAGAGGGAGATGCAGGCAGTGTTGCAAGAGCATTTATTTATGGTTAAAGAAACAGATGTGGTGTTGCATGGCATGGAGCATAGGAAAGTGATGAGGACATACCAACAAACATTCATGTATTTTTTGTTATAGTAATATTTCACAAAGGCACCTGGTGTTGTATCACATAAGTGTCCTTAGGACAAAATGGAATTATGACCTTATTTTTGCTCCCCTATTGCACAATTGGCTGTAGACATGTGTGGGGGCCTTTGTGTATAATTCATCATAATATAATTTACACATTTTAAGCCTAATTCACAAAGGTCAATGTACACTTTTGTGTATGTTTACTATTGTTTGCTATTCATGAAAGTAATTATGATTAGTATCTTTATGAGTGGGGAGTCTCCGCACATCAAAAGATTGGAATTTCTCATCTTTTTGTGTGCTGGGATTCCGCACTCAAGGTACTACCTGTAAATCCCTTTGTGAATAGCAAACAATCGTAAACATACACAAACTTGTATGTTTACCTTTGTGAATATGACCCTCAGTGTTTGTATGTAGTGTTAAGGATTCAATCATTTGCATGGGAACGTGGCCATATTACCAACCTAGGGGCAAAGAGGCTCTTGAGAGAAACACTGACTGTACATCACATAGTACATAGCACAAAGCTAGTTTACCAATTGAAGGCTCTCCATAAGAGGTGCTACAGTTCTAGGGACCACCAGATAGCCCCTGCATGTAGGTGTTGTTACACAGTTTTTTTCCTCTTCGCCCACCCAGTGGCATAGTCAGTGTCATAGTCGCTAGTCATGGAAGAAAATGGCCCCCATGGCCACTGTTTGAACTGTGAAAATCAGGGTTTAGTGGGTCCCTCAGACCTTCGGGTGCAGTGACACTGCACCTCCTGCACCAATGGAAGCTATGCCCGTGTCTGTCTCTTCAAAATCAAGCCATCAAGTTTCATTGAAAGACAGGAATGAGTATGTGCTGGCAATGGAGTCAGCATATATATGTTTTTAGTGGTACATTGCCTAGATCCATTCAGTGCTGCACACACCGGCACACCTTAATGTTATGGAGTCCTGAGACAAATTGCTGTCAAGGGTGTGACTGCATGGAAAATTCATAATCGAATAGAAGGCAATTTCTGAAGGAGAGGCATTTGTGACTTGTGTTCGAGCTAACTGGCAGATATCCAGAAAGCCTTAACCATAGTTTGGATCAGAAGCTGTTCTGTCAAATTATCGTTTATAAATATTAACTCCCCTTGTCAGGAAAGAACCAATCAAAGCTTTGATACTGCGTGAGTGGGCATTAAGCATGTACAAACATCCGTGCGAGATTCAAGGGGTGCTACTCCCCCTTTTCTTGAGGCTTATTTGGGTGCTGCAGCATTGTCTTTGTGGTTAACAGTGGACTTTGACAAGCGCAATGGCATGTCTGTACATTCTGAATCCAGGGGGGGCTCCTCCATTTGAGCGGAGGAGCGTCGTCTCACAAGCCCCAGAGCTGAAAAATAAACCGTTAATAAAGTTAATTTTTTACTGTTTTATTTTTGTGCAAATTGTCCCGAACTAAGTGTCAGGACGGAGCGGGCCAGTGCTGCCGAGTGGCAGCAGCAGGGAGCTGTGCGCTTTAAAATGCGCATGTCTCTTTGGCCAGCGGTCTTGGGACGGCCAACTAGACATGCACATTTTAAAGTTCTCTGACCTAGCTGTCTTAGACAGCTGAGTTAGAGAAAGTACAGGCCAACCAGTAGGAGGACAGGGAGAGCCTGCTCTATCCAATCCTGGCGCTGCTCTCATGCTGTGAAAACAGCACCAGGGTTGGGTAGTGCAGTTTCCTGCATCGCGATCATCCTGGAAGACACTCGAGGGAGGAGGACGTCATGCTGCAAGTAACGAAGGTAAGTTTATTTTCCTTATTATTATTTTTGTGCCCCCCGTACCCGCACCCTCAGTACATGCCACTGTCTGAATCACCACTTAGCATTTGTAAGGTTAACAGTGCTAGTTTTTCAAAGACAATGTCACTGCATCTCTTCGAACCCTGATCTCTGATTCAGCCATGTGTAATCGCAGCTATTCTCTAGAATGTTGTGTGATGGCAACATATATATTTTTCTGCATGTATTTGGGATTTTATAGCGAGCCAAATGATAACTGATTATTTGAAATGAAAAACCAAACAGAGTAGAAGTGAAACGCTTTTTCATTTATAATGACTGCAACAGAAGAGAGGTGGAAAAATGAAAAGGGACTCTCTTGTCCCTTTGCAGTTACGCAGCTCCCTTTAGGCTGAAAGGGCTTTAGCCCCCGGTTGTCTGCTGTAGCGCAGGCTGTGGGGTGCACAGGCAGTTCATAAACTGTCCTGGGTTAGGGCTGGGCAGGGGCTGAGAACTCAGACTTGGTCTCATCCAAAGTACTTTGCAGTTCAAAAGACCATTTATCAGTTCACGGGTTTTTGTGTTTTAATTGGTACAGCCCCCTTGCTGTCCCCACTCTTGTTATGGACTGTTGCTGCCAGACTAGGAGAAAGGATGAAATGATTTCATCTACAATACAAGCATGGCCATGTAGCCCATTAATATAAAGTGCCTAGCCATTAGCCTGGTTTGCCTCTAAGCTCCAATACGGGAACTGAGCCCTATACGTGGTATAAAAATTAATCATTTAAAAATGTGCCTAAGGAGATGGCCGCCTAGCTCTTCGGCTCCGCCGACCCTTGCGCCCTTCGTCGATATCCTGGCAAGAATCCTGCGCCTCCGAGCCCTACGCTTACCAGCGCCACGTTCCTGACCACGTTACTGTGACTCCGGTCGAGAACGGAGCTGCCCCGGCGGAGTTGAGCCCCGGTTACCATTCCGGCCTTCCAAGCGGTCGCAGCCGGGCTATTGTTTAGTGGGGACGGCCGGCGGCGACAACGATAGCAGCGGCCGCTGTGGAGAGGGGGGAGCCGGTGCACCGGACCTGGAGCGCGGCGCTGGGATTCTCGCAGCAGCCTTTTCCATGCTCGGCTGCCCAGCGCGCCTCGCTCGCAACATTGTATCCGGCTCCCGTATACTGTATCCCGGCCCAGCTGGGAGAGGGCCGGGATCGCTTCTTTGTTGCAGTCTACAGCAGCGGCCGCCATCTTCCGCATCGGGAACCCTGGTCCTGCCGGTGGGTTTCCCTGCACCACAGATTCCCCTGTCCTTGAAGCCTCTCCACGACCGGCTGCCTCCACGTTTCCTGCACCACCGGGGCCCCGCAGAGAGCTCGTCGCTTTCCAGATACCGATGGCTGGTGAGGGGGGCTTGCTTCCCGGGGCGTTTGGTGGTTGCTTGCCTAAGATGGCGGACGCAACAGCACCCTCCCTCCTTGATCCACCGCTGGGGCTTCGCGACATCCTGGCAGCACTGGAGGACCTGCGGTTGGCCTTCTGCGACTCTTTCACTGGTTTGGGGGACCGGTTTGATTGGACTTTCTCAGCTGGCCATGATGATCCTCCAGTGCGGCATATTAAGCCACATCTTCAGTCGACTGTCGGTGGATCACCCGAGTTGAGGTATGTGGCAGTGACGGGGGGTCGTGTCCCAGTGCCCGCTGCGGTACTCGTCGGCTCTGCCCTGGAGGAGTCTGACAATACTGCTCCCTTGGTATGGCCGGAGCTTGTGTCTCGGACGCCGTTTTGCCCATCTCCTTTGTCCTTTGGTGCCACGTTTCTGAGCGTCCTCCTGGACTTGCTTCCTGTACATCGGCCGGCCGCTACTCTGGAACTTATGCATCGTCCTGCTCCCTGTTGTACTAGCCACGGCATAGCAGTGGCGCAATCTGCGGTCCTTTACTATCGAGCTTCACTCCAGATTGACTTGTCTCTTACACCTCGATTTCTGCAACGGACTCCATGGTGGCCCATCCCGCCCAGGTTGGCTGTACTGCAATTGGATTCTGTTGGACTGCAGATTCGAAGGGGCCAAGGCTGAGGAGGGGGGTTTTTCTTGGTGCACATTGATACGTGTATGGCTGGGACTGGGACTTGTGACTGTTGGAGGTACATGTAGCGTGGGTGTTAGGTCGGGGCCTGGGGTTGGGTGACCGCGGGTAACGTTTTTGCTTGCATTGAATAGATCCTTGGCCCTCCTCCGATTAATCGTGACATTCTTTTTCTTTTTCTTCTCTTTCTCTTCTCCTACATTTCGGGTACTCTTTTGGGGCGACAGACACACTGCTAGGGGGGGGTAGGCCGTAGCCTCTGCATGCGTGTAGGGTGGGGGGTATATTTCCTTGTTGGTTTTTTTCTATGGGCCTCCTTTTTCTTTCTTCCTTTTCTCTTTTTCTCTTCTCCCTTTCTACTCTTTACCCTTCCCGCTTGCTCTTTCCTTTCTTATTTCTTGGGTCGTTGGGAGGATTGGGAACTTGTGGGTAGTGCTTGGGGATCGTCATGTGACATGCTTCTTTTCTATCCTGATTACATTGAGTGCGATTGATTACCTTACGGATAATGCTTGCTGACTCTTCTGATGATCGTTGTCCACTATAGTCCTAACTGCATTGCTTTGATTCGGATCCTTCCAGACCTGTTGCTATGGACTTATTTCAAAACTTTATAAAAATTAAACCTCATCATCCTGGCGCTCGGCGGCACAATTGTGTATAACGTAACCTGGTCTATTCGTGCTGGTACTGATATGCTGCTGAGTTGTATAATTGATTGCTGATGTGCCCTTTTATTGTCGAGGCCGGCCTGGGGGTTGTAGGCCCGTATTTGTCTGCACATGCTGTTAAATAAAGGTTTTTAAAAATGTGCCTAAGACTCACATTTCAAAAAGTATATTTCTTTAACTTGGCAGCGTTTCACTTACGTACACTAAAATGAATTTCTGCATTGACTGACCTTTATCAGAATTCACAGTTTCCAAACGTAAACTTTGAAAATGGCATGCCTGTGATGAAGATGCTATTAGCAGGGCCACTGGAGTTATGCCATTCAAGCGTTTTTCGAATGATATTGGATTTGCGGCATTTGCCACATAATCCTTCGTCTGCTGCATAATCTGTAGATTTAGACCAAAAATATCCTTTCTAGCTCAAACTAATAGAAATTTACTGAAAACATGGCGATACATGTCTCTGCTCTCTGGAAGGCCCTTCGCAAAGGTTGAATGGTCATATTTCAGTTCTCTTCCAGGGGATCCTCGTCAATAGTCATAAGCACTTGAATATTCCTGCCCATGCGCGGGTACCCCGTAAAATATATAAAAATTATATATGAAAACATATACATATATATATATATATAGCTATATATATAAATTCACTGAAAAAACCATAGGTTTAAGACATGTTATAGTTAGCGGAAATTTTACTGATAAAAAACCAATGAAATTCCCCCGTTATAGTTAGTGCAGGCAACTATAACTCACGCGACCGCAATCCTCTGCTGATGCTAATACTGTATTTAGACACTTATTTGCCCATGTCTTCTTCCATAAATTTTTAGCTATACATATATTAGAAATATTTTTTTTTCATAAAGACACATATGTCATCAGCAGAAGATTGCGGTCGCGTGAGTTATAGTTGCCTGCACTAACTATAACGGGGGAATTTCATTGGTTCTTTATCAGTAAAATTTCCGCTAACTATAACATGTCTTAAACCTATGGTTTTTTCAGTGAATTTGCAAGGTTTTTTAAATGCTAATTCCTAACTATAACGTGTGTGAAACCTATGGTTTTTTCAGTGAATTTGTACGTTTTTTTAAATGCTAAGTTACTTTACGCCATTCGTGGCGTGCACGCCCACTTAACGCAGTTCGTTCCGTGCGCGCACCGTGCGCGCACGGTGAGCATGCGGTGCGCTTCGCGCACCGCGCGCCCACTTTACGCAGTTAGTGCCGTACACGCAAGGTGGGCACGCAGTGCGCTACGCGCACCGCATGCCCACGTTACGCACCGTGCGCACATGGAGGACATATTATGCGCTTCCTTGTGACAGGTAATCTGTTAAATTTAATTTGTAAGTGATGACAATAATATGCCATGCACAGAGATTTTTTTTTTTTTTATTAAAATTTTTAGCGTAAGCGCACCGTACGCGTACGGTAAGCGTAATCGGCGAAATTTTCAAAAAATAAAAATTTACCGTTTTTGGCCTTTGAGGACTCAACTAACATGGCTATGTGCATGGGCGCTGTCTAAAC
This sequence comes from Triturus cristatus, assembly GCF_964204655.1. NCBI lineage: Eukaryota > Metazoa > Chordata > Amphibia > Caudata > Salamandridae > Triturus > Triturus cristatus. The sequence continues at coordinate 15,640,944 of NC_140582.1, forward strand.
AGCCCCTTTATATGTTTTTTGCCTTTATTTACTGCCCCCCCTCAGAGTGCGAGAGAGAAAATGGCGGCCGCCGCTTCCTGGTTTCGACCGATTCGAATGTTTACTTAGATGTAACAGCCAATCAGAATCGCGCTCGCGCACGCCACCGTACGCGTACGGTAAGCTTACGGTAAGCGTACCGTAAGCTGGTTCAGATATATATATTGATTTAAAGGCTATTTTCTCAGAATCTACTGAACAGATTTACACCAAACCTACAAAAGGCACTTCCTTGACCTGAGGACTACCTCTCTGCCAAATTTCTAGTAATTCTGTTCAGCCGTTCGGGCTGTAGCCCTGTCTAAAGGTCCTATGGCAAAATGCATGGGAAAAACGCGTTTTGGGACCCCCCTTTTATCTCAGCCCCCGCTTGACGAATCCCCCCGAGACTTTCAGGGTAGGAGCGGAGCGTAGCGCCCCACCTATTTTGAGAAATTCGCGAGGATTCGTCGACCGGCGCCAAAGTTATTCAAAATAGAATGTTGCGGATTTCCTATGGAAAAGGGGTCCTAACTATAACTACCTACTGGCGACCGCCAGTAGGTAATATATATATACATATATATATTTGAACACTATCAGCATAATTTCCTCAGTGCTGAATAAGGAGAGCACACTGGTATCCCTTTGCGAAGTGCTTTAATTTAGACCCCTCAACCCCCCATCTAGTTACGGCCTCATCTTTTGCCCTTTGGTAGTCTCCTATGTCCGAACAGTTACGTTTCAGACGAAGAAGCTCACCAAAAGGAATATTCCGTACTAAGCTTCTGGGGTGATGGCTTGTTGCATGTAACACGGCGTTGCCCGCCGTGGGCTTTCTATACGGCCGTGTCTGTAAGATCTTATTCTCCACAAAGACTTCTAAATCAAGGTAATTGACAGAAGTCGCACTAATAGTGCTGGTAAATCTAAGATTCCACTCATTGTCGTTCAGTGCGGCAACGTATTCCTCAGCCGAGGAACGGTCTCCACGCCAAACGACAAAGAGGTTGTCTATGTATCTTGTCCACATCATGATCTTATCCATCCAGTGAGCATGGGTGTCGCTCCAGGCCACGTGCTTCTCCCACCAGAGCCACGAATAAATTTGCGTAGCTGGGGGTGAAGCACGTGCCCATTGCGGTCCCTCGTGTTTGTTTATAGAGCTTGCCTGAGAAGAGAAAGATGTTGTTATACAAACAGAACCTTATCATGCATAGCAACATTTTGTTCTGTTTGTAATACTTCAGAGTTTTTTTGTCAAGAAACCATTTTATGGCTGAAATACCATCTTCATGGCGTATGCATGTGTATAAGTTGGTCACATCCAGTGTGATCAGAAGCATTTCTGGTTCCCACACTATGTTGTCCATGAGTCTTAAAAAGTCCTGTGTGTCTTTCACATATGATGCCAAATCCTTCACGAGCGGTGTTAAAAATGTTTTTTTTAAAAATATATATACATATATTTTTTTAAACAATCAATGCAGCCTTCCCCCAAAAACAACACATAATAGGCTAAGCAATGCTGTGAGACCTTGTCTTTGCACATACACAAACAAACCAGGTAGACCAAAAGATACTTGAACTGCTTTTAATGAACAGCAGAAAAGTAGTTCTGCAAAGACAAAAAGGCAGGCATTGTTAGCCCATAGGCTGCATTTGAAACTTCAGCAGCATAGAAACTGAAAGCCAGTGTAGAAAACCAAAAACTGGCACCGTGCCTTTAAGGCAGCTATGACCCCCAGCTTCCCATCATGCCTCAGGGGTGACAGTTAAATTAGTTGTTCTTTCCGGCACCTTCAGTCAGGACCCCTGGTTAATCAGCTCTACAGATTTTTCACTTTTCTGTCAGAAAATATCTACTTTTTGCGCTGAAATTCATTTACTTCGACATTTAACACCTGTTGGCAGTTTGTTTTTTTTCCTCTCAGAGATGCCTTCTCTGTTTGATCCTTGCCCTTCCTGTGGCAAAAAGAAGGCTAAAACAGATTCACACTTTGTTTGTATTCTCTGCCTGAGACTTGCCAACACTGCCAAACTTTATCAAGACGTACTCTCAAGAACAGAGAGAGGATTCACCTTTATGATCTCTCTGAAAAAAGGAAAACTGGAGAAGTGTGGCTCAATGATTAGAGCGGCAGACCCTGATGCAGAGGTCTAGCCCGGGACCAGGGTTCAATTCCCCGCCTCGACGGGTCTTGGGCTCAAAAATTCCACGCACCTGATAATTCTCGCCTCGGTGCCATTCCAATCATGGAGTCCCACTCTGCAACTCTGGGCAATAGCTTGCTTAATCTCCACAACGGCCCCCACAACGCTAAGGATGCCTGGCCTCCACCTTGGGGGTGCCCAGGAGTGGACTCCTCACAGGGAAAGCCAGGATGGGTTCCACAGCGGTATTCGTACAAGCGCCTTGAGACCCTTGCGGGTGAGTAGTGCGCTATACAAGTATCAATTTACCTCTGGAGGCAGGTCTCCGGTGATACAGAAGAAGAAGAGGCCCGATCGTATCTCAGAAGCAAAATCCTGGTCTGTTCTTTATCGGCGTCGGGCTCGGTGTCGAAAATGCCTCCACCGGCGAAGAAAACGTCTACTACAATCCCTTCGACAGCGGCATCACCGTCGAGAGAACATCGGTCGTCTTCGAAGACTTTCAAGCACAGATGTATGTCAAGTTCAGTGTTGAATCCTCCGCCACTGTCAATCCGGCGATGGTCGGCATCGAAGAGTTGTTCTCTGTTGGTGCGGAGTCATTGCCTGACGTCGAGACACCGCTCTCCGTCTTTGCTGTCATTACGGCGTTCGATGTCGAGGCACAGTCCTCCGTTACCGTCATCCAGGCAACGGTCAGTGTCGAGGCATAGATCATCTGCGACGTGGAGAAGGTGTTTGATGTTGAGGCAGACTCCTCCGTTGTAGCCCACAAGACGGGGCTCAACATCGAGGCCCAGATCATCTGCGATGTCGAGAAGGGGTCGACGTCGAAGCAGACTCCTCCGTTGCAGCCCACAAGACGGCGCTCAACGTCGAGACCGAGATCGACGGTGTCAAGAGGTTTGACGTCGAGAAGGCTCTCACTGTCACCTTTACCTCATACGACGTCGAGGCTTGGTACTCCGTTAGGGACTCCTCTTCTGATGTCGAAGCACAAGTCTCCGTCAACAGGGCATCAGTCGACGTCGAAGCAGAAAGAGTCTACACGGCCCACGTTGAAGCCAAGATCTCCGTCAGTGGACTCACAGGTCTTAGAGGCGCATAGCCGCTTTTGACGTCGACACATCATTCGACCTCGGTGAGGCACCGCTCTGCATCAAAGGACCTCTCGGAACCTTCAGTGTCGAAGGCAGTATCTCCGCAGGTTATCTCGACGCCGAGAAGCTCCTCTTCTCCGTCTCCTGAACGGCGAGTGCAGAAATCCACTCCGCAGATCACTGTCCCTCCTACACAATGAGAAGACCACAGATCTCCTTCTGTTCATCTCTCTCCCAGGTAGCTCCTCCCAGTCCATCATTGGCAGAAAGCAACATCAACTTAGGTGCAACAGCCTTTGGAATATTCAAGTCCTCCCCATAGATCTCCTCTGGCTAAGCCTGTGCAAGCAGTGGATCGTTCAACTACTACTCCATCCAGGGGTCGCCAAAGGGACAAGTCTCCATCTCCATCAGGTCATAAATCCACTTCCCATGACCATCATAGGAGAAGAAGATCGTCTTCTTGGTCGTTCTCCTCGACTCATACCTCCAAGAGGGATTACTCACCCACATTAACGGACAGTCCACCCTCCAGAGTGTCACCTGTCGACGATATCAACACGTTTCATGATGTGCTGGCAAGAGAGGTACAAAAGTTGAACATAGAGATGTCCACATCTCAGGCGTCTACGTCTGTCATTTCTGAGACTCTGCATCAGAGGTCGGTGTCGAGGCCTCTGCTGCCTTTGGTTCCTGGACTCTTGCAACCAGTCATGGAAATTTGTCTTGCTCCAGCAACGATCAAAACGGCTCTGGCAAGGATCTTAAAAAAACATATGGGTCAGCAGAGCAAGATCCCCTGTCCCTCAGGTCAGACCCCTCACCAGATTCAGTGATTATTGCTGCTGCAAAGAAGACCTATGCAGTAGCTTCTTCCTTAACAGTCCCTCCAGACAAGGAGAGCAGGGCTCATCATCCTTGGGGGAGGAAATCTTGCGGCTCGGCAGCTGCATCTTTGAAAGTGTCTATTGCTGCAGCCCTGTTGGATTGTTATGATAGGGCTTTGTGGGATTCGCTAGAGCATTTCAAAGAAAAACTGCCCAAAGAGGACCGACAAGATTTTGGGGAGATTCTACATGAGGGAGCCCTCGCTGCAAATCAGATGATCAGTGTGGCAGCTGATGGAGCATCTCCAGCTGCGCACTCGTACTTGCATTGCATTTGTGCAAGAAGATCCTCCTGGTTATGGCTTAGCAGCGCATCTTGAACCTCCCATTTTCTGGAAATTCCCATTGTGGTTCTCACACAGACGAAGAGATGGCAAGGATGAAATCGGAACTGGACACTCTTAAGGCTGTGATCTTGGAAAAAGGAAGGAGTTCAGACGTCGGTACAGGCCTTACAATCGTAGAGCGTTCCATCAGAGGGTTCAAGCCCCTCAATGGTCCCAGAGGCAGTACCACCAGTCCAAATCTCACTATCAGGGATGTCGACCTTCCACGGGTAGAGGTGCACCCGACAGCCCTCTTCCACAGCCAAGAACACTGGCAAACAATTAACATTTACTTCCTCTATCGCCGTTGCCCCCTCTGGTGGGAAGAAGTATCGCCGGCCATGTAGAAGAGTGGCGCAGCATCACAAACGATCAATTGGTACTGAATATACTGCAAAATGGATATGCACTGCGTTTTTGTGCCCCTCCAAAGTGTATTCCCCCAGTAAAGACAAGAGTTCACCAACTGCTGCTGTTGCGTCAAGAGGTCTCCACTCTCTTACAGAAATTGGCCATAGAAGAGGTTCCTCCTTCACAAGCAGGAAAAGGAGTGTACTCCAGATACTCCCTGGTACAAAAGAAGGGTCAAATGCGAGTTTCATACCTATTCTGGATCTTCGTTTCCTCAACAAAGTCGTCCAAAAAGAAAAGTTTTTTTATGCTGGCGCTCCATCAAATATATCCACATCTTCAGAAAGGGGATTGGATGTGCTCAATAGACCTCCAGGATGCTCACTTCCATGTCCGAATTGCTCGACAACACCGGAAGTTCCTGTGCTTCATGGTAGGCTCCAAACATTATCAGTACAGAGTCGTACCGTTCAGCCTAATATCTGCACCTCGAGTATTCACAAAATGCACGGCAGTGTTAGCTGCTGCTCTACGCCGCCAAGGTCTGTTCGTCTATCCATACCTCGATGACTGGCTTCTAAAGAGCTCATCTCTTCAAACGGTGAAAGACCACTATCGAATCTGCCTGCACTTGCTACAACGCTTGGCCTTCATGTAAATATGGAGAACTTAATCCATCAGCACACTCAAAGAATTCACTAACTGGGGGCTACTCTGGACTCCAGCACAGGAAAAGGGTCTCCTTCGGAGGAGAGATTATTATCAATCGAGTTGAAGTGCAATCTCCTTCTTCAAGTTCAGCAGCCCTCAGTTCACCAGGTGCATCACTCTTGGGGTTGATGGCTGCTTGCATTTTAATAGTCCCCAACGCCAGACTGAGGATGAGACCTCTGCAGCAGGACTTGGAGGACAAATGGGATCAGACGTTGGCACAGTGGGAAGACCGGATTCTTCTTTCCCATTCCGCGAGATCTTCCATCCCATGGTGGACTCATCAAAAAAATATCCTGCTAGTAGTGCCTTTCCACCAACCTCCTCCGTCACAATCTTTGATCACAGACACCTCACTTCAGGAGAGCACACATGGGTCTTCTGCAGACTCAGGGCAGGTGGTCGAACAAGGAACAAACATATCACATAAACATGCTGGAGCAGTGCATCTAGCCCTCAAGGCGTTCTACCCATCCATACTGTCCAAGTCCATATTAGTACAGATGGACAACACGACCACCATGTACTACCTAAACAAGCAGGGAGGAATTCACTCTTGCCCACTCTCCCTGAAGGCTCATGCGATCAGGCATTGGCTCCTGGCCAGACAGCTCTCAATCACAGGAGTCCATCTGCCAGGGGAACAAAATTCTCAGGAGGACTTTCTAAGTCCTCACTTCGATGATCAACAAGACTTGGTGTTAAACGAAAGAAGTGGTGGCAGGCATTTTTCAGCAATGGGGTCATCCAACCATCTCTGTGGACGAGTCAAACAAAAAATGCCACGCCTTCGCACCAAAGTTTTACCGACCAGGATCGATAGGGAATGCCCTTTTGATCGACTGGTCAGGAACCTTTGTTTAATCTTTTCCACCTCTTCCTCTCATTCCAAAGGTCATAACCAAACTCACACGCTCCAGGATCAGGATGATTCTAATAGCACCAGACCTTCTGCATCTCTCGGAGTGTCCACACAGAAGGCTTACGTGCAGACTGGACCTGCTGTCCAAAATGAATGGGAGAATCTATCATCCCAACCTTCCCTCGTTGAACTTAGCAGCAGAGCTCCTGAGGTCCTCCAGTATGGCCACCTAAACCTCCTTCAAGACTGTATGAACTTTTGAGGGAGTCCAAAGACCTTCCACGAGACATTCCTATTCTTTTAAATGGAAAAGGTTTTATTTGTGGTGTATACGTAATAGTTACCAGCCTGCCAGGGGGCAAGAAGAGGTAATTTTTCCCTATCTCCTGCATTTAGCCAAGTCAGGTCTAAAGTGTACTTTCATTAAGGTACACCTGGCTGCCAATAAGGCTTACAGAAAGTCTCCAAATCAACCTTCTTTCTTCCAGCTCCAAGTGGTATAGGATTTCCTTCAGGGTTTAAAGAAAGTTTTCCCCCATGTCCGGCCTCCTTCACCTCCTTGGGAATTGAACCTGGGTCTTTCTAAGCTTATGGGTCCCCCCTTTGAGCCTATTCACAAAGTGACCCTTCAGCACCTTACATGGAAAGCCGCCTTTTTGGTTCTTCAGCTTGTAGAGTAAGCGAGATTCAGGTGCTCTGTTCCAAAGAACCGAAGGTGGTATCGGATTTTCATGTCAAACAAAGTATCTCACTACCTTCTTTCTTTCCCAAGCCATCTATGCCAGCTGAAAGATCTCTCCATTCCCTAGACCATAAAGGGGTTATGAGATTCTACTTAGATAAGTCTCAGACCATTAGGGAGTCTGATAAGTTATTTCTAAAGTATGGTTCCATCAGAACAGGTTTCCCAGCCTCCAAGCGTTCCTTCTCCAGACGGATAGTGTCTTGCATCAAGCTGGCTTATCAGTTGGCAAATAAACCCCTTCTGGCTTCTCCAAAACACATTCCACAAGGGGGAAAGCAGCTACAATAGCTTTTTTACGCAATGTACCGATGGCTGAGATCTGCAAAGCAGCCACTTGGAAATCGGTACATGCTTTCACGAGACACTATTGTCTTGGCTCTGATTCCAGAGCAGATACTCAAGTGGGGCAAGCCTCCTTGAGGAATTTATTTCAATTCTAAAGTCATTTGAAGTGATTCTTTGATGTTACTGTCATTTATGATACTCATTTGCCCGCAAGAAGAGGGGATGGGCTTGCTACTCAATTCAAGTGCTTATGATTGTTGATGAGGATCCCCTGGAAGAGAATGATAAGTTACTTACCTGTAATCCTAGTTCTCTTCCAGAGGTATCCTCATCAAAGTCATAAGCACCCCGGGCAAATGATCCAAAATTATGTCATCTCTTTGTGCACTGACCTCTGGGTCTCCGCAAAGAACAACTGACCTAACTGTTACCCCTGATGCATGATGGGAAGCTGGGGGTCATGGCTGCCTTAAAGGCACGGTGCCAGTTTTTGGTTTTCTACGCTTGCTTTCAGTTTCTATGCTGTTGGAAGTTTCCAATGCAGCCTATGGGCTAACAATGCCTGCCTTTTTTTCTTAGCAGAACTACTTTTCTGCCGTTTATTAAAAGCAGTTCATGTGTATTTTGGTTTGCCTGGTTTGTTTGTGTATGAGCAAAGACAAGGTCTCACAGCATTGCTTTGCCTATTATGTGTTTTTTTTCTGGAAGGCTGCATTGATTGTTTTAAAAATGATATGTGTATATATATAGAGATGTATATATATGTTTTCAGATATAATTTTTATATATTTTCCGTGGTCCCCGCGCATGGGCGGGAATATTCAAGTGCTTATGACTTTGATGAGAATACCCCTGGAAGAGATCTAGGATTACAGGTAAGTAACTTATCCTTATTTAATGCTGTATGTTGGTATTAATAAGGTGAAATCTTTCAGAGACATAGTTACATGTGTAGAAATGACAAAATAATGAGGTAGTACTATGACAAAATGTTCCGCATTACGCTGCATAATTTGCCTTTTCTTGACGCATAATTTAGTCAACACAGCTGCATAATTTTGTCTTCCTTTGTCACATATTTCCAATGGCACCAGCTAGTAGTGAACCAAGAGGCAAGCCAGTTGTCATGTGAACCCCGCTTAGGTTTTTATAACATATGGAGGAACATCAAAGTCTATTAAAACTTATGCAAGTGAAGTTTTTGTAGCAGGCACATCCTAAATTAAGTCTTTTTTAAGGTACTCTTAAAAGGGACGATAGAAGACATGGAGGCACAGTGAAATAAGGTAATTGCCTAGGGTAAAACAGATTTTGTCTAGCAGGTATATCGTGTTTGACACCAGGTTTCTTGGTTTTAGGGTGCACAATCTAGCCTCTAGATGAAGGGGAAGAGGCTTGGTGGCTGATATAAAGGTGTGGGTGGCAGAATGCATAAGAGGTCTTGGCTCGAAGTTCCAACATGACTCTTCCCAGAGCCAGAGCTCAGCATCTGGCTCTGGCCTTCAATAACACTTCCATCTATAGAAAAGTAACTTTTGGCATGTCCCAAACACTGACATTTTGTTGTAGGATCAGCTTCGATAATTATTGTTCAAATTACTTCTGAATACCTATTTGCTGACTGGTAATGATAAGGTGGATTACTTGGAGTGTCTAGGGATACATTATCTTGCATTCACACAACTCACACTACACTCACACAGGTTCACAAGTCATTCTCCTCTCACACAAGCTCACCTTTTACTCCCCCAATACACTCACAAGACCATGCTTGTCACTGAGTTCTCACACGGGCACACAACTCACCCTGCACTCACACCTCTCACCCTGCACTAACACCATTCCCCATCACTCAGCACTTCCAGATCACACCTCTAACACAGCACACATTAAACTACAGAACACGTGTGAACATGCACACATCTACAAATGCAGTCACGGAATATCTGTCCTTCCCACAGTACTAGATGCGTAGTCTGATTCATCTACTGGTGCAAGAGGGAAATGTGTTCTAAGACTGTGGGATGGTATGGGAAATGAGATTGAGCTGCGGCTGTAGGGGCTGGTGTGGGAGCCAGGATCAGTTGTGTTTTAATGGGGCAGCCAAGAGGAAGTGGTGAAAGCAGCTGAAGGCAGCAGGATGGGGATCAGCACAACAGGCTAAGGATGAAGCACTGCAACTATGGCTGTGATGTGGTGCTAGAGTTGACTAGTACTACAGTCTAAGTGTGTGGTGCACATGGGGGAAGAATTTATAGCTCCAGAGATACTTGTTGTCCCTGCACAGAGCCCCATTGGCCTTCATAACAGCCACTGCGAAGAAAGGTGTGGTAACCACCTGTGGCCAGACATACAGTTTTTGCTGCTTCTGAAGTCATAATGTAGACAAACATCTGGGCCCTGTTGGCCGTAGAGCAATAGTGCTCTGCCAGAACTGGTATCAGATAGGAGAGCGTGGTGAGGCTACAGCTGGTGTTTGAGATGGGAGCAGTCTGTGGAGGAGCCGGTGAAGTTGAGGAGAGTAAAGTGAGTTTGTAGGTTGGTGCGGGAGGTGGGAATGGGATGACGCTGTTGCGACACAGGACCGTAGGCTAAGGCTGCAGTGAGCAGCACTTTTGGAGGTGCAAGGTAGGTCGGCAAAACAAAGTTTTTTGTGTTTTGAATGTCACAAATGCAAATAGGGAAGAAAAAGCGAACAGGCTCTGATACAGCTGCGTCATCACCCAGACATAGTGACCATTTTGAAAACATATTTTATTAGTTTTAAGCATACAGTACAGGGTATTGGAACATCATGCGACTACACATCTTTAGTAGAAAACATCGAATATAGACATTATTTCTCGGTCCTCCATGTGTGTTCTGAGTCAAGGAAACGCCCGTACAATACTTCTAATAGAAACCTAACTCTAACAATACCTTGTACCTGTATATATTGATGATCTTGGTCATGCACCCACTTGGTATATCTATGAGTGAGTCAATAGACTCTCTGTTCCCATACCTATATTATCACCTCTGTAGCTAGTTGACTATGTGTTTCTGCGGGCACCCTTGAGCTGTGAAAACAGGGAGTTCCAGTTCCATAATAAAATCCATACCTGACTTCCAGAGCAATATTCGGGGTGGATTCTCTGCTTTCCATTGTCTGGCAATGTCTTGTTTTGTTAATATGAGACCTAGTAACAACAAATGTCGTTTATACCTGTTTCCCCCTATAGTATTTGTGCTATGCAATAATGTTAATTTCTGGGATTTTGGTATGTTCCAAGCTAACACCTCTGTAAGGCAATTTAACACCCCACGCCAGAAATTATCTAGAACTGGACAGGACCATGTTGTGTGTATGAATGTACCATCTTCCACATGACATTAGAGACAAAGTGAAGACGCAATCGGTCCCGCCTTCCATAACCTGTGTCTAGTGTAATATACCCTGTGTAAATATTTAAACTGGATGAGGCGCAGTCTGGGATTTTGGTATGTTCCAAGCTAACACCTCTGTAAGGCAATTTAACACCCCACGCCAGAAATTATCTAGAACTGGACAGGACCATGTTGTGTGTATGAATGTACCATCTTCCACATGACATTAGAGACAAAGTGAAGACGCAATCGGTCCCGCCTTCCATAACCTGTGTCTAGTGTAATATACCCTGTGTAAATATTTAAACTGGATGAGGCGCAGTCTGGTCGAGACCGCTGCTCTGTGCGGTGATTGGAGTGCCTCTGCACAGTCATCGTCATCGATCGGACCTATATCAGTATCCCATGTAGCTCTTAAGGATTCCAAGTTTGTAGGACTGTTAGTGGCTAGAGATTGATACATTTTGGAAATTTAATGATCCCCTAGATCCCCCATCAAAAGTTTGCCCTCTAATGTGCTAAATTCTGGTATGGTAGTCAGGTCTTTGATATATGGGTGAAGGGCATGTCGTAATTGTAGTCATTTATAAAATTGTGTATGGGGCATGGAGAAGTCCTTACAGAGGTCCTCAAAAGATTTAAGAACCATTCCCCTCATGACGTCTCCAAGGGCAGAGATTCCGATTCGATCCCAAATTCTGAATCCATGAGGGTCAGCAATTTGCAGAAGCAAACGATTCTACCCAAAGCGAAGTGGCTTGTGTTAGGCGGCCTCACCAGCCGATTCTATGCAGAGTCTGTCGCCAGGTCACATTCACCACCCTCCTCGCCAGGGGAAGGTCTTTGGTGTCAGTCCTACTATATAAGAGTGAATGCTCAGAGGGCTCTTCCATTATCCACTGTTCGAGCCTGTATGCCGGATCCTCTCTGGACCCATACCACCACTCATTTAGTATCTGCAGGTGTGCAGCAGCGTGGTAGGATTGTATGCCCGCTGTGGCAATAACCCCACAGTAGGTGGATTGTGTACAGGTACGTAGGGCCACCGTGGCCATACCACCCCTCCACAGGAAGTGTCCCAGCATTGCGTTGACTTGACGGAACCAGGTCAAGGGAATTGGATAAGGGTAAGATTGTAGTTGGTACAACAATTTGGGCAGTGAGACCATCTTAAAGATAGCAGATCTTCCATACAACCACAGAGGGCGTGTCACCCAGTTTTTAACCTCAGTCTTAGCCTTTTCTGTTGTTGCCACAAGGTTGCGTTCCCAGGAAATGGTTTGATTATCTGATACATAAACTCCCAGACAACATTAGCTAAGATTTCAGTAAATGGTGTAGCGGCCAGCGGTAGATTTAAAATCTGTGTACTACTTTGGCTTTTGTGTATCGCCCGTACTCTTGGTATTGTATCACATGCCTGACTGTCGCCCAAATAATTTCTTGTTCTTCCTGTAGATTTTTCTCTCATCATTTCTCCCCTAGTCGATGTCACATTGTGCCTAGTTGTTGGGAATTTTAGCTGTGTCCCAGTCCCATTTCCCTTTCCCGTACAGCTTTCACCAGTCAGCCTTTTTATTACTGTCAGTGTATTGTTCAAGTTCGCACTCCCAGACTGTAGAGATGTACTAGGGACCCCCATATTATCTATAATCCCCTTTTGGATGACCAGGCTCTGGTTTTCACGAATTTTCTTCATGCCTTCCTCAATGTTTTCCAGTCTTACTGTCAGGGTAGTGATGGACTGTTTAACTCACTCAATAAGATCTTTTACTAGGGTAGACAAGTTTGCCATCTCAATAGGGGATACCTTACATTTATTTTTTGGACATGACGTATTTTCACTACCTGTTTTAGTCTGGGTTTTACCTTTTTGCCTCTGCTGTTTTTTTAGTGGTAGTCTTAGATGTTTTAGTTCTGGGTGGGATTGGGTGTGTTCCACTCGTGGAAATATCAGGACACTCTGGTCTCAATGGGTTACAAAGTTTTTTCAAGGGGGGTAAAATATCAATGTCCAGGTCGCTAATGGAAATTTCATCTGGAATAGTCTGGACACATCCATTTATCAGTTTCTCAGCAGTCATGTTACCTGGAATGCGATTTTCATCAACCCTCTCATCCCCTTGTGTAGTTACTTTATCATTTGACAAGATAGCTAATGAGTCTGCATTCAAAGTTTCTTCTACTGATGAGAACTCTTTTTCCATCACACCTACGGCCCCCATGAGATAATTTAGCAGAGTCATGCTTGCCTTTTTGGGAGATTTAGATGTATGACTTTCTCTTGTCTTTCTTTTCCCCATTCTGAACGCCCGTTCTTAACAAAGTGGTGTAAAAATAGAAATGCGTCTTACTTATATCTCATATAAGGCAGGAAATAGTAGTTCATTGGTCAAGATCCATCGGTGGGAACCTAGAGTTATGCACGTTCCCTGGAAAATGAGGATCAAGATAGGTGGCCCAGCCTGGCCTCCTTCGGGCTCTGACAGGCCCGCCCCTTGCCCGGGCACGCCCACTCGCGTCCCGCGCTGTGTGAGCCTGCTCCTGGTTATCAAGCGCCTCCTGGCGCTGTGATTGGCTGCGTAGGGCTGACTGCGTAGGTCTGGCGTCTCCGGCCGTGAAAGGACCAAGCAAAGTGGCAACTGACAGCGGGACCCGAGCTGCGGGAGCCCGCTCCTGGTTATCAAGCGCCTCCTGGCGCTGTGATTGGCTGCGTAGGGCTGGAGGCTCCGGCCGTGAAAGAACCAAGCAAAGTGGCGGCTGACAGTAGGACAGTCAGTCAATATGTATGTGCTCTGGTAATGAAGGTTTAATCTTGTCTAGAAAACAACACATTGACCATCGAGAAGTACGTGAAACCAATATCTGCTGGGTGCAGCGTCCTCCATGTGTTGGACAATCCCATTGCCTCCACTAATGGTTCCAGGCGTGATTCCCTCTGCGTGTGATGTATAGCTGCGGGGCGACATCAATCCTAGTCAGGGTGAATAACATCATTCCAATCTCCCCCAATTAGTGCTAGGGCATCGGGCAGAGATCTCTGGATATCGACAATGTGCTCAGTGAATGTATGGCTGAGGGGGGAGGAGCATACACACTACCCAGTACTATAGACTCCCCCGAAATCATGCCCTGGATGAATAGATATCTGCCCAACTTACCGGTCCATGTGCGTGTATGCATATATGCGAATCTGCAGTGGATTCGAATAGCCACTCCCCTAGAGGCTCTCACAAAGCCCGCGTGGAAGACCTGTATGAAGCTAAATCGGGCCAAGCATGGGGCTTTGATCCCCATCAAATGTGTTTCTTGCAACAGCAAGGCGTCCACCCCAGGCGTTTCGCATGTCTCAGTACACCCCCTCCCCCCGTTTGATCTTATCGAGAAGCCCCCTAACATTCCAGGTGACCACCTTGATTTCTCCTATTGGATTCATTCTATTTTGGTGCGTTGTCATGTTACGCTGCAAAGCAGATGACTAGCTGTGTGATGGATATACCAAGAGAATATAGCACAGTATTGGCATTTTTGAATCTCTAAATATAACAACCTTAACAACTGGATCTTGCACCCTCCTCCCTCACCCACCCCATCGCACCCCAATACCTCAAAGAACGATGAAGTATCTGTTGTGGCTTGTAAGCAGATTACACCCCAACAGGGGGTAACGACTGAAACAATCCAACGGTTCCCCTGAGATCCCATCCCTAACTGGTGTCCTTGGGATCTAACTCAGCAGTTTGGATGAGGGAGCCCTTGGAGATGCCAATGAATGGAGACCTTGCATACTATATCCCGCCCCGCCTCCTGCTCCATAAGTTGAAATGCCAGTATCAAATGGTATGTGTGTCAGTTGTCCGGCTTCTGAGCCTGCTTCTCTCCCTGAGGGCCGGAACGCCAGGAAGATCTCGATCGATGCCTTCGTTTTTCCGTTTTGTTATTGATCTGGTGAAGGCACACGGGTCCCCAGAGTATGAATCCGAATCCAGAGGTGGTGCCGTATGGGGTTTGACTGGTCGGTGTTCTTCTGCCCACTGGAAGACCTCCTCAGGGGTGTCGAAGAACAATGTACTGTCTTTGTAGCTGACTCAGAGGCGGGCCGGGAAGAGCAGCATAAATAGAATATGTAACTCCCGCAGGCGTGACTTCGCTGCCATAAAAGATTGCCTCTGCTGCTGTACCAGCTTGGTGTAGTCAGGAAATATCATTACTGGTTGAGATGCAAAGGTAAGAGACTTCTGCGCCCGGGCCTGTCTCAAAATGGTTTCCCTGTTGTGATAGTTTAGGACTCGCACAATCACCGTCCGAGGACGGGCCCCCATCCCGAGGCCTGACAGAGAGGGCTTGGCGGGCTCGCTCCAGTATAAAGCAAGGAGACAGATTTCCATCTGGAATCCAGGGTTTGGGCCACTGGTCCAGGAATGCACACGTCAGTGCCCTTGCACTCCTCTGGAAATCCCACAAAGTGTAAATTGTTATGCCAAGCCCTACCGTCTGCATCTTCGACACGTGTGTCAAGTCCCCGTGTATGCATTTCGAGGCTGGTGACCTTCCCCTTCAGTTTAGTGATGGTATCTTCCGCCCCAGAAATCCTGGTTTCAGCTTGAGTTATGCGCTCCACAGTATTGCGCAGATCTTGACATAGTAGCATAACATCAGCTCCGAGCGCACCTATTTTGGCGTCAAGCATGTCTAGCGATTGGGCAATTGCAGCCCAGGATTGCAGCAATGTCCAGTGTTGTAGCGGGCATATCATTAGTGGTAGCAGAAATGGTGCCGCCTCCAGTATATTTGTCCAGTGTACTCTGCTTTGTAGCTGTCCCGGCTGATTGTCTTTTAGACATATTGGCTGTGTGGCTGGAGTGACGGGAACGGCTATTGAAACAATGGTGGGGAGGGGTATCTATAATGCCAACTGTATGTACCAGGGTCTCATGGTCGCGTGTCGAGGTCCAGGGGCAAAGGAGGACCACCCCTCAACCACAGGCCGCACCGAGGCATAGCCCGGCCGCCTCCGCAGTCGAGGTGCCCCCCACCTCTAAAGAGCACTCCTGGTGTTCTCTACCTGTGCTGTGACTGCCGGGGGGAGCTTATCCAGGTGGCCTTAGTCCTGCTATATATATTAATGAATGTAGGCCAGTGTTTCTTTGTGGCTAGATTCGTGGCTTGGCTCCACAGTGTTTGCCTCTTGAGTCCTCGCGGTGCTGCCCTAGTGTATCTGTGCCAGGTGTGGTCAAGTTAGCCGTCCCGAGTTCTCCTCTCTCTGCTGCTGCAAGATTTTGAAATTAATACCACCCCCTTTGCACGACTCTAAATAGTTCCTTATCCTGCCTCTAGAGCAGTGTTCAATAACTGGAAATCGAGTTAATGAAGGCTTGAGTATGTTGTGGAGGTAAGTCTGAGCGTTCCCTATTAGATCGGAGCAGTCAGCATTGAACGTTAATTCCCCCCAATCCAACCCGTTTGCGGCCTTGAAGAAGCAGACCCGGAGGCTCGAGGTTCCCAGCTCCTCCCTCACCTGCCTCCTATATTAATGTGCCCTTGATGAGGAAGTTCCCCACCGATGCCGAGTCTTATGCAGGGAGGGCTGTTCTCCTCGCTCTGCCCGACCCCCAGATCCGGCCCTCGGTTCAGGCCGCGACCCTCCAGGAGTCTCCCCGAGTGTGCGATGCGTTCCGGTGGTGCCGTCTCGGCCGGGGTGTCTCCCCGGTATATTTCCCCCCGTTCATTGTGAGGCTGTTGAGCTGGAAGGATGACCGCCACCCGTCCGGGTTCGGGAGGAAGACCCGGTGTCCAAGTCCTCTGCAGCGCCCAGTCTCAGTTCTCTCACCCGGGATCACACGTATGGCAGGGTGTGGTTCTGCTGAGTGTCCTAGGCCATGCCGCCTCGGATCACCCGATCCAGTATCTTCACCTTTGTTTGGGCGCATGCCTCAAGGATGTATTCCAGGGCCCTGAGCGACTTCGTGGTGAGCCAGACGGGGTATGGAATGGTCGATTACCGGCAGAATTATGGAGGATATTAACTGGGCTTTAGGAGCTGGGCTAAGGCAGGTCTGCCATGTTGGACCGCATGGCCACGCCCACAAATCGACCATTTTGGATGGTGGAAATTCCTTGTTGGGAAGCTCTATTTACCAATACTTCTACCAGTTATACTGCTGCTTGCTCACAGAGCAATTTTCGTAGCCAATACTATTACATCATTGTGGAGGGGTCTTCTTCCTGCACACTGCCATGTTATTGTTTTTCAATTGGATAGCCATGGTATGTGAGGGAACACAACTCGGGAGTCAATTGAAGTGCAACAAGCACACTGCACTGTGTATTGGCAGCACTTCACAAGTTTTGCTCAATCAAATGCTGTACTCAAGGTAAACATGGGGAGGAGCCAAAGTCTCTCTGATGGTTATGTTTCTTAAAGCTTTTTTCGGTTGATCACACAAGGTATGGCGATAGCCAGACCTAAAACGTACATCTCAGAAGTAGTGAAACACATTCAATATGGTGCTTAAAAACTCACATCATAGCACTATACATTAACTTAAGTACATTGACACTTCAAGAATAGCATAAGGAGTTATGTCATGTGAAACTTGAGAACAGAGTGGAAGGGTCACAACTGCCATTTGGTCTACAGGAGTACTCTCTTTTCTGGACTGGAGCGGTTTGTCCAGGCTATGCCTATATATAAGCCTGCATCTGAACACCAATATCAAGACCGCTATCTATGTTGTCTTCATACCACGTGGCCTCATTAAACATGATATTCGGGCCATACTTGGATTCAGACATTAATTCTTTTTGGGATCACAATTGGACCTTGAGTCCATTTCTTAATATTTTTACAACAGGACTCTGATACATACAAGCCTGCCCTGAAGAAGTCTGTGGATATTTCCAAGCAGACAAACTACGTGTTGGCTAGGAGGCTAAAAATCCGTTTCACCAATTATGTAGTGCTTTGTTGGTGTTCTGAAGTGATTGCCTGTGAAAAAAAGCCTGAAACAATTAAAGAGAGGAAGAAGAATTCTACAAAGAATACTTGTATGAACTCTTTGATTATACTGGACTTTCTTTGCTCAGGATATTGTTAATTTTGTATTGAGTTATGTCATGTGTTGTGGAGTACTGGTGATTATCCAAAAGATGTGAAGGGATTTTAAAACAGTAGTTTATGCAAACAACCTTTGTTATCATTCTTTTCTTTCAATGCCTTTAAGGGCTCTTGCACCATTCCTACCTGAACCCATTGTGCCCTTGACTCCCATTGAAAACTTAGTATTAAGTGTATGACACTTACTATATAGACTTAGGTGGCATACAGTATATAGTTGGTCACTCTGAATGCATATACTTTCTGGCAGAGGGCATCCAATTCAGGGGGCATGGGGCAAGCAGGAGCTACGGAGCCTCAGTTATGCAGGCAGGGGTGGTTTACCTTGGATGTCCCAGAGTGTGTCCTACTTTGGCTTACCAAACAGAGCCATGTACATCCCCTTCAGCATTTGACTCTCAGTGATAGCACTTTGGAGCATTCACACACTTCTCAGGGAGGTAGTGCAGGGGCATGGAAACTCAGAACTCAGATCACCCAGCAGAGCAATATATTTTGTCTCACCCAGTCCTTTATTTGAATAAGAAACATACTTTAACAGACACACTTAAAATGGTATACTGCCGCAAGTACAATAATATGCACTGCCATTTAGGCTACTGCACCGTGGGATACTGTCTTTACTGTCTTCCTCTTCTGTCTGTCACATTAGTCCTTCCTCTTGTGAGTCTAGGCAGCTCCTCATTAGGTTAAATCTCCGATTTCACCCCCCTCTAGGAAGAGATGGCATGGTTGCAGGAGGGCCCTTGGTCTGGGTAGGCTGCAGCAGGATGGGGCAGCCAGAGATGCACCTGCGAGGCCTTCTGTGAATGCATGTAATGGAAGTCATTTAGAGCTCATGACAGGCATCAGACCTGCTTCTGGGTCACTGAGTAGCAGATGGGCCACCATTTACATGGGTGTCACAACAGCATGCTAGCAGCCACGGAATGCGCTTTGTAAATAATGCAGTGGTTACCGTCATGTGCACGTCTTGGCTACCACAGTGACATCCACCATGGACATAGTTTTTTCTTCTGTGTCGATGTCAGCCACAGGAACAGCTCTGAGTTTCAGAGGCTACATTCACCATGGACATACATAGCTATTAATTTCAGCAGCAAAGGATTGCACTCCCATAGTCCAATCTGAGAATCACTAGAGCTTGGGCAGCAGACTTGAGGTCATCCCCAGGAAGGAAGGGCCTTATTTGTCTTAAGATGCTCATGTGAAAGTTTGCTCCTTTGGTGGCAGAGCGAAGTGCTCCTGCATGTACAGATTCTTGTCCAGCGTTACTCCCAGAAATCTTGTTGACTCTATAATGTGTGGTGGGCAGTTCAATGCTGTTAGTTATTTCATCCATTCTGCGATGCCCGGAGAGTGTTTGGGTGGGGCAATTAGGAGGAATTTGTTTTGAAAGCATTTAGTTTGAGGTGCTTACCTGTCAGGGAAAGAGATTTTTAAGTGTAGTTGGGTGTCACCTGTGTACATGTGATACTGGATGTTAGAAAAATTCAACAAATCAGTTAGAGCTTCCATGAGTAAGTTAAAGAGAGTGGGTGAGAGTGCAGAACCCTGAAAGACCCCCATTTTGACCTGTGATGGATTAGATAGGTAATCACACTAAGAGGGGGACCAGGAGCAAGAGTTAAGAAGCAGGTCCTGTACCAGCGCTCCTAAGATAGCTTACTACACAAAATGGTATCAGTTCCTATGATTGGCAGTACCAAAGTGGTGAGCTGCCTGAGGGGTTGGGAGGATAGTAGTGGTAGGTAAGGTTCGTGGTGATGTCTAAGGTGTAGGCCAGGTACTCCTAGGTGGTTTTCCAAGTGCCCTCACACACCCTTGCGGGTGCAAAGCATCATCATCGGGCGTTGCTCCTCGTGGGGGTGGCGCTGCAGTCCCTCACGGGCCCTTCAAGAGGGCTCTCTTTCGGAGATCTTTTGATTGGAGTAGCCGTAGTTGTGCGTGCGGGTGTGTGGGGATGGTGGGTGATGTGGTGAGGCTAAAAAGACCTATAGGAACCCCAAGTAGTTTATTAATGAGTCCTATGGGTCTGGTTAAAATCTAACGGGGAGTGGTGCCTGAATAGTACTCAGGAAAAGTAGGGGGAAGGTAGGTAGTTCTGTTACTCTCGACCCGTATATAGTGAAGTTAGAGTGAGAGTGAGAACGTGTGGTGGGTGGTCAACATGTTTCGCGCTTCCCAACGGTCCCTAACGGATCCGTAGCGCTTCGTCAGGACCAAAAGAAAAATGATAACAAAAATAGTAGATATAGGTCAATACGTATCCTGTGTATCCATAGTTAAGGGATCCCGTTGTATTCGAGTCCCTAAGCGCGAACCCAAAGGAATTAGGGTCCAGGCTATACCGGATAAGGATCAGCTGGGGCGCGGGGCACCAGTTAAGCCCCGGGTATTCTTCTCTGAACACCTACGTGCCTCCAGGATCGCTCCCGATAGTCCTATCCTGCATTTAGGTAGGTCTGGCAGATGAGAGGTCAAGGTGGTTAAGAAGGCAGGATTTATTCTGGTCCAACATTTATAACGCATCATCAATAATGTGTTTGAGTGCTGATTCAGTGCAGTGGCCATGGCACAAGCCGGATTGGAATTGACCTGAAAGACTTAATTAGTTAATGTGGTAGCACAGTTGAACATGTACATATTTCTTAAGGAGTTTTGCTAGTTTCGGATTTGTAGAGATTAGGCGGAAGTTGTTTAGGTCTGAGAGGTCCGCCGTTGTTTTTTTTTAAAAGAGGGTAATTTGACCAACTTTAAGGCAGTCAGGTATCGATCCTTAAATTAATGAGGCATTGACTATTTTAGTCCAGAGAGGGAGTAAGTACCTTTTAATCTCACTAAAGACGTTTGTTGGTAAAGGATTGCAAAAGTAGTTTGAGGGTTTTAGTGCTGTTAGGATTTTAAGAATGGCACTTTCATCAACAGTTTTGAATATGCTCCATGTAGCATATGTTAATTTATTTATTTATTTTAGTGTTTTATAGAGCGCGAACTTGACCCGTGAGGGTATCAGAGCGCTTTACACGGTATACAGAGGTGAACAAACAAAAAGTCTAAAGTACAGAAATATACAAAAATATACAAAAAAGGTTGGCGAGGGGCAGGGGTGCTGGGAACATAGGGGAAAAAAGGGGATTCAAGTGTATGGTTACAGTCATAGTTAGAATCAGTAAAAACAAAAGCCCCACATATTCTCGGTGGGGTGAATTGGTGATCTGAGGAAGAAGCGATAGTCTTAGATTCGAAAGGCACATTGTGGTGGTTGAGGGCAGGCCTTAGATGAGGAATTTACCCATGAGGAGAGTTTTGGCCTCCTTCTTGAAACGTGCTAGAGAAGGGATTCTTCTGATGGCGGGTGGGAAAGAGTTCCAAATTCTTGGTGCTGCCCCGGTGAACGCCCAATTGTAGGTTCTTTTTTTCAGAAAAAAGGCAGGTGGAGCAAGAGGTTTCTAGCGGACCGGTAGTTTCTGCTTCCTACAGATACCACTAGTTTCTGTGCCAGATAAGACGGGGAGTTTGCGTATAGAGCCTTGTGTGTAATGCATGCCAGTTTTAACTGAATTCTGGCCTCCAGAGGGAGCCAGTTCAGCGCTTTTATATGTGGAGAGATGTGGTTGAATTTCCTGGTGCCGGTGAGTAGTCTGGCGGCCGCGTTGAGGCATGCTTTTAGAGGTGCCAAGGAGATCTTGGGTAATCCTGTAAGGGTGGAACATCCATATTCCAGTCTGGAGATGACTAGTGCTTGAACTGCCATTTTTAAGTCAGGAGCAGCGATGAAAGGTTTCAGCTTCCATAGGTAGCTCAGGTGGAATCTGGCTGATTTAGCCTTCGAGTTAATGTTGTCTTGCATGTTCAGGTTACAGTCGAGGATTATGCCCAGGGATTTGGCAGAGTCTACAATGGTCGGCGGGCAGTTTAAGGATGTGATGACCTTGATCCACATCTGAATCTCCAGGTTGGCTTTTGAAGGAGAGATTGGGAGAAATTCAGTTCTGTTTGAGTTGGTTAGTGGCTAGCCATTGGACAGTCAGTTTTAGGGTCTTATTCAGGGAGAGGATCTCCTCGAGCGATGAAATATTGATGTATATTTGGGTATCGTCTGCGTACATATGGTAAGAGATGTTGGCGGTACTAAGAACTTCGTGAGTGGCTCTAAGTAAAGATTAAAGCGGGTGGGGGACAGGGTTGAACCTTGTGGGACTCCAACCGTGACCGGGGTGGGAGCTGATAGGTTGCCGTTAATGAGGAATCTCTGAGATCGGTTGTGGAGGAAGGACCTGAACCATTCTAGGACCACACCATCCAGACCCATCCTGAGTTGGAGGTGTTCGAGTAGTTTTTCATGGTTGACCATATCGAAGGCGGAGGATAGATCTAAGAGGATTAGAAGGCAGGTTTTGCCTTGGTCTAAGGCTTGGAGGGCGTCGTCCATGATGTGGAGCATAGTAGTTTCAGTGCTGTGCCCCGGTCTGAACCCAGATTGGAAGTCATCCAGTAGGTGGAAGTTGTTGATGTGCTGACTTAGTTGCTGTTGTGTACACTTCTCTAATACTTTGGCTAACAGCGGGATATTGGAGATAGGTCTGAAATTGTCGGGGGAGGCTGGATCCAGCAATGTTTTTGTTTGTTTGTTTTGTTTTGTTTTTGGGGGTGTGTGCTGTGATACCTGGTGTCTCAGCAATCAGGGGTGTGCGGGTGCTACAATAAGGTGTGAGAGAAAGGTGCTCTGTAGCTGACCGCAGGTCATTTCCAATCTTTCTTGGCTTTTCTATGAAGGAGGCAAAATCCTCACAATTTAGCTGTGGTTTAGAACTTGTGAGGAAGTAATGAGTTGCTTATTGAATTGTAGCTTAACCAGGTCGAACTGTTTTTTTGGACATTTTCTAGCTTTTCCTAACTTGCTTCCAAAGAAGTCCCCTTTCGAGCTTCTAATTTGTTTGTAGTAAATATTTCTCAGTGATCTCAGGATTTTAAGGTTTTGAAGGGACTTTGAGGTTCTCCATGCTCGTTCAGCTTGATTAAGCTTATGTGTTTCTATATTAAGGCTGCCATTGAACCAAGGTTTTGAGTTTTTGGAGACATTCTTTTTAGCTGTAGGGTTGCTATTGAGTCTAAAATGCTTAACACAGAGTTGTTATAATGGTTTGTGAGGTCATGGACATCTGCCATAATTAAGAGAGGTTTCAGGATGTTTTTGCTGATGTTACATTGTTCAAGTTAATACTCTGCAAGCTCTTTTTCCATTTTTTGGGTTTCTTCGATTGAACCTGTCTTGTCTTCACTGATTTTGTGATGAGGAAGGTGATGTGGTGATGATCTGTCCAGTCACAAGGGATGATGGATTCCAGTTGGATGATGTAACTCTTGGCATTGATAAGGTCCAGAGTCTAACCCACATTATGGTTAGGACTGTCACAAAATTGAGTCAAGTTGAGGTCAGTTAGGACAGTTTTTAGGCTGTTGACTGCTTGGTCAGTGAGGGTTGAAATCTCTGAGGAAGATGTGGGTGCCGTGTTGTCCTGCGTTAGTGGAGATGGTTTCTATCATTTGTCCTATAAAAGTGATGTTGTCACCTGGTGGGTGATAGATTATTTGAAGTTTGTACAATGGACTGTTGTTGCTCAAAATGTCAATGCATAGGTATTTGCATGAGGATATGTCCATTTTAAGTGACTGTTTCACTGCGATGTTGTTTCTGTGTATGCAGGCGATACCTCCACCAGGTCTGCTTGGTCTATCTAATCTAATGATGGTGTGGTTAGGTGGCACTAGGAGGTCAAGGGGAGGTGAGGAGGCTTAATTTAGCCATGTTTCAGTCAGGATTAGTATGTGTAGATTGTGTGTGAGGATGAGGTCAGCAATGTCCGCCACATATTTCACTGCTGATCTACAATTGATTAGCATGTATTTTAAGTGTAGTTTGGTGCCAGGAGAGGATGGCTGAGTGATGGGCACTTGCTTAAGGTTTGACTTGTTTATGGCTCTGTGATTGTGCCTTGTATCTCTGTGTGGGTTTCTAGAGACTGTTTGAATTTTGGCCAAACCGACCATTAGCAAAGTATGTAGGATTATATGAGAGGAGGAAGGAGTGAATGTCCCTATCAGAAAGGGGATCCTTCAATCTGCAGGATCGCGGATAGGAGTTTGGTAGGGTATTGTTCACCATTTCAGGTGAGGGAGTGCCAATACAGTTGCGATCCCGTTGTCTGTGGTGTGTGAATTTAGTTTAGTGCAGTAATTAAAATCTAGGGTGTTGCTCCCTCTGTTATTCTCTAACTCCGAGGTGATGCTTATAAGGTTTTTTAGTTCTGCCTCAAGAAGTTGGAGGTCCTGTGCCATCATGCTAAGTCTACCTTCTAACGATGTGTGAGAACAGGTGGGTGATGATTGAGTCCATATGCCCAGAGAAGATGCCAGTATTATAAGTGTGTACCTGGCCTGGGAGAATTAACAGAGTGGAGGTTGGGTTGTGGATAGATTGGGGCTTGAAGCATTTAGGAGAGAACAAGTGATCTGGTTGGGTAGGCGCACTTGGGTTTTCCGGTGTAAGACATTGTTCATATTAGGGTTTTCAGGCATTGCAGGGGCAATTGTTTGGATCACGTGTAGTGTCTTGAGTGTAGTTGCTGTATCCTCAGTATGTGTTCAGCCGACAAGGAGATAGTCGAAGTGAGTGAAATCGTTGTGTTTGTGGGTGTGTATCTCTGCTAACATTTCTAAAGAGGTGTAGTTGCTTATTCTAGATTGTTGATTCAAGGGTAGGGTCTCCGGTTCCCCGCGTGTAGGCCGAGTGGTGATGTCATGTGTGTTGTAAACAATGGGTGAGCCTTGAGTGGCAAGGGAATCAATAGAGGTAAGAGAGCCTTGGGCGGTGGCTTGATCGTTAATAGTTTTCTGAAAATAGAGACGATTTAATCAAAAATATCTAGGTTGTGGTCTGAGGATTGTATGTGGATAATCTCGTTATTGTATACAGTGATGGTTACGTCAGCTCTGTAAGTCGGTGAGGGGGATTCTAGAGAGTTTGAGCTCATGTGGAAATTTCCTAAATGCTGCAGTCCGGAGCTGAGAGAGCAAGACTTTCCTCCGTTGTGCTCTTCTTTTCATGTAGAATATGAGATCGGTAATTATAGCTCCTTTTTAGTGCAGAAATAAGTGTCCGAAATTAGTGTTTCTGGATGAGATTTGAGAAATCTGTGTTTCAAAGTTTTTGATAAATTTTTACATAGATTAGGAGGATAAATATGTCAGAAGGCATTGTAGCCTACCTGTTCCAAAATATTGTCAAGAGCTCAAGCGGGCTTAGTCTCGGGTGGCTGCATGTTTGTGATTCCCTCTTGAAACTGCACTTCTGGAGAGGCTGCACTTACCCTCTTCGGCCTCACAGATTGCTTTTTGCAGTCTGCTTTCACCTGGTATACTCTCCACACTAGAGTCTGGCAGTTTCTTATACTACCTGGATAGCCACAACTCCTGCTGCTTGAGAGGCTCTTGCACTCTCTCAGCGGGCAGGCTGGCTTTCAGGTGCTTCAGATCAGGGATACAAGCAATTAAACACTTCAGCTGATGTACCCTCTCTTCTGTGAAGCTGGCTGTTACACAGACACCAGTTCTGGTTGTTGTACAGTAGTCATTAAAGTATGCTGCGGAATACTTGCTTCCTTGGTGAAAGGAATTGGAACTGGAACAACATAGATGTAAGTTGCTCCCACTTTTATGCAGTCAAAGTGGATAGAGAATGTGGATTATCTCAAAACAGGTTTGCAGTGGGTCTTCTGTCAAGTGTCTCTCCAGACAGAGCCTTTGTGTAGAGCAATGCTCTTTGTAGAAGGTAAGGCTCCAGCCTGGAGTACTCACAACAGAGGCCCAAAGAGGCGTAAAGTTCCCGCAACTGGCCATTTACCAGCCATACTGAACAGTGATCAGGATGAAGATAAAAGGCTGGCTTCAACTAAAAGATCCCTTTCACCCTGAATAATAAAGATGAGAGTCCCACCCAAACACTTACCAAATGACAGTACCAAAAAAAATTAATTAGCAGTTCCACTCAGCAGAAGCCGCTTAAGTGAATTATAAACGAGCCTTGTCGCCTCCTTCCATTTTCAGGAATGACCGCAGTATTCTTCCACTGTCTGTGAAAACAGTCTCAACTACATCTTGAGCACAGGAGCAGGCTCGAGGCTTACAAAATGGGACCTGCAGGCCTCCATTACTCTGACTCACTCATGCACGTACTGCATGTACTACACAAGCCACAAACACACACAGTCCACTAGGATGTTAGTAATAGGATCCAGGCTACACATTGATGCAGAACTTTACACAATTGGGGCCAGCTACACCGATAGGTGGTCTGATCACCACTGTGGATTCACATAATACGGTATGCTGCCACCTCCTCTGTACATGGTAAACCCATAAAAGGGGCGGTAGTCCAGTCAGCAAAATGAGCACAATTGGTGCAACCCTCATGGTCACAGGACAGTTGCAAGACGTTATTTGTGTCAGGGACAGGGGTAGACCTCTACACATGTTATATTAGTGTCAGCCTAGAGCCACAATCAACAAGCATTGGCATAGCCAATAGGTCTCGCCTTTGGGATCTTATAAGTGCATAACTAAATACTTATAAGGTCCCAAAAGCGAGACTTATTGGCTATGCCAAGCGGCCGTGTGGCCGCGAAAGTGATCGCGATAACGCTCAAACATCAAAGCGGCCGCTAAAGTGAAAGTAATCGCGGTAAAGCGATGCGCCCGCGCCCGCGCACATGCACTGTAGCTCTAGGCTGGCCTCGTAGCACTTTTTGGAGCCCTCTCAATAAATCTCACCAGACCAGCGCAATCGCTGGGTCAGGCGAGACCTAAAAACTGGGACATATGTGAGTCACAGTCAAGCGCTCAGAACATGACAACATGGCTGCACACCCCGTAGGGAACATTCTCAGTCCAACAGCATGTTTAGGAAATATTATGTTTTTCCTAAATTAATACAATTTATCTCATGGTCATTACACTACATATATGTTTACTTGACTCCTATAAATATGCTATTTTGTGGATACTAAACAAGTGCATATTAACAAGTGCATATTTGTGTTTCAATGTATAATCATTGATGTAAATATACATTATTGTCCATCTCTATGCAGTGCACACATGCAGGAATAGCTTCTCCTCACCCTCTAACTGGTGAGTAGCTTAAATGTTTTGTTTTCTTTTTTTCACAAGAGCAATGAATTGGTAGCAAAGAAAGCTAACTGGAAAGTTAACATTCCTTGCAACCTGGTGACTGCCCTTCTGAAGGGAAACCTGCCCTATATCCTGGAGAGCTACAGCCTGCAGAGCTGAAAGTAGGCTCGAGCTCTTACCATGGGGCAGAGGATGCGAATGGGGAGAGCTGGTGAGGGGCCTTCAGACCTGATGAGAAGTCTCAAGGTCACAAACAGCCTGGCTTGAAGATTTCAGAAAAGAAAGGGTCCACCAGCCATAATACCTGAAGTGGTAGTACCTTAGAGCATCCTGATTCCTTGGCTGTAGAGATAAAGGCCTCCTCACCACTGGCCCTTGCTATTTGGAGGGCAAGCCTGCATTACGTCTCACCCACCAATTTAACTCTTCTTGCATCCCTTCCCCTTGTTCAACCCCAATTCTAGAAGCTCACTACAGTTTGCCAGGGACCAAAACAGAAAAACATCTACAGGCACTAACCTTTAATCTTATCAAGGCTTCATCAATGTTTCAAATGTCTGTGGGCCAGCAGAACTGCCTGCAGACACGTCAATGACTAGCTCTGCAGCCAATCCAGTCACAACTTTCAACAGCTTTTTCCATGATCCTGCCTCGTTTAGCCCGATGCCCAGGTAGTCAAACTCCTGTACCCTTTCCAGTACCTCAGTGCCCACCTTAATGACCCCCTTTGCCCTACCTTTCTTGGACTAGACCGTATATTTGGTCTTAGAGGTGTTAATTTCCAGGCCAAAATCTCAGCAAAATGGATTGAAACGTTCAACCAGATTTTTACAGGCCCCTCCTGGTTTTAGACAACAACGACATGCTGTCTGTAATAAGGAGTGCTGGTATTTTTACCCCCGCCAAGGAAGGAGAATCATTCACACAGTCCAATAGGTAGGGGATGCAGCTGTTAATATATAGGAGGACAAGAGTTGTGGCAAGGCACACCCTTGCCATACATCTTGGTTGACAGGTAAGGCATCAGTTAACTCTTCTTCCACCCCACACCTTACTTCCGCAAAGATCCCATTGTGGAGCAATCTAATCAATGAAGGAGGTCAGGCGGGGTACCTAATCCCTGGTGGACTTCTCAGAGCTTCCTTCTGGGGACCAAGTCAAAAGTGGCACGCAAATCAATAAACGCCACATAAAGGTTGCCCCTGGCCATATCCACCACCTTCCATTTGACCAAGAGGAATCAAAAGGCCTGGTCTACAGCACTGACATTTTGCCTAAAATCTGCCTGAAGGTCTGTGAAGATCTTATTCTCCCCACACCAGTCTAGCAACCTCTTCAACACCTGCTTGCAGAATTTGTTTGGGAGGTTATCTAGCAGACTGATAGGGCGGTAATTGGAAGGCACACTGGGGTCCCCCTTTTTAAAGATGGCCACAATATCCACCCCTTTCCAGGAGAAGCAAATTGCCCCCTCCATAGCAATGGCATTGGAGATCACATTAATATGAGGGAACCATACCCTAGGATTGGACTTACAAACATCAGCCGGGATTTTATCAAAGCCCGGGGCTTTCCCGGGCTTAAACTAAGCCACTGCGTATTGCGTCTCCTTAAGAGAGAAATTTACCAGGTGCTGTATTTGGTTCAATCTGCTAGGTGCACCCCCACCTTCAAGCTGGCTCTCATCTACCGCAGCAGGAGACTACAGCCTCCCAAAGTGTACAACCCTCTCACTGGGGAGGATGGAAGTTTCTGCCGGTTTGCCCAGGTTTACTTCACTCCTGCTAACTAAAGACCAGAACTTTTTCTGATCACTGTTTACCATGGCATCCAGTAAATCCGCCATCATGTCCTCGTCCCATTTTGCTTTTGCTACTCTCAAGATTGTCTGTTAATTCGTCCTATGGTCCTTAATGGCTTGGGTGTTCCCTCTTTTTATAGCTTACAAGAGATCCACCGTGGCCTTTTTACAATGGTCATTAAACCATAATTAACAATGCACTTTGTGCTTTAGAACCCCCACCTCCCATCCTTAGTTGGAACACTCCTCAGCTTATCAAAGGCCACGAGTTGCTCACCCAGACCCGGGTCAATAATCTCCCAGTTTACACACATTTTCTCCATTTGGGTAACCAAAATTGAGTACAGGGCCATGACTCGATTGGGCGAGGATCTTACTGCTTACCATCTCATGTTCCATCTGTTATTCGTGGCTCCAAGGTACCCATGGCCCTTGCCTACATCTGCGGAGCAGTGCATGGATCAAACACCGCCCATCAACAATATGGCCTCAGCAAGTAGGTACTCTACCAAACAACTGAGGCTAAGAGAGGAATCTAGGGATAAATACGGACTCCAGTTTGTTACTCACAATAAGATTGCGTTTGTCTAATATGTTTAAACTGCAGTTTGGCACTTCTTTCCATCATATTGGTTATAAAAATATTTCTGCCTACATTGCTTGAAGTGCTTGCCCTCCCTACTGACTGAAGAGTTAGCAACCCCCACCGAAAGTAAATGTCTAGTTGAGCCCCTGCAAGAGAGTGTAAAACGAAACTCGAGATTCTTGATATAAGTGTATGTAAAAGCTAAAAGTAGATCGGACTAATGAGTTGAAAATATACAGTAGTGGGAAAGCAGTTATTTCTAAGAAAGGGCAATGCTGAAAGATGGAGAAAAATGCACAAGTTTATGACCAAAGGGGCAGTGGTGAAGAACATTGATATCATCGTTTTCTATCTGCAAGATCGGGTTTTCTTGCTGTCACCCTACTTATTTGCTTCTTCTTACGAAATAGCACTAAAGGTAAAAGGCATAGTTTCATGTTTTGTAACATACAGCAGGACTGTGCCTTTTGTATACAATTTTGAAAAAAAGAGAAAATGCTTAATGAGGGGAAATGACTGGTAAAGAATTAGAGGAGAAAAATAAAGCCTGTGCCTCAAAGTGGAGCCCACAAGGGCACGAAACAGGTCCTTTTTTTTTTATATGTTTCAACAGTACAATCGGATTTATGGATTTTTTTGAGGTAAATGGTAATGGTGATCTGCAGACCTTTTGACATATTTCGTCAGAGAAAGTGTTGGCCTGTTTAGATTTGGAACATGGGAGGCAAATCTCAATTACTGCTGATTTTCAAAGGCTCCCCATTCCCAAAGTATGTTGGTCTCTCTTTCTAGTCTGGACCCTTTTCCTTCTCTTATGGGAGCCCAATTCCAAGCAGCATGTAGCAGCGATATTCCTTCTAAGCGTTTCTAGAGAATATTCCAGAAGGGCGTTTCACCTTTGGTGTAAGAAGTAATTATTTGAGGGATCCATACTCTTGCCTTATCTCGAGACTTGTGGCGGAACTGAGAATGAGGTTGTGAAGCTGGCTAGTTAAAGATACATTTGAGACAACTTATAATCAGATAAGCGTAGGTGGCCTGATTTGAGATAAATAATTTCTTAATATTCATTTTTACATGCATTCCTTATTCTGATCTATTTTCAAAATTCTATAAACATTCTCTAAATCAATGAAAGGAAGGTGACCGGTCTCTCATATTAAATAAATACCTTCATTTCCTCAAAGCTTGGATTTAGTTATTCTTACATTTGGACAGTAGCAGGAAGAAGTAATGTCGCAGTACACGCTGTTCTTTCATGACATTGTGAACATTTAAACTGGTAAAAAGGAATAGGGTACTGCTAAAAGCTTTGAAATAGTAGGAAATAAATAGTTTGATGTAGTGTCTTGTGTTAAGTTCTTGCTTCCTAGGGTACCACCATGGAATGTGGAACGTGGAGGTTGCCTAGGTATGCCAGCAACTGGTCAGTTGACCATTGCGAGGGTTGAGTGCTGGATGGGGTCTCTGTAACTCCTGACCAATATATACTTCTTCAAGCCTTCCTTAATCTCCTGATGTCTTCTTCACGGTGCCTCTTGATCCTACATTTGGCGACGATGGGAAACATCAAAAAGCTCATTCGTCGGAGTGAGACTCCAACACGCTGCAGCTTCAACACTCATCCATCCTGCTGTTCCACTGCCGCGAGTGAGAGCTGAGACTGCAGAGAAGAGCTGGCGGAGAGCTGCCTTTTGGTTTGTCCACGCTGTCGTTTTCCTCAAATTGCTGTCCAAATTACGACAGGTAGCTGTGTGCAGCTCCAAGCACATGAAGTCTTAGCTCACGAGAAGCAGCGTTGCATGGACATCAAGCTTCACGCATGTCACAAGCACTTGTGACGCTGGTGAGTACTGCCCTTCAACGTCGGAGTAGGTGTCCCACGCTGCCTTACACCTGCGTGAAGTGTCAGGAGGCCATCTTGGATTGGGCCGTGCGGGCCTGTCAGCTTCCTTATTCAGGGTGCATACGCTGAAGTGCATAGCCCTTGTCAATGGCCCTCAAGTTCACCGTCCATCTTCATGTTGTGTGCGCTGCTGCGCACAGCCCCTTTTCTTATACAATTTAACTTCTGCGCTGATGCGCACAGCAATTGCTAGCTTTTGTTCAGTCTGCACTGACACGCACAGCCTTGCTCATTATTTATATCACAATTCTAGTGCTCATGTTGGACGCTGATGCGCACAGCCTTTCTGTCTTTACGTCGTGTGCAGGACCCCCTCTGTCTTCAAGTAAGTCTGCGCTGGTGCGCACAGCTTTGCCTGCCAATTGTTTTTTATCTTTTTGTTAGTCAGCGCTGATGCGCACAGCCTCATTTGACATTTCTTCGGTGCTCAGTCTCGCGTGAGTCTGCGCTGACAAGCACAGCTTTGCCTGTTAAGGCCTCAGGTACTTTGTGTGCTTATACACATTTTCATTTGTTAGTTAAGATGTGTTTCATTTGACGTTAGTGCATTTTGCAGTTTTGTGCCTAACTTATAGTGGTGAGGTTTTTGAGTCACATAAGAAAACGAGTATAACGTTTTTGAAATAAAATGCAAAATGTTCCTGCACCCCCCTTCTTTTTATCCTCACCTGGTGAACCTGTGTTATCCTGGGTGAAGTGGAAGATAGTGTTTCCTCACTATCCTAGGGTTTGTCGGACATCTCTTAGTGCTGAAAGGAAAAAGTCGCTTTAATGCACTGTTTAGGTTCTGAGGGTCAGGAATTATTTGAACATCTTCCCGAACTTTCAGATGGTGACGCTTCAGGTTTCAACGAAATCGAAATTTGCATTAAAAAGTTGGATCTTCACTTTTTGCCGATGGTGAGCACTGCTCTAGAAAGGTACAACTTTTGCAGGAGAATGCAAAGGCAAGAAGAATCGGTGGAACAATATATTACACAACTGCGTAAGTTAGCTTATACATGCAACTTCTGGGCATCATTAGAGGAGCGACTCAGAGACCAACTCATGTTAGGTTGCAGTATCGATAAAGCCAGAGACAGTTTATGGCAAAAGGATAATCCCTCATTGCATGAGGTGCTCACTATAGCAAAGACACATGAACATTCAAAAGCCTGTTTGGAAACGATTCGTAAGAATGTGCCACTGGGTAAGAGTGAGGGTGGTGTGTGGAAAATAAATAAAGATCAGGTTCTTAGAAGTAAGACACCTGCAAAGGTGGAGAACAGATACACATTATCGAACCCTTTCCAGGTAAATGTCATAGATGTGTCAACTCTGGCCATATGGCAAGCTTCAAGGACTACCTGCTGTGGAAGGTAACTTGCAGCACCTGTGGGCGGAAGGGTCACTTTGGGAAATGTTGTAGATCCAGTACAGATCAAAATAAGGTTAGGGAAGTGGATCTATATGAAGATGAACTTGAACTAGAAGAAGTGAACATCTGTCAGGTCAATGGCTTGAGTAGCGAGAGTCCCATGGAGGTGGGTTTGGTTAATGATGCACCAATTAAGATGCTCTTTAACTCTGGTACCAAGGTAACATTAATTCCCACATTTTTCTTTGATCAGTTCTTAGCAAAGAAGGTCAAGTTAATGAAACCAGACATAAAGCCAAGGGGGTATGATGGTGAGATCATTGACCTTCTAGGTTATTTTTGGGGACCAATCGATTTTAAGGGAAGGATCATCACGGGAAAGGTGCATGTGTCCATGAAGGGGGACTCTCTAATAAGCTGGTTCCTTCAACGTGATTTGCGTGTGTTCCTTGATCCCAATGAGAGTCCCTCTGTGTGCTTAAAGGACCTGTCTTCTGTCAGTCAAGTAGGTGATGGGTGGAAGTCTTGGGTCAAAGAATTTCCCGAGGTGTTTGACAGTAAGTTGGGGTGCCTCAAAAATTACATGCATTACATCAAAATAAAGCCTGGTGCAGTACCAAAAGTGGCTAAAGTTTGGGATGTACCACTTATGGTAAAGGAGAGCAAGAAAGCTGAGTTGAACAAATTGATTGCCAATGTCATAGTATATGGAATGGCTTTCTCCAATAGGTATGGCTGGTAAGGCTAATGGGGAGGCCAGACTTTGTGTGGACTTGAGAGAACTCAACAAGGCAGTGGTTGTGAATCATTATCCCTTACCCGACATCAGTGAGATGTTATGCTCTCTTGGGGGGGGCGAAGCATTTTTCATCCCTCAACTTGACATCGGCCTATCACCAGGTCACATTGCACTCCTCCTTTCAAGATCTTATGGCCTTTGTTACACCGTTCGGCACCTTCAAATTCTTGAGGATGCCCTTTGGTCTCATTTCTGCTGCTTCGGTGTTTCAGAGAGTTAGGGAAAGCATCTTGAAAGGAGTTGATGGAGTGAAAGTATATCAGGATGATACTCTTGTGTTTGGGGTTGACACCGAAGAGCACAATAGCATGTTGAGAGTGGTCTTGGGTAAGCTGCATGACGCTGGCCTAACTACGAGAGACAATAAATGCCGGTTCAATGTGGCTGAGATTGAGTACTTGGGACATGTAGTGTCAGCGAGCTGTATTAGGCCCAAGCTTTCTTTGATTAGTACTATTAGCAAGTTTAGGGTCCCACAGAATAAGGATGAGATCATGATATTCTTGTGTATGACAGAATTTTACCACAAATTTGTGCCTAACTTTGCTAGTGTGACTGGAAATTTAAGAGACCTTCTGAGGAAGGGTTGTAAGTTTACTTGGTCTAAGGGCCGTGATGATGAATTTCAGAACCTTAAATGTTGTCTGAGCAAAGCACGTGATCTAGGCAGTTTTGACCCGAAGATGGATTTTTATTTGATGACTGATGCTAGTTCCAAGGGCTTAGATGTGGTGCTTTTCCAGAGCTCTGGAGGTGAAGAAAAAGCAGTATTTTTTTATGTCTAGGACATTAAGGGGAGCTGAATGTTATTATTCGGTCGTAGAAAGAGAAGCTCTTGCCATCTTTTGGGCCCTTCGTAAGTTGTGAACATTTCCTTGTGGAAGAAAGTTTGAGGATTTGACGGACCATAAACCGCTTAATGAGATATTTACTAAGAAAGGTATTGACTTTGTTTCCCACCGCGTGCGAAAGTGGATTGTGGCGTTGCAAGAGTTTGAATTTGTTGTATCTTATGTTCCTGGGGCCTGTAACACTCTGGCTGACTGACTAGGTTGGATGATGTGCATGATGAGGTGTCTGATGAGTGTGAACGATTTGAAGGAGAAGAGCTTACCTGAGCGCCAAGAAACCGTTGGTGTATGCGTGCTTAATAAGTGCTTTTAACATAACATAACAAGAGCTTGAGGAGGAGGTTGATGGGAGGAGGTTGATGTGTGTGCGATTAGTGATGGTATTGTTTCCGAACTCGAATGGAAAGAGCTGCTGGCAAAGGATTATTTTTTTTAAAAGGTGGAGAAGATGGTTTTAGAAGGATGGTGTGAGTAGAAGGATTGTTGTCAAGATTTGAAAGGCTTCTGGCAGGTCAAAAAGGAACTAGCATTTGTTGATGGTATTCTCTTGAGGGTTAGCAAGTTGGTTCCCCCTCGAGCCCTATGGGAAAAGTTACTGAGGAGTGCCCATGCCAGACACATGGGGATTGTCAAAACAAAATAGAGGATTAGAAAGGCTTATTGGTGGCCAGCCATGGATGTTTATGTTGCAGAGTGTGCGTGCAGCGATAAGGTTTTAAAATGTAGAATGCAACCCTTGGTGTTGAGGGTCCAATCTAATAAACCATGGTCTGATATTGCTATAGACATTTTGGGTCCAGTAAAGCTGAGTGCGCTAGATCGGTATGTTCTGGTTTGAATGAACATGCACTCGCTGTGGCCAGAGATTAAGGTTGTGAACTCTATAGAATCCACAGTTGTTATTAATTTTTGGGAAGATCTCTTTGAGAGGGAAGGTTTTCCATTATCTGTGCTTTCAGATAATGTTGTACAATTCACCTCAAGGTTGGTTGAAGAGTTTTTGAGTTGCAGGGGAATCAAACACAAGAAGGCAGCACTTTACCATCCAGAGAGCAATGGTCTTGTTGAGAGGTTTGTTAAGGTGTTGAAGGAGACTTTGCAACAGCTGTTATGACAGCAGCAAACTGGGAGGTGGCCCTGAGGAGAGAAGTGAAAGAATACAGGTTTACTCTGCATTCGTTTACAGGGTTATCTCCTTTCCGCTTATTCAGAAAAAGGGTTGCGAACAAAGAAGTGTGTCCCTCATGGGTCTTTGCAAAAAGATCCTTAGTTGACAGCAATGTTGGTGATGTGGAAGGTTGGAGAGAGAGAGAACGAATGGTCATGGAAAAGAGGAAGAGATGGTTTGACAAGCTAAAAGCGGTCAAGAACACTGTTGTGTCTGTTGGTGATTGGGTTAAAATCAGATCTCCTCATTTGAGTAAAGGAAACTCGAAGCTTAGCTAACTGTTCAAGGTGATAAAGGTTTTTATTAATGCCATCAAAACCAGTGACCACAGGGTGATGAACTTGAACAGGGTGGCCAGATGTCAACCCACTGATGTGATTGAGTTTTCTAATTCAGCCTCAAGTTCAACTTTACAAGAGGGGGTCTCCAACCCTCACAGGGTGGCAAGGTGGCCTGTTAAATTGCATGACTGTTTCGTTTGCTAATTTGGACTTACCATCTCGTTGTGCTTATTTTGACATGTTTTCTTAACTATACTGCTCTGTTTGCAGTGTGTTCACTGTGTTTATTTTGCTATGTTTCCTTTACTGTTCCACTTATGTTGCTGGGTGTGCGATTTTTATTCTTCGTTAGTATTGGGGGGAAGGTGATGTAGTGTCTTGTGTTAAGTTCTTGCATCCTAGGTTACCACCATGGAATATGCAACCTGGAGGTTGCCTAGGTATGCCATCAGCTGGTCAGTTGACCGTTGCGAGGGTTGAGTGCTGGATGGGGTCTCTCTAACTCCTGACCAATAAATTCTTCTTCAAGCCTACCTTAATCTCCCGACGTCTTCTTACGGTGCCTCTTGATCCTCCATTTGAACTGTAAAATAGTCATAGCCTCAAAACTAATTCATGACCATGTGGTAAAAATTAGGCGAGAGGGGAATGTGAACTCATTAGAAATTCAACTAATTATTTCTTAACAGAATGCAGTGGATTCATTTATCTGCTTCGAGTAGAGATAATGGGGACAGTAGCAAGAAGCAGAAGTTAAAGAAGGTGCTGAAGACTTGGGCCTGTGGTACATAGGTATAAAGAGGGTCAGTCTTTCATTAAATCCAACTAGGTAAATGACCTACTGGCTCAGGCACTGCATGATAGCATGCTACCTAAGGCTATACTGGTCATTAAATACCC
Source organism: Triturus cristatus (assembly GCF_964204655.1). Taxonomy (NCBI): domain Eukaryota; kingdom Metazoa; phylum Chordata; class Amphibia; order Caudata; family Salamandridae; genus Triturus; species Triturus cristatus. The sequence goes on from NC_140582.1 coordinate 15,677,707, forward strand.
TCTTAAACCAAAAGGGCTCTCACCTGCTGCTAGGGTCTGTACCAGTTAGGAGGGTATTTAGCAACATGTTTGAAGCAGATGGTCTTTGATGGTCTTAGAACATTCCACACACTAACGGGAAGATTGTTCTAAACATGGGGAACAGACAGAAAACGTGAATAATGGAGCGGAAGGCCTATAGCTGCTGTTATTGGTCATTTGACACTCCTTTGTTCTCAAAAGAGCTCCAAGCACTCCAATATTGTAATATCACTTTCCAAAGTAATGCCCTAGATCCTAGGATCTCCTCGCTCCGTACCTTTCATGACACGCCAATTACACTCATGACTACTGCTCGCCTGTTATGTTATTGTTTTTGATCTATCGGTACTGACATTTTGGTGTACCCTTCCTTATCTGGGGAGTTACCATATCCCATATTGTTCTCGACTATGATATTATTGGTTCTATTTGTCTCTGCTCTCTGATCATTTGTAAAGCGCTCTGATACCCACAAGGGTGATATTAGCACTATATAAAACTTTTTAAATAAACAGTTAAGATAAAATAAAGGAACAAAAGAGAATAAAATTGCTAACCTGATATGACATTTTCACCATTGCAATGGCATTACAAGGGAGACATTTAGATTCCAGGCATCATATTTGTTGAACTGTACTTCAAATCAACATAATGTGTTTCAAAGTACAAATCAATAAGATAATATTTTACTGAATCATGGGAGTTGGAATGGGAATGTCCCCTTCTTGGTGTATAATTGCATCCTCTGCCTGAGAGCATTACTGTGAGTATTTGGTATCCTGGTTTGGGGGCTTTTGTTCTCCCTTACCTAGCATGTGCATGAAAGTTTAGATCTGTCCCTCAATGAGACTCTGATCTTGGGCCTGTCCTGAACATGGAATGGCACACCAAGTTCACCCGATATAGTGACAGAGAACTGTCCCTGTCATGGGTTCACATGGATAGCATGTTGATGGCAGCTTACTGTGTTTTTAGAAACCCTAATGTGACCAGACCTTTTTCAGGTCTAGCCTGGGCAGCGCATGTGCTGCTCTGCGACCCATTCTGTATTGGAGTATGTACTTGAAGCCCCGCCCACTCTCCGCCCATATTTGCCATTGGCTTGTTTCATGTTCCTTCGTAAAGTTAATATGCCTGTTAGTCTCTCCTTAGTACCGCCTTGTCTTCATTTGTAACCTCCCATGAGGAGTGGCCCTTTTACTTTGGTTGTTACAAGGTACGTCTTCTTTAGTCTGTAAGCACTACTTTCTTTAATGAGCTTCTCTTACTGCAGGAGGGCCTCTCATGCGCAGTTGTGACCACCAGCTTGTTTCTTTAAATCGTAGCAAACGGGGGACTCTTCAAGGGCCATGGGAGACAGAAGGGGGCAACTCAGCAATAGCTTCAAGCATTTGGAATGCAATAGGTCTCGCATTTGCGAGTGTTTAAGCTATTGGCATTGTAAATGGCAATGCCTTTTATTTATGTTTTAAAAACATAAATAATAGGCATTGCCATTTATAATGCCAATAGCTAAAACTTGCTTAAACGTGAGACCTATTGCATTGCAGATGCTTGTTATCTGTGTTACAGGAGTGGTGGCTTACTGGCCTATGTAAAGTTCTCATGTACTCCTGTACTCATGTTAAGTTCCTCTCCTATGGGTGAACCCAGATCCTTGCACGGCTATCCCAAGCTCATGCATGTATGTGTATGGTCTGTCTGGTGCACAGATCGTGTCTGAATGAACCAGAGTGAAGAAGGGATGCAGGTTCCATTTTGGAAGACCCTGGTCTGTTCAAATGCACAAGACGGAGGTAAATTTATTTTCCAAGGCAATGGAAGCGTCTGGAGAGAGGGAACCCAAACACTGATGAGGGGAAAGAGGAGGTAGGCTTCCTCTGAGAAATGTTATTTGGTCATTTTGCTCCCTTGAGCTTTTGATAAGTCTTCCTGAATACTGTTGGTGGATGGTAGGGGTGATGCTTGGAACTGCAATTCTTATTGTCAGGATGTGAAGGGTCCTTTAGAAAGTAGTCAGCCTTTTGTCTCTCTTCCTGATCACGGACAGGTGCATCTGTTGATAGCCAGGTGCAAAATGCTCTCTCCTTTTTGTGCTTCTGTTGTGGGTGTTCCAACCTGGAAATGTCTCTGCTGTAAGGAGCATCATTGTAGACAGAGGCTGCATGAGAAGGAGACATGAAAAAATAACTTTCTGAAAGCGTAGGCAGAGAATATGCATCCCCTGTCTGTGATACCTGTATAAAAGAGGGAGCCGTTGACCCAGTTGTTCCAGTTCCAAGTTCTCATTGCTCAAGAAGGGGGTGGTCCACGGAGTGCTCTAGAGAGTATCCAGAGGACAACTGTGCAACCAGAACTGATGTGTGCCTGACAGCCAGCTTCCCAGTTGCGAGAGGACATTCCCTGGAGTCCTATCTGGAATAGGAGCTGTTTTCCTTCTTGGAATCCCCAGAGAATCCTGCCTGGAAGAAAGGAGAAGGAAAGAGCCAACCCTGTAAGAGGAGCTGACTACTGGCGTGGGCTACAGCAGTTGACCCCGGTCTTGTGGGTCCAACTGTCAGAGACTGATGAGAGTGCACTCGTTGTGCTTCTAACTCAAAGCCAGTCACTAGCGCTGAAGCAGAGAATTCGCAGCACTATCAAAAAGATTTGAGCGGATCACCCTATTAGCCCTTCAGTCACAGATGTGGCAGACTGTTGCTAAATAATGCCACCCACCCCGAGTGCCAGAAGTGATTTTGTTTTTGGAGCCGTGGCACTTGCTTGAGTGTACCCGAGTAGTGTGCAGCACTGAAGAAGAGTTCTGTGAAAGTATGTGGCACTTGCCCAGATGTGCCCAAATGGACTTGTATCATGACTAGCCCAGTGGCACTTGACCAACATGTGCCGCGCAGACTATGCTGTCTCAAGGCACTTGCTACTGAATGGTCCAGTGACTATGTAGTTGACTGAGGCACTGTCCCAAAGTGTGCCCGAGTGTTAGAATCCTCTACTGCTATACTAGCATGCCTTGAAGTGCCTCAGCGGCTGGCCGCAGACCTATGACTCCATGAAGCCCATATTGTTGCCTCAACTCAGGGAGGACCAAGACTCTGAATCGACAACTGACTCAGTCCAGTGAGAAAGAATTCCCCCTCAGTCCCTTGCCACCAAAGTCTCTAGAACACCATCAGAGCTTTCAAAAATGCGCTTTATTTACTCACAGATAAGCCTTCAGACAGCACATGCCGTACAGGAGGGCCCCGCTCTCGTACATTATAGTAATGTTAAAGATAATAATAATTAACTGTTTTATAGCGCTACATACCGCACTTTTGCAGTTTCTACCAGGTCATTGATTCCAGCATTTTGTAGTAATGCATAATATAAAGTTGTGCAACATGAAAAGATAGTGATAAACGTTTACATTTTCTGGTAACTTGTTTGTAAGCACACATGCGAAGCTCTTTAAGAGGTTTGAGGAGTGTTTCGCTCCATCTGACTCCTGAGCTTGCCATAAGCTCACCAGTGCTTATCTCATCAGAGATTGAAGATTGTCAGAGGTGACCGTGATGGGGATGAACCTTTCACGGGGCCTTACATTACGTTTGGGGTCGATTAGGCAGTGTTGGTACCGGGGATGTGGAAGTGGGTGACGAGCAGGGATATTAGTGTGATGCGTTTCCGGATGGAGAGATTATTGCAGAGACTTCTAAAAATATGTTTTTTCTAGGCAAAGTCGCCAGACCAGGTACTGTTATTTAGATATTTTTGTCAGTTGGCCGGTTTGAGTTTTTATCAAAAAGACCAAATGCCACAACACCTCATGCGCCAAATGCCTGGATAGCAGAAGTGACATCACGTGACATCAGTGACATCAGTGACCACTGATGACATCACAGATTTGACCCCTTATCTTCTTCTTGGCTCCTTGTCAGACTCCTATTTGCATCTTAGGAGCATTGGGGGGAGGGGGGGAGCATTCTGTGTAAGCTACACAAACCAAACATGGCTTCTAGATCTATATGTACTTTCTCTTTCTATCTCTCCCTTTATGTCTCCTGAGGTTATTGGCAGCTAGGCCAGTGACAAGGGTAGTCATTATTACCGTTAACTACATCTCTTTTTCCCTGCATTGTATTTACAAAATTACATTTTGGTGTGATTTTTTTTTTATAACTTGCCTTTAAAAAAAATGCCTACTTTATCTTTTTTTCCATAGCAAAGTGAATTGAACTCCTTTCTGTGGACGATAAAAAGAGAGCCTCCGTCTTATTTCTTTGGAACCATACACGTGCCTTACACTCGAGTCTGGGACTTTATTCCAGAAAACTCCAAGAAGGCCTTTCAGCAGAGCAATATTGTCTACTTTGAACTGGACCTGACAGATCCGTACACAATCTCCGCTCTCAGCAGTTGTCAGATGTTGCCACAAGGGGAAAACCTGCAGAGTGTGCTTCCTCGGGACATTTACCGCCGACTGAAGCGCCACCTAGAGTACGTCAAGCTTATGATGCCTTCATGGATGACCCCTGACCAGCTGGGAAAGGGACTCTATGCAGACTACCTGTTCAATGCCATTGCAGGCAACTGGGAGAGGAAAAGGCCCGTGTGGGTGATGCTGATGGTCAATTCCCTGACAGAAGTGGATATAAAGTCACGAGGTGTGCCAGTTCTTGACCTTTTTCTTGCCCAGGAGGCAGAGCGCTTACGGAAGCGGACTGGGGCAGTGGAGAGAGTTGAAGAACAATGCCATCCTTTGAATGGGCTGAACTTCTCGCATGTAAGTGATTTTCTTGTTTGTTTACAAATACAACAATGAATAGTGACCATCTTCTTCCGGAGTCATATTAAAGAGGGCGATTTAATTAAACTGTCTAATTTTGACTGCAGCTATAATATTGTGTAGTGCAAAAACGCTTTAGATAGCATATTTTTATATATAATTATTGTATGAATATATTGAGGAAATGACACTGCTACCACTCTACTGTGCTGCATTGAAAAATGCTATGGTGCTGAATTCGTCTTCTTTTCAAATTAGTTCGAAATTGCTCTATACTTTAAGGCATATTGAGCGTAGCTCTGATACTACACTGCAGTTTGCAACCAACATTTGATGGAATGATATGTTAAGCTGCAAAACCTTTCATGAAAGGCCTGACTTCTCAAGTTAATCTTGGCTACATACATGATTGTATAAGAAGACACTTCTATTTAAAAAAAAAAAAATTGTATTGCTTTTCAATGAACCTAACATAAATACAGTTATACATGTTCAAGTTATGGGTACAGTACGAGATACAATGAATTAGACATATAGCACACAGGAATGAAGAAGTCAGTACCATATGCAATTATAATGTCAATCAATCAATCAATCATAGCATTTGTAAAGTGCACTACTTACCCGTGAGGGTCTCAAGCCGTGGGGGGGGGGGGGGGGGGGTGACGACAAATGCTACAACTGCTCAAAAAGCCAGGTCTTGAGGAGTCTTCTGAAGGTCAGCAGGTCTTGGATCTGCCGTAGGTGGATGGGGAGGGTGTTTCAGGTCTTGGCGGCGAGGTGGGAGAACAATCTGCCGCTGGAGGTCGCTCTTCGGATGCGAGGGACTGTGGCGAGGGCGAGGTCGGCAGAGCGAAGCTAGCGGGTGGGGGTGTAGAAGCTGAGTCATCTGTTGAGGTACGCTGGTCCGGTGTCGTGGAGTGCCTTGTGTGCGTGGGTGAGGAGCTTGAAGGTTATCCTCGTGCAGGACTCTCAGGTGGGGTGTGATGTGGCTGCGGCGAGGAATGTCGAGGATCAGGCGTTCAGAGGCATTCTGGATGCGTTGAAGTTGTTTCAGGAGTTTGGCCGAGGCTCCTGCGTAGAGGGCATTTCCGTAGTCCAACCTGCTGCTGACGAGGGCCTGGGTGACCGTTCTTCTCGTTTCGGTGGGGATCCACTTGTAGATCTTGCGGAGCATGCGGAGGGTGTTGAAGCAGGAGGAGGAGACGGCGTTGACCTGCTTTGTCATGGAAAGGGTGGAGTCGAGGATGACCCCTGGGTTGCGTGCGTGGTCGGTGGGTGTTGGAGCTGTTCCCAAGGGGTCGGCCACCAGGAGTCGTCCCAGGCCGAGGGGGTGGATCCGAGAATGAGGACCTCCGTCTTGTCCGAGTTCAGCTTCAGTCGGTAGGCCTCCTGTGGACATACTACTTTGTGATAAATTTGATGAAGAAGTTACTTAATACATAGCTCTCATTCAGTTATCTATGTTAACTACCCTAATACCTTGATCTACGTGTCTGATGCCTGACTCAGTGTCGCGTGTGCCCTCGGGTTCCCCAGACTCTTTACCTATCAAATATTGTTGAAATAGGCCCCAGAAGCCTTTGGGTCGGTTCTGCAGGGTTAGTAATTTGCTGTATGTATTTGCCGGAGTGTTGCAGTATATCATGTCTTTGGGCCATTCTTCTATTGTTGGGCTTGGGCCTTCAGCCCACCGCATTGCCACTCGTCTCTTGGCTAGAAGCAGACCAATTACCACCAGCCACCGTGCACTCTTACCAATTCTTCTATCATATCCCAGTAATACGAGGAACGGGTCAGGGATAAGTGAGAGGCCAGTGATGTCATTAAGAGTATGAAATACTTTCTCCCAGAACTCTGAGATTTTGGAGCAGTGCCAGGCAACATGCAGAAACCTGGCATTCGGCTCTGAGCAGCGATAGCAGGTCGCTGAGTTGCTTATGCCATAACTTTATTGTCATTACTCATGAGTTATCTGTAGAAAAATGGCTGAATTTTCATAATATATTTAAATCTGATATATATATATTTTTTTAAAAAAACCTTTATTACAGTTTCAGAGACATACAAGTATGGGCCTACAACCAACAGGCCGGCCGCTAATGCACACTATAAGCCTAGACACAGCTTAACAACCACATCGATGAAGCAATAAGAGAGCTACTGGAGTGCTAATCAACTCAGCCGGCCGCAGCCGCAGTCCATAGACAAGCAAAGAAAGGTTTCATATTTTGAAGAAAACGAAAAACATCACACACACAAGGCAGAGGAGGTTAATAGCAGTAACATGTGCTCCCCGTATCGAAGGAGTAAACAAACTCAGGGAGAAAGAGGGGGGGGGGCAGGCAGAAGAAACCAAATGCGCATGTCGCAGGAGCATAGAGGAATGCGCGGGCTAGGGAGACAGAGCAGCATCCATCTCACGCGTCTGGGGCGGGGCGCAAATACCTCCACGATAGGAGTTCCAGGGACCCCACACCTTAATCCACTTCCCAGGCTTGCCTCTCGCCACATACACCGTTTTCTCTCTGAACATACACCAGTCCATGTGTTCCTTCCACTCTGAGTCCGTTGGTGGCCTCTGGGAGCCCCACAGTTGTGCAATGTCACGCTTCGCTACCATATAGCCCAGAGTCACCCACTGCGTCTGCATCACATTGTAATCAGTCGGCTCCCAGACATTCAGCAAACATCTCCGTGCCTCCGGCAACAAGGCAACATGCGTGACTTCTTCTAACACCGCATGCACTCTACACCAAAACCGAGTCACCTCCGGACACTCCCACAGGATATGGAGGAAAGTCCCCAGTAGTCCACAGCCTCGCTTACACAGACCATCCACCGAATACCCCATACGCATCAAACCAGGCCCCGTGACGTACACTCTATGAAGTATCTTAAGCTGGACGAAACGCAAGCGGGCCGGGATAGCCACCTCTTTCGGGGAGGCCACCGCTGACACCCAATCCTCGTCATCAAGTTCCAAACCGTCGGCAATCCATGTCTCCCGCAATGAGGTCAGCAAACCCATTCGATCATTGATAAGCTTCTTATAAATCAGCGAAATGGTGCTATCCGGCACATAGCCGTCCAATATTCTGTCTTCCAACGGGGAGGACTCTGGAATAGCCGCCACGTCTGGGAACACGGAACACAAGGCATGATGAACCTGAGCATACCGAAAGTATTCCCTATCGTTCAACTGATATTCAGTTTTCATCATGTCGAACGTCTTAAATTTCCCTTTCGTCCAGAGATCCCCTACCTTGCTGATACCAATCATATCCCATTTCTCAAAGCCTTTCGTAGTACACAGATAACCCAAACGCTGGGAGGCGTACAATGGCGTTGCCCGAGTCAAGCGATCCCTCCACCCCATCGCCGCATTTGCTGCATGCCATACCTGCACCGCGACTCGCGTCGGGCCTGTCAATCGCGCATCAAGGGACCCAGAGTATAGTGCTCGATTATAATCCCCGCTTGGCAATAACAATTTGTCCATCTCAAAAGCCGGGTTCAAAGCAGGCCCATACATCCCGTGATTGCCAGCAGCCAACTGGGAGGCCCAATAATATCGTTTAATATCAGGGAGAGCGACCCCCCCATCATACCACGGTAGGGTTAGTTTGGCAAGAGCAATCCGCGGCCGCCCATCCCAAAACAATCGACGCTGAAGACACTCCACCTCCCGAAAATAGCGGGCCAGCACTACGTCCACAGTGTTCTGTAGGGCGTACAAAAAGCGTGGCAGCGACATCATTTTGAACAACGACGCCCGGCCGAGCGGCGAGAGCGGCAGCCGCTGCCAACCCGCCACATCCGCCCTTAGGCGCTGAAGGGGGGGGAGAAGATTCCGCTCATACCGGGCCACCGGGTCCAGGGTTATAAAGATTCCCAAATACTTGAACCCCGACTGCGCAACCTGGATAGGGCACCCCCGCGGAAGGGGGGGGGCCTCCCCGGAGAGAACGTACACACAAGACTTAGCCCAGTTAATGACCAATCCGGAGTTGCGACCAAAGGAGCTCAACACATCCACCAATACAATGAGCGATTTGCGCGGAGATGCAAGATACAAGAGGATATCGTCCGCATATAGGGAGACACGATCCTCGTACTCCGGCGTCCATCTAAGGCCACGCATTGAAGGGTGCCACCGCAGCCACTCCGCAAGGGGCTCCAAACAAAGCGCAAAGAGAAGAGGCGGCAACGGACATCCCTGTCGCGTGCCCCTACCCAAAACAAAGGGAGCCGACACCCGTCCGTTGACCACCACCTGTGCCAGTGGGTTATCATAAAGCAATTTCACCCAACCGATAAACCCCGGGCCAAACCCAAACTTCGCCAATGCTGCCCAAATATACGGCCATTCCAAGGTGTCAAACGCCATGGTAGCGTCCAGGGACGCCAAAATGGCCGGCTCACGGATGAATGGCGCTCTAGCGAGGACGCCATGCAGTCGCCGCAGGTTCAAAGCGGTATTGCGATGGGGTATAAAACCGGATTGATCCTGATGAATCAGGTCGCCCACGACCCGGATCAGGCGATTGGCCAGTATCTTGGCAAGGATTTTGGGCTCCGCGTTCAACAAAGAGATAGGCCTGTAAGAAGTACACCGATCCCGCGGCTTCCCTTCCTTATGGATAACAACAATAGTAGCAAGACGTTGGTCAGGGGGGAGGGAGCCCGCCGCCTGTGCCTCAAGGAACATGTCCCGGAGATACGGCGCAATCTTATCTGGGCGCAACTTATATAATTCGATGGGAAGGCCATTAGGACCCATGGCCTTGCCAGAAGCAATAGAGCGAATGGCCAAAGCAATCTCATCCGGCGACGGGGCCGCATCCATCAATAATTTATCCTCATCAGATAGAGATGGCAGAGCAATGTCTTTAAGCAGCAGTCGAGAGTCTTCCTCCGATCGCTCAGAGACCGGAGAGTAAACCCCGTGAAAATACTCCGCAAAGCAATCAACAATATCACCGGGGTCCGTCACACACACACCATCCACCCTCTCAACAACCAGCACCACTCGACTCGCTCTCCCCTTCTTATCCAACCAGGCAATCAACTTCCCCGCCTTATCACCCATATCGTATAAACGCCCCTGTTGCTCCCTGCTCATACTCTTAGCAGATTCAGTAACCAGCGCCTTGTAGTCGGCCTGCTTAAGCCCCAGCACATGCAGTCTGTCATCCGTAACACCTTGCTCCAAATCGATCTCCAACTCGGTGATCTCATTTTCTAGTCGAACCACCTCTTTCGCCTCGCATTTTTTGGTATGGGAGATGAGAGACAGAGCCTGGCCCCGGAGCACCGTCTTAAAGGCCTCCCAAAGGGAGACGGCGGAAGACACCGACCCCACGTTGTCGTTAAAATAGTGTTCCAGGGACTTAACCAGGTCTGCATGGATCGTGGGGTTTCGTAGGTACCAGGGGTTGATTGGCGCCACCCTCCCCTCCGCCCCCAAGGCGATATCTAAGTGTAGCAAAAGAGGGGAGTGATCAGATATACCGCGGGCCAAGTGTCGCACCTCCCCAATCATCCCAGCTTGGGCCGCAGGCACTAGCATATAGTCAAGCCTCGAAAGACTACCGTGGGCCCCGGAGTGGAAGGTATATTGCGCTTGTCCAGGGTGTTTCAACCGCCAGCAATCTATCAGTCCCAGGGTATCCAGAAAGCCCCCCAGCCAGTTCTGGGCCCGAGGGAGGTCCCTAGGGGGGTGTCGATCCTCAACTCCGGAAACCACTGCGTTAAAATCCCCCCCCAAGACCAAAACCCCCCCCGGGAGCCCAAGTAGCAGGCGCCCCAAATCAGCAAAGGTGGCCGTCTGCAGGCCCGGCGGAACGTAGACAGTAACCAGCGAAATCAACTTACCCTCCCATCTCTACACCAGCGCAGTGTAGCGCCCTCTGTCGTCGTGGAGCACCTCATCCACCTCCAACGGGAGAGAGGTCCTAACTAAAATGCCCACTCCCCTCGAGCCAGAGGTGAAACCAGAATGGGCCAGAAGGCGATATCCTCGCCTGTTCATGGCATGGAAAGAGTTCCCTATGAGGTGCGTCTCCTGCAGAAACACAATGTCAGGCGAAATACGTTTCAAGAACTGCAGGACCACCCCCCGCTTTATCCTGTCCCCCAGCCCATTCACATTCCATGAAAGAAGTCTCAACCCCTTACCCCCATCCCTCCCAGCACAAACTATCCCCCTCCCGGAGAGCACAATCATAATAGCACAACAGAAAACATTACCCCGCCTTGTGATGTAAACAAACAAACCCCAACCCCACCCCATCAACCCCAACAAAACTCCCCCCTCCCTGCACCCCTGCGTGAGCCCAAACAGCCCCCCCAACGTGCAGTGTGCCTGTCGCCCCAATATGAAACTCACTACAAAAAGGACAAGAAAAACCCCAGAAGGAGGAAAGGGCCCCAGCAAGCCCCCCGCAACCTCCAAATACCAAAGGGCAAAGTGTTACAAACTGGAGTCCAGTGCAGCCACAGGTGCAAAACGTTACCAGTCCGGTCCATAGCCAGGATCCCAGTTCCATTCCTACTCCGTTGAACACTCTCCGCTCTCCGCCATCTGACCTTCCCGACCTCGACCCCTAGGTATCCATCCAGCCACTCTCCCACCGCCTCCGGCCGGTCAATGTGAGCGACCCTCTAACTCAACCCGCAGCCTAGCCGGGAATAGCATCGCATATTTCAGCTCCATGTCCCTCAAGCGCCGTTTGATGGCCAAAAATCCCAACCGTTGCTTTTGAACCGCTTGCGTGAAGTCTGGGTAAAAGCTAACATTAGAGTTCTCAAACTTTAATGGCCCAGCCACCCTCGATGCCTGAAGGATAGCATCTCTATCCCGAAAATTAAAAAGTCGGGCAATGATAGGCCGCGGGGGAGCACCCACCTTGGGCGCACCACCTGGAATCCTGTGGGCCCGTTCCACAGCGAAGAACTTGCTCAGCCCCTTGGGTGCCAGATGAGTCACCACTAGATCCTCCACAAAAAGATCCGCAGCAGACTCCTCCGATCGTTCGGGCACCCCGATAATACGGACATTATTCCGCCTGGCCCTGCTTTCGGAATCCTCAAGGCGACGATCAGTCAGGTCACTGGCGAGCTGCAACCTCCGCACCTCCGTCTGCAAAGCGGCCACATCTACAGTTAGGCTCGACGCCGCTTGAGTCAATGAGTCGACCCGGTCATTTGTTTTGGACAAGTCCGCTCTGACCAAAGTCACATCAATCAACACCGAGTCCAATTTATTAGCCAAGGTATCAAATTGCTGGTTCACAGTCGCCTTCATCTCCTCAATGGCCCCCATGACGTCCAGCAGAGTCAATTCGGATGATGCGCCCGAGGCCTCCTTGGGCGGCTCAGGCGATTTATGTGATCCACTAGGGGATCCCTTTGGCTGCGCATAGCGGTCCATGTTGTTGGCCTGGGAATAAGCTCCCCTCCGGGTAGACTTGGGTTTCAGCTTGTCGCCGTCCACTCTCGCCGCCATCATCAGCGACCACCAAGGTCAGCACCCTCCAGCACCCGGAAGAAGTCAGGCGACAAGTGCAGGAGATCCGGGCCACCAACTGAAATAGGCCCGTTTACAGTTCGAGAGTCAGGCTATGCACTCCGTCCTCGGCGCTGCTCACCCAAAGTCCCGACGTCAGTTTCCGCAGATCAACTCGAAACCGAAAGTGAAAGCACGGGGTCCGGGGCAGGCCCAGACTGGCATGCCGCTGTTGTTCACTTCGCACCCGGGCACCTCACCAACTCGAGTTCGGGACCAAGGCCGGAGAAGGCCGCAAACTTCAGATCGCCACCAGTCCGGTTCCCGGAGTCCAATTTCGATTTGGAAAACGAGTGGCACCTTAGCGCAAGATCATAGACAAAAGCCCATCTAAAAAACCACGATTATGACAGGATAGACGTGGGAGGTTGCGGAGGCCCTCGGGAGCCACAAGCCTACGCGGCCATCTTGGTTGCGCGCTAGGCTCCTCCCCCTTAAATCTGACTTATGCCATATCTATATAGCCTGTCTGGTGCATAGTACACCCTATTTATATATTTAAAGTCAATAAGGCGTTGTCTGCTATTTAGTGAGATTTGTCTTGTCATCTCGCAGCAGTAGCTTCAACTGTCGTCATTTATGGTACAAGCTAAGTCTTTTTGCCAATCTGTTCACACTTTCAATAATGCTGATCTTCTGTTTTTTTGCGCAAGGCTGTAGATTTTAGCGATCAATTTAGATAGGGTGTGAGACGGATAATGTGAGTAAGTGCTAACACCTCTGGCGGCTCTTGCAGATCTTTGACTAATAGCTCTTGCAGGGAATGTCTGACTCTAAAATACTGATATTAGTCAAGTGTCGAATGTGCATGCCCCTCCGCTTGTATATCCTCCCATTTGCGCAGTACCCCTTCTCTGAGCAAGTCCCCCACTTCCTTGATGCCTACCCTCTGTAGAGTTTTAGAGACTTTCCTTTCTCGACCCATCGGCAGCCTGGTGCACCACTCTAGGGGGATCAGAGGGGAGTACATGAGAGCGCCCGCTTGTCTATCCAATAGATTTCGCCAGGCACGTATAGTAGAATTGAGGGAATCCAAGGTGCTGTGTTTTCTTTTCGGTGTTTTAAATAATACCTGTGGTAATGTGTTCGGATGCCTCTACTTTGTATTGCAGACCAATCTCTGTATTCATGTCTGGGGATTGAATTTTGAAAAACGGGAAACACATGCCTTTGAGCAATCTGGGCTTAGGTGATTTAAATAAAAAAAGCACCCTGATGCATGCAGAACGCACACTAGACAAGGATGTCTTGGTTTGCCAGACTTACTCCACTATTGTGAAGCCAGATAGATACGTTACGTGATTGAGTGGCTTTCGGGAGAAAATGACCAGATTTGATACTTAAGTGATCACTATCTAAAGGCCCACCCATTGGGGAAAGTTCTTTGGGTTCAGAAGAGGCAAATGTGCTAGAATGTATATACGTCCCCTATAGCCAGGGTAACATTAGACACCTGAGACCACTTAGTCTGCTTCCAAGGCCTCACAACATACCTATCTCCCACGACCCCTCTTTTGGGGAATGCAGACTTACCCCTGGGACTCGACCAAACTCTCTACCAGATATGGAGAGCACAGGGTTGCTTCGTAACGTCTTTCAGAATAAGGTAACCTGCTCTTTTGATAACATCACAACTACATACCAACTCCCTGAGGAAAAGACATTCCATTACATGCAGCTCAGACACTGGGTTACCCAACCATGCCCAAAAGAGGGACCCACATGACCACATACAAACTATGAAAGATTTATTCAAACTCTGACTACACTACAATCCTTGGATTCAAGAATCTATGCAAAATTCAATGCACGCTCTCCAAAGCAATGAGAGACGGACCTTAATATCACTCCAGACCATAAACATTGGGCTGCCATTTCAGTGGCGGCTGTTACCCTAAATATTTGGTGATGCAACCACTGGCCAGCAATTCCCGGGTGCAGGCCGAGGTGGGAGCAAGGTGTTCGAGAGATCATTCGCCAATGACATGTTAATTACACTGCCTAGAAACGAAAGAACTGCAACACGAAGCACAATCTCTCTCTCTTTCTCTCCATATATATGCATATATAGACATGTTTCAACAGAGGAAGAATCATAACAGACCACCCCCTCTGTTTATCTGTGCTGCCAGGAAGTCCTGCTAATGTTGGACATTCCTAATAAAATATATTCTCCTGGACAGTAGGTTGAGTAATGCAATATAGTATTTTAATTGTAGTTCCATGCCTTGTTCTTCCAAATGCTATCGCACTAAGTCATGGCGCACAGATTTCTGCAGGAACCCCTTTGAGGTTGAGTTATGGGTTTTGAAGTAACCATATCTAATGTCGATCTGGAGAAAACGCGCCAAAATAATCATTAACAGTGCATCCCATGTTCGCTCGTTGCTGTGAACTGCCTCAATGTCAAGTGGGTAGGTAATTAGCAGCTGGTGCTGTTATTTTTAGCAAACAGCACTGTGTGTGTTGAAGAGACATATTTGTGATTAGAAAAAAAGAAACGCCAAACACCAGGCTACTTTGTGCTGTTGATTAAAAACAGAGATTGAAAGTCCACTCCGTCCCATGACTTGAAACTCTATGAAACAACGTGCTAAAACAGGAGCTGAGTATAAATAAAACCAGCAAAGTCTGTGTTTTGTGTCACGCCACTTCAAGCATTTGACACTGCTTAATTTGTAAAAAAAAAAAAAATAGGTGCCAGGGCTCTAGTCAGGATGCCGCTGAAGCTTGCACCACATATTGCCCCTGCCATGCCGCCAGTGATATTAACAACACAACTACTAACCATCACACTCCTACAGGTTTGACAATTCACACTATTCCAGCAGCCCAAAGTTATAAGAATGGCTTAGGCAGCAGGTAATAGTAATTTTTAATGTATATTGAATTAATAATTGACTGTTGTGGTCATATCAGACAGTGCCACCTTGTGGCAGACTGCCATAAGCGCCGGTGTTGATAATTAAGTGCCGGTGCTGAGCACCGGAGACCACTGGCTCAAATTAAGCATTGGTAATCGTAAGAGTAATGGTCCTGTTTTTACCAGCCGCTATTGCCTCCCCTGCTGTCTCACACCTCAGCACCTGCCCAGCTGCCTCTTTTAATTTAATTAATCACAGTGGAAACTGCAAAGGGTAAAGATTAGAGTTCACATCAGACAGCGGAAAGAGGACATGGGTTAGCTGAAAAAACACAGCCCAATTTTGTCGGACAAAGGTTAGCGGATGACAAAGAAGTGGGATTCCCCGAAAAGATAAAACTACTGTTCTACAATATTCCCCTTTAGCAAGGCTCAGCTCCGCGTAGTTTTTGTACTTTGACAAGCACAACCTATACTAAACGAAGCGCGTGCACTCAGTCAAGGCCAGCCAAGAGCCCTCATCCGAGCCTTCCAAACAAAAATCAAGGCACAGCACAACAGGTGTGCTCATGGAAATATTCTGAAAATATTGATTCCGGAATGTGTGTATTTTTTTTTTGCAGAACTGCGTTTCGAGGCAAGCAATGTCTTTGGGGAGCATCGCTTTCAGTTCTGCTTTTTCGTCCATGGGCATGGGTTACCGAGTGCATTCATGAAATACATGTGCATGTCAGTGCCTAACAAACCTCTCACGGACCTGGTACAAGTAACGAAAATAGGGCCGGACCGGAATTTCTACAAACCCCTTGTCGCCAAAGTATAGCTTCACACAGTTCTCTTTGACTCCCTACTCAACACTACTGTTAAAAAGTAGGAAATACAAAAATAAAAATGTACTTACCGAAGTGCTGGCTCACCTCTGGCCCTCATCTGTTGGCGCTAGTTTGTAGCACTTCTACAAAGCAATCCAGACACTACTCTCGTGCTGCTGATAATGTTCAGCAGTATGATAGCAGCACTAGCATTGTCTGGAATGGGCTGCCTCAAAGCTCCTGCAAGCACGCAGGGCTTGTGCCTGCTGTCCACCTAGCTGTTTTAAGACAGCTAGGTGGAGAGGTTTAAAGTGCGAATGTCAGCGTGGGTGTCACAAGACGACTGGCAAAAATGACATGCGCTTTGCTAAACTAGTGGAGTGAGCACCACTCCCCTGCTGGCAGTCAGCAGTGGACCCCTCAAACACAGTTCGGCTGGGGATGGGAAAAATAAAAATGCTAATAAATTAATTTTATTGTCATTTTATTTTTCACCTTTGCGGCACTGGTAGCAGGGGGGCAACGCTCCTGTGCCCTAAAAGAGGGGCCACTGCTGCCGGCCATTTATGGACGGGTGATTAGCTTTACTTTCTAATCACAGGGGTGAGAATTGCTCTATAAAATTTTACACCGCTGTTGTTACACGACTGTATACTGTGGAAATGAGCCTTTTTAGGGGCTCACCGGTGAAGGGGTTCACCCTTATCTGTCCACTGGTTCTTTAAACCAACAAAGTAGAGATTGGCACGGAAGCTGGAATATCAAATAACAAGTTTATTAATCTCTCATGAGTGGGACTACATAAATACAGCACCCTCAGGCACTGTAGGAGGTAGTCCATAGAATACAGAGGCCATGGGCCTTCTATACAGACTTTGTTGCAGAGTAAGCATGGAGACTCAAATGGGAAGTACAGGCATACACAGGAATAGCTATCGACTAACATGGTCAAACAAAGATCATTTAGTCAGCAAAGTGGGAGGGGAGACAGAACTGCTTACATCAGTTGAAATAGCCTGACAGTTACACTCTAAGACAGGTGCATTCTAGCAGCTAAGGCCTTTCGGGGCTTACACAGTGCTCTGGCTCAGTACTGAAGGAGTTAACTACAGTTGATGACTCAAGCAGAATAGAAAGGCAAGCAACAGTGAAGACGGAAGAATCATATGGCTAGCAAAGATGGATGCCACAACCAAAATGGCTTCCGCTCATGCTAAGAGATTATCTGCGATTTCCACAGACGGCCCTTTTAGCATTAGCCAAAGACATCGCTATGCAGTAGTAGAAACATGGAAACTATCTTGCACATCTATTCTCATCAGGTTATCGATCTCCTGGTCTATTACTAGTTGGGCATTTGCTTTCTTGGTATTTTGTTTAGCTGGTATACATGAGGTACAAGTAGAAGCACAAAGGGAACAGAGCATCGGGCCACATTGTATACATAAACAACAGGAAAAAATTATTGCAGCAAATATACATAGAGCTGATAATACTTTCCAGCCCCAAACAGAAAACAGTGTCCAAAGCCATCCAGTCCAAGTCCATGTCCCTGAGGTCTGGAAAAAATCTTTGTTTTGGGAGACCAGGAGGACCAAACAGGGCTATGAGAATTAGGATGAGGAGCCGCAAAGGGCTGCTCCTCCTCAAAAATGGGACAACCAAAGGGGTACGTTGCTAACAAAAAAGTACTTGGGGAATTGAAGCCACTATACAACCAGCCAGAGGGGAGTCTTCTCCCTGTGTCCGTCTGAGCCTCACAGGCCGGCTCTTATCGTTCATCAAATGTTCACTTCTCCCACGGTGGAGCTGCACAACTTGCAACCCAGAAAAACAATCACGGCCCAGGCTAAGGAAAAAGTCTTTCTTTCAGGGTAGGGCAATCACCCTCCAGGGGAAATACCCTCAACGATCCTGTCCAGTGTCTTAGGCAGTGCACCAGTATTCTTCACTCTAATCTAACAGGCACCAGAGGCACAGCACCTGTACCCTGAACTCAAGTCCTTCCCTAACTCCTGTATTGCTCTGCTGGCGCACTGCTCTTTCATCGGGGCTGCAGATTGTACCTAGTGTGCCCAGGCACCTCTTTATCAGCAACAAAGGTGCAGACTTGCATTCACTTTGGGACCGGGACTCAGAGGTCTGATGCATAGAAACTGGGGTATCTGAAGCAACCGTTGTTTCAGAAGGGGTCACCTCAAGCAAAGCCTCCTTGCCGTCCTTGTCGGTCTGTGCCTCTCTCAGCTGGGCATCAGGAAAAAAGGAACAAAGCAAGGAATCAGCTCTCTGTCCTGATTTGTGACCCCGCCTTTTGCCCAAGACAGTGGTAGGGGTACACGTTTCTTCCGGCCTTCCACCTTCACCGCTGTTATAGTGGCCAGCAACCCCTAGCCTGGGTCCCTTCACCTTGGCTCCAAATTAGACTTGCGGTGAATCCCCAGGCTGGATCTTATGTCCGAGTCCCTCTGGCAATGGTTTTAGTGCAGCAGATATCTGTTAGTGAACAGAAATCTTTAGACAAAACATACAAATAATCAATAACCTTCACTATTGTGCAAAACTGCAGATACCTCTAAAATTATTTTCCTTGCATAAGAACAACCATGTTTTGCTCTTATGACCATGCTCTCATATTATAGGTGTAGCGGGAAACTCTAAAACTTAATGTAACAGAGACCCATATTACATGAATAACTGATAAATTAAACATAACCTAAAAGGGACATGAATTTTCCAGCAGAACTTGTTTGTGGCAGAAAATAAAACAAGCAAAGAACATTTTGTTCTTAAAAATGTGTGCTAAGGGCAAATGGGCAACTTTCCTAGCACTGTGAACTATATGCATCAAACTTTTCACGATCCGGGCCATGTAACATCAAATTCAGGGGAGAAACCTATTCACCTGCTCTAGCAAGGGCTATCAGCTTGATTACATAGACTAACTAATAAGGGACTTGTGATGCCTCTGCGACTTATGTAGTGCTGTAATAACATCAACAATAATGGTGTTGCCACCTGGGAATTTGGACAAAAACCACCCACATATAGTTCCCCTTAAAGGTCAAATAAGGGAACATCAGTCTATTCTACCCACATTTCATGCTTATCCAATGCCACATTACATCAGTTTACAGACAGGAGGGGCAGTAGCATGGCTTATTTATTTATTCATTTTGTTAATTCTAACAATTTGTTCAAACAGTATTACTTAATAGCCAATTAGACGTGCACTGGTGAGGTGCTTTGTCTCTAATTATTCAAGAACATATTCACAGCATCCTGTGAAATGAATGACTAAAGCGAGCCCAATCGATTGTCTCATGGTTCTTCCTAGACAGCTTAGACAAGCTTGAAAGAGAGAGAGAGAACACAACAAGCTGCCCTGCGTACTTTCCACGCAGAATAGCTCACAATAATACACATAATAGGCACATAAACCAAGAAAAAAGGACACAAGAATACATATATCAAACACAAAAACCAAAAAAACACAGTGTGTTACTTAATTTTGCTTAGCCTTAATTTGCCCAGGAGCTAGTCTCCTACCCCCCCTTCGACAGTAGGTAACCTAAGCAGGTGACCTCCTGTGGACAATACTTATCCCTTTTTGGCAGCTGGGCACGGACAGACTTGTAGGAGGTAAATAACTGGGGGAAACCACACCAAGGACGCCATGTCCAATACTATTGGACTATACCACTTTGTAACTTTTGCTATACAAGCACATTGAGCTAACTAGAAAACATCAATCCAATGACCAACTACCAATTCCTTTAGCTTATTGTGCTGTTTAACATGATGGTGCATTAATGCAAACTTTATTTCATTGCCCCTCCTTCTCTCTCTACGCTCTGGCTCCCTCCTTTGAAACCCTCCTGTGTGGGTATTTTGCTTTCAGCCGTGCTAGTTTGCTAAATACAGAACTTGACCTCTGACCCTTAAACCTGTTGTCCCTTGTCTGAGCAAAGTTATCCCCATGTGGCCATCACAATTCAAAGTAACTCCCGAGAAGCACGACCGAGGGACATCCCTGCCTGTGTGCTGATATTTCAAAGGTAGGATGTAACTTTTGCTCTTTATTTTTCATTCTTGTGCGCTGTGCTTTCTAGCACCTAAAAAACTGGCCATAATGCACCCAGAACTATTGTGCATTAAGGCGTGCGATGTAATCAACATGTCTCTAGAGCTACTCCTTTTGTATAACTTTTAATTGTATTTGAGACTGCAGCCATTAGGCCGTACTAGAAATCATATTTTAAGTTTGTCACTAAGATACAATAATATTGTCATTGTTAGAGAAATTAATATTCACCTTTTTAACCCCTTCGCTGCTAGGCCTTTTCCCCTCCTGTGCTAAGCCTTTTTTGGGCTATTTGGGGTAGTGCGCGCTTAGGCTCCTGTATCTTTTTGACCACATAAGGTATGCACGCCAAATTTGCGTCCTTTTCTTCCAACATCATTGGGTTTGTAAATGTACCCAGGGTTTTTGGATTCCCCTGGAGGCCAAAATACAGCAAAAAAAGTTTTGGGGCAGGAAAAATGGGAAAAACGGGCTGCAAATGAAAGCGTCTGGGTTTTTCTCTGCAAATGGTATCAAAAAAGGGTTTGTGGGGCTGAAATCACCATTTTCCCAGCTTTTAGGGAATGACAGACATTTGTCAGAAAACCAACATTTTTTACACAGTTTTGGCATTTTTCTGGGACATAGCCTATGTTTGCTATTTTTTCTGCTTTCAAACTCCTTCCAGTTAATGGTAGAAATGGGTGTGAAAGCAATAATGGATCCTGGATAGCTATACATTTTGGAAAAGTAGATACAATTCTGAATTCAGCAAGGGGTCATTTGTGTAGATCCATCTAGGTTTCTTTATAGAAACTAACAGTTAAATATAGGAAAAATTGAAAATTAGTTGAAAAAAACAGCCTTTTGTGTCAACGTTTTCACCTGTAACTTCTTCTAATTATGACTGCTCTTTGAAAGCAATATACCGTTACAACCCTATAGGACCTTCCTGGTTGTGGGGATATATAGGACTTGTAGGTTCACCAAGAACCCGACGAACCCAGAGTCAAAAACTGAGCAGCAATTTGTGGTGGTTTTTTATTATGTTCCGGGTATGTAGCAATTATTGTGGGAAAATGTATACATGGAAAAATCGGTATGAAAGACACCTATGTATTTCTGAAATGGGAACAAATTATAAAGTTTAGAAACAGTACATATTTGCACATTTTCGAAATTGGGAATACTCATACTAGCATGAGAATTATCGGTCATTTTTCAAAATGACTTCTTTTTTACACAAAGTCTTTCATATGGGAGGCAGAAATGCATCAAAAATCAATAGGTAATACCAGTTGCTTTACATATCTAAATTACCCTAAGTCTCCCGATAAAAATGGTACCTCACTTGGTTGGGTAGGCATAGTGCCCACGACAGGAAATGGCTCAAAACCCAATGTGAACACACCACATTTTCACAATGAAAATGTACCCTTTTTTTGCGAAGTGTCTAGCTGTAGTTTTTGAACACTAGCTCTGCCGGCACCTAGGGAAACCTAGCAAACCTATACATTTTTGAAAACTAGATACCCAGGGGAATCCATGATGGGGTGACTTGACTGCCTCCCACCAGGTTCTGTTACCCAGAATCCCTTGCAAACCTACAAAATTGTCAAAAAAACACATTTTCCCCACATTTCTGTGGTGGAAAGTTCTGGAATCTGTGTGTATCCACAAATTTCCACCCACCCCGCGTTGCCCAAAGTCTTACGAGAAAAATTCTACCTCATTTGTGCGGGTCGGCCTAGTGCCCGCGACAGGAAACGGCGCAAAACACAACGTGGTCACACCTCAATTTCGCAGTGAAAAATGACCCTTTTTTGGCAAAGTGCCTAGCTGTAGTTTGTGAACCCTAGCTCTGCCGGCACCTAGGGAAGCCTACCAAACTCACACATTTCTGAAAACTAGACACCCGGGTGCTTCCAGGGAGGTATGGCTTGCGTGGATCTCCCAACGTTTCCTTACCCAGAATCCCCTGCAAACCTAAAAAATTGTCCAAAAAAACAAATTTTCCCCACATTTCTGTGGTGGAAAGTTCTGGAATCTGAATGGATCCACAATTTTACACCCACCCCGCTTTCCCCAAAATCTTTCGAGAAAAATGGTTCCTCACTTGTGCGGGTCAGCCTAGTGCCCGCGACAGGAAACGGCGCAAAACGCAACGTAGTCACACCTCAATTTCGCAGTGAAAAATTACCCTTTTTTGGCAAAGTGCCTAGCTGTCGTTTTTTAACCCTAGCTCTGCGGGCACCTTAGGAAACCTAGCAAACCTATACATTTTTCATAACTAGACACTCAGGGGAATCCAGGATGGGGTGACTTGACTGCCTCCCACCAGGGTTTGTTACCCAGAATCCCTTGCAAACCTAACAAATTGTCCAAAAAAACATATTTTCCCCACATATCTGTGGTGGAGAGTTCTAGAATCTGTGTGGATCCACAAATTTCCACCCACCCCGCGTTGCCCAAAGTCTTACGAGAAAAATTCTACCTCATTTGTGCGGGTCGGCCTAGTGCCCGCGACAGGAAACGGCGCAAAACACAACGTGGTCACACCTCAATTTCGCAGTGAAAAATGACCCTTTTTTGGCAAAGTGCCTAGCTGTAGTTTGTGAACCCTAGCTCTGCCGGCACCTAGGGAAGCCTACCAAACTCACACATTTCTGAAAACTAGACACCCGGGGGCTTCCAGGGAGGTATGGCTTGCATGGATCCCCCAATGGTTCCTTACCCAGGGTACTTGGGCCTCCCACACAAGTGAGGCACCATTTTTACCGGGAGACCTGGGGGAACGCTGAGTGGTGGGAAATTTGAGTGACCCCGGTGATGCCACAACTTTACCACACAAAATGTGTGAAAAAAGTGATTTTTTCAGTTAAAAATGAGGGTTGCAGGGGATTCTGGGTAAGGAAACGTTGGGGGATCCACGCAAGCCATACCTCCCTGGAAGCCCCGGGGTGTCTAGTTTTCAGAAATGTGTGGGTTTGGTAGGTTTCTCTCGATGGCCGCCGAGCACGGGGCCAAAACCCAGGTGACCCCCCTTGCAAAACCAGGTGGTTTTGAGATAGGCAATTTTGATATGGCCTCACTACGTTTTGGGCCCTTGCCTGTCATGGGTACTTGGGCCTCCCACATAATTGAGGCACCATTTTTATCGGGAGACCTGGGGGAACGCTGAGTGGTGGGAAATTTGAGTGAGCCCGGTGATGCCACAACTTTCCCACACAAAATGTGTGAAAAAAGTGATTTTTTCAGTTAAAAATGAGGTTTGCAGGGGATTCTGGGTAAGGAAACGTTGGGGGATCCACGCAAGCCATACCTCCCTGGAAGCCCCCGGGTGTCTAGTTTTCAGAAATGTGTGGGTTTGGTAGGTTTCCCTAGATGGCCGCCGAGCACGGGGCCAAAAACCCAGGTGACCCCCCTTGCAAAACCAGATCTTTTTGACATAATTAGTTGTTTGTTTCTACAGCGTGAGAATTTTGACACAATATTGCAAGGAAAATGTGACAGACATTTTGAGGTTTGCAGGGCATTGTGGATAAAATAACTTTTTGGAATTCACAAGAGAGACATCACCATGAACTCCCATGGGTTTACGACAATATCTACAGTTGGTAGGTTATTCTTAGATGGAATGTACACCTTGGCAGGGAAACTAAAAAGACAAAGATTCCTGCACAGCCATCTATTCCTCAAACACACACACATACTGGTTGGATTTGGGGCGAGTGATGGTTCAGTATATAAAATGTTATTAACAAGAGATTTCACAAAAATGAAATGCACTGTCAATAATTAAATGGACAAAAAACCGAACCAATGACTCGCAGCTCGTGAGCTGTAAAGCCACGGCAAGGCACCAACCGCTTTACAGGCCATTCACACACATTTCATACGTGATACACACAAGACCATTCACACCACCAGGCACAAAAACAACACATTACAACATTCACAAAGAGGGACAAGGTACACCCTGCTTCAGCAAGACAAATATTACTGCACAGCCATCTAATCCTCAAGCACACACACATACTGGTTGGATTTGGCACGAGGGTGAGTGATGGTTCAGTATATACAATTGTATTAGCAAGTGATTTCACAAAAATGAAATGCACTGTTAATAATTGAAAGGGCGAGAAACTGAACCATTGACTCACAGCTCGTGAGCTGTAAAGCCACGACAAGGCACCAAACTCTTTACAGGCCATTCATACACCTTTCATACGTGTGACACATACAAATCCATTCACACAGCCAGCCGCGGTCCCATCACATTACAACACTCACACCAGCAGACAGCGCCATTCAAGGGCCCATCACTTTCACACGCCCACATTTCTGACACAGCAACCACACAAGCTGATGGATTGCGTGGAGTGGCACTTAGCTAGCAGTGTGTGTAGTGACCAGCAGCAAGTCACTACTCACACACCGCCAGCCTAGCGCCAGTCCACGCACACTGCTAGCCGAGCGCCAGTCCACGCACACCGCTAGCCAAACACCAGTCCACGCACACCGCCAGCCAAGTGCCAATCCACACACACCGCCAGCCAAGTGCCAGTCCACGTACACTGCCAGCCAATCGCCAGTCCATGCACACCGCCAGCCAAGCACCAGTCCACGCACACCGCCAGCCAAGCACCAGTCCACGCACACCGCCAGCCAAGCGCCAGTCCATGCACACCACCAGCCAAGCGCCAGTCCACGCACACCGCCAGCCAAGCACCAGTCCACACACACCACCAGTCAAGCGCCAGTCCAGGCACACCACCAGCCAAGCACCAGTCCACGCACACCGCCAGCCAAGCACCAGTCCACGCACACCGCCAGCCAAGTGCCAGTACACGCACACCACCAGCCAAGCGCCAGCCTACACACACCGCCATCACATTTAGGATTTTTTTTAGACAAAAATAACAACACAAACAAATTGCAAATAGATACAAATCTACTAACACAAAATCTGAAACTAAATATATTGCACTAATGCCAACCTTGAAACAGAATCTAATTTTTTAAAGAATACAGACCAGGCAATTCACTTTACCACTCATGGATGCTCTCAAAAACTATTTTGCGTGTGGTACGCTCTAAAACAAGCAGGGACACACAGCCCAGGGTTAGAAGGACACTCGGGGCAGTACATACGAGTCTCCTTCCGCGTACCTCTTTGCCAACAGACTCTACATCTCCTAGTGGGAAAGTCTTTTGAGGATGTGGGAGGAATGAAATCAGGAAAGTGGCGATCTTTCAATCGAGCCACATCCTCCACCACTCCAACTCTAGGAACACTTGCCTGTTCCACAACAACAAGGCTGCCTATCACAGATTGCTGAAACTGAACAAAAGTCAACTTTGATGCAGGAGAACACTCCTTGAACACAACAAAAGCATTGAAAGTTGCTAAATTAAAGAGATGTATGGCCAACTTCTTATACCAAACGTAAGCCTTACGAATAGCAGTGTAAGGTTCCAGCCTCTGATCTACTCGATCAATACCACCCATGTGCTAATTGTAGTCTAAAATGCACACAGGTTTGCGCACTTCAGAAATCTGACCCCAAACAGCCACAGGTGAAGTACTCTCATCAAGGATGGTAGTCAGCATGTACACATCCCTCCTGTCCACAAATTTCACAGCTAGTAGCTCATCACTACGCAAGGACCTGCACTGTCCCCGTGAAGTTTTCTACAAACAAGCTCTTTTGGATAACCTTTACGGTTAGAGCGGATTGTGCCACAAGCAAAGTGTCCACTTTGAACAATTCCTTAAACAATTGCACAGCAGTGTAGAAGTTATCAAGGTACAAATGGTGGCCTCTGTTAAACAGTCCTCTAGCAAGATCCCACACAATTTTCTCAGAAACTCAAAAAGTGGACGGACAACCAGGGGGGTCAGTAGTGGAATTCCCTACCAGTGTACACACGGAAATTAAAAACATATCCTGTCCTACTCTCAGGCAACATATACAGCTTAATTCCATAGCGTGCCCTCTTGCTAGGATTGTACTGCCTAAAAACCAAACGGCCCTTGAACAAGACCAAAGACTCATCAATAGATATTTCCCTGGAGTATAGATCTCTGAAAATCGATCTACAAAGTGATCAAGAACAGGCCGAATTTTAAAAAGACGGTCACATTCAGGGTGATCTCGTGGCAACGCCAAAGAATTATCAACAAAATGCAGCATCCGTAGCAAAAGTAAATACCGATCACGAGTCATAACTGCAGGAAATATGGCCGTTGCCATCAAGGGACTGGTAGACCAATATGAAGCCATGGGCGGCTTCCTTATCAAACCCATCAATAAAGTCAAACCCAAAAACTTCTTCATCTCTTCCAAATTTGTGGGAGTCCACCAGGTAGCTCTAGAGTGGGGCCTAAGTTTGTCACTGTTGTCCCTCAAAAACTGTTCAGCATACAAATTAGTCTGCTCAACCATCTCACCCAAAAATACATCATCCATAAACAACTTAAAAAACTGTATAGGCAAAACATGTTCACAATCCACTCTACACCCTGCATCACCACTAAAGGCAGGCAACACCGGCTGCACCATGTTTGGATCAACCCAGAGTCCAGCACTTCCAGTACGAAGCCTAGCAGCCTCAGGCTGCAATCCAGATGCCTCTTGCACCATCGGCACAGCAGTATCCTCCTCTAAAACAGGCACTTCATCCACACTGAGAGTAGCTTCATCTGCACTGAGAGTACCTTCATCATCCGATGATTCCATGTGGAGAGAAAACTTACTGCCTGAATCTTCCCCTCCCTCCTCTCCCTCAGACGCACTGTCAGTCTCATAATCCTGCTCAGAGGAAGATTCAAGAAGCATATCAACCACCTGCTGAGCAGTCATTCTACGGCTAGCCATACTGCTTACTAATAAAAGTAACTTGTCAAACAAGTCAACAACAACAAACACTTTGTAAAATAAGTAATAAACAAAATGCCCCTTTTCAGGAATACCTATATACTCCAAAACGATACCACTAAATTGCCAGAAGCAGATAAATTCACCACCACCTACTCTGCACAGACACAGTATGGATCAACAATATCCCACTAAAAAAGAAAGAGAAAAGAAAATTACACATAAGACAATGCAAAACACATCGCAAAGAATTCCATGCACAAAAGAATAACTAAATAAGCTGCCATTATGACACCACTTACAAAAAAACTCATTCATACATGACAAAAATACTATTCTGGAGTATATACAACAAAAATGTTTTTCCTACCAAAAAAATTCAACTACGCAAAACTGCAGAACACCACTGTCGAAATCGCAAACAGGAATCAAAAGCTTTACACTAGAATAAAAAGGAGAAAAAAAACATTAGAATCACATATGCAAATAATGCACCAGTCCACACACAATCCACCAGCCAAGCTAAGGGGTAGGTGGGCCTAAGAGTATAAATAAAATATTCACCCCCGTAAAAGGGGAGCAACCCTTGCCCTTGAGGCCACTCCCAAACACATTTATTTTTTTAAAACCCAGGTGGCTAGTGGCTTCTGCCCCCCTTGAGGGCAGATGGGCCTAAAAACATACTGCTATTCTGCCACCCAAAGAGGGCAGAAATGACCACAATCATCCTCCCATAAAAGGGAGAGACCCTTGTCCAAGGGCCCGCTCAACAACATAAAAAAAATCCCCGGGTGGCCTAGTGGCCCTACAAAAAAAAAAATCAGCCGATCTGCCCCTCAGGGTGGCAGAAACTGCCAAATTAATGCTCGCCAAATGGGAGCAACCCTTGCCCAAGGGGCCACGCCCCACAAAAAAATCCCTGGTGGTCTAGTGGGCCCAATTTTAAAAAAAACATGGCCATCTGGCCCCCTGCGGGGCAGACACATCCACAAAGATTGACCCCAAAGGAGAGTGACCCTTGCCCAAGGGTCACTCTCCACAAATAACTCCCTGGTGGCCTAGTGGGCCCTACATTAAACAAGCATTTGCAATGCAATCGGTCTCGCCTTTGGGACCTTATATGTACTTAGCTATGCAGCACATTAGCCTGCGCCCTGAAACATCTGCTGTTCTTTGACATGGAGGGAAAGTAAGCACCAAACTGCGTGACACGCCAAATATTGGCACACACGGGGAGAAATATTGCCTTTCAGCGGGAAATGGTATAGTCCAATGCTCTGTTTTTAATATAAAATATGGGCCTTCATTGGTCATATCACTGACAATACAAGATTTAAAAAAAATATTATTGTCTATGGGTGCTTGTGGAAGACAATTTCTATGGACTGAAAACTAGAGAATGCTGAAGTGATTCTGGTATTTTACTGACCTCTGCTGGTCGTTTTCTATCATAAAAGTTAAATAGAGTCAGTTGATCAGAAAATAAAAGTCCCTAAGCGGAAGCAGACAAGTCCTATGGCTGATCTCCAAAGCACACAAACCATAAAAACATATAAATGCTACGAATATACAAGAGGTCTCAAATGCTCAACCTAAAAATGGCGGCAGACAGCTAAAATCCCCAAAGGGGAGTGACCCTTGCCCAAGGGGCCACTCCCCACTAAACAATCCCTGGTGGTCCAGTGGGCATTTGTTTTTTTATAAAGAAAATCTGCCCCCCCAGGGGGTAGACAAAACCTAAAACATAACCCCCATAAGGGGAGCGACCCTTGCCTAAGGGGCCGCTCCCCCAAACAAAACCTAACATCATGGGCATACTAAAATGGCCCTCAAAGGGGAGTGACCCTTGCCCAAGGGGCCACTCCCCAGTACATTTATTACATTGACCCAGTGGGCCGATTTTTTTAGATAAAATTAAAACTGACCCCCCCCATCCTCACCCCCCCCCCGGAGGCAGACAAAGCCAAAAGTTATGCCCCAAAAAGGGGAGTGACCCTTGCCCAAGGGGCCACTCCCCACTACATTGGCCCAGTGGGCCGATTAATTGCCCAAAAATTAAAGTCTGCCCCCCCCCCAGGGGGGCAACCAAAGCCATTACATATGCCCCCAACAAACACTGACAAAAATAAAAAAATCCCTGGCGCTAGTGGGCATTCCTGCTGCACGATCGCGCAGCCGGAATGCACAAAAGAGGCATCGAGGGGGAAAGGAAAACCCTTTCCTTTCCCCCGATGCCTCTTTCGTTTAAATCCCCCCCTCCACAGCCCCAAAACTTACCTCTTTGTTCACCGACGCGCAGGAAGCAAATGGCTTCCTGCGCGTCGGTAAACAAAGGGAAACCTCCAATGACGTCAGCGCGCCTTGCGCGCTAACGTCATTGATGACGCGGAGGGAGGGGGGCGGGGGAAGGCAGGGGAAGGTCTTCCCCTGCCTTCCCCGGAACAAAAACGCCGATCGACCACCCACGGGGGGAGTGTCAGCGCTTCCCCCGTGGGTGGGTGCCATGTTGAGCTGGGCTCGTCATGAGCACATGGCGACTGTATGCTCATGACGAGCCCAGCTCGTCATGAGCATACAAGGGGTTAATTTTGATGCACAATATATTTAACCATTTAGACATTGAAATCTTAATGCACACTTTGCACAGGGTAATATTCTACATTACTAAATAGTATTGAATTTTCACAGTGTGTTATTAGACATTAGAAATATCATAACAATGCAAAAACGATTTTAGTGCAATGACTTTAAATACAAATATTTCATGTAGTCATTTTTGAATAATGATCACTAATCCTTTTTTTGTTGTTTCTACATATGAAAAGCAAGCCTCATTCCTTTCCTTTTGTCTTTAAATGCATTTATTTATGACACTTACGAAACTTATTTTGAAACTAAGCACAGAAGCTTTACTGAAACATAGAAAGTTTGTTCCACCCTTTAGAAAGTAGTAATTATTTACCATCAGATCCACAGATGTGCTTCTTAGGAAAGCAACAGGAAAGAAAGTCCTTACTTTTATCCTTTCTCTTTTATCCAAAATAATGAAGCTGTATTTCTAACTTTCAAAATTAGTAGTCTGTAATGCACGTGTTTTTATGCCATTTTGTACTAACTTAAAACCTAGTTGCCACAGTGTTTATTTGTAGCTTGTGCCTGGGAAAGGCCTGTCTTATTTATTTAGCTGTGTTTTATGACCGGTAGGTGTTAGTTTCTACATTTTTTCATGAGAGAAGGCATCGTGTTCTAGGACTGATAAATCCTGTCTGACAATTAATTACACAGGGCCCCTTACAATGCTATCTGTTTCCAATATGACAGCAATGTGCTGTATTCTAATGTCCTCACAGAAACCCAAAAAAGTTGATAAACCACTCATTACCTCCCTCTGCTCTGACAGACAGCTTCCTTCAGACAGATGGCTTGAGCAGCTGTTAAAAGCTCCCTTTCTGGTGCTGGGAATGAGGCTCAGTTCATTCTATTAAAAACCAGGCATTCAAAGCCAGTCCAAATCTATCTTTTGCAGTGTGGTAAAAGGAGGACACTTTTATTTTAGCAGCAACCAATTACTCAGATAATGTGAATGCCTTTTAATATTTAATAAGATGTATCTAAGGATAGTGCTGTCACATTTTGCACAGCGGATAGGCAGTTCTAACAAAAATGTTGGGCATCTATTTTTATTTTTTTTAAGTCCTAGTTGTGTAAAACACACACATTTGTTTTTCTCTGTGAGGCCTACTTTTTCCCTTTGAGTTTTAATTCTAATTTTTTACTATTGTGGCAATATAATAATTGAATGTTCACACATCCATACTTAGTTACTGCTTTACTTTCCATAGTAGCGTGCAGCTACTTACCATATTTTATATAATTCATTCTTTGAAATTTAAAGTGTAATTCTTCCAATGACATCTGCAGAACACAATGACGACAACAAACCAAATTGAGCTCATTCCAAACATTTTCAAGAAGGGGCCACACACTCATAACACACAACACTACTTGCTGAGGCAAGCCATTCTTACACAAAGAGCACAGTCGCTACTCACTCAAACAAGTACTTCACAAGCATTACCACCGGTGTCAGTCACCAATCCTCATATATACTCAAACACACAATCAAACCATAAAACAACACTAGGACAAAAACAAGAGGCAGCCTAGAGACTGTACTCAAACCAAACCAATTGTAAATCATATTTACAAACAAAAAGCAGTCTAGAGACTGCACCAAGACAAGTAAAACAGCCCAGAGACTGTTCCATATTCAAGAAGACAGGCTCTAACCCCCGACCTTTTCCAAAATACGCCGAATTACCAGTTGGTCTGGCAGAGCTTTCGCAAACACTTTGTGTCTTTACCAAATCACACTTATTCCAGAAGGCATGCCTATTACAGGGGTCCTCAGACCCACCCAAAACAAGATAGGGTAAAACCCCCAGACCTTTGCAAGAAGAGACTGAATTACCAATTGGCCGGGCAGAACACTCAAAAGAGCTCTATCACCACTTACGAATTTTACTAAGTGCGTACATCAGGATCCTTTTTCATATATTTGTTCCATAGTGTACGACACATTATGGAAGAAATACCATATTTAATATACATAAACCTATTAGGTGTCCCCTCTAGGGGAGCCGGCTGACTACTTTCTAGATCCATATTGGTACCTGCAAGACAGCAACACATTCTACAAAGTGTGCTCGGAGCAGGCATGCCAAAAATATTATAATCAAGTATAATATTATAATCAAATAGTATTTATCCTAAGTATATAAAAAAGCAGAGACAAAACATCTCCTCATTACCTGCCTTTGTTTATTGCAAAAGACAAATCAAACAAAACAAAACCAGAATCTTGGCCAAGCAAATCCAAAATAAGAGTGTCGCTTCAGCGACCTTACCAAACCAAAGTCTCCAACCTCCACCTGCCAAGCTCTGTGTCAACCTAATGGTCACTTACGCCGAAGGAGATCTCAGTCGGGACCGGCCACCACCTGGAGGGTCAGATCGTGCAGGGTACCTCCTCAGTAGATTCCTGTCCTCCGTCAAGACCACTCCTTCGGATGGCCGCGTCTCCGATAAGCACCACAAATTGGGCGTCAATTTGTGGAAATGAGCCTTTTTAGGGGCTCACCTGTGCAGGGGTTCACCCTTATCTGTCCACTGGTTTTTTAAACCAACAAAGTTGAGATTGGCACGGAAGCTGGAATATCAAATAACAAGTTTATTAATCTCTCATGAGTGGGACTCATCAATACAGCACCCTCAGGCACTGTAGGAGGTAGTCCATAGAATACAGAGGCCATGGGCCTTTTATACAGACTTTGTTGCAGAGTAAGCATGGAGAGTCAAAAGGGAGGTGCAGGCATACACAGGAATAGCTATCGACTAACATGGTCAAACAAAGATCATTTAGTCAGCAAAGTGGGAGGGGAGACAGAACTGCTTACATCAGTTGAAATAGCCTGACAGTTACTCTCTAAGACAGGTGCATTCTAGCAGCTACAGGCCTTTCTGAGCTTACACAGTGCTCTGACTCAGTACTGAAGGAGTTAACTACAGTTAATGACTCAAGCAGAATAGAAAGGCAAGCAACAGTGAAGACGGAAGAATCACATGGCTAGCAAAAATGGATGCCACAACCAAAATGGCTTTAGCTCATGCTAACAGAGATTATCTGCGATTTCCACAATACCATAGTTAATACACACTCTTTATTCTGTTGGACACAATGTGAAATGGTGGGTAAAATGTGGAAAGATGGGTACAGTTGTGCACCTAATATGATCATGCCCCAAACTCAAGGACTTCTGGGGGAACGTGCTAAATAGTATATCCCAAATTTAGGGTAAATAGATAAACAACAGCCCTTTGATAATTATATAAGGGACCCAGTAACCAAAACATATCCACTACAGTCAATTAGAGGGAAGATAATCTCCTTCCCATTATTGACTACCAAACAAACAGTTTTGAGCTTCTAACGAAGTACACTGTCACCAACACTTGAACAATGGTTTCAGAAACTCTGAAAAAAACTTGCAAAAAAAATAGCATATTGTCTAAAAGGGAAGGCTCATAAGTTGAACAGGTACATTCTTACCCTAGTGATGGTGTCACTTGGAGGAGGTGAGGGGAAAAACGTTTTTATTGTACTTTATGGTGGGTACACTAAAAAGTATTAACACCTAAAGAGCTCTCTAAAAATTCAGCATAGAGTGTCACCTTCTTAGGTCTTCTGGACAGCTTCCGTGATTCGAATATTTAACCGCGGTCGAGTGTGGCATTATATTTTTGAGTGCAATTATTGTTCTTGTTGCAATTTCCCAAAGCTCAGTATTCCTCTTGGCACGTTTTCTGTTGGAATTAGTCTGTGGCCATTATTCCTCGATTTAAATATTTTGCTTAGGCAGAAGTAACGAGGGTGATATTTCTAGTGCCATCATATTTTGGAGCACATTTTTTAACAATAAACAGCACATCTGAACCAGTGCACATTTGTTTCTCCATAAATAGTGATGAGAAAGACTTTTCCTCGTGCATTTTGTCCGGTGTACAGAAATTCTACTGTGGCTCCATATATTAAATAGGCACTATTTTTAATGGTTTATGATCCTGATGGACAGTTTTTCCCTGGAGCATTGTTTATGAGGTGTGCCGTGACTTCACTTCTCAACAATACTTTTGTTCCTCGAGAATCACTATGTAGAAAAAGATGGAAACACGTCAAAAGGACAAAAACACACATATGTAGGTGATATGCACAGTGTAGCATCTTACCCAGCCAGGCTACCCACCAATGACTATGCCTCAAACGGAGCTTAGTTTCCCACATCTTTTTTTGTCTGAATGTAACTGCGAATTCAACATTCCAAAGCAGCCTTCAAGGCATTCCGCTCTAACACTAACGTCACAGTTCTACAGAATCCCTCAGAAGTGAAAAGGGTTCCATCATGTCTAACCTGGAAGACACGGTTTCGGGGTAACACCCTTCATCAGCCAGGATAACTTGAATCCAGTGGCAAAGTGAGCAAAGGACCCACGCCTGAGCATACCCTTCCAACTTAGGGTGAACAAAGCAAACACAAGGAGATGATGGACAGAGTGCTGAAACTTTTCAGACACTCAACCCCAGTCACAGATCTGGAGATCTGGGTTGAATCCATCATCGTTCTCTGGCTCACTTTGCGAACCCAGTTAAGACCCAGCTATATGCAAATCAGTCTTGACCCTGTGCCTCATGGGAACAGTCCAGCCCGAAATGCCAAGCCAGGTCTTCCCTGGACCAGAAACAAGCATCCTGGGACCAGTTTCAGGGTAACACCCCTCATCAGCCAGGCTAGCTTGAATCCAGTGGCAAAGTGAGAAAGGGACCCACGTCTGGGCACAACCTGCCAACTAAGGGTGAACAAAGCAAGTAGATGATGGACGGAGCACTGAAACTTTTCAGACACTCACCCCCCAGTCACAGAGCTAGCTTGGTTGAAGAGGGATGAAACTTCGAAACCAGTCTCCGAATGCTTGTTTCGGGTCCTGGAAGGACCTGGCCAGGCAATTCGGGCTGGACTATACCCATGGGGCCCAAGGTCAAGACTGATTTGGCTGGGCTTAAACTGGAATGGCATGTGGAGGAACAAAACTATGTATTTAGGCAAGATCTCTACTGGGGTGAATATTTGACATTGTTCTGCATTCTTTTCATCAATTGTTCTTTTTGAATTTGTCACCCGAAGTGGGATGGGTATGCCCAGGCGTGGGTCCCGTGCTCTCCATGCCACTGGAGTCAAGTTAGCCTTGCTGATGAGGGCAGAAACCCCCAAAACCAGTCCCAGGATACTTGTTTCCAGGCCAGGGAGGACCTTGCCTGGCTGTTCAGGCTGGACTGTTCCCATGGGGAACAGGGTCAAGACTGATTTGCATATGGCTGGGTTTAAACTGGGATCGCATGTGAAGCAAAAAAACTATGTATTTGGGCCAAGATCTCTGTACTGGGCTGAATGTTTGACTCTGTTCAGAATTTTGTCCATCAACTGTTCTTTTTGCATTTGTCACCCCAAGTGGGACGGGTATGCCCAAACATGGGTCCCGTTCTCTCCATGCCACTTGAGTCAAGCTAGCCTGGTTGATGAGGGATGAAACCCTGAAACCGGTCCCAGGATGCTTGTTTCCGGTCCAGGGAGGATCGGGCTTGGCAGTTCAGGCTGGACTTTTCCCGTGGGGAACAGGGTCAAGACTGATTTGCATATGGCTGGGTTTAAACTCGAATCACATGTGGAGCAAAAAAACTATGTATTTAGGCTAAAATCTCTGTACTGGGGTGAATATTTGACATTGTTCAGCATTCTGTTCATCAATTGAACTTTTTTAATTTGTCACCCGGAGTGGGTCGAGGATGCCCAGACGTGGTTCCAGTGCTCTCCATGCCACTGGAGTCAAGTTAGCCTTGCCGATGAGGGCTGAAACCCCCAAAACCAGTCCCAGGATGCTTGTTTACAGGCCACGGAGGACCTTTCCTGGCTGTTCGGGATGGACTGTCTCCATGGGGAACAGGGTCAAGACTGGTTTGTACAAGGCTGAGTTTAAACTGGATCGGCATGTAGAACGAAAAAATGATGGATTTCGGCCAAGATCTCTGTACTGGGGTGAATGTTTGACATTGTTCAGCATTCTGCCCATTGATTGTTCTTTTAGCATTTGTCACCCTTAGTGAAATGGGTATGCCCAGATGTGGGCCCAGTGCTCTCCATGCCACTGGAGTCAAGCTAGCCTGGCTGATGAGGGATGAAACCCTGAAACCTATCCCAGGATGCTAGTTTCTGGCACAGGGAGGACTTGGCCTTGCAGTTCAGATTTGACTGTTCCCATGGGGAACATGGTTAAGACTGATTTCCATATGGCTGAGTTTAAACTGGAACGGCATAGGGAGCAAGAAAACGTTGGATTTAGGACCAAATCTCTGTAGTGGGGTGAATGTTTGCCATTGTTCAGCAATACCTCCATCAATTGTTCTTTTTTGGATATGTCACCCATAGTGGGATTGGTATGCCCAGATGTAGGTTCCATGCTCTTCATGACACTGGAGTCAAGATAACCATGGCTGATGAGGGGTGAAACCCCGCAAACAGTCCCGGGATGCTTGTTTCTGGTCCAGGGAGGACCTGGCCTGGCAGTTTGGGCTGGACTGCTCCCATGGAGAACAGAGTCAAGACTGATATGCATATGTCAAGGTTTAAACTGGAATGGCCTGGGAAGCAAAAAACAACAGATGTAGGCCCAGATATCTGTACTGGACTGAATGTTTAATATTTTCAGAACTCTCTCCATCAATTGTTCTTTTTTCATTTGACACCCTAAGTGGGACGGGTATGTCTAAATGTGTGTCCCATTCATTCTATGAAAATAAAGTCTAGCTACCCTGGCTAATAGGAGGTGAAACCCTGAAATTGTTTCCAGGATGCTTGTGTTTGGTACAGGCTGGACCTGGCCTGGCAGTTTAGGCTGGACTGTTCCCATGGGAAACAGGGTCAAGACTGATTTGTAAATGCCTGGATATAGACTGGAATGGCATGTGGAGCAAAAAAAGATGGATTTAGACCCATATCTCTGTAGTGGGGGGAATGTTTGACATTGTTCAGCACTCTCTCCATCAATTGTTCTTTTTGCCTTTGTCACACTGAGTGTGATGGGTATGCCCAGACATGGGCCCTGTATTCTCCATGTAACTGGAGTCAATATAGCCTGGCTGATGAGGGGTGAAACCAGGAAACCGGTCACATGATGCTTGTTTCCGGTCCGGGGTGGACATGGCCCGGCAGTTCGGGCTGGACTATCCCCATGGCGAACTGGGTCAAGACGGATTTGCATACGGGAGTTTAAAATGGAAAGGTATGGGCAGCAAAAAACCGATCTCTGTACTGGGATGAAAGTTTTACATTGTTCAGCAATCTGTCTCATCAATTGTTCTTTTTGCATTTGTCAATCCTAGTGGGATGGGTATGCCCAGACATGGGTCCTGTGCTGTTATATTCCATATAGGTATCATAACATAGGCCCCGGTAATCTCATTACCTGCCACCTATATTCTCTCCCTACATTACACTTGTCACGGTTTACAGGGACTGACCTTTTATCTAGATATTACACTACAGTCAGAACGCGGGTTTTCCCTAGTTCGAAATCTCATACATTATGCATGTGGATTCTTGGAAGCACAGCAGGACTACCATCTCCTGTATAAAATATATGCACAAAGTTCATACCCAATGTCATCCTTAGGCCAACACAGTAATACAGCAAAATAGGACACCTGGGGAGACCTGTGGGTATATATACATCACATCTTGCTAAGATAAGACAGAGGAGACCGAGATTTCCCGGCCGACACACTGACCAGACACGCTGAGGTTTCTGCATGCAGACACTCAAGTTCGCAGTGGTCTAACATCCCTCGCAGGGTGTCAAACTCGAGACCAGGATGGGGTCCCATAGTCTCTCACTTCAGGTAATGCGGTTTACTAAATCCTAGAAGGATTCTTGGCTTAACACCTACATACATGCTAGGTACACTTAGGTACATCTAGATAGGGAGGTATCGTAGGAGTATGCATCTTTTATCATGTGATTTTTATATTCATATGTATTCATGACTGTAGTAAGATGGTAGAGCTATACCATCCATTTACCTTCATCGTACTGCTAATCATTTATATCTTATACTGCCTAACAGTTGTTGCAGCTCATCAAATAACAACTGTTCAATAGATTCTTATTGAAAACGCCCAGCCTGGTTATTCTGTGTATTTCTCTGAGACAGACTAAGTAAGCACGAGTGACTGTGCGAAAAGTAGTATGTTGTTTTCAAGGTCCTGAGGGATCAGGGTTGTCATGTTCGATGGTTGCCAAGAACTATTCTGTCCTTGGTAAGAGAAGATTCTAGTGGCACTGTTAGCTAGTTGGTACAAAATGAGCCAGCATACCCGGTAGGGGTGATCAGAGTTTGTCTGACACCAATCCTACAGTGTATGTTGTCTAAACGTGCAGATCCTGTATACTTTATATAGGAACTACACGACATGGCGTCACCAATGTTGGTTGGGTACTTATTTAACATAGTTCAGTAGTGCTATTCTCAATAATCCCTATTCACAAAACACCAGAGACGTCTGGTGTGGGTAGGCTAAACGCCGCCACAGCTGAGTAGGCGAAAAGCCTATTTATTAGCTGTTGGTTAATCAAGCTTGAAGGACACAGTATTCCTAAAAGTTGTGCAAAACACATTATCTTAGTTCCCTAGAAAAGTTATTTTGGGTTCTAAACACAATGACTAACCGGGTCTTAGACACACTAGAACAGACACTACCACTCTCGAAAGACGAGGAAGATGCAAACGCATTGCATATTGCAGTCACCCTGAAACTGCTTGTGCATGGGGTAGCACCTAGGGGTGACGTAGTAGCTTTCCTGATTGAGGAACACAAATCATATAGAACAGAGGCATTTTATTCATGGGTTACTTTCCCAGCAGCAAATGCAAGAACAAAAACTTTTCATTTTTTAAACTGATGATGAACCACCAGTGGAATATTGTCCGTATGAGGACATTGAAGTTCCGCTCACGTACCAGGAACATTTATACTGGTTTAAAGGCGCCCTACCCCATACAAGAAGAAGAGTGAGACTCGGCCCGCTTGGAAGAGAAGGGGCAACATGGCCAATGCTAGCAGCCTACACACCACATCCTGACATTGAAACAATGCCAGGACCAGACTTACTCATACTTCACAAAGAATTAATAAAACTTTACAGGGGGGCGTGGTTTAGCAAGCCATGATGGCGGACGTGTGCTAGGTGAACTCCGTCCAGCCTCGTCTAATATCCTGTAACTATCCTACATCTTCGGTCAGCTTTGGTGCTCAGATCGTGCCCCTGGTGGGGCGCGAGTGGGTGCTGCGCCTTGAGCCCCGTATTTGACCTGGATCACTGTTTGGGGGAACGAAACAGCGGCGGCCTGGAGTGTGGCCTGTGGACGGCGGAGCTTCGTTGCCTGGCGTGGCTGCTGGAGGGACGGGCCGTGTCGTGCCTGAGGCCCCTGGCGGTGTGTGGAGCCGGCGGTGGACAGCCTGTGGAGAACCCTTGCGGCGAGGGGTTGGAAAGTGCCCATAGGGCACTGATGCAGAAGCCTCCGCCTGGGGCCCGCCCGAGGCCAGTCATCACAAAGCAGTTGAATTATCATGATTGTGATGTTATTCTGAAACAGACTAGGGCCAAGGAACCGCTGCTATTTGATAATGCCCGCATCCTGATATTTCCCGACTATACAAAGCTGGTCCAGCAATGGAGACAATCATTTTTGGCAGCCAAGGCTCGTCTTCTGGATCTCAAGCTGCCATATGCTTTGCTGTATCCGGCCAGGCTGCGGGTGGTTTTTCAGTCCCGCACTCATTTTTTCGACTTGCCGGAGGAGGTCTTCCAGTGGACAGATGAGATGGTGCAGCTTCGTCTTCACACACCACCCAGGAGGGAATCAGACTCTTCATCCAGTGTGGCAGCTCGGAAGCTGCCTAAACCCAAGCTTAAAGGGAATAGATGCTCCAGGTCCAGACGTCGATCCCAGTCATGCAGTGCTTCCTCCCTTGCCGATATTTGATATTTATTAATTTCTATAGCGCCCGAATCACCCTGTAAGGGGTATCTCCGCACGTAGGACGGGATGCTACAGCCAAACCAGAGGGCCTGAGAAAAGATAGGTTTTTAAAAGCTTCCTGAATTGAGGAAGGCTCTGGCAGTCGCGAAGCTGGCGGGGGAGTTTCATTCCAGAAAGTCGGGGCAAGGTGAGTGAATGCTTTGCCACCCTTGCGGGCCTTTTTAATTCTTGGAGTGCAAAGGAGAAGCTTGGCTCCAGATCGGAGGGAACGAGAGGGAGTGTACTTGGTCAGTTTGTCAGGCAGGTAGGAAAGTCCCAGACCATTGAGGGCTTTGAAAACAATGCAGCCAATTTTGAATTTCACCCGCTTTCTTACAGGGAGCCAGTGGAGTTGGTTAAGAAGTGGAGTCAAGGCCGTTCTGGGAGGGGCATTTGCTACTAGTCGTCCTGCCATATTCTGGACTACTTGTAACTTGTTTAAGGAAGCCTCGTTGGCCGAGGCCAACAGTGAATTACAGTAGTCCAGACGGCTCAACACTAGGGTTTGCATCAGTGTTTTTCGTGTAGAGGAAGGTAACAAAGGAAATACTCATCTGAGTAGGCTGAGTGTGTGAAAGCAGGTAAAAGTGGTAGTAGCGGCGTGAGCTTTGAGTGTAAGATTCTGATCAATCCGGATTCCTAAATTCTTGACCACTTCTTTTGGAGTTGGGGCCGCGCCCAGCTCCTCCGGCCACCACCTGGGAGACCAGCTTATGGCTGCTCCTCCAAATAACATGATCTCCGATTTCTCGGCATTCAGTTAAAGGAAGTTGGTCCTCATCCAGGCGGCTATGGTCTTCATACCCTCTGAAAAGATGAGTTGTGTATCAGGGCTGGAT
The DNA here is from genome assembly GCF_964204655.1 of Triturus cristatus. Classification (NCBI taxonomy): domain Eukaryota; kingdom Metazoa; phylum Chordata; class Amphibia; order Caudata; family Salamandridae; genus Triturus; species Triturus cristatus. The sequence goes on from NC_140582.1 coordinate 15,718,206, forward strand.
TTATCAAAGGTAAGCAGGAGCTGGGTGTCGTCCGCGTAGGAGATGGGACTGAACACTAGGTTCCTCATTAGTTTAGCCAAGGGAGTAACATAAATGTTAAAGAGAGTAGGGCTCAAATAGGAGCCCTGTGGTACTCCCTTGGTAACTTTTGTGGTTTTAGATCTAAAGGTGCCCAATGTGACTGTCTGGGTTCTGTCTGTTAGAAAGTCTGTCAGCCATTTTAGTGCAACCCCCTGTACGCCACTGCCCTGAAGTCTCTCCAGTAGGATGTGGTGCGAGATGGTGTCAAACGCCGCTGATAGGTCAAGCAGCATCAAAAGTGCCGAGTCGGCCCCCCAGCAGCTTCCATTGGCGTCTTAATTGATGTAGGCGAACACAGTCCTGTGGGTCTTCGATGCTTTCGCCTTGAATGGAGAAGCACTTATTAGGGCCGGTATCTCTGTTAGACCTTCTCTGACAGGGAGAGTACCAGTTGACAATGGGCTGTAAGTTGGGGATCCATTGGCGGGGGCGGGCAGGGACCTCCTGTTGGGGTCAGCAGGCCACACCCGCCGCTACAGATACTTCATCGTTCTTGAGGAATAGGGTGGGGGGTTGGGGGTTGATGGGTTGTTGTTGTTTTTGTCCTCTGATCGCACTATTCTACACTAGTATAGAGCCACCATGCACATGCCATACACCTTTCCATGCACCAATGATTAGCCTTAGGGCCTCACATGGTAGTCCCGTCAGGTAACCAACGGGTTCCTTCTGGGAGCCTTCGGATAGTAAGCTGGAACGTCGGGGGGGTGCTGGATAAAATCAAACGCGGGGCTATACTCAAGCAGGCCAAAAGGGCCCATGCTGACATTCTCATGCTACAAGAGACGCACCTGATGGGGACGAAGGCACTATGCTTTCAACGCTATGGCTACATCCAGGTGTTCCACTCGGGGTTCGTTAGGGGGTCATGAGGGGTTACAATCCTGATCCATCGCTGGGTTTCCTACCTACATGTCAAGACGTGGGCAGACACCCAGGGGAGATATCTGTTCATCCAGGGTACTGTGGGTGAAGAAACTATGGTACTAAGATGTGTGTATGCCTCCCCGCCACTCTCCTGGGGCCTAGTAGAGCGACCTATGACCCTGTGGGCGGATATACCAGACGGCTTGCCCGTAGTTGGGGGGATTGGAATGATGTGATGAAAGTGGCCAGGGATCGGTGGAGGTCCAGGGGATCTACTGATGTCCGCCAGCCCACTAAGCTGCACTCTCTGGTGATGGGGCTTGACTGGGTAGACCCTTGGCACCGACTACACGGCCAACACAGGGCTACACAAATCTCTCGGCGGTTCACGATTCCTATTCCCGTCTCGATTATCAATTTGTTCCCCGGGTGGCGGCGGACAGGGTGGTGGAGGCGGATATCCTCACACGGGGACTCTCGGATCACTCGCCGGTGGCCCTCACCCTACAGGTGGGCCGGGTGCGACAGTCTTTTCGATGGCGCCTTTCAGTTTGGAACCTGCAGAAAGAAGACTATAGGGAACACATGGAGAGTGCTATTGACCACTACCTGACACTCAACATAGGATCGGTTGTGGGGGCTGAATCCCTGAGGGAAGCAATGAAGCCCACAATACGGAGTGTTGATATTTCCTATTGTGCGGCAGCCCGCAGAGCGCGTAGGGAGTCCCTTTTACAATCTGAGGCCAATATCATTGATCTGGAAGGCCGCAGCAGGAACGGCGGAGGCAGTCAGGTTCATCAACAGTTGTTGCTGGCACAGCAGAGCTATGCAGACCTCCTGTTGGATGAGGCCCGCCTGGCTTGGTTAGCGACCCGCAAAAGGGTCTCCCAGTGGGGCGATAAGTCCAGTAAGCTACTCCGCAGGCTGTGTCAGGGGATACTGTACCCCCAGACCCTCCCTGGTATTGTAGGCCCGAACGGGGTGTCCCATACAGATTACTCTACAATCGCTGAAAGCTTTGCTACGTACTATGCAGAGCTCTATGCCCCCAGAAAGTATCTTCTGCCTAAAGCTCTGTCTGGCGAGGCCCGAGCTGCATCTTCCACTCACTGAGAAGGAGTGTGGCCCTTGGAGACCTACGCACTGGGAAGGCCCTAGGGCCAAATGGTTTTCCTTGTGAATTTTTTTTAAAATATTTTTTACAGCTAGGGCCTCACAATATTCGGGTGGTGGAGGAGGCCAGGGAGCGGGCCTGTCTGCCTTGTGATTGGAGAAACGCAGAGGTGGTGGTGTTCCACAAGCCTGGTAGACCTCCTGACCAACACGCGTCATAACGCCCTATCTCTCTACTGAACGTGGAGGTCAAAATCCTGGCCGAGGCTTTGGCCAACCGCCTTCAGTCCCACATCACTTCCTTGGTACATCCCGAACAGGCTGGTTTTATGCCCCAGTGGGCGACTCGGCACAATATTCGTCGAGCACATGTTGCTCTTCCGGCCATCCAGGGGTTGGGTGCACGAGCAGCGATGTTACTGGCAGATATGGACAGGGCATTTCATTCCCTCAGTTGGGTATATCTATTCACGCTTTTACTCAGGTTGAATATTGGACCACGCTTTCTGTCCTACCTGACATTGCTCTACACCGACCTCACCGCGTCAGTATGTGTAGCTGGTTCTATCTCCTCCACTTTTTCCATTGGACGGGGCACCAGGCAGGGCTGCCCCTTGTCCCCATACTTGTTCGCATTGGCTATGGAACCCCCGGCTGCCTGGGTGCGAATCGATGCACAAATAACTAGTTTCGAATGGGCACACGGACTGTCGGACCGTATTTCACTATACGCCGACGATGTGCTATTCTTTCTCACTGATTTAGATAGGACGGGCCAAGGTTGGTTCGCATCATGCAGATCTTCGGGGAGTCCTCTGGCCTATCCATGAACTCCCGAAAGTCAACTCTATGGGTCCTTGGGGATACAGCGGGTCTCGGCTCCTGGGCATCGTCCGTTCAAGTGGTTTCTGGGGGGATGAAATATCTGGGAGTGTTTTTGTCGGATTCGCCTACCATATCTTGGGACAGAAACTTGGCTCCAATATGGGAACGTGTACGGGAGGATCTCAAGACGGGGTCTCGTATGCATTGTCTATATATGGCAGATCAGCCATCTTCAAGATAGTCTTGCTTCCCCCCTTATTATACCATCTGCAAAATTACCCCTACCCGATCCCTGCCAGATGGTTACGGCAGGTTAATAGGACAGTTTTTGTGGGCCGTTGGAGCAGCGAGAGTTGCATTTCCAATCCCTGTACTGTGGGGGGCTGGCGGCCTCTGACATTTTATCATACTATATGGCCTCGCACCTGCTTGTCCTAAATGAATGGTGGTATGGGGATTGGGCCGATCCTGCCTGTGCTGTCGAGCGCAGGTGTTTGGGGGATCACTCTTTGCACACTATACTATATTCTACACCACTGCACAACTCCCTGCCGTCAGTTACGAAGGTGGTATTCCAAACCTGGAGGCAGGCTCTATGGAGGATGGGGTGGTGGAATAGACTGATGCAGGAGACTCCCCTCTGGAATAATGGGCGATTGCCATAACTGGCTACTCTACCTGGGTTTCGTGGCTGGGATAGCATTGGTATCTCTACTCTGGGTGATGTAATGCGGGGGACGGTCCTGAAGTCCTTTCACGACCTACAGAAAGATTTCCAAATGCGGAAAACCCAATTCTATAGATATCTTCAGTTCTGGCATGCTCTCTCCCCTAGCTTGGAGGGCTTAGAGTCCCGGACTTAGTTTAGCCCGATTGCGGCGAAGGTGTTCATGGGAGATCTCCAAGATCACAAGATCTCTATAATCTACCAATCCCTGGTTACTCGTAGCTCCCCCATGCTACAGACGCTCAGAGAGGCCTGGGAGGGCGATGTGGGCCCGCTGGAGGAGGAGGACTGGACGGTGGCCCTGGCCTCCCCACAGAGGGCTGCTATAGCAGTACGTCTGCTCCTTATTCAGTTCAAGTACCTTCATCAGGTATACCTCACTAGGGTTAGATTGTGGAGGGCGGGCTTGGTGGCCTCCCCTGTGTGTCTCAGATGCGAACGGGAGGAGGGTACCCTACTGCACACGGTCTGGCACTGCTCTGCCTTGGCACGATTCTGGAGAAGGGTAATGGCCTGCCTCTCAGAGGTGTTGGACTGTGACCTTCCCTGCTCACCGAGGCTGGTACTCTTACATGTTATGTAAGGGGTTGAGGGCAACATATACAAACGTCATCTCATGCTGCTTGGGTTCACCCTAGCTAAGAGAAATATTGCCAGGGCATGGAGGGCACCGGCAGCGCCCTCAGTGTCCGTATGGAAGAACGGCCTGGACTTCTGCATGGGCCTAGAGATTCCCATTTTCACAGCAAGAGGGTGCCCGCTCAAACATTTAAAAATATGAAAGCGATGGGCGGACTACCGTAGCTTGGAGCCTGTCTCTACAGCAGGGCCCCCTCGACCAGGCTTAAATCTTCATTTTGTTGGTGCAGGACATAGTCTTATGTGTAATGGCGGGCTACGCTTATTGAAGAAGGTGCTATTTCTGTCCATGTGCTCCTCTGGGGTAGATTTTAGTGTGATGGGGAAGGGGGGTTTGTTGGGTTATGGTTTCTTTGTTGGTTTTTCATTTGTATTGCTCTCCATTTTTCCTTGATTTGCTCTTGTAAAAAGTCAAAGTCATGATGATATGCGTTTCCTCGGCAGAAGTTTCTGGGGTACAGAGCTCTGCTCCATATGTGCTATTTGACGAATAAAATCTGTTTAAAAAAAAACACATTGAAAAAACTTTACAGAAGCATGACGTAATACGCCATGAGGACTCTTACGGTCCAGCCAGCGATGGTAACAGCAAATACAGCTCACGTTAAGAACACAGCAACTAAAATTACACTGCAAATATTACATGCAGTAATGGGTAAAATGCCTGCAAAATGTGAACAAATGCCCTTCTGGATAGCTCAGAAGATAACACAGCTAGAAGCAGTATTACCAAATATTAGCCCTTATGAAAAAAACCGAATTCTGACAATCTGCTTACCCATGGGGATAACACCACAGATAGAGGATTGTACCTCTTGGGGCACAGTTTTCGCTGCCATATATACCAGAACTCATGGTATCCCGCCAGTAGCAGTAATACCAGACATATTAAGACAAATACAAAATGAGTACGGAGCAGAACCTGCTCTGAATTTAGGGATGAAGTTACTAGGTAACTATGCCCAGGTGTCAGCCATAATATTAGCAAATATTAAAGGGGAAGCAGCATCAGCGGCCATCTGCCAACGCCTAAGGGAGTTCAGTCCTTTAGAACAGGGACACAAACTTCCAAAAATAATAGAAACTGCGTATGCAGAGTTAGGCAGGGGCAGTTTGGGTGGAAAAGCGTTAAAACCACAATTGATGGGTAGTTCCAGGGAGGAGACTCTGAAGCAGACCCCTACTTCTTCTAAAAAGAAGTGGGAGAATAACAAAAAACAAAAAGTTAAAGAAAATAGATCTCAATCCAGAGGTAGATCTCCTCCACAGGAGCCCTATGAAAGGAGGTATACCCTTAGGAATAGGGATAATATTAGGAAACCTGAAAGGTATCAGATACTGATACACGTTCCTCTCATTCCTTTCAGGGTTAATCGAAAAACTCCCAGAGGAAAGGACAGTCAGACAGACAAGAAGAGCATACAAAGTCCAGAGACAAGCAGAACGGTCAAGACTATACTTTCAAAAAAGAAGATAAACCCAAACTAAAACCAGAGTTCAAAAAGAAGAAGGTTGCAGGTCTAAAGATCAGACATGCCCAGAATTCTGAGGACTCGACTACTGAACGGGAAATGGGCTCTGATGATGCTAGACAGTGCGGCAGAAGTAACAATAGCTCGCCAAAACCTGATGGAATTTCCAGTGACAGCGGACTTGAATGATTATATCACGGTGGAAACACCTGATATTAGGGTAAGTGACCCACACAAATTATATGAAATTATACTCCAAATGGAGGGGGACAATGCAGGACAGTAAGAGGTCTCTTTTGGGAGAACCTAACGTTTGGCTATGACATTTTGTTAGCTGAACAGGATTGGCCACCAGCACTCGTCATGGATTGCCCTAGGGGAGAAACCGCAATTTTACTGGTATTTTCTGACCATTTAAAATATACATATGTGCTGGAGCGGGTGGTAGCGCAAGCCCCAGCATTATACAAAAACCATGTTGGTTGGGATGAGGATTCAACCCACCACATAATTCCATAAAAAATGCTCCAACTGCACAAAGGTAATATCCAATAAAGCAAGAAGCTAAAAAAACAGGTCAGGGAGATCTTAGATCAACTTGAATACCAAAGAGTGATTGAAACATCCACCTCTCAAATGAATAACCCTTTGTTTCCCGCATCGAAACCAAACAACATATATCGTCTAGTTTTAGATTACAAACATTTAAACACTTGCACTAAGACATTTGCAGTTCAAAATGCACAAAATAACATTGTGCGGAAAAAAAGATATCTCAAATGGATTTTTTAGCCAAAATATAGCGCCTGAGAGCAGATATTTGACAGCATTCTCAGCGCTAAGGTCACAGTAGCAATTTTGCCGACTCCCCCAGGGGTATAAGAGCAGCCTGGGGTTGTTTTCAGCCGGAGTTACTGAGTTACTTCAAAATCTGGATGGAGAGGCATTGTCCTACGTAGATTATATTTATCTGATGGATGATGACCTGGAGGAACACTTGAACAGAGTTAACACCATCATTTTGGGATTGCATCTGAAAGTTACAAATTCAACTTAAAAAAAAATGAAGATTGCCCACCGTAATGTCCTTTTTTAGGATATGAGCTTTCAAGTGAAGGAAAAAGTCTAGCAGCTAACTTTTTAGAAAAAAGCGCGCTGCTCCAACCTCCAAAATCATTAAAAAAATTACAATCAATCTTGGGATTCCTGAACTTTGGCAGAACATACATTTTGGATTACGCGGAAAGAGTAAAACCTTTCTATGATGTGATAAAACCCGACTTTTCAGTTAGACAGTAGACACAGGAACACACAGATACTCTTCGTTCCTTACAAGCTGACATGATAGCTTCAAAAGACTTACAGACACGCCTAAGTGTACGCAACCTGGTGATCCATATAGTTGCAGGTCAATCAGTGTACACCTATCTTGCATATAATGAAGGTGAGACGGTACCAATAGCATATAAATCACATTTGTACACTAAATGCTGAAATGCGTTTAGCATCAACTGAAAAAATTCTAACAGCAGTACAGACTGCTGCAGTCAGAGAAAGAGCCCTGGCTCAAGAGAAATGTATAATAGTTGTTACCCCGGTTCCAGCCTTAGAGGCTTCGACAAAGGCAAGTGTTCCCAACGCTAAAGCCTTACATCCAAGATGGATACACTGGGCTAATTCTCTCACTGCAACAGATGTAGAATACAGGTACGACCCAAATCTAAAAACACAAGCATTTCTGCAATACGAACAAGAATATCCTTCAATAAACGAAATCATGCCTTTAGATCAGTATGAATATATTATTTATACTGACTGTTCTGCGCAAGCGGCCATAGGGAGCAAACGGCAATACAGCGCCACATGTGCTATTGTTAAAGGACGCATGCAGGATGGAAAATTTCATCCGAAATGCACAAAAACACAGTCTCTAGGAGACAGCACGGCGCAGCTGACAGAACTAAAAGCACTAATACTGGCACTGGTAAATACAGATCGAGAATTCCCCACACTAATAGTATGTGATACCTTTTACTGTGTGCAGTCATATAATGAATATTTACATCACTGGGTACAAAACTGATTTAAAGTTGCAAAAGGTGGCACAATTAAGCACACAACACTATGGAAATAGGTAGTGGAGTTTAAAAACGAACTACCAAGGGCTCACTTGATACACACATTGAGTCATCAATGTGATGGCATTCATGTTGAAGGGAATTCACTGGCTGACGAAGCCACAAAGGGGGCTGTACAAACGGCTTCTGTAGCTGCAATCACTTGTTCAAAAACGAGGATAGATAGTGAGATGACGGTTGCGATTATTTTCACATGCAATAACACAGCAGTACCAAAAATATTTCCACTCAAGTACTCCTACAAGTTAGATGCAAACAATGTTCCATTTGCTCAAATTCCTGGAGTGGGGGATAGAGTAATACCAAATATGGATCGTTGGTTAGGATTCATTCTAGCAGCTCACAAGGGTATAGGTTCTGCACACGCAGGAGTTTCTGCTACGCTTTCTCTATTGAAACAACGCTACTGGTGTCCAGGACTAAGATGGCAGACTAAGGACTATATCTTGAAATGCGACATCTGTCAGCAGATGAAAGGCTCCACTGTAACACGTCCAGTGCAGACACCATTACTAATATCAAACAAACTACTTGCGTTTGTTTATTTGGACCACAGTGGCCCCTTACAATTGGATGGGGCTTACAAGTATATCATGGTTGTAGTCGATTTCTGCTCTAGGTTCCTGTGGGTGTGGCCCCATTGCTCGGACGACTCTCGAACTGTTATAAAAGATTTGCGAGCCTTTATAGGAACATACGCAACTGGCACATTACATTCTGACCATGGCCCCGCGTTTACCTCTAGGGCTTACAAGGAAGCCATGGGAAGTTTGGGAATAGCATTGTGGTACTTCTCTCCGTACCATCCCGAGGTAAATTCACTTGTGGAGAGGAAAAGCCAGGACTTAAAGCAATCTTTGACAGCTAGAGTATTAGGCTCAGGTGGAAATTGGGTAAAACGTCTGTATGGAGTCCAGAGGGCATTAAAAAATCAGCCAAGAAGCTCCCTGGGGGTCACTCCTTATGAGGTCCTATTTAGGACGTGAATGTGGGTACCTGATATTGATTGTGAAGGCACAGTGATGGATGAAAAACCTTTTGACATCCATAAACGTTTGGCTGTTTTACAGGACCTGAACGAAAGCAGGGCACTACAAAGTAATGGGCAGACGAAAAGGACCGCCACTGGGGAAGTAGACAGTGTCACAGCAAGACCTGTCTGGGTCCCTAAAGTCGGGGATCTGGTCAGAGAAAAAATAGCAAACAAAAAATAATTTGGGCCATCATACAGAAAGCCTGTACCTGTCATGGCAGTTGAAGGAACAAGAACAGTACTTCTGCCACTTCTTGCTGGTAAAAAGAAAAAAAGATTTGTCTCAATTGACCTAATCAAACCACACTATGTGGCCAATACTGAATAGTAGGGCGCGTGGACTCCGAAGTAACAGCCACCCTCCTCTCACAACTATACAAGAAGTTCAAACAGAAAGACTCATCACGTTTAAAGGGTCACCTGCACAGAATGAAGGACTAAGCAACAATGCAATGGAACTCGTTCCTCTTGAAACTGAAGTTCAAAATGAGAACTCCACTGAAATACAAATTTTCAATTCGACCAAACACGGATATCTACCTCAACATGCCCCAACAAGTGCAAGCTACAGTTTCCACAAAACCGGCAGAACTACCAAAAAGTATCAAACTGCATCTGGCTATTTCATTGACTTTGACATCTTCTCATTAGATCCAAGCAAACCTGAAACAATGCCAGCCCAAAGAACTTGTCTACAGCGATTTAAAGATTTTCTGAACTTTCTTAAAAAGACTTACCTGGTATCACCTTGGGTGGATCTCTGGGTATCTATAGAAATACTTTTGTTTCTTTTCTGGATAGGCCTAGTAATAGTTTTTAGCATGCTTATTAATGGAACTTATCTTCGAGAAAGCTCTGCAGCACAAAAAGTGAATGTGATTCTGAAACCACATCTATCATCACATCGTGAAAATAGAGACCTATCATCAGTGAACATTACAGCAGTTCCTATACCTGACGGTGTAGTGTGGATAAAGGTTGATTTCGATATATTTGGCCCGACTGAACTTTTAAAACTACCACATTTGTTTAAAATATCATTGAGTGATATCATTACCTCCAGTACGTTTTCCGATGATTGGGATTATGAAACTGTAAATAATGTTGTCTGATTTAGAGAAATCTGCTGCTTTTTCTAATTAATAAATGTTAGAGGGCACATCAGACTTTGAGAAAATGTATTGCTATCAACATTATGGTCATCACTTTCTGCATAAATCTGCTAACCCTGGAAATGTTTTCACATATCACCAATGGAAACATTGCCCAACACATCCGAAAAGCAGCTCGAAAACATTTGCACAAAAAATTCCACATTTTTCAGGGTTTAACTCTCAGACCCAGCCTCATATTACTGTAAGGTTGCACCTACACCGGCACAGAAAAATATGTTGACAAACACCAAACAGATTTATTCTGCTTCCTTTATTGCCCAGTTGTCTGCACACGGGTTTGACCTATGGAAAGACACTATAGACTTAAAATCAGTCTGGAGTACTAGAGACTGGCAGGTCCAGGAAACAGAGGCACTATTTAGAGCATGTTTTATTCCTCGACAAATAATGTTCTTAAATGAAACAGTGCAACCAACAACTTGACTTGGGTTAGCCAGGAACATAGATTTGAATACACCTCGTGTGCCAGCACCATCACACACCGAGGATAACATAACATCACAAAAAGAGGTAACACTAGATGACATCATGCAATACAATAGATCAGACCCCGATTGGAAGAAATGGTGGGTTTGGCCCATAGACACCAGTAACTGTCAAGAAAAATTCTTGGGTAAAACTAAAGGATTTAGTATTAATTAGCCAGATCCACGTTATGTGCAAAGACAACACCCAGGGGTAGTGACACCATACAGTGTTGGGTAGTTATGCCTCAATTGGCTACAAACCTCAACACTCACACAGGTGAAACACCACTTATGCTTACTTTCACAGGTTGTGGACCTACGGGATTTTTATTAGGTCCTAGGAAGCCACGTCACAAACATTTCTATTATGCTGTCTACAATGAAATATGGAAAATAACACAACAAGAGGCCACGGAAAGATTACGAGAAATAGATCATATAAACCTAGAGAAAGCTCTAGCAGTGGTGGACAATAAGTTAACGACACTAACATCCAGAATATATTCACTGGGCAACATTGTATCATCTGCTATCGATGTACTAGTACAAGATTTTTCCATATTACAACACGGGCAATCACGACTGCGTTCTATTATGTTGCTAAGCTGGACGCTGCAATCTTTGTGTGCAGGCTATGTGCCTTGGCGTTTCATAAACAGCACGTCTTTGTTTTCCTCGTACAATCTGACAGAAATACAGATAGAAATGGCACAGAGGGGAGCAAAGTATACAATGCTGCGCATTAAAAAACTGGACAGATTAGCGTTCACAGTGGCAGGGTCACCGTCCACAGAATGGTTAATCCATGGCCACATAACTATTCCGGTCACTACTTTTCAATTTCAATATTGTCTTGAACAAATGTAGGCAGGCAGATATGAAGAAATGGGTAGGGAATTCATCAAGGAATCTTGGGAATGACCTACAGATTTCGATGCTGGAGTGGGGAAAAAGAAGTGTTTTTAAGCTGTACAAACTGCAAGAATACTTTAAGTGGATCACCTATATGCCAGTACCTAATGGGGCCTGTAATGGTTCAGTAGCAAACTTATCCTGTCACTTAAAGGGTGCCCCAGCTGCTGTGATCTCTCCAGTGTTCGGGCTACTTTCAAATGGGAGTTACTTGATGCTGAACGATCAAGGTTGCTGTGGGATACTTCCGGGCATCGCATATCTAGTAACTGTGAGTTACAGGGTTACTTGCTGTATGCAAGTATTGTTTCCACCGACACATACAGTCAGGGAGGCGCCATTATGGCCTTCACTAAACGTTTCATTATAGTTTGATACTTTGAGCAGAATGAAAGCCATGCTTATACAGAAACCCGTGCCCTTAACCTCCGCTCGAGAGACTTTTGATCTTCAAGTAGCAAGGTCTTCGACAGAGATACAGGCACTTATGTACAAATTGCCATTTTCATTTTGCAGAAATGGTAAATCGTATCTTTAATATGTCTGATACGACAGGCTTTGTCCACCTATTAAAGACATAGGTTCGGGACTATTAGGCACCTTTAAGACGGTCCTCGGAGATATACCAAACTTTATGCACTCCGGATATGGAAGCATCTTTGGAGGGCTGCCGCTGATCGTGTTTCTAATAGCAGGTATACTGATTGTCATTTTTCTGCTACGTAATGGACGTCGTAGTCACCAAGGAGATGGAAACAGTACTCCTGGAGAGAAAATACTGTGATCACATGGTACAACTTCTAGGCACACCTCGCCTAAGGGAACTAAGTGCTTCTTGTCATTTAGACCAGTCTGGATGGACTGTATCTTACCTGTCCTCGATGCCTGTTTTGCAGAGACGAATGCGTGTTGGAGCTCTGTCTGACACTACCATCATGTACGCAACCGAACGTTGATGCCTTACTAGACTAGATAACGGCCCATGTTCTGCAGTTTCCCCAGCGTATTCCAATGTTGATGGCAGCATTCCTAGAGCCACCACAGGTAGTATCAGCTGCTGCTGGTATGGACACCGGCTCCTCCTCTGACACCCAGGCCTTGGTTGGCGCACAGGCTGCACCAGCACCGGCTGCGGATAGCTTGGAAGATCATCTGTGCTTAATTGACATAATATGCGAGGTGTTACAGGGACTGCCAGCTGCGGAAGCAAGCAAAGGGAATATTGCGTCTATCAGCCAGGACACGTTTTTGGCCTGTCGTGTGTTGGGAAAAAATTCGACCTTTTGGAAAGTAAAGAGAAAATTGGAACTCCATATCAAAATTGACATTCTTTAGAGCAAGCATGGCTTTCAAATGCTTGTAGTAGTTCAAACTATACTTACGGACATATTAGAGCTATAGCTTAATTGTCAATTTCCATTTTTTTTAACCTCTTTTTAGAACATTTTTTTTAGAACAATTTTTTAATGTTTTGAACATTGTTTTTGAACATAAAAAGAAACTAATATTTTTATCCTTTGCGTACCAGTATCTAGTCAGCCTAGTAGTACGTTTAGAATGTAACTATGGTGTCCATTCGGAAGAAGAGTGGGTATTATATTCATTATAGTTATCATAGCATTGGCCCCAGTAATCTCATTGCCCGCCACCTATATTCTCTCCGTACATTACACTTGTCACGGTTTACAGGGCCTGACCTTTTATCTAGATTTTACACTGCAGTCAGAACACGGGTTTCCGTAGTTCAAAATCTCATACATTATGCATGAGGAGTCTTGGAAGCACAGACTTCCATCTCCTGTATAAAATCTATGCACAAAGTTCATGCCCAACGTCATCCTTAGGCTGACAAAGTAATACAGCAAGGTAGGACCCCTGGGGAGACCTATGGGTATATATACATCACATCTTGCTAAGATAAGACAGCGGAGACCGAGACTTCTCGGTCGACACATTGACCATTGACGCTGAGGTTCCTGCACGCAGACACTCCAGCTCGCAGTGGTCTTAACATCAATCGCGGGGTGTCCAACTCGAGACCAGGACTGGATCCCACAGTCTCTCACTTCAGGTAATGGGGTTGACTAAATCCTAGAGGGATTCTTGGCTTAACACCTACATACATACTAGGTACACTTAGGTACATCTAGATAGGGAGGCATCGTAGGAGTATGCATCTTTTATCGTGTGTTTTTTATATTCATATGAATTCATGACTGAAGTAAGATGGTAGAGCTACACCATCCATTTACCTTTATCGTACTGCTAATCATTTATATCTTATACTGCCTAACGGTTGTTGCAGCTCATCTATTCTACACAAGAATAGCAACTGTTCAATAAATTCTTGATGAAAACGCCCAGCCTGGTTATTCTGTGTATTTCTCTGAGACAGACTAAGTAAGCACGAGTGACTGAGCGGAAAGTAGTATGTGTCCAAAACTGGTCCCATGATGCTTGTTTCTGGTCCAGGGAGGACCTGGTCTGGCAGTTCGGGCTGGACTTTTCCTAGGGGGAACAGTCGCAAGACTGATTTGCAAATGGCTGGGTTTAAAAAAAACTGAATGGCATGCGGAGCAAAAAAAGTACAAATTTACATCCAGATCTCTGCATTGGGGTGAATGTTTGACATTGTTCAGCAATCTTTCCCATCAATTGTTGTTTTTGCATTTGTCACCCCTCGTGGGGTGGGTATGCCCAGACGTGGGTCCCGTGCTCTCCATGTCACTGGAGCCAAGCTAGCCTGGCTTTTGAGGGATGAAACCTGGAAACCGGTCACAGGATGCTTGTTTCCGGTCCAGGGAGGACCTGGCCTAGCAGTTCGGGCTGGACTGTTCCAATGGGGAGCAGGATCGAGACTGATTTGCATATGGCTGACTTTAAACTAGAATGGCATGGGGATCAATAATACAGTTGATTTAGGCCCATATCTCTGTGCTGTGGTGAATGACATTGTTCAGCAATTTGTCCCATCAATAGTTCTTTTTGCATTTGTCACCCCAAGTGGGATGGGTATTCCCAAACGTGGATCCCGTTCTCTCTGGTCCTATGGGGAACAGTGTTAAGACTGATTTGCAAATGGCTGGGTTTAAAAAAATAATGGAATGGCATGTGGAGCAAAAAAATGACAGATTTACACCCAGCTCTCTGTATTGGGGTGAATGTTTGACATTGTTCAGCAATCTGTCCCACCAATTGTTCTTTTTGCATTTGTCACCCCCAAGTTGGAAGGGTCCCGTTCTCTCAATGCCACTGAAGTCAAAGAAGCATGGCTGATGAGGGATGAAACCTCAGAACCGTTCCAAGGATGCTTGTTTCCTATCCAGGAAGGACCTGGCCTGGCAGTTTGGGCTGGACTTATTACCTTATTGCAAATATTAATAATATTAATATTAATACAAAAACTATTTTTTACAAATATATGTATATAACGAGTCATTGACACCAAAAACCGTTAGTGAATCAGGAGGTATATTAACATTCATATACCATGAGTGCTTACTCTAGCTCAAAGGACCATTGGTTTCATATATACAACGAGTGAACAAGCAACAATGGGTACAAAATACACAGCGGTTGCAGAGTGACAATACAATACAATACAAACAGACTTTATTCGGTTTCACGGGTATAAAACCATAAAAGTTGAAAAACATCCGAATTACAACAAGGTACGTGATTCCATAAAATAACAAATCAAGTTAAACATAGTTAAAATACATAGCACAACCTCCCAAAACAATCTCTGAGAATAAAATGCAAGGTTCAAATTCAGATAATATCCTCCTTTAATCAACACTCTCCACTAAAAGTTATCCCCACCCTCAGCACATATATAGCATCAGTATGGTCTAAAATCTTCTTCCTAAAAAACTACTAGTCAAGACAAGCCCTGGACTTCTCCGTGGATTTCAGCTAGCCAACAATAAAAAAAAATACAATCACCCTTCAGCAGTTTGAGGTACAGTAGAGCTGGACGAACCTGCTTAAAATGTATCTTCTTTAAATTCGGGACTAAGAAATACTTCCGGGAAACGTCGTAAAATTTACAAAAGAACATGAAATGTAGCAAATCCTGTGGAGACTCTCCGTTGCAGCAACAAGGAGGCTAACAACTGGCCTCTACTGCTTCCTCTGGGAATGGCAAGCAGGAGGAGAAACGGATTTAGACAAAACCTGGTCAATAGGAACCGCTCAAAAATAGATAAAAACCCCAGAAGATAAGGCTCAGCTAATAAAGTTGTCTTTAACATTAAAAATGTGCGGACACTAGGTTTCTGCAATTCCAGCTCTTCCCTTTCCAATTTCCTTAAACTGTTGAAGGATTCCCTAGTTGACCCCACATCCTTTTTTGTGATTAATTCGGGTTTATTAAATAGGTCAGCCCGCCCTAGCTTTTCGAAGCTGCTCTTAATATGCTGAGTGCGTTGTCAAGGCTCATGTAGTCTTTTAAAATCAACTGGCTTAGAGTTAATTCCTTATTCAGCCAACTGTTTTACCAGAATGTGAGGGGGCAAAGTGCCAAGGTATCACTTAAATAGGACACCCCAGTTCCTCGTGTACCACCATATTAGACCACGGGGAACACCCAATAGGCTCTTCAAAAAAGTGTTCTCAACCACCTGTAAAACTTCTGTAGAGACATTCCCCCATATTTCCCCTCCCGTAGGAGGCTAAAGCTACACTCTTTGCTTGATAATCTTTCAACAAGGCGGCAACAGGTCTATTTCCTAATTTAGAGGCCAAATTAAAGATGGCCGCATTCACCCGAACCAAATCCCCCTTTTTTCTTTTTTTTAGGTGCCCCCATTTTATTTGATCATCCAATATGATACCTAAGTATGAATAAACGTCTATGCGGGGTACTTTAGCAGGGCCTACCCTAAATTAGAAGCTTTTTTCGGGCGTGTCCCCACCTGCATTATGTAGGATTTCGAGTTATTAATGGATAAATCTCATTCCGACATAAACTTGGGGAAGGCGTCAAGCAGATTTGAAGGCCCCTAGCAGTTCTGGATATAAGAACTGCATCATCCGCATATAGTAAGACGGGGAGACCACGTCGCCCTGCATATGGATAGTCAACCCCTGTAGCTGATAAAGCTCTATCTAAGTCGTTTATATAGAGGTTGAAAAAGAATGGGGCGAGGATACATCCTTGGCGAACACCCCTCTTTTTATCAAAATTCTGTGACACGCGAAGAAAATCTGACATTGTCCTTTGTTGCCCTATGAAGGTCCTCTAGAAAATTGACGATGTTACTGTCAACCCCAATGTCCTTCATGGACTGCCACAATTTTGCCCTGTTAACGCGATCTAACGCGGAGGACAAGTCCATGAAGGCTAGGTAGATGGTACCAGAAAGTGCAACCATATATTTGCTGAGTATCATGGTTAATTTAAGGCATTGGGCCGTGGTTGACCGGCCTGGTCGAAACCCAAACTGGACATCCAAGATTATATTGTGTTCCTCTGCCCAGGTGGACAATCTTTCCATTAATACGCGGCCCACCACCTTGACCACCGAGTCCAACAATGAAATCGGCCTGTAGCAGTATGTGCTGTCACGATCACCCTTTTTAAAGGCGGGTACTATAGTCGAGGTGGCCCAGGACTCAGGGCATCCTTTCCTGGCGGCTGCATTAAATACGGCCACAAGGACTGGCGCCCAGAAAAGTGGATTAGATTTAAAAAGATCCGGGGGGGATGCCATCCGGTCCCGGTGCTTTATTGCTAGTTAACCTGGCAATACCCATCTCAACCTCCCCCTGTTCATAGACTAGTGTAGGGGCATCTGCCTCTCGGCCTGTCTGACTGGTTTGCTCGAGCGGGATTTCGAACATAGTTTTAAAATGAAGCACCCATTCATCCTCAGTGATACGCGTACCCGAGTGGCTACCTTCATCATGCTCTAAAAATGGTCTGTTAATAAAACTCCAAAACCTAGAGCTATTCCTCAGAGTACTTGTCTCAATCAGCTCCCTCCAAGCCTCCTCCTTCAGGACGGACTTGCGTTTTGCCAATATCAGTTTATACTCTTTGCGGCAAGCTCTAACCAAGGTAAGATTTCTTGGGTTACCATTAAGGTCGAGTCAAACCATTTGGGGGTCAGGATGGCTGTTCTACGGGGCACTTACAAGTTCGCCTACTGTAGTGGAGATATTGTTAAAAGCGCTGATAATCTCCCCCGGGGATGTACCTGAAGAGGTGCACTGTGCTAATTCAATGGCACAGGATTCTTTATCTGATTTATAGAAAGCGTCTGGGGAGATCTGCGTCCATCTAAGCCGTCGTCCACCTTCTATTGGTCTTATCGTACCATTATGCTCCACTCTTCTTTTATTTGTCAGGAGTGGTCCACATATTTGGACACAGAGCGGGTTATGGTCACTGTAGGCACTTTCCAATATGGTGAAACCATGGAATAAAGATTGTAAAAAGGATGAAATAAAATCTATTAAAGAACCACTACCTCTCCCTTTAAAGGAAGGGGCATTAAGTCGAATTCATGTAATAGGTTATTCAATACTTCCCCCTGCACAGAATGTTCAAAATGGATCCCCCTCACCCTGAGGCAGCCTAAGTCAGCTGTGCTGGTAGTCCTTGGGTCTCCGCACGCGTGTGTATTAAAATCCCCCAAGACCATGAGATTTTGTAGTTTGGGAGTATAATACTGCCTTATAAAAGAGGCCAACACTGTAATATTACAACCACCTGGGGGACTTGCTACAGAGGTGTAAAAGTGTATAAGACCCAATTTATTAGCTCCCTGTCTTAAAACCAAAGACTGTAGACCTGGGCTTGATGATGGCAAAACCTGTATCTGGCAGTCTAATGCCAGAGAAATATAGATAACAAGACCGCCCTTAGGTCTACCTGCCATAGAAGGGAAGGCTGGAACAAAGAAAGCCTAATAGTTTTCCAGAAACAAGTTACAATCCACCAACCACGTTTCCTGTAAACAGATCACCCAATATTGTTTCACAAATTGCGTCCACATAGGATCAGAAAGCTTATAAGTCAGGCCTGCAATATTCCAAGATATTATATTATTATCAGATACACTAGGGCCCCCCTTGTCTTGCACACGGGAACCTGCTGGTTTAACACTATTTCTGGGCCAGTCAATGGGGGGCTAGTGAGTCAATCACATGCCTCCATCGTAGTTAGTGGGGAAAATCTGTTAGATAACTCCAAAGAAGGAGGGACAAGGTACTGTCGACCTGGGCGCAACTGATTCAAGTGAGCTGTAGGAGGGGGCAATTGTGAGTAAACAGGTGAAAATCTATGTGACATGCCATCTAGAGGGGCCACGAAGTTGGTGTTACTGTGGGTGTACCCTGGTATATCTGGTTTATAAAAGTATCCAAGTGGAAAGGCCGTAACGGACGACCTGAAACCATAAGCAAGCAGAATATGGATCCATAGGCAGGATCCTTTCAGCTAGATGAGGTCTGTTAAAGTTTACAATGACACAATCACCCATACCTGTTTTGCGAGTACTACCTATCCAGCTTACTCTACGTACCATGTTAATATTTTATTCCACCCTTAGTCCCAATGTGGTGTTGTTTGATAACCAGTGAAGAACTTTGTTTTTCAACTGGAAAAACTCCTCTTTAGTACCCTGTGGGAGAGATGGTACGTTACCCAAAACCACTACATAAGGAGTGGATTCTGGTGGCAAATGAATAACTGGTAGATGCTGCAGCTGGACCTCACTACACCCCTCGTCCGACTGCCTGAAGATTGATTTCCTTCCAGGACCCGAGCCTGCATGGGCATGTCCCTGCTGTTGCTTAGGCCTTGGCTCATTATTGCATGGCCCCCCGTGCTTGAGACTGCGGCTCTAATTGTAACTGTTCCCTAGTATTATTGGACGGATTTGCCAGGGTGAGGGGATCCATTACAATACTCTGTCCCAGTTGGACCCTTATCCCTCCTGTTATAGAGGGTGCAACATTGTGGTTAAAGGCTGATAAGCTTTTCTCTATCAGTGTCAGCCGGTCAATTATTCAACCTAATTTTGAGTCCAGCAACCTTTTCATCGCTGCCTGGAAGGATTCCAATACACCTGTCAGATCCGATATAGTTGATGATGGGGAGAATGCCGAGGATTTTGGGACCATGTTGGGTTTGGATTTCTTAGCTTTACCCCCAATTACCTGAGATTTCATTTTTGTACCTCCACCCAAACGTGGGCCCCCACTTCTCGGCCAGAAATAAGTCCTCAAGCCTAACAGCTGTTGATGTTTCCGGTTGCTTATTGGCTGTGATAACCGGATTAACTTGTATTAGAGATGCTTCAATACCCCTCTTGTTACTTATTATAACAGCAGGAGAAAGGGGCAAATGCAGGGATGGTGGGTAAACTATTGGCTGGCTAGATGTTCCGACACTGACCTGCGTGCCCTCATGATACCCAGTGTTATTAGACAGACTCAAAGGTTCATTGTCGGCGCCCCCCATCAGAGACACTTGTGTATCAACATGCAGGGGATGAGAGGCAATAGTTGGTGACCTGGAAAGGCGTCTATTAACCAACTCAATCTCCTTGTCAATCACCGCTGCCGCCCGCTGTAGAAAGGAATCCACAGTAGTCACTGAAGCTGTGGTGCCAGTCTTTGCCCTTGCTGCTGCTAGTGTAGTCTTACACCTGACCATTGTTCAACAAATAAAATTCCAATGAAAATTCCAAGGACAAAGGAATAGCGCGTTACCAGCTGTATGATATAACACCACTATTGCTCCATAAATGACAAGAAGAACAGTCCAAATTAGGTGTATCAAGATATCTTGCAAGGGTACACAGAACACAACAAAACGCAACACTCTGGGCACAAGCTCCCCACCAATCCACGTTAATTGAGTCAGTGCAAATATAAACAGGAGACAGTAAACAACCGGGCGACGTCCTACCTTCTCATCCTTTGTAGAAGTCACAGGGACATGGCCGCTGCTGGGGAGGGACAGAGCTCCTCACTAGGGTGGAACAGCTAGGTTCTAATTTGGAGAGGAATCCAGGGAAGGGCCAAGAGGGTAGGCCCAGCACCAGCCTCGTCTGGTCGCGGACGTGCACAGATGGGGCAGCCCTTGGCCCGGGCTTTGCACGGGTGCGGCCCAGGCACGCCAGCGCGCGTCCTGCGCTGTGTGAGCCCGGACCTGCTTATAAGCACCGGCTGGCACAGGTGAACTGACGCATGCAGCTCCTGCCGCAGCCCACTCTGGGCGTTGTAGTCCTCTGGGCCTCCCGTAGCTAAAGTGCAGCGTGCCAAAGTTCGATGCTCAAGGGCTCCCACGCTGCGGGAGCCCGGACCTGCTTATAAGCGCCGGCTGGCACGTGTGAACTGACGCGTACAGCTCCTGCCGCAGCGCGCCCTGGGCGTTGTAGTCCTCTGGGCCTCTGGTAGCGAAAGTGCAGCGTGCCAAAGTTTGATCCTCAAGGGCTCAAGGGGTGCAGAGTGACAAAAATGTAAACATTTAAATCCACAAGACATTACACATTTTACACAACAGTACAAGATAAAAAATTAAATGATGGTGTCCAGCAATATGTTCAAAGAGATTCAAGCTTATGTCTTTATTGTTAGGATGTAAGGTATGGTTGATCGCAATACAGAGCACCAGTAATGATCTTCGACATTTCAACCCTATTATGTCATGTGTTCATATCGAGCATCACCACGGGTCTTCATCAGGACAAAAAAATATGAAAAGATGGCCTTAAGTAAATGGCACCTGATTCGAATCCAGTGTGAATCATAAGTATGGCCCCTCCGGAATGGGGGCCCTACGATAAGTTACCTGAGCACCAGGTTGGTTGTCCAGAATTGACTGCTGCATATTGTGGCTATAGTATTATTGTGGGCATAACTTTCATACATGGTAGGACATAGCTACATAATGCCACAGTAAATCAAAGGTCAATCCTTTTTTGCTTACCTGCATGATGAAAGCAGTTTGAGTTATTTACGATTTGTGGGTTGTAAGCTGAGGATGGCGCTTGATGGTGTGACTGTTTTCTGAGCTCTGATGCCTGGATACAGCTGGTGCAGTTATCTAACAAACAGCCAAGTTTTCAACTGTCTTCAGAAGTATATATGCTCCTGGGTGCTTTTAATGCTGGCTGGTAGTGAGTTCCAGAGTTTGGCTACTTGTACTGAGAAAGCAGTGCTTATTAGGGTTTCTTATGGTAAGGTGGTACGATGATAAGTGGTGCCAGCGTAGAGTACAGTGTTCTGTTTGGTTTGTATTTCTTGAATTTAATTTGTAGGTGGCATGATCTTTTTCCATGGGAGGCTGCGTGGGCAATGCAGAGTGACTTGAACATTGCCCTTCTAGCTATAGTTAGCCAGTGGAATGATTGCAGGAATGAAGTAATGTGTTTTCTTGGGTGAAGGCAGAAGCCTTTTGGCAGGTAAGTTACATATGCCAATCAGATAATGGCAGTTTCATCAGGCTGAAAGTGGGAGCACAGGCACTTTACCTCTGGTTAGCAGGTGTAAAGTGCACAGAGTTCTAAAGCCAGCAAAAACAGTCAAGGCAAAAATCTGGCATGGTACCATGCAAACAATGATCATTTCCAACAAGTGATAAGAAATGTAGAAAGGCCCATTGATGATAATGGAATCCCACTGCATTGACCAGTTGGAATCAATACAAATTTGAGCCTGGTTGTGTTAAGGTTTAAGACATTCTTGGACATCCACCATCTAATCGCATTCAGGGGAGTACAGGTATTACCTCTTGGGGATCGTTAATTGTTTTTAAAGCTCAAACCCAGTCAGTGGAATGTATACAATGCCCATATTTGTGTAGTGTAGTGTCTAAAAGTGATAGTATTATAGTGATGATGACTATTGTTATTATTAAGCTCTTGTGTTGTTACATTACTAACATTGTTTTGATGATGTTGTATGGCGCAATACGTAGTACTAGACAGCGTCAGGGCAACTATCTGAATAGCCTGTTAGTAGTAGGAAGAGGGTAGGTGAACCAAGACGGGTTACTAATCTAGGGAATATTGTGAAAAACAATTATTTTGATGGTTTGCCTAAAAGGCAAACTGTTTTCAGCCAGTTTTATGAATTGGTTTTACACCAAATATGCATGCTTATGCGTGCATTGTGTGTTTTATGCCAACTTTGTAATGTGCAATGTGTAAGAATGAGTATATACTCGGAGAAATACTGGTCCATGAGTTTAGGTATGAGGCCAGTGGTACAATCTTGCCCCTAAGTTGTTTCAGCCCTGCTCAAGTCTTACGCAACCCAACTCTTGCAGAGGTTAACAGAATAATGTATTGCGAGATTCTCAAACCGAGTTAAAATAGGGCAGTGTTTCGAATAATAGGTGCACAAGTTTTTAATTATGTCTCTAATTATGTCTCCCTCCTGCTCAAACGTTGACCACCTATTCACAGGGCTCGAAAAATCTGAAAAATTGTACTAGTCTTGCAGGTCTAGTACCTTGAAAACTCTCCTCGACCTAACAGTAACCTACTTGACCTCTGTCTCTGGAAGCGGAGCAAATGTGACAAGATAACAAGATTTAAAGGCATCTTTATTGCTCATTTGCTTTGTGAGCAATAAAAAGGCCTTTAAATCTTGTTATCTTGTCACATTTGCTTCGTTTTCAAAGACAGAGGACAAAAGTTAGTATGTTTTCCTACTCGCCAGAAAGGGCGAGTAGGACCTAAAAATAGCTCGACCTCATTAAATTTACCTCGCAAATGCGAGCGGTCGAGTGGATTTGTCGAGCCCTGTATTGGTCATTGCCTTCAAACGTTTTTTGTGCTGGATGTCCGATCCTTGGGTAACTGATTTGGTGGAAGCAAATAAATTGTCAGTGAGTGGGTTATAGGTTATATTCATCCGTGAAAGCTCCATAATCAGTATACAGATCCACCTGAAAGAGATGTGGGAGAATTGAAGTCACTATTCAAACAAGAATTAGGAAAGAAATTAGGTCTGGTGTTGGTTGGTAACCTTCTGAGTTTTTCAATGTCCGTTTTGCTTTGTCATTGTGTTTTAGAAAATTATTGATGAGGGCGATACCGGGTCCTCTGCAATATTTAAAAAAAAAAAAACTGTGGCTTAAGGCAAAAATATTTGTGGAGCTCGAAAAGCACACATTTCCATAGTAGTCATTGGCAATGAAGGGAACTACTTTGTGCGCATACGTTCCTTTATGAAAGAGCAGATCAATGTCACTTACAGTGAAGTTTAGACAATGGCTGAAGTGGGCTGACCTATTACACTATTCTGTGTGCTGTAGTGAAGGAAGAAAAATGTGAATGGCACTCCAGTATCCCAATGAATGAAGACACTGGCTGAAAGCCCCTATAAATAAGTATATTGTATATAACATTTTAGTAAAATCAAAAGGTTTTGACGTACATGCATCCTGTAAATTAATTAAGAAAAATATGCAAGGGGCTGAGTAAGTACACCCTGTCCCCCAGGGACGTGGGGGAAGGGAGCCTGGGTTCCAAGGGAACCTCCCTTATTTGGCTGACAACAACATGGACAAAATGTTGTGGCAGCACTTACAGGACTTTGGGTCATGCCCCATTGAAATGCATTATAGAGAATTTGAGGATCACAAGGATCACTCTAAGAGGGATAGCAAATTTTTGTCACAATATAAATCATTTGTTGGTGATGTTACACTCATTTTGGGAATTCTGTTGAGTGTTCAAGTCATTTTACTCTGTGAAAAAGGCTGATCCTCTGTTGGGATTTGATGAACCATGTTTGAGAGAAAACTATTCTCTCTCATGATGGCTATGGAAGGTGCCCCAGAGGCTAAAATGAGAGCTCATTTTTTATAAGTTCACACTATCTTCCTCAGCCATGTGAGATAAAGTCTGACATTATGAGTAAAATATATCCAACAGAGGCGCAGCAGCTTGTCATGTGATTTCCCGGACTGTTAGTGCAGCTTCCCACAGTGTTCTATTGAACAACTAGAGCACTAACATTCTGTATTTATGGCAGAAGTGAGGCCCCTCTTGAAGGAACCATCCGCGGACCCAACAGAATTCAAGAACTACCGGCCCATTTCACTGCTCACCTTTCCAGTAAGGGTTCTCAAGAAGGCAATCAAGCAGCAACTCACCAAACACCTGGAACACATCAACCTTGTGGACCCCACTCAATCTGGATTCTGATTCAACCGCAGCACCGAGACTGACCTGATCGCAGCCACTGATGACATCATGGCGAAATGGCAGCCCTCATCCTCCTAGACCTGTCAGCCGCCTTGGACACTGGCTCCCATAACATCTTGATCAACCAACTCCACTACATCAGAATCCAGGGAGACACCCTCAAATGTATTGCATCATACCTCACCAGAAGAACCCAGAAAATCAGTACCCTACCATTCACCTTGGAACCCAAGAAGATCATCTGCGGTGTCCACCAAGGAACGTCTCTCAGCATCAACCTCTTCAACACGTACATGACTCCCCCCCCCAGTCAAAACCGTTAGATCACACGGAATCAACATCATCTCCTACACTAACGACACCCAGCTCATCGTCTCGCTGTCAGAAGATACCTGCACCACCAGAGCCAACTTCCACAGATGTATGATGAACGTTGCCATCTGGATGAAGGACAACTGCCTCAAGCTCAGCACGGACAAGACAGAAGTCCTCATCTTTGGGAACAACATCTCGCCATGAAGCGGCAAATGGTGGCCTATTGAACTTGGAATCCCCCGCCGACAGACCACGCCCACAACCTATGCACCGTCTTGGACAGCAAGCTATCTATGAATAAACAGTTAAATGCAGTCTTATCTGCCTGCTTCCACATTATACTCATGCTCCGCAAGATCTCCAGGTGGACCCTAGTCAACACTAGAAGGATCATCACGCAGGCCTCGTCACAAGGAGGCTGGACTACGGGAATACACTATACGTAGGAATCACTGCACGCCTCATGTAGAGACTACAGACAACACAAAACTCAGCGGCAAGACTCATCCTCAACCTCCCCAGGGGGACCCACATCACACAGTACCTCAAGAACGTACACTGGCTCCCGATCCAGAAGTGATGCTAGTTCAAGATGTTGACTCATGCACACAGAGCCCTACACAACGAAGGACCAGTATGCATCAACAAACGTATGACCTTCCACCAACTGACCAGTCAGCTACGATACGCCTTCCTCTTCCTCACAGCGGAGGATGCTCCTTCTCACTATTGGTGGGCAAAGCTTGTAACGACCTTCCCCTGCACCTCAGGACCACCCCATCACTCCAGGAATTCAGGAAAGAACTCAAGAGCTGGCTGTTCGAGTGAACAAATCATAACAAAGCAGTTGGCTACTCCAGCACCTTGAAACCCTCACGGGTGATTTGCTGCACATTTTAAATCCCTGATTGATTATACATTTTTGATTGATTGAGATGTTACTGCATGTATGAAACCAGCAGGTTAAAAATGTGACGGGCAGTATAGGTTTTTAGTCATTTGAGGCATAATGTATTTGTAAAGGGGCTAAAAATAGTTAAAGAGAGACACGTCTGCCTAAGTACAGCATCCCCATTCCACATCTGCTTACTAGGCCTACCAACCCTCTCAGTCACTTAACAGCTCCCCAAATTTAGCATAGTAAGACTTTGGTAGACGGATATAAATTGATTTTCTCTGAGAAAAAACAAAGGTTAAAGCAAAATTATAGTTAGGTTAGGTACTGTGAACTTATGCTAAACAAAATCCAGGAATTCACTAACTGAAAAAGCAATGGTAAAGGAGGTATAGTTAAGTTTTGGATTGAGACATGGACTAATGTAAAAATAAAAAAAAACACAGAAATATCCAAGTTATAGTTTAAGAAACTAACCATAACTTGTGCAACCATCGTTCATTGCATATGACATCATATATTACAACACTCATGACATGTTAAAAGATTTCATGATGGAGATAACTCATGTTCCACCGTTAATTAGTTCTTCAAAAGCCTCTTGATAGGGAAATGACAGAGAATACAGTGCCACAGCTAAGGTACTGTGAGCCTGTGTGCAAACAAGGAACCCTCCCCCGGACTGGGTAGAATGTAAAATACATCAATAATCAGGGTTCAGTGGCCCTGCAGACCACTGAGCTCTGGTGCTACTGCACCTGTTGCACCATTGCAAGCTATACCCTTATAGGAATATAAACAACACCCCATTTATTCAAAAATTGGACAGTTAAGTAACTACCCCTAGCAAACTACATCATGAACCCCACAAGTTGATCATGCATTTGCATTTTAACATCATGAAATATTATATTATGGTTTTACTGAACAGGGCTACAATGCATTGTGGTGGCGCGAGTTATACTTAGCTCAGCTGACTATAACTGCTGAATTTCACTGGTTTTGTACGAGTGAAACTTGAGCCTAACTATAACGTCTCTGTAACCTTTGTTTTTTTCAGTGTATTTCTAAGGTTTTTAAAATATATTTCCTAACTATAATGTCCCTGTAACCTTTGTTTTTTTCAGTGAATTTCTAAGGTTTTTTTAATGCTAATTCCTAAGTATAAAACCCTGTAAACTTTGTTTTTTTCCGTGAATTTCAAAGGCATTTTTAATTTTATTTCCTTACTGTAACCTGTCAACTTTGAGAGTGGGTGTGTGAGTGGCTGTATAGGTCGGTGACTGGGTATATGAGAAGCTGTATGGGTCTGTGAGTGTGTAATTGATGGATAATTACGTAAGTGCATGAGTAGTGCCTGGGTGATTGTATGATTGCATAAGTAGTGCCTGTGTGATTCTATGCTTGCAATTGCCAAGGCCACACAGAAAATACAGGGCGTTTTTGACAAATTGTAAAACAAATATACAGACATATTTTAAATAAAGTTTCAGTGTAGCTATTTAGTAAAATACTAATTTAACTTTCCTCATTGTATTCATTTGTCGAAATAACTACACCAAAAATGCATTTTCCTTCTTCACAGCAGCACTGGAGGTTGCAATGACGTCAGTAGTCACGAATATAAATGACAAAGTGTAAAACAGACATATAGACATATTTTACAGAAAGTTTGAGTCTAGCTGTTTAGTAACATAATGGTTTAACTTTATTTTAACAACACATTTGTAAAAAACAACAGTTTCAAAAACCAACTTTCAACATCGGAACACACAAATATAATATGACTACCAAACAAAGAAAATGTATTGGTTTACACAGTTTTGCAGCTGAATAGGTGAAGTGTAGCATACATGAAAAGACACTATCTGGGGGCACAGCAAAAAAATATTCATGTGGTACAACAAGTGTGTTTTTGGTGAAGTGTATAACACATATTTATACATATTACATTGTATAATCCACTTTTGGGGTTTAATATCAGTCGATTAACAGTTATATTTGAGTACATATTTTCAAATAAAATATAATTCTGTTTAATTTCCAGTCTTTCCGAAGACACCAATCGTTGCAAAGATCATGTGATCGGGAAAAAACAAATATGATTGGATAATACACTTTTGAACTATAAGAATAGGAAGAACATGTCCCTTTAGCTATCTTGATCAATCTTTAAGAGGAGTTCATTGTGAGCAGCTCACTAGCATTTTTGGTGTGATTTTTTGCATATTTTGGCAACTCAGCCAGAAGAGGGAGATCAGGTGGAACAGCAGCTGGACCAGAAAGTCCAACAGGTGGATTCTGGTGACTCTGGAGATGAGGGGCCTCCCCAGAAGAAATTAAGCATTGCCTAGGATTTCTTCAGGATTCCGTCAGCAGAATCAAAAACAGTCACCAAATTTGTGCAATGTACAATATGTGACAAGACATTGCCAAGGGGTACAAAGAAAAAATATTCTTGCAGGACTACATCCATACTTTACCATCTAAAAATAGACCATGGCAATTGTCTGAAAGCAGCAAGAAGGCAACGCGGGGCTGAAGGACCCTCAACTTCAATAGCAGCTGCAACAACACCGGGGCAGAGTCCCTTCAGAGGTCCAATCTCAACTTCAAGATTTAGCTCCAGAGTTTGCCCAGATGGCATCATTCTTCATTGATCGTGGACTTGTAGTGAGTACTGGAGAGCTAACAGCGCTTCACAATGCTGTAAAGAATCATAAATGTGTATGTTTTTATTTTTTTATAGTTTTTCTACATTAGCAGTCATTATATTAGTATCTAATTTATTATAAGAGTACTTACATATAACTTGCCGGATGACATGTCAAAGCGTTTCTCTACAAATAAATACACAGCTAACTTTTGGCAGTTATTATTTTCTTTTTCACTATTTAAATATAAGTCAGCAGTCTGTGTTTGAATCTTGTAGTGAGTGCGTTGACAAAGATACAAACATACTCTGGTTTTTCAGAACATATTGTGCTAAATTTTGTAATCTCTTCTTCAAACCTATCAACGGTAATATCTGTGTCCTGTCCTGCAACTCCTCCTCTAAACAACTCTTTATTTTCACTAGAATCCTGCTCAGGACCAAAGAAACGAAACTGCACATCATCACAAACCTTTTTTAAGTCTGCTACAGTACCATGCAAAAGTGCTCTATTCATTTCTCCTAAATATAAAACAGGAGTGTTCAAATAGTACAGCATCCCAACTAAAATTCACATTGTTGAGTGATGTACAGCTAACATTCTGAAATGATGAAAAGTGCTTTGGCGCACTTTCTTGGATAAACAAGGAGTGAGTGTCCCTGCAAATGTGTATGCTTTCTAATCTTGCAAGGATCCAATGCTTGTAAAGTACATATTTTGTATTTTAAACTTCACCTTGGATAAATGCATATACATTTCCTTAATAGATCAATGGATTGCTGTTGAATATTACAAACACTACTACATTTCCATTTATATACAGGCACCTGACTCCGCCTTCCTTGAACCTCTTCTCCAATAACTAGGAACCATCACCTTTTTGCTATAGGAATACCATTCTTCATTTTATAACATTGTCATCTGTAATCAATAGCATGAACTAATCTATTATCCTGGAGATAGCTTTCTTATTTAAAGAAAAGCTCTGTACAAGTATGTATCCATTCTCCACTGTAAACTGTACAAAAGTTACTTCTATTCACTAATCTTTTTATTTGGTTTTGTATCCTCATGCACACCACCATTTTGTCAAGAGTCTTTATTCTATTTATAATCAAAATGAAAAGCTTCCTCTTCAAAGCAAAGGCCTTATCAACTACTCTCTTAACTCGTTCTTTCTGTTTTAGTGCCACTCTCCTTCTTCTATACTTTTTCATAGTTCTTAGTAGATATATAACTCCTCTACTACGAAACATCCTGGCTCTGGTTTCCTTAAACTGCTTCGGTCATCTGATTAAGGTGTGTCCATCTTTGTTACATTCTTTCCTGTTCTAGTTATATAGATTTTGTTCACTTTTACTGGTTTTCATGTTTAAATTTTATTTTCATTATTCTGTAATCTTTGAAAATGTCCACATATATTTTTAAGAAATGACTTTGCCCTCTTACCAGTAGTTCTTTTTTCTTTCACCCCTTTATCTTCATTTTGCCAGTTTTGTGTGTCGATTCTCCTTAGATACTGTAGCTGCTTCTATTCCTTTTTCCTCTGAAGTTTTGTAGGCATTCTATGTGTAGTTATGCAGATATTGTTATGTCAAAAATATAAGTATAATAGAATTTTTTTTCTAGCCAATGTACCAACTACTTTACTTCTGCCTTACACATAATACAAAAACAGTTTTTCTACAGATGAACCTAGCTACACAACTCCAAGCAATTACTTCAATGTACCAAACCAAAACACAAAACTTAATTTATTGGTTACCTTTTAATATTATAGCACCCTCTCCTAAAACACAGCTGCGCCATATCTCAGTTCTCACTTATACACGCTAAAAGACCACTTTATCTCTTTTGTGGTACATTTTAAAGTAAACATTAACCAAAGTGTAAAAGTGCATACAGTGTCTCAATACTGTAAATCCGAAAACACAACATGAGAGCTATTTCTGTGCCTCTCTGCCACTGTGTCGCTGGTAGATGTAGTGTTTCCATACTTTTCTACTTAGCTGTGTTAGATTTAAAGTTTGAGAAACACTGCATATAAAAATCTGCACATTAATCTGTATCACAGCACATAGTTCAATAATTTCTCAGAGTACATGCAAACAGTGTGTGACAGGTTACATATATAATTCACCAGATGGTTCTAAGAGAGTAACTTATTCCTCACTAAAACTTGTAAATACATGTGTTTGTGGTTGAGTATAACAATACTCCTTGGATGATTGAATGAGTGCATATATAGTGCCTAGGTGATTTCCTCTGAGTATGTAGGAACTGCATTGGTGGTTCCATATCTGCATAGTTAGTGCCTGTGTATGCACATGACTAAATTGCTACTATCTGGGTGTTTGGATGAGTGCATGAGTACTGCCTGAATGATTAGATAAGTGCATAACTAATGCCTCAATTATTCAATAAATGCATATATAGTGGTTAGATGATTCAATGAGTGCTACTCTAGTCCCTGGCTGATAAAAGGCTACTTGCGTAGTATATACTTGATTTCTTCAGTGCATGCATAGTGAGTACATCATTGTTTAAGTGCATACATATCACCTGGCAGATTGCATGAGTGCATGAGTAGTGTTTAAGTGATTGAATGGCTGATGCCCTTGTGTTTTTGGTTAATTGAACAGGTAGTACCTGGGTGATTACAAAACTACATGCGTATTGCCTGAATAATCGAGTGACTGTATCAGTAGTGCCTGGCTGATTACATGAGTGCATGACTAATGTTTTCACTTTCCTGCAAAGACTGCTCAATTGAATTGACAGGAGGAGGAAAGTATGTTCGCACGTCTGGACCTGGTGGCTCACGACAGCAGTAAGCTCCGCTGATCTACCAAGCTACCACGTTGTTGTCTGCTCCAGTTTTCATCTCCTGTGCCGTGGACCCTCCCTTGAGTTTTGGGCATGGACACGGGGGGTGGTACAGGGGCAGAAGGCAGGGATAGCTGGGAGCGCCCGAGGACAGTCACCCTGCCTCACCACATTTCGAGCCGGAGAGAGGGGCCAGGAGCAGCAGCCAGCTGCGGTCTGTGGCGTGTGGAGCTGGCTTTGTCGCTGCGTTAGGTACCAGGCATTCAGGGACTATTCAGGCATTTTCTGGGAGAGGCAGGGCTCGGCTCTTCATCCTGCCAAGCTGTTTTCACAAGGGCCCAGTGCCTGCGAGTGCAGGAGCCATACACGGCTCCTGCATAGAGTGAAGCCCTGGGCGATCCGCGGAGGCGGCACGGCTAGGACCAGGTGCGGCTTGTGGACCGCTTGGTGTGCCCTACTCCCAGTGCAACCTAGGAAAGCCCAGGAAAACCAGGAACAGCAGAAGACAATACAGATATTTATGGCATCAAAGACACTAAGGATATTAAGGAGTGCATTGAGTAGAGCCAGCAGCTAGGAGCCAGCAGCTAACAGCAGCCCTTAATCCGGCTCCAACCCGGAGGCTCCAACCCGCTGCTCATCAACTCTGCACCATCTCCACTATAATGAGCGTAACTTGAAGCCGCCAATGCTTCTGCTTGTTGTTTGCTGTGGTCGGGGACGCCCTCAGCACCGCTGGGGACACCAACTCCCGCCAGCCTCTGCATTAGATAAACGTGCTTAATAGCGCGGTGCCAATGCCAACCCGCGATGCGGGGCCAAGTGTGGGCCTGCCCATGCCCGTCAGAGCCCGTAGGAGGCTGGGCTAGGTCCCCCTCTAACATTGGGGTCTTAACACCTCTGGGGGAATCCAGAGTATTCCACGTAGATGGGAAAATGGGAAACTAACCCCACAACAGACAGAGGTGAGTCTATTTGTAATTTGGACTTCTAAGGGCCTCAAATGCATTGACCAAACAAATACAAGTTACTGAGCTCAGGCTCTTTATCAGGGGTCAAGCTCCTACCAACGAGCACCTAATTGCGGAACCCATAGTTGTGGCTGTTAAAGATCCTTCGAATACGCCAGAATCCATTGCCAGCATACTAGTAACCCGTTCTAAGAATCAAATCCCATCAGACCGTGCACTTCTTAGTACCTCACCCCCCCAGACAGAGCCCCCAACTAAGAAGAAACAAGCATTGGCATAGCCAATAGGTCTCGCCTTTGGGACCTTATAAGTGTTTAGCCAAGCAACAGTTGCATAACTAAATACTTATAAGGTCCCAAAAGCGAGACCTATTGGCTATGCCTAGCGGCCGTGCGGCCGCGAAAGTTAAAGTGATCGCGGTCACGATCAAACATCAAAGCGGCGGTAAAAGCAATCGCGGTAAAGTGCGGCGCGCGCGCCCGCGCACATGCACTGTAGCTCTAGGCTGGCCTGGTAGCACTTTTTGGAGCCCTCTCAATAAGTCTCGCCAGACAAGCGCATGCGCTGGGTCAGGCGAGACCTAAAAAGGGGCTGGTAAATCGACTAAGTCTGTCTTGACCTCACCTGGAGTTACCAATGGTATTTCTACTGTTTCTGAGGTTATGTTTTTGAAATTAGAACAGTCAATCACTATTTTGTTGCAACCCCTTTTAAAGAGACTATCTAACATTGAGTCAAAACTAGCTTCACTTATTGCAACGAGTGATGGGACCGTACGGGGCACTTTGACTAATCAGTAGGCCCGCCAGGTTCTTAGTTGAAATCTATCTTAATCCCTATACATAAAAAGGGTGAAAAATCTAAGCCAAAAACTACAGGCCAATTTCTCTTTTGGACTGCACTGCCAAACTCATGGGCCGAGTCCTATTGAATAGATTGGAGGAATGGCCTGATAGTAATTATGTTTTTATTCAAGCACAATACGGTCTTAGAAAGGGGAGGGGTACTCAGGATCAGTGCCTTAATTTAAGTCTTCTTATTGCCAAGTATACGCAAGCCAAACAAGGTAAGCTATAAATAGCATTTATGGACCTATCCGCAGCATTCAACTGCGTTGTCCCATCAGCATTTGTGGACGATAGCGACCCTTGACCCTGCTTGCAGGTTAGGCTGCTCCCCACACCGCACAGCTCCGCCTGTGTATCCCTTCCTTTGTGCCCGCTGCTGCCGCTCCGTGAGTTCACCGCTCCCCCTTCCCTGAGTGTATTTTTTGCCTTTCACTATATTAATTGCGCTGACTTTTGTTGAATGTTTTTGTGCCTCTTTTGTGCCGTTTTGATCACTTTTGTTGCCCCTTGTTAACTGTTTTGTGCCCCTTTCCCCGTTCCCTCTTGGCCTTCTGTATCCCCGTCTCTTCATGCCGCTGCCTCCCTGCGGCCCCGCCCCCTCGCTCAACCATTCACCGCCCCACTCCCAGCTGCTCCTCCCTCCCCTTACATGGCAGCCGCTGCGCGGTAAAGGGAGCAACCCTTGACCCTGCTTGCAGGTTAGACCGCTGCACCGCACATCTCCGCCTGTGTGTCCCTGCCTTAGTTCGCCGCTCCCCCCTTCCCTGCGTGTATTTTTTGCCTTTCGCTATATTTATTGTGCTGACTTTTGTTAACTGTTTTGTGCCCCTTTCCCTCGTTCCCTCTTTGCCTTCTGTATCCCTGTCTCTTCCCGCCGCTGCCTCCCTGTGACCCCGCCTCCTCGCTCACTCATTCGCCGCCCCACTCCCGCCTCCCAGCTGCTCCTCCCTCCCTCCCTCCGCTGAAAGCGCGCCTAAGGCAAGTCCGTCTGCCCCCGTCCGCGCCTGGACAGTGCCCGGCGCCAGAACCCCTCACATCACCCACCCACTCCGCCGGCCACACGCTTGACCCGATCTTCACCGCAAGCCCCTACGTCTCCTTCAACCACACCACCGAACTCCACTGGACCGACCATCGCTGCATTCACTTCACCTACCAGACACCCACCACGCACCACCACACCCAACAAATGCTTCACCGCTGCTGGAGCAAAGTCACCGAAGACTAGCTATCCACCACCCTCGCCCAGAGCCCACCCGCCGACCCTGACACAGCCGCCCGCGACCTCAGACAGTGGATCGATGACTGCACCAACACCCTTGCTCCGTTCAAAAAACCCTCCAACAGTCACACCAGCAAGAAAGCCAGCTGGTTCACAGAAGACCTCCAGGCCTCCAAGCAAACCTGCCGGAAGCTAGAGAAGAACTGGCTCCGTGAACGAACACCGGACTGCTACGTAGCCCACAAGAACGCCACCCTAAAACACCACCACCTCATCAGATCCGCCAAAAGGGCCTCCTTCAAAGACCGCCAAGACAACAACGCACACAACAGCAAAGAGCTCTTCAACATCATGAAGGGACTCTCCAACCCCAGCTCCAACACCAACGACATCCCACCTTCGCAAGACCTGTGCGACTCACTGGCCACCTTCTTCCACCGCAAGATCGCAGACATAAACCGCCTGCTCTCCTGGACCAACATCAACGACGACGACACCATCAAGATCATGAACACCATCCACTCCGGAACTCCGTCAGACCCATGCCCACACCACATCTTCAACAAAGCCAGCATCGCCATCGCACCCCATCTCCGGAAAGCCATCAACATCTCCTTCGAGACAGCAACCTTCCCGGAGAGCTGGAAGCGCACCAAGATCAACGCCTTACTCAAGAAACCCAAGGCGGACCCCAAGGACCTCAAGAACTTCCGACCCATCTCCCTGCTCTTGTTCCCGGCGAAGGTCATCGAGAAGACCGTCAACAAACAACTGACCCGCTACCTCGAAGAGAACAGCATCCTGGACCATTCCCAGTCCGAGTTCCGCAGCAACCACAGCACCGAAACTGCCCTCATCGCCTCCACCGATGACATCAGGACCCTGCTAGACAACGGAGAAACCGCGGCCTTCATCCTCCTAGACCTGTCAGCCGCCTTCGACACGGTCTGCCACCGCACACTATGAACACGCCTCCACGACGCCGGGATCCAAGAGAAGGCCCTGGACTGGACCACCTCCTTCCTCTCC
Source organism: Triturus cristatus (assembly GCF_964204655.1). Classification (NCBI taxonomy): domain Eukaryota; kingdom Metazoa; phylum Chordata; class Amphibia; order Caudata; family Salamandridae; genus Triturus; species Triturus cristatus. Next base: position 15,753,590 of record NC_140582.1, read on the forward strand.
GGCAGAACACAGAGCTTCCGCCTTCCCCCCTTCCGCTCCGAAGCCACTGAAATCATCTGCGGCGTACCCCAGGGCTCATCCCTCAGCCCAACGCTGTTTAACATCTACATGGCACCGCTCGCCCATGTCACTCGTCTGCACGACCCCAACATCATCTCCTACGCCGATGACACCCAGCTGATCCTCTCCCTCAACCGCACTGGGACCAGCTCCTACACCCACCGACCACGCACGCAACCTTGGGGTCATCCTCGACTCCATTCTCTCCATGGCTAAGCAGGTCAACGCCATCTCTTCCTCCTGCTTCAACACTCTCCGCATGCTCTGCAGGATCTACAAGTGGATCCCCACCGAAACGAGAAGAACGGTCACCCAGGCCCTCGTCAGCAGCAGGTTGGACTACGGAAACGCCCTCTACGCAGGAGCCTCGGCCAAACTCCTGAGATGGCTTCAACGCATCCAGAACGCCTCTGCACGCCTGATCCTCGACATCCCTCGCTGCAGCCACATCACACCCCACCTGAAAGACCTGCACTGGCTCCACGTCAACAAGAGGATAACCTTCAAGCTCCTCACCCACGCACACAAGGCACTCCACAACACCGGACCAGCGTACCTCAAGAGACGACTCAGCTTCTACTCCCCCACCCGCCAGCTCCGCTCTGCCGACCTCGCCCTTGCCACAGTCCCCCACATCCGAAGAACGACCTCCGGCAGCAGATCGTTCTCCCACCTCGCCGCCAAGACCTGGAACACCCTCCCCATCCACCTACGACAGAGCCAAGACCTGCTGACCTTCAGAAGACTCCTTAAGACCTGGCTTTTCGAGCAGTAGCAGCTTTCCCCACCCCCCCAGGTACTTGAGACCCTCACGGGTAAGTAGTGCGCTTTACAAATTATATGATTGATTGATTGATTGATTGATACTGAAGGAAATGGGCATTTATGAAGTGATTATTACTTTTATTAGGCAGCTATACTCCTCAGATTCAGGCTGCATCCACTATGGGAGGCAGGGGGAGTGCACAAGGTGGTTTCCAATAAACAGGGGGGTCCGATAGGGAAGTGTCCTGCCCCCTTTTTAGGTCTCTACCTGGCGAAAGCAGCGCATGCACTGCTCTCGCCATGCGAGGGCTTCTTGGAATCAATACAGAGTCCAAAGCCCTGTCTCAGCTCCGCCTGCAGTTTTCATTCCTGCGTGTCATTTGGCGTCACAAATTATGCCAAAGGCAGTGCAATGATTGCACAGGAGGCATTTCAATCCCTCCTGGTTGCCACCCTGTCCCCTTTTGCCCCCGCGCACCGGGATTGGATAGTTTACGAGCGAATTTACACTCTTTCCTTTAAAGGAGAGTAAGCACTTATGTTTCTCATTTGCAGCGCCGTCCACACGCCTGTAATGGCCGCTCGGACAGCTTCTCCTGCTACAGCCCCCCACCCTTGCAAAATGTGATATTCTGCTGCATCATCAATCTCTCAAAGCTGATTTCCCCACACACCCGTTTCTGGAATCTTAAGTTTATGTCCCAACCTTCGAAGCCAGGTTTGCCACAATCCCTTCCTTTTTTCTTTTGCAGTTTTATGTAGCGCAGACTTGGCTCAAGTGCGCGTTAAAAGAACACCAGATTACACTACAGAACGTCTAGCTTTTTTGTTTTTTTAAGCACAAGGAAATTAAGGCATTTGCTCAGAATCACAAAATGTTGAGCCGACGCCAGCACTCGAACCTGTTGACCCAGTTCCGAAGTCGGCAGCTCTGCCATTGGGCCACATGTATTTCGATGGTATGTGACCCCATCTTGTATGTCTGTCCCCGTCCCGATCTCCCTTAAATCACCCTGGGTGCTACTCCCTGCATGAGCCCCCATATCTCTACGTTCACAGGGTTTACCCTTATATGACCCATGATTCATCCTTCTACCCCTTTCTCCCGTCGGATGTGACACATCACTTTTCATCTGTCCCCTAACCAGCCCTACATCAGTGTGTGACCCAGTCCCGTGTACCTGTCTCCCTGCCCCCAAGCTATCACAGTGTGTACCCTGACAGCTTCATTCGTTGTGTTCCTGGGCTAGCCTTGAATGAATGGTGCTGCGCGTCAAGGAGCTGGAACCGCACAGTCTAACAATGGCTGACTGGATTTGAGTCCTATCTTCCCATGACGGTTGTCTGATTCCGCCTTCGAGCGCCTAGTTCTGTGCATGTATGGGGCTCTCTTTAAGACGCAGTGCACATCTGTACACAACCGAAGCAAATACGCCCCTGGCTGGCGTCACGCCGGAGCAGACCCCCTCCCCTGCTGCCAGCCCAATTATGGTCCTCCGTGCCTGCAGGAGAGCTCCACCCCCTGCATCCCTGGGCTTTACTTTAATGAACTGCACTCTGAGCTGCATGCAGCGGGGTCTGCCTCCAAGCGCTGTGGTTTTAAGGCGCACTTTATGTTCTTTTGTCATGTTCAAGAATGGCGCTGCACATTTGCTCGGCTTGGCGAAATCAGTTAAAACCATCTTTAAGAATGGCGCCCCAGCCTCTCATTCCCCTCCTGCCTCCGGGTGCTGTGCTTTAAGTTCCAGGACGGAGCACACTTTCATAGTAACAGCACAGGCACAGCACTACATATTTTAGCGCGGCACCCATTTGTATGATTTATTATTTTTATAGTTTAGCATGGCGCCCACTTAACGAGCCGCCATGCGTATAAATCTGCACGGGGCGAAGCTGGCCGGAAATTTTTTTTTTTTAAACTGAGCCTGCAACTGTTTAAACCAGTTCAAGCGGGTGATTATTTTATAAAGACGTTTTTCTTTTTTTTTGGAGACGCAAACACGGGTACCTCCGAAATCTCGGCACTTACCACACTGGTAGGTGGATTACGTCATGGGCAGGGAATGCACAACCAGTTTCCTCTGTTGACCTTAACGGCGTGACCAGCCCCCCCCCCCCCCCCCCTCCCTTCCCGGACATTTGTAATTACAGCACAGATTGAAAAGGCAGAGCAGGTCTCGGCTGTCAGCCTAAACTAACATTTGCCTCCTCGCCTCCACCGCCGCAGAGTGGGCGGTTTAGCTTGGGACCATAGTGTTGCAATGTCGCGCTTCGCCACTGCCACCGCTGTTCCCAGTAAGCGCCTATCCGCCTGGGATCCATCGAGGCCATCGAACACCCCCAGTGGGGCACCTCCCAACCCAGGGTGCACGTAAGCTCAAGTTCCACCCCCCTCCAAAATGGCTCAAGAACGGGACATTGCAAAACCATGTGGTAGAAGTCTGCAGGAGCCATGTTATCTTAAAAATAAACTGCAGCCTTATATCCTGGCATGCCGGCTCAGATCCAGTGAGCTTCTACTACTATGCCCTTAACGCATCCAAGCAGCCAGATATGGTGACTGTTCCTTTTCTTTCTTGGCCCCCAAATACTGGAATGAGCTATCTTTGGCCCTTCGTTCTTGCTCAGACCTAATCCTTTTCTAGAAACTCCTGAAAACATGGCTGTTTGAGCTTTAATCACCATGTGGAACTGTGACCTGCATTTGACGGCCTCCGGACCCGAAAGATCACCTCAGGGATGATTTTGCACCTAATAAATATAACATAATAATAATAATAAACCTCTCATCCTGGGGTACAAACAAAACACCGAAGCATACAGCATGGTTGCACCAACTGTGGCTCCTCTTGGGGATAGAAAAGTTGTCCATGGCGGTCACTCCAGAAGGTTCCTTCTACTAAGAATTGTGGGTGCCCTGTATTTCAATTCTTTCTAAAGATTAGGAGAGTTGTCCTGTTCATCCTATGTCAAAATCCTGCGCTTGATCCCAGAGCCTTCTCCCTCCGAGAGCTGATGGGTACTGGTTGAGGTAGCCTTGGAGGGGTCTCAGATGGGGGTCTCTCAGACCATCCGCTCATATCATCCCCTTCTAGTAGCTGTTTAGAAGTAAGGTGGGTGGGGAAGGGGTTACTTGTTTTTTCCTTTGTTTTTGTTGCCCACATTATTCAAAACTCAGTCACCCTTATGCTAACCATTTTTACTGTAGTTAGCAATCCACAATGGTGAACAAATGTGTCCGGCACTGTTGGATTGTAGGCGGCTTGCTGTGTTATCTGTGGACACGATCTAAATCTTTTAGTGGATGCGGCCGGCACGGTTGGGTTGTAGGCAGCATGCTGTGTTCTCTATGTGCTGACTGTTAATAAACAGAATTGATCCTATATGGTATTTAAAACATGTTATGTGAGTGGCTTTGTGACTGTATCCTTGTGTGTATGGGTGTGTGAGTAGCTGTATGGGTGTATAAGTGAGTGTGTAAGCTGCTGTCTGAGTGGCTGTATTGGTGAGTGAGTTGATGTGTCAGTTGATGTATGGGTGAATAAGTTGCAGTGACAGTAGCTCAATGAGTGAGAAAGTTGGTGTGTAGGGACTGTATGGGTGAATGAGTGGGTATCTGAATGGCTGTATGAGTGAGTGAGTGGGTGTGTAAGTGGCTGTATGGGTGAGTGAGTAGCTGTTTGAGTGGATGTTTGGTTAAGTGAATTGGTGTGTGAGTGGTTGTATTGCAGAATACCAGTCTGTGTGAATGGCGGTATGGGTGAGTGAGCAGATGTGCGAGTGCTTGCATGGATGTGTGAATGAGTAAGTAAGTGGGTTTGTAGGTGTGTGAGTGCTTGTATGGGTGAGTGAGTGGCTGTGTTGAGAGGCTGCATTCAGTATTTTCATCGCAATCTTTGTATCAGAGTCTGAGTTTCCTGGGCTTGAACTGCACTGTCTCAAATGTAAGACAGTTATATGTGTTGGAGAGCAATCGATTGCAGCAATAATTCAAAGTGCGGAAAAATCACAAATGTTAGTTTTTCTAAGGAAGTTGCTCTTGCAAAATATTTTTGGTGTACTAATGGAGCATGTTGGAATAATTGTGATAATAGTTTTTTAAGAAAACACAAAAAAATAAAACAGTAAAACAATCCAAAAATAATCTTCAAAATATGAAAAAAATATATATATCTTTTTAGAACCGCTGATTTTGGTTAAAGAAAGACGAATTGAGTGTTTTATGTATGTTTGTAATTGTCTGTGTAAGTCTCAATATGTGTGAATGAGACTTTGTAGGTGGTGTGAACTTGAATATGGTTGTGTTGTTAGTAAGTATATTCGTACTTTTATTGGTAAGTGTGTGCATGTCTAGTTGGGTTTACATGTATGTTAGTGGGTCTGTCACGTACTCTAAGTGTAAGTGAGTGGGTCTGTGAACAACTGTAGCAGTGAGTGATATGGTAGATGAGTGGACTACGGGTGTCTTAATGGGTGTGTAAGTTTGTGTGGTAGTATGAGTCACTGAGTGGTTGTATGAGTAACTGAGTGAGTGGGTGGGTGGGTAAGTAGGTTTCAGCACATTTTAGGTTAAGAGAGTGTGTGTATAAGTTGCTGTATTGTAAGAATGTCTCTGTGAATGAGTGTATGTATGACTAGTTGTATTAATGTGTGAATGGGTATGTATGTGGTTGTGTGGGTTTGTGAATGATTGTATGGGTACTTGAGTGGCTGTGTTGAGATGCTGTTTAGGTGAGGGATTGGTGGGTAAGTGGCTGTGTGGGTTAGTACATAGGTTTCTGAGTAGCTATATAGGTGAGTGTGTGGTTGTATGAGTGAGTTTGTAGGTGCGAGTAGCTATGGGTGAGGGAATAAGTAGATAAATAGGCATCTGTGTGGATGGCTGTGTGACTGGGGGGTGTTAGAGGCTGTATTGGTGAGTGAATGGGTGTGTATGTTACTATATGGAAGGGTGAATTGGTGTGTGAGTGATTGTATGGTGAATGACTGTGTGTGTAAAGGTGCTGTATGGGTAAGTGACTAAATCTTTCAGTGGGAGTTTGGTTAAATGAGCTTGTGTGGCAGTGGTTGTACTGGAGTGTACGTATGAATGGGTGAGTGAGCGGATGTGTGACTACTTGTATGGATGTGTCAACGGGTATGTAAACGGTTGTGTGAGTGTGTGGGTGAGTGTATAATTGATTGTATGGTTGTATGGTTGAGTGAGTGGCTGTATTGAGAAGCTATATGGATGATTGAGTGGGTGTGTGAGTAGCTCTATAGGTAAATAAGTGGGTCTGTGAGTAGCTCTATAGGTGACTATGTGAGTGGCTGTCTGTGTATTTGACTGGTTTTACGAATAGCTGTATGGGTGACTTATTGTGTAAGTGGTAGTGTGAGTTAGTGAGTGGGTGTGTGAATTGGCATATGGATGAGTAACTGGATGTATGAGCAGTAATATGGATCTGTCAATGGGTATGTGAGTGGTTGTGTGGGTGTGTCACTGGGTGTACAAGAGATTGTAAAGGGGTGTGTGCATGGTTCTATTTATGATGTAATAGTGATGTCATCATTATTTATTTTTAGATGATTTCAGTGATGTCATCAGCAATATTATTGACTATGTCTTCATTGATGTAATATGTGAGAATGGATGTATAACTGATTATAACTGAGTATATGTGTCTGATTTCCTCCTGGGTGTATTAGTTAGTATTCAGTTATTTGACAAAGCATGTTACTATTTGCATCAGTGGTAGATCTATAAGAATTGTGTTTGTACTTTTGAGTCAATGTTTCAATCGTTGTGACACTGTGTCGGGATGTATTATCAGGTGACCCCTTTTCTATGTGCTTATATGAGGTTTAAGTCAGAGTGGTTATATAACTGAGTATATGGGTCTGTAAGTGTGCATGCAGGTCACTGACACGTCTAACTATATGTGTTCTCTTTTATGCACATAGGAGTACATCCTATGATCTAGCTCTAGGCTGCCTTCGATTGACTTTTAAGTAGTAGAACAGGAGGTGAAGGCTTGTGAAGGAGTTTTAAATACCAAGTCGGCCTAGCAGTAGAACTGGATGCACAGCATGAAGTGTACCACGCCTGAAACATGTTTAAAGGGCTACTTCTCTGAATGGGTAACTTAGTAGTGTCAGCTCTTTACTAGATATCTGGATGCGTATTTAAGTCCCTATGTGGTGATCTGTTTCTATTTGTAAGAATGTTTCTTAGTATATCGCTGGCTCTGTTTGAGACTGTTTTTCTCTTTTAATATATATGTAAGGACTGGCATGGATTTTGTCTTCGGTGTTTCAGTAATGAATGAGTTATTTAAGTGAGTGTCTCACTGCTTCCATTAGTGGTAGATACATAAGAGTTGTGTCTGTGAATGTGAGTGAAGGTTTAGATGCTTATAACACTGTCTGAGAGGATAAGTCAGTAGCTCTCCCCTTTCCTATGTGTTTACATGATATGCAACTCAATGTGGAACACTGAAAGTATAAATCAGCATATGTGCCTGAAAGTATGCAAGTAGCTTAGTCAAACCTCTAACTACAAGTGTTAGCTTTTATTCACATAGGTGTGTACTCTATGGCATAGCTATAGTTTACCTTAGGAGTTTGAGTTTTAAATATCAAGTCAGTCTATCAGTAGAAGTTGATGCACAGTCTCAACTGTACCAGGCCTGAGACACATTCAAAGGTCTTCTTCTCTGGATGGTTCACTTGGTAGTGTCAGTTCTTTACTAGATATCTGAATGTGTGCGTCAGTCAAGTTTTATATAGCGCGAACAAGATCCCGAAGGATATCAGAGCGCTTTACATTAGGATGGAAGGAAGGACATAAATGCAATATCTACATCAAGTAGGAGTAAAAACACGAATGATTGCAGATTACAAGACAATTGCAACATGGAGGGTTATAATAAACAGTTGTAAACGGGCAAAGAAGGGGGTCACAGTATGTGGTAAAGAAGAGCAGTATCAAATGATGGTACCATGGTAGTAGGGACAATGTCATCGAGCAGGTGAGCCTAGCCCAATTACGGTAAGAATGTATTCATAAGGAATCCTTTGACTTCCAGTTTGAACACCGTCGTTGAGGAGATTCTGTGTACTTCCGGTGGTAGAGAGTTCCATATCTTTGGGGCAGCGCCAGAGAAGGCTCGGTGACAAGTTCTATTTTTGCTAAGGATGAGTGGTTTCAAGAGGAAAGTAGTGGCGCTTCTTGAGGCTCTTACACCACAGGATATTTCAAGTTTTTGCGCAAGGTACCTGGGAGTATTGAAGTGAATGGCTTTGTGGGTCAGAACGGCAATCTTTAACTGAATTTGTGCTGGAGGTCTGTTTCTATATGTAAGTAAGTTTATTAGTGCATCACTGCCTCTGTTTGTGTTCCCTTTTAAGCGCATAGGAGCATGCTGTATTGCCTAGCTACAGCCTACCTTAGGGGTGAGTTATAGGTAGTAGAAGAGAACGTTAAAGCTTGGAAAGAGGTTTTAAATGCCGAGTTGGACGAGCAGTAGAACTGCATTAACAAGCTCAAATGTATCAGGCTTTCAACATGATTAATCAGCTACTTCAATGGATGGGTGGAATGTATGACTTAACAATGCAAACATTTACAACGCATGCCTTTACAACGCAGTTTTTACTTCGCAACATCCATTACAACGCATGATTTTACTATGAGAAACTACATTTACAACGCATTCCATTACATCGCATTATACCATTAGAATGCATACCATTACATTGCATTTAGGGTAAGTGTTGGATAGTGTAGGGGTAAAAACTACTATTCCCACTCCAGTGAGTGCAACAGTAGGGTAAGTGTTGGATAGTGTAGGGATAGAAATTACTATTCTTACTCCAGTGAGTGCAACAGTAGGGTAAATGTTGGATAGTGTAGGGGTAAAAAATTATATTCCCACTCCAGTGAGTGCAACAGTAGAGTAAGTGTTGGATAGTGTAAGGGTAACAACTATGTGTTGTAATGGTATGCGTTGTAATGGTATGCATAGTAGTGACATGTGTTGTAATGACATGCGTTGTAGTGACATGCAATGTAATGGCTGGGTTGTAATGACCTGCGATGTAATGGATGTTGCGTTGTAATGACTGCGTTGTAAAGTTAGTGCGATGTAATGACTGCGTTGTACAGGTTGTTTCCCGATGGGTGACTTGGTAGTGTTAGTTCTTCAGTAGATATGATAATGAGTGTCTTAGTCCCTATGTGGAGGTGTGTTTGTGTATGTAAATACGTTTCTTGGTACATCACTGGCTGTCTTTGTGACGTGTAGGCATGTAAATGTGTATTTAAGGAGGGGCATGGATTGCCTCCTGGGTGTCTCAGTTACTATTGGGTTATCCAACTGAGTGTACCACTGCCTCCATCAGTGCTAAGACTTCTGTCTTTGCATGTGGGTGGGTGTTTAGATGTTTCTGACACTGTCTCAGGGGGTCTGTTAGTGACTCTTTCCTTTTGTTTGTAGTTATATGAGCATGAAATCAAGATGGAAGTGTAGATATATAACTGAGCATAAGGGCCTGTAAGTATCCATGTAGCTGACTGAAACGTCTAACTACATGTGTTATTTTTTCTGCACATAGGAGTGTACCCCATGATCTAGCTACGGGCTACCTTAGAGGTGGGTTTAATGTGATAGAGCAGCAGGTTAAAACTTCTGAATGGGTGTTAAAAGTCACGTCTGCCTAGCCATGGAACTGGATGCAGAGCCTCAAATGTAACAGGGCTGAGACATGTTTTTTTTTTTTTTTTTTTTTTTTAAACCTTTATTTCTCCAAGAGTCTGGACACAGCTATTCAGCCGACAACCCGGAGGTTCGGCAGCTTCGATAGAGAAGGACAAAGAAGCGTCCACATTGCATTAAAGGAGCAGTGAAAAGATTCCATTTTTAAGTAAACACAAACACACAACAAACCCCAGCAAGGCAAGAACACTGAATGCCCATGGTGATAGCCCCCCAGGGGAGGCCGGACCCCAATCATCTAACAGTCACAGTACTGTGATAAGAGGAAGAAGGGGGACAGCAGAGGCCCAAGAAGTCAATTAATCATCACATCTTATATACTGGGCTGGAAAGAATGTCAAGAAGAAAGCTGTTCCTCGGGGGGATCCAAATCAGGGGCAAGACAAGTTCCCCCCCTGTATTGATTCCACCGCCCCCAGATGGCGTGCCACTTCCGAGGGCGGCCTCTAGCGCAATATACTGTCTTTTCCCTGAGCATACTCCAATCCATATTTTCTTTCCACGCGGTCAATGTGGGGGGTCCCACGGAGCCCCACAATCGCGCGATGTCTCTCTTAGCGACCATGTTACCCAGAGTCACCCATTGGGTCTGTGCCGCATCATGATCAATGGGCCCCCAGACATTCAGGAGACAACACCTCGCTTCCGGCTGCATAGCAATGCCCGTCACCTCCCCCATCACTGCATGGACTCTCCTCCAGAATTCCGTGATGACACCACATTCCCAGATGATATGCAGGAAAGTACCCACCATACCACATCCCCTCCTACATAGGCCTTCCTCAGAGAATCCCATATGAACCAGCCTTGGCCCCGTCACATACACTCGATGCAGTATTTTGAGCTGCACCAGCCTCAGACGCGACGGGATCGCAACCTCCTTGGGAGAGGAAACAGCAGACTGCCAATCCTCGTCATCCAACTCGAGTCCATCCCTAGTCCACTGGTCCCGCAGCCCCAGAAGCGTATCCGCCCGGACGTTTATCAATTTCTTGTAGATGAGCGAGATCGTGCTCTCAGGCAAATGGCCATCAAGGATCCGGTCCTCCAAAGGGGAGGACTCAGGCACCTTCTCACCCTCCACGAGGACTGACCGGAGGGCATGACGCACCTGAACATAGCGGAAAAACTCGGAAGTCCCCAGCTCATACTCCTTCTGCAACTCTTCAAAGGACTTCACCCTCCCCTTAATCAGCACATCTCCGACCCTGGAGATGCCGATCAGGTCCCATTTATCAAAACCTTTTGTATGCCAAAGCCTACCCAATCTTTCAGATTCAAACAGCGGGGTAGCGAGGGTGAGCCTATCCTTCCAGCCCAGCGAGTCAGTTGCCATCTTCCACACACGCACCGCCACCCCAGTGGGCCCCGTGAGGGACGAGTCCAGGGACCGCGAGTACAACGCCCTGTGATAGTTACCACCACGCAGCAACCACCTATCCATGGCATAACCAGGGCTGAGGGCAGGGCCATAGAGACCATGATTAATCGCGCTCAGCTGGGTGGCCCAATAGTAGCGTCGGATGTCTGGAAGCGCAATACCCCCATCATACCATGGAAGCGTCAACTTAGCAATTGCTATTCGCGGCCGCCCGTCCCACAACAACGTTCGTTGGAGGCTTTCGATCTCCCGAAAGTATTTGGCCGGTACCCAATCTAGCGTATTCTGCAATGCGTAGAGGAACCGGGGAAGAGACATCATTTTGAACAAGGCAGCGCGCCCAACGAGGGAGAGCGGCAGCCTCCGCCAGCCCTCTACATCCCGCCGCAGGCGCGCTAGGGGGGGGAGCAGGTTCCTCTCATACCGCAAAGCGGAGTCCGTGGAGATAAAGATCCCCAGATACACGAAGCCCTGCTGAGCGATCTGGATCGAACAAGTTCGCGGGATCGGTGGAACCTCGCCACTCAGAACATATAGATGCGATTTACTCCAGTTGATGACGAGACCCGAATTCCTACCGAAAGATGTAAGAACGTCACAGACCACTATCAGTTATTTCTTGGGCGAGGCAAGATACAACAGGATGTCATCAGCATATAGCGAAATGCGGTCCTCGTGTTCGGGCGACCATCTAAGTCCCCTTATATCCGGGTTCCAGCGTATCCACGCCGCCAGTGGCTCAAGGGCGAGGGCGAACAACAATGGCGACAGGGGGCAACCTTGCCGAGTGCCCCTCCCAAGCTGAAACGGAGTCGACGCCCGGCCATTTACCACCACACTCGCAAGGGGTCCCTCATACAGCAACCTCACCCAGCTCACAAAACCATGGCCAAAGCCGAACTTGGCCAGCACAGCCCACAAATATGCCCATTCCACCGTATCAAAGGCCATCGGGGCATCGAGAGACGCCACAACAGCTGGTTCACGCAGTGTGCCCGCCCTGGCGATTACACCATGAAGGCGCCGAAGGTTTAACGCAGTGCTACGATGCGGAATAAAACCGGATTGATCCGGATGGATCAGGTCTCCAAGTACCCTGATCAATCGGGCCGCAAGGACTTTAGCCAGAATCTTCGGCTCGGCGTTAAGAAGTTAGATAGGCCTATATGAGGCACACTTATCTCGGGGATTACCATCTTTGTGTATAACAACAATTGTCGCCAGTCGCTGATCCAACGGGAGGGTCCCACTCCCCCGCGCCTCCACGAACATGGCGCGCAGGTGAGGGGCAACCCTATCCGGAAACAGCTTATACAGGTCAATTGGCAAGCCATTCGGGCCCGAGGCCTTGCCCGAGTTCAGCGCGCGGATAGCTCCCGCCACCTCATCGACCGTTATGTCTCCATTCAGATCGTCCCTATCTACGTCGGAAAGACAGGGCAAAGCGATATCACGCAAGAGGTCACGCGAGTCCTCGGGCGGCCTATCCGACACTGAGGCATAAACCATACGGAAATAGTCCGTGAAGCACTGTACAATCCTCTCAGGTTCCACAATCACCTCTCCCCCCTCTCCCGTCAACTCCGGCACTACTCTATTAACCCGTTCTTTTTTGTCCAGCCAAGCTAGGAGTTTCCCGGCCTTGTCACCAACATCATACAAGCGGCCCTGCTGTTCCCTACTGAGGGTCTTAGCGGCATTCGTCACCAGGTCCTTATACTCGGCTTGCTTCAAGCTCAGCTCATGCAGTGAGGCCTCTGTAACCTCCTCCTCTAGCGCTCCCTCCAAAGCCACGATCTCCTCCTCAACCTGCATAACCTCGCCATCTCTCCGCCGCTTGGCCGCCACTACAAGGGAGAGGGCCTCCCCTCGCAGCACGGTCTTAAATGCTTCCCACAGCGACACTGCCGAGTCCATGGATCCCTGATTGTCCTTGAAAAAATTATCAACTGTCTTCACCAGTGCGCTGCGCATCTTGGGGTCTCGGAAGTACCAAGGGTTAATAGGAGCCACCCTTCCCCCTCCCTCACGGCCAACATCCAGCCTGACCCACACTGGCGAATGGTCCGATATACCACGCGCCATGTGCCTGGCCTCGGACACCATTGAGGCGTGCGCAGCCAGAGTGAGCAGGTAATCAATCCTAGAGAGGCTACCATGCGCTCCGGAGTGGAAGGTGTATTGGCTCTGTGTGGGGTGCCGGAGCCTCCAGCAGTCTATCAGGCCAAGTGTGTCAAGAAAGTCTGGAAGCCACTTCTGAGCCCCCCCTGTGTCTCTGGGCGGGTATCTATCCAGCAGCCCAGAGCCGACAGCATTGAAATCACCCCCCACCACAAGCATACCCCCTGGGAGATCCAGCAAGGCCCTACCCAGATCTGTAAACGTGGAGGCCTGCAGGGCCGGCGGGACATAAACCGAAACTAAAACCAAAGTTCTTCCTTCCCACCGCCCCGCCACCGCCACAAACCTCCCCCTATCGTCAACAATGGTGGAGTCCACCTCAAATGGTAGCGAGGCTCTGACTAGGATGCCCACACCCCTGGACCCAGAGGAAAATCCCGAATGAGCTATGAATTTATAACCCTTCCTATTAAGAGCATAGCACATGTTACCTATAAGGTGCGTCTCCTGCAGTAGGGCGACATCCGGCAATGACCGTTTCAAGAATTGCAAAACAATCCCGCGCTTAATGCGATCCCCCAAACCATTAACATTCCAGCTAATAACACTGACATGTTTAAAGGTTTACTTGTCTGGATGAGTGACGTAGTTGTATCAGTTCTTTACTGAATGAGTGTGTAAGTCCCTATGTGGGGGGGGTGTTTCCATATGTAAGGAAGTTTGTTGCTACATTACTGGCTCTCTTTTTGACTGTATCAGTCTGTAAATGTAAATGGAAGGGGCGGTATTGATTGCCTCCTGGGTGTGCTAGTTACTACTGGCTTAATTAAGTTAGTGTGCAAGTGCCTCCATTAATGCTAGATATGTGAGTTGATTGTGGGTATGTGAGTGAATGTTTAGATACTTGTGCCACTGTCTGAGGGGATGTACTAGTGGCTCTCCCCTTTTGTATGTGATTACATGAGATTCAAATCAAGGTGGAACATTGGATGTATAACTCAGCAAATGGGCCTGAAAGTCTGCATATAGCTCATTGACAAAAGGTCTACTTCTCTGGATGAGTGACTTGGTAGTGTCAGTTGTTTAATGGATATCTGAATTGGTATCTTAGTCCCTATGTGGGAGTGCATTTTTTATATGTACATTGCTTCTTTGGTACATTACTGGCTATTTAGTCACTTCAAGAATCTGTAAGTTTATATTTGTAAGGGGCGGTATGGATTGCCTCCTGGGTCTGTTAGTTACTATTGCGTTATTTTAGTTAGTGTACAACTGCCTCCATCACTACTAGGTACATTGGAGTCGCGTCTCTGCATGTGAGTGAATGTTTAGATCTTCTAACAGTGTTTCTGGGGGTTTATTAGTGGTCTCTGCTATTGCACATGCTTATATAAGAGGCAAATGACGGTGAAAAAATGGACGTTTAATTGAGCATATCGGACTGTAAGTGTGCATGTAGGTCACTTGAAGTTGTATTAGTTTTTATGCATGTAGGAGTATAACTTATAGTCTATGTGTAACCTACCTTAGAGATGATTTATATGTGGGAGAAGTGCAGCTTTACACTTGTAAAGTATCGACCTTTCTGCTTCATAAATCTACGGCAGAAAATGTGTTTTCAGGTATCTTAGAATGTTGAACTGTAACTGTTATTTAAAACAAAAGTAGATAAAAATACGTATGTGTGTCATCTTCAAAACTAAGCATTATAACAATAAATGTTTCTTAAACTATAACACTGTATTATATAAAAATACACCTTTCCCTTTTTTACTGTTCTCAGCTTTCATACTACTTCATCATATACGGTGAACCCAAGATATGGAGTGGTGCACCACCTGATGTGTAGACAAAGTTGTTTTTCAATAAGTCTTATAGTCTTTCCTAGGTTTTCATAAACAGTCTTTTATTGCAAAAAAGTTACATTTCAGGAAATTGTCACCACTCCATATCTTCGGTTCAGCATTTCTCTGCGTTGCAGTTAGCACCAAACAACGGCTGGTGCTGGAGTGGCTAATGCACACCCAATCTGAATAATTGTTGATCTTCACACAAAGGGTACACAGCAAGAGAGTGCAGTCACTGTGTCCGCCGTTGTCTGTAACTGTACTCTGTTTTCACCATACACGGTGGTTTGAATGTAGCATCATTTTCGAACAGTGGGAAAAAAACTATTGTAAGCATTGTACAAAAAAAAAAAAAACTAAGTACACAATACATCCTTGTAACCATATGTTACTATACTTTACTCTCACTACAATTTGCTAATTAGTTTTTTCACCTATATTTACTCTACTATTAAGAATAAATGGATCTGAATGGATCTGAAAACAGTACTACCTTCCTTCCCGTTCTCCTTGAGTACCACGTATTCTATCTTTAGTCCTAGTTCTCTGGTAAAGTGGTTGTGCTTTGCAGCTTTGTGCAACTTTGAAACAGCCTTTGTTGAATGAAATAGTTGGAAATCTCCAATCTCAGTTGCTTCCTCCAGGGCAAGGACTGAAATGTTAATGATGGGTTTTCCCAAGAATATTTTTACATTAAATGATCTTCCAGTATGTCCCTGTGATAAAAGGTCTATACAGTCTGATCTCTACATATTATTCTTCTGTGGGTTTTATACCTCACACAGGATAAGGTTCATTCTCCCCCTTCTGCGAAAATTCAATTTTAAACAATGCTGTCCTGTGCTTTTTTTCTTACACAAGTATCTACTCCCTTCATCTGTTACAGCACTGCATTGTTTTTATGGTCCTCCTGGTCTAGTAGGAGGGCTTTGACCGAATGGGATGGGGGAGGTCAAAAGAGAGATGACGGACTTTAAGTCCGAGGCCATAATGTATTGTATATTTATGTAGGGGTCACCTTTTATCCTTTTTTTAGCATTGTTTTTATATACAATTTCGTATAAAATTTTATGAGGCTTGTAACATGATATGTACATTTATTTAGATATAATATCCAATTACCAGATAGGCCCGACAGATTGGATAAGTGAAACAAATTGGGAATGATCAATACCAAGATTGAGGATACAATGCACCTTATATCCTTGTGATGTCTAAAGATCACGGGCACAATGCACTTTATATTGTTGGGGTGTCCCTGATTGAACGTACAATGCACTTTATACTCTTGTTGTGATTGCTTCTCTTTTTACTTTTGGATTTTATTGATCATTTTTAATGTTGCCACATGTGGTATTTTTATGTTAAACACATATATTTCTATCACAGATGCACTTTTATATTTATGAACTTTATATGTTCTGGAAACATTGCAAAATAAAGATTGATGATTGATTCATATACAAAAGAGTAATTATTCTTGGTAATGTAATCCAATCCAGAGTAGTTTTTAGCACATCAACCAAGAGGCCCAATGATGTTCTTACAACTTAGGTAGAAGAAATAAGAGGTAAGAATGTTGTAGTTTGGAAGGCAGTTTAGCTTTGAATTGTAGGTTGCTATAATTGCAATCTCTCCATCCCTTTAAAAAGGCATTGTAGTGTCCAGATGGTATATTAGGTCCTTGATAAAAAATAATAGCCACTGTTATGTAAGTTCTTCCTGAAATAGATATTTGTCCTGCTTTGAAGTTTGTCATTTTGGTTTCTAATTTTGTTCCATCTGGTCTAAATCATTGTAGTATTAATATAATGTATTTTCCACTTCTTTGTATTTGTCAGGTAGACATTAGGTCAGATCCATAATTTGGGCAGGTCATAGTTGGATTTACTATTTTAATTAATTTGTCAAGAAAACTGTTTTGCAATCTGGTAGTGTTAAGTATAGAAATCACTCAGTATTTACAGCAGTAGTAGATGTAAAGGAGCAGTCTTGACACTGAGGGTGCCATTTGTAGCGTAGTCCAAACAGGTTATCAATATATACTTGTTCTTCTTTTAAAATTTCAAGCATTACCATTATAAATTCTTATGTATCTTGTATGTTGAGACCTATGGCCTGATTACGATGTCGGTCCGAAAGCTTTCTGACAAACTCCTTCTCGGAAACGGTTCCGACCAACTGGCGGTCGGAGGTTCTGGCTGACTGATTATGATGTTACCGAACACCGTTTGGAAAGTCTCCTACTGACTTTAATGGGGGCCTGTGTCCAACCGACAACAAAGGCTCCCTTTGAAAAAAGGGGTAGTTTCTGAAAACCTTGCACCCTGTAGCGGGCACCCCATGGTGCCTGTCACACTGTGCATGGTTCTACAGGGGGGGTCCCATGGATACCCCGATGGCCCCCAAACAGAGACCTCTGGATGAAGGGGGGGCCTGCTAGGGGCTACCAAAGTCGGTTTCCCACAGCCTTTTCGCGTCGGACAGGCTGTCGGAATCCAACATCTTAATCGGTCGGTCCAAAACGCTGTCCATTCAGCTGTACAAATCGGCTCTGACCGACTCGGAGTTTTCGAATGCCGGTTGGAAACGAGTCGGAATGACCGAATGGTTACCTTTCGATCATAATTGGTCAGTCGGAAACATAGGTTCCGACACGGTTTAGGAAAATCCAAATGCCGTTTGGAGCCTTTCCGACCGACATCGTAATCAGGCCCTAAATGTTACTGATCTGCTACATGTAAGCAAAAGATCTCGAATGCCTGAAGTAGAATGTATTATAGTTCTGTCACTGAGTAAATGTTGGAGTAAATGGTACAGTACAGAACAGAACCTTTATTCATGGTTTTGTTCAATTTGATTAACAAGATATGGTAAATGAAACACCACATTGAGAACCACACTTGCATAGCAGTTTATACCTGAATTGTTTTGTAACTGGTGTCCTACAATATCTCCCTCAGTTTCCACTTTTTTTCTTCTTAGTGCCTTCTACCTTGTATTGGTTTCCTTTCTTTTCTTATACATCAGTTGAGTATTCTGTATGCTTCAATTTTGGACACATTATCCATATCTCATAAATTGGGTATTGAACTAAATGAGGAGCGTATAGACTTCTTAACCAATTGTACTCCCTTACACAATTTCCATCAACACTCATTTTTTTTCTCATCAAATACAACCTTAACAATGTTCTCACTCGAGATAATGCAACATATGCCATTCCTTCTTTAAAATCACTACTACCGATGTTCACAAAAGCTCTGTCTATACTTAAACCTTGCGATTTGTGGAATGTTACAGCATACGCTAAAGACACTGGGAACTGCTGACATACAAATCCTATACAAGCAAAACACGTACAACACAACTCCCAATCTGCTTTACTCCATCAATATAATCTAATTTCACAAGCAATAATTCTATCTGATCCCTGTTTGAAAAATAAATTAAATAACTTTACCCATAGCACAATTTGCTAATCCTTCCTCTACATTCAAATTACGTCGCAAAATAATTTAACATTTTTTACACGTAAACAATTTTCTAAACCTGCAGTCTTCGAAACAGACTTTTCCAAATAATTCAATTTTGTTTACAGTGTTTCAGTTAGTAGTACTGTTACTCCATGGTGTTCCATTTTATCAATAGTTGTAATTTCCAAAATATGCTGTTTATCCAATTTCAGTAGTTCTTCATTAAAGTTAAAGCACTCATTAAACAAAAATAGATTTGTCTTCTGCAATGAAATTGTACATTAGTTGTGCTGGTGTGTTTTGAGGCGTATATAGTTTTTTGATTAGTAGATTTTCCAAAGCTTGTTTAGGGTCTTTTGTCAAAACACCTATTCTAATGTCCTTTAGAATATCTCTATATTCTATATCAGATGTTTTTCAAATATTTTTCACTATGTCCTAGTACTTGAGGTTTAGCCAAATATTTACATTGCCAATGCTTCCCAAAAAAATCCTTGTTTTATTATGGAGAAGCGTCTTGAAAACAGGTTGTCCTTTGACAGAAGTAAGTTGGAGTAGGTCTCCAAAGACTATTAAATGTTTTCCTCCAAACAGAACGTTGTACTCTGGTTTTAAAATCTGTTGCTTTCTCAAAAGTACAAAGGCAAACGTTAAGTTTGAGACCATGCTTACCTCATCAATGATTAAGAGCTTCAGGTTCTTCAGTACTCTTAAGACTTCATGACAAGCTTCTCCAGATAACCTCTGGTATTTCGGTTTATTATCATGTTCAACAGGTAGCATAGGTAGTCTATGTAAAGTAACTCCATTAATGTTGTGTGCTGCTCATCCAATTGGTGCTGTTACTTCATAGGATAAATGTGATTCTGTAGTGCTCTATAAATAACTGGTAAGAACTTTAATTAAGAAACTTTTTCCTGTTCTATCTTGGCCCATGATGTATAATAAAGTAGGTTCAAATGATGAGCATTGACATTATTTTTTCTCATGCAGGAATCTATGTTGTAGTTTGTCTTTACTTCCATGAAGATTTCCTCCTGTTCAGTGTTTAGTCGTCCTTCTAACTGTTCAAAGTCAATAGTATCTTGTTTTGCTCGTTCCTTTGCAGTTTCCACCTAATTCATAGCTATAGCTGCTTAATTTAGAATATCTGAATGAAACACGTTAGTTAGATTCCTCACCTTAGAATATCCCCAGGCGTCAGGCTGGATCCGTAAAGATTTTTCGTCAGCAATACCCTTGCGCGTCGCTAGGCGTCGTCTGCGGCTCCGCGTCCGTCGTCGTTATTGCCGGGATGATGTCGTCGGAGTACTTAGACGCCGCCCTGGCGCGCTGACGTCAGTTCTTGTACATAGCTTTCCACACCAGGAACACAGAGCCATGCAAGAGACCGACACTGGTGCCAAGAATCTAGGGCCCTGAAAGGGATGACCTCAACCCTAAATATCGGTTCGCAGAACGGGGAGGATGGGTGGGGCGGTGAGGAATCTAACTAACTAATGTTTCTTACAGATATATTGTTACCGAAGGTAAGTAACTTGTTCATCTGAAAGAAACACGTTAGTTAGATTCCTCACCTTAGAATAGATACCCCAGCAATACCAACCCCGGTGGTGGGGCTGCGAACCAAGATCACACCAGAAAGTCCTGGAGAACAGAACGGCCAAAGAAGCTGTCTCTCCGGACTTGGCTATCCAGGCAATAATTTTTGGTAAACGTGTGCAACGAGGCCCACGTTGCTGCCTGACAAATGTCCTGCAAGGCGACTCCCCGGCCCAGGGCAGTGGTCGCCGCTGTGGCCCGACCTGTTCGACCATGTCTTGATCTCGGAGGGCACTGCAAGACAGTTGCAGTGGTGGCTCACGGACCGCGATTGGGTCAGTGGCAGATCCCTCTCCCTTCCCCAACCGGAGCACACAGTAGTGACGGATGCGTCCCTCCTGCGATGGGGGGGCCACATGGGAGAGGCAGAGATCAGAGGCCTCTGGTCTCCGGCGGAGTCCCGGCTCCATATCAACCTATTGGAGCTGCGGGCGATCCGGCTTGCACTGAAGGCATTCCTTCCCTCTGTTCGGGGAAGTGTAGTGCAGGTGTTCACGGACAACACCACCGCCATGTGGTATTGCAACAAACAGGGCGGGGTGGGGTTGGGACCCTTTGTCAGGAGGCTCTGCACCTCTGGACATGACTGGAACATCAGGGAATCTCCCTGGTGGTTCAACACCTGGCGGGCTCTCTGAACGCTAGGGCGGACGAACTGAGCCGCCGGTGCATGATGGATCACGAATGGCGTCTGAACTCGAACGTGGCGCAAGGCATCTTTCGGCAGTGGGGAGAGCCTTGGTTAGATCTATTCGCCACCGAAGAGAACGCGCAATGTCAGCAGTTCTGCGCGTTGGAATTTCCAAGGCGGCACTCACTCGGAGATGCTTTTCGTCGCGAGTGGAGTTGCGGTCTGTAGTACGCCATTCCGCCTATACCACTTCTGCCCAGAGTACTGAAGAAGATCGGGCGCGACCGGGCCCAAGTCATCCTTGTGGCTCCGGATTGGGCACGAAGATACTGGTATCCCGAGCTACTCAGTCTGTCAATCGATCCCCAGATTCGACTGCCTCTTCAGGAGGACCTTCTGTCGCAGCAGCAGGGGACGGTCCTCCACCCGAACCTGTCCAGCCTCCACCTCCATGCGTGGAGATTGAGCGGCGGCAGTTGATGCCATTTGACTTGCCTCCTGAAGTCTGTAATGTTATTCTGGCAGCCAGGCGTCCCTCCGCAAAATCGGTATACGCCTGCAGGTGGAACAAATTTGTGGCATGGTGCACAGCAAAGGCTGTGGATCTTCTTTCAGCTCCTCTTTCTGAGGTTCTCCTCTTCCTTCTTTCCCTGGCCCAGCAGGCCTCTGCTCAGGGCACCCTCAAGGGGTACCTTTCAGCTATTTCTGCTTTCTTACGGCTTCCTGATCAGCCTTCTCTTGTTACATCCCCTGTTGTTTCTCGATTCTTTAAGGGCATTACTCACATGTTTCCTCCTGTAATGCCTTTCGTAATGCCTCAGTGGGATTTGAATCTAGTATTGACCTATCTGATGTGCGCTCCCTTTGAGCCACTTCATAATTGTCCCCTTCGTCTTCTGACTCTTAAGACTGCTTTCCTGGTTGCCATCACCTCTGCTAGAAGGGTGAGTGAGCTCGAGGCTCTCTCTTCTAACAAATTGAACAACACTTGAACAAATTGGTCCAGAAGTAGGCGTGTTTGAACATACAGTGTTAAAACGTCTGAATCAAATATGTAAGTTCATCCCCAAACCAATATACAACTTAAATAGAGAAGAATATCTTACTCTGAAAGAGTTACGAGATAACTCCACATTGACCATAAAAAATTGTGATAAAGGTGGGGGCATTGCAGTGATTGACACTGTAATATATGAACAGAAAATGACCACCATGCTTAATGATCAGAGATTTTACTCCAAAATTAAATCTAATCCTACTAAAAAAATCATTAACAAAATTAAAAATTTGACAGATAATGCCTATGATAAAGGAGAAATTAGCAATAAGGAACATGAATATCTCAACAGTTCCCTTGAGAAAATGCCATGTATATATGGAATCCCTAAAGTACATAAAAACGAATTAGACCCTCCTTACCGTCCTATAGTTTCTACTATCGGTTCGGTAACGGAACCCTTGTCGAAATATGTTGACTGTAAACTGAGACCCTATATTCCTAAGATACAGTCTTACATTAAAGATACTGGAGACATAATCAACAAAGTAGAAGGTCTTGAATTTAATCCAAATAGGAGTACATTAGTAACCCTTGACATAGAATCATTATACTCTAATATTCCACAAAAGGAAGCTTTAGATGCCGTCAAGTGGTTCATAAATCAATATGAAGTCCCAGGCCCTACAAAATGTATACTTGACTGTCTTGATATCGTTCTAAATGAAAACAATTTTGAATTTGGAAATAGCCTTTATAAACAAACTAAAGGCGTAAGTATGGGAGCCTCGGTAGCGCCTTCTGTAGCCAACATATACATGGCTTTGTTTGAAACCAAGAATATATTTAATGAAATTGCCCCCTACTTTGAGTCGATCACTCATTGGTCTAGATATATAGACGACATCTTTTTTATATGGACCGATGATGACCATGAACTAGACGAATTTTTAACATGGTTAAACCTCACTGATCCAAATCTCAAATTCACAGCACATTCAAGTACACAAAAAGTAGAATTTCTAGACATTTTCATAAAACATAATAATGGTACCTTAGAAGTAGACCTATTTGTAAAGCCTACCTTGAGAAATACACTTCTCCACTTCGACAGCTACCATCCAAGAACACAAAAACAAAGTATACCATTCTCCCAGTTTTTAAGAGTTAGACGGAACTGCACGAGACTAATAGACTTTGACAATCAGGCTGTTTCAATGAAACAAAAATTTATAGCTAGAGGATACCCACACCGATTGGTGAGGGAATCATATAAAAGAGCCAGATACTACGACAGAGATCACCTTTTAAAAAGAACCTCTAAAAAAAGAACTACACAACTTGTATGTGTCACTAAACATTCGACACTCAATGCTAAGGTAAAACAAATCATAAATTCCAACTGGCATATCTTAAATAGCGACCCTGCACAAGAGTACACCATACCGAAACCCTTATTTGCTTATAAACGCAATAAGAATATTAAAGATATGGTAGTACACTCAAGATTTTCGAAAGTTAATACTTTCACACAGAAAACAATTGATGGAGATCAACCTGTAAAGGGAACCTATAAATGTCTATCTTGCAAATCTTGTGACTCTGTCCTTGAGGGAGAAGTTCTGATTTTCAACAATTATGCGATTCGTGCATCAGGAATGTGGAATTGTAAGACACAAAATGTGGTTTACCTAATCATATGTCCTTGTAGACTAGGTTATGTAGGAGAGACTTCTAGAGCAATCCAGACAAGACTCACTGAACACCGTTCAGCCATTAGAACTGCTAAACTTTCTGCCCCTCTAGTAAAACACTACATTGACTTACAGCATAAACCTGAACAAATGCAATGGAGAATACTAGAAAAAATTAAATGTGCAGCAGAAAACGAAAATAACAGAATCAGAAAGTTGAGAGAAGTCTATTGGATTTTTTCTCTCAATACAGCTACAAATGGGCTTAATAATGAGCTACCCTGGGAAAATGCAATCTGACTAAATAGATAGTATAGAGAAAATAATTTCAAAGTAACAGAACTTCCTGAATTACTAATATTTATTCAATAAAAATGCAAATATAACTGTAAAGGTAATTAGTTACCTTCCTACAATGATTATTTTCCTTTACTATATATAAATTGTTAATAAAGTTTGGTCATTTGAAAAAGAAAAAACAAGGTAGTACTCTTGCCCTATCATAGCTCTTCTTGGCTATCGTAGAAAGAGAACGTAACGAATCCACACCTAGGTAACCAATTAGAAATTAATTCCCCAGCCTCAATTCGGCCTATCTCCCTTGATACCCAATGAAATCGCCTGACAGAGATTGCAGCGACAATTCCCACCTATCCATCCTGCTAACTGATATAAATCTGTTAAAGAGAATGTAATTGGATCCTAGCAACCAATAGGAAAACAGCGTCAAGTCTTATAGTCCGCTGTTACCCAATTGGAACTCCAGATAGAGAATAAGGCCATAGATATAATTATTAACCAATGAGATGTCAGATCACTCGCGCGAAAATGCGTTTAAATAACACAGAGGAAAGGGATAGTATAGAACACATCACAACAGACCGAGTAGGACGCAGAGACGCCGCCGGTTCTTAGATCGATAAAACCATTTTAAGGTAAGAAACCCACGGCTGCGAGCCCCTATTTATTTCAACTGAATAGGCGTCTTACAAGTAATACGCAACAACTAGACACTAGAGGTTTTTATTAACAAACAGGAGTTAAACTAGTCCAGAATAAGTGACATGTATTGGTAAGATAGTAAAGACAGACTTAGAATAAAAGAACGCCGTTCATGTGAATGAATTACGATATCTTACAAATAACAGTAAAACTAGTCCAGAATAAATGACGTAGATTTCTAAGATAGTCAAGACACACTCATTACGATGAATGACTTTCACGCAAATAAAATCACGATGTCTTGCAAACTAATATAGACAAATGTAATAATATAACAACATCTGTCTGAAAGTATAACAAATTTCATTTTTTAGCTCTACCTGTATGACGACATTTGCTTCTTTACAAAAAAGACTGTCGTTGTCATCATTCCACGACGAAATACGCTTGATTAGGTAAATTTATGAGATCTTTTAACAGGATATTAATTAGATTCGACCCAAAGGGGGAAAAAAAATTGATATGTATACATTATTTGTCTCTTCGTTTCAGTATATCTTGAATTTTATCTGTTACCATACAACATAAAAAAAGAAGAGATTACCATCCCTAGAGAACAAACCACTGTAAGTAGTAACAAGAAGAGTCAATTTCTCCAAACTAAAGGTGGAGATTCGCACTTGACTTAAACAAATATCATTGCTTTCTAGTACCTAGAATCAACCACTAATGAAGTAAAGGAAGCATAGCTGCTAGAGTGTGAGAAACGTATCTAGAACACAAACAACGTAAGCATGCATTATTATTGAAAAAATTACCTAAAAAGAGAATGGCTAATAAAATGCCTAGATAAAACAGTAATAAAGTAGTTTAACAACACGATTATCATTTCAATTTCTCCCGCATATTTTCTCTTGCTTGATAGAAGAATAAAAACACAAATCGAAAAGCTAGAAGTATACCAATTATGTCACAGAGGTGTTGGTGAAGGTCTAAAAACAAATTGACTCGTAAACTATCAAATATTGGAGTGTAATTATCACATTGTGTTATAGGTTAACGTGTGGCTCCTCCTGATGAAGACGCAGCTTGCGTCGAAACGCGCGTCGAGAAAGAATCTACTCGTCAGCCACTAAATAATATGTATTTTTGTAACTGTAATTATTATGTGATGAGATAAAAAGTGTAATATTTCAGAAATTTTAACAATTGTATTTTATTTTGTATGGTGAATTGCTTTTTAATATGTCATTAAATGAATGTTTTTAAATATAGTAAGTGTTAGTTGACTTTATACGAATTGCACTCCAATATCTCAAAGAAATTAAATGCACTAATTGGGCATATATTTACCAACAGACTACAGACAGTCTAATCATATTTGCCTAGGGATTTATACCTTACTTGATAGTACCCTGCCCTAGGAATTACATAACTATTGTACAGGGGGCCCTTGCTTACTTTTCTGAATCTCTCTTCTAAGCCTCCTTTCCTTTCTGTCCATCCAGACAAAGTTGTTCTCAGGACTCGTCCTTCCTTTCTCCCTAAGGTGGTAACTGCCTTTCACATCGGCCAGTCTGCTACCCTGCCCACCTTCTTTCCGCCTCCGCATCCCTCGAAAGAGGAAGAGAGGCACCACCGTCTGGACACAAAATGGCCGCTGTCCTTCAATCTGGACCGCACCAAACAGTTCCGGGTGGACGACCAACTCTTTGTTGGCAACGTGGGCGCTAAGAAGGGGCGGGCGGTGCACAAGCGAACCATCTCTCGGTGGGTCTTTTGTGTATCAAGGCCTATTATTCCTTAGCTAAAAAGGAACCTCCTGTAGGGCTGAGGGCCCATTCCACTCGGGCCACAGCGGCGACCACTGCCCTGGGCCGGGGAGTCGCCTTGCAGGACATTTGTCAGGCAGCAACGTGGGCCTCGTTGCACACGTTTACCAAAAATTATTGCCTGGATAGCCAAGTCCGGAGAGACAGCTTCTTTGGCCGTTCTGTTCTCCAGGACTTTCTGGTGTGATCTTGGTTCGCAGCCCCACCACTGGGGTTGGTATTGCTGGGGTATCTATTCTAAGGTGAGGAATCTAACTAACGTGTTTCTTTCAGATGAACAAGTTACTTACCTTTGGTAACAATATATCTGTAAGAAACATTAGTTAGTTAGATTCCTCACCGCCCCACCCATCCTCCCCGTTCTGCGAACCGATATTTAGAGTTGAGGTCATCCCTTTCAGGGCCCTAGATTCTTGGCACCAGTGTCGGTCTCTTGCATGGCTCTGTGTTCCTGGTGTGGAAAGCTATGTACAAGAACTGACGTCAGCGCGCAAGGGCGGCGTCTAAGTACTCCGACGACGTCATCCCGGCGATCATGATGCCGACGACGGACGCCGAGCCGCAGACGACGCCTAGCGACGCGCAAGGGTATTGCTGATGAAAAATCTTTCCGGATCCAGCCTGACGCCTGGGGATATTCTAAGGTGAGGAATCTAACTAACTAATGTTTCTTACAGATATATTGTTACCGAAGGTAAGTAACTTGTTCAACTGGTTGACTAAGAGGATCTTGAGTAAATGGTCCAGAACTTTGGCTACTTTGTGAACTTTCATTGGTTATCTCAGCTGCGATTATTTATTTTTGTTCAGTCTCATTTTAGATTTTAAAATAGATAGGGAAGTCTGAATAAGGTCTGTTAAAGCATTGAAAGACTCTTTGTAGCAGTCATAGTCTCCTAGTAATTCAGTTTCAGCACGCCAAGGTTTGAAGAGTTGCAGTTTCGCAACTCAGTTTTCTTTGGTTAATAAGACTTCCTTTGGCATGTTTGACCAAACATCACTGTCTTGTATGTTTTCTGTTACATTCCTTTTATACCTGTAGTATTAAAGTGCTTCATACAGGCATACATTTTCCAGATGTGGGCTTCTTCTTGGATAGTATGTATCCAACATATTTGTTTAAAGAATATCAGTGCTTTTTGGCTGAAACTCTCTTAAGTATTTGATTTCTGTGAAAGACTTCAAAATTCTGTTCCTTTTGCTGGCTAGGCCTAGACTTGCACAAACGATTACTCTTGACTTTGAAAATAAACTGCCCAAGCTCAACCGATCTGAGCACTCATGGGATCTAATCTCTCTATGGGAAGGCATCTTCAAGTTGAAGCTATACAGTTTCTTGCTGAGACTCTTTTCTGCAGTAATCTCTTTTCATGTCACTTTCATCTCTGACTTCTCAGATTTTGTAATATATGATGTGATGTAACGAGCAACAGCAATTGAATTGTCTGCAATAAACTGAATATCCATGTTTGCGTTCCACATTTTCAAAATGAGTGGATTATAGTCATTAATATACTTTGAAATTTCGGTTCTCCTTAAGTTGTGTGTGTTTTTGGGTGATTTCCGAGGTACTGTATGTCTTACCGCTCAGAAGAAGCTGTTTAGTCTTCCTTGTGAAATGACCGATCATGGGAATCTAAAACGACATCTTGTATAAAATTTTCTTTTGCATTTATATTTTTGATTATAGTATTTTCTGCATCTATGACTTTGAAAACGTAGAACTTGTTGTCTCAAGCTGTTTTCTCCACTTTCTTTGGGGATGGCACATGTGACCTACTGTTCGATGAAAGTCAGGACAGCCTCATGACTATCTGTTCCAAATTTTGGTGCATCCTTTATCCATAATAGCATCTGTATATGAGGAGGACCTCTGGCTTGGTACTCATTTGTTATTTACCTGCTTTGCCGAGGGAAGCTGAGGGGAGACCAGTGCATTACCTGCTGTGCTGAGGGGAGTGCCGTGCATTATGGAGCTCTGCAGGGGAGTGGATTTTCGCTCTCATCTCTCACTGCCATTGTTTCCTGCTTCCGCATCTTCGGACGCTAAAAGCGCATTGCATACCCGAGTCTCTGTACTCATTTGCTTACTAGCTGTGCCGAGGGGAGCTGAGGGGCGAGCTGTGCATTACCTGCTGTGCTGAGGGTTACGCCGTGCATTACAGAGCACCGCAGGGAGTGGACTTTAACTCCCATCTCACCCTGCCATCGTTTCCTGCTTCCTGCCTCCACCTCTCTGGATGCTAAAAGTGGTTTGCGCACCCATGGAGCGGGATGCGTGCGGTCCTACGGCAGGCCTGTCCATACCCGTCCATGCCTGAAGGAGGCTGGGCCACCCCCCCTAACCTCTGACTTTTATGCCACCTGGAGCCTACATCAAGATGAGTAAGAAAAAGTTTAACTACTACTCCTACTTCTGGACTAACCATTTCTACTATTGACTCATCTCTAACCAAAGAGACTAACATTATCTCAAGGGAGATTGCCCTGACGGAGTGCAGACTTTCCCTGGGGGATAGTGCCCATGGTTCCAAAGACAGGATCAAAGATCTCCCTATCATTGCACCCACACCCGCAGAGTCCAATGTATGCACTATTACTCAGGGTATTGTTGAACACTGTGACTCACTATCAATTGCTATCGCATCTGTCATTGACATTCCTCCCCTGCCTAATAACTTCATTGCAGCTAAGCTTTCTTCCTCACTGACTACGAGCGGCAAGAGGAAGAAAGGTCCCAACAAAGAACTCCCCTCTACTAAAGCAAAGAAATCCAGGAAATCGTCACCTCACCAACCCAGAGCTGAGCCTGGTGCTGATATCCCCGAACTGTCGCAGTCGATGGTCCCCCTAGAGGACATTTGTGCAAGACTCTTATTTTTGTACACCCCGATACTATCAGGTTTGGATTATATTGAATTGAAACTTGAGGAGTTTTTAAGGCCCAAGTAGAGCCCCAACACAGCCTACCTTACCTAATAATCAGTTATCACACTCTATGCACACCACAAATAATCCCGCCTTTGCTTGTACCCTCCAACCCCAGTCAGGTTGATTCCCAGCTGCGGGCAACCATGGGTTTGTCCCGCCATCTGGGACACAATTGGGTGGGGGCACCCAGACGTTGTCGGAAAACCCTATTAACACCCCTATCCCAATGCTTTTAATACCTCCCTCCCCAACACCTGAGAATAGATCAGTTATTTCAAAGCCCCCTTAGTGCCTTGGAAACATCACCCAAATTCACACCAAACAATCCCAGTCTGAATTCATGCAGAATCATAGGGATGCTAGATATCAAAACCTTGATTTCCCGCCTGCTGCTTGTCCATTCGTATTAGTCTTGGTAAATGTACACGTACTTAGACCCTCTGAAAGAGAATCTACCACCCAGCTTATAGCCAAAGCGCGCCACTGGTTAACCATCCATACGATGCCAGGGCCCCTAATAGAGAACCATCTGCTAATAGCGCGGAGAACTCCGTGGGTTGGTCTTTCCCTAAAAACATACGAGGGCAATTGTGTTGTTTTAAATTTTGAAAGCCCTCAATTGGTAGGAGATTTATTTAACAACCCCTATCTAATCCCAATTTAAAAACTAAGATTCTCCCAGCATCTTTGGATTTGTTTTATAAACCACATACACTGCATCCGTGAGGGGCCCCATTCATAGCTCCAGACCGCTGTTTACAAGCAAACAGTACTCCAATGAATAACCTTGCGCATTATGCCACTACCAATAAATTTGCCCCATTGTCAGGCCTGGATTCTTGCGATTGACATACGGTCAACAAACAGATGACTTCCTGAATACAGATTGAAGGGTCGGAGGTAATAGATGCCAGTCAGCTCTTACGGTGGGAGATTGAACATCAGAGCTGTACTGACTCACATCTCTTAGTCCCCGCCCAACAGGCTAATACAGCTCTCACTCGGGATGCACAGATCCTAATGTATCCCCTTGTGTGTGGGAATATAGCTGGCTACAGTAGCAAGCGTAATAATGAGGAATGGCTTTCCGTTCTGACCAACTATCAGATTATTCTCATTCAAGAAACCTGGGAGATTGACCCAATATATATTGATAGGAACAGATCTTTTCAAACTTTGGCCTTACCATCCACAGGGGGTAGGCCTAGGGGGAGTTTACTAACGTTGATTTCCAACGTGGTCGCATTTAAAGTCTTGTCCTTTATTTTATTTATTTATTTATTTGGAGAGATTTATATAGCGCTGGCTAGACCCAGAGGTATCAGAGCGCTTTACATAAGGAACAATAAAATATAGTTACAAGGTTACATCAATAAAATAAAGTTACACAGTTACATAAATAAAATAGAGCATCGCAAAAGCACATAGAACAAGTCCATGAGGAATAGAAGGATACGATCAGGTCAGAATAGACCAGCAATAGAAGATAGAGATTCAGGGGGAAACACAGTATGAAAAAAAGAACAGAGATGAAGAGTCAACGAACCGGATTGGGGTAAAAAAAAACATGAACTTCCAGAGCCAGGCTCCCTCAATATGTCGGATCGCATAGGCAATGGAGCGGATCCAAGGGTGTGTGTAGAAGAGAGTTTTCCGGGGGGTAAACACGATAAGAGGGGTGTAGGCGGGTCTGGGAAGGGTCGACATGAAGGCAGAGGGGCGTCAGGCCAAATAGGGAGAAAAACCAACAGCATGCTCTGGACCAATGATCAGTCGAGGCCACCAAGATGGAGGTCCCAGGATAGGGACACCGGTTAGTTAATCACAAGATGGCAGGTATGAAGATAAAAACAAAGAAATTCAGTCCAAAAAAGCCACAAAGACGTTGACTCCATGGAATCGGACAGGAAAGAGGGAGGCAGCCAGAGGATCGATGAGGGAAGGAAAGGTGAGAGATCACCGATCTCATTCGGGTCGTCGTGTAGAAGCACTCAGGGCTACAGCAGGGAATTCGACTCGTACGCTCAGGAAGCAGACCAGGAAGAAGGGAGGCAGCAGTGGGGACCGAGAGGGTGAGCCTCCCCTGGCTCGGGAAGTGAAAACCAGTTTGGGGCCACCGGACCAACAGCGCCATGGCACTCACTGCCGTTACGACTCCATCATGGGAACAAGACTTGCGTGTCTCAGTGACACCACAGGAGGTGAAGTAAGAGGTCAAGCGCCAAGGCAGGCAGCTGTGACCCAACCCGGAAGGCAAGGGGACGGCCAGGAAGGGTGAAACCTCATCCCAGTTCACTCGAGCATTAGCCGAGCCAAGGCTGGTTCAGTCGTTAGCAGATCCGCGTTGGATCATCCGAAGGAGGGAGAGGAAGTAGCTCAACAGCGGAGGGACGAGGAAAGCCATGCCCAATGTCCGGCTGGGTAGGTGACGGCCGCGGGAAGGAACCCGAACCAGTCTCCTCTATAGCCAAACCAAGCAGCTCCACCGGGCATCGGCCATGTTGTCTCGTACTCTGCAGTCATAAGGCTAATCACGGGTCGGAACCCAGATGCGGGAGATTGGAGAGATGAGGACCAAAGTCGAGCATGACCCAAGGTGAGTAAAAAGGGTCCGAGGAGGGGGTAGAAATAAGGGGATTTGTGCCAAAAATGCAATACCTAGCCTGGAGCTCCCGGCCGGAGCTCCTCACCTGTCGGCCATCTTGGCTGCAGAAAAACGAAAGAACTAAAGCGGAAATACATTCCCGAACTCTCATATCTTGGTCATTAAAGAGCTTGATACTTGGGATCTACTACTGGTATACTACTATAATAACAGCTTCCTGGACCCAGTTGTGGTACCCCAGTCTCTGGATAACCTGTTAGAGGACCTAGCGAAGTGCCATCCCAAACCACTTCATGTAATTTGGTTGGGAGACTTTAACTTAAAACCATGTTCTCAAAACTCTGCAGAGTCATGTGGAATCCTAGACCGCAGGAATGCTGGTATTCCCCATTTTCATCATGACATCCAGGGGAATGCCCTTAATACCATCTCAATTAATTGGCAACTTGTGATTCATAATGCTATAGATCCACATACAGGGTCATTTTTTCCAACTTTCCAAAGAGGTGAATATCTATCTACTCTAGATTACAGTATTTCCCCTGAGACCCTTAGCCCAAGGCTTTTAAAGCCAACGACCAACTTTATTGAATTCAATACTTATTACACAAAACACAGATTTTATGCATAATCTGGACTTGCAAATAAATAACGCCAAATCCTATGTTATGGCAATGGATAGTGATAAAAAAGAAGAGAATGAGATATAAACTTGATGGGGAAACAATAGAGCAGGTACCTTATTTTATTTATTTCGTTGTTTTTTTTACAATAAACAAACTTGGAAGGAGATGTTGCAAAGTCGAGTTAATCTAATGATTCAAAGTATCGCTGCCTTATTTAGATTCTCTAAAAAACTAGGCCATCAGCCGATACTAGAAATATTTACAATTTATCTGTCAAAAACGCTCCCAATGGCCACATACGGGGCAGCAATTTGGGGTATCAGTGATGTAACACCTCTTCAAGTTCAAGAAGCCAAATTCATTAAAAGGCTGCTGTCAATCCCACAATCGAGTAACAATGTTATAGCTCATAAAGAAGCCAGCATGCCCTTTATTGCGGATGCTATAAGACTACCGCCACTTTCCTTCTGGCTATCCATATGGAAAAGGGGCACTTTGGGTCTAAACCAAAAAATCCTCAAAGACATCCTGAATTTGGATTATGCCCACAGAATCCCCTGGCTATCATATGTCAGAGAAACTCTAACCTTTTTGAGCCTTGCCTTTTTGTATGATACCCCTATTCTCTGTGAACATTTCCCTAAATCAAGAATAAAACCATTTTTATAAACCAAGTTACCCATGACAGGTGGAATAGCCATAAAGGGAAACAAACCGTAAAGTTTTATGTAACCATACCACAGATATTAAATCATTCACACTCAAACTTACGGATCGTTAAGAATAACCAGCATAGTTTCATCCTGACTAGATTCAGATTGAACCTTATCCCATTAATGCTGGGTTACCCAAATAACCAATTTTCTCTAAGCAATTACCGGCTTGTCCCTGTGACAATAAGACAGCCCAATCGACTTTGTCTCCTCCTTTTTTGTTCATTATACACAGATGAGTGTAGGGTTTTAGTGTTCCCTGTAAGTTACTATACTTTATCATTTTACAACATAGTAATCTTCTGTTTGATATTTCTAACTAGTAATTCCTGTGAAAAAGTTTGTAAAATATCATTAGATTCTTGCCGAATACTACAGATACTACTTCAATTCCACTTATATACAGAAGCCTATGTACGCCTTCCCTCTACTTCTTCAGTTATCACTTCCTCAACATTCCTAGCAACCATTTCCTCTTTTGCAATAGGACTACCTTCGTTAACCTCATAACATTGACCAGTTATTTCAACTTCATGCACTAATGTGTTCTCTTGTTAATATCTTTCTCTATTAAAGAAAGGGTCAGTTTTGGAAGTATGTTTCCATTTACCAATGAATATTTTACAAAAGTTAGTTTTATTAACAAGCTTTTTTTTCTGGCTTTTTAGGTCGAGCCTAGCGCAGCGCGCATGCGTTGCTCGGCTCTACCTTATGTAAGGGCTTTCAGAAATCCACCACACGCTCGCACACGCTCACGCTTGTGCTTGTAGTTTTGCCCCAGGCTATCGGCCTTTGCGTGCGTCTTTTTAACAAATACATCACGCAATTGGCCAAAGCCTCTTTTTGTCCCACCCATGTGCACGCCCACGGCCTAATGCTTGCGGTTACGCGCAGCAGCATCATATGTTTCCAATTATCGAGCCCAGACGCGGGCGCGATAATTGGAAACATATGCTGCTGCTCGCAACCGCGCGCACACACCAGCAGCTCCCGCATCTCAGGGGCGACATGGGTTTTAAATTATAGAGCCCTGGTGCTCACTCTCACGCGCACCATTCGAGTTTTTTTTTATTTTTACAGTGCTCGTTTACTTTCATTCAGAGTGCGGCGACCGATTTAGGCTCACTGCGCTCCGTTGTTTTTGACTTCGGGCGCTGTCGGTTGCCTGAAATCTCCTGTGGGCTTGGGTCTTTTCCTTTTTGAACTGTTGGGTATGGCAGTGGGTGGTGCCCGTGGTCAAGACTAGGTTTCGTGGGTAGTCCGGAGCCATGGCAGTCTCTCCTATGGAAGTGTTTGGGCTACCGGCGGATGAGGTAATGTCTCATTCCAAGTGTGCAGCACCTGCAGGGGAGGCTGGGGTGTAGCGGAACCCTGAGGAATGTATGTCAGGAGACTGGGATATGCTGAGGGGTGGTGGGAGTTGTGGTGTTTAAAGATGTCTAGTGTGTGGCTTCCTAGAAGGCTGTGGCTTCCTAGAACGAAGGCTGTCACTTCCTAGAAGAGTGTTGCTTCAAAAGCGCAGCTCCACCGAACCCTGCTCCCACTACTGGCAGTAACAATGGCACAGAGAGGACGGGAGTTACAGCCTCTGAAATAGCCTATACCGAACCTATCATCTCTGTTAAATTTGAAGTTTACTTGTCCTGATTTTCACCGTTTCATTTCCAAAGTTAGGGCCCCCAGCTCTCTGGCACATGTACCAGCCGAATGGGGACAAGACAATCAGGCCAGGGGTTCTGTTGTACCAATGCGGACGCTGTTAGCTGATATTTTCGTACTGTATGTGCGCCCAGTGTTTGGTCACTCCTGAGTGCAGGCTTTGTCTCGGGTGTCTGTAAAAGAGCCGCCGCATTTCTTATGCACCTGCCATGGTCAGGGTGCTCAGGTTACTGCCTATTATGAAATGTTTATTTTTGGTCTGTGGCCATGCACTGCACACATGGGAAAAATCGTGTTTGTCTTGGGGGAGTGATGTTGAGGTTTTTTTTTTATTGCAGGAAGACTGCTTCAGAGGACAGCGTATTCTTTTAACAGGTCT
This sequence comes from Triturus cristatus, assembly GCF_964204655.1. Lineage (NCBI taxonomy): Eukaryota > Metazoa > Chordata > Amphibia > Caudata > Salamandridae > Triturus > Triturus cristatus. Next base: position 15,788,607 of record NC_140582.1, read on the forward strand.
CCCACAATTGTGTGTTTTTCAGTAACTTGGCACTGATTGAATATTGGCCTGTGATCTTGGCCATGTCCTTCCAGCACTTCATGGGTTATTTAACAAACCAAGCCAGCCCATGTGTACAAGTGCGCTTGAAAGAAACAAAGAAATAAATAGACCCCACCGCTCCTCAATTACTTAAACTCTGCCATAATCCCTAGGGACAAAGTCCAGCAATCGCTGCAGATGACGTAGGGGTTTTTCACAGCGCTTAGGCACCTTAGTGAGGTATGAAGCGCTGAATAGAAACAACGTATTATTTTTGACACATTTATTATTTAACCTATTGTAAATTCAGGGCTACATGTGCGCAAAGAAAAACTTGCATAGCTGAGATTCTAGCGCAGGGGCCCAGGAAACTTTAGAGTTCCCTCTCTAAATAAAGGACCGTTTCACTGCTGTCAGGGGTGCAGCAGAATATTATCGCCAATTACTCATTTAGACCATCACCCATTACTACACCCCATACCGAGCTTCGTTTGTAACACTATTTGATGTTATGATAGCTACGTAGAACCCTTCAGGCAGATGTCGGCTTTTTATCAACATGCATGCTGGGAGTTTTCAACCCATATTTACAACATCAACTACAGGTCCCAGAATGCAACGGCCCTTTGCTAAACAAGCATTGACATAGCCAATAGGTCTCGCCTTTGGGACCTTATAAGTGTTTAGCCATGCAACAGTTGATGTTGTTGCACCAAGGATATTGTGCTTGATAACTAAACACGTATAATATACCAAAGGCGAGACCTATTGGCTATGCCAATGCTTGTTTTCTTCATAGAAACCACTGTTTTATCCAGTGTTCTAATTCTGTTCCGTATTAAGATAAATCGTTTTCGCTTTAACATAAATGCTTTATCTACTACACTTTCTATGTGTTGCTTTTGCTTTAAGCTGCTAATCTTCTATTATACTGTTTTATGTTTTTCACTAAATTTTGTATTACCCTTGTTATAAACATTCTTCTTCTTATATCTTTGGACTTTTTCTGCCTTGCTGTTAGATGAATTATTATTTTTTTTTAATTCTTTGTAGTTTGAATATGAGTTATTCCTTTTCGTTTCTGACTTGTCAAGGTTTTCTGTTCTTCTCATCATTTTACACATTTTTAATTCTTCTTAATACTGTTTTAAAAAACTGCTTTGTTCTCTTACCAGTAGATTGTTTTTCTCTCCAGAACATTGTGTCCATTATCCACTTTTTTTTCGTTTGAGTCTTGTTGGAGTAGTACTGTTTTTTCTGTGCTCTTCTCTTCTGCTCCTTTCTTATCTTCTTTAAGTCTTCTGCTTCAAGTGAACTAGATATCTGAAAAAAATAGATTTTTTTAAAGTATGTTCTATAGTTAAATCATCTAACATTATACATATACCATTATTTCACCATTTCATACCATTGTGGTGTTATAGCCTATCCGCAGCTTAGTTTTCTAATATTTGTATACTCCATAAAAAGGTTTGACTTTACAAACAGTTATCAATATGAAGTACATTAGGGGTCACTTTTAAGTAGTACAAGACCTGATTGAGGCTTCTCCAGGGGTTTTAAATATCAATAGGATCTAACAAAAGAACTGCATGCACAAGCTCAAGTGTATGATTTACTTGGTAGTGTCATTTACTAAATATGAGGATAAGTGTATCAGTTGTATGTCTGGGTTTCTTTCTATATGCAGAAAACTCATCTTAGAACATTTCTGGCTCTGTTTGTCAGTCTTTGGCTATATAAACATATATGTGAGGGTTGTCACTGGTTGTCTCTTAGGTTTAGCAGTTAGTAATAAGTGATTTAAATCATACTGTCACTTCCACCATTAGCACTACTTACATAAGAGTTCTGTCTGTGCCTGTGAGTGAAGATTTACATGCTTGAAACAGTATCTGAGAGGATCTATTAGTAGCTCCACCCTTTATATGTGCTTACATAAGATTCAAACCAATGCGGAACACTGAAATTATAAGGCAGCACATGGGCTCGTAAGTGTGCATATAGCTCACTGAATCTTCTAGCTACATGTATTAGCTTTTAAGCAGATAAGACCGTGTTGTATGTGCTAGCTGCAGCCTACCTTAAGAGTGAGTTATATGTGTTAGCAAAATATGTTAACTCCTCTGAAGGAGTTTTAGATAGAAGTTGGTGTAGCAGCACAACTACATACACATGCTCAAGTATATCAGGCCTAAGACATTTTTAAAGCCCTACTTCTCTGTATGGTTCATTTGGTAGTGTCAGTTGTTTAGATATGTGAATGAGTGTTTCAGTTCCATTCTGGGGTTCTCTTTTGTAAATGTTTCTTACTCCATCACTGGCTCTATTGTGACTGTGTGACTCTGTAAATACATTTGTAATGGTTGTCATGGATTGTCTCTTCAGAAGTGTCAGTGACTTATGTTTTTTTAAGTAAGTGTGTCACTGATCCCATTAGAGCTACATATATAAGTGTTGTATCTGTTCATGTGAGTGAAGGTTTAGATTTTGGAACAGAGTGTGAGAGTATATATTAGTACCTGTACCCCTTTTTTTAACCATATTTTATTGGCTTTTAGACAACATCAATATATATGTACATTCTCAGGTTTGCATCTAGCGCCTAGTGTACATGACATGCCACTTACATTCTCTGGCACATTTTCTTCAACATTCCCTTTGAAACAAAACCATCACTCCTCCCCCTTGAGTTGCGCTTATGTAAACAGGTGGGTGTGTCTACTTGGTGCCGGGTTCTTGTGTGTCAGTCTCCGAGATTCCGTGCATTGTAGTGCTATACCTTCAGATGTCGTTAGGCTGAGTGTCCCTACTGTCTATCCTCTCGTTCTGGCTCTGCCACTCTCGGAGTGCTTGCACCACTATTGCCTTCCTGCTCGTTCGCCACCAACTCACACACTAGGCTTTCCCATGCTCTAGCCCTCTCCAGTTTGCCTATTCCCGGCTGGCTTTTCAGAGCAATAATCTGCCTTCCGCTCCTGCCAACCTCTTAAGCTCTTTTTTCCATGTGGTAATCCGCGGCTCTCCAGGTGCTTTCTAGAACATAGGCAAGGTCCTGAAACTTTTCCGTTACTTTATTTTTGGCCTTGTGGGGGAACCACCCTAATAGGAAGTGCTCTGGGGTCTGTGGAAGCTCTTTGTCAATAAGGTCGCCTACCACCTGCCGTATCTCCTCCCAAAAGGCTTGCAATATGAGGCAGTTCCAAAGCATATGGAGTATGTGCACCTCTCTTTCCCCGCATCTCGGACACACTGCAATTTCCGTGCCAAAATGTCTCCTAAATCGGGCCGATGTTAGATACACTCTATGCAGCACATAATAGTTAATTAATTTAAATCTTGCATTTCTAGATGCTTTTGGGGTGTGGTCTAGGATTTTATCCCACTCTCCCTCTGGTATCTGTTTACCCAAGTTTTCTTCCCATTGTAATCACAAGAGCTCTAAAGACTTTTTCATATCCCGCCTCATTGCCTTAAATAGGCAGGTCACCGTCTTAATTCTTCCTGCTGACAGTGCAACGTATGTACATCCGCCAGTGCCCGTGGTTCCGCACCCTGAAGTGTTCCCCAAAACTCCATTGCTATTTTTGCTGACCGTATCACATTACTCACATTTCCTTCCAGTAATTCCGTCGCTCCATGATATATTTTAACTCCGAGGTGCTGTAGGCAGCTAGGTTCCCACCTCATGTGTTCGAGATCAAGCGGCGGGGGGTATCCGGTGCCATTGGGTATAAGCTGGATTTTTGCCAATTGACTTTAAGGCCAGACACAATGCCAAATCGGGCCAGCTTGTCACGCGCTCCTTGCAGTTCGTCCATCGTGTTACGTAAGAATAGTAAGAGGTCCTCAGCATACAATGCTATGAAGTGTGGCACCGCTCCCATCCTCAGGCCCTCGTACTCCTGACCGTTCCTGGCCCTGCTCGCCAGTGGTTCCATGGCCAGTGCAAACAGGAGCGGGGAGAGGGGACATTCTTGCCTCGTACCTCTCTCCACCCTCTGTTTAGCCAAAATAGTCCTCCCTGTGCACACTCAGGCCGTAGGAGATGTGTACTACAGCCTCACCCATGTCAGAAATCCCTCCCCCAGGCCCATCTTGGCCAGGACTTCGTAGAGGTACGACCATTCCAGGCTGTCAAAGGCCTTCTTTGTATCCACTGCAAACACTGCCGCTTCCCGCTTGTCGTACCCCGCAGAGCCCATCACAGCCAGGAGTTGTCTAATATTTATGGCCGTATTCCGCCCCGGGATAAACCCCGCCTGGTCTGCGTGGTCCAGGTTGGACATGTGGGGGAGCAAGCGCGTGGCAAGAATCTTACTCAGGATTTTATAGTTTAAGTTTAACATGTATAGCGGCCTGTAAGCTGAGTAGTCATGTGGTTCCTTCCCTGGCTTGGGTACTGGGACAATAAGGGCTTCTCTGGCACTTTCGGGCAACTCTCCAAGTTCTCGGGCCTCTTGGTACATTGTAACCAGGCCGGAGGCTAACTCCTCCGTGTATATTGCATAAAATTTGTCCGGTATACCGTCTGTGCCCGGTGTCTTGTTTCACGCCATAGACTTAATGGCAACCCGCACCTCCCGCCGCTTGATGTCAGCTCCCAGCTCTTCCGTCTTTTCTGGGCTCAGACTCGTCAGCGGCAAGTCGGCCAGGTATTCCCTTACGTCCGTAGGTTCGCCTTCTTGCGTCTTCCTGTAGAGTTTGGCATAGTAGCTGGCAAAGGCTTCATTGATCTTTACTTGTGTGTAGTGTCTAACTCCCCACTCATCCTCTAGCTCCACCAGGGGGGAACCTCTATTCATCGGGTTCGTCAGCCATGCCAGAAGTGACACTGACTTGTCCCTCTCAGCATAAGTACGCTGTAAGTATTTCTTGTAATCGAAGCTTCTAAGTCTCTATGTCTGCTTCGTCACTTCCTCCTTGGTGTCTCAGAGTGCCTGTTGAAGCTCCGGGTGCTCTGGCCTTTTGCATTCTAACTCTCTGAGGGCTGTCTCTGCCCCCTATACATCTCTCATGATGACGCGCCTGACTCCCGTGGCACGGGTAATGCATTGGCCCCTCAGGACCACTTTGAAAGCGTCCCACTCCGTGTTCAGCGATGTGGCCGTTCCCGCATTAGTTTTGAAATAGTGCGCTATTTCGTCCCTAATCTCTTTCCGAAAGCCCTGGTCTTCAAGGGTGTCCGGGCGAAATCTCCATGTAGGAATCGCAGATGCCGGGTGTGCCCACTTTAGGGACAGAACTAGTGGGTTATGATCCGAAATTGTTTGCGCAAGGTATTCCGCAGCAGTAACATGACGCCGAGCATCTACTGAGCATAAGAAGGCATCTAGTCGTGCATGCACCTCATGGACCACTGAGAAGTAGGAGTAGTATTTACCCTGTGGGTATAGGGTTCTCCACTCGTCTATCAGGCCCCAGCTCTGTCTCCATGTAGTGCATGCATGAGAGGTGCGCGCAGCTTGAGAGTTTCGTAATGGGGGGTGGGATGTGTCTAGAAGTGTGACACCTACGCTGTTACAGTCGCCTCCCACTATAACAGTACCTGTGAAATATTGCGCTAATCTGTGACTCAATGTCGCAAAGTAGGTCGGCTGTTCTACATTAGGGGTGTAGATACTGATTATACTAATCTCTCGACCCTCTAGTCGCCCCTTTATTGCTACATATCGACCCTCCAGATCTACATTGGAGCTCCTCACTTGAAATGGGACTCCCGCTTGAATCCAAAGTAGTGCCCCCGCGCATAGGCCGAAAAACTGGTGTAAAAGAGCTGCCCCCTCCACCGTCTTTGTAGTGTCTATCCTTGCTTTTGCCTTAGGTGCTTTTCTTGTAGGAGAGCTATCTGGGCTCCCTGCCGCCTAATGTATGAGAGGACCTGGTGGCATTTTGACATTGAATGCATGCCCCCAATATTCCAGGTCATACACTTGTACTGCTGATTGTCAGCCATTATCGGGTATTACTGTGCCCTGTTCGCCTCTCTGGTTATGTTGCGCCCCCTGTGTGCGTCCCCCACTCGAACCCGCGCGATTTCTTGTGCGCTGCAACTCGGTGTCCCCCCCCCCAAATCAACCCCTGTACCTTATTGCCGAGGCAAGAGTGCCTTGTAGCATTCCAGACCTGTTCATCGCAGTTCCCAGGTCTTATCCATTAAACAATGTCATTCGCCATCTGCGGGGTGACGTCCAGGAGTATCACACTCTGCACCTCAGAGTCGCTGGATCCATGCTCTGAACTGGATTCTGCTGCATTCTCACTGCCCTCCAGGGCACCTGGCTCCTTGCTTTGCGTCTGATCTGTGCTACAACTTGCATCGCGCTCAGTCACTCAAGCTGCAACTCCTGCTGCGTAGGTGCCAGAGTCTCTGTCCCGGTCCGCCGGGACCTGAAGCAGTTTTCCCGTTGCTGTCTCTTCTCAGGTTCCCTTGGCAACTCTGCCCCTCCGTGCTGGTACAGCCAGTCTGACGCCTCCTGGGGGGTTCTGAAGAACTCCGTACCCTTGTCTGAGGTGACTCGCAGCGGGCCGGATACTGCATCAGGTATTTGTAGTTCAGTTGCTGCAGCCTTTGCTTCACGTCCCGGGAGGATCCCCTCTGCCTTTGCACTTCTCAGGAGAAATCTGGGAAGATGCGCACCATGGAATTATTTACTTGTATGTCTCCTCTGACACGGTGTGCCCTTTCTATGGCAAAGAAACTCGATAAGCCGTCCGGCGCTACTTCTTCTCGGAGCCACTTTTCCAGGTGGTTTGTCATGCTGAGGCCTTCAATTTTCTCAGACAGGCCTACGATTACCTGTACCCTTTTATAAGTGTTCACATGAGATTGTACTCAATGTAGAGCACTAGTTGTATGAGTTACCATAAGTGCCTGAAAGTGTACATATAATTTAGTGAAAAATCTAACTACATGACTCTGCTTTTATGCACATAGCATTTTACACTATGGCCTGACTAAATGCTACATTAGGGTGACTTTTAAGTAGTAGAACAGCAGAATAAGGGTTCTGAAACAGTATACCAATTCGTCCTAGCGGTAGTACAGCAGCAGGTTAAGGCTTGTCAAGGGGTTTTAAATATCAAGATGGTCAAACAGTAGAACTGTATACACAGGTTGACGTGTAGATGTATTATGTGAGGTCATGAGCAGTGCATTGTGGGGGTGCGAGTTATAGTTATAGCTCAGCTAACTATACCTGATTAAATTCTTTGGTTTTGTACGAGTGAAAAGTCGGCCTAACTATAACGTGCCTGTAACCTTTGTTTTTTTCTGTGAATTTCCAAGGTTTTTTTAATTCTATGTTCGAGGCATATGAGCTGCAGATCACACACTAAGCATAGATTGCCATCTGGTGTTGGGCCCGGATGTTTGCACTTGTTTTTGTCTTGGAAAAGTCTTTGGAAGTCACGAGACAGGTGACTCCTCCTTTGGATGATAGTGCGCATGGGCATCAGCTCCATCTTCAGATTGTTTTTTTCCACCATCGGGCTCGAATGTTAATGTTAATGTTATGTTAATGTTATGGGGGATTTATAGAGCGCACGGCTACTCCAAGGAGTGTCCCGGCGCTGAAAGATCCCCTTGAAAGAGCGATAGTATACATTCTAAACCACAAGGACCACCGTTACTGCTGGAACAGCCAGGTCTTAAGCGGGCGTCTAAAACTGATAAGCTCCTGTTCCTGTCTGAGGGCGAGAGGAAGAATATTCCATAATTTTCCCACAACCACCTGGAAGGAGCGACCCCCCTTCCTAGTCCGCAAAAACCTGGGCACCAGTAACAGGTGTTGTGTTGGTGACCTCAGAGTCCTGGCCGGGGTGTAAGGAGTGATTCTTTTCCTGATGTACTGAGCCCCACTGTTATGAAGAGCCTTAAAGGCCAGCACAAGAGACTTGAAAATTATCCTGTTCTTCACTGGAAGCCAGTGTAAAGATTCTAAGTGAGTCATCATATGGGTCCTAGGCCCTACCATATAGAAATAGCTCTGGCGGCCGCATGTTGAACAACCTGTAGACGACCCAAGAAATAATTTGGGATTCCCAGGTATAAGGCATTTGCATAGTCCAGCCTAGCCATAATCAAGGCTTGGACCACCGTTTTTCTGTGGAACAAGGGAAGCATTGGTAGAAGGTTTCTCAACATTCTTAACAGTCCAAAGCACATACCGGCCACGGATTGCACCTGTGACTTCATTGAAAGATCAGAGTCAAGCATGACTCCCAGATTTTTAACTGTGGTAACTGGGATGGCAGGTGGCAGTTGATTCTGAGGTCACCAATTCTGCCATTCATCCCCAGGAGTGTGACCGAAGAAGATTATTTTGGTTTTGGCGGAATTGCAAGACAATTGATTTTGTCTGAACCAGTCAAACACTTTTGTCAGGCATAAATGGATTAAGTTTTCATTGAACGACTCATCCATCTCACACGTAAACAGCAATTGGGAGTCGTCAGCATAGGTTATAACATGTGCCCCATATTGTTCTGCGAGGGGTACCAACGGTGCCATATAGATATTGAATAACGTTGGGCTCAGAACTGAGCCCCGGGGCACTCAAACATTCATTGTAGGGATATCTGTCGAAAAAGGGGGAGACCACACAGATTGCTGACGGCCTTCCAAAAATGAAGAAAACCACCTGAAAACCGTGCCCCCAATGCCACATTCACCTAGTCTCTGTAGGATGTGTTTCTCATGCTCCAGTTGGGAACCGTCACCGATTCCACTCTCTACGTGCAATCTTTCACCCTTCTCCGGTATTGTTTTCGATCGCGATCCCTAGTCGTCGTGCATCTTTTCAACATCGAAGTCCTCGATTCCGGTCGTCAACGAAGGCCTTCGGGCCTACCTGGGCCTTGGTATCTGGCTCATGGAAAGGACGCCATTCAAGGAATTTCGTCAATGTGGGTCGAAATTTCCCCACACCGATCTGCATGAGGTGTGCAATCTCTGCTTGTCTCCGGAGCACGAGGCCAGAGACTGTGCAGCTTGTGCCTCTTTCTGCTCGAAGAAGACCATTCAAGATCGTCGAGGCAGGAGAACAATGGCTCGCTCGTCTGCGCCCATTCCCGATGACATCTTCCAGGAGGGCATCGATGTACCTGAACAGGAGCGAATCGAAGAAGACCCCGTCAGCGCCTCCGAAGCCGATGACTCCGACACCAAGGACATCACTCCTGGGCAGCGAGTCGTAAGTAGAGACGTCGACCCCGACCCCCCCGAAAAAGGCTTCGGTCACATCTTCCCCTTCGGGCCCAGGTGCACACTGAGAGACTGCTTCCCATGCCCCGCCCTCGGGCCCGGCAAAGAAGCCTACTAAGCCTTCAGGCGACTCGGGCTCGAGTCAGACTACCATCAGTACTGAGCGGACACCAGCACCGAAAAAGAAACCGCCCTCCTCCTCCGTGCCGATCGCTGCCTCCACATCCAAGCACTCGGCACCGAAATCTACAGACACCGCCCCATCGACTACTCGGAGCCAAGCAAAAAGCTGACCCCTAAAGCTTCGGATTCACACCCTTCGGAGCCGAAAAAAGCCTTGGATCCGAAAAAACACCTGGTGCCACAAGCGGCCACAGAGTCTGTAAAACATCACAGTTCTAAGCCAAAGGAGTCGGTGCCGCGCAAGTCTTCCAAACCAAAGCAGTCGGCACCGAAAGACCAACCTCTTATCAGAAGAGCTATTTAAACCAGACCCTAAACAGAAAACTCTTCTAAAGGACCCCAAAACTGGTCAGCTGACTTTAAGTACAAAGAAGAGACCGTTGGATACGCCTGTACCGGCTCCACCACCTAAAAGAAGGGACATTGCCACATCTCCCCTCAGGGTCCCCTCTCCAGCACCTCCCCCATCTCCTCCTCCACCTCCACCACCTCCAACCCCACCACACCATTCTCCTCCACCATCTCCTCCACCAATGGATGATGATGATGACACCTCTGATAACACAGGAAGAGGTGCGGATGATGAGCGACTAGGGGATCCACCTTATTCCCCTGACCCCTGGGACAATTATAGTATGCCAGATGTCCTTAATGTTCCACAGGATGACATCTACCCCTCCAGGCCTTCCCCTCCAGAGGACACAATGGGTTTTCATCAGCTTCTACACAGAGCTGCCCAATACCACAGGGTTGACATACATACTGACCCTGTGGAAGAGGATTTCCTGATGGACACCTTTGATAACCCACAAAGGTCCACCACTATTCTGCCCATGCTAAAAGGAGTTACCAAGCATGCACCTGAGGTATTTAAAGATCCTGTCAGGGCTAGGGTTATAAACCCCAGGATCGAGAAAAAATACACAAGGCTGCCCCAGCAGACCCAGCGTACATTAAGGGCCCCATACCACTAGACTCCCTTGTAGTCTCCAATGCTAGAAAGAGGGCCAACTCTCAAACATAAGGGGACGCTCCACCCCCCGATAAAGAATCCAAACTCTTAGACGCCTCTGGCAAAAGAACCACTTCACAGGCAGCTAACATATGGCGTATCGCCAACACTCAAGCACTGTTAGCTAGGTACGATAGGGCACATTACGACCAACTTGAAACCCTATTGCAACACCTCCCGGACAAATATAAGGACAAAGCCAATCACCTTATACAAGAGGGGAAACTTATCACCAACACCTCCATTCGTTGTGCTCTGGACGTGGAAGATACCGCCTCCAGAGCTGTTACCACAAGTGTTCTCCTGCGTAGACATGCCTGGCTACGCATTTCACGTTTCAAACCTGAAGTACAAAGTTCCATCTTAAACCAACCATTCAATCAGGAACACTTATTTGGCCATAATGTTGATTCATCCCTTGAAAAGATGAAGAAGGACACGGACACAGCTAAATCAAGCGGAGCCTTGCAATCGCAAGCTCCCAGACATTCCTTTCGTCGTCCCTCTTACAAGGGCACCTCCAGAGGCTACTCCTCTGACAACCCCTCTACCTCTTATAAGACTCCCACCCAGTCTACATTCACCAGAGGTTACCAGAGAGGAAGTTACAGAGGCAACAATAACAAAGGTAGAGGCAAGGCAAACAACACCCTCTCTGCCTCCACCCCTACCCAGAGACTTCCCACTGTTCCCCCTGGCCCATTCCACTCCAGTCGGGGGAAGATTACAACAGGTCCTGCCTGTTTGGACCAACATCACCACAGACAGGTGGGTGAGACAAATCATTCAATCGGGCTACTGTTTAGAACTTACCTCTACCCCCCCAAACATACCACCCAAACAGCGCCCAATGTCGTTAGAACATTTATCACTGCTCAAGCAGGAAGTCATCTCCCTCCTACAAAAGAGTGCAATAGAACCAGTTCCCCTGCACCAACAAAACGCAGGAGTTTACTCTCTGTATTTTCTCATACCAAAAAAGGACGGCTCTCTGAGACCTGTTCTGGACTTTCACATGGTCACACTTCAGCAGGTCCTTCCTCTTCCTTCACAAGGCGACTTTCTTGCCACTTTAGATCTCAAAGACGCCTACTCCACATTCCCATTCACGCATATCACAGGAAATATCTCAGGTTCGTAGTGGACGGTCAGCACTATCAATTCAAGGTACTCCCTTTCGGAGTCACCACAGCACCCCAGGTATTCACTAAGTGCCTGGCGGTAGTGGCAGCCCATCTAAGAAGACAGCACATTCATGTCTTCCCATATCTAGATGACTGGCTCATAAAAGCCAGCTCATACAGTCAGTGTGTACAACACACTCACGCCACTATTCAACTACTCCACGACTTGGGGTTCACAGTAAAGCACGCAAAGTCTCATCTACAACCGTCCCAAATACAACAGTACCTAGGGGCCACAATAGACACCTCAAAAGCGCTTGCTTATCCCAGTCCAGCCAGGATAGCAAGCATACAGGCCCTCATAACCAAATTTCAGCCTTAACACTCTCTTCCAGCTGGAGTGTGCATGCAACTCATAGGGATGATGGCCTCTTGCATATTCATAGTGCCTCGCGCAAGACTCCAGATGCTTCCTCTCCAAGAGTGCCTAGCACGGCAATTGAACCAGGCTCAAGGTCAGTTAACAGATCTGGTGTTGGTAGACGGTCTCACTCACCACTCTCTGCAGTGATGGAACACCAAAAACCTTTCCAAAGGGCGACCGTTCCTAGAGCCAGTTCCACAAATTGTCCTGACAACGGACGCATCGCTCTCCGGCTGGGGAGCTCATCTTTTACATCACACCATGCAAGGAAGGTGGACTCCTCAACAGAAATTTCTCCACATCAACCACCTGGAGTTACTAGCCATATTTCTAGCCCTAAAGGCATTCCAAAAGCAAATATCAGGCAAGGCTGTCCTAGTCCGCACGGAAAACATGACAGCCATGTATTACATACAGAAACAAGGTGGGACACATTCTATACAGCTCTCTCATCTAGCAGAAAGCATATGGAGATGGGCTGTACCGCAGAACATTTTTCTCCTAGCCCAACATGTCCCGGGAGTCCAAAACAACATAGCTGATCTGTTAAGCCATCAAACGCAACAGATTCACAAGTGGGAACTTCCTCCGCAAGTTCTTCAACCATTTTTTCAAATATGGGGCCAACCGCACTAGACCTCTTCGCCACACACGAAAACGCCAAATGCCCAAGCTTCGCCGCCAGATTTCCACACCCATTGTCCAAAGGCAATGCAATATGGATGAATTGGTCAGGCTACACTCACTGACTCTCATTCTAGTTGCTCCAACTTGGGCCAGACAACCATGGTACACCACATTACTGGAACTCTCTGTGGTTCCGCACCAAAAACTACACCTATCCTAACGTCTCTTAACCCAGGACCATGGAGAGATCAGACATCCGGACCCAGATCTGTTCAACCTTGCGATCTGGTTCCTGAGGTCTTAGAATTTGGTTACCTTAACCTTCCCCCTGACTGTATGAACGTTATTAAGGAGGCTAGACGTCCTAAAACTAGGGCCTGCTATGCAGCCAAGTGGAAAAGATTTGTTATATATTGTCATAACAACACCATCAATCCTCTGCATGTGTCTATCCAACACATCATAGGTTACCTACTACATCTCCAAAGGTGTAACTTGGCTTATACATCTATTAGGTTGCATCTCGCTTCCATAGCGGCCTATTTACAAAATAGGCAACACTTATCACTTTTCAGAGTACCTGCCATCAAAGCATTTATGGAAGGCCTCAAAAGAATAATTCCTCCCAGAGTACCCCCCTCACCTGTGTGGAATTTAAACATCGTTCTCACAAGACTAATGGGTCCTCCATTTGAACCTCTACATAAATGTGAGCTACAGTTTTTAACATGGAAAGTTGCTTTTTAAGTAGCCATCACTTCTCCTAGAAGAGTTAGTGAACTCCAAGCACTAACAATTCAGGAACCTTTCTTACAAATACATCACAATAAGGTTGTTCTACGAACTAATCCTAAATTCCTCCCTTAAGTTATTTCTCCCTTCCACCTCAATCAGTCTGTAGAGTTGCCAGTGTTCTTCTCGCAACCTCAAACAGTCGCAGAAAGAGCTCTCCACACTCTAGATGTCAAGACAGGACTGCTTTATTACATTGAAAGAACAAAACCTTTTCGCAAAACAAAACAGCTTTTCGTATCCTTCTCACCACCACATAAAGGCAAACCCATATTAAAATTTGGGATAACAAGGTGGATTGTCAAATGCATACAGATTTGCTATCACAAAGCAAAACAAACATTGTCAGTTCCCCCTAAAGCCCACTCTACCCGAAAGATAGGGGCTTCAATGGCATTTTTAGGGAACATTCCCTTACATGACATCTGTAAAGCAGCTACATGGTCTACACCGCACACATTCACAAGGCACTATTGTGTAGATGTGCAAACAAAACAGCAAGCTAGTGTGGGCCGGGCTGTATACAAAACATTATTTCAAACTACTGCAACAGATACTGGTGGTCGCCGCTAAGGAGGGGTACTGCTATACAATCTATGTTTAGTGTGTAATCTGCAGCTCATATGCCTCGAACAGAAAAGGCTACTTACCAGTATGCATCTGTTCTTGGCATGTAGAGCTGCAGATCCACACACGCCCACCCACCTCCCCGGCTACCTTTATGTGTTCCAGTATTATCTTATTTAGATACAGCATACATGGGCATCTTTTCTGTTTCTCACAAAACTCCATCATTTCCCTGCTGGCGAAAAACAGATGCATACTGGTAAGTAGCATTTTCCTTCCTAATTATAATGTCCCTGTAACCCTTGTTTTTTTCAGTGAATTTCTAAGATTTTTTATATGCTAATTCTTTACTATAACGTCCCTGTAACCTTCGTTTTTTTCAGTGAATTTCTATGGTTTTTAAAGTCGTAGTCACGATTGCAGAGTGGTGGAGAAAAGGGGTGGGGCCTCAAAACAGCTCCCAGGAATTCTGCTGTGTGGGGCATACTGGAGGTACCAGGAGGTCTTGTTGGCCCCTAAGGAGCCTCAGCAGCCAAGGGGACTTCATCCTTCAACCAGGAGCACACCATGAGGCGCGTTTGAAGATTAGAGGAGAAAGGGGGCAGGCCTCCGTCGAATTGCCAGAGTTTTTGTTTTCTTTTTTTATTTTCTTAGGAAGGCGGGCCCATGTGGTCCTCTTTCCCTGGACCATTTTGAGCCCCGGGGACCCCAACACCCGGGGCCTGACCCTTTTAAAAAAAAAATATCAAAAAAGGGAGGGGGACATGCGGTCGGCCTCTCATTGAGCCGATTCCAGCCCTGGGGACCTCACTCTCCGTGGTTCGGCCTTTATTTATTCATTTTTTATACTTCAATGGAGAGGGGCCAAGAGTCCCCCATCCTAGGCCATCTTCGGCTACAGGCAGAGACGTTTTAAGGCATGGGCAAAGTGGGCTCTGGCCCAGGGCCCCAGCCTTTCAGGGGGCCCCTGATAGAGCCAGCCCTGTTCTGCAGAGAGTCTTGCCCTGGTGACCTTGACCAATGTTTATACAGATTGTTGTAAACAGCGTGTTTCTATTATTTATTTTTAAGGTGTGAGAGTCTATTACAGATATTTTGCAGACAGAATGTGTTTATGATTCATGCAACATCCATATAAAAAGTTTCTTTTAGATCTATACAAAACCTATCGTATGAGAAATGGGAGGGTGCTACAGAAATTATTTGCAATAATACTAGTGAACTGCTGATGTTACAATATTGAAAACACACATCACTAGCTCTGAATATTAGATGTAAGCACACTTAGAATATGACCAAAGAGTTTATGAAAGAGCTGAAACTGGATCATAAAATCAAAGCTGTTCCGAACAGAGGCCCCCAAAATACATCTGGCCCCGGGCCCCCAAAATCCTTAAAACATCTCTGGCTACAGGGACCCCATCCCCGGGGCCAAGCCTTTATAAAATGTTTTTTTCAAAAAGGGGAGGGGGGCTGCTTAATGACAAGTGCCCCGGCAGGTGGCCGTCCCTGGGACTTTGGTAAGCCCTAGAACGGAGGCCCGTGCTCCCCCTCCTATATATATTATATGCCCCCAGGACCTAGCCCACCTGGGGATTATTTGAAAGCAAGCACATGAGCCCAAGCTTGCTTTTTTATTTTATGTTTTGCTGCAAATATCTCAATATTGCGGCAGAATTGTTTGTTTTAATGCTTTTATGCCGTGGCGGGGTCCTAGGGGGACCTCAAGTCTATGGCTTGGGGGTCAGGGCATTCCTACCCTGCCTCCTTTGCTTTATTTTCACTTTTTTGGGGGACTTGGTGAAGCCGAGTCCCAAGATGGTTGCCAACACTTCCTGGTTGAAGTGTTGGCAGCCAATCAGAGTGCTGCATTTCCCTGGATTTACACCAAATAAGCAAAAGGCACTTTCTTGAACCAACATCTACCTCCCTGCCAAATGTGGTGTGAGTCCGTTCAGCGGTTTGGGCTGTAGGTGTGGCTAAAGGTTTCTATGGAAATTAACATTACAAATGCAGCCAAATTTGTGCCCTAATTTCTGAGTCCCCACTGCACGGATCACCCCCAAACTTTCCATGACACACAGAACCTACCTTTACCCTTTTTGTGGAAAATTTCATGAAGATTGGTCAAAGGACGCGCCAAAGTCATTGCCAAGTCAAAAATGCTTTTCCTATGGAACCGTGGCCCTAACTATAACTACCTACTAGCGACCACCAGTAGGTCACCGCATGATGTCGGTAACCAATCCCCATCTGATTTGTCTTTGGTGTCTCAAGCGCGACCCCGATACGAAGTCGTGCATGAATGCTGGGCCATGGCTCCTAAGATCTTGAGGGTGTGGGCTTTGAAGCTCCTTGCGGCCCGGCAGTCCGCATCGTCAAGCGAGACTCCGTGGAGGTCCCTATACCGATCGAAGAAGAGGAGGTCACGGAACTGCTCTCGGAGCCCAAAGTCCTCTTCATCCCACTCAAGGTCCTTGAGACACTTGGAGAAGAGGCATAAAAAGAAGAAGTCGAAGCGGACTTCATCTTCGCCTCGGCTGGTGTTTGTCGTCGAGAGAGGTAAGGAGTACCGTCGCTCTAGGCATGGTCGACTTTGTACCTCCCACCGTTTCTGGGAGCGAAGCATCTCCCGCTCAAATTAGGGAGTTTTAAGAGGCCATGCGCCGTGTATTTGAGCAGAACAACCCCACTGGTGAGCACTCGGGACCCGTGGGATCGTGAGGGGCCCATTGGGTTCGAAGCCATTTGGCTCTGGCCACGGCACCGTTGGGACCTCAGAGATCCGATCACGGATCCGGGTTGACTCCAGTCGTGCCATTGTGACCTTCCTCGACGTCAGACCAGCAGTCGTGCCTGTGGCGCCGCCAGTGCCCATCGGCTGCACCAGCCCCATCCTCATCCCGAATGACTAGGAGCCGGAATGATGTCGCACAACGCGATTCCGACGCCAAATAAACCCAGAGGTTCTATGTTGTCTCCTGAGCACTTTGAGGATGTGCTAGGTTCAGGAGAGGATTGGGCAGGGTCTGTGGACCCTCTGGAACACCATGAAGTCTCTGAGGAGAACTTGGACTGGTATGGGAAACTTGGGGATGCCAGTGCACTTGACAATTCCCCAGATGCTGGCATGCTCTCTCTGTCAGCGGAGGGTATGGAGGGGGGGATCCTATGCCATGGTGGTAAGGAGGGCAGCTAAGGTCCTTAGACTGGAGCTGCCCTCAGTGCTGGTCAGGACTAATCTCCTGACCGAGATTCTTCAACCTGGTGCTTCTACATCCGAACCCCTTTTGCCCTTCAACGAAGCAGTTATGGACGTCCTTCTAGGCACATGGTCCAAGCCTAGCACAGGGGCTCCTGTGAAAAGGACGATAGAACGCCGCCATCGCCCGGCTCTGGGTAACCCCAAATTCCTCAGCCAACACCTCACCCCAGAAAGCTTGGTGGTGCAGGCCTCAACGTCCCAAGGCGCATTCCCTTCCTCCCCTCCGGATAGGAAATTCAAGAGGTTGGATGCGTTTGGGAAGAAGATGTTTTCTTCCTCCAGCCTGTATTGCGGTAGGTGAATACTGCATGCTTGTTGAGCCATTTCTCCCATTCCCTTTGAGAGACGGGTGCGCAAGTTCTGCCACAGGTCCTGGAGGAAGCTCGGGCTCTGCTCTCCCAAGCAGTCAAAGATGAGAGAGATACAGCAAAATTCACCATGCTGTGTGGTTTAGACCAACGGATGCGCTGGATAGGTCAATTTCAATGACGGTGGCATTGAGACACCAGACCTTGCTCCCTACATGTCGCTTCTCAGGGGATGTCCAAGCTAATCTGATTGACTTGCCCTTTGATGGCACCTGCATTTTAGTGGAAAAAGCAGACTCGGACTCGGTCAGGTTCCAGGACTCTCGAGCTGTAGCCAGATCCTTGGGCTTTTCCTCCACTCTTCATGGCCAGTCTCCCTTCCGCCCCTTTCGTGGCAACAGAAGGGGTTTCCAGCCACGTCAACCTTATCCGAGCCACCATCCCACACAGACTGCCCAAGTGTGCAAGGACGTGGATGCAGTGCATTTTTATTCAGGAATGGAGGCCAGAAGTCATCAGTCGCACTCTCCTTGGCAGCCCCAGCCTCTAAGCATTCCTAGGCTGATTCTGCAGGATCACACTACTCCAGGTGGTAGGAGAATTCGTCATCATCTCTCCCACTGGAAACCCATAGCATTTTTTTGAAGATCGTCCAGGAGGGCTATTCTCTGCCTTTCCTTTCTTTTCCTCCTCTCATTCTGCCAAAGAAGGAACGGCTGCCTGAGGATCATTTAAAATTGCTCCAAGAGGAAATTGCAGCTCTCTTGGCCAAGGGGGCTATAGAAAGAGTCCCTGCTTCAGAAGTAGACAGTGGTTGTTATTCCCACTACTTTCTGATTCCAAAGAAGAACAAAGGGCTACAGCCCGTTCTAGATCTTCAGACCGTCAATCTATTCCTCAAAAAGGAGAAATTCAAAATGCTCACTCAGGCTCAGGTCTTGTCTGCCCTAGACAAAGAAGACAAGATGGTAGCGTTGTACCTGCAGGATGTGTATTTTCACATCCCTATCCTGCTGGTCACAGGTGTCACCTGAGCTTAAAGGTAGGCCTTGAGCACTTTCAGTTTACTGTGTTCCCCTTTGGCCGAACCAGTGCCCCTTGGTGTTCACCAAGGTAATGGCAGTGGTCGCAGCTCATCTGCACAGGTTAGGGGTGTCAGTTTTCCCCTACCTCGAAGACTGGCTGTTGAAGGCATCCTCGCCCCAGGCAGTCGTCTCCCACCTTCAGACTATGGCAAACATCCTGCATTTGCTGTGGTTCTCTATAAAAAGCAGAAGTCACACCTGACTCCTTCTCAGATGCTCCCTTTCATCGGGGCAGTTCTGGAGACAGTGCAGTTTCGGGCCTATCCTCCCGAGCAGCGAGTCCAGGGTATTCAGGCTATGATTCTGATGTTTCAGCCACTATCCTGGATTTCAGTGAGACCGACTCTGAGGGTTTTGAGCCTCAAGGCCTCCTGCATTCTGTTGATGAAGCATGCCAGGTAGCATATGCAGACTCTACTGTGGGACCTGAAGTTCCAATGGGCACAGCATTGGGAAAATCTCACCGATATGGTCCAGATCTCGGAAGGAACTGTGAGAGATCTGCAGTGATGGTTGACGAACCGAGATTAGGTCAATGGTAGACCCCTATCCCTTTCCCAAACAGATCTCATAGTCATGACAGATGCGTCACTTCTGGGATGGGGCCGCCATCTGGGAGAGGTAGAGATCAGGGTACACTGGTCTCCGGCGGATACGGAGCTCCACATAAACCTATTGGAGCTCCAGGCGATTCGATTGGCATTGAAATAATTTCTTCCTTCTGTCACAGGGAAGCTGGTGCAGGTATTCACGGATTACTCCACTGCCATGTGATACTGCAACAAGCAAGGTGGGGTGGGGTCGTGGATCCTTTGTCGAGTAGTTGTGCGTCTCTGGACATGGCTGGAGCGGCAGGGCATAGCCCTGGTGGTTCAACAACTGGCAGGTTCTCTGAAAGCCAGGGCGTACAAACTCAGGCAACGATGTCTAGCGGATCACGAATGGCTTCTCCAGTCGGAGTTGGCACAAGGTCTCTTCCAGCAGTGGGGAGAACCTTGGTTAGATGTGTTCACCTCCGAAGAGAACGCACCGTGTCAGCAGTACTGCGTGCTAGCGTTTCCAAGGCAGCTATCTCTCAGTGGCGCTTCTCGACGCAAGTGGAGCTCAGGCCTGCTGTACGCCTTTCTGCCCATACCACTCCTGCCCAGGGTTCTGAAGAAGATCAGGAACGAACAAAGGGCCCAAGTCATCCTTGTGGCTCCGTATTGGGCAAGGAGAGTTTGGTATTCCAGAGCTTCTGAGAATGAGTGTCGATCCTCCGATAAGGCTGCCCTTTCGGGATGATCTTTTGTTGCCGCAGCAGGGGAGGGTTCTCCACCTGATGCGGTCATCTCTGCACCTCCATGCGTGGAGATTGAGAGGCGGCAGTTGATAGCTTTTGACCTCCCGAAGTCTGCAATGTTATTCTGTCTGCCAGGCGACCCTCCACCAAGACGGTATACAACTGCCGTTGGCAGAAATTCGCATTGTACTGCACTGATAGGTCTATTGACCCTGTATCTGTTTCTCTTTCTACTGCCCTCTTGTTCATTCTGACCCTTGCCCAGCAGGGCTCTGCTTTGGGCACTTATAAGGGTTAACTTTCTGCTCTGTCTGCTTTTTTGCGGCTTACAGACCAACCTTCTCTCTTCAAATCTCCCATTGTGCATATATTCCTAAAAGGGCTGGCTCACCTGTTTCTACCTACGCCCTTTGTGATGTCACAGTGGGACCTTAATTTGGTCCTCACCTACCTGATGAGCCTCTGCACAATTGTTCCCTATGGCTGTTGACCATCAAAACAGCCTTCTTAGTGGCGATTACATCAGCCCGGAGGGCGAGTGAGTTGCAGGCGTTACCTTGTATGCCATCTTATCTTATGTCCTTTCCAGATAAGGTGATGCTTTGCACCAGGGCTTCTTTTTTGCCAAAAGTTGTGATCCCATTTTATCTCGGTCAGTCCATCACTTTTGCCATCTTCTTTGCTCCCCTGCATCCCTCTAAAGAAGAGGAGCGTCTCCACAGTCTACACCCAAAAAGAGCGTTTGTTCTACCTTGACCGCACTAAAGAGTTCCAGGTGGACAACCAACTCTTTGTGTCGTACGTGGGAGCGAAGAAGGGAAGGGCAATGCAGAAAAGGACAATTTCTCACTGGGTCATTCTGTGCAGCAATATCTGCTATGGCCTGGCAAAGAAGCAGCCCCCTAAGGGCCCATACCACCAGAGGAAAGGCTGCAACATATGTCAAGCTACAATGTGGACATCTTTGCACTCGTTTGCAAAACACTACTGTTTGGATGATCAGGACCACAGGTGCAGGTATTTTTCTCGCTTGGTCCTACAGGACTTCCTAGTTTAGCAAATTGGACCTCAGCCCACCGCCGGGATGGTATAGCTTGGATAGCTAATTCAAATTTAAGTAATCAGCAGCTGGAAGTGTATTAGATGAACAAGTTACTCACTTTCGGTAATGCATTATCTGGTAGAGACTCTATCTAGCTGCAGATTTCCTACAGCCCACCCATGCCTCCCCGCTTTGTGGACTAATGTTTTAGGGCTAGGGTTATTCCCCCTTTTGAATGCCCTAGTTTTGCACACAACTACGTCAGCTACTTTGTGGCTCTATGCTACTGGCGTGGAAAAAACTAAAAGTACTCACGTCCACGCCCGTGGGTGGCGTCTATATAGGCAAGGCGACATCATAACCGATGCTGCCGACACGCACGATGTCATACGGAGCCAAATGGAGCCACCCAACTCTGCGCTGCATGCAGGGTGTATTGCTCACCAGAATTCTCCGGATCCAACCTGACGCTGGGAATTCAAAGGTAAGGAATCTGCAGCTAGATAGGGTCTGTGCCAGATAATGTGTTACCAAAGGTAAGTTACTTGTTCATTAAAACCTGGTGTCTATTCACTTACTTGTATATATGCATTGTCCACAATATATGGCGATATTAGTTAAAATAACAATCCAATGATCGCAAAATTGAGCCCGTAGTGGGCTTTGTCATTGATACTTGGAAAATTATTGTTTTGATTCGGCTCAGTGGTTAGCTGCCTGGTTTAAATAGTGATCTTCATAAAAGATTAAATTACCCCACAGTTTTTATGTAATGAACACAAAACATAGCATAATTATTCCCTCCTAAAACACAAACCAATATTCACATATAAATACCTCTGTTTTTGACATCATTATCTTTGAAAAAGTGCTTAAAGTGCTTAAAAAGTGCATATGGAGTTAGAAAGCATACATAATATACAGTACAATTGTAAATAGGCAGGTCAGTTCATCCCATATTGCACACGAAAAATCATTTATTTTCTAATCACAGTGTGCAATTTTGATTGTGAACTTAATTACAAGAAGTTGTGTATGTCCTCACTGATGTTTAAACCCTTAGGGGACTTGGTATCCAAATGTATTATATATATCGGGTTTCCAATTGTCTGAGCATTAATTCTCGATTTCCTCCCCTCCTAAAATTAGGTATTGCATCTATGACAAAGTATTTCAAACAGTTAAGATTGTTGTTATGATGCTGTTTGAAATGACGAGCAACTGGGTAAGAGGAATTTGAGTTGACTATGGCTCTCAAATGTTGAAGAATTCTTATATAAACCGGTAGTTTCGTACTTCCAACATAACGCAGTTAGCAGGTGCATTCTAAAACATACACCGCAAACTCAGTTTTACTTGTAAATAGCCCTTCTAACTTCACTGGTCTTTCATTAATGCTGTGAGAAATTGTGTCCTATTTATCCCAAATCTACATGCCCTGCATGAACTGCATTTAAAAAAATCCCTTTGTTTGCGTAAGCCAATTACTGGTTTGTACTACTTCAGGGCTGTTCTTGACCAGAGCATTAATCATGGATGGCGCTCGTCTAAACATGATGATCGTTTTTTGGGGAACTATGGGCTCTAAGGTCGAGTCAGTTCAGACAATCAGCCATTGTTTTTTTAATATGGATCTTATCTTTTTTTCCTGTTTGTTAAATGTAGTGATTAGGCTAATACTGGTCTTGTCACTTTTCTGATAGTGCTTTGGATTTAACTTCTTCCTTTCTCTAGTGTTGTCCCTAAATAGGATAGTTTCCCTACCTTCTTGATTTACTCTGGTGATGGTCTTCATCGAATACCTTCGGTCGAGAAATCTTTGTTTGGCTTCATTTTGACATTTCATTAAGTCCCTTTCTTGACTACAGATCCTACGTGATCTTAACATTTCGCCATATGGAATATTATCCTTTAAATATCTAGGGTGGAAACTAGAGCCGTGAAGTAGTGAATTTCCTGTTGTTGTCTTCCTATGTAATTTGGACTCAATATTGTTGTTCTCAAAAAGGACCTGTACATCAAGGAAATCAATTGTATGTGTGATAAGGTGTGCCGTAAATTCCAAATTGACTGTATTCACATTGATTTTTTCCACAAATATTTCAGCACTCACCACTGACCCTTTCCAAATGATAAAGACATTGTCTATGTAACAAAGCCAGCAAATTACATGTTCCTCCCAATCTATAAGATGTTCCACCATTAGTACTTGCTCCTTCCACCAGACCATGTGTAAACACGCGTAACTGGGGGAGAAGCAAGCACCCATGGCCACCTCTCTCAATTGTTGGAAATTTAATAATCAAAATAAAAGAAGTTATTATTCAAGCACCAAGTAATAATGGCCAGTAACATCTTACTATGAGGATATCATTTTCAAGGCCTGCTCCTAAGGTAGTACTCCACTGCTTGCAGTCCATCTTGATGTTTGAAACTTGTTTATATTTATAAAGAGGTGATGTCCAACGTCATTAATAAATATTCATTAGACCAGGGCATATCATATATTCACCTGAGGAAATCACCAATATCTTGAATAAATTATGATAATAGATATATATATATATATATATATATATCAGCCAATAAAGTCCCATTACAGCCTCCATCCCTGTAATGTGCAGCGTGTGAACGGGTGAGGGGGCCCAAAATGTCCAGAACATGCTCCTTGCCACTAACAACGGAAAACAGGCACTCTCCATACATTTTTAAACCTCAGGCTACAACTAAGTACATTTGGGGAACCCCAGTTCCCTTGATCGGGAGTGCAAAACAGTAAAAATTGACTAATAAACACCAACTAGTGAGATGAACGTGGGTGTAGGACTACTGGCTTCACAAGTAAAATCAGGCGCCATCTTAGAATAGCAATTTCATAGCTATTGCATTAAGAGAAACATTTCTTAATGATAACATATCACACAATTCATGCCACATAAGTGATATATCCAGGGCACAATTTAAGTACATGCTAATACATAATTAATGTTATTCCTGATTTGTTAGTCTTCGTACTGCATATTTATACAAGCTAAACATAATTGCATTCCCTGCACCAGTCCATGACTGAAATAGGAAGTGGCTGGAAAACCATATAAGATCAGAGTGCCTCATAGTTCAAGCTGTTGCATAATATTACTCCTGCTCACTTAGATTTGTACAGTGTAAGTTGTATACTTAATATGCCATGTAGACATGCACATCTCTCGCAGCTAGCAGGTACTGCCAAACAAAACACTTTCACACCTAAGTGGGCAGTCATTGCTTGGAGTCATAATTCATAAACTGTACCACAATTATAACCAAAAATTATTCTAGCTTAGCCCAATCAGATGCCCATTTGACACAGTAGTCTTCCACCAAATCACCTGTGAGAGAGATGTTATACTAACTAAAATCGTTTCAAAATATCTGAAAACGAATGTGCACAATATAAAAAGTACTACTGTACAGTGCGAGAGAAAGGGAAACGATGAAAAACTATAAATAACATACAATGTCATTATTATTGCAGGTCTATACATTAAAAAAATCCCATCCGAGTTAGCCCCAATTTACAGTCAACTCTTCGCCTTGATTCAAACCAAGGGGCAGTTGAGTACGAAATCTAATAATGTATTGCGATTCGAGTCTCCTGAGGGCTAAAATTCAATCACCCCTCCAATGGAAATGGAAATATGATCAAAAGCAAAGAACTTGAGCAACTTGGGGTCACTTGCATGGTGTTCTTTGAAGTGCCTGGCCACCGGGTATTGTTTGTCAAGGTGTGTAATCACTCTCATATGCTCCAACGCCTGTATTCTTAACTCTGTGGCTCATACTCCCAATATAATATAGATTACAGGGGCATCTGAGAACATAAATGCAAAATTCAGAATGACAGGACAGCCCTTTATTAATCCTGTTATTAATCCTGTACTCTTGAGTTGTGTTAGGGATAGTAAAGGACCGTACATTGGTACTAGACCTGCACGCTTCACACTTTTTATATGTAACAAGGCCTGTTGTTCTGATGGCGGCCATTGGATTTTCTTGACTAGAGATTAAGTTTACACACAGTATATCCTTCAGTAATTTGCTTTTTCTGAAAATAATATTGGAATTCACAGTGACATACTTGAAGGAAGCCTTGTCTGAGCTTAATACGTGCCAATGTTTAAGTAGCACGCCTCGTAACAAATTGGCCTGGTTACTATAAGTCATTATAAACCTAATTAGCTCAGTGCAAGTAGGCATAGTATTCTAAGGTACAAATAAGGCCTCTCTCGCTACCTTACTAACTTTTAAATCAGTTGACTTGAGAGTCTCTGGGCTATAGCCCCTTGCACATAATCGATCCATCATGACTCTCTTTTCTACCGCAAAATCCCCATTATTGCTACAGTTGCGCCTTTGCCCATATCAGATCCACATAGTGAATACTGGTAATAAGATTGACCAGATGGCAACTGGCAGCATGAATGGTACTGTTCCCTGTCGTCAATTTTCAAAATAACTTGGTCTCAATCAGAGAATCCTTTACTGTCAATTTCAAATCCAAAAATTCCAAGGTATCAGTGTTGATGTTACCAGTGAACCTCAGATTCAAATCATTGATGTTGAGTTCCTCGGCTAACTGGAGGGCCAAAGATTGAGAGCCCTTCCAGATGACGAATATATCATCAATATAGCGTACCCAAAGCACCATGTGGTCATCATACAGATGGATGTTAGACACAGTTTGCTCCTCTCACCAGCCAATGTACAGAAATGTGTAACTGGGGGCGGAGCAACTCCCCATCCCAGCATGCTGGGTCTGTCTGAAGTGTTTGTTGCCAAAGATAAAAAAAATGTTGTTTAGACAGAATCTCACCTTATATATATTATACACATTATGAATCTCTTCATTATTAACATACCTGTAAATTTGCTTAGTCGATTCTTAAATATTAGCACTGTTTTACTTCAAATTTCTTCTCAGAGAAAATGATTAGTATGTCTCTCTGAATGAACAAACCAGTAATGGCACTTTTCCCCTCTTTTTTTCCACTAATACTCATATGCTAAGCAAATGAAGACGTTCTGTTCATTCTTTCCTATTGTTATGCTAGTTTTCATTTTCACTTTCTTTTAACCCTTTATTAGCATCCTGATAAAAAGCCCTATCTGGTAGTACCTGTGGGTGGAGTTGCAATTCCATTGCGGCGCTCATTGCGTCCCCCCTTTGTAACTCTGTGATGGAGTTGTGACTCAGTACAGGAATCTGTTTCAGCATTTAAAATAATAATACTATATTTTTCAAATCATATATCTATTGTAATGAGAGCAGTGAATTAGAAAATGTGTTATTTTAACTGCATGTTAAGTGTAAACTAGTATAGTTTTAAAAATCAATCCACAACCTGTTTGGAATCTTTTACCCACGTTGCTTTGTTCAGTTTCCATAGCAACCTGTTTTCAAATACTTTACTGTAACAGTAAGTCAAAAGTTCATACACTTTTCAACCACAGCATAACAGGTTCCAATTTGCACAGTAGCAGGTGTGGTTAAGTGCTTGTAAACGTAAGCTCATCCACAGTAGTGTAACATGTGAAACATCTAAACGCAGCCAATCACAGATGTATTCACATTTCTAATTAAAACACAAACTATTTTTTACGTATCAAATTATTTACACCCCCCCAATCAAATACGTAATTTTCTTAAACCAACTCCACTCCTCCATTTTAACAACCCTTCATTCTACCAACTCGCACTTTCAGCTGCAGCCTTCTCCTGATTGCTATTGCTCCTTTCTTGAAAATGGTTGGAGTGTGGATTGTGGGTCAGCGCTATGTCTTCTGGGCCGAATATGCGATGTTACATCGCATGCACTACAACGCAGTTTTTACAATGACTGTGTTGTTACAAGGCAAACGATTACATCGCAAGTAGTTTCTACGACTTGCTGTAGGGGGCGCGCTGGACTTAGTAATAGTATAATTTACTATTCCAACTCCAGCAAGTGCAACAGTAGCGAAGGTGTTGCAATAGTAAATCATACTATTCGTTAGTTTAATGCGCCCCCTACAGCAAGTCGTAGAAACGACGTTGTAACAACTGCGTTGTAATCACATGCATTGTAGCTCATGAGATGTAAACGCTGTTTCTCTTCTGGGCCAGAGAGTGTGCGGGAAAGAGTGGCATTGACAAGGACTCGGGTTTGTCAATGTGGAAATGTTTTTTTTGTGTTGTATTTCTTTATTAGCAATTTTGAAATAAGGTAACATCGTAGGAACATTAGCATCGGCCACACAGATACAATGGCCACTTTAGATAATACTGCAAAAGTTGTGTAGTATATACCTTTTGAAAAATGAGGAAAGTATTCAAGAAGAAGGTGGTAGGACGGGGAAAGAGATAGGAAGAGAGAGAGAAGAGAGGGAGGGAAAGACGTTTCAATTATTAAAGGTACCATGTTGAGGTGCGGGTAAGGGAGGGGGGAATTGATGTGACAGCGATAACATATAATAGGGGGCTATATTATGAATGATCAAATCCCATTGGGCTCATGCTGGTTCCTAGGCACAGGGGAGAGCTATGCCCAGAGTGTATAAGCCTATAGGGAGGTGTGGCAATTGATGTAAGAAAAGAAAACGCCTCTGTTATGTGTCATTTGCGGCTTGGGGTATAAGGGAAGTTAGGTACCCTGTTTTAAAGTTACATTGACCATATCGAGGGCGTAGAAGAGGCATGGTAAGGGAAGGTTGTTAACTTTGTCTCCTTATGATGAGCCTTATCGTAATAACTGGGTGGGATTTAGCTAATATTAGCCTGAGGGGCCACGGTGTCAGGAAGCCAGGGAGAAGGGGGTGAAAGGAGAGAGGGGGTTATTGGAAATTGAAATTGAAGACCTCTGAGGCGGAAGCCGGAGGTGGTGTAACTCGTGATTTTAAAACTGCTCATTTTCTGATTATTTTACATTTGTTTAAACTTTGTGTCCACTGAGAAACCCACTCTGCATTTGTAAAGTCCTGCAAGCACTTACAGCGGATTTTAGCGCTGTTCCTTGCAGCGGACTTCACGACCGCCATCGCGAGCGCGAGGCCACGCCCACCCGTTAGGCCACGCCCACCCTTCCTCTCCTTAAATGTGCTTCCTACGCATGCGCAGCGGACGAGCGCAGCGGGAGCGCCGTCTGCGCGCCGAAGGCGCGCCTAGGGCAAGCCCATCTGCGCCCGTCCGCGGTCGTACGCGGTCCAGGGCCACAACCCCTGCTCCTCCAGATGGCCACATACGGTGGAGCAAGCAGGATCTACTGAACTCTTGCCACAAAATCGACGATTCCAGCAAGCATAGTCTATGCATGGAAAACGATATGGGTTGCGAACACTGTCACTTCTCATTCGACCTTGGTAAGAATACAACCAACATGAACTATACCATACAATGCGGACTGCTTAACGTACGCTCACTGAGAAGACCTATATGATCTACTTACTGAGAACCAATGGGATCTTGTGTTTCTAACAGAGACATGGCTAGATAATGAGTCTACACCCTACGCCCTTGAGGCAACTCCAGGAGGGTATACAATACATAGACTGGATAGACCCACAGGCAGAGGAGGCGGTATCGCAATTATAGCCCGCGAAAACCTACGATGCCAGCTAGATAGCTCTCCCATCCTGGACAGTGAAGCAGGGAGCTTCACTGTCAAAGTGAATAATAACTACACGCTAAAGGGCATACTAATTTACAGACCCCCAGGCCCCATAGCCAGGTTCGAGGAGAGTTTGGTTGAAGGAATCATGGAAACCGCACTGTGCACTGACAAGTTTCTGGTACTCGGGGATCTCAATCTTCATCTTGATAACCCCTCAGACCACGTCAGTAAGAATTTTGGCCAGGCACTGAAAGCCCTCCAACTTACCCAAATTGTTAGAGGCCCTACCCATCAACAGGGTCATCTGCTGGACCCCATATTTGTCAACTGGGGGGAAGCGGAAGCTATGACCCCAATTCCCATCCCATGGTCGGACCACTATTTGGTCCCTTTTTCCATACGAATCCCGGGAAGCAGACCCCCACAGCCACCAGCTATGTACCACCTCAAACGGAAATGGGCTACATTCTCTCAGTCCAAATTCTGTGCAGAATTAACGAAAGGAGGAAGCCCAGGAGGGAAGAATGCTGACACAGCCAATGCTAACCTCTGCACACGCATTAATCAGGCACTAGACTGCACAGCCCCTTTGCTAAAAACCAAATCTGGGGGACGCATAAACAAAACTGCCCCGTGGTTCAACGCTGAACTAAGAGTTCAGAAAACTGCACTGAAAAGAACCGAAAGAGAATGGCGCAAGACTCTCTCTGAAGAAACCAGAAAGAATTATCTAACCGAGAGACGAATCTACCATGGACTAATCAGAAAGACAAAAACAGCATATTTTACGAATAGGATCAGTGAGGCTGGTAACTCGACGAAAGAGCTGTTTTCACTCTACAAAACTCTTTCAAGCGGAAACCCAGCTATTGCCCCCGCTGACTGCTCGCCAGAATTGTGTGACAAAATCGCAGATTTTTTCTCAGATAAAATAACAAAAATCTACTCAGCATTCCCTACGCAGTCCAAAACCGGGGCAGACTTCGTTGAAAGCCCAAGGGAGTGGGGAGATAAACCTAGACTTATCAACTTTACTACCCCTCCCACGGAAGATCTTCTAAAAATCTGCAGGTCGGTGAAGTCGGGCTCTCCGAGAGACCCTACCACACCCAAACGCCTGACGGATAGTCTAAGGGTACTAGAACCATACATTAGACATGTACTCGATGTATCTTTTACCACCAAGACAGTACCTAGGGAGTGGAAAAAGGCGGTGGTTCTGCCCCTCAGGAAGAAACCTACCATCAGTTTTGAGAAACTTGACAATCTCCGCCAAATTTCACTCCTGCCCTACCTAGCCAAGGTGGCCGAAAAAACGGTCAATAAACAACTAATGGACTTCGTGGAAAAGGCTGCCTTATTGCACGACACCCAATTCGGATTCCGCCCCCGCCACTCTACAGAGTCCGCACTGCTTACTGCAGTTGAGACCCTACGTCAGGGGGTAGATGAGGGACACACCATGGCCCTCATCCTATTGGACCTGAGTGCAGCGTTCGACACTGTGGCGCACGACAACTTGCTACAGTGTCTGAACAACGGAGGTATATCCGAAGCTGCACTCCAATGGTTACAATCCTTCCTGACAGGGAGAAGCTTCCAGGTTCGCCAGGGCGACCACTACTCGAGAAACATAGGTTTGGGTCAGGGCGTCCCCCAGGGTTCGTCCCTGAGCCCAACCTTGTTTAATCTCTATGTCTCTCCAGTGGCTTCAATTGCCGTGAGTCACGGATTGAGCATCGTGTCATACGCCGATGACACGCAGCTGGCTATCTCCCTATCGCGTGCACCCGGTCTTGCGATGGACAGTTTCAGGAACTGCATGCAAGAACTTGCAGCCTGGATGTCCACCAACTGCCTTAAGTTAAACGGCAACAAGACCGAGGTGCTCGTTGTGGGGGGGAACCCATCTGTTTGGTCATCGGCGTGGTGGCCTCCATGTCTGGATGAAGCTCCCATACCCCGCCAGGGAGTAAAAAACCTAGGCGTATGGCTCGACGATGACCTATCTTTTGGACCCCAAATAGACCGAGTTGCAGGCGTCTATTTTGGTGTCCTAAAAACCATAAGGAAGGTCCTTGACCTCCTTCCTATGTCAGCACGGAAAACACTGGTACATGCCCTTGTGACATCACGCCTAGACTACGGCAACCTACTGTACCTGGGTACCACCTGCAAAGCCATGAATCGCCTTCAGGTAATACAGAACGCGGCAGCCCGCCTCATCCTAAAAATCCCTAAACGATCAGACACCAAAGCCGCTCTCAAAACCCTCCACTGGTTGCCAGTAAAAAGCAGAGTGGAATTCAAAGCCCTCTGTACATGCCACCGCATCCTGGCTAAGAAATCTCCTATTCCACTCCAGAACTTAGTGACAAGGTATACACCTGCGCGCGAGCTGCGCTCCTCATATGAGGGCCTACTTAAGGTTCCTAGGGTCAAAAGAGCCCGTATGGGCGGACGCTCCTTCCGCTATCTGGCAGCGAAAAGCTGGAATTCCCTCCCTCTCCATCTCCGTCTGGATCCATCCGAATCCAGCTTCCGCAAGAACCTAAAAACACACCTGTTCTCCAGATAACGGATCACTGGTCTCCACCTCGCTCAGAGTTCTTCAGTTGCAGCGCGGGGACACACTTTGGCGTAACCAAGCGCTTTTATAAGCTACCCTTAATAATAAATTGTGTATAGAGGGGGGGAGACGGGATTACGGGATGGGGAGGATCTCCCAGGGAAGGGTAATAGTGGGAAGGTAAGGAGTCAAGGTAGAGGGGTAGAAGGTAAGAGGCGGATGGGCAGGGGAATGAGGGGGGATAAGGGAGGAAGCGCATGTGTGTGAGTGGGATGCAGAGTGAAGTAGAATGGAGTAAGGAGCTGAGATGTCTTGATATTGTCATGTTGATGACTGAGGCAATCTTAGTGTCATTGGACGTATCTAACCGCCACTCTCTGTGCATAGGAATGGCGCCTACACTTTGAGGAAGAGGTCAGATTGGTCCTGGATGTTGTAAGCGACTCGTTTGTGGTAGGCCGTGTGGATCATGGACACAAACCGGGGCTGTTGAGACGGAGGGGTCGTGATCTCCACTGGCGCAGGATACACAGCTTAGCATTTAACGTGAGACCTGCATCGGTGAGCAAGCACTTGCGTAAAAGTTTTGTCATGTTCCTTTTGTTTGACCTCAAATACAGATATATCATCACTGTAATTAAAGGCATGTGGTAACACATTGAATTATTAGGCTAAAGACATCCTGAAAGATTTCTACAGCCGACGACACACCAGAACTGAGTCTTTTGTATCTGAACAAACCAACATGAGTTGAAAAAGTAGTAATGTACCTATAGTTCTATTCCAGCTCGAGTTTGTGGTATCCTTTGTTCAAATCAAGACAGGAGAAGACACTGAGGCAAATGTACGACCGTTTTTGCAATCAAAAATGGAAATTTGGCTCGTTTACGACCACAAAATTGGGTCTGCCCAATGCACAAACCATATTTTGCGAGTTGGTAAACTATTACAGACTCGCAAAATATAGTTTGCGACTCACTATTAGGAAGGGGCGTGCCAAGGGCGTCCCTTCCTAATCGAGAGTCTCATAGCAATGTATGATTTTTTTGTGACTGCATTTTTGGTTGCAAAACACTCACAGTTTACCACCTACTTCAAATAGGTGGTAAGCCACTCACAAATGGGAAGGGGTCCCCATCGGGGCACCTTTGTTTTCATTGGCATTCGACGTGGTACCGGAGAAAGTTTGTTGTATTTTTCTGCTGGCATGTTACTGATCAATGCACCATTGTCTATAATGAAATTTGTAGGGCAGCCATTCACCTTTAGTGTGATCTTGGGGCATCGGCAAAATGGTGATCCGCTTCACATGGTGATCTCTCTTTGACTTGTGTTCTTCTTTACAAGCAGCCAACCCTACATGTCCATGTTTTTCTGAGGTCGACTTTACCATAGCACAGCATTATATTTTGTTTTTTATTCGGGCATAGCCTCCCGTTTGGTCTCCGATCCTCTGGAGCATCCGCGTCCTAAGCTGCCGCCATGTTTTCCCCCGAGGATCTCTTGGTTTTATCACATGGGCAAGGCTTGCTTGGTTCTAGAAAAAACTTCAGGCCAATTGTTTTTGTATGAAAATATTCTTTTGGATATTTTATTTTCTAGAGCCATGCTTGCTTGGTTCTAGAAAATAAAATAACCAGAAGAATATTTTCATACAAAAACAATTGGTCTGAAGTTCAGTCTTTGAGTGTGTGAATTCATTTGCTGACTGAGTCTGTACAACAAATGCTTAAAACAGTCTTCTGATACTGCCTTACTGCTCGACCACACTACCACAGATAGAGACTGAGGTGCTATCTAACTTTACCTCTGCCTACCTTTGGGGTTCCACTGGACTCTGTACACACTATACCTCAATTTGGTAAAGTATATACAGAGCCATCTTCTTCACTGTCCCTCGATGATGAGCCTTTGGAAGATGAATTTGATGGTGATCCACTTTGCTTAGTCTCTACTTGTTGCCATTTGGCCTTGTGGGCATGGCTAGAATGATTCTGAAACTTTCGGGCACCCATTTTCTGTTCTCATCGTGGCATACTTAGTTTCTCTTTTGCTTTCCAGACCATTCTGAAATGGTTTTCTTTCCCACAGCCTTTGCATATGTCCAATGGCGGGACATTTACCTTCATGTGAAAACAAGAATCCACATTGGAAGCACAATTTCTTTTTCTTCTGAGACA
This sequence comes from Triturus cristatus, assembly GCF_964204655.1. Taxonomy (NCBI): domain Eukaryota; kingdom Metazoa; phylum Chordata; class Amphibia; order Caudata; family Salamandridae; genus Triturus; species Triturus cristatus. The sequence goes on from NC_140582.1 coordinate 15,821,918, forward strand.
TCGTCTTCTGAGCCTCTACTTTGTGTTCCTGTTTACTTTTCCTGATCAACACTGATTCAACGTGGGTTGTTCCAGCTTCCATATCAGTCGTCTGTCGTATGAATGAATCAGTGAGGCAACCATCGATGACTATAAGACGCATGGCCTCTTCATCATTAAATTCACTGAATTCACTTGAATTTGATGAGGGTATCAAGTCTTTTGACAAACTCATCCATCGTTTCACCAGCTTTCTGTCCTGTGTGGTTGAAGATGTATCTATCATAGTTAACATTTGCCATTGGATTGAACTTGGCTTCTTATGTTTCCTTGATTTGACGGTATGATATTTCATCAGCTTGTGATATTTTTTGCAAGGTTCTTTAAGTATTTGATGATCTTTTTGTCACCTACTTCTTCTACATCATATATGAAGTGTATAGGTTTGCTAGGTTTCTTAAGGTGCCTGCAAAGTTATGGTCCAAAATCCACAGCTAGGTACATTAGGAAAAAAAGGTCAGTTTTCACTGTAAAAATGTGATGTGCCCACATTGCGTTTCTGGCCGTTTCTTGCTGCGTGTACTAGGCGTACCCACACAAGTGAGGTACCATTTTAATCGGGTAACTTTGAGAAATGCTGATTGGGTGGAAGTTTGTGGATCCACACAGATTCCAGAACTTTCCATCACAGACATGTGAGGAATTTGTTTTCTTTTTACAATGCTTGAGGTTTGCAAGGGATTCTGGGTAACAGAACCTGGTGAGAGCCACACAAGTCACCACATCCTGGATTTGCCTGGGTGTCTAGTTTTCAACAATATATAGGTTTCCTTAGGTGCCGGCAGAGCTAGGGTCCAAAATCCACAGCTAGGCACGTTCAGAAAAGCACCAGTTTTCCCTGGAAAAATGTGATGTGTCCACATTGCGTTTTTGGCTGTTTCCTGTTGCGGGTACTACGCGTACCCACACAAGTGCGGTGCCATTTTAATCGGGTTACTTTGGGGAGTGCTGGTTGGATGTAAGTCTGTGGATCCGTGCAGATTCCAGAACTTTCCATCACAGAAATGTGAGGAAAATGTGTTTTGTGTTTTTACAAACTTTGAGGTTTCTGTTACCCAGGATACTGGGTAACAGAACCTGGTGAGAGGCACACAAGTCACCCCATCCTGGATTCCCCTTGGTGTCGTTTTTCGAAAATATACAGGTATGTTAGGTTTCCCTAGGTGCCGGCTATGCTTGGGCCCCAAATCCACAGCTAGGCACATTGCGAAAAAAAGGACTGTACCTAGTGGCTTTCTATCACCCTGGAGGGTAGGCAGATCGGGGGTATTGCCCCAATATGCCACCAAGGGGGGCAGGAAGACTGTGGCTGTTTTTGTGGGGGGGCCATTGGTGTGCCCATTCTGGGCAGCTCCCACCCCCTACGTACACAAAAGCCAGCGTAATCCCTGGAGCCTAGTGGGGTCTTTTCAGAAAGTATGTGGCATTTATTTGGGAGTGGGGGCATTAGCATGCCCATTCTGAGCTGCCCCACCGCTGAACTTTAAAAAAATAATAATACCTGGTGCCTAGTGGGCTTTCAGCCCCCTCGGGGGGGAGATAAAGGGCTATTGCCCCCATCTCCCACCTGAGGGGGCAGAAAGACTTTTGCATTTATTGGGGGAAAGGGCAGGGGCATTCACCACCCCTGGCCCATAAAAAAGAATCCCTGGTGTCTAGGGTGCTTTCTGCCCCCAGATTGGGACTGGTTATGCCATCTTTCAATGGGGCAGAAAGACTGGTTGTGCCATCTTTCAACGGGGGGATCAAAGGCCCTTACCCAAGGAGCCGTTCTCCCCTCTTTGGTTCCTAGTGGGTGGATCCCTGCTTAGGGATCGCCCTCTTGGGGAGATCCCCAAGCAGGGATCCACTAGAGAAGGGTAAGATTAGAAAGGGGAGAGTCTCCCCTTTTCAGTGATACCTCTCCAATGTGTTTCTGTGCTCGGGGCTGAAATAGCCCCATGAGCACCGAAACATTGAAACTGAAACTAAGTTTCAGTTTCATTTTCAATGTAATGACGACTGCGCGTCATGTGCGCGATCGTCATTACATTGGAAAAACAAAAGGGTTGGGAAGCTCTTCTCCACTTCCCGAGGCCCAGAAAAAAAGGAATTCCTGTGCTGTTTGCAACAGAGGGATTTAGTGCGCCTGGGCACATGACGGAATGGTTCCGTCATGAGCACAGGAGCAAGCACTGGTGCTTGTGACGGAACCATTCCATTATGAGCACCGAAAGGGTTAAGGCACTACATTACACTTTTTTGTAAAAACAAATGAACACCATGACCATTTTTAACATGTAAACAAAGTAGCCACCATTTTGAATGATAGTGATGCACATAACAGTCACAAACACTCTGTTCAACGATCTGAAATAGCAGATTCCTGACCTTGCTGTCAAGACATTTGGAATTAGTCGGCCGTGGGGGAAGTTGACCGCCTAGTGGGTGTAAAACTCAATGACGGACCCAACCATAAACTAAATTGTGTAAGAAAGCAACATAGGACAGCTAATGGTTGTGTCCATCGCTATTGACCATTGCCTACGTCGTGTACATGTATGTGGCGTTTCAAAAAAAGCTCACTTGCCTCCTAACACTGCATCCAACAAGACTTCCTCAACTTTTACTGCTGTTTTCGACCAGGTGACAGGGCCCCCACCATCTCACCTTAGAAGCTGAAGTTGCTGGCAACTGAGTTCTGTCCCTGCACAGCCAGCTCTGGGGCTCATCAGAGGAACAGGTACATGTTTAAAATGAATTTGTAAATCTGTCTAACTGTTTTTCTTTCATTACACAGGCTAGAATGTCCCTGAGTGAAGTGTAGTGATTGAAATAAAGTGTAAGTTATGTTTTTCTTCACATAAAACAATGATGGTGTGAATTTTTAAGCACATTATGATTAGACAAAACTACAACATTAGTATGTGTTGTGTGTTTTGAGCCCTATATTTTATTTGGTATGTATTTCGAGATATATCTATGTATAGGTATGATTTTCATGTGAAATGTAGAAATTTCACATCATGTAAAAATAGAAAAACATTTTATATTATTTATAACTGTACATATACATAATATTTACATACCAAATTAAAATGATGTTTGCTATTTGTATTATCCACTTAACCTAGATCAGGTGTCTCCAACCAGTCACTTGGCGTAGCTCCTGGACACCTTCAGAGTAGCTCCAAGCCTTGAGTTATTCATCAAATGAGCACAAGGTCATATTTTCATTTCAAAGTTAGGAAAAGCTGTAGATAGCAAGGCCTGACAGTGAGCAGTGCTCAGTCAGATTTCTGGGCCAGGCTGGTGCTGAGTCAAAGAGGCGAACAACTGAAACACTGAGGTATTGGACTGTAGTGTGGAACGAAATGATGCTTCTGAATGCATTTAAATGAAAGAAAAATAAAATGGACAGTTAGTAATATCGCACAGTTTAAATTTCACAGGCTCTCAGTCACCCATACAAATATACCCCCTCCATGCGCACACATGTTCATACATCCCCAAAGAGAATGCTTTCACTGACACACATAGCAGCCCTGTCATAGTCGTCTTAGTCATGGTATTTAGTTCAAACCATAGTATCAAGCTCTCTGGACATTAGGCTTCAAGTCAATGTAGCTGGGGAGTATCTGGTTACAATGCACAAGTTGTTTAGCCTTCAGTATTTCACAATGATATTCACTGATGAGAAGTACCTTTTCATTATAGAATATGTTGGAGACCCTGGCCTAGATGATGTCACTGGCCTGGATTATAGAATTTAGGGAATGACAAGGGATAGGGGTAGTAAATAGGTTACAACAAATGTATTATTTATTGTCATATTTTGGCAAAGGCCAAAATATATGGTGTAGTAACTCTTGACTAATGCTTGTGATTGATGTAGTAAAAGTGTGTTCCATCAATACAGCCAAACAACAAGTGACAAAACCATTATTTTTTCTTTCACTTCTTGTATTCATACAGGTTAACACCCATCAGAAATTGAAGATATGGAAGGCCATCACCAAGTATGTGCAGACCCTGGGGCTCTACAGGTGGTGCAGCATTCACTGTCAGAAGAGATAGGAGGACCTATGACACTGGACGGAGAAGTCATCAGAAGTCCAGCTCGGCAAGTCTTCCCAATTTGGGAACTGCAAGCTCCACACCCTGACCCCCCAATGGCATGCATACTTGTGGTGGCCTATCCAGAGCATGAAAGCAGCTGAGCGCCCAAAAGCAGCATCAAGGGGGTAAGTTATAGTGTGAGTTCAACATGATAAATAACTAATTTTTGGTTACAGCAACTAATTTTGCCATCAACATTAAGGTCGACACATGTCCAACACGGAAGAAAAGCTCTTGTAGGTGTAAGTTTTTCACAAGGTGTATGATGATGTGTTTTGTATATGAATTTGTGGAATGGGATACCACCTGATTTCTGCTCACTTACAAAGGACTGGTTTCAGCAGACACATGCCTGCCTGAACAACAAACATACATTAATTTGTTTGATGTTATAAGGGACAGTTGTACCAAACAGGCCACCAATCTTTATTGTGTCAGGTGTGATGCTCCTTCACTGTTGTGAATGATGTAAAATTAGCCCTTTTACAGGAGACATAGCATTAAATGCACTTATGATACAGTAGATGTTCCTAACGTCACATTGGTAAGTTGGTTAAATACACAAACAAGAGTGAGCAAAGGAGCCAAAATGTCTAGTAACATCAGATTAAGTGGCTATATTTTAGATTCAGAATATATCCCAGATGTGCTTTGATTACAAAATACTAAAAAAGTGACAGATTTGCATGATGTCTTACTCATTCACAAGGGTGTATGTAAGCTAGTCTGTTGCTTTGAAAATATTTGTGAGAGGCATACAATTTGTGAAACACAGTCAGGAATGTGTACACATTGGTGACAGAGTAACACATACCCAAACCATATTTTAATGTCCTTTGTTATGTCCAAATGTTAAATCAATGATGGAGAAAAATTGGATACTTAAAGGGGCTTTTGCTGATGGAATGTTCCATCACATATTTCTAGGCGTATCCCATCTGGAAAGCTCAAAATCAGCCCTTACTCATGACTTATTAGGCAAATGTAGAAATGCATCAAAGTTTAATATGTTGCATATTGCAAATTGCATTTCAATCTATGGAGTTAAAATTATATATGAAGCAGTGTATGTAATATTTACTGAGATGTTGCACCAATTTTTGCCTAAAGTGAAAGGAAGCATGTTTTGCAAAACAATTTCACAATGGTATTACAAACTTTAGAGATATTTAGGAGTCAAATGTGAAAGTGTTTTTGCTCTGTACTGAAGTGGATTAGAAATGTATTTACTTATGCTGTTGAAGTCTTTTGTCAATCCCCCCAAAAATATTTTTTTCAATTTCTTCAACAGCATAGGTAACTACATAGTACGTGATTTACTATCTACATAGTGCGTGATACATTGATAAGCTACTTCAATACAGAATCTATATAATATTTTATACATTTGAAATATACTTTAGTTATTTACCATTGTGAAACGCCCAAACAAAGGAAACTGGCTTTCAGTTTATGCAAATATTAGTACAACATTGTACATTGATTCATATTTTACTTTTTGTGAATGACATTAATGCAGATTTGTGGGCCTTATAAACACACCGTACAAAGGTATTTTTGGTGTCTATCCTCTTTCGTGACATATGTTCACTATTCTAAACAACAAAGCCTAACCGTTCAAATTTGTTAAACAGTTCCTGCAGAGCTAAAAAAAGGATAAGAGACAATATCATACATGATATAGGGGCTATTGTGGGGCATCACAAAACTGTGACCAAATGGTTTCTGAAAATGTTGTCTATATGCATGAGCTTCTGCTAATGTACAACCAACGTTTGAGAGTTTTGAAGCAGGTGAAATTTGAAAACTTGGAAAATGTTTTGTGATCAAAGTTCATGATCAGTTCTTTTTATACAGATAAAATAAAACTATTGCATATGTCATTTCAACATCATCAGGAGCAGGCGAAGGAGACATTGGCCATGTAGGTGGGGAAGCAGCTGGCCACTGTGGTTCTGCTGCTGAAACCACTGACACCAAGTGATCCAGTGGCACGGAGTGTGGGTAGACTGCAATGGACGCCACCAGCTCTACCTCCTCTTCAGAGGCCTCCACAAACGAGCAGTCACTAGTGGAGGCAGACCCTACAGGAGCTCTACTAACTGCATCTTTTTCCACCACTCAGATAACCATCCCCACCCTCTCTCTTGCACTCCCCAAGTTGGACAAACCCACCCCTAAAAGGGGTGGCTTCTCCTTTGCTGCAGGCACCTGACCCCCTGCCCTTGTCCCCCCTGTTGCACTGAGTTAAGAGTCGATTGACCTCCTACGAAACATCTGTGCAGGCCAGGTTGCACTCCTGAATGACATTTAGGAGCTTAGTTTCCACATACAACAAATGATTGCATTCCTGTAAGGCATTCATAGTGCTATGTCTTGCGGACAGAGTGCATTTACAGGACTAGCCTCCTCACTGACCACAGCCTCCCAACTAGCCCAACCTTTTGCCTTAACTCAGGCCCCTTCCCCAACTCATTTCCCAATTCCCAGCCCTGTCCTAATCACATTCACTTCTTTGCACGTGCCCACTACAACAGACACAAGCAACACACGCACACATAAACACAAGCACATACACTTGAGCTCCCTCTACCTCCAAAACCCAGTCCTCTCTCATCCCTTTTGCCCTTTATGCCAGTTCTGCTTTGTTGTCTGCTCTTACCTTCATCCCTTCCAAACTTAAAACCACCCCTCACAAATACAAACACAAACCCACATTCCAGAACCCAAGCCCACCCCTCGACAACTCAAACCCAGCCCTCCCACCACTTCCAAACCCACCCCTCCTAAACCAAACCCACCTCTCCCAAGGGAGATCATTGAGTTGACTGCTCTGTGCCCACTAGATGCCTCTTCCTGAGGAGGTTCCCCTTGGCGGTTTCCTAGGAGGCAAGTTTGGTGCAATAGCACATTAGTGCAGGTCATGGACTTTTTTGACCATGTTCAATAATAAAGTTCACTCATGAGAGAAGTATCTCATTTGGGGAATAAACCAATATTTTCTTTTTACCAAGTTTTTCCTGACATTAATTTTCATTTGCAATTGTTTGATTCATAGAAATGTTTATGACTAAACTGACTAAACTGTGAAGTACATATTTTTATTTATCATTATGGCAGGAAATTCAACAGATTATTTCAATGTCTACTCTGTTAAGTGCAGTCACTGGTTTAAATTGTATGTGATGGTCATTTGAATTTAGGTGCAAGGATTCATCATGATAATGAACTCTTGTTAGTACAGGTGTGTTTATTTCAACTTGATAAGTGATCAGAATAAACACATATGCCTTACACCTTAAAATATACTGTGACAATTGAAATTTATAAAAATACATGAATTGTAGTAGACAAGGGGAAATGTTACATGGATTAATATATTAACGGATTCAAGTTTGAGACTGACATTGATTTTACAGGTATTGCAGAGTGCCATTTCTACATTTTGTTACATTTCCCTTATCACAATGATCTGTAATGCATATGTTTTTAATTTGACATTTTATGCAATTTATTTCAACACACCTTAATGGTCACTTTTTGATTTGCGGCTTGAAGTCCTTTTTTGTGTAAGTGCCCATTTTTAGAAGGGTGCTTACACCAAATTTAGAAATTCAATGTAATCAAGCTGGTGTGTTTCCTCAAATTTCTTAAACGTCAACATTACACTCATATGCATTGCGCATTGGTATGCTATTACTAGTAAGAGAGATTTAAACATGCACAAGTCCAGTGCAAATGTTAGCAGACAAGGCAAAAGGTAACAGGTAACAGAGGAGTTTACCGTTGATTACGGCTAAGACAGGGTAAATTTGCTTTGTGGTCAAGCAGCAGAGCCAGGACTTGGAAGATAGGGCCATGGTGGAAAACAAAGTGTGAAAGAGATAAAAGGTGAGTTTCTGCCTTATACCTCTTCCAATCCGCAAACTCAGGTGTGGAGGTGTAACTGCCACAGTCATGTCAGCGGGAAGCACATCGTGATTGGCTCAATGTACAAAGTGGCTGTCCACCCCTCTGACAACCGCTTTTGCCTATGGTGTTGTTGATGCAGGTGAACATACCTGGCGGAGTCAGTGGCAATCAGACAGTCTTTCATCCATCAACCCACCAGCATCTAAATAGAGCAGACAGACCGGCTAGTAGGCGGACTAGGAATCCAATAGAAAAGCGATGGCAGGACCATTACCAGCAGGATCTAAATCAGGCTCTTAATCTCCCCGTTTCTAAACATAAAAAGCATTGGAAAGCAATTAGGTTTTGCCTGTGCGAAATATATGGTTTTTACATCTCTGCTGCCCTGTCTCGAAGAGACGTGTTGTGTTCTATCTGTGGGCTTACAGGCCGCCCCTCTCCTACCATTCGTAAACTTCAGCATCATTCTCATTTTCTTTGATGTCATTCGTCAGGGCATCCGGGCGTCATGCCTTCTTCTTGTGTTTGGGCCTCCGATAGCAGATGGATGCAGTACATTTCTGCTTACACTGCTCTCGGTTTGCGCAGCAATTCTTTCTTTGTTTTCAAGCACTCCAAAGGAGTATTTGTGTTTTCAGGCCGTCTCCCTTGTACACATACCACTACCACTAAAATGCATGCACGTGTACATAAACAAATGCATTTCTTGAAAAGTTGTTAACACATGAACAGCACGTCTTTGTGTTTTTTTGCACAAATGGTATTGGAGCCCTCGCTCTGTCCTCTGTCTTGCCATAGTGCAAACATGAGCCGATGGTATTGGACCAATTTAAGTGCTTGCCAGTTAAATTCCACTATGACGTATTCATTTTTGTCACTGATTTTGCTTCAACTAAGGTATTTTTTTCCTCTTCCATGTTGCTTCCTCCCACCCCCTCCTGTTGTTGCCTGCCCATCTCTCCATCCCAAATTGCTTCTCTGCATGATCCGTCCATCCACAACCTCCCTTGTCGCTGCTTCTTTTTTTTTATATTTTGTTTCACGATCCGATTGTATTAGAGCGCTTTAAGTGTCCACCAGTTACATTACACAATGACACATTCATTGTCGTACGCAGGGGAAAGTGTAAGTGATTTGCCCTGAATCACAAACTGTTAAGTCAACCCTAAGATTCTAACCTTGCTCCCCAGTTCCCCTTCTGGCAGCCCTGGCCGTTATGACACATCCTCGCTTCACTTCAAAGCTCCTCAACTGTTTCTCACTATCACTTCCATATTTGTTCAGCAAGACACCGTCAACGCCGAACAACCACTGATAAAGCCGATAGATCTCATCAGTGCCTGTGCTATTGGCCTTATCAATGTGAATGTCTGTTATCCATATTGTCTAGCAGCACATCTGCTGTCAGCATGGCTAAGAGCCACTGAAAAAAGTGCTATGATGCGGCCCTCACAGGCCACATCATAGCGCTTCTTTGTGTTAGGAGGGGCAGGACAATAAACTCAACATGGCGGGTGAAGAGACTCAGCCTCGGCTCAACATCCTGTGATTCTGGACTTTCTGTGACTTTTGGCCATGCTGAACAGCAGATTTGCTGCTAGTCAACATGGCTAAAAGACATTCACATTGACAAGGCCAATAACTCGGGCATTGCTGAGACTGTTGGCTTTACCAATGCTTGATTTATTATGGCAGATGGGTTGAGCAATACAGACCATGGAGGGAGGACAGATGGGTGTTAGGAGCAATATGGGCAGCAGAAGGAGGGAATGGAAGCACTACAATGCGCCCAGTAGTGTTTGCATCATAGCACTTCTTTTGTTATGGCAGATGGGTAGGCCACCAGATAATCTACCACACGTGTGGAGCATACACCCTGACTGTGAAGACTCACCACTCACAACATTATGGGTCATTAAGTTCCTTTGTGAATCGAGCCCAACAGGTGGGAGGGCGGGTTGGGGTGCCAACAGGGACATGGAAGGATCACGGAGGAGGGAAAAGTGCAAGAGGGAGAGTGCTGAATAAGATACATTCTAGTAGTATGATAAAACAGAAATAAAAAAAAGAAGCGCCTAAACAATGAGTAGTTGATGGGTACAAGTAATGCATCCATGCTCCAGAGGAGGGACAAACATACAAAGAGGAAGGAAGTCTACAACAGCAGACCAATAAGAAGCAAGCAAATAAGAGTGCCAATAAAGCCAGCCGATGGTAAGCAATGGGCAGTCTCCATGCTGACTGATAGAACACAAAAGGTCTTGAAGAGACAGGGCATGCAATGTCTAGGTGAGTCCTAAAAATTGCTTAAAGCATTATTTACTGGAATTTGAAGTGTAGCCCTAATTTGGTGGAACAGCTTCTGAATAAGGAAACCCAATGCAGAAATATTATAAACATGTTTGAATCCCGAAAGGGTTGACTCTTCAGCGTTAACTTCTTAGGTCAGAAAATGAGTACCATTTAGCTATCAAATAACTGCACCTACTTAATTTGGATCAAATCTGATTCACAAATATTTTCTATTTCTTCTGCATACTCAAGGTTTTCAACACAGCACTACATAAAATGCAGGTAATTCAGATGCGAAATTCCCAGTACCTTAAGTGTTGGCAAAATCTGGTGTACAATTACCACTAGGTAATGAGCAATCTCATGTGGAAAGTGAAATAATGTCAGAAATTAGTATTTCTGCGCCAATTTCTGCATTTATTTCTTGGATTGTGGGTGTTTTTCCGTGGATTCATTCTTTTAGGTCTGACTTAGCAAAATGTATTCCTGTAAACACCCACTGTAATTTTGCATGCAGGAAAAATGCAAGTGAAATTACTGTATTAAATGTATTGCATATGAAAGCAGAAACTCCTGTTTTTGCCCAGTTTGTCATCGGAATGAGGCCTAATTATGCTGTCATGTAACAGGGTGCACTTTCCGCTAGCACAACTCTTTATTGTAGTCTAACAGTTACTAATTTTGATACCTGTCTAAGGGATAGGCCATACAATGGATGCTCTAATAGTATCATGTATAAGCTGTCACAGACATACTCATCTTTTGTTTAGATGTCATTGAGTTCTACAGTGAAGTTTGAACATCTAGAGTGGAGGTAACGCCAAGAAATGAAGTATAGACAGCAAGTAAGAGCCATAAAAGGGGCAAGACAAACTGCCAGAGAAAGAAAGGCCATGGACATCAATTTACCAGTTTTTCAGATTCCCTTTCAGTAGGAAACCTATCCTGTAGCGAATGCACACACCCTTGCACTATGGCCCAAGGGTACGTTGGTGCATGGCAGCAAAAAGAGCACCAGCCCCTGGGGGAGAAATAATGGACTATAGCTAAACGTATATCATGCATTTTTTCTCCCTTCCCTTGATGCAAGGCAAGAGAGCAACTAGTTTGCTCCCCTGCCTTGCATAAAATATTTGTAAATCGGGCATGTGGCCGGGAGCACAATGCTGTAGGCAGCATTTTTTATGCTGGTTGGGCTGCCAAAGGGTGGTGGTGGGCCTCCGCAACCCTGGCGAGGAAACAGAGCCGGCCAGGGGAGCATGCCAATGCGGTGAGACTTGGAGTGGGCGAAACTTCCCCCTGAAGACAGTGCGGCCCAAAATGGCGACTACCTGGGAGTGCTGATCGGCTCACCCATGACAGCCGCCATCACAGCTCCTGGAGGGCACTCTCAGGCCAGCAAGCCTCCAAAGACTGACTGGCTGGTGCATGCCTCCCTTTGATGTGCAGCGCGGAGGCCCTGGGCAGTGAATTAAACCCAGAGGTGTCCGGTAGCAGCCGAGCAGTCAACATGGCAGCCGCTCGGCAGTGACAATCACTGCAACTATCAGAGATCAGGCACGGCCCCCCGAGTGCAATGCAGGTGGCCCGCATTCCTACTAGACGGCCCAGGAGAAGGAACTTGGCCATTGCTCGGCCCCCTGATACTTCCCTGAGCAAGTGGAGCGGCCAGAGGGGCTGGGGCCAGGGGGAGACAATTACAGGCATCTTCAAGGCCTAAAAGTGAAACTGGGAGACAGTCCTCAACATTTGGGGAAAGACATATCATGCAGCTTCTCTGGGGGTGGGTATCTTTCTCCCTTTCACAAGCCCCCCCCCGTGTTCCTGATTTCGCTTCCCTTAATTTCCCCCCAACAATGACGTGGGACACAAAAGGAGTACCTGGGGAGCAGCTTAGGTGCACAGCGGTGAGAGGACAAACTCAGATCAGGATAGTTGAAAGAAGGACTGCTTGCAACAGCCCTTGTGTAGAACTCATCTGCCAGCTAAAGTAGTAGGGAGAGCTAACAGATGCAACACACACTGCGGAGGCATTCATTGTACTGGGTTTAAGAATCTGTTTTGACACTGGAGTACTCTTCAAAACTTGTCTCTGGTCTTGAGAGTGAGCCAGCCTAAGCGGGCTCCAAGGAGTGCGCCGTGCCTGTGATAGGGAAACCCAACTTGCTCAAAGGTAGTACATCAAACACTCAAACGGTCAAAGTGGGGATCAACCAAATGGCAGCAGGGGGAGGGACGGACCACTTAGCTGCTCACACGGCGAACATCCTGGAGGCCTTTTGATACAAAGGTTTCTCTGGAAGGGCAGAATGCTACTGTCGTGAATGAGGTTAGTCTCCTTAGCAACGACCACAAAAAACTGGCGGACTGTGCCAAAACAACGGAGGCCCAACTGGCCACCACCCTGCCAACTGTCAGGGAACGTATACTAAGGCGAAGGAGGTGCAGGCGTTAGCTAACAGACTGGAATACACCGATAGCAGATCTTATCGACACAACGTCAGGCTGGTGGGTGTCCTGGAGACAGCAGAGGGGCCGAAGGTGAAGCTCTTTGTGGAGAAATGGTTGGAAAAGACAGTTCTACAAAGTCACCCTTTAAAGTTCAATTCGGTGGAGCAGGCGCAAGGGATTCCGACGTGCCCTCTACCCCAGGGGGAAGCCCTACTCCCGATTATAGCCCGCCTAATGAAATTTGGAGACAGGGGAGTCATCTTGCAGGTGGCAGGGAAACATGGTCCCTGGCCCATCAAATGCCAAGAGATGAACATATATCTGGACTATACGAGCCTGATCCAGCGGCAGAGGGTCGCGTTTGTACTAGTTAAATGAGTGCTACACCAACTAAGCCTCAAATATGCACTCATCTATCCAGCCAAACTGCGAATAGCCCATGGGGATAAAGCACACTTCATGTCAACAGCACAGGAGGCTTGTTCATGCCTTGAACAGAGGGGAATGTGGTCGAGCCCCCCACCCCAGACACAATAAGACACCGAATTGACGAAGTTGTCCTCCCAGAGTGCACAGCGTAACCTTGCCGGTGAAGGAAGAAATGAAAGCAGCCCAGGAAAAAATTGTAATGGAAGTCAGAAACTGTAGAGATGTTCTCAGTAACAATAAGTGGAGGGTGCTTGTGTCGGAGGGGGAAGGCAATGGCTTGGAACAGACAGAAACAGAAGGTGGAAAATTGCAAATGGTGACCCCCATGATGGTGGGGCATTTTGGCTGAGGGGGAAGAACAGCCTCACTACCTGTGGGGCAAATGTACTTTGGTCTATGGAAAGACTGTAACCGCAGAGTGCGGAAGGGGGGAAACTGAGTACTTTTTCTTTTCTGAATATAGAAAGTGAGGGACAAGAGATGGAGTCCTAAAGGCTGCTATGAAGGTTGGGCCTCAGGTCGCGCCCCAGCGCTAGCTGCAAGACACGTTATATTGTCATGGCTTGGGGATCTGATGCACAGTGAATTGGGTGGGGCTGGTTAGTTTCAGGACCACAGCACAGTAAGTAGGTTGGGGGGTAGTTTTTGGGATCGTTCATGTTGTAGTGGGATACCAAACTACACAAGGGGGTAACGGACCACAACCAGTCAGAGTGTGGAATCACAGAAATTACCGTAGCATAAGCTGAAGCCATTTTGTTTGTGGCATCCATTTTCGTTAGCCATGTGTTAACCATGTGCTTCTTCCGTCCTCACTGTTGCCTGCTTTTCTATTCTGCTTGAGTCATCAACTATAGTTAACTCCTTCAGTACTGAGCCAGAGCACTGCGCATGCTTAGAAAGGCCTGTAGCTGCTAGAATGCACCTGTTTTAGAATGTAACTGTCAGGCTATTCCAACTGACATAAGCAGTTCTATCTCCCCTCCCACTTTGTTGACCAAGCGATTTCTGTCTGCCCATGTTAGTCAATAACTATTTCTGTAAGTGCCTGTACCTCCTCTTTGAGTCTCCATGCTTATTCAGCGGTAAATAGGGTATATAAGACCCTTGGTTTCTGTATTCTATGAACTACCTCCTACAGTGGCCTGAGGGTACTGTATTGACGTAGTCCCACTCATGAGAGATTAATAAACTTTTTATTTGATATTCCAGCTTCCGTGCCAATCTCTTTGTTGGTTTAAGAACCAGTGGACAGATAAGGGTGAACCCCTGCACCGGTGGGCCCCTAAAAAGGCTCATTTCCACAAGAGATGGGACACACAGACAGGAGGAGGGATTTGCAACCACCATGACTCAAGTCCAGGACATGACACTGCTAATATGGAATGGGAAGTAAGTTAAAGGCTGTACTAGTCACTAAGGCTTTTAGCAGGCGTAAAACAGACAAATTGTTCCTAAAAGAAACACATCTCATTGGAGAGCAGCATAATAGCACAGAAAGGGGCAAATACAAATTGGCCTGTTACGCACAGTTCACCTCAGGGTCCACGGGTGTGAAGATTCTTCTTAAGAAGTCTCTGCCATTCCATGTTACCCACACGTGGACAGATGCAGGTGGGTACAATGTGGCACTATTAGGGGAACTAGATGGTAAACGTGTTCTACTGATTCATGTATTTCCCCCACCAGGCTTACAGACTGGCACACTCCATAAGGTTGGCAAGGTTCTATTAAGCTCCACTGGTGTTTATGATAGTGGGAGGGGATTTCAGTCCCACACTATATACCCGAGTAGACAGGATGAGCAAAATGCCAGAGGGTCAAGCAATCCGAGGGAATTTTGAAGAGTTTACATAGACGATGGGGGTGTCTGACATCTAGAGAGCATTTCACCTGCACAAGAGGTGCTACTCTTATTACTCGAATGCGCATGACATGAAATCCTGGCTTGCCTACTTTCTCACTCCCGGTTGTTCCCTGCTTAGATTCGCTGAGGCAGAGTACTTGGCCAGGGGGATATGTGATCACTCACCGTTATGAGTAACTCTGACAGGCCGACGGAAGGGCAGAGAGGCCTGAACAATGGAGACATGGCGCTGTTGAACAAACAGGAAGTCCAACTGAAGTACTGGGTATTTTAGACCCAGCGGTGCAGGGGCACACACCCTATGACTTCTGGGTTCACCCTGTTCCAGACCTACAGAAACACAGAGTCTTCTGGGTGAAGTCAAAGATTCATTTATTGGCTGCAGACCAATTACAGGTATCCTAGAAGTACAACAGCGTGTATGTTCTCAGGAGACTGCTGAAAATCATAGGAATGGACTTCATCTTAAATACCCTTTTTCTTGCCTCAAGCATACATTCCTAGGTTTTATGATACGGCCATTACAAGTGTACATTACAAAGAAAAGGCAGAGTCATGATGACCATCCCACATTCCAGTTCGGCCAGCCCACAATGATTTACACAGTAAGGTTCAGATCCCACATCGGATGTCAATAGACCCCCCAATAAACATGAGCATCTCCTGTTTTGGGAAACAAGTCATAAAGCAGGAACAAGCAGGTGTGAAAGAGATTAGCCGGAGGATTGTGTAGAATGAAAGGGTTTTATGATGGGTCAAGCCCTGATGCTAATCACAGGTGGACGGAGGAAGGGGGAGCTCGTGAGACCGGTTTGACCTGGGGCAGCAGAGCCAGCTGCCCAGGTCACAGAGAAGTCAGAGGAGAAGCCCATGTACTGTGAGGCCCGTATTTACTCCATTATAGCCTATGTGAGGGCAATGACAAGATGGCCACTGCTTCCAAAATGGAACCCGCGTAGTGAAGCAGAATAGCGTGTACACAGTGCATTCATAGCTAGAACGATATATAAAGCACTTGTACATACCGCATTAACCATTTGCGGTTTGCTAATACCAAGATAGACAGGGGTAGGGCCCTGTCCCCTACGCGGTCCCGAATATTAAAGTACGACAGACCCTCCTTTTGCCCTTACATAGGCAATCACTATACTCATCTTAATCCGAGTCTAGGTCAATGTTCACGAAGTCATGGAGATGTTGCTGTAGCATCATCCTATTACTTAGTTCATCCCTCGATACAGGTTTCCTTACACATAAGGTAGCACAGAGGCCACATATCGTAGGAGCACACTGTATACACAGACAGAACAGGAAAAGAATGGCTAAGATCATTCCAATGACCATCAGAACTTTCCAACCCCAGGCAGATATCAATTCCCAGAACCACCCCACCAGTGACCAGTCTCCTTTATCCACGTGTATGGATTCAGATATTTTATGGAGTTTGGAGATGGCTTGATACACTGTTGGAGCATTATCTGGTATGAAAATGCAGCAACTGGATTGGATGACCTTGCATACCCCACCGCGGTCTGCAAGAATAACGTCTAGAACCATGCGGTTCTGTAAAGTCATAAGGCGATCCGCTTGGAGCTCAGCTGTCAGATTACCAAGGGCACCAGCCGTTACATTGACAGTGGATTCAACCACACGAGTCAGCTGTCTCAGGTTCCTACTATTCACCATAGGTCCCCAAAACGGCAGGAAACCCAAGAAGAAGTCTCCCGCTTCCTGACCCGCAGTGTCCTCCTTACTAATCACGCCTCTCATAACTCTGGTCTTGTGATAGTCAGAGGCAGCAGTAAATGTCGGCGGTAGCAAGTTCGCAATATAACATGTGCCCGAGAAGTCAGGGGGCAACCATGTATATGCTCGGTCATTACAGATGAAATATGTGCCCTTGGCAGCCAAAAACGCAGGGGAAAACTGTGACGGGAAAGTGTACGTTTCAGTACAGTCACTTCTTCCCAGATGAGCTCTAGGATTCTGACCATTACCCTGTAAGCAGAACCGACCCATGTGGGGTACGACCCAGATTGGGGATGAGATTTTTCGCTGTCTTTCACCCAGACTAATACTATACCCCGTCGCGTTCCATCCTACATAAGGTCTCAACTCTTCTTTGGGAATGGATGAGTATGCATCGATATCCCTACTCATATCGGCAACTCCTTTTATCAAAGCCTTATTATTGGTGATAGGTCTGATGGAACGCGGTTGGCGAGGGGAGTATGTATCTAGAGCATAGAGAAACATGGTCTGGAATGCCCATGACGATCCATTGTAACTATACGGCAGCACCAGGTAGGGAATACCCTTGTTAATGGTATGTGGAATTAACCCACACACCCAGCAATTGGTCGTATTCATTACCAGTTGGTGCTGGTGCAGAAGCTGGATAAACGAGTTATTTACGAACTCCGATCGTCTGGTCTGTTCGTGTTCAGGCAAAGGGTAAAAGGAGTGAGAGGAGGCGGTAGAAAGAGGTATAGGCTGTTCAGTGGGTGTAATGGGCTTTTGAGCGGAGAAAAACACAAATCCTACAATAAACATCATTATACTACACAGTGTAAAAAAGCACAAAAATACAAAACATTTACTTTTTACAATTCTACACATCCTTGCGTTAAAGTTCATTTCCTCAACGGGTCTCTCCATCTTAAAAAACTCCATCCTCTAATCGGGCTGCTCGCGGCGGATGAGTTTCTTCTGCTAAGGAGTACGCCTGTCAGTCCAGGGAAACGCCCTAGACCAACCAGAACCGTTGACCTAACGTCTTCGGCCTGTACCCCAAAGTCTTAGCACCGCGACCCTGCGGCAGAACCCGGATGGTGGTTCGAAAAACAAAAATCAAGAAAGTCCTTCAGATGGGAGAGCAAAAATGTCAAAAAGGAAATAGTAAGGAAATCTTTATTTGTCCATGGGCCTTGGTCTCAAATTATAGCGGAGACGGCCAGGTGCTGTTTGGTCTTGAAACAAAAGTTCAGGCTCAGTGGTGTCCAGTCGATTTGATGGTGGCACAGCTTCTTGCAGAATATTGTCACTCTCTTGGTTTGAAACTGTGTCTTTTAGGCGTGCGTCACTGAATGGTACAAAACGAGGCACAGTGTCTGTCTCAGAGTCGGCGATACCCTCCTGGACCCACTGGTCATATGGCAGAGGCAAGGGGACTACTTTGCAGTGGGTACCATGGATCCAGTGTTTCTTCCCTTTTACTCGTACCGCTGATCTTGTCGACAGGAGCACAAGGTGAGGGCCGATCCAGCGAGGCTCGTCGTTGCTCTTACGCTGGAAATTTCGGATCAGGACCCACGAGCCAGGGTTGATGGGGTGTCCGGGAGGTTCAGAAGCTTGGGGAAGAGTATCATGTACCTGTTGGTGCAAAACACGCAGTTTAACAGTCAAATCATACAGGTAATCGAGTAGTACTGGATGCTCAATCTCACTAAACTTCGTAGGCCTCGGTACACCCCATACGTTGGCCGGACGGCCAAAAACGACCTCGTAAGGGCTAAGTCCCACTCGTGAGTGTATGGTCATTCTGGTGGACAGGAGTGCTAAAGGCAGAGCGTCAGGCCATTTAAGACCGGTGCTCGCCTGAATTTTGGCCAGCTTGAGCTTTAAGGCTCCATTGTAGCGTTCTACTAATCCAGCTGATTGGGGGTGATTTGCAGCATGGAACTTCTGCTTTATGCCTAAACCTTCACATACATTCTTCATCACTTTACCCACAAACTCACTTCCATTATCACACCACACCAATCTTGGCATTCCAAATCTAGGGAAAAATTCCTTCACAAGGGCTTTGGCTGTGGATAGGGCAGTGTTATCTTTCAGAGGATAAGCCTCTATCCATTTTGAGAAAGCACAAACAACCACCAGTACATATTTCAGGTTGTTGCATCTTTCCATGTGAATAAAGTCCAGCTGCAAAACTTCGAATGGACATGATGGGGGTGCACAGTGACCAGCTGGAGTTGGGGTTCCCCTACCAGGGTTGTACTTCAAGCATACCATGCAATTCTTGACCACATTCTCTGCACACTTGGGAATCCCAGCATTCTGCCATACTGGAGCCAACAACTTGCATATACCTTTCGTACTGATATGTGCCATTCCATGTGCCATAGTAACCACTGGAAGCACATATGCATCAGGCAATAACCATCGCTTATGTTCTGTCAGATCAATCCAACAACCATTCTCATCCAACTTACCCATACTTTCTCTCCACTTGCTTAACTCTTTCTCTGTGGCTTCAGCTTGAAGCGACTTCACACTCTCTATTGTGTTCTCACACATTCCCACATCATTAACCCATCTTGCGGGGCCTGCAACATACATTCTAGTCTTCACATTCTGTGCTGTTTCTTTCGCGGTCTCATCAGCAAACGCATTCCCACGTCCAACATCATCTGTGACTTTCCTGTGCGCACTGCATTTCATGATCGCAACTTGCAACGGTAGGGTCAGTGACTCAAGGAGATCATTCACCAACTTGCCATTCTGAATTTTAGCTCCATGCGAAGTCAGGAACCCACGCTCTTTCCACAGTCGCCCAAAATTATGAGCCACGCCAAAGGCGTACTGGCTATCTGTGTATATATTCACTCTCATTCCTTCAGACAACACACATGCTCTCGTGAGGGCGATTAATTCTGCTGCTTGGGCCGAATTATGTGGCACTCGTGCAGTTTCCACGACCGTGTGTAAAGTCGTGATAGCATATGCAGCAGTCGTGTCACCATTAGGGAGTTTGAAACATGAACCATCCACCCATAAAGTGCCATCACACTCAGTCAGGGGAGTATCTTTTAGATCTACTCTCCCTTTCGTCTCTTCTTCTGTTCTGAACAGACAGTCATGTTGCTCAATCTCATCTGAGTCTGCTGGAATTGGCAACAATGTAGCTGGATTCAGCGTATTGCATCTCTTTATGTGTATGTGATTTGCTAACAGTGTAAGCTCATAGCCTGATAATCGCGCACTAGTCAAGTGTTGTGTTTTGGTCCTATTTAATAATGTGTCTACTGCGTGTGGAACCATAACAATCAATGTATTGTCCATTACCAAACCAGCAGATTGTCGGATAGACATTGCTGCAGCAGCTGTCGCTCTCAGACAGCTTGGCAATGCCCTCGCTACAGGGTCCAAGGTTGATGAAAAATATGCGCATGGGCGCGGTCTGTCGCCAAAAGGCTGTGTTAACACTGACAACGCACATCCATCTTTCTCGTGAACATACAATGTAAAAGGCTTACTGTAGTCAGGGGTACCCAACACAGGAGCCGAACACAATGCATTACGCAATTCCACAAAACTTCTCTGGCACTCTTCAGACCATGGGATAGGATTCGGTGTGTCTTTGCATGTTAAGACTACCAAAGGTTTTGCCAGCAAGGAAAAACTTGGTATCCAATGCCTACAGTATGAAGTGATACCCAAGAAAGCACGTACTTCTCTCTGTGTTCTTGGCACACTCAACTGTGCAATGGCTTGAATTCTTTCTGGGGTCAGTTTCCTTCCCTCCTTCGATAAGAGATGACCTAAGTAGGTCACTTCTTGTCGACAATATTGCAGCTTAGAGAGAGACACTTTGTGATGAAAAGCGGATAAATGGCGCAACAGTGACAATGTGGCGTCTTTACAGATCTTCTCAGTATCCGCGGCAATTAGTAAATCATCCACGTACTGAATCAGGATAGCGCCACTAGGTAAAACAAGTGCATCAAGCTGCGCTTTCAAAGCTTGACTGTATATGGATGGACTCTCACAGTAGCCCTGGGGAGCGCGTTTGAAGCGGAAGCTTCGGCCTCCCAGACTAAAGCCAAAAATATCTCTGCTCTCTTCTGCAATTGGGATGCTAAAGAAAGCATTCTTTAAATCGATCACTGAAAACCATGCAGCAGAGGCTGGAATCATCGTTAACAAGGCAGTTATATCAGGGACAACCGGAAACTGTGGCACAACAATCTTATTAACCTCTCTAAGATCAATCACAAATCTGTAAACAGGTGGCTGTGAAGGGTCCGTTCGTTTTAAGACAGGTAAAATCGGACTATTGCAAACGTTGCCACTTGTCTCTTCAATTACACCTTTATTAATCAAGTCGCTGACAATGTCTAACAATGCTTTCTGGCCTTCATTAGAGATTTTGTACTGGGGAATACGTGGCAGTCTGATATTAGCCTTTAAAGTCACCACGTATGGCGGTATCTCCAAGAGGCCCACATCATTGGGACCAGTAGCCCAAAGGGCATCCGGAAGGGATGATAATTCAGGTGGCATTGTATTTTTAGACAAATACATTGGGGAAATCACTTTCCTACCTAATGTAAGTTGTACTCCTGAAGGGGACCAATACAGTGTAGCGTACAATATTTTCAACAAATCTAATCCCAGTAAATTCTCACCACAACCTGTTGTTAGGATCAGGGGTGCTTTCAGCTCGCAAGGTCCAACAGAAAGTGACATGGGACTAGAAATCGGGTTCCTAACCGGGGCGCCAGAAAAACCTACTGAAACATTTATATCGCCAGACAAAGGTGCGCCAGGGAGTTTTGAATGCATGATTGAACTCTTTGCAGCACCAGTGTCTAGCAGAAAAGGCTCCGTTACATTTGCTGTAGTCACCTCAACATACGATCCACTCTGATCCACTGGCACTGAAACAACTCCCTCTCTCTGTCTATGGCTGTCCTAATAATCATTACTTTCTGCATCACCGTCCTCTGCATAATAATCATTATTATAATACTGGGCCGTATTACTAGTCGCGTTAGCTTGCTGATCAAAGCTATTGATGGTATTTTGAGGCGGCAGAGGACGCGCGTTCTGGGGAGCATTTCCACGCCCTCTGCCTCTAGGAGCTTGCTGACCACCCCTACCTCTTGCGCCATACGCATTACCGTTCCGCTGCATTAATTTAGGGCAACTATATTTATAATGACCTTCCTCTTTGCAGTATGAACATTGGTTGGGACCTACAGGGACACGTGGTTGATAATACCCGTTCATTTGCTGATTGTTCTGAAACTGTTGGGGTTGGTGATAGACACCTTGGGGTTGCCTATAATTATTCTGACCTCCACGTGGCGGATAGGCCTGCTGTAAAAGGACCTTTGTCTTTAATTCCTTCGTTTTCTTCTCTGTTCTATCTTTCTCGTCTTTATCTCTATTTTCATAATACTGTGCAGTAGCCAGTATTTGAGCTGAAGAGGAAACAGCCCAAGAACTTTCTGAATCTTTTAACTTTTTACACAGGTCAGGAAGTAAATTCTGCACAAACTTATCCACAAATAACCGTTGGCCACCCTCAGTACTCATATCTTGCCCACTGTGATCAATAAATGTTTCTTCAAACCTAGTAAAGAAGTCTGACACTGTCTCATCTTTCTTCTGCTTACATGCAGATAACTTGTCCCAATTTACGCGCATCGCAGGCATTATTGTCTTCATATACGTGATGATTCTACCAGGCAGTTCAGCTACTAAAGGTTCTGGTTTCGCGCCACCAGTTTGTCTAGCATCAGCAGCAATAATGTTAGCCCATGTATCCCCTAGTTCTGCATCGTGATCTACATTACGAATTGATCCCCATAGAGGCTGTGGAACAACATTACCAAACAACATGTCTATGTCGGCCAGATTCATAACGCATGACCCTGCCGTCTGTGACAACTCTTTATAATAACCTGCTGGGTTTTTACAGGGATCAGGTAAGGACTGCTTAAGTGCTAACACCTCTGAGCGCTTCCATGGAACATGCACCCAAACACGCTGGAAATGCGCTGGCACAGCGGCGATACCGGCACCAACATCAGCTGCAACTGCTTCCTTCCATACCGGGGGAACTTCTCTCATGGGGTATTGTCGCGCTTTTACCTTTTTCCCCACAAGGACATCTTGTTCAAACAATGACTGTTGACAATCATCATTCCTGAAGGACAATACAACCGCAACTGCTTTATCTACTTCGCGGTCCACAATTATACCAGTTCCAAAATCAAACCTCACTCTACACAATTCCTGCGGGCTCGGATTTTTACCACTATCCTCCAATTCTTCACAGAGAATTTCGCACATTTTCTCAAACACGTATCTCTGTTTTGGGGCATCCCACTGATGGAAAACGTTGACCACTGATTCCACATCATACAATGAAGGGAAAACAATCCATCTACGCGCCATGCTGTCTATTACCTTTTTCTCATCAGGGTTAGGCAATTGACTGCGCAGTTGCTTACGCTGTAAACCAGGAGTCGCACCAGATGACTCAAAGAGAGGAGACATTAACGTAGTAACCACATTAGCTAAGCGCTGTCGCGCTGAAGGAGAAGCTGAGGCGAAAACAGGGGGAAAAACAGAGGGAAGAAAAGAGGATGTAGAAACAGGTACTGGAGTGGTGCAAGGAAGAATGTCAGGGGAGGCAGCTGCTGAATTAGGCAAAGGCGCAGGAAGCGCGGGGGCAGTTGGAAGCACAACTGGCGGCCCTTGAGAGGGCTGCGCTACAGGGATAGGAGCCGGCTGCAAAGCAGCTGGCGGTTGCGGCAAGGCTTGCAGTATATTAACTGGAGGTGGCATATTCGCAAGCTGGTGAGGTGCCGTGGCATTTTGAGCATACGGGGGTGGCGAACTCAACAAATGCGACATCAGGGGATCTTTCTCCTTTTCTTCTAAGTCATTCTGCTTAGAATGTGGTAAAGCTGGGTAACATTTGTCAATCCCTAACTTGCGCTGCCTGTGCAATTGCTCACTCATCTGCTCCTCCTCATTGTCTTTAAATTGTACAGCTGCTTGCATTACTGTCATACCTCTCTCTCTTTTATTCTTTTTCGCTAGCTTAATTTCCTTTTGTTTGGCTTCCTTTCGCCATAAGCGGAAAGAGTCAAACATCGCCGGCCGGGCTTTCTTTTTGAACAATTTAATTTCCAAATTATCTAAAATATCGGTATCAAAACTACCATTTTGGGGCCATTTTAAAACACCGTCTTTCCTGGTGTAGTGGATCCATACTTCGTTATATGCAATGGGGCCTACACCATGTTTTACATAGAGCTCATAAGTTGGAGTTCCAACCGGAGGAACCGGACATGATTCCTCCAGCTGGAAATCTTTTCCACAACCCAAACAGAATAATCTACCAAATAGTCCAGAACCAGGCATCTTTGCTCACTAGTCTAGATCCAAACGTCAAAGGATTATCGATTACGATATTCTCGTGAATACACGAGTCCTCTGGCTTTGGCGTTTGCAAACTCCAAAGTACCAAATTACCAAATCAAACGATCCCGAAGGATACCAAAACAAATGGGAGACGCTCCACTTATACTTAACTGAATATTGCCGATCGATGACGTCACCAGAAGACTCTTTCGATTGTTTCGCTCTCTCAAACTCGTCAAGGGTCCAAAACAGGTCGATTAATCAGGGCAGCAGTCCTTCGTAGCCGTCGGGACGCGGAGAACCTCGCAGAAAAGACTTTCGGACCACGTCGACATGCAGGGGTCGATGAAGTGGCGGCCTTCCTCCGGAATTTCCACACGAAGCTCCTCACGAACCTCTGGCTTGGACTGGTACCGCTGAAATCGTCCAGAGTTGGGCGCCAAACTGAAGTACTGGGTATTTTAGACCCAGCGGTGCAGGGGCACACACCCTATGACTTCTGGGTTCACCCTGTTCCAGACCTACAGAAACACAGAGTCTTCTGGGTGAAGTCAAAGATTCATTTATTGGCTGCAGACCAATTACAGGTATCCTAGAAGTACAACAGCGTGTATGTTCTCAGGAGACTGCTGAAAATCATAGGAATGGACTTCATCTTAAATACCCTTTTTCTTGCCTCAAGCATACATTCCTAGGTTTTATGATACGGCCATTACAAGTGTACATTACAAAGAAAAGGCAGAGTCATGATGACCATCCCACATTCCAGTTCGGCCAGCCCACAATGATTTACACAGTAAGGTTCAGATCCCACATCGGATGTCAATAGACCCCCCAATAAACATGAGCATCTCCTGTTTTGGGAAACAAGTCATAAAGCAGGAACAAGCAGGTGTGAAAGAGATTAGCCGGAGGATTGTGTAGAATGAAAGGGTTTTATGATGGGTCAAGCCCTGATGCTAATCACAGGTGGACGGAGGAAGGGGGAGCTCGTGAGACCGGTTTGACCTGGGGCAGCAGAGCCAGCTGCCCAGGTCACAGAGAAGTCAGAGGAGAAGCCCATGTACTGTGAGGCCCGTATTTACTCCATTATAGCCTATGTGAGGGCAATGACAAGATGGCCACTGCTTCCAAAATGGAACCCGCGTAGTGAAGCAGAATAGCGTGTACACAGTGCATTCATAGCTAGAACGATATATAAAGCACTTGTACATACCGCATTAACCATTTGCGGTTTGCTAATACCAAGATAGACAGGGGTAGGGCCCTGTCCCCTACGCGGTCCCGAATATTAAAGTACGACACAACAACTAGATAAGGCCACTGAACTTTATTTTAAGGAAAACAAGAGGATGGTACAGAACCTAGGCACGCTATGAGAAGCATATAAAGCAACGTTAAAGGGCGTGAATGTTCTACGATAAATAGGTGACAGGAGGGAGAGACAAAGGAAGATGACCGACTTGGAAGGGGAACTGATGCAGCTGGAGAGAGAATACGCGGCCTCTCCCACCCCCATTTGAAAACTGCACTAGACTTAAAGAGGACTGAGTATATGACAGTGGTTAGCCAACAGGTGAAATTAATATCTTTTTTTCCCCAGCCATATTTTATTGATTTTAGGACATAAACAATATGCATTAATCATAAGCAGAATGCAGTATGTATATTGCATACAGTCTTCTTCATCAGACACATTTGGCGAAACATTCCCAAATAACAAACAAACGTCCTCCTCTCCCCCCCTTGAGTTGCAGTTGAGTAAGTGTTGGTATTCTTTGTGTGTGCACGGGACTCCATGGGTCAGGATTCCTGCTCTATCGCGTGTCACAGTACAGGCCAAGGTCCCGCTAGGCATCCTCAGTCTCCTCTCTCTTGTTCTAGTGCCGCTGGCTGTGGAGTGCTTGCCCTGCTATCGGGGTCATTTCTGATGGCTATCAACTCACTCACTAGCCCTTCCCAGGCTCTGGCCCTATTGATCGTACTCATCCCCCTGCCTGGCTTCTCTGAGCAGTATCGTGCCTTCCGCCCCTGCCCATTTCTCCAGTTCTTTAGTCCATGAAGCAATCCTTGTACCTCCTGGCGCCTTCCAGTTTCTAGTTATCTCTCTTTTAGCCAACACATACGCCAGGTCTTGGAACTTTGCAGTTGTTCTATTCTTGGACGTATGAGGGAACCACCCTAGCAGGAAGTGCTCTGGAGTGTGCTGAAGCTCCTTATCAATTAGGGCGCCTATCACTTGTCTTATCTCGTCCCAAAAGGGTTGTATCACTTGACAGCTCCAGAATATGTGGGGGATGTGTGCCTCCCTCTCTCCACAGCGTTGGCACCCTGCTGTATCTGTGCCAAAGTATCTTCTGATACGAGAAGGGGTGAGGTACGCTATATGTAGTACATAAAATTTGATCAGTTTAAAACGCGCATCGCTGGAGGCCTTTAGGGTGCGCTCTGGAATCCTGCCCCACTCTATCTCCGGTATCCGTTTACCCAAGGCCTCCTCCCACTGTAAGCGCAAGCACTCCAGCGGCTGTTGAATGTCCTGTCTCAATTATCCCAGCGGAAAACGCCACATATCTGCACCCTGGCAGTGCCTTTGGCTCCGTACCTCCCATTCTCCAGTGGCGGCCAATCCCTCTAGTGAGAGCTACATGTTTCAGGAAGTGGCCCCCTCGGGAGGTCGTACGCTGTCTGGAGCTCGGCAAATGGTAATAGTGCGGATTCCAAGTACAGGTATCCCATCACTTTCAGTCCCGCCTCTACCCAGTCCTCTAGTGCTGTCCAATAATCCCCCTGAGGTAGGTAGCGCAGCAGCGTGATGGATTGATCTGGGGAATGAGTGGTCCTAGCGCCTACTCTCCGTAGGTATCGAGCCCAACAACGTACCACCACTTTGGTCTCCATTGAGTCGTCCGACGAGTTCAGTCGGACTCGTTGCAGGATTTTCGCAAGAGTTGCAAAGTCCGACGCGGCCAAATGCCGTTCCCTCTCTGGGTCTCTGTCCGCCGCTAGCCACTGAATCAGCCAGTACAGTTGGGCAGCGATGTAGTAGTCCTCAAAGTCTGGGACCGCCAAGCCCACCCCTCTGCTGTGGGGCGTCGCAAGGAAGCCAGAGCTACTCTCCTGTGTCCCGCTCCCCAGAGGAAGGACGTGATTGCCGAGTCGAGGTCTTTGAATGTGATCTGTGGGATCCACACTGGGAGGGTCCCAAAGTAGTATAATAGGCGCGGGAGTGCTATCATCTTCAGAACCGCTACCCACCCGGCCACCAACAATGGTAGCGTCCCCCAAAATTCCAATGCAGTCTTCACTGCTCTAATAGCCCTACCCACATTACCTTCCAGCAGATCTGCCTGCCCGTGGTATATTTTGACTCCCAGATATTGCAGGCAGCTACAGAAATTAATATATGAAGTCAGAAATACAGTCAGCAAATTGCTGACGTGGCTGGGTAGTAAGGAAAGGGAAGGCATGTTCGTGCTTGAACTTCGGGGGCCATCTAGTGAAGTGGTGAGGGATAGCTTGCGCATAACAAAGACCTTTGCAGGTTACTTAAAGGCATTTTATAGGATGAAGTTGCAGGCTACTAGAAGCGGACATCTCAGTGAAGGAGGTATCTAAGGCCATGGGAACTGATGCAGGCAGGAAAGACGCCGGTCCCAAATGGTCTGCTGATAGAAATGTTTTGAAAGCTGGCGAGGGGAACAGCGAAAACCTCTCCATGCTGGCTACAAGACTGCGTTCCAGGCGGAGGAACGTCCGGAAGATATGTAGATGGCAACAGTTGTCCTGATCCAAAAGGCATAGAAACCACACAATCAATGGGAGACCCACAAGACGATCTTTCTACTTAATACCAGTGTTAAAATCCTGGCAAAGGTTCTTGCAGTGAGGCTAAAGGGAGTGACTGTTGAGTTAGTACACCCAGACCAAGCAGACCAGGCAGAACCCGAGGAGGCTAAATAACAATCTGGCTGGAGCGGAATCTCCGAATGAGGAATGTGTCATTGCCTCACTCGACTCAAATACGGCTTTTGACTCTGTGGAATAGCCGTACCTCTATGAAATCATGGTTAGGATGGGCTTTGGTCCCAGGTACATCAAGTGAGTTTAACTGCTATATGATTGAACGAAAGCTAGTGTGAAAGTGAACGGACACACATCGTCGGAATTTCGAGTGCCCTGGCTGGGTGGGTGCGGATTGATGCACTAGTCTGGGGTTGGCTGGGCAGCTAAGGGTGGGAAGAGCGCATATCCCTTTATGCAGATGATGTTCTGCTGTATGTAACGAGGCCGGAATAGACACTGGCCAGACTACACAATATCTTTTATATAATTGGTAGACATACCGGTTTTACCATAAATTGGGAGACGTCTCCTTTGTTCCCATTAGACTCCCCATCCCAGGTTAGGGAATTACTCCTACAGCTAAGAACAGAAGTTTAAGAATCTAGGAATTTACCCTAAGGTGCACTATGAAACGAATCTGATGCCCAAGCTGGAGTGCCTAGCATGGGATGTCAAACATAGGCATAGGTAGCCCCTATCATTGATGGAAAGGGCTTCACTTTTTAAGTTGGTAGCTCTTCCCAGATTGCTGTGCATCCTCCTGAATGGACCATATAGGATCAGGGTATGCCGTTTGCGAAAATAGATGCCCTAATATGTACACTCCTTTGGGCAAGGGACAACCCCGCATTGCCTTAAAGGTTCTCCAAAGGTCCAAATAGGAAGGAGGAATTGACTTACCATGTATCCGGAAATATTATGAACCTGCACAGGTATGAGTGGTCAACGTTTGGGCCTATGCAGATTGGTAGGATCCTGCATTTCATGAGGACAGAACAGGAATGGGCCGATGGAGTTACCTGCATGCGCTGTGCGGGGAGCATTGGCACCTGAGGCGGACACTGCCACTAAGATAATAGTAGACATTTAAAAGAGTTTGGCTAGGGAAATGGACTAGGGAAGTAGACTAACCCTGAGAATGCAACTGTGAGAGGGGACTAGAGTGTGGGCGGAAGTGACATTGATGGGATTCTGGGAATGGGATAACATTGAACTCTCCACAATAGCAGATGTCTGGGATACCAATGGGATGGAGTCATTTGACTATTTGAGTGCAGAGTAACATGCCAGAGTTGCAATGGCTAAATTTTTGCCAATTGCGTCATACCCTTAAGGAATGCATCTCACTAGAGGAGGAGACCCAGGAAAACACCTCATTGGAGGGGAGACTGCTAGAAGAGAAAGTGAATAGCAAATGTATTTCGTTGACATATAACACCATGATGCGGAACACACAAGACCCCCTACTAGGGCTATGTTAAAGGTGGAAACAAGACCTGGGGGGGATGGAGAACAAAGACTGGCAGACAGCATTGGGCTTCCCACAGAGGTGGCAATAAAAATTAGTTTTGCCTGATTCAACTCAAACATTTACACCGTACATTCTATGTGAAACCCTTACTGCACAAAATTGGCAGGGTGGAGAGTGCACACTGTCTTAGAGGATGCTGGATGGAAGGCACAGTGCTGCACACACTGTGGGACTGCCCACTCTTGGTGGCCTTTTGGGAAGGGGTACAGAGGAAGCTGGAGGAGGACACTGGGTTACATTTGGATCTACAACCCCAACTGGTGATATGGCGCATACGGGCGCTGACAAATATGTCATAATACCAGAAACATCTAGTAAATCTGGGCTGTAATGTAGCAAAGCGGAACATTCCTCAAGAATGGGGTAACAGAACTCCCCTCAAGCACTGAGACTAGGTGGTAGGCATGGACCACTGCAAGATTGTGGAACAGGAGGTATATAAGGGGGGAGAATGCCAACAGATGTTTGAATAAATCTGGGGCAACTGGGATCAGGGACCCACACTAATGGCACAGATAGTGTCACTGGATGTGACTCATTTAGATGGGGGGAATAGAGTGAAGTTGCTGTAAGGAACTCTGCTTGAATGCACGTATACTTATGCTTCTGTAATATAGGTACTTTACTGGATGACGGACGTGTGTGGTAGGGGGAGGGAGTGGGGAATTTGGGGTGAGAATCAACATGAAGTCACTGTAGTTGAGTATAAAATCAACAAATACATTTTATTTTAACCTTTATGTAAATCTGAGCTCAACTCAATGAAATCTACACAACAACATACATCTCCCTGGAATAGATAGACTGAATTTCAGTTCCTAATCATTATTTATGTTTTTAGGAGTGATGTATAATGGTATTCATCACCTGGTCCACTTCAAAGTCCTACGAGGTTATGAAATTACTACTGCTTTGTTGGTGCATGTGGAATTCTAAATAAACATCAACATCTCAAGTAATTTGATTCCCTATTGTGGGACATCATTTATAAAACGATGGTCTCAGGTGCAATTTTTTTGAGGCTTGAAGTTGTTGATTCCATATGTCTTGATATTATCTCCGATAAACAAGTCTATCCATACATAATCTGAAAAGGCCATTTAATTTTCCTGTGCTTCTTTAGAGACACCGTTTAATGCGCATCTCAACTTATTTCATTGTAGAGTCCCTAAAGTAAGGAGGAAAAAAAATGTTTAAATCTACATTACTTCATCCTACAAAACATTTCATTCATCATACATTTTTCGTCTTACCCCTTCTGTTATAAATGTAATTGCCTGATACTACTCTTCATGTAGACAAGCACGTTTGTAAACCAGAGGCCTCATGTAAAAACATTTTTGCAGTCGCAAAGTCTGCAAATTGCAAAAAACAGATGTTGGGCCTTATTTAGATCTTACCAGTAATGGTCCTGCCTTCACTTTTTGGACGGAATTACCGTCCTTCTATTAGGTGGTCTGCCTGCTCTATTTACATGATGGCGGTTGGATGGACAAGAGACTGTCAGAGTGTCGCCGACTCCGCCAGGCATGTTCACCCACGTCGACGGCGTCATAGGCAAAAGCAGGTGTCAAAAGGAGACCAGCCAGTTTGTCTGCCGGCCCAATCACGATGTGCCTTCCCGACAACATGACGGTGGCAGGCAAACCTCCACACCTAAGTTAGCAGATTAGAATGGATAAAAGGCAGAAACTCAACTTTTCTCACTTTCACACTTACTTTTCACCATGGACCCGATCTTCCAAGTCCTGCTTCTGCTGCTTGATGACGAACAAAATCAATACAGGCGTAGACGGAATAGACGGTAAGCTCCTCTTTTACCTGTTATCTTTTGACTTGTCTGTTAACATTTGCACTGGACTCGTGCATCTGAAATCTCTTTTACAAGCAATAGCATACCAATGTGTAATTCATATGTGTGTAATCTTGCTGGTTAAGAAATTTAAAGAAACACACCTGTATGAATACATTGTAGTGATGCAGCTGCCTTCCGAAAATTGGACACTTGCACAAAAGAGGATTTCAATCAAAAAATCAAAAAGTAACCATACAGGACTGTGAAACCTTAAAATCTGAATCTCTCATTTTCTTAATTTAGCTGTGCTTCATTCATACTCACCTTTGATCTGTTTTCAGCCTGATTCTGTCCCTGACGCTACCTGCATAAACATTAGGTGACAAAACCAAAGTTGAGACATTGTAGGCTGCATAAACATGCAGAGTCAGCTTGCTCAAAGGTTTTCAGGCAATAGTTAATCCTTAAGTAAAGTCTACTCAGAATAGCACATTTTGTTGTTCAGCCTTAAAACGTAGAAATTGCACAAAACACCGAGGCTGTCAGATTCTTGCCTTAGCTCATTTGTGTGTTCTTTCCAAAGTTCTATTTACCTCTGGGCGTTCCTTGTTTGTCATCTTCCCTATAAAAACCCATGTAGCTATTGTTCAAGTGTGCTCCTTTCCTTGAGTAACTCCATGGTGCTCGTTGGATGGAGACCCATTCTTAATGCTTAATAAATTACCTATGGTTTGTACTTCGCTCCACTGTTGATTCCTCCTTACTTGATAAGAACCCGTGGCGAAGTGGTGATCCCTGCACCAGCAGGTTATTAATTAATCTGCTCCACAAATTGGCGCTCAATGTGGGTCTCCATCAAGCGCTTGCAGTCGGACCAGGGCAGGAGATCAGGTTGGTAAGATGAACTTCGCTGAGGAAGTGCCCCACCTGATGAGATTAGTGTTGCTCGTGGTCCAAGGTGATTTTTCTGCTCTCCAACTCTGATCTTCCTGGCGACTGCTAGCCTTGACTGGGGCCTTCGGTTGGCGATTTTCTTTGGATCAGGGAGGATCGACAGGTGAGAGGCGAAGACTACGCATGAGGTAAATCTGTATTGAACCGGTTCATTTGGTTAGGATTTGTTTGGTATTTGCTTGACTTGATATTCGTCTTGACTTGGTATTTGATTGGTAATCCGTTCGGAATTGGTACTCCGTTCAGAATCTGTTTGGAATTTTGAAACCTAGGATCAGTTTGGTATTTTGAAACTTAGACTCTGTTTTGGAACTTGCTATTTGTTTTTGACTAACATTTTTTCTTACAGGTAATGTGAGAATATTTTTTATTTCTCTCTGTTTATAAGTTTAAAAAAAAATCTTATATAACATGCCTGTGATTAGCACCCTTTGGAAGTTTTGTTGTTGCTGCTGCGATAAGCAGAGCATTTTTGGAAGCAAGTTAGCCGGCGCCACCAGAAGGTATGCCAAATTTTGAGATGTACATCAAATATGCTATTTGTTCCATCATGTATATATGAATTTGGAACAAATATATAAAAGGGGATCCCCAGTTATAATGGCCATTAGAGGGAACCATGGACCCTCAAAAACTCGAGTATTTAGAGAATCAATTGTTTTTGAAGAAAGTTAGGCCGGCTATGTCTGACAGTTTGCGTATGTGGAGAAAAGAAGTGAGGGAGCGGCAGCTCAAAGCAGAGAAGGTACAAAGGAAACAGGAAAGGAAGACAGTATCAGAAGTATAAGGAATTGAAGGATAAGGAAGTTCAGGAGAAAAAGTAATGTTTAGAAAAGGAGCATAGATTATTAATATCTAAGGAATATATAGGTAGACCAATTGTAGCAGTTCAGGTCCACCAAAAAGATGTGGATTCAGATATTGATAGGTTGTTGATAGAATGACCCCCACCACCATATGTACCTTTAACACCTCTTCCCCCTGCACCATTGAATGCTGTTCCCCTTGTAGCCCCGGTTCCATCTCCTTTACCTGCGGTTTGTTCAGCCCCTTATTTTTCAACCAGTACCGGTACACTCTTTACCCTTTCCAACTCAGGCCACTGCACCCCCATCCCAAGCCTCTGCACCTCCACCTCAGGCCATTGCACTTCAAATGTCTAATGATTCTGTACTTTCTGCATCTGTTCTAACCCCTCGAGTTCTTCACTCTACTGTACCTCAGTTTCGTCAGGATGCGATAAGATTGATGGTATTAAATTGGTTAAGTGATTTAGAAATAGAAGTAGAAGATGTGATAAACCAGATTCAGGATTTTTTCTGAAGGTGAGCTTCTTTGTCTTATAAATAAGCTCTCTCATCAACTTATGGTTCAATGGGAGATGACTACAGGGCGAAATGGCCCAGATGATGTTAGAGCAATTAATAGACAGTGTCAGATAAGGGTCTTCCCTGTAGATAGAATTAATTATGCTATTGCAATGATAATTGGATAATTTAATGAACTCTTTTCCTCTCCTTGAATAAAGACCTATGAGGGAAGCTGTGCCACAGTTCATTCCTGGAAGAGGGAATGAGGATAATGATGACCCAAATAGTCCTAATGCTAGAGCCCATTTTTTATACAATTGGATATATACGCCCTGGAAAAGGATGGATGTACTTACTTTAAAAGCCTCCTTAGCAGACATAAGGAAAAATCCTTTATGATTATGTATAGGCAGCCATTGATTCCTGTATCATGACTTTAGCGGATATCGATATTTTTTTTTTGGTATGATCCTGCCACCAGATATGTGGGGACTTACCTGGAAACAGGATCATGCTGTTGATTTGGGAGGAGATTGGACTGCCATTATAGCAGCTGATAGAGATAGGAAACTTGGTCAGAAACCTAGTCTGCTCCTTCTGGATCTACCATGGTAACATACTTACTTATATAAAAATTATGGTTCCAGCTAGGAAAATAGATTGGACACTCCTTACTGCTTGTAAACAGAAACGGGGAGAGGCCGTCCCCGATTTCTTTACTTGCTTTGAGGAAGTTTCCTCTAATGTATGTAATAGCCCTATTCTTCCTGTCCTTAAAAGGGGGGGATGAAATACAGGATACAAGTTTATCAATTTATGATTGATTTTAGAAAAAAGTAACAAGATAGTAGTCCCTCAATATCCTGTTGTTTCTCAGGTAAAGTTAATACACCTATAGGATTTCCTGACATGCCCGTTCAAAGCCCTATTTCACAACAACTTAATGTTAGTACAAGGGTCTCGAACATTTTCTGTGACAAAAGTTACTAGTAATATAAAATGAGCACCCCATTCAAGAGTATCAGCAGTGATCACATTGGTGCATTAGGCAGGGTTTTCAGCAGTAATGAAAAAAAAAAGCAAGGCTTTGACAATTTAAACTGAAGAGCTGCATATGTAGTGCATGCAAACCATAGCTACAATACCACTTGAACCAAGGTATAAAAATGAGTAATAAACCTCTCTAACTGAAATAATAGTTTTAAACACACTTTTAAAATGTTACCTATTTTCTCTGTAGGCATCAGTTTATGAGTTGTGAAAAAATAAACAAGATGTTGTTTTGAATGCCAAAGTTTTATGTTTTTTTAAATACAGGTTGGACCGTACACTGGTAAGCTACTCATTGGAGACAAAGCAATACAGCAGAAGGTTTGAAACAAGTTATAGTGAAATCATTGCATCACTTAGTATCCTGGGGACATAAAGTATCTCTTTTTCAATAACAGTATTATCAACAGAAGATTACCTATTTAGGTCTCTCGTGTCAAAGGGGGGGTGAGACGATACAACAACATAGGATATAATTGGTGCAGAACTTGCAGAAACCACTGACTCAATCTAATATCTATGCGTTTATTACCAAATTTTTCATAAATTGCAAACCCCCTGCTTGCCTGAACATTAAAGCACGTATGCATGCCATTTTCTTTGGACTAATCAGTGTGAAGCTGTCTTTTTGCAATTTAGTAATGCTTTATGTAATGCTCGTGCTTTAGGTAAAACTTGATTATTACAAATTTTTGCATGTAAAATATGGTTGCAACTTGGCACGGTCCCATGTAAGAAGGAATAGGTCATGTGCATATTTCTCCTCCACATTGGACCCCACTGTGATAAAGCAATCTGAAGTGTATATTTAAGGTCACAATTTGAACAATTATAGTACCACATTTAGTGGATATCTAAAAAATTATTCAGACCCCGCACCTGACCAGTGCGATATTAACAGGGTACGAGTTGCTACTTTTTGCTCCAGAACATCACTCTGAAATGATGTAACATTTTGAATCCACCCACTGTACTACCCCTCTTGGAGTCCCAACAAGATGAGGAGCATAATTGCATATTTTATTACTGAGAAGGAGACTAAGGGACGGGTAGACCTGACACATAGCCCTATATATGATCCACCAGGGGAACTGTCTGTGGATGGTGAATGTTACAAACTACCTGATGGCTTTAGTACAGCGGCTTATACAGTTACTCCCTTGAAATCTGTGGCTGAGTTATGTAAAATACAACAAATGTCAACGCAATTTGTGAAGCTGACAGCTTTGACTAGAGCTTGTGAATTAAGTAAAGATTTGACTGTAAATATCAATATATATACCTTTGGAGATGCCCCCTCATTCGGATGACTTTGAAGAGAAAAGAAAAAAAAAAGAGGTTTCATTTTATTTTGCATGGTGATAAGATACAGTTTGGGGAATGAACAGTAAAGATACTGAATACCTTGATGTTACCAAAAAGAGCTGCTATTGTTAAATATTTTGTCCACAATAAAATTATAGATGAGGTAATACAGGGAAATACTTTTGCCAATGAAACAGCTAAACGATCAGCCTATTTAGAGTATAGTTTAATGTATATTGTAGGGACAGTTAGATGGACACCAGAAGTGACTATGTTTAATCAAACTCTAGATTTCATTAGGGAAGTACAGGAAGAAGCTACGGAGGAACAGAAGGAACAACGTAAAAAATATAGGTGCCAGGATGCAACAGGATGTTGGATAGATCTGTCAGGAAAGCAAAGATGAATGCTTCAAAATTATTATGTGAATGTTATTGTTATCATGGCCCACAGTTCAGCCCATATCAGTGCTAAAGGAATAGTGGCCTTGTCAGATCATGTATGGTTCAATAATCTGATTCCCAGGGTGGGAGAGTTCTATGTCAAGAAGTGCATGATGTGCCATACTTAAAGCACAGGAAAAGGTACCCCATTTCAACAGGATATTTTGTACCCCGAGATCTCTCCTTTGAAGGTCTTGCAACCAGTTGAGGTGGTTATGGGGAGATCAGCAAATGTATAGGGTGTACCAAGATCAAGGACAATCTGACATTGAATTTACCATTCTTGTTGATTACTGTATTGACTAAAGATCTGCATTTGATCCATTCACAGGTGAAGGCCAGTCTCTCTCCCAGTCTTAAAGGTCCAGGTCAAAAGCTGAGGCCTAGAGACAGTGTCTTTACCCAACAGTTTCAGAGGCCAGTGCCTGTTTTCTTCGCCATCCAGACTGCTGTTAAGCGCACAGGGCACAGACACCAGCTCCAAGCCAGTGATGTGGAGAAAGAAGCGCCACTCCCTTTGCCATATGATCAGTGGGTAACAAGAGGAATACCTGAATATGATCAGATCTCTCAGCAAGTGCCTTTTGGAAATGCTGATTTTTTTTTTTAATGGTGAAGTGGTGTCATTGGAATAATAACTTGCTGCCATCATGCCTGACCCAGATGAACAGATTCTGTTTGAACATCCTGACATTGTTCAGCCCTGATACAAAGTGTGGCCAAGGGCCGAAAAGAACTATAGACTTTGATTGAAGAAACTATCTCTGGAGAGATGGCAACCCATGCCGGTGGTCAAGATCGCCAACATCCGGACCAGTACATAAGCTTGCAAGTGAGGCTTTGAAGCAAAAGACACTTGGGACTGAATGCTCTCTGATAGTGTAGTGAGGAAATTTCGGGAGAATTGAGACTACATTGCTCTGTTTCTGGCTGATCGTTACGCTACTCTTTGTTACCTTGGCAATCAAACAACAAATACTACACTAAGAGGAAGGAAGGTTAAGAAACCTATAGGTTGGATATAAAAGATCAGTATAGGGAATAGTGTTAGGTGTTCTTCTGAAATAGGTATTTGTATATAGATTACGCTGAAATAGGTAGAGTTGTCGGTCATTAAGGCCCTTTAGGAAGGTGTTTTAGACCTATTAGGAGGAATAGAAGTACTTGCCCCGAATGCCCCCGCTAAAAGCCGACAGTTTTGGATTAGAAAGAGAAAAATAGGGATATTTGTATGTTTTCTATTGTTAGTATTGGGATTTTTCTTTGGGTCTATTCTTGAGGCTTAAAACATATTACCCTGTTCATAGCCGAGCGCCCCCTACTTCTACCGCATCTGAACATTATCACTTCACCTTGTCTTCTCTTAAGGATTCACACTGTCAAATACATAAAACGCCCTTAATGTTAATTGAGCCACACAAAAGCTTCATCAAATAACTGCAGAATTACACCAGGAAAAAGGAACAGGGATTTGGTCAGAATGGTTTTGAGGTATTGTTTCTGCTTGGGGCTGGACATAATTAAAGGGAATAGTGATTATAGGAGCCATCTTTTTCACTTGCTGTTGCTGCATTCAGCATGCCCCTGTGACATGTGCAGCTTATATAGCTACCTGTAACAGTATCAAGCCTTCCCCAATTAATGTTCATGAATTAAGTAGAGGAATGATGATACAACTTGAAATTGATGAAATAACGAAAATGTATATATGTACCTTCCTTATGTATTCAGCACAGCTGAAAAGGAAGGACTGTGAAACCGTAAAATCTGAATCTCTAATTTTCTTAATTTAGCTGTGCTTCATTCATACTCCCCTTTGATCTGTTTTCAGCCTGATTCTGTCCCTGACGCTACCTGCATAAACATTAGGTCACAAAACTAAATTTGAGACATTGTAGGCTGCGTAAACATGCAGAGTCAGCTTGCTCGAAGGTTTTCAGGCAATAGTTAATCCTTAAGTAAAGTCTACTCAGAATAGCACATTTTGTTGTTCAGCCTTAAAACGTAGAAATTGCACAAAACACCGAGGCTGTCAGATTCTTGCCTTAGCTCATTTGTGTGTTCTTTCCAAAGTTCTATTTACCTCTGGGCGTTCCTTGTTTGTCATCTTCCCTATAAAAACCCATGTAGCTATTGTTCAAGTGTGCTCCTTTCCTTGAGTAACTCCATGGTGCTCGTTGGATGGAGACCCATTCTGAATGCTTAATAAATTACCTATGGTTTGTACTTCGCTCCACTGTTGATTCCTCCTTACTTGATAAGAACCCGTGGCAAAGTGGTGATCCCTGCACCAGTAGGTTATTAATTAATCTGCTCCACAGGTCTGTTTAAATAAATTGAAAAAAAATTCAAATTAAACACATATGCATTACACATCATTGGGATAAGAGCAATGTAACAATGTATCAAATTGCACCAGACAAGGTATAACCTTCACCTTAAAAATTACCTGTCAAATCAATGTCCGCCAGAATTTTGAATCTTTCAACATATTCATTTCTGTAATATTTCCCCTTGTGTAGCGCAAGTCCTGTATTTTATCCAATTTCAGTTGTCAAATTATTTTATAAGGTGTAATACATATGTGTTCATTCTAATCAGTAATCGTGGTGAAACTCTATTTGTTGGTGTGAGTGTCCATTGTCATGGTGCATTCCTGCACCTAAATTCAAATGACCATCACATAGTATTTTAACCAGAGTGCACACTTAAAAAAAGTTGACATTAAAATATATATATTTTTTAAAATAAGTTTTCCCCCTGGAGATGCTACGATCCTGGGATGACTACGCTCAACTGAGGTGTAAGGGACCAGTGACTATGTGGAAACGTTTATTGATGTTGTGGGAGTGGAGGTGGCTCTTGAGATACAGTGCTAAAGTGGTGCAATGGGGGGGGGGGGTTATATAGTTTAAGTTTTATTGTTTATTTTCAAAAAGGTATATTTCAAATGTCAATGCCAACTTCTTGTATTTTAGACTGTTGCAGATAGCTTCTGGGTTACAGAGCTCTGCATTGAATTTGACACTTGACACAATAAATCTGTTTATAAAAAAAAAATAAAAAAATTAAGTTGTATTTCTTGCC
The DNA here is from genome assembly GCF_964204655.1 of Triturus cristatus. Taxonomy (NCBI): domain Eukaryota; kingdom Metazoa; phylum Chordata; class Amphibia; order Caudata; family Salamandridae; genus Triturus; species Triturus cristatus. The sequence continues at coordinate 15,861,492 of NC_140582.1, forward strand.
ATAATGGTCAATAAAAATATGTACCTCACATTTTAGTCAGAAACATTTCCAGGAATCAAACTACTGGAAAGGAAAATTTATGCCAGGACAAACTTGGTGAAAAGTACATTTGAGATTTATTCTAACAATGAGATATGTCTCTCAAAATAAAAACCAAATGGCAGTCCATAACCAATTTAAAAGGTCCAGTGCACTGTTGTGCTGTGTCACAGAGCTTGCCTCCTGATTTACTGTCATGGAGAACCTCCTCCGGAAGGGGCATCTAGTGGGCACAGAGCAGGCACCTCAATGATCTTACTTGGGAGGGGGTGGTTTGGGTTTGGGAGGGTTGGGCGGGTTTTGGTTTATAGGTAGGTTTCGGAGGGCTGGTCTTGGGTATGGGAGGGGTGAGTTGGATTTTGTGTGGGGTAGCTTGGCGTTTAGAAGGGGTGGGTTGGGGTGTGTAAGGGGTCAATGCAAGGGCAAAAAGGACATCCTCACATAGAAAACAGGTAGGATGGTAAGCAGGGAGTTGGGTTTGGGTGGTAGAGGGAGTGGCAGTGGGTGACGTGTGTGTCTGTTGAGGTTAAAGGTACCTGTGGGTATGATGCGTGTGGTTTACCTTTGGGTGTGAGTTTCTTTCTAGGTGTATGCTGTTTGGGTGAGTGTGGGCATTTGTGTTTTGTGGGTCCTAATGTATGTGTGTGTGGATGGGTGTGCTGTTGAAGTGTTGGCTGTGGTGCATGTGGATGTGGTGGTGCATCTGGTAGTGGTGGTGGGTATGGTGTCTGTGGGTGTGGTGGTGGTAGTAATGCATGTGTGTGTATGGTAGGGGGTGTCTATGGGTGTGCTGGTGGGACATGTGGGTGTTTTGGTGGAGGTGGTGGTGGTAGTAGTGGTGGTGAGTGTGGTTTCTGTATGTTGTTTGCGTGTTTTCCTGTGTTTTTGGTGTTTATGTGTGGGTGTGCTACTTGTGTGTGTTGGAGTGTGTGGGTGCGAAGGTGTAAGTGTGGTTGAGAAAGGGCTGTGAATAGGGAACTGGGATGGGGAAGGGGTAGTAGGTTGGGTCCAAGGTTGGGATGGTTGGGAGTCTGCGGTCAATGAGGAGGCTAGACCTTGAAAAGACCTCTGTAGGCCAGACAGAGCACTGTGAATGCCTTCCAGGTAAGCTATCATTTGTTGTATATTGCAGCTAAGCCCCTGGATGGCATTCATTAGTGCATTCTGGCCTTAAGAGATGTTCTGTAGGAGGTCAATAGCCTCCTCACTCAGCGCAGCTGGAGAGACGGGGGTGAGGTGCCTGCAGTGAAGTAGATGCCCACTGTTAGGGGATCGGGTTTGACCAACTGAGGCGGAGCAAGAGGGAGGGTGGAGATGGATATCTGGGTGGTGGACAAAGATGCAGATGGTACACTTCCTGTAGAGTTTACCACCACTAGGGACTGCTCGCTTGTGGAGGCCTCCAAAGATGATGATGTGGAGCTGGACGCCTCCATTGCAGTCCCCATGCCGCTGGGACCCTCGGTGTTGGTGGTCTCAGCACCCGAACCACAGTGGCCAGCTGCTTCCCCGCCTATGTGGGCAAGGTCTCCTTTGTCTGCTGCTAAAGATGCTGTAAAAATATATACATTAGTTGTATTGCCTTTGTGTAATTAAAACTGATCATGAACTTTGATCATAAAATATTTTCCAAGTTTTCATATTCCACCTGCTTCAAATCAAGGCTCTCAAACTTTGGTTTTACTTCATCATAAGCTCATGCATGTAGCTCCCCATAATACATCCTATATCATGTATGATCTTGTCTCTTGTCCATTTTTAAATCTCTCCAGGAACTGTTCAACACCTCGAAATGGTTGGGCATTGTTGTTTACAATAGTGAACTTAAGGCACCAAAAAGGATAGCAACCAAAAATATCTTTGTACAGTGGATTTACAAGGCCAAAAGATGTACATCATTTTCATTTGCAAAAAGTAAAATATGAATCAATCTGTGTCAACAGATATTGCAATGTTGTACCAATATCTGCATGAACTGAAAGGCAGTTTCTTTTGTTTGGGCATTCCACAATGTTAACACTTACTTCAAGTAACTGAAGAATATTTCAAATGTAAACATTATTCTATTGATTCTGTTCTGAAGTAGCTTATGAATGTATCATGCACTATGTAGATACCTATGCTGTTGAAAAATGCGAGAAATTAATTTTTGGGGGGGATTAACAAATGACTTCTACAGCATAAGTAAATACGTAGGCTTTGATACATTCCTAATCCACTTCAGTACAGAGCAAAAACATTTTTATATTTGACTCCTAAATATCTCTAGTTATATGAAGTTTATTTTACCATTGTGAAATTGTTGGCTTTCACTTTAGGCAACAATTGGTACAACATCACAGTAAATAATACATTTGAAATGTGCACCTTTTTATTAAATATTTACAGGCAAAAAATTTAATTTATGATGAAAAATTACTAATTTTAATGTTAGAATAAAATATGTTGAGAAACCATATACGTTCTAAGTACAACATGATATTTGTGGAAATTATCAAACATAAATATGTGGAAAATATTCTAAAATGTTCCCAAATTTTTCCATGCAGACATTTGAACCCAGGGAAAGTGAGGAGACACCAGCCTCGTGTGTTCTGCACATTTCCAGACCTTGCCACCATGGAAGAACGGGATATCATCAAAACGTTCAGATTGACTAGGCAAACTATACTAGATTTATGTAATCAGCTGGAGCCAGATCTTCAGCTTCACAATATGAATACAACAGCAATGCCACCCATAATCAAAATAATGGCAGTACTCCATTTTGTGGCCACAGCATCATTCGAATACTTTGTGGCAGTATCTGGTAGAATGTCACAACCAACTTTCAGTGGTATACTACAAGAAGTTCTTTCTTCGATGATGAGAGACATCAACAGCTTCATTCATTTTCTTACAAACCAGGATTTTACCAGTGTCAAGGGGGATTTTTACAGCTTGGGCCACCTACCACATGTAGTTGGAGCAATTAATGGCACACATATTGCCTTAGTGCCACCACACGCCAGAAAACAAGTGTACCACAGTCTAAAGAACTTCCATTCAATCAATGTGTAAATTATCTGCTTACTAGATTTGTATTTGTGTGTGCGCATTTTCCTGGATCAACCTTTGTACTACGGTACAGCAGCATACCTCTGCAAATGTCACAACTTGGACCTGAGAGGGCCTGGCTGTTGGTAAGTACTTTCTGCCATTATATTGTTTGGTTATTGTAAGTGTAATGATCTAAAATCATGTTACAATTTTGTGCTAATTGTTTTTTCATCCCATATAAAAAGACTCAGATTATCCTAACCAACCATGGTTGTTGGCACCGCTGAGGAATCCAACAACGTCCGGGGAAGTCTGTTTCAATGAGGCCCATGGAAGAACACAGAGGCCAGTGGAATGGGTTTTTGTGCTCATAAAGGCCAGATTTTGATGTCTGCACAAGACTGGTAGAGCTCTCAGCTACTGGCCCGATAAGGTGTGCCAAATCACCATGGCAATCTGCATGTTACACAACTTTACCCTGCGGCGTAACATCTCATACATTGCAGAGAAAGAGCCACTGGGTGAGTATATTGAAATGCCAAATGAAGACAATAGTGTGAAGAGGAAGGAATTGGCGTAGATCAAGATCTCATTGACAACTTCTTTACATGAGTGTATGTATATGATTGATTTTTTTAATGAAATGTTAAACCATCTTTTCATGTAAGGAGGAAAAAACTCTGTACTCGACATTTGCTTTAAAGGCCAAGTAAAGTGACATCCGGGGCAAAGATGTTTGTTAATCAAAGTTTTGACACATTGACTACTGTGTTCATTTGCATTGTTCAACTTTGATTGTACTGGGAAAGTGTGTCCTCAAATATATTCATTTGTAAGGGGTCTATTTTGCATTGTAATTTAATTAACCTTCTTGTTTTTCTCTGTTTTAGGACCCTTCACTGTGTCTTCTTCATATGGACATTTCAAAGTTGTGACATTTGCAGTTATATGCTGCTGTTGCAAAGTACAAACGGAACATGCATTGATCCTGTGGAAGACACACACAGACTTTGAGTGTACTTATCTTGTACTGGGACAACTTGCACAGTGATTAAATGGAAGTTAGTAAAACTGCTCTAATCTTATTTTCTGTTGAATGTTGGTAATAAGCCTATATGTGGTGCTTGATTTGCTCTAACCACATGTGGTATTCAACCCCAAAAATACTAATCTCTCTCATTGGCAAAATTCTCATTTTGTGTTAAGTGTATGAACCTGTTGATGTGCACCATCATTGTAGAACACATTTTTTGTAGTATACCGCTTACAGTAGGTTGTGATTTTCCCCCAGATACTGCAACAGTGTATTCAAACTATCCCTTGGCCACCAAATTGAGTCCTGGCAGGATTTAGGACTATTGGTGTTAATATTGTGCAATTCCTATTTTGAGGCTCCAGCTGATGACGGAATTCAATAATATTTTGCCTATGGAATCTGATTGTTTTGATTGTATCCCCTTCTTCCATGGTGGCACGCTGTGGAATTGGAAATGGAAAAATGGAACGGAGTATTTGTGTTATCTATTGTTTGTGATATTTAAGAAAAAATAAACAGACCAGTCTTTTTCATATTTAATAAACTACTAGTTGATGAGTTTTTGGTCTTCGTATTTTGTTGCCATGGTAGTAATTTGTGCAAAACATTATCTACTTCCAATTCATTCAGAAAAAAACAATAATTTGATGCTTCATATTTTATAGTGTATGATGGAAGGAAAAAAATAAACAAATAATAAATACAGGTAAGGACTAAAACACCAGTCTTTGACTTTGTTAGTCTTACTTTAATTAAATAAAACAAAATAAACCATAACAGGATGTAAACCGAAAAAGCCAACCAAAAAATAAAAAGTTAGTCAATAAACCATTATTGAAGAGCCAAAATTGTTTGAAGTCCAGTGTCCAAAATACAACTGGTATCAGAAAGGTAAATGTGTCCAAAGAGTGATGGGTAACCACACACTGTAGGAAATTAGGTTCTGTGTCTCTTGCCAATTTTCAAAAAAGAGCATGAAATAGAGATTGATCTATAAATTACACTTTACCATTTGTGAAAAATAGTTTGAAAAGGGAGAATTAGCAAAATTAGATTGCAATATGATTTTCACAGAACAGAAATAAGGCATCATAACATCTAGTGAAATGTAATGTATATTGAAACCTGCTATCTTACATACAACACAATATATTCAAACAAACAAGCCAAACAATATGTTACTAATATATTTAGGTTTGTATGTTCAAGAAAATTTACAAAAACACATTAGCAACAGCTAACTTCAAAGACAACAGGATATTTAGGTTTAGTGACTCCTAGAAAAGTGTAACTTACCATTCTCCACTCCACCAGGGATTCCTGTCAAGCATCAGTATGTAGGATTTGCAAGACGTTCTCCTCCCAGGGAATGAGTTGTAAGGTGGGCCTTAGAGAACCATCTCCAGTCCTCCGGGCCTCCAGGTGATGTTTGCTACAGCATTCACCCTGACAACTATTTTAGCCTACATTTGCCTTTTCTGTGCTATAGTTGTCATTTTTACACGGGATCCAAATCATTTTGGCTCTACTCTAATGATTTCATCTACCATGACTGACAATTCACCCTCTGTAAAATGGGGATTTTTCTTTCCTGTCACTCTGAGATTATGAATAAATAAATGAAATAACCCTCAAGATGATGAAGAAAAAGGGGTAAACAAACAAGAAATAGAGAGCTAAAAACAGAAAAAAAATCTGAATTCAGTGGTAAAGTGCTCTGGTACAAAGTTCTGCTGTGCTGGTATGGCAATGGATCATGGTCTGCTAGAAGTGACCCGAATCATTATTATTTATGAGTCAGGACGTTTTGCAATCCTGTACGGATGTACATTTTGCAGTGCAATAGTACAGTAACTGTAACTTTGCAAATTGAATGCCCCTTTACAAAACAGTTGGTGCGAAATTCGCACATCCTAGTTTGTGAACCTCCCTTATTAGCTTGGTGTAAGATACCGGGTTAATGGTTGAGATGGGTGGAAGCCCAACTCGGGCAACAACCATAATCTTTGTCAGGGTGAACCACAAGAGGCACCAAATTAACCTGTACTTAACCATCTGGAAGCATGGCACACAAGCAGTCAGGCTTAACTTGTATGCAATATGTAAAGTATTTATGCAGCACACAAACAGTAATAAAGTGAAAACCCAACAGAAGAAAGTTCTCATACCCATTTAGAAAAATACAGTGAATAAATAGAATGATACTAGAATGACAAAACCCTAATCAGTACAACCAAAGATATATAATTTTAAAGTTTTTAGTGACAATGGCACCTAAAAGCCTAAAGCACCACTCGCAGTCATCTGGTTGTGCTACATGGGGCGATAGTCACAAGTTCACGCCGAATGCAATGGAGCGTCGGTCGGATACAGGGACTAGGTTACTCCTGCTGATAATCGACCTTCTGGGTGTGGTGCAAAGAGTTCCATTCACATTGAAGGAGGCCACACGGAGGCTGCTGAGTGTGGCAGTTGGTCGTCGCTGTAGCACGAAGAACCAGGCAAGCGTTGCGGATGGTCATTGCTGTAGCTATGCATTGCGGTCATAGTGGGCTGTGGTTGCTGTAGAGTGAAGTGCAGGTCTCAGGTTGCCGCTTGCCGTGGAAAGATGTTAGGGGAAAGAGCAAGTCTCACCAGTGATGTGCATTAGTGGTCGCCACGGGTGGCCGAGTCTTGACCCAAGCATACCCGCTTGCAGTCACGAGGAGCCCAAACTTCAGGATTTTCATTTGTACTTCAGGAGGAGTACACTCTGATGCCTGCCAATGGTTCAGGACCTGGGGAGGCACCTTGTAGTGAGGATAAGGACACACCTACGGACATTGCTAAGTTAGCATAAGTTGGACGCCATTTTGCCGCTTTTGCTCACGTTACTACATGGACCATTTTTGGTAAACACTTTGCTCGCTTGCTTTCACATGAGAACTGTCTGTATTTCATGTATTTGGTTGAACGCTCTGCCCCTTGTCTGCACAGCGTGTTCAAGGTGAAAGAACAATGAGGTCTGTTGAATTGCTTTTGTCAGTCTCACCTCCCTAGCCATAACTGGTGCTTTTAATATTACTGTGCATGCATGTTAAGACACTTGGAGAAAACGCTTTCCATGATAGAAGAGCTGGGCTTGTCCGGGGGTTGTAAATTCCTGCATCTAAACTCGGAGGTATGGGGTCCCCTGACAAAGCCTGGAGGTCTTCTACAATTATAATAAACTAACTTCTAGCAAGGGGAGGGTGGCAAGGCGTTGTAGTCCTGTTTCCACTATCATTATAATATGATTTCTACTTTTGTTCTATATGGAATTGTAACTATGCTGATTTGTTTGGTCTGATTTTGCTGCTAGTACTGGCACGTGTATTGCATTATAGAGCACGTTAGTTAAAATAAACATTTTAAACTATACTTCGACTCTATTTACTCACGTTGTGGACAAGTACGAGAGTTTGAATGAAAGAATGTTCTTGTTCCCACGTATCCTGAGAGGGGAGGGAGTAACATGTTCTAGGATGTCTAATCATTGGTAGCTTCGCTGTAGTATGGAGAACGAATGTGACACTATAGCTAGTCGTATAGGGGATCTGGGTACCGAGGTGGGTATTTTGGTACACATCTACACACTGAGATCCTGGTTTCCTGCACATAGTTCTGTATATGGGCAGAATCCCTGCAACATGGCACACCTAACCTTTGGTCTGGTTCTATATTTGCGAGACGCTTTAGTAGTTCTTGTGCTTGTCCATGATACCCTTGCTTCTGTTTTCCGGTAAACCGCTGTGAAGGCATAACCTACCTCTATTGATGTGTTTATAGGTTTTTCTTGAAGCTTGATTCATAAAAAGGTTTTAATAGTTACTATTGAGTTACTTACCCATTGCGCTGCCACGCTTTAAGTTGTTCAGCTTTTTCTCGATATGGCCGAAGTGGATATTGCGGCACATAGCTGTGGGGCACTCCATCGTCATTTGACTGCTTTTGGAGTGTCCAAAGCTGGTGTCATACTCATTTTTTTGGTAGGAACTACTGGAGCTTACCCATTTGAGGTTTTTTATTCTTGGGTTACGGCAGTGGATGGTGATTATGGCTTATTCCATAAGTACTCTCCCGCTGCAGTCCCTATAGCGTATAGGCCATATATGACTTTGGAGGTTCCGATTTCAGCATGACAACACCGTGTTTGGTTTAATGGCGCCCTACCCCACACCGTGACCCAGGTCCGGTTAGGCCCTTTGTCGATTCTGGGGGCCGCTTGGCCAGTTTTGGCCTGGTACACACCACATCCACGTTATCTAGCAGTCGCTGTCGACGAGTTGCGCGTCTTACACACCTCCTTGATTGAAGTGCACACGGCTCTAGTACAATACGTCTCACGCAATCTTCAGGTGGGAGCACCTGGGGTTGCTGCGCAACCAGCTGGACCTGCTGGGTTAACTATCAGCCCAGTCATGGTTAATTTGGTTATGTGTAAGCGTCCACAGAATAAGGAAGATTTACCTTATTGGCTTGCGGAGAAATTTGACCAGCTGGAAGCAGTATCTCCAAATACAACTCCTGTGAGGGAAACACAGGATTCTTATTATTAGTTTGCAGAAAGACTTAATACCCGAAGTAACTGATTGTGAAAATTGGGGTAAAGTGTTTGCAGGCGGTGTATGAGAAATGTTTCGGCACACCATCTATGACTGTGCTTCCCTCCGTGATTAAATGTGTTCAGGATGAACATGGACCAGAGGCGGCTGTAGAGTTAGGGATGAGGTTGGTCGGAGTGTTTGACGTAGTTGCTTATCTGATCCTTGCGAATGTCAAGGGAGATGCAGTCCACTTTCAAGTGTCTAATGCTTTGTGCCATGTCCGGGATGAGGAAAAACCCGGTGAATTACCAAAAATTATTGCAGAAGTTTATAGAACAATTGGGCGCAATCGTTTGGGTGTTAAGCCTTTCGCTAGAATACCTGCGCAACAGCAGACATAGACGGCACAGTCTGCTAAAGACGACCGTCCTAATTTTCCTAAAAAGAATTGGAAGAATAAGAAACAGGCGAAGCAATAACACACACAGAGGTCGCGTGCAGTGTCACCAGTTCCCGAACTTCCTGAGCACACTTATGATTTGCGCGACCTCGCGAGAATTAGGTCTCCTGACAGGTTTCAGGTTCCTGATCAGCGGTCTCCTCGTTCTTCACAGGCAACATAGGACTCACAAGCCGGTGGAGGGGAACGCCAGGATCACGGCAGAGTTTGAGGTGCCCACAGGGACGAGAACAACCTCGCCTGGCTGACGGCAAAGGGAAACAAGACAATTTTCCTCATCAGCGATCGCCTTTTCAGAAAAAGAAAGTTGCCTCTTTGAGAGCGAGATATGCCACAGATGGTGAGAACCCGGCTCCAAAACTTAACATGGGCAGTAACGCTGCTAGACAGCGCATCGAAAGTTACCATAGTGCGGCAAGCACTGCGTCCATTTCTGGAGGCATCAGCAACTGAAACTTTCATCACAGTTGAGACAGCTGACACCCGAGTGGCTCCCCCTTACAGATTATATGACATAGTTCTTCTAAATGAACTTGACATACAACATGTAATACATGGGATTTTTTGGTAAATCTAACTTCATCATATGACATACTCTTGGCAGAAACAGATTGCCCGCCACCTTTTGTTCTAGCCGCTCTGCGTGGAGAGGAGGTGATACTCCCCAGTTTTTCACATAACGTGTCCAAGGAGAAAGCTATGGCTTTTGCAGAAGAGTGGGCTTTTGTGCTTGCACCTGCTGTATACCGAAATCATGTGGGCTGGGATAAAGATTCTCCCCTGCATGACATACCATTATGATCCATGCCACAGCCACAGCCCCAATATCCCCTCCAGCGGGAGGCAAAGGCTCCCGTAGCTGATATTCTGAATCAACTAGAGTATCAGGGAGTACTTGAAACATGTGTGTCACCAATGAATAACCCTCTATTTACAGTAGTAAAACCCAATTGATCGTGCCGCTTAGTTTTGGATTACCGACATTTGAACTCACATTGTCGGACTTGTGCGGTGCAGAATACCCACAGTTCAGCATTAGTCAACAGTCTGGTTCGTAAAAAATATAAAACGACACTTGACATATCCAGCGGCTTTTACATGCACAATCTATCTCCTGAAAGCAGTCAATGGACCGCCTTCACCGCGGGTGGAAAACAAAGAAAATGTTTTGTTCGTTGATAACATTTATCTGACTGACGACGAGTTATGGCCCCATCTTTGTCGCGTGGATCGCATAATAGTATTGTTTGTGGACCACGGTTACAAGTATAACTTGGCTAAATCACACATTGCAGAGTACACAGTATTGTTTTCGGGCTACGAGCTCAATAATGAAGAAAGAGGCTTAGCGGCTCACTTCTTGGAGAAATGCGCATGTTTACGCCCTCCAACTACACTGAAAAAATTACAGTCTTTGCTGGGTTTTTAAAATTTCGGTAGGACTTACATCCCTGATTATGCCAAGCGCATCAAGCCTTTGTATGCTTTGATACAACCCTCTTTTTCAAAGTCCTGCTGGCTTCCGGAACATTCCATTATACTGCAATCTTTGCAGTCTGATCTTATTGAATCCAAATTCTTATTGACTCATGCTAACCATACTAACCTGGTGATACGAATCATCCCAGGCCATGTGGGTTTCACATACTTGACGTTTAATGAAGGAGACCCAGTGCCTATAGCTTACAAGTCACATTTGTACACTTCAGCAGAATTTAGGTTTTCCAACATTGAAAACGTTTTTACAGCAGTCCAGATGGCGATCCTAAAGGAACGCGCACTGGCACAAGGGAAATTGATTTTGGTTGTAACACCTTGAAGCGGTGACAAAGGCAAGTGTACCAAACTCAAAGGCTTTGCATCCATGTTGGATACAATGGGCCACATCGTTGACCTCTCCAGATGTCACCTTTATTTTTGACTCTTCTTTGAGGACACAGGAGTTTTTACAGTATGAGTTTATTCATCCTCCTCCTTTGTCGATGCGCCAACTTGAGCAGTACCAATTGTATCATATACACTGACTGTTCAGCGCAACCGGGTCTAAACATTCTTACTCGGCGGCCTGCGCTATAGCGGCGGGTATCAATGTCAACGGTGAGTTCAAGTCCAATGTTGTCCATACACAGGCACTAGGTGACTGTACCGCCCAATTAGCCGAATTGCGTGCTTTGGTACTGGCTGGGGAGTTTGCAGATCCAAAAGTGACTGCTCTAATTTGCAAGCGATTCTTATTACTGTGTTCAATCTTTCAATGACAACTTATTCTTTTGATCTCAAAATGATTATTGTGATTCAAAAGGCAGTGCAATTGAACATAAAAGGCTTTGGGTTCGAGTCGCAGATCTTAAAGACCGTCTGCCTCTCACACAAGTAATTCACACTCTTGGTCATCAGCGCGTAGGAGTACACGCTGTTGGCAACAGTTTGGCGGATGAAGCTGCCAAATCTGCAGTAGCTACGTGTTCAGTTGCAGCAGTTACAAGATCCATGAATAAGATTGATAATGACATTTTGGCAGTAATAGCTGCTACAGAGAAGGGTGATAATTATCCACAGGGTTTCCCTTCCAAATACTCTTATCATTTAAGTCCTGATAATGTTCCTTACGTGAGAATTAACAACGTTGGTGAGAGGTTGATTCCCAACGCGGACCGCAGGCCTGCACTGATAACAGCCACACACAAAGGAATGGCCTCAGCACATGCTGGAGTGTCTGCGACAGTCTCTGTCTTGCAGCAGCGTTACTGGTTGCGTGGTTTATATAAACAAACCCGTAATTACCTGCTTTCTTGTGACATTTGTTCGCAGATTAAACCGTCAATGGCAATGCGCCCACCACAAACACAGCTATGCATTTCTAATAAACCCTTCGGTTGTGTTTATTTAGATCACTATGGTCCTTTTTCTTCAGATACTGCAAATAAGTTCATCTTAGTTGCAGTTGATTCGTGCACACGCTTTCTTTGGGTTTGACCACAACATAGTGCTGACGTCCGAACTGTCATCAGGGATTTGCGTGTCTTTGAGGGAATTTTTGCATGTGGCACTTTCCATTCGGACCAGGGTCCAACGTTCGCCTCCAAGGCGTACAAGGATACCATGAGGTCGTTGGGGGTGCAGGTCAAATATTTGTCTCCATACAGGCCTGAGGGCAATTCAGTTGTGGAACGAATGAACCGTGACTTAGAGCAATCCTTGACAGCTAGGGTCATAGGGACTGGCAGGAACTGGTTTGCCCATTTGTATAGCGTACAACGTGCACTAAATCTCCCTAGATCATCTCTGGGTGGGCGGACCCCATACAAAATGCTCTTCGGCATGAAGATGTTTGTGCCCGACCTTGATGTTCCAGACATTGCGGTGTCTGCCGCATCCTTTGACGTAGATAATCATTGAGCTGTATTACAGAATCTACAAGAGACCTGAGACAGCCTTGCAAAGAAACATTTGCCCTCACCCACTGATGCTGCACTGCAGATTCTGGTAGTCGGCTGGCTACCAAGAATCGGAGACCTGGCCTGAGAGAAGGTGGAAAACAAGAAAGAGTTTGGCCCCTCTTATCGAGCACTTGTCCCATTGCTTGGAGTGCAGGGTACTCGTACAGTCATTTTACCACCACTTCCTGGTCAAAAAGACAACCGATACATCTCAGTTGACAATGTCAAGCTACAACATCTGGCTGATCCTGAATAGCATCACACCAGCGGTGTCTACAACAACAGAATCTATAGGTGCAGGTTTAACCGCTTCTAACACCGCGCAGGATGACACCGCCATTGAAATGGATTCTGTTAACAATCCCTTGTTGTTTCTGACTGCTTCAACACAAAAGGAGGAAACTGAATATGCATATCCCAATTCCATGTCATTGCCTGGCGTGCGACCTGAAGCCACTAATGAATCACGTTTTTCCTTTGACTCACATTCCATAGCATCACAGTCCCCTTATAAATTTTGCATGTTTGTTGCCTGGCTTAAACGAACTTACTTGATTCCACCTTAGACTTACATCTGGTTGGTGCTAATCACAATTTTTTGTTTCTGTCCATTGGTTTTGTGACTTTCTTTTTTCTTTTGATCAATGGCAACTATCTTCCTGAACGCTTTGCTGTTAAACTGGTTGGTGGAACTTTGGCTCCGCACTCTTCTTAACACATCATGAGAAGAGACAGACTTTTGTCAACATCACGGCCTGGCCAGTCATCGGCGGCATTGTTTGGGATGCTGTAGATTTCCAACTCTATGGCCCTACAGAGATAATTAATGTCCCTAGTGTACTTCGTGTTTCTATGGGTGATGTCGTGAAACATAACATAAGATCTGATGATTGGGACGTACAGGCCGTGCAATTCTTGTTCGCTGATTTGAAATATTATGCTGCTTTTGATGCTGAAGATTTGTATTTGAATACTGCAAATTACGCTGATTTATTTTGTTTCCAACACTATGGTTATCATTATCTGCATAAAGCCAATACGTTTAGAAATGTTTTTAATTATTCACAATGGGAACATTGCCCAGCTCCATTGAAAGGCAGCTCTAATACGTTTTTGAAAAAATTCACCTATTTTACATATTTTGACACACCTAACCCTGATTGGTTCTATTTTAAATTGAATTTTTCCTCTAATTCTAAGGTGATACTCACCCATACTAAATTATTATATTCTAAATCCTTTATAGATGATTTAACAGTTGGGGGCTTTGAGCTGTGTAAATCAACGATTGATCTTAAATCTGTTTGGGGTTCTAAATCTTGGCAAGTGCGAGGCACAGAGGAGTTACTTACTCAATTTATCAAACTACTTGTTTTGGTTTGGCAACTTCTAAACAAATGAATGCCCCTGTTATCCCTGCTCTGGCTGCTTATGAGAACTGGAGCAGTTTTACTAATTAATCCATGGACGAATTACAATCACTTTTAAAAAATGACACCTTTAATCTGTCTAGTCTGAACCCCCTAGGTTGGTTGGTTTGGCAGACTAGTTCAGATGCTTGTCAACTTCGTTTCCTTGCCAGGGCTCCTGGTTACACACAGAATAGGCCTGATCCTCGTTTTTCAAACACCCATTCTGTTACCACATATACGATAGGGAAACTTTGTCAAAACTGGTTACAACACTCGTGTCTGGCTTCAGTTAAACAGCATTTGTCGTTATTATCAGGTGACATTGATTTAACAGATTTTATAAAGGGAGCCGTTAGTCCTAGATCAAAAAGATTTGTATATGCTACTTACAATGAAATCTGGAAACTATCCTATATTGAAGCAGCTTCACATTTAAGGGCAATAGATAAGGCTTATCTTGAAAAAGTGCTTGCTGTTGTTGATAATAGTATTAACACCCTCTCTTCCCGCATTTATACATTGGACAATATTGTTTCATCTGTTGTTGATATTGTACAAGAGGATGTTTCTGTTTTGTATCATGGTCAGAATCAATTTCGTTCAATTATGCAATTTGCCTGGACTTTACAGACTCTTAAGATGAGTAAAGTTCCATGGGATTACTTGAACGTGTCATCGTTATTTTTGCCATTTAACTTGACAACAAAACAACAGTTTATGTCCGAGAAAGATGCTACATATTCTCTGTTGCATATTGAAAGGTTGGACCCGTTACCATTCTCTATGGCGGAAACAGACTCTGTTGTCTGGCTCATCCATGGGCTGATAACTCTCCCATTTTCTTTGTTTAAATTTACCTCATGCATGAAACACTATCCCCAGGGCAGCTATGAGCCATTGGGAAGTGCATTTTTACATGAAGTATGGTCTCAGCCTTTCACATACAGATGCATTAGGGATGACAAAGAAGTATACCTTACTGGGGAATCATGTGAAAACACAATAGGTCATTCCCTTGTCTATAAAAACATCAAATTACACGACATGTGTAACCTAACTGCCCCGAATCTGGCATGTGTTTTGAAGGGTACACCCGTGACGTCTATAACACCGACTTTCACTCTACTTGCCAATGGTAGTTATTTGCTTTTAAATAATGAGGACTGCTGCGGCATGTTAGCCGGCATCCCTTACATAGTAACTCTTTCACAGCGTGTAGTTTGCTGTAAAAATGTTCTTTTCCCAACCCCACATGGGAGACTCGACAACTCGATTTGGCTTTCCATTCCGACCTTGAAGGCAGATTTCAATAAGTTGAGCAGAATAAGAGCATTGTTATCCCAAAAAGAAGTTTCTCTCACATCTGCCCGTGAAACTTTCGTCCTTTACGCGGCTAATACTCATACAGAGGTTCAATCACTTCTTAATACTGACCTCCCACTACATTTCGGTGCATTAATTCACACTATCTTCAATGCTTTTAACACTACTGGCATTGCCCATTTTTTTAACCTCTTCAGTGCCCATGACGAGCTGGACTCGTCATGGGCCGCGGTTGCGCTGTGCCCATGACGAGTCCAGCTCGTCATAAACCCCGCCCGCTAATGTAACGGCCGGCACAGGGCGGGGAAAGGGCGTGGCACTGAAGGGGTTAAAGTTGTGGGCTCTGGCCTTGTGACCTCTTTCCAAACTATATTCGGTGTGACACCAGCTTTTATTCATTCTATTTTTTCCAGCGTCTTCGCCGGCTTCTCCTTATTACTTGCCTTAGCCGCTGGGGTCTTGTTGTTGAGTTGCCTGCTACGAAATGGATGTACTTCCTGTGGCTCTGCAAGGCGAACTCCGGCTGCAGATACTCCGTAGCCGCATGCTTGAATGCTATATTGCTCTGCCCTTGGCCACACTAAGCGTGGCTTATGGATTGTCTTTTCGTGCTGCCTATTTCACTTGCATGCAACCTGTCTTCCACTGCTTGGATTGTCCCTTTGAATGGGCATTGGATCTTTGCCTCTCCAATATGGCATTTCCTCTACCTGATTTTGAAATGTTGTTGAGTCCCTTAGTGGCCCATGAGCAGGAATCTTCTGGTGTTGGGATTATGGCCTGCACAGCGGCGCTGGGAGTTTTGGCTGAATGGGATATCTTTGCTGCATCACATGATTTCCTACAACGTAGTTACTTTGAGTATCACGCAAGCTGTCCTTTAGTGGTGCTGGAAGCTCCCGTAATTGCAGAACATATATGTTCATTCACTCTACTTAATTGGATGGCTACGCTTTTGTCTGCCGAGAACAATGACTTCCTCTTGGAGGCTATTGCAACATACTGTTCGTACACCCTGCTGGATTGAATCAGCCACAGTATCCATGTTGGATTTTTTTTTAATTATTTTTTGTGTGCGCGTTTTGGAACACAAACTATTTTTTCTCTCACTTTCTTTCTCTTTCCGAATATTCCTTGCACATCACAGATATCACTGATACGAATGCTCTTGATTCTTGCTCAGACTTTTGAAAGCTGTGTTCTCTCTAAGACCACTGTCCCATGGACTGACAAGGGGGAGGGTGTAGAGAGGATAAGGACACACCTACAGACATTGCTAAGTTAGCATAAGTTGGACGCCATTTTGCCGCTTTTGCTCACGTTACTACATGGACCATTTTTGGTAAACACTTTGCTTGCTTGCTTTCACATGAGAACTGTCTGTATTTCATGTATTTGGTTGAACACTCTGCTCCTTGTCTGCACAGTGTGTTCAAGGTAAAAAAAATGAGCTCTGTTGAATTGCTTTGGTCAGTCTCACGTCCCTAGCCATAACATAGAACACAGCTGCAACCCTGGAAATCTGGTGCTTTTAATATTGCTGTGCATGCATGTTAAGACACTTGGAGAAAACGCTTTCCAGGATAGACGATATAGGCTTGTCCGGAGATGTAAATTCCTGCATCTGAACTCGGAGGTAAGG
Organism: Triturus cristatus; assembly: GCF_964204655.1. Lineage (NCBI taxonomy): Eukaryota > Metazoa > Chordata > Amphibia > Caudata > Salamandridae > Triturus > Triturus cristatus. The sequence continues at coordinate 15,878,448 of NC_140582.1, forward strand.
GGTCCCCTGACAAAGCCTGGAGGTCTTCTATAATTATAATAAACTAGCTTCTAGCAAGGGGAGGGTGGCAAGGCTTTGTAGTCCCGTTTCCACTATCATTATAATATGATTTCTCCTTTTGTTCTATATGGAATTGTAACTATGCTAATTTGTTTGATCCTATGCATTTTGCTGCTAGTACTGGCACATGAATTGCATTATAGAGCACGTTAGTTAAAATAAACATTTTAAACTATACTTCGACTCTATTTACTCATGTTGTGGACAAGCAAGAGAGTTTGAACAAAAGAATGTTCTTGTTCCCACGTATCCTGAGAGGGGAGGGAGTAACATGTTCTAGGATGTCTAATCATTGGTAGCTTCGCTGTAGTATGGAGAACGAATGTGACACTATAGCTAGTCGAATAGGGGATCTGGGTACTGAGGTGGGTATTTTGGTACAGCACTACACACTGAGGTCCGGGTTTCCTGCGCATAGTTCTGTATATGTGCAGAATCCCTGCAACACCTCTTGGGGATCAGGAGCTCACTCCAGCAGAGGCTAGCAGGGTTCAGGCAGATCCAGTTACAAGACCAGGCAGGTCCAGTTGCAGCAGGTCAGCTGGACAGTTACAGGGAGACCTTTGAAGTTTGTTATGTCCTTATAGCTCACACAGAAGGTAAGCCAACTGACCCTTGTAGTCACTCTGGGTAGCCTGGGATGAAGCCAGGCTGGCACAGTATTCCTTCTCAGATAGCAAAACATTCCTTCCAGCAGCAGGGCAGTCCTTCTGTAACTACCACAGGTCCAGGGGCATTCTGATGGGTGAGTGACTCTGTAGGTCCAATTTTAACATGTTTGAAGGAGGAGAGACCTTAAGACTGCAGCATTGGTTAGCAATGGTAAAGTGCACAGAGTTCTATAGCCAGCAGAACAGGTGGTCTTTCCAGCTGGATCTGAAGCATACAATGTCGTCTAGATAGGCGACACTAAAAAGCTCAGTTCCAGTCCGGATCCGGTTGACCAACCTTTGGAAGGTTAAAGGGACATTCTTTAACCCACGGGGCATCTTTTAAAACTGAAAGCGTCCCTCTGGGGTGGAGAATGTAGACCTCTCCTTAGCCCCCTCAGGTAAAGTAATATACCATTACCCTGACATTAGATCAAATGTACTTCATGTTGGGTCTGGTGGCTTAGTGACTAATTCATCCATTGTTGAGGCCTGTGTTTAACCTCATGGTCACAGGTTTAAATCCTGGTGGGTCCACTCAGCCTTAAATCCTTCTGAGGTGGAGAATATGAGTACCGTTGGGTAACAACAAACATCGGTTTTTCAGCGCCAAGAGGCCCTTCAGGGTGATGTGTGCTTTACAATTATACATTTTATGTTACGTACTCAGGAACTTGGTGGTTACCAACTGATCAATGAGCTCATCAGCTTGGGGAATCGGGCACGCATCAGCCTGTATAGTAGACACAGAACCTGAGTTCTGATGTTGCATCAGGTGGGGCAGTCTTGGGTACCAGATCCACTGGACTGCACCAAGGGCTGTTGGAGTTCTCATTCACTAACTTCAGCATTTTGGATACTCATCCTTAAAACTGGCCCACACTTTGTCAGACAGCCTGTACATTTTGTTTTTGACACGCATGTAATCCCTAGTATTATTATCATTGGTGCACTAAGTAGTAACCCCTGGAGTAAGTCATAATAGAGAGACAAACAGCCCTAGCAAGTGGTGATAGCCCCTCTCTTGCTCTGGGATCAGGGTAGTGGAGAGGACACTTCTTCCACTGTCCCATCATTCTCCTTGGAAGATAGGTGGCCGGGAGAGGCTCACTCTCCTCTTCCACCCTCTCATTTGTCACCAGGAGCATTGTCACGTCAGACCTCTAAAAGTGGGATTTGAGACGGTTCACATGCAGAACCCTTAAGGGGTTCCTGTATGTCTTGGGGTCCATCAAGTAGGTGACCTTATCCTTCGGCTCCTTGATCTCATAGAGCCTGATCCACTTAACCATTAAGGACCGGGGCTCCACACACTGCATAACCCACTTCTTTTGGCCAGGTTGGCACTCCAACAGAGTGGGCTTAATCACTTCCTGGCTGGCTTTCCAGTTTCTCAGTGGCTTCATCAAGGACCTGAGTGCCAACATGTAGTTGACTGCATCTTGAGGGTTTTTTTTGGAGTTTACTCCCATACCTCCCTGACATGACTGTGAGGTCTAATCACAGGGTGACCAAACAGAAGTTCAAAGGGAATGAAGCCCACTCCCTTCTGAGATTTTTCCCTCTAAGCAAAAAGATGCCATGGCAAGAGGACGTTCCACTCATGACTCCTGGTAGGCCCATAGTTGCGCCCTTCCGGGTCTTGTTGAACTCTTCAACAGGCCCATTTGTCTGGGGTGGTATGGTGTGGAGAGCTTGTAGGTTAGTCCACACTCATCCAGCATGAACTTCAAGCATGCAGACATAAAGTTGGTACCTCGGTTTGACACAACTTCCTGAGAGAAGCTCACACAGGTAAATGCCTCCACCAGTGCTCTTGCCACTGCAGGCGCAGTCACCAGCCTCAGAGGAATCTCCTCCAAGTACTGTGTGGCATGGTCCGCTAAGACCAGGATACAACTGTTGCCTAGGACAGTTTTGGGGTCCAGGGCAACAACAATATCAATGCCCACCTTCTAAAAGGATGTTACGACTATGGGGAGAGGAAGGAGGGAGACTTTTGCTTTTCCCCAACTTACCACTGTCCTGGATATGGGACAGGACCTACAGAAGGAATCGGAGGTCTTTCTAACTGGGGCCAATAAAAGTGGGTGACCTACCTTTCAAAGGTTTTGGTTTGCCCAGATGTCCTGCAAGGAACCACACCCAGTAGGAAGGCCCTGTAGCAATGGGAGACCACCAATACTCGAGTTGCTGCAGGCTCAGGAACCATAGGCTCACTGTACAGGAGATAGTTCTCTCAGTAAATCAGTTGATCACCAGAGGCGTCTCCAGCTGCCTGGGCATTTTCCTGGCTCCGTAGGCCCTCAAGAGTAGGGCACTCTCTCTAAGCTTTGTAGAATTCGACCCGGGATGCACCCGTTCTACATGTTAGCCGGCCAGCTTGGGTAGGTCCCCAAGAATAGTAATGTCCTCTCCTATAGGTTCCAGGGTGTCACAGTTAGGCTCGGCCTCCTTCCGAACTGTGGGAGCCTTAGGGGCAGGTTTCCCACGCTCCCTGCCCTTCTTTTTTAGGCAGGTAGCTTGTTCATTCTTCCAGGTTCCCGTTCTTTAGACTGTCCTTTCAGGTTGCCATGGACTGTGTGGCCAGGCACACCAATTCAGGCTACCCTAACTACTCCAGGTGGGATCAGTGCGCCACCTCTTTCTAGATTGTGTGGTCCATGTTGTTACCATTGTTACGAACAATGGTTCCCTTTGAGAAAAACATTGTCATTCGTAACATTGATCTGCCCAGGTTCCCAGGGTTACAGTTTCGCCCCATAATAGTCTGTCCATGTCGTTACCAAGCAGACAATCTACAGGCATGGCTGAACTCCTAGCTACCCTTGAAGAACATGTGAACCCCCTATTTAATGGGGAAACAGAGCCACAAGTTTGTGACTCCTGTGGTTGTCAGCTACTAAATCCTGGGGTATTGTTAGAATGAAAAATGACTTAGCTGTGTCGTTTATATATTGTTCTGCATAAGTTAGCATTCGTGGCACCATTTTATGTTTGCCCGCCATTTTGATGCATGAGCTAAACTAATCTGTCTCTCTGCCTCTGCAAAAAGCAGCTTTGGTCATTTTCGTTTTCTGCAAGTTTGGGCCTTGCTTTACTAATAAATGCACTGTTCTTATTAGCGCATACCTTTCCCACTATATAGAGGCTTGCTCTCACTAGTCCAGCAATTGGTACCGGCAGAACGACCTTGGCAGAAAGATAGTGTGCGTCCGGTCTCAGGATCAAAAGATATCCTTCTGTACCTCCTTTGTGTAACTGTCTCCATCTGGAAATTTCCAGTCTGGGCGTGCCTCCATTGGTTCTGAATCGTACATAATGTATCACCATGTATTCTGATGTCAGTCCCTCTGCAGCAATCCTTAGAGACTAGGCAGACGGAAGGCTGAGAAAGTGGTCGCGCGTGACCCGGTGGCCATAATCGGGTCTCTTCCTTCAGTATACGTTGGGAATTAACTGCTTTGAGGACACCAGATGGCACTGGACAGTAGTCATAGTGGTTCCTGTGTCTCTCATAGCTTTCACCCACTGCCCATTGATGGTGACCCACTGCTTGTACTTTTCAGTATTAATATGCATATGCTTCTTCGAAACCATCTCTCTGTCACCTAGGGACACTAGAGTAACCTCTGCACTCCCCCTACACTACCTGGGGCAACCTCCTCCCCCAGTGCTATACTGGCCATTCCCGGTGTCCACCCACCATTAATGGGCTTTTGCCTCTTTGGTAAGTAGGGGTTCCCCTTAAAGTGCCTATACCTGTAGCACTTGTAGCATTTGGGAGACGGGGGGGGGAGTATTTCTTCTCAGGAAAACCACTCTTTTTGTGGTCTGGTTGGGCCTGGGAATCCTTACCCTGATAACTGTTTTGGGGGCCTTTTGAGAACTCTTAATTTTTATTTTTATCATCCTCTTTTTTATTTTTATCATCCTCTTTCCTCTGGTGGGGATCCTGTCTACCCTTTTTGTGACCCCCCCCCCCACGTGCCATCTTGGACACTTTGGTACTGACCCTTAGATCCGCATTGGTGCTGACCCATGGATCAGCTTTCTTTGCAAGGTCTCTGAATGACATGAGTATGGTATGAGTCAGGTCTTAGCGCAACTCTGTAAAGCGAGTATTGAACCTCTTCTCTCTCAAAATTGCATCATATAGCCCATTAAAATCACTCACTTTACTTCCCTTCACTCAACCCCTTAGTGCATTACTGAAGTAATCTATGATATCCTTTCAAGACTACTCAATCCCTTAACATTAGCCTGTATTTCTCTTGCATGAAACCAAATTTACTGAGAAGAATGCCCTTCATTAGGTCATACCTTACCTGTTAATCTACTTCGAATATCAGTAGAGTATCCCTACCAATATTTGTCATATGCTTCAAGACAGAGACTAGGCCGCCAAATCTTCTTCTGGGACCCTGTGCCGTCTCAGGGCTATCTTATACGCTGAAAGTCATTTATCAATGTCATCCCCCACCACTTAGCTAGGCATCAGGTCTTTAGGGATGTGAACCTTCCATTCTCCACTGGACTCTGTGTTGTCACTACCACATTGCCTCAGGACTCTGAGAGCTGTATTGCCATTAGGTCCAGCTCTTTTTGACTCATCTCATTAGCCAGCAGAGTTATCTTCTCTTTCGCAGCAAGTTTCCTTTCTTCTAGCACCCTCTGTGCAGCAGCCTCCCCTTTGGCTGCTCCAGCCGGTCTATCCTCTGCAGCTAGTTGCAGCTTGACCAACTGCAATTTGAGCTCCCTATCAGCCCCTCTGTCCTCCAACTCCTCAGGGGACAGGTTGCAGGAGGACACAGTGCTTCCTGCACTGGATCCAGCAGGGGACCTCACTCCTGGGGGCCCTCCTTTATCCTCTGGGGCCATGGCCATTTACTCCTCCTCTGCAACATCCTCCTCCTCCTGCAATGGTGATAGTATCTGGTGTGCCTCTTCCCAGACCATGAGGGCTTTCTGGAGCTCCTGATTCATGAGCTACTATTTACGGGAACCCCTCCTCATCCTACAAAATCATTTCAGCTTTGTCACAGTCTAACTTTCAAGGTTGCTTAGATCCATCTCCATGCTTACCAGGCAAGTATCACCCTCTTTCATTGCGTAACTGAGACAATAAGATTTTAGCAAAAACTTTACCACAAGACTATCTGAGCTCCTCGAATGCATGATTGCCCTTGTGCAGTCTGGTTTTGTACCACAGAGGTCTATGGCGTTTACTCTTCATAGATCTTCTCGGTGCTTAATCAGATCACTCTCAGTTGTTGTTGAGCTGCTGGATGCAGAGAAGCCATTCAATCCCTTTGAATGGCCTTTACTCATTGAGACCCTTCATCATTATGGCATCCTCACTAACATTTTAGCTCTTATTTACCTTTTATGAAAGCGCCTGGTTTCTCACGATTCAGTCAATGGTCCTATATCCAATGCCTTTGTGGTTGCCAGGGCTGCCCCTCTCCTCATTATTGTTTATACTGGCAATGGACCCCCAGCCCAGCAATTACTGGGGAAACATATCTATTGAAATCTTGCTCAATGGCATGGACATCTTCGGCTGTCCATGTATGCTTTTTGTGAAGGATCCTGGGACCAACCTCTCACCTCTGTTTCTGAAAGTTATTGGATTTGGCACCTATTCCAGGATTTCCATAAATTAATCCAAATCAAATTTACTTCCGATCACCGACTTCAGCACACCAACTGCCCTAGACTATCCTGTTAACTGGGCTATGGACTCTGTTAAATATTTTGCCATAATTCTCCATTGGCAGCCCAAGCAGGTGGTCTGCCTTAATTATGGCCCATTGGTAGATGGTCTTTCCTGCTAGATAGACATGTAGCTAGGACTCCCACTTTCCCTAGCTAGGAGAGCGGTTTTGATTAAAATGATAATCCTTCCTAAGTTGCTGTACATTTTACAAATAATCCAATACCGCTCAATAAAAATTGATTTGTCACACTGCAATCCCTACTGATCAGGCTCCTGGGGGAGAACAAACCTGCCTGAATTGCGTGAGACTATTGGTCCTACCTTTTGAACGAGGGACATTTGAGCGTTCGGACCTCGAAATGTATTATTATGCAGCGCAGTGCCACTTCACCAGGACCTAGCAAAACCCTCATGTACGTAGTCCTTACCTTGTCCCGTAGTGTGCCCAGATGGATGGGATTCTTTTAGTCTCGCTTCTTCCTGCAGGTCTTTCTAAACCTAGGATGGAAATCCGTACTGCCGCTACTACCTGCTGGGCCTGAAGGGCATTATGTCACAGAGCTGGTGGGGTCTATCTTTACTCTCCATCTGCTGCTAAACTGTTTTTTAATCCTGCTCTCCCACTCACAGTTGGACATGCGATGAAGGCTAACCTGTCCAAGAAGGCGTTGTCAGAGATGGGGCACCAATAGGTAGACAGTTCATTTTTATCACTAGACCAGTTTCGACCTCGGGTTGTGCTACTGCACTTGACATTTTTATCTACGCTCATCTGCGTGATGCCCTGAAAAAGATCCTCCTGTGGTTCCTTCAGAAGTCAGTGGATTTTTTCCCTTTAACCCAGCTCATACCGGTGCATCATGGGTCTCGCGGCTCTATGGTCAGGTGTTAAAACTCAGTTTTGCTCATGCTGACTCAGCTAGGGAGGCGTGGGAAGCCAAGTTCAGTGTACCAATACCTACTGACTATTGGAAATATTGCTGTATGCAAACCGGATCCATCTCAGTGAACTATAAGCACAAGCTATAACATTATAAATGTCTACACTGGGCATACATTACCCCATGGAAACAACACAGAATAGACCCCTCGCACCCTCCAATCTGCTGGCGCTGTAGGTGTGATGATACCAGATTTCTTCATCTTGCCTGGGAAGGTCCCCCCTTCAGTCCTTCTGGTGGGAGATCCTTGAAGTGATAGCTGATAATACTTGGCATTCTCTGTACCCATACCCGCTTATCACCATACATAGGTATGTTAAAGATGTACCGGCTGGGGTTTCTCGTCTCACTGCCATTGCTCTCCTACTGGCAAAGCACCGAGTGGCACTGACCTGGGGGTGTTCCAAGGCTCCAACTGTCTCAGACTGACGGTGTAATATGGAGATCTGTAATGATAGGATTGACACCTACGCCAAGTCAAGTCAATCATCTTTATTCGGTCAAATATATATGACCATAAAAGCACAACAAATATAAAATGCACATATATAAATACATAGCACAATACGTTATCAAATCTCAGTTCATTATCACACACGTAAATAAGCATTATTAAAAATATCAAGCATTATCAAGTCTTAATACATTCTTATTAATAATCCCCTTAAAAATCTTTACAGTATGTACCGATCTAAAATTCATCCATACCTTATATTGGTTAGTAAATAAGCATTATAAAAAACATTACGCATTATCAAGTCTTAATACATTCTTAATAATAATCCCCTTGAAAATCTTTTTTTTTTTTTATATATTTTTTATTTTCAGAACCAGAAGAAACAGACATCCAAAATACAAAAATAATATGCAAAACCATACAATACAATACTGTATACCAACACTTTCAAGAATAATACAGGCATTTTCATATATAATGCATTCTCATTGTAATAAAAAGAATAGATCAGAATAATAATAGTAGGAGAAATAAATAAATAAATAAATAAATAAATTTTTAAAAAAAGAATAAAACCGTGATTTAATTTCAGTCTGGGCAGAGCCCTTTTCTCCAATTAATAATTGGTTGCCAAATCGCCTTGCCACGCATAGCCGATTTTACCCCTCTGGTGGAGTAGGAAGCGCTTTCCTGGTTACAGACACCAAGAAAGCGGGCTAACCACACTTGAAAACATGGCGGATCTGGGTCTTTCCACCGAGCTGCTAATATAATCCAAAGGACCGCCATTCCAATAAAGAGTATGGACTCTTCGTCCCTATTTAAGTTAAGTGTATTATCAGTGCCTAACAGATATAACGTGGGGGAGACAGGTACCTTATGACCAAACACTTCATTCCAAAATTCACAAATCATTTTTTTAATGAGAGTTAGTTGATCACACTCACTAAACATGTGTATTAGTGTAGCGGGGACTTTATGACATCTAGGACAATGATCATTCTCTTTTTTGCCCCAGGTAAATAATTTGGCCGGGGTAAAATAAAAGTTATATATAGTTTTATAAGTCTGTGCTTTTAGCCTAGCAGACATAAGGAGACATGATGATAGATAAAGACTCATATCGATATCTACATTTGGGTTATCAAGTTTCTCTGCCCAAACTGTTTCGGTGTGCTCAATATCATCTTCTAACTTATCCAGCAATAAACCACAAATTATACCTATTCTAGTCGTATTTTTACCAATAATATCAATAATTTCGATTCTCCCCAAATCAATATTAGGGGCATTATATTTATTAATGGATTGAATCTGCAGAAATTTAAGATATTGTCCATTTGAAATATGAAATTTCTTTTGTAGATCTGCAAATGTAAAGACTGGATTCATGCCCAAAAAGTCGCCTATAGTAGAGATACCGATGGTTTGCCATTTCTTTGAAATAGCGTCATAGGCAAGTTCAGGTAATAAATTAGAATGCCATAGAGGAGAGTATATATTAATTTTTGAAATATGCATATATTTTGTTATTTTAGACCATATTTGCCATGCACTAGATACAACTTTAAATTTAATCTTTTTATAATAACTTCTCTCCAGTTGTCTCAAAAAGAGACCTTTGACGTTTGAACGAAGGGATAGCTCATAGATAGAAGGAAGAGATTCAGCTTCAAGAATCTCTTGTTTGGGATTAACTTTAAGAAGCGGAGCCATCTGTTGGAGAAATGAGGCCCAAAGGTAAAACAAGATATTTGGAACTGCTAATCCTCTTCTGTTCTGAGGGAGCGAAAGAAGCTTCAAGGATCTTCTAATTTTACCTTGTTGCCACATAAATTTAGACATAACAGAATCTAATATTTTAAAGGCCTTCTCCTCAGGTATTAAAGGAATAGCTCTAAATAAATAAAGGACCCTAGGAAGAATATTCATTTTTTTTAAATTACCTCTGCCAATGATGGATAGCTGTAGGCTATCAACCTGATCTAGATCTTTTTTTATAGTATTTAATAAGGGTTCATAGTTGAGTCTCGGGATTTGCATGATATCGGGGCTTATGCGAACACCAAGGTATGTGGCGTTATCGCGTTTCCTACGATCATTACAAATGATATTGTCTGTGCAGAGCATAATTGTTTTTTCTTTATTTAATGAATATCCAGAATGAAGTCCAAATATTTGTGTAATTGTCTCTATTTCAGTCATAGCCTCAGAAGGATTCGATGTTAATACAGCGATGTCATCGGCATATGCTAATACTTTAGTTTTATAATAATTAACCACTATAGGTATAATTCGGGTATTCTCTAGTAATTTCAAAATTAGGGGATTTATATAAAGAGCGAATAATATTGGAGAACAGGGGCAACCCTGACGTGTGCCTCTTGATATTCTAATTATACTTGATTCAGAACCCATTATTTGTATTTTAGCTGTTGGTTCGGTATACATAGCCATTAAAGCTTTGACAAATTTGGGGCCAAAATTATAGCGTATCAATATTGCCCATAAAAAATTCCAAGAGACCCGATCAAAGGCCTTCTCGGCGTCTAAAAGAATCATCGACATCTGCCCTCCCGTTGCAGACATTATGTCGGAACAGGGAAATAACTCTCCGAGTATGATCAGTCGTGCCTTTACCAGGGATAAACCCATGTTGCCAAGGGGAAACAAGCTGTTCAATGACCCGACCGAGCCGAATAGCGATAATTTTGGCGTACAGTTTAGAATCAGAATTGATTAAGGAAATTGGACGATAGGATGATAGTTGATCCGGAGGCTTACCCTTTTTAGGAAAAATAATTATATTTGTTTCTCTCCATGAAGCGGGTGAAATACCGCTCCATTGAATCCCTAAAAAAAGATCATAAATAAGTGGACATATGATATGGCTAAGAATTTTATATAATTCAAGGGGAATTTTATCAGGACCTGACGCTTTTCCAGAGGCCAGTAAAGACAAGGCAGTTTGAACTTCTATTAGTGTAATTTCTTTCTCAAGGTCTTCTCTAAGATTGTTGTCTAAAGTCTTATTAACCTCTGGATGCTCGAGAAAATTATTCAAAAACCGGTCTAAATCTGCCCCATTAATTATATTATCATCCTGATAAAGAGTTTGATAATATTGCTGGAATGCGCTAATTATATCAGGTGTTTGTGTAAGCGTCTGTGCTCCCATTTTAATCTTAGTAATAGCATGATTAGAGATTTGTTGGTGTGTGTGTAATGCCAATTGCTTGCCAACATTTTCCCCATTCTCATATAATTCTCTTTGGTGTGTTTTATACGTCTCAGCAGCTTTCTGAGTCAACCCAGAATTAAGTTCAGTTTTTAACACCAACAGATGATACATGATTTCTTTCCCATTAACACCTTGTGCAATTTGTAGTGTGTGTTCTTCCTCAACCCTTGCTAGAGCAGCCAGTTGTTGTTGATACTTTTTACTAATTTCCTTCCGTATTCTAGCTTGATAGCTAATTGTTTCACCTCTTAGAGCCTCTTTAAAACAGTCCCATACTACATTTCTAGAGGCGCTAAATTGATTCATGTCAAAAAACTCTTGAGTCCAATTGGTAATGTGAGTAATATAATCAATGCTAGCTAATAGCTTCCTATCAAAAGTCCAGTTATATTGTTCCCTCTTAATAGATATAAGCTTAATTGTAAGAGTTAAAGCATTATGGTCAGAGATGATTTTAGGATCCTTAATAATTGAGGCATTGTTTACCAAATCTTTTGAGATGAGAAAATAATCAATTCTAACATATTTATTATGAGGACAGGAATAATAGGTGTAGCCGGGATCCGGATAATTTTTAAGCTGCCAAATGTCATTTAAACCAAAACTAACACAGAGTCTAGAAATAGCTTTAAAAACTCGGGGCTTACGGCCTTTAAAAATCTTTACAGTATGTACCGATCTAAAATTCAACTATCGCTTATATTGGTTCACGCTCATTAAAATACATACAAATAATCAATAATCGTGAAGGAATACAGGGGGATAAGAATCTCACTAGTGGGTCCGCCATACCATCCTATCTCCACACGCTTATAACAAGTCATGTTACTAATAAAATACTAAGGTGCCGATTCCGATCCGGCAAAAATATTCCCCGTACGAATCGTATCTGGATTTTTTTCCGTACGAATCGTACAAACTGGCAAGTACGATTCGTACGTGAAAAAGACCATACGAATCGCATTGGGGAAATTCCCCGACACGTCCTCGGGTCGGGAAAAGTGTCCGACACGTCCCCGGACAGCTTTACGTACGAATCGGACAACTGAAGTCCGAGCGAGCAAGTACGATCCGTCCCGTCCGTCTGAAAATACAACCGTATGGTAAAAACACTGTACGGAGTAACGGTACGAGTCGAACGTACGAGTCGTACCCCCACCCGTGTATGTACACCTGTGTATGTACGATTCGAACGTACGAGTCGAACCCCCACCCGTGTATGTACACCTGTGTATGTACAAGTCGAACGTACGAGTCGTACCCCCACCTGTGTATGTACGGTGCTACGCGCTGGGGGTACGCACCGTACATACACGGGTGGGGGTTCGACTCGTACGTTCGACTCGTACATACACAGGTGTACATACACGGGTGGGGGTTCGACTTGTACATACACAGGTGTACATACACGGGTGGGGGTTCGACTCGTACATACACAGGTGTACATACACGGGTGGGGGTACGCACCGTACATAGGAGTGTCTGGGGGGGTGTTCGGCGCGTACCGGGCCCCCTTTTCCTCACGCTGCGCGGCGTACTTCGCTTTTCCGGCACTTTTTGGGTGCCGTAAAAATATTGCCTTCCGGAGTGCTGTCGGTACGAATCGTACTTGCTGGTACGTAAACAGCTGTCTCACTCCGTACGAATGTCGCGTATGCACTGTCCCGGATCACATTCGTATGTGTTTTTCTGTCGGTCGGTGTTTTGTACGATTCGTACGGAAATAGTGTTTCCATACGAATCATACTTGCATTGTTGTAATGTTTGTGAACCGGGTACGAGTCGGACAGAGAAAATGCTCCGTCCGACGGTTCGTACCCGGTTTCTCCAGGATCCGAATCGGCACCTGAGTGGATGTTTCCAAAGGGCAGAACGATTCACTTTGCCTTCGCAATGTTTCAACCTTTTACATTCAGGCCACAGGACTCCTGGGGTCCATACTAAGCCTTTCTCCTCCATACTTCATCTGATGACCCACCGGATCCACTTGCTATATGGCTTGGGTGACTGACTGTCTCTATCACCCTTCGATCCCCCCTGGGCTGGGACGCCTAAATTCTGATGTCTCCAGTTTGCCTGAGCTGCCAGGTGTCTGACCACAGAGACGGGTGTTGCCTCCCCTAGGATGGTGCCATGGCCGTTCCTGTTTTGTTTTTTTGTATGTTTATGCCCTAATGTACTGTAACTGTATTGTGACAGTAATGGGATTTCCCTTTTTGAATGATCATGTCAGTTGTTTTGTGTGGTATATGTAAATACCAATAAAAGCAATAATAAAAAAGAATTATCACAGTTGAAAGTGTTAAAGTGAAGTAGAAATTCAATTTGGAAGAGGAAACGTAGCCAATCAAAGAGAAATTGTAAAAAAGTTGAATTTGATGTCAGATTATTTATATGAGGTTTTTAGTTTTACACTAATCACTTAGTGGCTCTGCACACACATAGGTACTGGACCAACCGCTGAACACCAATTTAAGATAATGGGTCATTGGTTGAGGGGTGGGCGGACCACTCGGGCAACAACTACATTCCTTGTCAGGGTGAATCACAAAAATCACTAAATGTGTGCTTAACCCTCTGGTAGCTTCCCAAACAAGCAGCAAGGCTTAATTTAGAGGCAATGTGTAAAGTCTTTATGTAGCCACAAACAGTAATATAGGAAAATAGGAAAAAAAAGAAAAATCCCAAACCAATTTAGAAAAACAGAGTGCGTTTGAATAAATAAATAAATGGATTTCAGAACAATTTAAATCCATTCAGTAGAACCAGAGATATTCCATTCTGAAGTTTTTAGTAACAATAGCGGCTAAAAGCACAGAGCACCACTCGCAGTCATTTGGTCGCGCTAGATCAGGGACAGTCACAAGTTCATGGCGACTGCGATCGAGCACGGGTCGGATACAGAGACCAGGTTAGTCCAGCTAAAAAGCTACCTTCAAAGTCCAGCGTGACGAGTTTCATCGTAGTGGAGGAGGCTGTAGCGCAAAGGAGCAGGTAGGGCATCGTGGATGATTGTTGCTGTAGCAGGAAGGGTCGATCAAGCGGCGCAGACGTTCATTGCAGTAGCCTCACATTGGCGGTCATTCCGGGCTATCATTACTGTACCGATAAGTGCAGGTCTTGTCTCTGATTGTCGATTGCCAGGAGCAGTCATTGTCGGAGCAAAAAGCAGGTCTGACGGGTACTTCACGTTCATCACAGGAGGTAGAGTCATGGTGTTAACAGGCCAGTTTGCTGTCACGGGAAGCCCATTCGTCAAGATTTTCACTTGTACTTCAGGGGGAGTACACTCTGATGCCAGCAAAGGGTCCAGGACCTGGGGATGCATCTTAGGGTTCAGGCAGGTCCAGTTGCAGGTCTAGGCAGGTCCTGGCAGGACCAGTTGCAGCACGTGAGCTGGGCAGTTGCAGGGAGGGATCTGAAGCTAATTGTGCCCGTTTAGGTCAATTTTACTATGTAAAGAAAGAGCACAAGCACTTTGGCCCTGGTTAGCAGTAGTAAAGTGCACAGTCCTAAAGCTAAAAAAAACATTTCAGCAAAACAGGAGTTGCAAATGCAAAATGTTTGGAGGAATACCATGCCTAAGATGTCAGGGCTAACAATCGGTTTCTAAATTCTAACCAGCAACACATATTTGAGAGTTATAATTGCCACCTTTCCATTTTATGATAATAGAGTATGTTATTTTGTGTTATTGTAGAATCACTCATTTCCTCTTCAGGACTTTCATTTTGCCACTTTTGCACTTACATTTTTCTAAAGAATGTCTTGCCTACATGTGAAACATTAGCTGCATCCACATTTGCAAGCCATTTCCCTTTACCTCCCTTAAACATTTCAGCAGAGTACACGTTAAATGTTCCCAAAACCTATACTGTTAGATTATAATGAGAAAAGTTTTTGTTTTATTTAACTTTTGGATTTTCAAGAAAAATACAAAACAATTACTACTAAGATGCAACCACGGTCAGTGCTAATGGCCAATGTTTAAACAAGGAAACGAGGTCCGAGTCTTGGCTTGCCTGGTGACGGGAGAATCTCTTTTAGGGAGAGGACTTGCCAGCCTAACGGCTAGGGCATTCGTTCGCAAAGCTGTGGGACCGGTTTCAAGTTGAGGGCAATGACGTTGACATCCCGTGATTCTGGGCAAATCTCTTGATCTCCCCGTACCTAACAGAAAGGAATGTGTCCTTGTGTAGCGCGATTGGGGCTCATGAAAAACGCGCGGTTACCTGATACCTCGGGCCAATTTAGCAAAAACAAAAAAAACTAAAATCGAAATCCAGCGTAATCAACAGTGCCTGCTAGCAAAAGTATATTTCATCCAGTGTTGCAAAATTCCCTGTATTTGAAGGGCTATTTGACGCCAGAAATGCCCGACATGCACTCCCTTAAGAATACTATAGCTCCTAAAGATAATGTCTGACTAGAAGCTGAATTCCGGGCTCAATCCCGAGAATCGCCCAGCGAGTTAAACTCTTCAGGGAGCTCCATGGCTGTGCACAGGTTTTCACAGCTTCAAGGCCCCGGTTTCAATCCTCCCCCAAAGATTTTTTTTAAAAAAATGTGTGAGTGAAATTTCATGGCTCAGTATCCGATGAGTCCGGGGCAAACTACTTAATCTCCCTGTGGGTAGCAGGTTTGAACAGGTCTTGTCGGCTGATGCACAGGTATAGCGCTTGGTTACCTTCAGGCCGAGTCTGTGCAAGATAAAAGCAGCAGAATCCAACCCATGGGGGTTAAGGCTAGACACTCCAATCACCTAGAAGACTTACGGACATAACACGCGGAGCTGCTGGAGCGCTTACGCTGCCATAACTATGCAGCCCATACAGCTCGCACGCACGTTACGGCGGACAGGGCGGGCCGATTGCTCGCCTGGCTGCTGAAACAAGATGGCCCTCGCGCTCCGATCGCAGCTCTACGTACACGGGAAGGGGAATTGGTGTGCACACAAAGAGAGATGCATAGGGTCATGGTGGATCACTACGCGCAGCTGTACGAGGTGGGAGCACGTGGCACGAACCTCGAGATAGAAGGATTCCTCGAACGGATGCAGCTGCCTGCCACCTCGGGCGCACATCAGGAGGGGCTTAACTGTCCCCTCACACTGGAGGAGATAGGGGAGGCAATTGCATCCATGGCATCGGGGAAAACACCAGGGCCAGACGGCCTGCCGGACGAACTTTATAAAGCTTATCGGGAGACCCTGGTGCCACAACTGCACACGCTTTATGCGACAGCACTGGAGGAAGATGCGCTGCCCCCATCGATGGGCGTGGCGTACTTGGTGTCACTGCTGAAGCCAGACCGAGACCCAACGGTCTTGGGGTCTTATAGACCGCTGGCGCTTCTTAACGCGGACTATAAGATACTCGCTAAAGTTCTAGCAGAACGATTAGCACCGGTGGTTTCCGCCCTAGTTCATAGCGACCAGAATGGGTTCGTACCTAAGCGAAGCACGTCCTTAAACCTGCAGAGTTTTTTAGAGTGGCGACGGATAGCTTAAATGAGTGGCCGAGGGCGGGCTGTCTGATCCTGGACCTGGAAAAGGCCTTCGATTGTCTAAAATGGAGGTACTTGTCAGCACTGTTGCAACGTTATGATCTGGGGCTGGAATTCTTGCAACTGGTTGGTCTTCTGTATAAGAACCCCAAAGTTCGGGTACGGTTGGGCCCATACATATCTGAAGTGGTGCCTGTCTGTAGGGGCACCAGGCAGGGGTGCCCACTGTCACCACTACTGTTCGCGCTAGCGATCGAACACCTTTGGCAGTGGCCCTTCGCACATTAGTGGGGGATGGCATACCGTTGGGAGACGCGGTGCACCAGGTGTCGCTATATGCAGATGATCTGTTGGTATATGTGAGAGACGTCGAGACTATCCCGGCACAGTTGGCCTGCATACTGCAGGATTTCGCCGCTGTATCGGGGCTGCGGGTAAACGTCCGTAAATCCTGCCTTTATGCGTTTGGGGAAGGGAGGCGGGATCCGGGATACACCCTCAATGGAACGAGGGTGACGTGGAAGGGGGACACTTTCTGATACCTAGGAATACAGATCTACCGTCGGCCATTGGACCTCTTCGACGGAAACTTGGGCAGGGCTCTCACAGCCGTCAAGTCGCAGATGCGTTTCTGGGGCACGTTACCGCTGACAGTCACAGGCAGAGTAGCATTATCCAAAATGGTGATTCTCCCCAGGTTTTTGTATTACTTTGCCAACCTGCCATTATATGTACCAGCGGCATTTTTCGCCACGTTCTCCAAATTGCTTCGGGACTTCATTTGGGGGAGTAGTCGACACAGGCTGTCATTTGCAAAATTGTACCTTCCGACGGATCAGGGGGGACTGGCGGCGCCTTGCTTAGAGCACTACTACCTGGCTGCACAGCTGCAGTGGATTGCCCGCTGGTTTGCGGATAAAGGTCGTGAAGACACAGCGTCTACGGTGCCCCCGTACTCCCTGGAGCGTCTCCTTACGCTCTTCCACCCAGCTGTTAAACCTGCAGTGCCGGCGCCGCTCCTCCTGAAGGTGGCATACAAATGCTATCGCAGAAGCCTATTTCTCACCAGAACTATGACCCCATATGTGCCAGCGCTGCCACTACTGGGCACTCCTGGCGGAGCACGGGCGCTCAATTCTCTTGCACTCACACACTGGCAAGAGGCCGACATACAGACCTTAGGAGATTTGTACCGCGATGGCACACTTATACCATATGACTCCCTGGTGGCGGAAGATGGGCTGCCGCCCGGTCAATTCCTCATGCACCGCTCACTGGTTGCGACCCTGACCGCTAAATGGGGAGACATGTCCACGGAGCCACGCCAACACCTCACCATACAATACCTTCACGTAATGGGGAGGGGCAGGTGTCTGATCCGTTGGTTTGCAGCGTCGTTGCGTACTCACACGGCGCTCACATTGGAGCCTCTTCGACACAAATTTGAGACTGACATGGGGAGACCATTAGCAGATAAGGAATGGTAACCGGTGTTGAGAAGCCCAGTGTGCATACCCAGAAATCTGAGGTTCCGGCAGATCCAGTTGTTTATTATACACAGGGCGTACCTCACGCCGGAGGCGGCCAATAGGTTTTTTTCACAGCACGGCTGCAGTGTGTCCTAGATGTGCTGAACCCGGGGTGGGTATGGTCCACATGCTATGGAGCTGTCCCGGGCTCCATACGTACTGGCACTCAATCAGCGAGCTGCTGCGAGTGAGCACCGGCCGTAGTTTACCTTTCGAATGGGCTGTATATCTGCTGCACCAGTTCCGCAGAACCCCAGCCACAAAGGTAGTGTACCAGTTTCTGGATCTGGGTATGGTAGTTGCTAAGAGATTGCTAACAAAGAGATGGAAGGCACCCGACCCACCTCATGCGCGAGCATGGAGACATTCGCTTCTTGCATGGGCCAGGGCAGAGGGAACCGCCATCAGAAGGTAGGAAACGCTGGGACTTCGGAAGGTACCCATAGCTGAACAGTGGGAAGGTATACTTCAGACACTTCAGAGGGCTGAGGAGGGGGGCTCAGGGGGACAGCTTGAGGGGAGGGACGGGGTGATGGGGCAGGTGCCGGAGTTTTAGACCGTGTGAGACTGTGATGTTCCATGTGGGAGCTGATGGATATTGTCAGTGGGGAGGAAAATTGTAATGGCTGCTGCGGGGAAGCTACAGTCAGTCTGCAATACTATGATGTGCTGTTGAGGAGGTCGGGGGGCGGGGGGGGGGAGGGAAATACGGGTACTAATACCGGGCTGCGTAATGATTGTTAGATGTTAATTGTTCTTATTCTAATCCGTCTGTTTTTCAGTCCACGATGAAGCAACTGTAAGACTTTACTTAGGGGAATGCTGAACGTAAACAGTCTCCGATCTGTGATGCATTGCAGGAATGATAGCGGCCGTATGCCGTCCTTGTGAGAAATCTGGTGCGGTAGTCGCACTGTGTATATTCATTGGACTCTGCCCTCCTGTAAAGAAAGTATGATTATATTGTTGATACATGCCGTTATGCGTAGACAATACAGAAACACGCTTCTTGCTATGTTTTGGAAATTCAATAAAAAAGATTTAAACAAAAAAATGGGGGTTAAGGCTACAAAAAAAAGGGGCGAGTTTCACAGTTGGACGGGAAGACGCAAACTGAGAGCAGAGTAGTCTCTAGACATTAGAAGGTCCGGCGAAACGCGAGCAGAAGTGCTCATCTCGCGCCAGGTGCTAGCTTGAGGGCCTCTGCAGAAATTAACATCATTCACATACAGTGCCTGGCCATATGAATCTACGTCCACTGATAGGTGGGGAGTATGTCTCTGAATACCAGTCCCAGCAGGACGTGATTTACACCTACAGCGTAAGTGAAAGCGGCATTCTAGAGCGAAAGTGGTGCAGCTTGGTGATGGCCCCGTATCACGGCACAGCAAAGCTAACGGGGTGCATCACCGATCAGAAGGTAGCATAGGGTCCCCCCCCCCCAGTAGTTGAGCTAAGCGCACTGTTGGAGCCACATGCTCCAGTAATTATTACGTATGACACTACCATACCTCAGGGGTGAGCAGTTGCGTGACATTTGTCCACAAAAAAAAACCTAAACAGTTATGCCCACTTATGGTACACATTTCGGATATAGTCTCTTTGGGCCAAATGTTCATACTAGTCCTTGGTTGCTGGCTTTCCTGAAGCGACATATCGAAGTTTTTGCTTTGATGTAAGATAAGAGCTCTGCTGTGGCCGAAGTGTGTCAGAGTCCATAGAGGCACATAAGCTTACACACTCATCTGGTGAAACGCAAGGGGAATACTAAGTTTTTATAAGCTGATATGCTGGGCAGGTATTTGTGTGTGTGAGAGATGGAAGGTGGTAGAACCACTAGGTCACAGGATGATAGATGAGATGAACACACCTAGGTCAAGGACACTCGGCTGTTCATCATTCTGGGGTCGACAAAAACGGTACCATAGACAACAATAAACACCTGTTACTCAGCGCCAAGACACTCTTGGGTGAGTGTGCGCTTTACAAATACGCCGGTTATGTTTTCTGCGTCTCTAGTGGTGCCATCGCGGAGTGCGTCCTTCCAAGTAAGAAATAAGCACAGTTGAGCTGGGTGGTATGTAAAGAAAAATGTCCAATTAGAATAGAGAATTTCAAAGGCAGCTTTCTGGTAGTGTCCTGGTCCCCGGGGTCAGGGGTAAGAGTGCGACCTAGGGCAGCCATGCTATAAGATGGACTAGCACTCGTGCCACATGCGCCGATGCGCAGGTCGGGGGGGTGAAAGTGCGATTTTCACGAGACCTTGGCTAATGCCCATACTGAATTTTCACTTGGTACTTTTGAAAGCATTTCATGCAGGCGTGCAGACACGGTGTGCCTAGCTCTGAGCTTCCCAGGCAAGTGAGCAGACAGACCTCACAGTCACATCTTAGTCACTCCCACCCACAAGTGATGTGATATATAACAAGCCAAAGCCTTTGGGTATCCCACCTGTCCGCCAAATAAATACCTAATTCAAATGTTGGAAAATGGTACATGATTGCTCAAATGAAGAAAGTCGGTTAATAGTTTAAGGAGTAGGCTGAAGCAGTGCCCTATTCAGCTAAATAATGACGCCCCCCCCCCCCAAATAAAGACTATCATGGTGAGATAGGTGATGTGTGCTGCGTGGGGTGAGTTAAGGAGGGAGGAGCATGTAACAGAATGGGTCACATTGAACTGTCCACGCATGCAGCGTAGGGCGACATGGCTCTAACAGAAAAAAGGAATGATAAAACACACGCAGCAATTTCACCCCTCCCTCCGCACTGGAGCAGGCACATGTTTTCAGGTGCGCGCACAAGACAATTGTACTTACTCGGGTGCCCTCCCGGTGCAGGTGTGAAGTAGATGTTATTTTAATACTGTGTGCTATCATGCCTCCATAATCGGTACCGGACTGTCTCCCGATTTTGATTTCATTTATAAACCCATGGTGGGTGGAGTCAGTGCAAGAGAAATAAATAAATAATGAACCACAAGCAATAAATGCACACCTCTCACTGCACCGGCAGCGCGTCAGGCACATTCCGCGGACTCACGCACAGGCTACAAAACTAAAAACAAAAACAAAAAGTTTACGAATAGAAGACAGTTGTACGTACCTGGGTAGCCTGTCTGGGGCAGTGGTGAAGTAGATGATGTTATTTGGCGCTGGGCGCTGTATCACGCCTTCGTTATCAGTATCAGCCTATCTCCTAATTAGGATTTCATGTATGACCCATGGTGAGCTGAGACAGTGCTGGAAGAAGCTGAATATGACACAAGCGGGCCACTACATAACAGCAAGGAGGGAGCAGAGCACGCCCTGAAATTTGGGGAAAGATTGCCTCTGGAGCTTACCAGACGTCAGCCTGCCGGAGCCACAGCAAAGATTGGTAATCTAGCACTTGAGTTGGGGCAATGGCACTGGCAGGCTGCACAAAAAGTGCAGCGTAAAAACAAAAAACGGACGACACACGGAGGGGGGAACCGCAGGAAGACGAAAGCCTCCCTGGCGGCATGGCGGAAACAAAAAGGGTATTGGTTTGGTTATGGAAACACACCGACAGGGCGTGTGTGTAAAAGGAGGGCCACTCACTTGGGGATGCGTTACGGCAGTGTGAGTAGACCTGACAAAAAGGGGGTAGCAAATGGAGACGGCGCTCGCAGCCCAGCCCCTGCCAGACGGTAGGGCACAAAAGAAACTAGCAAGGTAGCAAGTTGGGGCCTAACTCCGGGGAAAGGCTACCCCTCACACGCAAAGGGACGTGGAAAACAACCAAAAAAATCTACAAACTGTTAGGGTGATTTACGACCATATGAGATGCAAATTAGCAAAAGACAAACAAGTGATTTATGACCAGCCAATGATTTATGGCTGATGATTTATGATGATCATGCAGAATGGTTTATGACAACAAAAATAATGACCGATTGTGACAGAATGATTTTTGATACCCCGATGATTTATGATCCATGATTTATGGCTGCTGCTTTATGATGATCATGCAGAATGGTTCATGACAACAAAAATAATGACCGATTGTGACAGAATGATTTTTGATACCCCGATGATTTATGATCCATGATTTATGGCTGCTGCTTTATGATGATCGTGCAGAGTGATTTATGACAACAAAAATGATGACGGATGTGGCAGAATGATTTATGATGCCCTGGTGATTTATGACCCACGGGTTTGTGATGTCCAACTGACACTGTGTGATACACCATTTGCCATTACGTGTGTGGATGATTTATGACTCAGGCCCAAGAAGGTGTCCAGGGGAGTTGCAAATGTATGACGTATGTAATAAATAATAAAACTGCGGCCAATAACGACCACCAAATACAACGACTGTTGGCTATGTTCAGTAATGCAAGTGCATAAGTATGGTACTTTTCCTGGAATGGGCACAGTGCGGGCGTTATTCCAATTATAGCAGATGTTAGATTCAATACACCATCGCTCCATGCATACCACCCAAATTCTACTTACTCCAAGTTCAGTTTCCAGCTGCAGTCATCAGCAAATATGACGTGAAGGGGCCCCAGATATCCTTGGGTCTTGAGGCCTGTGGGAGTTCTTCTCCATAGCTATTTTGTTGGTCTTTTCAGACAGTCAGTCAAGAATGCTTTATTCGACAACTTAATGTCATAAAAGTAATCATATCATGTAACAATACATTTCAATAGCACAATTTAAAAAAAAGAAAGAAAAAAACCAAAGCATTCATGATATCAGCCCTGAGGCCATGACCTAAAAATACAATACGATAGAGAGACATTATGTAAAGTACTATGTGCAAATGAGAAATTCATTTAAATACAAATCATCCCTGTTTTTAACATTACTAATGTCCACCAGAGAACTGGGCCCTAAGGTTATACAGTACTAAAAGCGTTATATATATTATCATATACAATAAAAACCAGCTGAGTTGATTGCAGAAAGGATCCCCATTTATAATACTCCTGTTATCAAGCCAGTAAACCAAAACGTAGTATATAATACAGTACAAAACATTTTATAAAGTGCAAAGAGCAACTCAGTCAGATACAAAAAGTCCTCATTGATAGCATTCCTGAGTATCAAACCTAATGACTGAAATCTAGGGCACATATAATGTAAAAACATTTCATAAAGTGCAGAGTGCAAGGGAAAAATTCGATCATGTATAGTAGTCCTGATTTACGACTTATAGTGGGCCTAGAATTAAAATATGGGAAAAATGGCAGACTCTGAGTAGTGGCAGGATAAACTTTTTACATAATGAAATGTAATAGTCGCAAAAGAATATCAAATGAAAGGTATCCTGTTCAGAGAAATTGTCACAAGGACAAGGTTTTAGGGTGGCAGGTTTTGAAAAACCTTGGGGAACCGACAAAAGCCAGGGAACCATTTGCAAACGGAATCTCGTTAAAACAAAACAGTGAAAGGGGTTGCTGACGATTAACAGGTAAGGTTGGACTTGGTGATGCATAGATAGTGTGGCATAACCTCTCACCGTTGATTTAGCCAATTCCTTTTCTTCCCTTAGACCCTGGCGCTTAATCATAAACTGCTGTCTATTATTTCTAATTTTGAATTTGTCCAGGGGTTTAGGGTTTAAAAATAAATCATGGGCAGCCTAACCATTTTGTTAGTTCCCTTAAGTACTTTAACCAGGGGATGCAATCCGCCCTATCTAACGCCAGACAATCAGTTATTATTATTTGGTTTAGATTTATGATAGGACTTGCCCAAATTCTTAGCCAGCCCATTAAAGGTGCTACTGATATCTGGTCTGATATATATCCCACCCCTATTTCTTCATGTAATATGTATGCAGGGGTAGAATGTGGAACTGCTAAGGTCTTACGTAAAAACTTGTCTTCCTCATGTTGGATGTCTTTTCCCTCCTTAAGTCCCCAGATGTCACTGTCATAGATTACCATAGGGATACATATTTCCTTCAGTATCCTCATCAGGGCCGGGATAGGTTTAGATCCCAATCTCTCAGCTAAATTTAATGTTGCCTTTGTTGCTCTAATGAGGGTATTCTTTTTTTGCTTAATTTGTGGGCACCATGACACACGCTCGTCAAAAAGTACCCCCAAATAGGGGAAAGTTGGGACCTTTGTTAATTCAACCCCATCACAATAAAATGTTGTCTTTTTTTGGGACTTTCCAGAATCAATGGACATAGTAGGAGATTTCTTAAAATTTGTTGAGAGATCTAAGGAGTCCATAAAAACTATAAAAGCATCTAAAAGTGATTGAAGGCCCACTACGGTCCTAGCTAAAATAACTGTGTCATCCGCGTATAAAAGTGCAGGGATCATCATTTCGCCAAACCTAGGGATGTCTTTACAACTGGTTGTTAAAAAATCACCCGACTTGTTTATATATATTGTAAATAAAAGGGGGCCAGGATACAACCTTGGCATAGCCCTCTCTTAACATCCCAAGAGGTTGTCAAATCTCCACAACTACTATATCTAACAGCAGCTGTATTATTCTCATGAATAGCATATAAGAAATTCACAAGCTCTGGTTCAAGACCCATATCACTTAAGATTGACCACAATTTTGATCTATTGACACAGTCAAAAGTTTGTGTCAGGTCCATAAACGCAAAATGTATTATACCCTTTTTGGCTCTGGTATACTTCTCTATTGTTAGATGTAGATTTAGACATTGGTCCAGGGTCCCTTTACCTGACCTAAAACCATATTGCAAGTTAGAAATGATATTTTGGTGGTCCAGCCATGTACTTAAACAATTTAATATGACTTTACCCATTATTTTGGCTGCGGAATCTAAAAGTGAGATCGGACTATAACATGCTGGCTCATCTCTCGCATCCTTTTTAAAAATGGGGACCATAACTGCCTTCCCCCTGGATACTGGGTATCCCTGTAAGCACGCAGCATTAAAAACAGTTGTCAAAATACTAGCCCACACATCTGTGTCAGCTTTGTATAGATCGGCCAGAACCCCGTCTGGGCCTGGGGGCCTTTCCCCCAGCTGTAGATGTGATTGCTTCATGGACCTCCTCTATACTAAAATGCAGTGGCATACTAATTTGTCCGCCTTGTCTATGCTCATTTGCTTCACTCAAGTTTGCATCACTAAAAATATTTCCAAAATGTGATACCCATTTATCTGCTGGAATTAAGCAATCAGTGTTAGAATTGGGGGTTCCTGAGAGGAAAGGACTATTTACTACCAACCAAAATTGGGAACTGTTTTTCAGTACACTAGCCTGTTGTAGGGCATCCCATGCCTCTTCTTTTAACTCCTTCTTCCTATACTAAACTGCTCGCTTATAAGCCTTTCTTTTATCCCTAATTCATATTTTGTCTCTGGGGTGGATTTTAGAGCCTGTACCAGCTCCTTATGGGTCATTGAGCATGCACTGTCAAACCAACTTTCGGCCTTCGGCCGGTTGGCCCCACCCATAACCGTGAGGTCAGATTGTATTTGTTTTGTTAATTTTCAAAAGTCTATCAGAATAGAGCTGCCCTGTGTATCTGGGTCCACACAGGACTCAATTTCCAGGGCACAGACTGTATACAAATTTTCCAAAAAGTTTTCTGGTACTATTTTTCCCAACTTTAACCTACGAGCCTGATCTTTAGTACTGATATCTTTATTTGTCAAGCAAATAGTAGGTTCTCCAGTTTCTATAATAGAGAGTGATATAGCCGACAGTAAGGGGATTATGGTCACTAAGACCTGACCAGGTAATAATTAGGTCCTCAGTGAACAAAACTAATAGGGCCGACAGTAAGATATAGTCAATGGTGCTTGTCCTTCCATTCCCCACATAAGTTGGCACTGGCGCCGAACTAGCTATTTGCTAAAGGCAACATAGATTATGATTTGCAAGGATGCCTTCTAGCAAAATACCGGAGGGTGCCTGCTCAAAATGACAGGGTGGAGAGGGGAACCCACCCTGATCCTGGGCTATAAAACAGTTTAAGTAGCATCGATGAATATTAAAATCCCCTAGAATTATAACTTCATAGTAGGATTGTTTAGTCTCCTCATAATTTTCCAAAAACTCATTTAAATCATGTAGATGTTCTAGCTCATGCCCTCTAGAAAAAGAATTATAAAAATGTATCACTAACACAGTGGCACAATTTTTAAAAGACAGTTCTACAACCAAAACATTTTGGGATTTACAGTCAACCAAACGTGTCCTACAAGAGAGCTTCAAAGAAAACATTAAGAGTAGACCCTTACAAGCTCTACCCATATTCGACGGAATAGCGTTTTTATTAAATGAAATAAAACCATCTAAATAAAAACAATCAATTGTTTCTCAAGTTTCCTGGAGGGCAATGATATGATACATAGAAAGAAAAGTTTCCCAGAGCGGGTTTCCTATATTTGATCTTATACCTGCTATGTTCCATGAAAGGATCCTTTCATAAGAAGCCGTGATGAGGGTTAAAGTGGGGGAAGTTCCTGGGGATGTAGTATATAGTTAATGCCCTGATATGTTTTAACCTCTAGTTTTAGTCAGTCATTTTCATCCAGGTTCTGGAGTCTAGCTAGGGGTTGGAACCGATTGCTCGTTGTTAAATTAAAGTCTATATTAGTTCCATTTAACTGCCTGCCTGGTTTTCGGGCTACCTGCCATTGTCCTTGCGTACAGCATCTGTACTGACTAGGAGGATAAAAATGTTATAGCAAGACTACTCTAATTGAGGAGTTTGAACTACTCTGATATGCACAACCTATTAGCCTCTTTGTTTTCACCGGATCCCTAAAATTGACAACAAGGCAGTCTTCTGTACCAATCTTTTTTGTTTGACGTCCTATCCACCCTACTCTTCGGGCCATAATAATGTCAGATGATAAACTCAGTCCATTTACAACATTATTTTTATTACACCTATGAGACACTGTACGTATTAAGTCTTGAGCGGGTTCCATAATTTCTTGAGAAAGAGGGGGCACCTCCAGTCAAACTGTTACTAAAGGGGCAGATGCAGGGGGTAAATCAAGTATACTTTGGTTCATGACCTTGGGAGTAATGTGAGTGGGTTGGCACTCTCAACTGCAGATCCTGATACCTCGGTTGTCTTTGACTGACTAGGGCCACTAAGTATTCCCTAGGTCCCCGGAGCATTTACATTCAAACATAGACCAGATGGACCAGGTTGGATTAGGTTCAGGTTCTGTGATTGGTTTACCGCCCTTTCCTCCGTTAGTTTTAACATAGCACATTTATTACAAATGACAATTTGATCACAAACTAATTTCTCAATTTTCTCCATTTTTAACATTATTGGTGCTAAAAGAGCCTTTGGCATTAACTCCAGTTTTACAAATAGAGTGTCCAGTGACTGTTCTAAATTTAGACCAGATTGTAAAAATGATTAAGTCCGTGTCTGTATCCGTGGGGATTTACTCGAAGACTTATTACCAACAGTTCGTTTTCTCTTGGGCGGCGGTAGGTCTGAGGCCACTTCATTCCCCTCTGTTATTTTGTCAGCTAGAATATTTGATAACATATCCGATTCGTCCGGGAGGAATGTTTGACATAGTGATACAGAGGCCATTGTGTTCAAAGAGCCTTGTGAAAGGCCCACAGCATCTGCCAATTTCCCTTGTTTCTCCTTCCTCTCTATCAGTGTGGTTCTGGGAACATTTTCCGAACTCTAATGATAGCCTTCTTTCAGTCAGGGCTATCTCCTGTGTTGTGCTGCTTTGGTCAGAAAGGAATCAATTTTCCCAGCCATACAGATTCCTGAGGCCCCCCCTTGCGAAGCGGTTGTTTTCCTTTTACCCATTTACATAACACTAGATCTGAAGACCTAATGTCCTCGTGTTGTATCTCAAAAAAGCTATGTTACTCAGGGCTAATGAAATAGCTAAAAAGTACCTTAAATTGGTAACTGGTGAATGGTTTTCATCCAAAGCCCAAGGTACGGTTTGCTGGATCCAGAAACAAACCACCAAGGGATCAGGCCCAGCCCGGCCTCCTCCGGTCGCTGACGGGCACAGACAGGCCCCACCCTTGGCCCGGGCTTTGCCCGGCGCCCGCATGCTTCCCGCGCTGCTGGAGCCCGCCGCACCTTTTATCACGCCTCCGGGTGCGGGTTGTGATCCTCGTTGGTGGTGCAGGGGTCTCTGGGACCGGTAGTTCACCTCTACAGCCGTTCCCCTTACGGCGTTAGGACAGAGACGCCTGATGCTGCTTTTGCTGGCCGTTTCCCTCACGGCGTCTGATAAATGGGCTTCCCGCGCTGCGGGAGCCCGCCGCACCTTTTATCACGCCTCCGGGCGCGGGATGTGATCCTCGTTGGTGGTGCAGGCGCAGGGGTCTCTGGGACCGGTAGTTCACCTCTACGGCCGTTTCCCTCACGGCGCCAGACACGGGCTTCCCAGATTTCAAACTTAGGGGACTGTCTCCTACCCCAGTGAATAGACACACTCCTTTTTGCATGCAGCAATGCCACTGACACAAGTTTCCAATTTGCTAGCCGGAGAGACTTAACAAGGCTCAAGAGACAGATTTGGGGGGTAAATTCCACCTGTTCCATCAACATATCGGAGAGGGTCTCTCTCACCTGCATCCAGTAGCGATAAATGGGGCTGCAAGACCAGGCCAAGTGAAGAAAGTCTGCTGCAGAGGTTCTAGTAGCTGGGACATTTTACATCCGTTCACAACCCATATTTTTTAAATTGGAGGGGAGAATAGTACATCTGTTGCAAACATTTGAAGTGAATAATCCTCAAATTACAGTATGATGTTAGCCTACACATTAAGGCACAATAGAATTCCCAATCGAATAAAGAAAGTGGATTTCCTAAAAGAGCATTCCACCTATCTAGTGCAGTGTTCGTGGTCTTGGACTTCTCATGCTGAGAGGCGTTTTACAGTTTGGGAATGAGTTTCTTGTGATCAGTACAGGTGAGGAGGATCGGAAGAGACACCAGTGTTGACAGTTCCTGTGAAAAGGAGGGAAAAAAAGCCCTCATGGCTACACGGAACCAGTGATATGTAAACATCAGGAATGGAGTGTGCTTCTGAGTACCTAGAAAGTTTTCAAATGTAATGAAATTTACCCCGGGATATGCCTCTCCCATCGTTTCCAGTCACGCCACACCACGCAGTGGTAGCATGCCGTTATCTAATTACGTACGCAAGAGGCTCAAGTGCCAGGGCAAATAATGGGCAGCCCAGTTACTTGCCCATGTAACTATTCGATGTCTTTGATGTAATACCATTGCTGCGGACCCGCGCTACCGGATTCGTGTGTAGTATATGGATCCACCGCACGAATGCTTGTGCCATACAGGATCGTAAACATATAGGGTCATTGTAAAGAACTGAATGTCTTGGTGGGGGTGAGAAGCACCTCCGCCGCCTGGAGCGAGGGGGTCTAATTGGTGAAGCACTGCAAAAATTGTGTGCAAGTTTTGGGGGAAGGATCAGGAAGGGACAACACCTGACTGATCTGGTAATACTAGCTGGGGTGGCTGAGGTCGAGCTGCTAGGATCTTTGCAAGAATTCTGACATCTGTATTAATTAGTGACAATGGATGGTTCGAGTCACATCTCTTGGGCGCCTTGTCAGGTTTTAAAAGCATTATTATTAAAGCTTCCCTTAATGTTGGCAGCAGTGTTTATTAATCATAGGCCTTTTTATACATATCTCTAGGATAGGGCACAAGTAAATTCAGATACATCTTATAAAATTCACTAGGGAGTCCATCACTCTCAGAGGCTTTCCCATTTGGGAGTGTGTGAATTGCATCTCATATCTTTACCTCAGATATAAGCTGAACAAGAAATTCCCTCTGCTCAGGTGAGAGCCAGGCAAGTGCCACATCATCGAAATATGATTCTATCTTCTGTTCCATTGCCTAAGTGCGGGTACCGTATAATCTTGTGTAGAACTCCACAAATTTGGCTACAATAAATGCAGTATCATGGTGTGCGTTACCATCTTGGGAAACTATGCTCACAACATGTGTATGCGCCCAGTGTTCTCTTATATTGTCAGCTAAGCTATGCCCAGGAGGGCCACCCTCCCCATAGGCCTTTGCCACCCACAGCCTGGACATGTGTTGTACCTCTTGTTCCTCTGTGACGTTATAATTTGTGATTTGTGTTCTGATGGCTGCTAATGTTGCAGGGTCAGGTCAGAATTCATAGGTTTTTTCTAGGTTCCGCAAGGTGGTTTTTAAGGGCTGAAGTTGAGAGCGGATGCATCTCAGTACCTGTGCCTGAAGACCAATACAGGCTCCTCTGTTAGTAGTCTTGAATGCCACATATACTGTGTTCATCTCTCCCACAGAGCCCTTGTTGTTTTCGAAATATTGTATAATCCCCATGCGTATTCCATCCCGGAATACAATATCCAGGCGTACTGACGCTTGAAGCCTCCACTGAAATTGCCCAGGTTTGTGGATAGGAAGGACGACTGACAGCAGTACCGGGTAATGGTTTAAGAGCTTTTTCGCAGATGGCGTACATCAAAGACCCATGTGCTTACCTCCCTCGTCACCAGCCAGTAGTCTAGCTGAGACCACATATTGTGTAGGGACGATATAAAGGTACCCTCTCATTCCCCTGGGTGGCGTGCTCTCCATATATCTTTGAGGCCATATTCTTC
Organism: Triturus cristatus; assembly: GCF_964204655.1. Lineage (NCBI taxonomy): Eukaryota > Metazoa > Chordata > Amphibia > Caudata > Salamandridae > Triturus > Triturus cristatus. The sequence continues at coordinate 15,909,154 of NC_140582.1, forward strand.
AATACCATCTCGCAGTATTTGAGCACAGTGTGTGTCCTGACAGTCCGTGGTACCGGACCTATCATGTGTTGGGGTGAAGTGAACATCAAGGTCCCCTCCCCAGATAACAGCCGAGGATTTCAGGTCATGTAAGGGGCCCGATATTCTAGGAAAGAAGTCGGAGTCATCTATGTTAGGTCCGTATTGATTTATAAAGGTGACAATAGTGCCAATGAGGTTTCCTTGTACAACAATTGGGGAGAGGATGTAGCCTTACTGCTAGAGCGGTCGACCTCAAAACTGGGGAACAGGGTTTGAGTCTCAGCAACGATACTCAACATCCTATGATTCTGGGCAAATCACTTAACGTCGGGGGGCGTGGCTTGGGTAGCCATCATGACAGACGCAGCCTGTTCTGGCTCCGTCCACCCACGCCGAAAATCTATCGATATCCTACATAAATCCTGCCCAGAGGAGTTTAAAATTGCCGCGGCTGATGCCCTGACCATCTGGGACTATCGTGCTCTGCTCCTACCTGTGGTCGCTGTGCCGGAGTGGAGATTCTGGACGGGGAGAGCTCCGGAGAGGCGTGGGCTGGGCCTTCTCCTAACGGCCAGGCCGAGTTGAGGCGCTGAGATCTCCAAGGTGGGCGCGGCTCTGTGAGCCGGAGAGGCACTTGCATAGCTCACCGGCGGCTGCCGGGACCCAGCGCGAGAGTGTAGAATGGACCTTCCCCTCTACTTGGGGACCCGCCATAGAGTTCCCCACATGACTGGAGGCGCGGCTGGGCCGGACTACAGCGCTCGCTGTGACCCATCAATCTGCCTGCCTGCATCGTGGGGACCCGGCTGGCGCCCTCAATGAAACCGGGCCCGGTCGGACCCGCTTGGGGAGTGCGGCCAGTTCCTGGTGGCCTGGCTCTACTGCACGCCGCACTAGAAGCTTCGGGCCGCATGTGAGGCCCTGGGTGACGAGTACGGGGCCTGTGCCTGGATCACCTGAAATGCCGCTGCCGGCGAATCGCAGCTTCCCCCTCCCATCGGTGAGTGGGGTGCCTGGACGTGGGGGCCAGCGGGGAGGTGTACCCCCGCTTTCGAGAGTGCACAGCGAGACACCTGGGGGCTCCTGACTTGGTGGGGGAGCGCTGCTACCACCTGTAGTGGTGCTGGGACGGGGTCTGCGGCCTAGACTAGGGACCGGACAATAACGGGGATGACTGCTCAGCCGTAAGGTCACGTGCGACCTCGGCCCATTTATTATATACCCCCGTGACCGAGCCCAGTCACGAGGGGTGCGTGCGTACGCTCGAACGTGTAGAGGCCGTGTGGCCCTCTACATCCCTCCAAACCTTTAGCCGGCCAAACAACCAGCGGAACACCAATCTGTAGAACCAAAAGAGAGATAGAGAGGGAGAGAGAGAGAAAGAGAGAGAGAGAAGTAGTTATAGCATTGGCATCCCCATGCAGCCATCCACTCGACAGGCGTAGTCCTTCAGCTTTTGACTGGGAGCCGGATTTGGTCTTAGCTGGTATCTTTGACTCCGAGACACTGGCTCCTGGTATGTAGGTGTGGCGCCGCCCAGAGGCCCAGCTGGGCCGGATTCTTCCGAGACCACCCTGTGGTTGGGGCTCCTCGGACTTTCGCCCTCTCCCCCGGGCTGTGACGCGGCCGGGTTCTCCGGTCCTGCGATCGCTGCTTCCTGACTGCGCGGAGGGTCGGTTGCCCCATGGTCCTCGCCATCTTCCGGGTCGCCGGAAATCCTTGGTGGGTTGCTCGGTATCACCCTGAACCATGACACATTCCTCACGACTGTGTGCCGCCCCCTCTGCGCTGTGATCATTGTCCCCTGCACCTGGGTTACTACCTAGCTTTCCGTCTCATAGGGTGTGCGGAACTTCCAGCCGGGGTGCCGGTCCTTCAGGATAACTCTCGACCCAACCTGAATGTTCGGGACCCTGGCCCCTCGATGCACTGTGGCCTTGTGGTTAGTCTGTTGGCGCCTTTGTTGTGTTAGCACCCAGTGCTTAATTTGTAAAATATTAAGTGCAGGTGCTCAAATTTGTTTAGGAGACCACACCCCTTTCCCCGGCTCCACCCACTTCCTCCACTGGCTCCACCCACTTGTCTCCACCCACATCCTCAACTGCCACTGCTGAAAGCCAGATGTAATACCACGTCTGAATTTTCAGCAATGGAGCCTTCCTTAAGTAAGGGTTTGATAGTAGGTTCCCCCAGCCCGAGAACGTTTTGAGAAAAATTAAATCAAAAAGTGCACTTGAAGCACAATTTTGGAATAAGTTGGCTGAAATGACTAATGCACTGAAAGGGGACACCTGTAATTACTACCTTATGGGCTCCCATCTTCCTATTGCTTATGCCTACGCTCCTAAATAAAATGCCATTAAAATGCCATGCCAGAGCTAACAGGGAAGGTTAAGTGCTGGCAGTGAAGCAATAGCAATATAGCACATATAGACAGAGGCAGAGAAAGGATGAAAACTGTGAAGAAAGGAGAGAGAGCGGCAGGCAGATGGTACAGGGCAGTAATGTTGGAGTCACCGATGGTGCTAATTTTGAACAAAAGAAATACAGGAGTTTTGTCACAATATTGGTGTGAGGCACAGGGGTTGTTCTTCTGGTTATCTGGGTTAGACAGTTCTTGAAAGATGCTGAAGATTTCTCTTATTCAGTCAGACCTGCTGGATGAATTTTGTAAATTAAGACTTTTTGGCTCTCCTTATGGCACTATGGAGGCCTTACAAGTGTCTTTTAGAGAGGGGCTATCTTCAGTTAAAATAGTCTTGTGCAACTTGCATTACAGGTTGAGACTGGTTTGTTTCAGCTCCACTGGCACCACATGGAACCATTTTTAGTGGATGTAATGCCAAGTTTAGTGTTTCCTGTTTTGGTTGGTACCAACTTGCAGAAAGCAGTGATGTATTGTGGCATATATTGTCCAGTAAGGCTTCAGTGCCATCCTAGTTGAGAAAGTAAGTTGTAACAACATTCTATGTTACCTCAAGCTCGTCTGTGCTGACATATTTAACACCTGGATGGCATAATTGCATATCTCTTTCTTTCAAACAAATGCAAGCAATCCTACAAACTGGTGTCCTATTCCATTCGTGTATATCATATGGAAACATCTGCCATGAATGGTGCAGGTGTCATCAAGTCAAACCTAAAAGGTAGCGGACTTAAGATGTGCTGAATGCTAATCATTGTGAATGTGACATTTATGTTTATAAAAGGCATCAAGGAGGTTGATGGTTTGAGGTGACAAATGTAACAAAATATGCACTTACTGGCTCCCTCCAGGGTCATTATTTGCAACCCAACACAAGACATGTGTTGTTTACTCGGTATCAAAGTTCGATTGCCATTAAATATATAATACAATTTAACTTCAACACTTAGTGTTTGAAGCAACTGAATATTTGAATTGAGGACTGGAAACGTTCCCTGGCGGTACATCGGGTGTTATACTTTCAGCATTTGTTTTTATTAGCACTCCAGACTTTACATTTACCCACATAAGGCTGATTTTGAAAGAATTTTGCGGTCACAAAGGCTGGAATTTTCAAAAAGGAAACAAAAGGTATAGAGGTGAGAAAAGGAAAAAAACATTAATGATAGGAAAAGTGGAGAAAGGGTGACAAAAGGAAGGAAACCCCAACAGTCAGCCTCAGCAAACTGGAAATACGTTTTGTATTTTTTCATGGGCAAGCATTCAGAAGCCATTTTTTGTTTGGAGAATTTCTTTAAAACCCTATTTTATCATTAGCTACGAAAAAAGGTTTCTTAAGCACAAACTCCCCTGAAAACCTCAAGGGACGGTGGGGTCCCTCTTTGCTCGCCGGTGCTTTACAGGGATGGTCAAAGAGGGAGGTGTTTTCATCTTCTGGATAATCCCTTGTCTGGCATTGATAAGCAGTGTGACAAGCTGGCACCTGAGGGTACTACGAGGAGCTTGCACCAGGGTAGTGCGAGGACACGTCCTCATCCTACACTTCCCATCGCTCTGTTTATATCTCTGTTTATCGGGCTCATGGCCTGACTGCCGGAGACCATTAATTTGCAGATAAATTCAATATCTCGCTCCAGCATTAGACCACTTAAACCCTTTGTCTTTGCTACTAACTGGTCTGTGACAGTCACACTGTAAAAAACGAACTTGCATCACGGAGCGCCAGCCGCACACCGAAGCTTCCAGGACAAACCAATCAAACCTTTCATTTACTTGTACAGACATGGCAGACACTGAACATTGCAAAATAAAGAGATGCCACATTTCAGGTGCCCCGTGAAGAAACTGCGGTCAGAAAACATTTAAGAAGAAGCAGATTCCACAGTTCAATGACCTCCACAGTTCAATGACCTATGTGGCACACTCAGGTAAAAGCAGAGTTAGTTACTAACTGTTACTTGATTACTGCCTTTTTCAAGAACCTTGCTGCTGCATGCTGCACGGCGTGCTGCTACTTCAGTTAGTTGTGCCGGACTGCTGGCTAGTGCGTAGTGCGTGCCTCATGACGATATGCTTAGCTGCCAAGGTTTCAGATTGCTATGTGTAAAATTTTCTTATATTCAGTGTAAATATGAGTGACATTCCAACAAATATGAGTGACACTTTCTCGTTAGCAAAATCACGCAATGAAGACGAGGGAATCATATAGATATCAGAAATTGCACCCATTTGAGTATAGCTTCTAATGTTTCAGATTGCTTATGTGTGGCATTTTGATAGATTCAGTGGATTTATGAGTCATTCAACGACTAAATGTGTGGCACTTTCTTGTTACCAAAATCATGCAATGAAGTCCACGGAAATAGACAAATATCAGAAATCACACTCATTTGAGCACGAAGAAAGTTGAACTCTGCAGCAGGTGCAGTTAAAGCTAATATTTAATTTTTAAATAATCAGCAGCCTCAACCTCCGCTCCAGTTAGCGGCTGAACCATATGTAACAAAGAGATCTCTGTGCAAATGCAGCAACCCACTGAGTTATCCACACACAATACAGTTCAATACAATACAATATGGTGGTAGACTTTCTTTGGAGTAGGCATGTTAACCGTCTGCGCTGCTTTATGGTCAGAGTAAAACTGCCAGTAGACAAAACTCTGACATCTCTCGAGGGGGTACATTAATCACCTGACTTATCTCTAACGTAGCAAGTCTCACTGCGCTGGGAAAATCAAGGCTGCTGCTTCATAGCGCCACGGTCAAGCACGGATATTAAACACATTCACTAGTAAATCAGCAAAACTGCTAGTTGAGACAAAACTTCCGCCTTAGATGGCCGTCCATTTACAACACAGACAGACAAGTTAGTGTGCCCATTGCCAAGGCGTGCAGCTATTACGAGCTGGAGTCCCCTCTCCATTCTTGTAACACAAACGTTTTAAATGTCAGCAATAGCAGATTAATAAATGAATATCTGACTTACCTGAATCTCTTTACAGCTGTCAGAATGATTTACCGAGAGGAGCTGCAGGCATGGCTCCGCGTGGCTCACTACCCTGTCTCTTGTTCAGACAGCGAGCCATGCTGCAGTGCAGCCTCAGCCTGTGCCACCTGCTCCACAACGAGACTCACGCTGGCGTGGTGAGTCCAGGGCATAAGTTGGACCCTGTCTGGGCAGGGCACGCACAGCAACAGCACTGGTCCAGGTCAGGAGGAAGTGAGCAGGTGGCCCATCTGTAAACACCGCCTTCCTCCTTTAACTCTCGGCCGTGCTGCTGGGGATTGATTTCCTTGGTGCTTTGGGGCCCGACTGGCAGGCAGGAAATTCAACATCCTGCCACAGAATGCGCGCCGACAGGACACGGCTCCTTCGCAACAATGTGTCTATGTGGGACCTGACGTGACCCGGGGAGCTGTAACAGAAAGCAGGTTTGGCGGCGCTAGCTTAGAGAGTTTATTGGTATCATTAAGTAAGCCTTCAATGCACCAAAAACAGTCCGGGTAATTGATGCGTTTTGTTAGGAAGATAGGTGCCTCTGCAGAGACTGTATTGTCCGGGCACCGGCAAAACAGACAGAAGGCATGGATTTATCAGTTCAGTTCTTCACCGTAAAGACAGAGTGTTAACAGTCGTTTATATTGGCTGACACTACACACGTTGTGCAGCTGCGAGTTGTAACTTGGCCCTGACTTCTAGACCCGTCCCTGATAAATAAGTGCCGGTGCTAAGCACCGGAAAGCACCGGCACAAATTAAGCACTGTTAGCACCGGGTCTCGATCCGGGGGCATCGAGGTACCCGCTTCGGGGATGAGATCCCTCGGATGGCGTTTCAGGAGGAGTGTTGCCTGGGCACACCCGGTCGTGGCGTGTGGCGTTTGCCGGTATGCAAACAGGAATTGGTGGAGGCATGTTTCCAGGTCTCGAAGTTGATCGACCCCTATGCGCATTGCCCTGTTGAGGGTCCTCATGAAACGCTCCACTTCTCCGTTGGCCTGAGGCCACTGGGGCGTGATTCGACGGTGCCTGGCCCCTCTGCGCAGTAGAAAGTCCTGAACCTCCTGCCCTTGGAAAAGCGGGCCATTGTCCGACTTTATCTCTTCCGGCAGGCCAAACGTTGCAAACACCTTTTCCAGGGCGGGTTGTCCCTGTGTGAACGCCGTGGAGGATACCAGTTCGACCACCGGGAACTTGGTGCACGAGTCTATGATGACCATCGTCCATCCGGAAAACTGGCGAAATCGCTGCTCACCTTCGTCCAGGGCGTGTCGCAGGGTTCCTCGGTGATCACCGGTGCAGGAACGGGGTCAGCCCCTGTTATCGCGCACGAGTGGCATGTCTGCACTTCCTCATCGACTAGTCTATCCATGCCCGGGAGCCATACTTTGGACCGGAGCCTCGCCTTCGTCTTCCCAGCTCCTTGGTGGCCCTGATGTGCTATGGATACCAAGCGCCTCTGGAGATCATGTGGGACTACGATGTTCTGGCCTCTCAATATCAGGCCTGATTCTCCCATGCTTAGCTCGTGCCGCACTTTCCACAGCGGTCTTCTTGCGTTCTGCTCGTCTTCGACCAGGCCAGCTACTCCGTCCAGGAACCTGTGCCAGCGACCCGTGGCAAGAGCGTCTTTGACTCGCTGAAGCATGGTAACTTGTTCCGTGGCTTCGCACATCTCCGCCTTGGTGATTGCCAACGGGCAAGCATCCTCTTCCACCATCTACACGAAAGCCTCTGTCCGTATGCTGTCATCTGAAGGGGCTAGCTCGTCCCCTGGTGGAGGGTGTCTTGACAGGAAGTCCGCCGGGTTGTAGGCCCCTGGGCGAAAGATCAGCTGGAACGAATAGGCCTGCAGTTGTACCGCCCACCTTTCGATCCTCGGTGGTGCCAGTCTATTCGATCCGCTGAAAAGTGGCACTAGCGGCTTGTAGTCCGTTATGACTTTGAACGGGTGACCGAATAGGTATAGATGAAAGTGCTGGCAGGCCCAGCGGATAGCCAGGGCCTCGCGCTCGATCTGTGCATATCGCGTTTCAGTGACAGCGCCCAACTGTTGTACGACACTGGTGCGTAAACTCCTGGCCTGGCTTCCTGCAGCAGTACCGCGCCTAGCCCCACCGGGCTGGCGTCCACCACCAACTCTGTGTTCCGTCCTGGGTGGAAATACGCCATCGTCGTTTGGTCCAGTAGTGCCGTCTTCACCTCTTGGAACGCAGCGTCCTCCCGTGGTGTCCAGGCCCATGGCGTCCCGGTCTTCGTTAGCTGTCTCAGGGGCTCTGCCAGCGTGGCAAGATTCGGCAGAAACCGGCCGCAGTATGTCGCCATGCCAAGAAAGCTTCTTATCGCAGTGGGATTCTGTGGCACGGGCGCATTCCGGATGGCTGCCGCCTTCCGAGTGTCCACCTTCAGCCCCTCCCTGGAGAACACGTACCCGAAGAAGTCGATCGAGCTTTGATAGAAGACACACTTCTTCTTGTGTAGCGTGAGACCACAGTCTACCAACTGCTGTAGCGTCGCCCGAAGTCTGGCGTAATGTTCTTCCAGGCTTTTGGAGTATATGAGAATGTCGTCGCTCAGATTCATCACTCCGACGAGTCCCGACAGGGATTCCTGAATCACGTTCTGAAAAACCTCTGCCGCCGACGACACCCCTAAGCTGAGCCGGGTGTACCTCCTCAACCCCACGTGCGTCCAGAAGGTGGTAATGTACCTGCTCTCCGGGGCTAACTCTAGTTGGTGGTAACCCGAGTTGAGGTCCAATTTCGAAAACCACTGTGCCCCGTTTAAGTCCACAACGATGTCGTCCATCGTCTGGGTCACATGCCGCTCCCGTCGGATGGCTTGATTGGGAAGTCGCATGTCCACACACAGGCGAATGGCACCCGGTTGTTTCAGTTTGGGCGCCACCACTAGGGGCGACACCCATGGTGTGGGCCCCGACACCTTCTCGATGACGCCTAAGTCCTCGAGTGCTTGCAGTTCCTTCTCCACCAGCGGGTGGATGTGCAGTGGTATCCTTCGGTGACGGAGTGCTCTTGGTTGGACGCTCCTATCTATATGCAGCTTTATCTGTAGGTTCTTTAACTTCCCTAGCCCCGTGAAGAGTTGGGGAAAGTCTTTCAAAATGTCTTCCGCATGGTTGTCATGCACCTGTCTAGCAAAGAACACTAGCTCGAGGTCTTCCGCTTTAGGGCATCCTACGTGCGTGCCTGTTCCACCCTCCATGACATGGAACGTCGCCGTCAGCCTGCGTGCGCCACTGGACACTTCTACCTCGATCATGCCCCGCAGGGGGAGTGGCTTCGTGCCCCCGTACATGAAGATCCTGGTTTTGCTCGGGATGAGCTTTGGCTTCGGTTGTAGCCGGTCAAATTGGTGCGAATCCATGACAGCTTGAGTGAGCGCGCTAAGATCAGAATCTCATCCAGTGAGATATCTGGCTGTCGCAGGATGAGGCGCCTCAGTGACACGGCCTTGCATCCGGCGATTAACTCTGCCCTGATCTTGTCGTTGTGGTCTACGCCAGTACACGTGGCCGCCAATTTCCGGAGCCTCGCGTAGTACATATCCATCGTCTCCGTCTCCCCTTGGCGGGCCTGCCGCAGTTTGAATCGTTCGTAATCTGGATTCATTTGGGGATCAAAGTACTTGTTGAGGGCTGCGGTCGCAGCATCGTAGTCGTCATCCTGTCCGGTGTTCGGTAGCAACTCGAACAGCTCGTAGAGCTCATCGCCTCCAAAGTGCATTAGGAGGGACCTCTTCACCTTGCCATCGTTTTCTCGTGTCCCCGTAAGGTAGTGGTTGAGGCGGCCTACCCAACGCTTCCACTGCGGCGCCGCAGTGGCCGGATCCGCCAACTGACCTGAAGGGCGGCAGGGGCGTCACCGAGGCATGTGAGAAAACTGGTGGGGCCACTTGGTCATCCGCCATGCCGTCGCTCTATGCGCCTCCGACGTGCACCACCAGACGCCGTGAGGGAAGACTCCTGCGACAGAGCTGAGCAGGATACCTTGTTCAGGAGGGGCAGGCGGGCGCAGACTCTCGCACTCTTGCCAGGTCTCTTTAGAGTGTATTTTTTTTTCTCTTTTGACCAGGACCCAAAGGAATATGCTGTGCCCTTCTTCTCTCTGTCCCCAGTTGCTGTCTGGGGCTGCACTCTGTTTGCCGGCAGTCTAGTGTGCCTTCTGCCCTTTCTTTTTCTCTATTTTATTTTCAGTCCTCAGCTGGGGCAGGTGTATATTGTGCCTCTCAGTGTAGCAGGGAGCACTCCTGCATCAGCGGGACAGCTCCACAGACCCTGCTGGGATTCGGGCAGCACCTCTGGCCCCCTGCCTCTCCTGTGCTCTTCCACGCGGTAATTCTGGCCCCACAGGCAGCGTGAGCACATAGGCGGGGAGAGCCGCCACTCCTGCCGAGGCCTGCGTGCTGCATACGCGCTGGGCCGATGCAGATTTTTTTTTTTTTACCGCGCGTGCACGCTACCTCACCGGGGTAATGATCTCTGCTGCATGGATACACGCCGCCTCCTCCGGACGCGCAGACTCACACCGGAGTCGCGCCACCTGCAGGGAATGCCTTGGCAGCTGCACGGCCCATCGGGTCTCGACCGCTTCTTTGACTCGCACCGCGTGTGGCGGGCACGCGCGTGTTCTTCTCCGGGCAGACACGAAGGGGCACTGCAGCGGGGTTCGCACCACACCTTCGTCGCCAGTGTAGTGGTGCTGGGACGGGGTCTGCGGCCTAGACTAGAAACCGGACAATAATGGGGACGACTGCTCAGTGGTGTGCTCCGGCCGTAAGGTCACGTGCGACCTCGGCCCATTTATTATATACCCCCGTGACCGAGCCCGGTCACGAGGGGTGCGTGCGTACGCTCGAACGCGTAGAGGCCGTGTGGCCCTCTCCACCACCCCTCCTCCCTCAGAAGACACCATTTTGCGGCGCAGTAGGCCGAGAACGCGGCACGGCCCGCGCTGGACATAGCTTGCACTTATCCAGATTGCACCATTGGGGCGGCACTGGTGGCTGGACCGATCCGATCTGGCGTGGAGCAGCGCCGCCGCTGAGGGGCGATTAGGGTGCGCAGAACACACCAACGGACACACGAGGTGGGAGTAAAATTGGAGCTGACCACCGCACTACTCCTTGTTGTTGCCGCCACCCTCCCCTGGCCTTTCTCCTGGCTGAGCGGCCGCGCTGGTGGTGTGGCGATGTCTGCCGCCCCAGTGATGTCCAGATACTGTTAGGCCATATAGAGGACGAGGCCCAGAGCACCGCTACCACCCTGGCAGAGATCAGGATTGGGCAGATGTACTGTGGGGTCGCAAGCCTGTTGAGACCTCATTGAGAGACCCGTCGCCTGGTGAGGACCGAGGGGGGCCCTAGGAAGACAGTTGCTCCCCTTCCACGATCCTTGCTTGCAGTCCTGCGACACAAGTTATCTGCATACACTGTGGCCACGATGTGGGGGTGATGGTTTGCGCCTTGGCTTGCCTGGACGCCCTCCATGGTGTTGTTGAGTGGCCTGGGCGGGCACACCTGAAAGACTCGCTGATCTTCTCCAACGTCGGAACTACCCGACTTGGGTCCTATGCCGAATCCTACACCGTGGTGCTCCTCTTCCCGAGTCTGGGGCCACCTCCAGAGATGGGCAAGGACAGACCCAGGGGCGCAGGCCCCAAACAAGGCACCGTCAATCAATTCACAGCGCCCACTGTGGGGGCCACGGGCGGGGATGGGGCGCTACGGCTCCAGATAATGCGGCCCTCCTGGCGGTAATCAATCATGCCAGAGACACCCTGGATGCCAAGATAGGTGCAGTGGGGTCCGATGTCTCCTTTTTGCATCAAGATCTTCGCAAGGCAGTGGACTGCATTACTGAGGCTGAAACCCGGGTCTCGACAGTGGAGGACACGGTGTCCACCCTTCATAAAAAAGTGAACAAGCTCACAGTGGTGTTGCAAGTGCTGGCCTCTAGGGTGGAGGATGCGGAAAGTCGTGCAAGGCGCAACAATCTACACTTTGTAAGCCTGCGAGAGGGATGAGTCCGGAGCGGCCACCTTGACAGTCCAGAAGCCATATAGATACTCCAACCGCAAGTTAAATTGGGACTGGTGTGTTTAGAACCTCGATAACAATAGTCTCCTCTGGGTGGGCATGGGGTACGACCATGGGACTGCATAGCCACAGACCTATTGTGCCCCTCGTTTTGTATGGTTGCGGGTGGGAAGGGATCCTTTGGTGTGGGTATGGGGGTCCCCCCGTTGGGGGTCTCCGGTTCCACACACCGCGAAAGAAACTCCTATTTATTGGCAGTGTCGGGTGGGGGGCGTGGGGTTTTAGGGAAATTTAGTTTTGACGTGTATTATGTTTATTGACACAGACAGGCCATGATCTCCATGCTCCTCTTCCTTTAGTTTCAAGTGGTGATAATGTCAGGTGATGCTACTATCGTTGGGGATCTAACAGTAGTGTCTTGGAATGTCAGGGGTCTCCTCAACAAAGTGAAACGGGGGGCAATTTTGCGGCAAGCAAAAAAAATGGGGCCGACATCCTACTCTTGCAGGAAACCCATTTATTAGGCACCAAGGCCCCTTGTATAGCTCGATTCGGTTTTCACCATGTATATCATGCTGGGTTTACTCGGGGTTCCAGATGGGTGGCTATTCTTATCCACTGAAGGGTCCGATTCCAATACATTGCACATAAGGTGGATCTGGGGGGGCGCTTCCTCTTTGTCACATGCACATTGTTCGGGGAACAGGTCACCATCGGCAGTATCTATGCGCCTCCCCCTCTGGGAACTGCATTTATTGATAAAGTGTTGAGGACATGTGGCGACATACCCGAGGGCCTGACTCTGTTAGGGGGTGACTGGAATGACTCCATGGGGCCACTGGATCGCCAACGTAGCCCAGACAGCGCTCCTTTACTGGGCCAAACTAAGCTATGTACATTAGTCTCTACCTTGGGATGGGCCGACGTGTGGCGCGAATATCATCCCAGCGAACATAACTTTACTTATCTTTCCACGGTGCATGGGTCACAATCGCGATTAGACTATTTTTTCGTTCCCCAGATACATCTTCAAAGGTTCTCCTGTGCGACCCATCTGCCCCTCAGGCTCCCGAAAACCCCCCTTTCGGTGGCGTATGTCCCCGTGGCATCTACGAGACCCAGCATATCAGGATATGCTCCATAAAGCGGGCACTACATATTTAGAAGATAATTGCCCCACTCTGAATATTTTATGGGAAGCCCTTAAACCGTCGATCCGCGGTGCTGCAATTAGTTATCGCACAAATGAAAAGCGGGCAAGACGGGAACAGTTGGAGGCTCTGGAGTCACGTCAAACGACGTTGGCCTCTCAGCTCAATATCGACCCCAACCCTACTATTCGACGGAACCTGCTGCAGGCGCAACAGGATCTTCAGCAGCATCTTATGGGCGAAGCAAAGGAGATCTGGGAGGCGTCACAGCACCGGATCTACCAATGGGGCGATAAGTCCCGTAGGATGCTCCATAGACGCTTTCAAGCGGATGCGTCCCTGGCGATTACCCCTGCTATTCGTGGTATAGATGGGTCCCTGCACACGACACCAGAGGGTGTCGCTGCAGAATTTGCAAGGTACTTTGCAGCCCTCTATACACGACAAGAAGAAATTTCGGCAGAACTTATTGCTGAATTTCTGGTAGATATCCCCCCCGGCGACTCACTGATCATCTCCGCGAACAACTTGACGCTCCTATTACAACAGATGAGCTGACTGGGGCCCTCAACGCTCTTCATCCTCGTCGTGCTCCTAGGCCTAACGGGTTCCCAGTGGAATTCTTGAGGCCGAACATCCACACCTTAGGGCCCCATCTGCTGGCGACCATTCATGAGGCCACAGAGTCCGCTATTTTGCCAAGGGACTGGCGTCATGCAGAAATTGTGCTTTTCCTTAAGCTCGGCCAACCCCCGGACGACCCCTCTTCTTACCGCCCCATTTCTCTTATAAATTTTTAACCGAAACTGTTGGGGAAGGTATTAGCCGAGCGTCTGCGGAGTTGCATTGGTGACCTGATCCACCCGGATCAGTCGGGCTTTATGCCACACAGGGCTACTCGATATAATATTAGACGATTTCACAATGCCATGGCGACAGCCCTGACGTTGGGCTGACCGGCTGTCCTGCTCCTCGCTGACATAGATAAAGCGTTCGACTCCTTGAGCTGGGTATATTTATTCCAGCTCCTCGAGGCGATAAACTTAGGACCTCGCTTCTTGGCATACACACGCCTGCTTTACACGGAAATGACGGTGTCGGTCCGTGTTGCAGGACACCATTCACAGCCTTTCTCTATCCAGCGGGGTACTCGGCAGGGCTGTCCCCTATCTCCATTACTGTGTGCTCTCGTAATTGAGCCCCTGGCGACGTAGGTTAGGAGCGATCCGGTCCTTCGGGGTTTTGACTGGTCCCGGCCGCGATCGGACCATATAGCTGTATACGCAGACGATGTCCTCTTTTTTATGACGGATCCCTGGTATTCAGGGCCCCGTATATTGGAAATCCTCAGGGTATTCGGGGGAACTACGGGATCTTCACGCTAACCCCACCAAATCTATACTATTCCCGGTGTCGCACATCAAGGTCGTGACGCCTGGACTTCACAACTCTCCCGTGCAACTGATGGCTTCAAATATCTTGGCATATATATCTCCCTGTGTCAGAAAGTCTCCTGGGCACGCAATATTAACCCACTATTAGCTGGCCTTAGCAGCGAAACCGCTGTATGGTCTTCACTCCCTCTCTCCCTGTATGGGCGCTCCGCTATTGTTAAGATGGTGTCACTGCCCCGGATCTTGTATCGACTCCAGAGCTACCAAAATAAATGTATGTGGAACGGTGGGGCTGTCAGGGTGGCGCTCCGTACATGTACACAATCCACATATTGCAGAGGGGTCGCTGCAGCAGATATTTATGCTTATTACGTGGCGTCTCATATCCTGGTAATTATTAAATGGTGGTATAATTCCCACACTAATCCAGCAAATTCGGCTGAACATGCTTCAATTGACCAGGTCCCTCTCTTTCACCTATTATACAGCTCTGTCCATCTAGATCACTTGCCGCCGGCTGGCAGGGTGGTGATACAACTAGGGTGGGCTAAGACCCGACAGATGGGCTGGAAGGGGACACTTACCCAAATGACTCTCCTATGGCAGGGAACATATCTCCGCTCTGTGTCGACATTGAAGGGGTTCGGAGGGTGGGATCGCATTGGGATCTCGACCCTCGGGGATGTAATACGTGGTACCACAATGAAGTTGTTTCAACAATTGCAGGCTGATTTCGATTTACCCAAATCACAATTTTACAAATTCCTTAAACTCCAACACGCACTTCTCCCTCAGATCCGTACATTAGAGTCCCTCCCTGAGTTTCAGCCCCTAGAGGGCCGATTGCTTACGCGAGATCTCAGACCTCACAAGATCAAACAGATATATCAGACACTGATGACCCATACGCCCACCACACTGGACAGGACACGACTTGCATGGCAGGTTGATATACCTGAACACACAGATGACGATTGGGCTGAAGCCATCTCTAGCCCAAGGGGTGCGGCAGTTTCCATGCGATATCGGCTCATCTAATTCAAATATCTACACCGTGCATATTATGCAAGGGTTCGCCTGTGGCGGATGGATGTTATCCAATCCCTCACATGTCTGAGGTGCGATAGGGAGGAGGACTGTGTGGTTGCCAATTTTAGATAGCCTGATCATGCAGATAGTATTTTGAAGCATATACAGCCATCCTTCCGATATATTAAAGTGCTACTGTTGCATTTGGGGTCCACCCATTCAGTACGCTGGGATTTCTTTGCTTTTTTGATCACCTGGTTTGGATTTTTTACTGTGGGTGAGTCTCACTACATGTGTCTCACCCACGGTAATCACATGTAAATAGACTGCACAAGTTTACCACCAGTGTCTACTTTTTATGATAAGGTCGCAGCAAGGGTGAGGGGCACTTGGCTGGTTACACAAGAACACATGTGCAGAAGCGTGTGCACATGTATGCGAGCTGCGTGTGGGAGACTACTGTTGTTCACAGCCCGGTAACTGTGCACAGGTAGCCTGGTGCAGGTGGGACTCTGCAGGATTAGACATGGACCTGGAGTTGGCCTTATAATGTTAGTGTACACTAATAGGGAATGTCAGTGTGATTTACTGTTTTGTCTGTAGTGGTGACACTTTATTATACACATTAGGAGAAAACTGCCTTTGAGTGCATTTTCTCTTCCTTTGGTCTTGCCTGCAGGAGTGGGCAGGGTAGAAGAGCAGCCGACTCCCGTGGGCACTTAGGAGATCCTGCTTGTGCGGGGAACTGGCAGGAGCAGCCAGGGGTCGGCTCCCTGGGCTGCCCTCATTAGAGGAGGCAAGTGGGGGTGCTCGGGTGTGACTGAGCACCCGCCATAGAAAGAAAAACTGAAAAAAGATAGACACGTGAGCTCCCAGCACAGCAGAAGACCCGCTGTCATAATATTCACGGCCCCTGGAGGAGCCCCCTATAATGCCCTGTGGGGCTTTGTTATCTGGATATTTTGCTCTTTGTGATGGCCCTCAAAACAGGCAGGGGGTACCATCAATGTTAAAAAGAAGGCCTTGGGGGGGATACAGGGCACAGAAGCCTCCCTAAGGAATTGTTATTAAAGTTATGACCCTATCTTTGCAGTGTCATAGTATCCAGGACCATTCAGGATTTTCCTAATGTTTTCAAGCACTCCCAAGGCTGGAGCTTTTGCTCTACAGCTGAGAGAGCTGCACCCTCTAGGCACTAATTGTATGGTTGCAGTTATTGTGGTCTGAACAATTTTTAGGTCTCGTCTGACCCAGCGCATGCGCTGGTCTGGCGAGACTTATTGAGAGGGCTCCAAAAAGTGCTAGCAGGCCAGCCTAGAGCTACAGTGCATGTGCGCGGGCGCGCGCGCCACGCTTGACCACGATTACTTTCACTTTCCGCTTTCCGCTCTGGGCGCTTTGATGTTTGATCGCGATCACTTTCACTTTAGCGGCCGCACGCCCGCTTGGCATAGCCAATAGGTCTTGGTTTTGGGACCTTATAAGTATTTAGTTATGCAACTGTTGCATGGCTAAACACTTATAAGGTCCCAAAGGCGAGACCTATTGGCTATGCCAATGCTTGTTAAGAAAGGTATAGCCCTTGAACAGTCCTCTTGATGCCAATTCATTGATTTCACATAATGGAGTGAAAATGTGACGCTTTTTAGGGGCTGCTTTTATGATTGCATTTTTATCTTAAAAGAATATATACAAGCACATATTTTGCTTATTTTAAATGCTTTATTTGGATAATAATGCTAACAGTGTATATTGAACATAGTGAATAGGCTTCATAAGTGCATTTACCTATGATTATTATTGACTGATAATTGCATCTAACTACAAAATGATGTTTAACAATTGGTTTACTATTGAACCTTTTACCTAGCCAGTATACTTACCTTTTATGTTTGTATGATCCCTTTAGGGGGTCAGAGGTGATGATGCAATGTCATCTATGGAATTTCCATCTACCAATCTGCATATTTATTAATTACTGCGTAGTATTAGTAGTGTGTGTGTAATAAATGTACTTCTTTTTCTAAAGAAAAAGTACTGACAGGCCAATCATTTATTGAGTGTTATTTTTGTGTGCCAGCGAATGGTGTTTACTGGCCCACATCACCTCCCCTGAGTAGGCCATGGACTGCTCTGCCACGCTACATAATTCCCAGTAAGGAGAATGGTGGACCCATTACTTGTGCAGACCACACAACTAATAACTCAATTTCCTACAGCTACCATTAGGTTTTATTTACAGGCATTTGAGCTTGGATGGATGTTGCCCAAGGCACTCCTCAGTCCACCCTCTGTGTCAGAAGAATGTTGCCATTGTATCCATAACTAACAGATTTTCTACCCTTGCCGATATGTGTGCTAACGATTGACAAGAGGTTCTGGCCCGCAAAGAAGAGAGCAACACAATTGGAGGTATGGAGGATTATAATGCTTTACTCAGTTTTGCTGAATTTCAGGTGGCCAGCTGGAATGGGCGGGCATTTCAGCAAAATTAAATAATGATGGGGGGCGTGGCTTGGCAAGCTAACATGGTGGACGTGTGCTGAGCAAGCGCCGTCGAGCCCGCCGAATATCCGTCATTTATCCTGACTCCCCCGACTCCTGAGTGCTCATCACTACGACTCTGCAGCGCTGTACTGATCACATCTTCGCCCTGTGTGATTTTGGGAGCCCGTGGCAGTCAGTGGCGGTGCGATTGGACTGCGACTGGGGTGAAGCCTGGCTGCCGGCGGTGGAGCTGGGGAGTCGCATCTGGAGCCACTGGAGACGGCTAGGGGGCGTTGCGGCGATTTTGGCCCTGCCGGTCGGTGTGGCTAGCAATCCGGAGAGCCCCCGGTCCATTGGAGGGCTGTGATAGCCGACGGGGGTGTTGAGCGCTGCTCCGACACTCCGCACCATGGCCTGAGGCGAGATTAGAGGGGGAGGTCCGGCGGCCGGATCGGCTGGATCGGGCCGAGCAGGTGAGGCGAGACGCTGGGAGGCGAAGGCGGCAGCCCGTGACTGGGTCCCCCGGCGGTGGGGGTTATCGGCGGAGGTGGAGGTCGGTGGCGGGAGCGGCGGGCTTGCTCATCACGGTGCCCCCCCTCCCGGCGTTGCCGTGGGGATTGGCGGCATAAACAAGCCGCGTGGGAGGTGGCTGGAGGACCCGCCATCGGTTTCCCCCCCTTGGAGTCATCCCGGACCCTCGGAGGTTCCCGCACCGACGTTCGGTCGGACCGTTGGGGCTGGCCTGCTATACACGGAGCTTCCTCCTCTCTCAGTACTTCAGTGGGGGATCGGCGGCACACTCCGGCCGTGTGGGGAGCGACTAGGGGACCAACAATCTACCCCCGTCTTCCCCCCTCCCGGAGCCATCCCGAGGCATTAGAAGCACCTGCACCGGCGGTTGGTCGGACCGCGTAGAGCCGACTTGGTTTCCTTGGTGATTTTTCCCCCCCTTTCCAGTGTCGTGGTGGGGGACCGGTGGTGCAATCGGGCCACGTGGGAGGGGGCTGAGAGGCCCGCCATCTGTTCTCTGTCCCCCCCTTCCCTCCCCCCCTGGAATCGTCCCGGGCCCTCGGGGGCAACCACATCAGCGGTTGGTCGGACCGTGTGGGCCTACACCGGGCCCTGAGACTGGTGCTTGCCACTGCCTTTAGTGGAGCTACGTGACTGGGGGTGTGTGTGGGCCTCTCCTATTGATCCACAGTACCATCGCTTCAGCGGTCGGTTGGACTGCGCACACAAGACCGGGAGCCCCTGGCGGGGTGGTGCCCCTGGGGGGTCTCGCTGGCTGTCAGGTCCCCAACAAAGAGGTCACATGTCAAGAAAGGTATCCAGTATAAGAAGAAAGGAATGATGGTGGCCGTGTTGTCAAAACTGTGTAAACAGCATTTGGTGCTAGGTCGAATGCAACATGGCGGCAGAGCATTCCTTAATCAGAAACGGGTTAGCGCTCTAGTTGATTTGGCAGATTTGCGTGATACAGGTGAGGCGCGCGGAGAGCTGCGCACTTCACCTGAACTGTGAGAGGAGTAGGAGGTTACTTCAACGCGTCGCGTTAGTCAGGGAAAAGAAGCTACACGTCGCGAGAATTCTGAGGAGAAGTTTTGAGTTCGAAGGCAGCCAGCAAACCCAAGTAAGACTGTTCCAATTTCTACCAGAGAACGTTCCGAACTTAGCAACAGCGGGAATTTGGCAGAAGCACCGGTTCTAGTGAACGAGTGCGCTGCGTTCAAAGAAGTCAGCACAAGTACAAGAGTAGCGCCAGCTATTAGTACGAGTTAGAGTCAGCTCAAGTCTAGAATATAAAAGGTATAAGGTACACTATAGCAGTTCCGAGTGAATTCCGATTCCTGACAATAAAATACCTTAGGGAGTGGAAACTCTTGAGAGCAGAATACAAATGACACAGAATAGTATGGGACAAAAACTACAGTGAAGCAACAGTAGTTAGAGAATAAGAAATACTTATAAAAGGTGAAGAAGAATAAGAAAATTAACCAAGGCTTCCGTTCTCTGTCCTGTAAGTGAGTCTAGTGGAAAAGACAAAAGAGAGGTCAGGAAGGGAGAAAGAAATATAATAATACAAGTTTATTATCTTACAGTGAAAAAACATTAAGAACAGAAGAACGAGTAGCTTAGAAGAGAAGCAAAGGCACACAGCACCAGGGTGGGTACAATAGAGAATAAGGAAAGATCAAGGTAGGAAGAGAAGGGAAGTAGAAAGTGATTTACATGTAATTGTTTATTTACAGCTCACGAGCAACAGCAAGAGCCAGAGAAAAGATAGACTACATAAGAAGAAGAAGAAAGGAAGACCACCAGTGTGTGCATTCTCTTCTCTGTCCAATTCCCCTTTCCCCCTTGGGGCTCTTCTGGCTACGCATTTAGATTGTGTGGAGGCCGGGGAGTTCGGAGTAGGAATTGGGAGCTTGCGTCATTCTGCTCCTGTGTCAACGGCCAGCAAGAGAAGAGCTGGTTCTGACACTGGCCCTGGATTTGAGACGACTGCTTAACGGTGCCCATTCAGCAGTTCGATCGAGCCACGGGAGCTAGTGATACACACGTCGGCACCCCACCCAGCTCCTCCCAGGCCTGCTTATGGAATTCAGAGGGCAGTCATGACGAGAGATAAAGGTGGCGGCGGCTCGTCCAAGCAGGGCCCCATTGATAAGTTCACTGGCCCGGGAGCGGCGGCTGGAGCCTCTGGGGGCCAGTTGTGTGCCATACCGGACAATGCGGCCCTCATGGCTCCTATCACCCAATCCAGAGACATGTTGGATGCAAAAATTGGGGCAGTTGGCTCGGACGTTATGTTGCTGCGGCAAGATCTGCACAATGCAGTGTCCCGCATCACCGAAGCCGAGACCCGTATCTCTGGTGTGGAGGATGATGTCACCAAGCTGAAGCAGAAGGTTGCTACGATGGAGACTGTCCAGAGGGGCCTTGTGCTTCGGGTGGAGGATACAGAGGGACGGGCCTGACGCAATAACCTCCATTTCGTTGGGTTTCAGGAGGGTTGTGAGGAGGACAACATTGAACGCTTTCTCACGCAGTGGCTGGAGAGCTGGCTTCCCCCTGAGGCCATATCCCGGCGTTTTGTGGTGGAGCGGTCCCACCCACGGCCAGTTATAGCAAAACTGTTGAACTACCTCGATCGGGTGGCTATACTGAAGCAGGCCCGGGCCGAAGAAACTCTGCTCTACAACAATGTGTGCATCTTAATTTTTCCTGACTACACGAGGCAAGTCCAGCAGCATAGCCAATCGTTCACAGCTACGAAGGCGTGCCTGAGAGACCTTAAACTTCCATATGCCCTATTATTTCCGGCTCGCCTGCGGGGGGTATTTCGTTCTCGCACCCACTTCTTCGACACCCCAGAGGAGGTGTTCAAATGGACAGACAAAACGGTGCAGGTGAGGCCACACGCCACCTGGAAGGGAGTCGAGGTGGCCTGGAAGGGCCCCCAGGGTCAACAGCAGAAGAGTCATAGAAGATCGCGATCTCGGTGGCGCTCCCAGTCCTGTGGAGCCTCCTCTCGGAACACTAACGTATACAGTTGTTGCAAAGTCATATTGGGTGTTTCTTTGGGGACTCCTGATGTGGGCTGATCTCTCTGCCAGAATCGAGCTGGTCGGAGACATGCCCGTAGGACATGGGCTGTGAGTTGGGGATCCATTGGTTGGGGTGGCTTCCCTCCCCCCGTTGGGGATTCGGGACCAGCCCAGCCGCGACAGATATCAGTGTTTTTGAGGTATGGGGTGGGGGGTTTGTTGGGTTTGTTGGGTGGGGGTTGTTTATGTTTGCAAATCACATTTCTGCTAATAGCTTGCTGTATTTTACACATGCATCGCCACAGCTCACTATCCGTTTTGCAGGAGGATGCGCTCCTCCATGGCTAGTGTACCCGACAGAGGACAGGTGACCCCGGGCAGTCTCCGCATTATTAACTGGAATGTGTGCGGGGCCCTGGATAAAATCAAACTCGGAGCCATACTCCACCAGGCGAAGAGGGCTAAGGCCGATGTACTTATGTTACAGGAGACTTACCTCATGGGCACGAAGGCCATTGGCTTGCAACGCTATGGGTTCCAACAGGTCTTCCACACCGGGTTTACGAGGGGTTCCCGGAGAGTAGCGATTGTGGTAAACCGTAGGGTTCCCTACACGCATATACAACAGTGGTCTGACACGCAGGGGCGCTATCTGTTTATCCGGGGCATGATTGGGGAGGACCCCCTGGTGCTAGGCAGTGTATACGCCCCCCCCCCCACAATGGAATCTGGTGAAGAAACTGCACTCCCTGTGGGCCGACATGCCAGATGTACTATCCGTGGTGGGCGGGGACTGGAATGACGTTATGGATCTGATCAATGATAGGACTAGAGTTGGGGGTAGCTCCGGAAGTAGCCTTCCTACGAAACTACATTCGTTGGTAACTGGGCTGGACTGGGTATGGCAGCGTATCCACAGTGATCGTCGGGAATACACGTACCTCTCGGCGGTCCATAAATCACTTTCCAGAATTGATTATATCTTTGTTCCCCGGGTGGCTATCGGCAGGGTGGCGTCGGCGGAGATATTGCCTTGCGGCCTGTCAGATCATTCCCCGGTGTCCCTTGAGCTCTCTATAGGCAGGGGGAAACAACCGTTTCGGTGGCATCTTTCAGTGTGGCATTTACAGAATGAAGATTATGGGACGCATATGAGCGAAGCAATTGCCCAGTATCTAACGGCGAACGAGGGGTCCGTTTCTAGCGCCGCAACTGTGGGAGGCACTGAAGCCCATTCTACGGGGGGTAGACATATCCTGATGTGCGGCGGCCCTTAGGAAGCTTAGGGAGGAACTGACTTGTGCAGAAGCGGACGTAGAGGCATTAGAGCGCCAGAGTCAGGCGGCAGGGGGGGACCAGTGTGTGCGACAGCTGCTCCTTGCTCAACAGACCTGTGCCGTACTACTGATGGACGAAGCACGCCAGGTCTGGCTGGCGACGTGCAGCAGGATATACCAATGGGGGGACAAGTCCAGCAAGATGCTGCATCATCTTTGTCAGGGCACCTTCCACCCCCAGGCCCTCCCGGGAATTCTGGGCTCGGCGGAACGCCGATTACAGACCCTCCTGCCATAGCGGAGAGTTTTGCTACATACTATGCGGATCTTTATGCCCCCCATGAATGTTTGTCAGCGTCCACCATTGATAAGTTCATAACAGACCTACCGCCCAAAACGGTGTCGGACGAGGTGCGAGATCAGTTGGAGGGCCCCTTGTCAGATGAGGAGCTAGGCGCGGCCCTGGGAGAGCTCAATCCCTTGAAGGCACTTGGACCCAATGGGTTTCCAAGTGATTTTTTCCAACGCTACAATGTCCAACTGGCCCAATATTATCGGGCGGTGGTGGAGGAGGCCCGGGAAAAGGGCGTGCTCCCCCCTGATTGGAGGCATGCGGAGGTGGTGGTGTTCCATAAACCCGGCCGACCCCCAGAGCAACATGCCTCATATCGCCCCATCTCGCTCTTAAACGTGGAGGCCAAAATCCTGGCAAAGGCGCTGGCCAATCGCCTCCTGCCCCACATCTCTGCTCTTGTACACCCTGATCAGGCGGGGTTTATACCTTAGAGGGCGACCAGACACAACATTAGGAGGGCACATGTGCTGGTAGCAGCCATTCGACAGACGGGGAGCCAGCGGCACTTCTCTTGGCAGATATGGATAGGGCGTTCGATTCCCTGAGCTGGGTTTACCTATTCGCATTGCTGTGCAGACTCAACCTAGGCCCACGCATCCTTTCTTATATAATGCTCATCTATACAGATCTGACGGCAATGGGTATGAGTGGCAGGCGCGACATCTTCCACTTTCTCTATTGGGCGGGGCACAAGGCAGGGATGTCTTCTGTCTCCATATTTATTCGCCCTAGCCATGGAGCCATTGGTGGCGTGGGTGCGCATCGATGCGCAGGCCTGGGGATTCGAGTGGGGCCCGGGTCTATCCGACAGGATCGCGCTATGCGTGGATGATGTCCTTTTTTTCTTACAGCAGTAGACAGGACAGGCCACGGCTTCTGCACATCCTGCAGATCTTTGGGGAGACATCGGGTTTACATATGAATCCCCGTAAATCCACACTATGGGCTCTGGGGGATAGGTCGAGAGTAGGCACGTGGGCGTCCTCGGTCTGTTGGCGGTGGGGGGCTTGAAATATCTGGTGGTGTTTCTTTTGGATGTACCGGCAATCTCCTGGGAGTGAAACTTGGCTCCAGTGTGAGAGCGGGTTCGTGCAGACCTTAAGTCCTGGTCCCGTATGCCCCTAACATTGTTTGGCAGATCGGCAATATGCAAGATGGTGGCACTGCCCCGGCTCGTCTACCAGCTACAGAATCACCCGTACCCGATCCCATCCAGATGGTTCCGGCTGGTGAATTCTGTGCTTGGGCAATTTTTGTGGGAGGGGGGAAAGGTGTGCGTAGCAATGCGTACATGCTTCCTGTCCACTTATTGTGGAGGTCTAGAGTCCTCGGACATTCTCTCGTACTACCAGGCATCGCACCTACTGGTCCTTAATGAGTGGTGGTATGGTGATAGGGGAGACCCGACGTATGCACTGGAACAACAACTCATGGGGCACCACTCATTGCACACACTTTTGTACTCGGCGCCGCTGCGGGTTGCGATGCCGTCGGTCACGCGGGTGGTGTTCCAGATCTGGAGGCAAGCGCTGCGGCGTTTGTGTTGGTGGAATACCCTGACTCGGGAGACCCCTCTGTGGAATAATGGGCGCTTACCCCAATTGGCAGCCCTGCAAGGTTTCCGGGGATGGGACGACATTTGTATTTCAACCCTGGGTGATGTCATGAGGGGCACAACACTCAGGTCCTTTCAGGACCTTCAGAGGGAATTTCATGTGCTGCAGTCACAATTTTACCGGTACCTCCAATTTCGCTCTAGCCTGGAAGGTCTTGAGTCTCTCCCTGAATTTAGTCCGCTGGAAGCGAAAGTCTTCATGGGGGACTTACAGGAAAAGAAGATTTCCTGGATATATCAATCCCTGGTTACGCACTGCTCCCCCACACTTCAGAAGCTTAGGGGGTACTGGGAGGAAGACGTGGGCAATCTGGAGGAAGAGGACTGGACGGAAGCCTTGGCAGCTCCGAGGGGGGCGGCCATAGCGATGAGACTCCGTCTGGTCCAGTTCAAGTATCTCCACAGGGTCTATTTTACTAGGGCACGATTGTGGCGGGCGGGGCTGATCGCTTCCCCAGAAATGTCTTCGCTGTGGTCGGGAGGGGGGCACTTTCATACATACTGTCTGGCGGTGTACATATTTAGATCGCTTTTGGAGGGGGTCTTTGCATGCCTTTCAGAGGTCCTGGGGTGGGGACTCCCTCGTACACCGCAGTTGGCCCTGCTTCATGTCATGGAGGGGATAGGGGGCAATGTCTACAAACGAGTGGGGTGAGGGAGGGAGGGAGTTTGAGGGGGGGTTCTATATCATTTAGTATGTCTTTGTTATGCATTTTGTAATGATTTTGCTCACAAAAGTCGATTGCTTTCATGGTTACATATGGTCTGATTCGGCAGTTGTCTCTGGTGTGCAGAGCCCTACGATGTATATGCAATTTGACAAATAAAATATGTTTTAAAAACAAATAATTAAATAATGACATTTCGGTGGAATTTATACATAACTATGACAACATTATGATGCTGGAAACCTGGGCCACCAACAATGTATTTTGTAATGGATGTGTCTGTTTTTCGAAGTTTACGACCCCTTCACCATCCTGCAAGGCCAAAACTGGGTGATGACTTAGTTTAGAACTTTACTGCCCTGCGTGATGGCTCCCTTATCTGTCAATTGTTCTCTCATCCAGACCTTTTTACTTAAATGAACAGGTAATTTTAACTTTGCATTATTTTAATTTGTGGACATGATTAATTTGACTTTTTGAACCCTTTTTGCATTTATTGATAATTTATTGAATCTAGCTATTAGTTTAAAAAATGGTTATAGACTTTTGATGGGGGAAAATGTCAACGCCAAGCTGGCAGCCAGACCGCTTAATCCCCAGGGTAATCATTTTTATATGTTGTGACACAAAGGAGGGGAGGTTCGTCCAGGACTTGGGGTGGGGGAGGGGGCGTTGTACGATGATCTGCTGGGTAATCATTTATTTGTTGCTTTTGACGTTGATGTTCTCGATTTGGGCACTTCACATCTTCCCACTTATATGGGCCACGTATCTAGATCCACAATTGATTACATTTGTATTTCAAGTAAGTGTTAAAGAGGTAGCTGTCAGGCCAAGCTTGTATAGCGATCACCATCTATTAAACACTACCTTGTCTTTACCGAAGGGCAAACACTTTGTTAAGCATGGAGGCAGTATCAAACTAGGGCTGAAAAATAAAGGCAGAAGGATAGTTAGGAAAAATGCATACATTGCAAACTGGCACATAGGTTGTTTGGGAATCACCTAGATCTTGTTTTTTGCTGTTTGTCTTTTGAGCCCCAACACTCAGAGGTCATGGAGATCTTCAAGAGGCTGGGCTTAGCAACAAAGGATTTATAAATGAAGCCCACTCGAAGTGTGTGCAGAGACCCTTACACCTGGTTTGATAAAGCATGCAATCTTGCCAATCGGAGGGTACATACGGCGCTGAAAGCCAATCTAATAGACAGAGAAGTGATCATTTATTGCCGTACTTCCTTTACAAAATCACTTTAAAAAAGAAAAAGGGAACTTCAGACCGAATTGTGGGAATTCTTGGTCTCATCCTGTAGGGCGAGAGATAAAGGGGCCTTTTGGAAACTGGTCAACACAGTCAGATCTTAGAAAAACTCTCTTCCTAATCTGGCAACCAATATCAAATCTAGTCGGTGAGAGGAACATTAAAAAAAACCTGTATAGGTCTGTGGAAAGGGGGGAGGCTGTGTCGACATTGGTGCCACATGCTTATTCCCTCTCCATTGAGGTTACTACTACTGAAGGTAGAGCTGCTACTATCTTGAGAAGCATTTCTACTAAAGCCCCCAACTCACCATTACACATTTGGGGGCCATTACTAATGTTTTTAATCTGGTCTCTAAAACTGAACTTCTACAATTTTGGACAGCAGAAAATATTGTTCCCATTTTTAAAAAGGGCAGCCGAGACAAATCTCGTTGTTACCAACCAAATTCATTGCTTAGATTCCTCAGTAAAAGTTATAGTTAGGGTTGTGCTGGACAGGCTAATGTATTGGTTGGACAAATGATCCATATAGCTGAGGTGCAAAACAGATTCAGGAAGGGCATTGGAACAAGTGAGCAGTGTATACACCTTAACCTGATAATTAGCAAATATACCATAGCTAGATCTTGTCCCATTCATTTGTCTTTTATGGACCTGTATTGCGACTTCAAAAGCATAAACAGGTCAAAAGGTTCATCCTACTTGCCAAAGTCCTAGATAAAGCCTTGGTTGACTTCTTTAGAACTTTGCACTATGACATTTCAGCCTCAGTCAGATTTGGAGAGAATGGCGAGTGTTCCAACTCTTTTTCCCCAGCCCGTGATGTTCGACTAGTGCGCATATTTGTGCCAATTATGTTTTTGTTAAATATCGATGATTTATAAGTGCAGGTCATCCTGTATGGTCAAAATATGCCTTTAGTTAATAAAAAGCCCTTGCAAGTCCTTCTTTACGCCGATGACACAGTCTTGATCGCTGGTACCCCCAATGGCTTGAAAAACTGATGGACACCTTTGTAAATTTCAAGGAAGAACTGAATCTGGAAACCAGCCCATATAAAATCTGAAATCTCAGCCTTTTATAATCAATGAGTTATGTAGGGCATACCAGTTCCTATATTCGGAAGTAACTTTTGATAGAGCTGGTCCGTGGGATCCCTGCTCATCGAATAGTAAACATTGTTTTGCCAAATCGGTAGGCTTTTATTTAATTTGGCAGTTAACCGATAAGCCCGCTCTTAAAAATTTACAACCATATGTGTTTCCCCATGTTATGCTATCCGTATGGCCTTTGAAGCTTCAAGGATGTGAGTAACATCCAGGCTGGGGAAAACTGCATCATGCAACACCTTTTAGCTGTCCCTTCCAGTACTAAAAATTATTCAGTACATGGGGAAATAGGCATAAAGTATGTGGAGGATCTTCTAAGGTTAGGCCCCTTTGCTGCTATGGTGCTCCATTTGGAGTAACCAGCATGCTACTCTGTACAAAAGTATAATATCGGACTATCTTTTCTGTGAATTTGGCACAAAGATTCCCTGGATTTCCTATACCAGGACAGATTGGACTGCCTGGGGGGATATTATTTAACCCCCAGAGAATTACTAGCTCTGACAAAACATGGGTCAGGCAGACATTTTTGGCAGCACGTAGTATGGAGAAAAATGTTCGGGAGCTTAGTAAACCCACTATTATAAAATATGAAATTATTAAAACCTCTTTTGATTTGGACATATACTTTGATCTGGTTATCAATTGTTGGGAACACTTGCTGTTAACCAGGTTTAAATTAGGCTCTATTAGTTGACATTTAAGCTTTCCTCTGAACCAATTAGATATGGTGTCTATCTGTACTTCTTCATGTGACAAAAGTTCACCATAGATCCTGCTTCATTTTATCTTTGTAAGTTTAATAGAGCTTTCTCTAAAAAGTCCATAATACTGACAATAAAGGGGTTCAGTGGCACAATATCGATATACAAAAATATTGGGAATTAAATATCGTTAACAAAAATATTGCCTTCTTATACTTAACTAATAAAACCACAACTATCGAGAATACAAAAAGATCGCTGTTAAAAATTTCATTTTTCACTTGTTTCGAAAACAA
Source organism: Triturus cristatus (assembly GCF_964204655.1). Lineage (NCBI taxonomy): Eukaryota > Metazoa > Chordata > Amphibia > Caudata > Salamandridae > Triturus > Triturus cristatus. The sequence goes on from NC_140582.1 coordinate 15,937,551, forward strand.
AAATATAGTTACCTTCAAATTAACATATAATCAGTTAAAACTATCACCTGACACTCTATTGACTACAATAATATCACCACAATAATTACATTATCATTAATAAACATAAAAACAAGCATTGGCAAAGCCAGTAGGTCTTGCCTATATCAGAGCTGTTGGCTTTGCCAATGTCTTTTAGCCATGTTAAACAGCAGCATGGCTGTGTAGCATGCAGCTCTTAAATTTAATGTAATGTTTAGCAAAGAGTGCAGCCTGAAGGTTTGTAGCCAATTAGCACAAAGATTAAACTGGAGGTTGTAACAATTACATATATGCTGTGTATGTTAGGGGTTATAACATTGTTTTGCATTTACTTTCAGCATAGCTAAAAGCGTCGATCTCCTAAAGCACTGCTTTGGGGAGAGGTAGTGGCGTAATGGCCAGTACTGACAAACATGGAGCTGGGTAACCAGGTTCAATTCTTGGCATCGTCTTAACATCTTGTGATTGTTGGCAAATGACTTATTCTCCCCCTGCCTACAAAAATAAATGTGTATAATGTAACTGGTGAACATGTAAAGCACTCCAATATCTTCAAATCGAGTTCACGCTATAGAAAATTGCAAAGCAAAACAATAAATAAATAAATAAAAGTCAGAAAAAATCATCAGCAATAAGGGGGTAGTAAAGGGACGAGTCAAGCAGGTAAGTGAAAATGGATAGGAGGCAAGCAACGATGGGGGAGGGAGGGAGGGCGCAACAATGAAGTGGAAACCAAGAAAAGTAATGGTAGCCAAATATATATATATATATATATTACCTACTGGCGGTCGCCAGTAGGTAGTTATAGTTAGGACCACGTTTCCATAGGAAATCCGCAACATTCTATTTTGAATAACTTTTGCGCCGGTCGACGAATCCTCGCGAATTGTTCAAAATAGGTGGGGCGCTACGCTCCGCTCCTACCCTGAAAGTCTCGGGGGGATTCGTCAAGCGGGGGCTGAGATAAGAGGGGGGTCCCAAAACGCGTTTTTCCCATGCATTTTTCCATAGGACCTTTAGACAGGGCTACAGCCCGAACGGCTGAACAGAATTACTAGAAATTTGGCAGAGAGGTAGTCCTCAGGTCAAGGAAGTGCCTTTTGTAGGTTTGTTGTAAATCTGTTCAGTAGATTCTGAGAAAATAGCCTTTAAATCAATATATATCTGAGCCAGCTTACGGTGCGCTTACGGTACGCTTACCGTACGCGTACGGTGGCGTGCGCGATTTTGATTGGCTCTTAGATCTTAGTAAACATTCGAATCGGCCGAAACCAGGAAGCGGCGGCCGCCATTTTCTCTCTCGCACTGAGAGTGATGTTTAAAATATTAAGCCCAAAAACATTTAAAGGGGCTGTTTAGACAGCTCCCACACACATAGCAATGTTGAGGGAGTCCCCAAAGATCCCCCAAGGCCAAAAACGGAATTTTTATTTTTTCTCTAATTTCGCCGATTACGCTTACCGTACGCGTACGGTAAAAAATTATAAAAAAAAAAAAATTATCCACACTCTCACCACTCCGTGTGCAATTGGTGCCCGAAGGGCACCAATTGTGCATGGCTTATTAAAGATGAGTTAAACTAAAATATTAAAAAAAATAATAATAAAAAAAAAAATTATCCACACTCTCTCCACCCCGTGTGCAAATGGTGCCCGAAGGGCACCATTTGTGCATGGCTTATAACATATACGAAAAATTAAAATATTACCTTTCAAAACGAAGTGCATCATATGTCCTCCATGTGCGCATGGTGCGCGAAGCGCATCGTGCGTACATGGCCCATCTAGCGTAACGTGGGCACGCGGTGCGCGTAGCGCACCGCGTGCCCACCGTGCGTGCATGGCACTAACTGCGTAAAGTGGGCGCGCGGTGCGCGAAGCGCACCGCCTGGTCACTGTGCGCGCACGGTGCGCAAAGCGCACCGTGCGCGCACGGAACGAACTGCGTTAAGTGGGCGCGCACGCCACGAATGGCGTAAAGTAACTTAGCATTTAAAAAACCGTACAAATTCACTGAAAAAACCATAGGCTTCACACACGTTATAGTTAGGAATTAGCATTTAAAAAACCTTGCAAATTCACTGAAAAAACCATAGGTTTCACACATGTTATAGTTAGCGGAAATTTTACTGATAAAAAACCAATGAAATTCCCCCGTTATAGTTAGTGCAGGCAACTATAACTCACGCGACCGCAATCTTCTGCTGATGACATATGTGTCTTTATGAAAAAAAAATATTTGTAATATATGTATAGCTAAAAATGTATGGAAGAAGACATGGGCAAATAAGTGTCTAAATACAGTATTAGCATCAGCAGAAGATTGCGGTCGCGTGAGTTATAGTTGCCTGCACTAACTATAACGGGGGAATTTCATTGTTTTTTTATCAGTAAAATTTCCGCTAACTATAACATGTGTGAAACCTATGGTTTTTTCAGTGAATATATATATATATATATATATATATATATATATATATATATATATGCCACAAGGAATCGCCTCACCAACAGCACAGCGTCTAAGTGCAAGAGACGAACACGGACCCAAAGTAAGTGCTAGTGGTTTTTATTAGATCCAAAACCCAAAAGCTGCCATGACGCGTTTCGGCCTTCCAGAGGCCTTGATCACATAACGCTGTCTCGGGAAGCCTGAGCTTTTAAAGTGCAAAGGTTGATCATGACATCATCCCAATAAACATTGAAAACAGAATATGTAAAATACATCTGTGCAAATGCGCAAGCAATTATAAGCATTATTTTTCATATTGTCATTCTTTCTCTAATTAATTCTTTGTGCCAACAAATAAAAGTCAAATACAAAGACATGTGCACCGGCCAAAGAAAGTTAAATGGCTAATGAGTCGATATGTACAGCAAAAATCGAACCAATGAATTGACCAACAAATTTTAGTTTGTATAGGTTTCACTGACGGAGGTCCATTTAGATATATTAATAATGAATATCACATGGACCCCCTAACTTATGTGTACACACAACAAGGGCGTAAAAAAGCCAAAAATAGGAACATTCCATCAATGGTATATCTTGTTGCGTGTGATTGGCAAAGGCATCCTTGGTTAACAAATGCCTGCACAAAAAAGCAGAAATAACTGGATCAATCCGGTTATAATAAATCGTAATCTTGCCTCATACCCATTAAGTCAAAAGGAAACAATTTGAAAAAACAATGCATATGAGAAAATGTGCAAAGTGATGGTCTGATCATTATAAAAAGAATACAGAAATATTCTGTGTGATGGTGCTGACTAGTGTAGAGGAGGAAACATAAAAGAAAAGAAAAACGACAACGTTGTACAGTATGTGACAGACAGATGGACATAGCTGTCATTATAATCAATATACTCAGGAGGAAAATATCTTATTCATGTTGAAAACTAAAGATTAAAAATATTGAAAATATGCAACCCAGAATACGTCAGCAATAGACAGCAAACAAGAGCTGTTACAGCCAGGTATGAAAATCCTCGCTCGAATTCAACCCATTAGGTGCCTTGGAGTCTAGCTCAAGAATATATCTTGTCTCCAATTTTCTGAGCATTGCTTCCCTGTCACCTCCACGCCTGAGTGGAGGTATTGTATCGATGACAAAGTAGCTAAGGTCCTCTAGGTTACTGTTGTGTTTTTCACCAAAATGCCTGGCTACTGGGTAAGATGCATCATGATTAATGATGGCTCTCATGTGCTGGAGTATACGTTTGTGTGCCTGCAACTTGGTGCTCCCAACATATTGCAGGCCACACATACACTCCAGCACATAAACTGTAAAATCGGTCTTGCAAGTGAGTTTTTTAGAGATTTTGCAGGGAGTACTGGAGAATGGAGAGATGTAATTTGACATACTTTTACCTAATGAACAAGCCTTGCAAGTGGAGCATTTAATGAATCCCTTGCTGGCCTGTAGCCAATTGCCTGTGTTGCTCTTGAGCTCTGGACTGCTCTTTACCAGCATGTTGCTCATAGAACGAGCCTTGCGAAAAGTGATGGCGGGATTTTTCGCTATACTGTTGTCAATCACAGGGTCTAGTTGAATCAACGACCAATTCTTCTTTATGATTTTGCGCAAGTTGTTATGCTGGCGACTATAGGTTACAATTAGTCTAGATGTGTCATCTTGGACAAGTGCTGGGCTGGGGGTGCTCTCAAGGCTCGAACTAGTGGTGTTAATGCCCAGAATCTGGTCCCTGACTAGAGCCCTAGTCTGGTTTATAGCATTTTCAATAATGGTTGGAGAGTATCCCCTGGCGAGGAACCTGAGCTTACTGTGCTCCTGAGCAACCCTGCAGTGTTCATCTGTGCTACAGATCCGTTTTATGCGCAGCATCTCCCCGTAGGGGATGCTGCGTATAAGATGGTCGGGATGGTGGCTATGTGCATGCAACACGGTGTTGCCCGCAGTTGCTTTTCGAAACAGCTTGGTATGGAGCTTCCCCTCGGAGATAAAAACCTCCACATCTAGAAAGTTGACTCGAGTCTGACTCAACTCAGATGTAAACTGTAGATTAAGCTGATTCACATTAATGGCTTGGATGAAATCAGAGGCTAAAGTTTTTGAACCCTTCCAGACCACGAAAGGATCATCAATATAGCGATGCCAGGCAATGATGTTGTTGGCCATGACATCGCTATATTCCTTATGCAGGACTTGCTCTTCCCACATGCCCAAGTGCAAACACGCGTAGCTTGGGGAAAAGCAAGCCCCCATTGCTACGCCTCTCAATTGCTGGAATACAATATTCTGAAACAGAAAGTAGTTATTATTGAGGCAGATGTTAATCATAGCTGATATCATTTTACAATGGTCCATCATATAAATCGGTTCAGTTTTGAGAAAGTGTTCCACCGCCTTGATACCATCTTGATGATGTATACTGGTATATAGTGCGGTTACATCCAACGTAATTAGCCAGAAGTCGTCCTGCCACTTGATCCCACTGATTTTCCTCAGAAAGTCATTGGTGTCCTGTATGTACGAAGGTAATCTCCTCACGTATTTCTGTAGGAAAAAATCTATATATAGTGAGGTCTTTTCCAAAACACTCCCCCTGGCCGAAATGATTGGTCTCCCCGGCGGTTTGACTGCATTCTTATGTATTTTGGGGATCAGGTAGAAAACCGGCATGATAGGATGATTGACCTTCAAAAATTTCAATTCCTCAATACTGAGAAGGCCTGCACTTTTCCAAGCCAATAACATATTGTAGAAGTCATTCCAAGCTGCTTTTGCCACTTTCCACTCGGTTCTCTTGTAACATGCTCTGTCATTTAGGTGTAACAAGGCCTCTTCCACATACAATTGTCTTGGCCATAGCACCACATTTCCTCCTTTGTCCGATTGTCGGACGATGATGTTATCATCATTTTGAATTTTCTTCATAAGTTGTCCATAACCATGGTTCCAATGCTGTTGGGACTGCCGAGCACAGTTGACTGATTTGTGCAAGGATTTCAATTGGCAAGTTACTCTCTCATTGAAAATTTCTATATTGTCATGGACCATGATGGGGTTGAAAGTGGACTTAGGTTTAAAAGGAGTCGCACCTGGTTTGTTGGTGATAGGCAACAGGTCACTTTGTGATGAATCATGAATTCGACCCTCTTCATGTAGCTGATGAAGATCACAAAGGAGATTGAAATCCCCCACAGTTCCTACTGGAGGACTAGAGGAAATAGTTTCACTCTGCGTGGTGCTCGTTTTATTTTTGTTCAGTTCGAAAAATTTGCGAAGTTTTAGTTTGCGTGTAAACTTGTAAATATCTATGCAAGTTTGCGCATAGTTAAAATTATCAGCTGGACAAAATGAGAGGCCAAGCGCCAAGATCTTCTCCTCCTTGGTACTCAATTGCATGTCTGTGAGGTTAATGACAGCTAGGGGTGGAACATCTGTGATCATTGTTTGCGGGTCCATCGCTTCTGTCCTCTTTTGCCACTCTGTGGTTTTTGACCGCTGCTGGATCTTCCGGTGTTGCCTGCGTTCCCTTCGTTTGATGTTGTTGCGTCTCCTTCTGCTCTCGTATTCTGTGCCCGTGGTCTTAAAGTGTGGCGTCTGTCCTGCCGCAAACAGTCCACCTCTTGTGCCAGGGTGAGTTTTGTAAACCCCAACTCTTTATTTATAGAGGTTTGCTCATTTTCCGATTCACTGCCTGGAATGGAGCTTAGGTCTGATAGGGATGATGACATATGACCCACGGGATTGCTTGATGTGGACATCGTGGCAGATTGGCGCACTTTCTGTTTAAAGGTGACAAATGTCCTTGCAAATGTAAAGATTTGGCCATTTTGATAGTCAATTTTGTCCCTTTGAAACTTGAAAGCCTTGCGTTTTTTAATAGATTCTTCTTCCTTGGCCAAACGAGTATGCATTTCCTCACGAAGCCTTTTTTCCGCTTCCGAGGGGCCCAGCTTGCTGATTTGTTCGTTTAATTCCTCTATGGTAGTTTGTATTTTTAAACGATCACTTTCAGCGTATCTCACCAAAATCCTCAATAAGTTGGCAGAAGACTGTAGATTACATTCCGCCCAATCCACCAACATTTGAGGGTCAGGATTTTCATAGCTGGGTGCCAGCATAATGCGTAAACCTCGCGGTATACGCCCGACTTCCAAATAGCGCGACAGGGAACGGTGCTCCCACCATTTAGAGGTTTCAATACGCATGGCTTTCTCCAGTTTTTTTAATAATTCTATTAAATCAACATTGCCCGTTCTCGGGACGTCCTGAGCACTGACAGTTACAGGTGCTGTAACAGGTGAGTCATCAAATATTTGACTTGCGCTTGATGACTTTGGATTTTAACCTGTTATTTATATGCGCAACGTGGTCCAATATGAAATTGTTTGGAAAACAGACTATCTAATTTTGAGTATTGTGTCTTCACTTTCTAAATGTCACATGGTGTAAAAAAATGGTGAAAAAAATGCAGCCAATTGAAAGCCTCAATGTATAAAATGGGCTCATTTTATTTAACTGATTGTCTGTGAGCAAGGGCGGATGCCCGAAACGCGTCAGATTTTGTGAAGACTCGGCTTTGAAATAAATTAACAACAATTGTGCCTTACTTTGGATCTGCGTGGTTTCTATTTTCCGTTGACACGGATGTTGTCGAGACTGCAAGTGTGGGATATATATATATATATATATATATATATATATATATATATTCACTTAAAAAACCATAGGTTTTACACATGTTATAGTTAGCTGCACATTTCACTCGTAAAAAACCAATGAAATTCCCCCGTTATAGTTAGTGCAGGCAACTATAACGCACGCGACCGCAATCCTCTGCTGATGACGTCAGATATTACATCACTGTATTTAGACACTTATTTACCCATATCTTCTTCCATTAATCTTTAGCTATACATATATTACAAATATTTATTTTTCATAAAGACACATATGTCATCAGTGCTGTAATATCTGACGTCATCAGCAGAGGATTGCGGTCGCGTGAGTTATAGTTGCCTGCACTAACTGTAACGGGGGAATTTCATTGGTTTTTTACGAGTGAAATGTCCAGCTAACTATAACATGTGTGAAACCTATGGTTTTTTAAGTGAATTTGCAAGGTTTTTTAAATGCTAATTCATAACTATAACGTGTGTGAAGACCTATGGTTTTTTCAGTGAATTTATACGGTTTTTTAAATGCTAAGTTATGTATTTATGAATTTTTTTTTTCAGGTTTTTCACCGTGCGCGCACCAAGCACCCACGGTTCGCAGTGCGTGGCGTGCGCGCGCGGTGCACGCACCTCGCGATTTAAAAAAAAAAAAAACTTTGTTTTTTTCTCCCTTGGGGGTCCTTCTGTGACCCCCTGACCAAGGCTAGGGGGTCAGGAACTGTCCACTCTGCTCCCTTTTCACGTTATCCGCCTTTTTTTTTCACCCCCTTAGACTGCGAGAGACAAAATGGCGGCCGACACTTCCTGGTTTCGACCGATTCGAATGTTTACCGACATCTAACAACCAATCAGAATTGCGCTCGCGCACGGCAGGGTGCGCGCACTGTGCGCGCACGGTGCGCGCGTATAGATATTGATATGCTTTTAAATGCTATTTTCTCAGGAAATACTGAACAGATTTACACCAGACCTGCAAAAGGCACTTCCTTGACCTTATGGCTACCTCTCTGCCAAATTTCATGTAATTCTGTTAAGCCGTTCGGGCTGTAGCTGCGACTAAAGGTCCTATGGAAAAATGCATGGGGATAACGCGTTTTGGGACCCCCCCTTTTTGTCGGCCCCCGCTTGATGAATCACCCCGAGACTTTCAGGGTAGGAGCTGAACGGAGCGCCCCATTTGTTTTGAAAATTTTGCGAGGATTCGTCAACTGTTGCAATGAACCCTTCAAATTTACATGCGAGAGACACTAAAACCTTTTTGACAATGCATCAACTGGCTACTAATGATACGATTGATCTTGATATGGCTTCCACTCAGGAGGAGCTTAGAATGGCCTCGGTTGAACAATTGGGAGCTAACCTGAGTCCATTCAAACCCAAATCGAAATTTATCCCCACAATGCCTAGGGATTCTATTGATGTTTTTCAAGATGTAATTGTAGATGATCTCAAAAAGCTATACCATAGGATTAAGCACAAAAAAAGATATAAAAGCCAACATGAAAAGGATTATGCATTGTTAACCAAGAAATTGAGTGATGATCACAGGATTATTGTGGCCACTGCGGACAAAGGAGGTAACGTGGTTATCTGGCCACAAGAAGCCTACATCAGGGAAGCAATGAACCAACTTAATAATCCATCATGCTATTCCAAGAGTACCATTAAGGACTTTAATGAAGCTAAAGAAATACTAAAAAAACTTTTGTTGAAATGGAAAAGAGAAGGCATGATTTCCAAACAGGAATTTGAGTTTTTACATGTTGAGCATCCTTTATTGCCAAAATTATATCTTTTACCCAAGGTCCACAAACAAGTTGTTCCAGTACCTGGGAGGCCTATTATCTCTGCCATTGCAGGAGTAGCGGAACATGTGACTGAATATATCGATTACTTCCTGCAGGATTTGGTAAAGGGCCTTCCCACTTACATCAGAGATACTGGGGACTTCATTGGTAAAATCAAAAATGCTGGTTGGAGCGATGATATGCTATTTATCACCTTAGATATTGAGTCGCTTTATACAAGTATTGACCATGCATCTGGGCTTAAAGCTTTGGAATTTTTCCTAGGCAAGAGGCCTATCAATTGTTACAACCATAACAAATTATTGATGGAACTTACCAGTTGGTGTCTTAATAACAACTTTTTCTTATTTGGTAATGACATTTACATTCAAAAGCGTGGTGTGGCGATGGGGGCATGCTTCTCTCCCAGCTATGCATGTTTACATGTAGGCTGGTGGGAGGAGCATGTCCTCAGGCTAACACATCATGATGTATACAATGAGCATGTGGTACTTTGGATGCGATTTATTGATGATGTTTTTATCTTATGGCGTGGTGATATTGCCAGTGCGACTAATTTTGTTACTGCCCTTAACATTAACCAGCAAAATCTAAGATTCACCTCTTCCATCAGTGAGTGTGAAGCTGAATTTTTAGATGTTAAAGTGTTTGTACATCAGAATCATTTGGCCACTAAACTTTATCGAAAAAGCACTGCTGGAAACAATACTCTTCATGCCAGCAGTGCGCATCCTAGACATGTTATCGATAATATTCCGTTTGGAGAATTATTGAGGCTTAAACGGATTTGCAGTGAAGCCGATGATCTTAAAATCTGTACAACTGAAGCTCTGGAAAGGTTTATACAAAGGGGCTACAGGGAATCAATCTTGAGGGATGCAGTTCCTAAAACAGAAGCCAGAACTCGCGAATCACTATTTTTAACAACATCTAATATTTCTGTTGATAGTGATTCTGCAAATAACAGCCAGACCCCCAGGCTCATTACAGCCTATAGTAAACAGGCGAGACAAATCAGGTCCATTATTCAAGAACGATGGCCGATATTAAAAACTGATTTGGTCTTAAAACCAAGATTACCGGATGGGCCAATAATTACATACCGGAGGGGACCCTCTTTAAGGACCCATGTCTGCCATGATTTTCCTGAGCTCAGAAAACAAGAAGAGTGGTTGAAATCCCGGCCGGGGTTCAAGCGCTGCTCCACATGTAGAGCGTGCAAATTTGGTAAAAACACCAACCAATATTGCACACCTTTCAGCCCAGATCCATTTGATATACGTGGATCTTTTACTTGCAAAACTGAATTCGCTATCTATGTACTAACTTGTACATGTGATCTCAGATATGTCGGGAGTACCCGGCAACCAGTACATGTTAGAATTCTTCAGCATTTACGTGCCATTGTAAATAATGATGCATCGTATCCGGTGGCGAGGCATTTTAAGGTTTGTCACAACAACAATCTACAATGCCTCAATTATTTTGTAATTGCCTCGGTTCCTAAAATCAAGAGAGGTGGTGACCGTGATAAAATGCTTAGAAGACTAGAATCTGAATTTATTTTAAAACTAGATAGCAGATTCCCGAATGGGCTTAATACAACTGAGGATTTACATGTGTTTCTTTAACATCGTATTATGTATTATGTATGGTTAAGATTTCTTTAGAGTGTATTGCCCTGCCTGCTTCCACGCATATATATTATGAATTTCCACTTTTGATCCCATTTTTTCTTTATATTCACATTTTATTTTTCCCTATGTGTTTAATTACATGACTCAGGGATATATAAATGTGTTTTTTTCACTTCACTTATTTGACATAGACTCTTTGATATGTCTGTTCAGACCATAAAATGAATAATAGTGAGTTCACTCACAATGTTTTATAACATTTCATAATTTAAACATTCAGGCGTTTCAGCAAAACATAATTATTACTTAAACATGCTAATTGCATTATATGCTTTTAGGCGTATCTTATTTTGATCTACATGGTTTGTTATCTAGATCCAAAAAAATATTGAATTATTGACAATATTGCATTATTTGCACAACTTTTTGTGTTTACATCATTGCGTAATTTGCACATTTTTTGTATTAGTTTTCATAAATCAATGATCTAATGAATTTTAATCTATAATATTTGCACTTTATTGCGTTATTTGCACAGTCAATTAAGATTGGATACTATTGAAACACTGACCATGGAGTATATGCATTATATGCTAAATAACTATGCATATGTACATATGTTTTACGTAATTATTTTGTTAGAATATATATAAACTGAATATTTGACTTGCGCTTGATGACTTTGGATTTTAACCTGTTATTTATATGCGCAACGTGGTCCAATATGAAATTGTTTGGAAAACAGACTATCTAATTTTGAGTATTGTGTCTTCACTTTCTAAATGTCACATGGTGTAAAAAAATGGTGAAAAAAATGCAGCCAATTGAAAGCCTCAATGTATAAAATGGGCTCATTTTATTTAACTGATTGTCTGTGAGCAAGAGCGGATGCCCGAAACGCGTCAGATTTTGTGAAGACTCGGCTTTGAAATAAATTAACAACAATTGTGCCTTACTTTGGATCTGCGTGGTTTCTATTTTCCGTTGACACGGATGTTGTCGAGACTGCAAGTGTGGGATATATATATATATATATATATATATATATATATATATTCACTTAAAAAACCATAGGTTTTACACATGTTATAGTTAGCTGCACATTTCACTCGTAAAAAACCAATGAAATTCCCCCGTTATAGTTAGTGCAGGCAACTATAACGCACGCGACCGCAATCCTCTGCTGATGACGTCAGATATTACATCACTGTATTTAGACACTTATTTACCCATATCTTCTTCCATTAATCTTTAGCTATACATATATTACAAATATTTATTTTTCATAAAGACACATATGTCATCAGTGCTGTAATATCTGACGTCATCAGCAGAGGATTGCGGTCGCGTGAGTTATAGTTGCCTGCACTAACTGTAACGGGGGAATTTCATTGGTTTTTTACGAGTGAAATGTCCAGCTAACTATAACATGTGTGAAACCTATGGTTTTTTAAGTGAATTTGCAAGGTTTTTTAAATGCTAATTCATAACTATAACGTGTGTGAAGACCTATGGTTTTTTCAGTGAATTTATACGGTTTTTTAAATGCTAAGTTATGTATTTATGAATTTTTTTTTTCAGGTTTTTCACCGTGCGCGCACCAAGCACCCACGGTTCGCAGTGCGTGGCGTGCGCGCGCGGTGCACGCACCTCGCGATTTAAAAAAAAAAAAAACTTTGTTTTTTTCTCCCTTGGGGGTCCTTCTGTGACCCCCTGACCAAGGCTAGGGGGTCAGGAACTGTCCACTCTGCTCCCTTTTCACGTTATCCGCCTTTTTTTTTCACCCCCTTAGACTGCGAGAGACAAAATGGCGGCCGACACTTCCTGGTTTCGACCGATTCGAATGTTTACCGACATCTAACAACCAATCAGAATTGCGCTCGCGCACGGCAGGGTGCGCGCACTGTGCGCGCACGGTGCGCGCGTATAGATATTGATATGCTTTTAAATGCTATTTTCTCAGGAAATACTGAACAGATTTACACCAGACCTGCAAAAGGCACTTCCTTGACCTTATGGCTACCTCTCTGCCAAATTTCATGTAATTCTGTTAAGCCGTTCGGGCTGTAGCTGCGACTAAAGGTCCTATGGAAAAATGCATGGGGATAACGCGTTTTGGGACCCCCCCTTTTTGTCGGCCCCCGCTTGATGAATCACCCCGAGACTTTCAGGGTAGGAGCTGAACGGAGCGCCCCATTTGTTTTGAAAATTTTGCGAGGATTCGTCAACTGTTGCAATGAACCCTTCAAATTTACATGCGAGAGACACTAAAACCTTTTTGACAATGCATCAACTGGCTACTAATGATACGATTGATCTTGATATGGCTTCCACTCAGGAGGAGCTTAGAATGGCCTCGGTTGAACAATTGGGAGCTAACCTGAGTCCATTCAAACCCAAATCGAAATTTATCCCCACAATGCCTAGGGATTCTATTGATGTTTTTCAAGATGTAATTGTAGATGATCTCAAAAAGCTATACCATAGGATTAAGCACAAAAAAAGATATAAAAGCCAACATGAAAAGGATTATGCATTGTTAACCAAGAAATTGAGTGATGATCACAGGATTATTGTGGCCACTGCGGACAAAGGAGGTAACGTGGTTATCTGGCCACAAGAAGCCTACATCAGGGAAGCAATGAACCAACTTAATAATCCATCATGCTATTCCAAGAGTACCATTAAGGACTTTAATGAAGCTAAAGAAATACTAAAAAAACTTTTGTTGAAATGGAAAAGAGAAGGCATGATTTCCAAACAGGAATTTGAGTTTTTACATGTTGAGCATCCTTTATTGCCAAAATTATATCTTTTACCCAAGGTCCACAAACAAGTTGTTCCAGTACCTGGGAGGCCTATTATCTCTGCCATTGCAGGAGTAGCGGAACATGTGACTGAATATATCGATTACTTCCTGCAGGATTTGGTAAAGGGCCTTCCCACTTACATCAGAGATACTGGGGACTTCATTGGTAAAATCAAAAATGCTGGTTGGAGCGATGATATGCTATTTATCACCTTAGATATTGAGTCGCTTTATACAAGTATTGACCATGCATCTGGGCTTAAAGCTTTGGAATTTTTCCTAGGCAAGAGGCCTATCAATTGTTACAACCATAACAAATTATTGATGGAACTTACCAGTTGGTGTCTTAATAACAACTTTTTCTTATTTGGTAATGACATTTACATTCAAAAGCGTGGTGTGGCGATGGGGGCATGCTTCTCTCCCAGCTATGCATGTTTACATGTAGGCTGGTGGGAGGAGCATGTCCTCAGGCTAACACATCATGATGTATACAATGAGCATGTGGTACTTTGGATGCGATTTATTGATGATGTTTTTATCTTATGGCGTGGTGATATTGCCAGTGCGACTAATTTTGTTACTGCCCTTAACATTAACCAGCAAAATCTAAGATTCACCTCTTCCATCAGTGAGTGTGAAGCTGAATTTTTAGATGTTAAAGTGTTTGTACATCAGAATCATTTGGCCACTAAACTTTATCGAAAAAGCACTGCTGGAAACAATACTCTTCATGCCAGCAGTGCGCATCCTAGACATGTTATCGATAATATTCCGTTTGGAGAATTATTGAGGCTTAAACGGATTTGCAGTGAAGCCGATGATCTTAAAATCTGTACAACTGAAGCTCTGGAAAGGTTTATACAAAGGGGCTACAGGGAATCAATCTTGAGGGATGCAGTTCCTAAAACAGAAGCCAGAACTCGCGAATCACTATTTTTAACAACATCTAATATTTCTGTTGATAGTGATTCTGCAAATAACAGCCAGACCCCCAGGCTCATTACAGCCTATAGTAAACAGGCGAGACAAATCAGGTCCATTATTCAAGAACGATGGCCGATATTAAAAACTGATTTGGTCTTAAAACCAAGATTACCGGATGGGCCAATAATTACATACCGGAGGGGACCCTCTTTAAGGACCCATGTCTGCCATGATTTTCCTGAGCTCAGAAAACAAGAAGAGTGGTTGAAATCCCGGCCGGGGTTCAAGCGCTGCTCCACATGTAGAGCGTGCAAATTTGGTAAAAACACCAACCAATATTGCACACCTTTCAGCCCAGATCCATTTGATATACGTGGATCTTTTACTTGCAAAACTGAATTCGCTATCTATGTACTAACTTGTACATGTGATCTCAGATATGTCGGGAGTACCCGGCAACCAGTACATGTTAGAATTCTTCAGCATTTACGTGCCATTGTAAATAATGATGCATCGTATCCGGTGGCGAGGCATTTTAAGGTTTGTCACAACAACAATCTACAATGCCTCAATTATTTTGTAATTGCCTCGGTTCCTAAAATCAAGAGAGGTGGTGACCGTGATAAAATGCTTAGAAGACTAGAATCTGAATTTATTTTAAAACTAGATAGCAGATTCCCGAATGGGCTTAATACAACTGAGGATTTACATGTGTTTCTTTAACATCGTATTATGTATTATGTATGGTTAAGATTTCTTTAGAGTGTATTGCCCTGCCTGCTTCCACGCATATATATTATGAATTTCCACTTTTGATCCCATTTTTTCTTTATATTCACATTTTATTTTTCCCTATGTGTTTAATTACATGACTCAGGGATATATAAATGTGTTTTTTTCACTTCACTTATTTGACATAGACTCTTTGATATGTCTGTTCAGACCATAAAATGAATAATAGTGAGTTCACTCACAATGTTTTATAACATTTCATAATTTAAACATTCAGGCGTTTCAGCAAAACATAATTATTACTTAAACATGCTAATTGCATTATATGCTTTTAGGCGTATCTTATTTTGATCTACATGGTTTGTTATCTAGATCCAAAAAAATATTGAATTATTGACAATATTGCATTATTTGCACAACTTTTTGTGTTTACATCATTGCGTAATTTGCACATTTTTTGTATTAGTTTTCATAAATCAATGATCTAATGAATTTTAATCTATAATATTTGCACTTTATTGCGTTATTTGCACAGTCAATTAAGATTGGATACTATTGAAACACTGACCATGGAGTATATGCATTATATGCTAAATAACTATGCATATGTACATATGTTTTACGTAATTATTTTGTTAGAATATATATAAACTGAATATTTGACTTGCGCTTGATGACTTTGGATTTTAACCTGTTATTTATATGCGCAACGTGGTCCAATATGAAATTGTTTGGAAAACAGACTATCTAATTTTGAGTATTGTGTCTTCACTTTCTAAATGTCACATGGTGTAAAAAAATGGTGAAAAAAATGCAGCCAATTGAAAGCCTCAATGTATAAAATGGGCTCATTTTATTTAACTGATTGTCTGTGAGCAAGAGCGGATGCCCGAAACGCGTCAGATTTTGTGAAGACTCGGCTTTGAAATAAATTAACAACAATTGTGCCTTACTTTGGATCTGCGTGGTTTCTATTTTCCGTTAACACGGATTTTGTCGAGACTGCAAGTGTGGGATATATATATATATATATATATATATATATATATATATATATATATATATATATATATATATATTACAACAATGGTGCTCGGTGCTGCAGAGTGCACTCGAGAGACCGCAATTCTCCCAGAAGTCAGGTCAGCACTCCGACCGCGAGTCTTGCCTGACGCGTTTCGGATAGGTTTCCTTAATCATAGGCGACTCGATTTTCATACATAACTGGCGTCACTTTATTTGAATTTTTGTCCACCAATGGGCTCCTTGGATAGGAGTCTCAGAGCCTTCTGGGATTTGTAGTGCCACTCAGTCTGTCTCTCACCCCACTGGGCTTGGTCAAGCGGTCCTAGATGGACCGTGGAGCGCCAGTCCTGCTTCACATCCACGGATCGGTCCCTCCACACCTGGCATCCTCATGATTTCGGCGCCGTGGCCCCTTTCACATCAAGGGTGGTGCAACTCTCACGCCCGGAGCCGGCGTGTGTAACATTACAACAATGGTGCTCGGTGCTGCAGAGTGCACTCGAGAGACCGCAATTCTCCCAGAAGTCAGGTCAGCACTCCGACCGCGAGTCTCGCCTGACGCGTTTCGGATAGGTTTCCTTAATCATAGGCGACTCGATTTTCATACATAACTGGCGTCACTTTATTTGAATTTTTGTCCACCAATGGGCTCCTTGGATAGGAGTCTCAGAGCCTTCTGGGATTTGTAGTGCCACTCAGTCTGTCTCTCACCCCACTGGGCTTGGTCAAGCGGTCCTAGATGGACCGTGGAGCGCCAGTCCTGCTTCACATCCACGGATCGGTCCCTCCACACCTGGCATCCTCATGATTTCGGCGCCGTGGCCCCTTTCACATCAAGGGTGGTGCAACTCTCACGCCCGGAGCCGGCGTGTGTAACATTACAACAATGGTGCTCGGTGCTGCAGAGTGCACTCGAGAGACCGCA
Source organism: Triturus cristatus (assembly GCF_964204655.1). Taxonomy (NCBI): domain Eukaryota; kingdom Metazoa; phylum Chordata; class Amphibia; order Caudata; family Salamandridae; genus Triturus; species Triturus cristatus. The sequence goes on from NC_140582.1 coordinate 15,954,582, forward strand.
ATTCTCCCAGAAGTCAGGTCAGCACTCCGACCGCGAGTCTCGCCTGACGCGTTTCGGATAGGTTTCCTTAATCATAGGCGACTCGATTTTCATACATAACTGGCGTCACTTTATTTGAATTTTTGTCCACCAATGGGCTCCTTGGATAGGAGTCTCAGAGCCTTCTGGGATTTGTAGTGCCACTCAGTCTGTCTCTCACCCCACTGGGCTTGGTCAAGCGGTCCTAGATGGACCGTGGAGCGCCAGTCCTGCTTCACATCCACGGATCGGTCCCTCCACACCTGGCATCCTCATGATTTCGGCGCCGTGGCCCCTTTCACATCAAGGGTGGTGCAACTCTCACGCCCGGAGCCGGCGTGTGTAACATTACAACAATGGTGCTCGGTGCTGCAGAGTGCACTCGAGAGACCGCAATTCTCCCATCTAGGACCGCTTGACCAAGCCCAGTGGGGTGAGAGACAGACAGAGTGGCACTACAAATCCCAGAAGGCTCTGAGACTCCTATCCAAGGAGCCCATTGGTGGACAAAAATTCAAATAAAGTGACGCCAGTTATGTATGAAAATCGAGTCGCCTATGATTAAGGAAACCTATCCGAAATGCGTCAGGCGAGACTCGCGGTCGGAGTGCTGACCTGACTTCTGGGAGAATTGCGGTTTCTCGAGTGCACTCTGCAGCACCGAGCACCATTGTTGTAATATATATATATATATATATATATATATATATATATATATATATATATTACCTACTGGCGGTCGCCAGTAGGTAGTTATAGTTAGGACCACGTTTCCATAGGAAATCCGCATCATTCTATTTTGAATAACTTTGGCGCCGGTCGACGAATCCTCGCGAATTTTTCAAAATAGGTGGGGCGCTCCGCTCCGCTCCTTCCCTGAAAGTCTCAGGGGGATTCGTCAAGCGGGGGCTGAGATAAAAGGGGGGTCCCAAAACGCGTTTTTCCCATGCATTTTTCCATAGGACCTTTAGACAGGGCTACAGCCCGAACGGCTGAACAGAATTACTAGAAATTTGGCAGAGAGGTAGTCCTCAGGTCAAGGAAGTGCCTTTTGTAGGTTTGGTGTAAATCTGTTCAGTAGATTCTGAGAAAATAGCCTTTAAATCAATATATATATCTGAGCCAGCTTACGGTGCGCTTACGGTACGCTTACCGTACGCGTACGGTGGCGTGCGCGAGCACGATTCTGATTGGCTCTTAGACCTTAGTAAACATTCGAATCGGCCGAAACCAGGAAGCGGCGGCCGCCATTTCGTGTGTTTCACTCAGAAAAAAAAGAGTGATAACAAGAAAAGGGGGCAAGGAGGAGAGTTACAGACCCCCTAACATTTGTAAGGGGGTCAAAGAAGGACAGAAAAGTACAAAGAAAACATTTATTGATTTTAAAAAAAATCGCGGGGTACGCGTACGGTAAGCGTACGGTAAAAAAAAAATGAAATGCAGATTTAAGTGTTTAGATATTAGGGGGCTCTAAAAAGAGCCGTTGTGTTTATGAAGTGAATTTTAAGTGGTACCTACAAGTAAGTACCGATGCAGAGTCTAAGGTTCAAGAGGAAGACTCTGTTCCCCTTATCATTGAAGTGCACACCATCTCCTCTATAAATGTCTTGCATGTCGTAACGCAAGTTGTTGTGGTAAATGGAACCCATACCATAGTCACGGAGGAAATCAGAAACAGATTTGTTGACGTGCTTTCTTGCTTTGTCAATCTGTGGACAGAAATGATTGGACCAGTTCCATTTTTGCCTTTGGCATATGTTAGAAAACACAAAGGCAGTTTTAGGGAAAAGTGAAAACAGTTGTGCAAAGGTGTCCTTCATAAGCATTTCCAGACCTACCCCAGTCAAAGTGCCTAGGTCATTGCCACCGCAGTGCACTATTATGAGGTCAGGGTGTTGGTTTTGCATGAAGGATTTCACCAATGGCATCAATTGGTGCCACTTTAACCCTCTCTGTCCAATCCATTTAATGTCTACATTTGGCAAAGCAAGGTCTCTCACCATACCTGTTTTCTCTGCAAACTTTTCACTCCAGAAGACATAGCTGTGTCCTACAATCCACACTGTGAACATCTTCAAAGGAGATCTGGATGCACTCAGGAGGTGTATTTCAGTAGAATTGTAAAAAGAAATGAAAGACAGTTTGGAAATGGAGGCATACATATTTTTTTTTAAAAAAAAGAACTGATTGGCTGTTTCATACCATTCTACACTAAAAACTAGGCTGTATGTGTAAATTTATAGAAGCATGTTTTGTATTGGTACAGAAAAATGTGTTACCAAAGAACAGTACTATGGATTTGCTGTTAGGTTAGAAAAGTCAAGCACTCTTGCTCTGTGGAATTGAAACATTGTTTGGCGAACTTCTGACCTAACTCCACACAGCAGTGTTCCATGAGCTGTTGCTATGGTAGCAGGCAGAAGTCAAGTTGGGGGAAGGGTACTAGGCAGAAGTCAAGTTGGGGGAAGAGTACTTTTGGAAAAGGGTTGGTTTTCAACCAATAGAAATGTGTGATTACATTTGAAAAAAAGGGGGAAGCACTGAGATTTGAAATTAACATGTATATATGTGGAAAAAGAGAGGGAAAGTTTGCCATTATCTGGTTCTGCTGAGAGGAGAGAGGTGTAAAGAACAGAGATCCTGGCTCTGATAATCTGCTGTTTGAGTGCCACATTTCTTTCACAACTAACTAATTTTAAAGGTGAGTTTAGAGTTTGAGAGGGGATGTATATGGTAAATTAAGAAATGAATAATAGAAATGCAATTCTTTTTGTTGAAGTTGTGTTTATTATTTTCTGTTTTGGGAGAAATTTAAATGTGAGGAACATGTAAAATAATATGGACTATGTTTTCACAATAAATTAAGGTGTACTGGTATAAAAAAAGAATAGTTTAAGGGTTTGAGGTTGGACTCAGTAATGCAAATACATTCAGCATCACTAAGGCTGGTTGCCCTTGCTGGAGTGTAGGCAGTCACCCAGGTTACAAATGGTGCTGGTCTGAAAAAGCAGTTTGGACATGTGCTTTTTAAAAAATCTGAAAAGTGGATTCATAATGTGTCAGTCTATAAAAGTGATTATCACTTGCCAAAAAAAAGAGTAGTAAGTGTGCTTTCAAATTGGCAAAGAAATTTCGTTTTGTGACTAATGTGAAAACATGACTCTGTGTGCAAAGAGGAATTATAGACAGAGATTTATTGCGTATTGCTCTGGTGATTTCACAGTTGCATTAGATGGAAAGGGGGAGCCATTTTTTGGTGCAGAAGCAGACTCTTAGCACACACCCAGCTGCTTACCATGTGGAATCATGCACAGTATTCACAAGCGAGTGGGGTTTGAGGTTTCAGTCAGTAATGCAAATACATTCAGCATCACTAAGGCTGGTTGCCCTTGCTGGAGTGTAGGCAGTCACCCAGGTTACAAATGGTGCTGGTCTGAAAAAGCAGTTTGGACATGTGCTTTTTAAAAAATCTGAAAAGTGGATTCATAATGTGTCAGTCTGTAAAAGTGTTTATCACTTGCCAAAAAAAAGAGCAGTAAGTGTGCTTTCAAATTGGCAAAGAAATTTTGTTTTGTGACTAATGTGAAAACATGACTCTGTGTGCAAATAGGAATTACAGGCAGAGATTTATTGCGTATTGCTCTGGTGATTTCACAGTTGCATTAGATGGAAAGGGGGAGCCATTTTTTGGTGCAGAAGCAGACTCTTAGCACACACCCAGCTGCTTACCATGTGGAATCATGCACAGTATTCACAAGCGAGTGGGGTTTGAGGTTTCAGTCAGTAATGCAAATACATTCAGCATCACTAAGGCTGGTTGCCCTTGCTGGAGTGTAGGCAGTCACCCAGGTTACAAATGGTGCTGGTCTGAAAAAGCAGTTTGGACATGTGCTTTTTAAAAAATCTGAAAAGTGGATTCATAATGTGTCAGTCTGTAAAAGTGTTTATCACTTGCCAAAAAAAAGAGTAGTAAGTGTGCTTTCAAATTGGCAAAGAAATTTAGTTTAAGGGCCTAATGTGAAAACATGACTCTGTGTGCAAATAGGAATTACAGGCAGAGATTTATTGCGTATTGCTCTGGTGATTTCACAGTTGCATTAGATGGAAAGGGGGAGCCATTTTTTGGTGCAGAAGCAGACTCTTAGCACACACCCAGCTGCTTACCATGTGGAATCATGCACAGTATTCACAAGCGAGTGGGGTTTGAGGTTTCAGTCAGTAATGCAAATACATTCAGCATCACTAAGGCTGGTTGCCCTTGCTGGAGTGTAGGCAGTCACCCAGGTTACAAATGGTGCTGGTCTGAAAAAGCAGTTTGGACATGTGCTTTTTAAAAAAACTGAAAAGTGGATTCATAATGTGTCAGTCTGTAAAAGTGATTATCACTTGCCAAAAAAAAGAGTAGTAAGTGTGCTTTCAAATTGGCAAAGAAATTTCGTTTAAGGGCCTAATGTGAAAACATGACTCTGTGTGCAAATAGGAATTACAGGCAAAGATTTATTGCGTATTGCTCTGGTGATTTCACAGTTGCATTAGATGGAAAGGGGGAGCCATTTTTTGGTGCAGAAGCAGACTCTTAGCACACACCCAGCTGCTTACCATGTGGAATCATGCACAGTATTCACAAGCGAGTGGGGTTTGAGGTTTCAGTCAGTAATGCAAATACATTCAGCATCACTAAGGCTGGTTGACCTTGCTGGAGTGTAGGCAGTCACCCAGGTTACAAATGGTGCTGGTCTGAAAAAGCAGTTTGGACATGTGCTTTTTAAAAAATCTGAAAAGTGGATTCATAATGTGTCAGTCTGTAAAAGTGTTTATCACTTGCCAAAAAAAAGAGCAGTAAGTGTGCTTTCAAATTGGCAAAGAAATTTCGTTTTGTGACTAATGTGAAAACATGACTCTGTGTGCAAATAGGAATTACAGGCAGAGATTTATTGCATATTGCTCTGGTGATTTCACAGTTGCATTAGATGGAAAGGGGGAGCCATTTTTTGGTGCAGAAGCAGACTCTTAGCACACACCCAGCTGCTTACCATGTGGAATCATGCATAGTATTCACAAGCGAGTGGGGTTTGAGGTTTCAGTCAGTAATGCAAATACATTCAGCATCACTAAGGCTGGTTGCCCTTGCTGGAGTGTAGGCAGTCACCCAGGTTACAAATGGTGCTGGTCTGAAAAAGCAGTTTGGACATGTGCTTTTTAAAAAATCTGAAAAGTGGATTCATAATGTGTCAGTCTGTAAAAGTGATTATCACTTGCCAAAAAAAAGAGTAGTAAGTGTGCTTTCAAATTGGCAAAGAAATTTCGTTTTGTGACTAATGTGAAAACATGACTCTGTGTGCAAAGAGAAATTACAGGCAGAGATTTATTGCGTATTGCTCTGGTGATTTCACAGTTGCATTAGAAGGAAAGGGGGAGCCATTTTTTGGTGCAGAAGCAGACTCTTAGCACACACCCAGCTGCTTACCATGTGGAATCATGCACAGTATTCACAAGCGAGTGGGGTTTGAGGTTTCAGTCAGTAATGCAAATACATTCAGCATCACTAAGGCTGGTTGCCCTTGCTGGAGTGTAGGCAGTCACCCAGGTTACAAATGGTGCTGGTCTGAAAAAGCAGTTTGGACATGTGCTTTTTAAAAAATCTGAAAAGTGGATTCATAATGTGTCAGTCTGTAAAAGTGATTATCACTTGCCAAAAAAAAGAGTAGTAAGTGTGCTTTCAAATTGGCAAAGAAATTTCGTTTTGTGACTAATGTGAAAACAAATGTAGTAATATATTTAAATAAAATAAAGGAATTTTTTTTTAGTTTTTTTCAGGTATTGCTGAAGAGCAGAGAACAAAATTTAAGATGCCTACAAAATCCAGAGTAAAAAAAGACCACAAAAAAACCTATATTTGAAGACAACTGGAGGACCTAAGTTAGTTGAAGATGCTCATGTTGGGAAAAAGAAACAATCTTCTGGTAAGCAGACAAAAAATTTTCTGAAGAACATATTCAAAAAAAGGAAAAATGTACAAAATGTCTGTACTGGAAAGAATGATTTCAATCGAAAAGGACAGGAAAAAATTGAGAATTTAGTTAATGCAAATATACCTTCTGCAACTAAAAAGATTAACTTAAACAGAAAAACAGCGTTTAAAGAGATACGTAGAAAAATGTTTCAGAGAAGAGTTATGTCCAATTTGATAAAGGATGTGAAGAAATATAAGCAAAAGGCTAAGTTTTATAAGAGAAAAAAAGAAATTGAAGCCATTGTAGCAAAGGCATTAGAATTAAAAAGGAAACTATTCATTTTAATTTTGAATAGGATGCGTACATTAGACAAAATGGTTAATGTACTGAAATCACATAGCAAAAGGAAAAGAGTAGTGAACAGAACAAACTTTTCTAAAGTGTTTTTAGGAAAATGGATGCATAGTTCAAGTAGTGAACCTTTTTTTAATGAAGAGAGTTATTTTCAAAGTAATAGTTTGCTGCATGCAGTTGACACCAGAGGTCGTGCTTATGAAGTGAAAAATGGTTGCATAATGGAGAAGGAGATAATGGTTCCAAGAGATGAGGTACAAGTGATGGCGGATGAGGCTATGGGGAGACGTCCTAAAGCCCCAGTGTACACTTGGAATTGTAGTAGTATTTGCACTGTGCGTCAGGAATCTATTGATAAATTTCATGAGTTTCTAAGAGAATATAGTAAAAAAAGTGTAAAACAGAAGATTAAGGTGCTTCAAAGTCTGGATCCATGCAGAGTGAGAGAGAATACTGGTTTGCAGGGTCATTCTCTGGCTTGTCTATCTAGAAAAGTGTGTAATAGTGTTTTCCATCATTTTAGGATGCTGGCTGTTCATCATACTGAAATGAGAAAGTTTGTGAGACGGTTGTATTTTGCTAAAAGTCCAGCAATAAAGTTAGATGAATTGAATAGGGCTCTGTTCCGTGGAACGGTATCAGATGTAGAGAAGGTTGTTGATGAAATTCAGTTTTGTTACTTTGGTCCTGAACAAAACAGTGCAGAGAAGGACACAGTAAATGAGGAAGAAGTGGAAGAGAATGTAGAACCCTCTGTAAGTAAGACATTTAATGATCACATAACAAAATTTGCAATAATCTCTAATGAAAGACCAAATATTACTTGTATTTGTTGCCGCAGAACTCATTATAGAAAACAAACTAGGAATGTTGATCTCTACAGAAAGAGTGAAAATGAAGATAATTATAAGTGGAAGGATTTTGCCACATATATATTTCTTGAAAATTGTTTTGAATTGGGTGAAGATCAGCGTATTTGTAAATACTGTTACAACAAGTTAGAGGAAAATAGACTGCCGACCAGAGCTGTACATAATAATTTAGAATTGGATGCTATTCCTGCTGAACTTTCTGAATTAAATACATATGAGTCTATACTCATTCAATGTGTTCATCCGTTCCAGACCATAGTACGTATGGAGCCCAAAACTGGTAAATTACCTCCTTCAGATTTACTGAGAGGTTTAAAAGGTAGAGTGGTGTATTTGCCCTTGGATTTGAAAAAAAATATGGAAACTATTGATGCGGATACTTTGGAAACTGAACCATTAATTATTCTGGTTAATGGTGTACCTACAAAGAATAAGAAGATTTGGCAGGAGCTGGTAGATGTACGGAAAGTACAAAGAGCAAATTTGTATTTGAAAAGGAATAACAAATGGTATGAATCAATTTATATAGAAGAAGAAGAAGAAGAAGATTTACAAGAAGACACAGAAACACCAACTGGACAAATTGAAAAAGTGGACAAGTCAAAGGAAGAAGAAATTTATGAACATTTTAGCATACATCCTCTTCATTCAAAAGAAGTTATGGGAGACAATATTGATCTATTTCAGATGAAGAAAGCAAAAGGAACTCCCGTGAGTGTATGGGAGGAGAGCTTGGAAGCTCGATGTTTTCCCCAGCTGTTTCCTAAAGGAAAAGGAGGACGATACGATGAACGTCCGGAACAGATTCCAGCTTCTGAGTATCGGACTACAAGACTATATGCTGAAGATCCCAGATTTCGACAAAGTATTCCTTATTTGTTCCATCTTTTATTTGAAAGCGACTTGTCTGCATTGTCTTATGCAGTAAATCACATTTTAAAAAGTGGAGTACATTTGCAAAATGTGTCTGCTAAGGATTTTATGGAGAAAGTGCAGCACCGAGATGATCTTTTGGAAACACAACTGATCAATCTGATGGCTTGTCAGCGTGGGACAAATGAATATTGGTACCGACGCCATGGTGAATTAAAATGCATGTTACGGAATTTAGGAACACCAACATGGTTCGTTACCCTAAGCTGTGCCGAGTACGCTTGGGATGATTTACTGGATTTTCTACGAGAGGCAAATTCAAACATTAAAAACATCGAATACAAGACAGCAGGAGAACTGTGCTCATTGGATCCGGTTAATGTTTGCAGATATTTCAATCATAGATTTGAGGCTATGATGTCCTTCATCTGCAATAAAAAAAATCCACCTCTAGGAGAAGTAGTGGATTTCTTTTGGAGAAAAGAGTACCAGGCAAGAGGTGCTCCTCATATTCATATGCTGTTGTGGATCAAGGATGCCCCAAAGTTTGGAACAGATACTGATGAAGCAGTGTTATCTTACATTGAAGAATATGCAACATGTGCTATACCAAAAAGCACAGAAGAGAAAAAGTTAAAGGAGCAAGTTTTACGTTTCCAAAGTCATCGGTGTGGAAAATACTGTCGACGGAAATACAAGAGCAAAGATAAATACTACACTAAATGTCGATTTGGATTTCCTAGACCTGTTCTTTCAAAAGGAAGAGTAAACAGTTTTATGTCAGCTGTGAGACATACTATCACAAGAAAATCACCTAAGAATACCTACAACCTTAAAAGAAAAGAAGAATCAAAAAATATAAATGACTACAACCCAGTGATTTTATCCATGTGGAACGCTAACATGGATATACAGTATGTAGCTGACAATTCCATTGCTGTTGCTCGATATGTAACGTCTTACATTACGAAATCAGAAAAAACAGAATTGAAGGAAATGTGGGAAGAGATTTCTCACGAGAAAACTGTCAGTAAGAAGCTGTACAGTTTCAGTTTGAAGATGTTATCGCATCGAGAAATTGGATCCTACGAATGTTCAGATAGGTTATCTTCTGCAAGTCTCTACTCGAAATCAAGAAGAATAATTTGGGCAAGTTTAGGCCTTGCAGCAATGAGAAATCGGGTACTGAAATCTGTTGGAGAAATTGAATATTTGGCCGAGAATGACCCAGAAAGTACAGATATTTTGAAATCAAACATGTTGGACACATATTATCCCAAGAGAAGTCATCATCTGGAGAACATGTGTCTCTATGAAGTGCTGCAGATCTACATTTATTCACGGAAAGCCACAGAAGACATCAACAATGGAAAATATAAAGTCATTGGTGAGGAAGGATGTTTGGTGAAGCAAACAAAAGGAAGTTTGATAAATCACAGGAAGCTGAGTTGCGACACTACTGACAAAAAGGAATTTTACTACTTGGCTCTTTTACAGCTGTTTAAACCATGGCGTACAGAGGATGAACTACTGGGAGAATTTCAAAGCTATGAAGATTCTTTTAATGCTTGCAAAGACAGCATACAATGCAGTACATTCTCAACTTATCTGCAAATGTTAAATGAAGAAATTGAACAGGAAACTACAATTGCAGCAGAAATAGCTAGAGACAGTTCTCAGGACAGCCAAAGTTCAGGAACACTCAGTCAAGATCCCCTAGGACAACCAATCGTTGAAAATGAAGCATCAATAGCCATGAATGAAGTGGAAACGGCTATGAATCAAGCTCAAGAAGAATTTATAGACTTACAAAATTTGGAAAGACAACTGAACGAAGAGCAGCAACAAATTTATGAAGAGATCAGAAACAAAATTGATCACGGATTTCTACATGAAAAAAAAGAGTGCTCATGCACATCATTTCATCCAATCAGGATGTATGTAAGCGGACAAGCTGGAACTGGAAAAACTTTCCTAATAAAAGTCATCAGAAGCTACCTACAGCAAAAAACGGATTCTACTTTGTCTTGTGTGGTTACTGCTCCAACTGGGTTAGCAGCATATAACATAAAAGGAATCACTTTACATCGTTTGCTAATGTTACCAGTGGAGCATGAGAACAAAATACAATACAACAAGCTAACTGGAGAAGCATGCTTGGAAGTTTCAAGAGTATTGAAGAAGATGCAAGTTCTCATTATTGATGAGGTGAGCATGGTATCAAACTTAATGCTTGCCTTTGTGCATTTAAGAATGCAGCAAATTCTGAAGACCGACTATGACGTGTTATTTGGAGGAAAACACGTCATAGTTTTTGGAGATCTTTTGCAACTTACTCCAGTTAAAGGACAACCAGTGTTTAATACTGTGACACATGAAGACACGAAGAAGTCATTGGGAAGCATCGGTAATACAAATATTTGGTCCTTCTTTGAGTACAAGGAACTTACTACTAATATGAGGCAAGCAAACGATGAAGAATATGGAAGTATTCTGAAAGATATCAGAATTGGACTACTCACTGAAGCTGGCAAAAAAGCATTACAGAGTCGGCTGCTACATAATTTATTTCCAAAGGAAGAAATAGTTGCAGAGAAGATATACAAGAACATTGCAGAAAACAAAAGTGTCATCTGCTTAATGCCAACTCTACGTGAATGCTCCATATTCAATGAGGAGCTTTTGAAATTGGAAAAGGAAGATATCAGGAAATTGGAAGCAGTGGACAAAATTGAGGATGGAAGAATTACTGTCACATTAACAGGCACACTGAAAAATAAATTGGATTCACTAGAGAAGAACATTTCCAAAACAGCTGGATTAGAAAAAAATCTATATGTTTGCATGAACTGTAGAGTATTTTTAAGGAGAAATTTGGATGTTGAAAAAGGTTTAGTTAATGGAGCTATGGGAAGAGTTGTGGGTTTTATTAATTATCAGAAAAAAGATGGAATTGAATGTTTAAAAATAAAATTTGATCAGATAGAAGAAGTTAAAGACATTTGTCGTTGTTCAGTTCGTTTCATGCTTGTGAAAGACTTATATGTACGTAGGAAGCAGTTTCCGTTTTCGCTAGCATATGCTGTAACTATTCACAAGTCTCAAGGATTGACTGTAGATTGTGCATTTGTGAACATTGGTTCAACTGTGTTCAAAGAAGGTATGGCTTATGTTGCTTTGTCACGAGTGAAAACATTATCAGGTTTATTCATGATAGACTTTCATGATTCAAAAGTTAGTGCTGATACAAATTGTGTAAAGGAGTATAATAGATTAAGAAGAAGCTATTCTCCTCATTTAGGTCAGTATCCTGTGTTGGAGAAACGTGTAGTTTCTCGTAAAAGGAGAAATGAGAATATCTGTAATGAAGATGTAGAGAGGAGGAAAAAAAAAGAGGAGTGATGTAATTGCAAGCAAAAAGAATAAGGAAAATGAAGAACAGGTTGTAGGATGTCATTTTGAAAATAGCTCTGGTGTCAACTGCTACGCTAATGTAGTGCTGAATGTTGCATTTTATCTGGAAAGTTTGCAAGAGCAGATAATAGTAAATCAGGGAAAAAGATTCTGTTCTGTGCTGAGTCTCCTTTTTGAAAAGCTGAGTAATGATAAAACTCAAATAGAAAGTGCTATTGAAATTAGAAAACTTTTAGATGTATGTTCAGGACGAACACAGTTTTCTCAAAATGTACAGCAAGACGCACAGGAATTCTTGATGTATTTTCTTCAGGTACTGGAAGAAGAAGGGGTTCCCATTGAAAATGTATTTGGTCTCTCTTATAAATGGGAACATAGTTGTGAAAACTGTTATAATATATGTGGCTCTAATGTTGATAATGAAAGGTTTATTTATTTAACATTGCCAGGGAGTCACTTTTGCTAAATTAGTTAAAGATGCTAATCATAGCATGCAATGCGGTGAGTGTAAATCTGACATGTTTTCAACGTTAATTTTAAAGGAATACGGACAGTATGTAATTTTAATGATGCAACGATGTAGAGCTGATGGTTCAAAATTGGATACTTTAATAAAGAAGTTTACAGGACAGCAATTATCAATTTCAGGAAAAACTTTTGTAACAGTTGCAATAATTTTCCATGATGGACCTACTGTAACTTCTGGTCATTACACAGTTTATCTTAAATGTGAAAAAGGCTGGACACTGTGTAATGATTCCCAATTGATTTTTAAGCAACGTTTGCCTTTTGATTTAGCAAATTCCTATCTAATCTTCCTGAAACCTAAATTTTAGAGAGATTTGGCAACATCTGGACAAAACAATTTTACCATTTTATTGGATTACCATTTGGAATTTACAAATAAAAAGATTTAACAAATTATCATTTGGCCTAATGGAAAGGTAACCAATTGTAATGTGGAATTTTTCCATTTTTTAAGGAAACTTTGGAAAACCAAAAATTTAGAAAAAATCGGTAACATCTGCACAATTTAAATTTTGGAATGTTATTGGATTGCCATTGGAAATTTTTTCAAAAAAGATTTTTAAAATTACTATTTGGCCATGCGGAAAGGTAAACAATTCTATTGTGGACTTATTTAATTATTAATAAATCTTTCGGAAACCAAAATGTTACAGAGAATCGGTGAGATCTGTACAATTTAAACTTTAGATTTTTATTGGATTACCATTGGAAATTTAACCAAAAAAGAATTTTAAAATTACTATTTGGCCTAAAGGAAATGGAACCCGATGTATTGTGGAGTTATTTGAGATATATTATTGTGATTATACTTCTGAAACAAAAATATCAGACGGTATTTTAAAGAAATAAGTATTGATATTAGATGATATTTTTTAAGAATATTATGCATTTCTATAAAGTTATGTTTATGCAAAAAGAGATTGTGGGCTTTTTTAAAACAATCTTTGAGATTGTTAATTTTTTTTTTGCCTGCTGTTAAATGATGAATGCAATTGCTTTCACAATTTATAGTGAAATGCAATATATTCTGAAAACAGCAAAAAAAAGGCAAAAATATTTTTTGAAAAATATGTAAATATGTGTACTGTATTATAAAATGTTTTATTAAATATTAATACTTTTTTCTTTTTTTTCAGATTGAGATAGAAAATTTTCGAAAACTAGAACCATTTTTAAAGCAATTAAAAAAAAATTTAAATGAATAAATATTTTTTTGAGTGGGTATGGTAAGTCAATAATATCATGGTCCCTTTTTTCCACTTCTCTACAATCACATTTTCAGTTTTTAATTGTAGTCTCTCAAGGACCTTGTAATGTGATAATTGATTTTTAGTGTTTTTAAAAAAAAAAAAAAAATTACGCGTACCGTACGCGTACGGTAAAAAAAAAAATTAAAAAAAGTTTTTAAAAACATATATAAAAAATAGATGAAAGGTAAGGTTGGCTCTTAAAAGAGCCGTTGTGTTCATGCAGGGACCGTTGTGTAGACTGCGAGAGACAAAATGGCGGCCGACACTTCCTGGTTTCGACCGATTCGAATGTTTACCGACATCTAACAACCAATCAGAATTGCGCTCGCGCACGGCAGGGTGCGCGCACAGTGCGCGCACGGTGCGCGCGTATAGATATTGATATGCTTTTAAATGCTATTTTCTCAGGAAATACTGAACAGATTTACACCAGACCTGTAAAAGGCACTTCCTTGACCTTATGGCTACCTCTCTGCCAAATTTCACGTAATTCTGTTAAGCCGTTCGGGCTGTAGCTGCGACTAAAGGTCCTATGGAAAAATGCATGGGGAAAACGCGTTTTGGGACCCCCCCTTTTTCTCGGCCCCCGCTTGATGAATCACCCCGAGACTTTCAGGGTAGGAGCTGAACGGAGCGCCCCATTTGTTTTGAAAATTTCGCGAGGATTCGTCAACCGGCGCCAAAGTTATTCAAAATAGAATTTTGAGATTTCCTATGGAAACTAGGTTGTAACTATAACTATCTACTGGCGACCGCCAGTAGATAATATATATACATATATACACACACACACATACGCACACACACACAGCCCCCCCCCCCCACCCCCGGGGGGTAGCAGCAACAAGTGAGGTTGTCGTGGGATGGGTCAAGCAATGATCGGGATGTCGGGAGTAAGCAACAATGTAGGTAAAACAGAGAAAAAAGCACCTCAATCCAAGCAGGATCAGCGGAAGGAAACTTAATTAATCCATTCTTGGTCCATGCTCTAGCAAAAAGAGAAATGCACAAAAAGGAAGCGAAGCACCCATGCATTTACCGATGAGAGGCAAGGAAGTGGGAGTGACAATCAAGCCAGCCAATGGTAAGTAGTGGGCAGGCTGCAAGCCCAATTTGTGTATACAATATTTCTTGCAAACAAGATCTATTAACTACTTTTTATGTTAACAAAACATTAAAATAAACAATAGCCAAAATATACACGTTTTTACCCCAAAAAATTATATCACCAAAATAGATAAATCGCCCCAAATAAAAATATAACTAAATACATAACATTAGTCTAAAACATATTCATGTACACTACAAACATTTATAAAACAGTCGAAATATTAATAAATAAATATGCATATATAATTTAAAAGTATCGAACTACATATTAAACATTATAAATAAAACATAAATTAGCGTTTACCATAGGAGGACATAGCTGATTAAAAAAAACTCAAACTAAAATGAAACTAACCAATGCTATTAAACTATAAACATACTTAACCAATTAAATCACACAAACAATTAAATCAACAATATAAAAAGCATAATACCGAATAAGGACACTTGCTCATGCTCATTCTATCTCTTTTGAAAATTGATAATAAAATACTAGCTAAAGTCCTCACCACTTGATTGTCGTTACTGATGGAACAGATTATATCTCCTGTCTAATATGGTTTTGTTCTTCATTGGCCAAGTTCTCTCAATGTATGTACTATATTTGCAGTACCCAACAAAGTATCTCCTTCTACACCCTTCTTAAAAGCGGTCCTAGGCAAGCTTGGTATCCCTTCTTCTTTCAAATCTTTAATTATGCTTTTATACTCTAAACTGGTGACCCGTATTTGGCTCAATGGCTCACTTACTGACGCATTCCCCATTACAGAAGGGAACAGACAGGGCTGCCCCCTCTCTCCCCTGCTCTTCATCATTGCAATGGACCCTTTAGTCAGACCCTCCAGGATTTCGCGTTTTGCACACACAAAAATCGCGAAATCGGCAGTTTTGTAAAAATGCCGCAATTTTTACAAAACTGCCCACGAAATCTGGATGGTTGGTGGAAGGAGGCCCCTTTTAGGTCTGTGTTGACAGTACAGCTGTCTGCAATGTCAGTATGTGTGGCTTATTGGTTAGACCTTTGCAGGCATCAGCAGATAAACATTACAACAATGTGAATGCTGCAGCAGGTGAGATGGTACATGCTCTAGTGGCTGAGAAGTACATGCTTCTGTATCAGAGATATGTCTTTCTAATGTTTCAGGAGCTGGGGGGAGGTCTCTCTTTAGCAGATCTCGCCCGACCTGCTGGAATGTCGGCCCCCACGTGTCTATTCCTGCATGTCGCCCTAGTGCAGGAATAGATGCTCCTAGAAGTAACCCCCCCCATAGTGAATCTCTGGTAGATGCCGGAGAAGCGAGATTTCGGACAGCCTGAGCATCCTGTGGGGGAGCAGGCAAAGGAGGTATGGGGGGGGCTTATGTGACAGACAGCTGACAAAACCCACAGCGAAGAGGGACCAGTGGCAACTGCAGGCATTTAAATGAAGAACAAACTGCGAGGGAAGGAAAGATGTGCAGCGTGCGGAGGGGTGGGGGGGTGGGGCTGAAAAGGAAGAGTTGAAGGAGCTGCGAATGAGACGTGAGGATGAGGATTGGAAGAGGAAGAGAGGGAGAGGGAGAAAGAGTGAGGGGACATGAATAAGGGAGGGCTGGAGGATGTAGAGGCAAGGGGAAGAGAGATTGGAGGAGGGGTAAAGGTGAAGAGACAAGAAGGGGAGAGAAGGGTGAGATGTGAAGGAAGAGTGAAGGAGCTAGAAAGGGGAAGGTTGGAAAGAAATGGAAGGTGTGAGTTGGAGAGGGTGGGAAGGAAGATAGAGATGGTAAAGGAGGATGGGATAGAAGAATTAGGTGTGCGAAAGGAGGCCAAGGCTAAAGAAGGGAGGGAAGGGAGAGGCCTTGAAGGGGGCAGAACGAGGATGAGATAGGGAAAAGAGGAGTGGAAGAGATGGGAGAAGAAGAAAGAGTACAAGATGTAGCGAGCGGTGGGACAGGAGAATAGAGATGTGAGGGTAATGAGTAAAAGGGGGGGCAAAGAGTAGGGAAGAGAAGAAGAGGATAGGTGGGGAGATGGAATATAAACGAGAGACAAAGATAGAAGAGATGGGAAGACAAAGTAGAAGTGCGGGAAGTGAATGCGCGAGAAAGGCGGGAAGGAATAAGTGAAAGATGGAGAGGGAGGGAGCAAAAGATGCAGAGGGAATGGGAGCCAGAAGGTAAAGAGGAGAGGGGAAGAGAACTAAGAGGACTCGAGAGAGTGAACGGTGTATAGAAGGTTGAAAGAGAGAGGAAGAGGAGGGACGCCTGGGAGGAGGAATAAAAGGGGTAGAGGGAAAGCTAGAGAGGCAGAGACGTGGGGAGAATAAGACAAGTAACCCAGGGAGGTGAGAACAGGGAATAAGAAAGGGCAGGGATAAGAGGGGTGAGTTAAAGAGAGAGAAGGAGAGGAAGAGAGAGCCAGGGTGGAGAGAAGAGAGATCCAGGGGGGAGAGAAGAGAAAATGGCTAGTAGTTCGGAGGTGGAGGTTGGAAAAACTGAAAGCAGGAGGGTAAGACATGAAAGGAAGAACCGTGCACTGAAAAGAACTGGGTCAGAAAATTGGAGTGAAAAAGAGAGAAAAAACAACGAAGAAGAGAACAGAGCGAGTAAGGAGGAAAGAGAATTTGAAAGAGAACAATAAGAAGCACTGGAGTGGGAATTATAGGGATGAGAAGAGATGGAAGCAAGAACAAAACTGAAAACGAGAAAAGAGAAAGGGGAGGAAGGAAATAAAGAGAAGAGAAAGGGAAGGGGAAGGGGCAATGAAAACAGAGTAAAGGAAGAGGAGCGACAAGGATTGAGAAATAACAGAAAAGCGCGAAAAGGAATGAGTCAACGATTGAAATGGAAATAACAGAATTATTGAAAGAAAGGAGAGAGAGGAAAGAAAACGGAGAGAATAAACAAGGGGACTGACCGGAGAATGACATTGCGAGTGAGTGGCAAAAGAGGGTGCCTGAGGAAGAGGTGTTCTGCCTCTAGGATCCGTAGGCAGCGGTGCCCAAACAGGGGTGTATACATGGGACTAGAACATCCCAGGTATAAATACAGCTCCCTCCCACGAGGTTAAGACTTGAACTGTGCTTCCGTAGAACTTGCCTCATTAACAGACACTGCTGCACAGCCTCTGCCTGCAGATTTCGAATTTAAAACACCTAGGCATCTGACTCCACAGACATAAGGACCAAATTATACAGCTTAATTATGGCCCAGTGATGGTGGACCTAACTACTCAAGTGGACCGCTGGGTAAACTTCCTCTTTCTATGACCGGACGTGTGGTGTTTATTGAAATGGTTGTACTTCCCCGTTTCCTGTATCTTTTTCATATCATATACATAGCTTTATTCGGAGTCATAAAAACGTCCATAAAAGCAATTGTGCAAAGAGAAAATATTCATCCATTTCATTTAATTACATCTGATAAAATACAATCAAGTACATTAAATTTAATATAACATAGGCTAAGATTATTAAAGCATGTAGCTACCAGATTTTTATTCAACATTTCTACAGAAATATTTATAAAATTGTTAAAATACAGTGGTGCAATGTTTTACATGTTAGTTTCTGATTTCTCTTGTTCCCGCGGCCCGTACTACCTATGCCCCCCGAGTATATACTCTTTTTTACCATGTTCTAAGAGGTAACTAGGTCATGTTCTTCCTAGCATAAAAAACTGTTAAAAAAATGATGACATTCCACAACAAATTTTTAACGTTGGCAACAATTGCAAAAATAAATATGCAGGACGACATTGTGTGAAACGTAGCTGTCTTATCATCGAAAGATATACCGCTTCCTATATAGGGTATAAAATTTACAAAAAAGAACCACATGCATAGCGTTCTGGAACATCCTGTTGTTGTAAAGACAGTTTATTAGTTTATTAGTTTTGTGGACCAATCATTCATAGTAGGGAAACTACATAATCGGTGGAATATGTCTAGTCTTAAACGTGTCATGAATATAAAACAGTTTTGAGATATGGCTGCATATTAAAAGTAGTTCATATCAATTGATTTTTTAAAACAATAGGTTTTGGGAGTTCTATTATCAGTTTGAGATTTTCCAAATGTGTCATAGCGTTCCTTTTCAGCGTTTTTCTACTAATAGTAACTAGCAGTTCTAGTTTCTCAAAATATTCACAGTGGGCCAGGTCACAAAAGTACCGCTGGACATACGCCAACTATGCAATGCGCGAATATGAAATTGATTTAAGACAATCACCTATTATTGCACCATTGAGGTCTGTGTATTCTGAGGTCCAGATTTTATGCCACAGCAAATTTGGTTCTAACCTAATTAAGTTTGTAAGAAAAGGGGCACGAGTTTGGAATGGGATACGTATACTGAAGTACTTTTAGGGGATGCTAGAAGTTATCTAAAAAATTCATTTTCTATTAATTGCACATCTCTTGTGTCCCCATATGCCCGCCCCATAAAGTGCTATGCTAAGGCAGTTCACTTTGTGTATCTTCATCATCATCTCAGGTGGGTTGTAGCCCAATGGTCTTGCAAAGCTTCTGAGAGCCCAACAAGCCTTGCAAAAAATAATCTTTCTATTGTCAATGGCCTTATTCCACAAACCATCCCTGTCAAATAGGACTCCAAGTTAAGAGAAAGTGTTGGTGAAACCAATCTTTGTTCCGTTTATTATTATGTCTCTGCATTTCTTGCTATTAATTTGGAGACCCAATTTCCTCATGTATTCGACAAAGTTGGTTAGCAATGACTGTAGGGCCAATGGGGTGCGGGCCATGAGAACAGCATCATCGGCATAGAGGAGGGCCGGGACAGGGCACTTGCCTATTTGTGGAAGATTTTTAGAAGCTACCACGAGCTCCTCCCCCACACTGTTGATATATAATGAAAACAATCAATTATTGTCCAGCTCCAGAGGTGAGGGGTTAGCACACCAGCGCACTAGTCGATTTGGTAATTTAAAGAACAAATGTATATTCAAAAAATATTGGTGCTCACTCCTCGTGGTCCACCGCACAACAACCACCCTTCCAGAAAACTATACTATAGAGAGAAGGAGCGCTGCAAATATCAGTTTGTATCCCAATCAATTATTGAAATCCTTCTGATAAAAAAGTCCTCAGGCAGTAGATTCAATGCAAATTTCTTCTTCTTTATTATAAATCAACAGAAGTTCATTTCAAGCTGCTGGACTCTCATTTCCAGTAGCTGAGCTGTACTCCATAATTTAGATCAGACTCCACATTGTAAGTCAGCCAACGCGTTTCGTCCTGAACAGACATCATCAGGGCTCCCATATTAACAAAAACGTGCTGTCTTGATACTCTTCAATCAGCACTTTTATGGCTCTGTCAAGCACGGTTCCTATTAGTCTTCTCTAGTAGTTTACACATGAATAGTCTTTATGTACTTATAACAAGACTATAGTTCTTCCTATTTCCTTCCACTCTTCTTTGTCGATTTCCGTGGGTTCTAGACAATATTCAGATTCGTGTGTGTTTATCCTTGATTTAGTTCGCTAGTAGATTGTCCTCCCACAAGTATTCATTGTTTTAAAATCAATCTTCAATTAATGGTCAAGAGCGGGATTTATCGGGCCGCGCTGAGTGAGGAAACATTGATCGGACGTTTTGACGCTTAGAACGAAATGGAGTCATATTTTTGACTGAAACATAGCTGTCGGATATGTCTAATCCGACTAGTGCTACAGCTATTCCCCACGGTTACTCCATTCTTAGGAAGGATTGTGTGGGAAGCAAGGGAGGTGGAGTTGCCATTATTAGCAAACTTGATATAGCCATTACCTGCATATCCATAGAAGAAATTGAAGGGACTGAGTGTCTCTGCTTTCAGGCTACCCTGTCTCCCCATCAGTGCTTAGCGGGAGTCCTCATATACAGACCCCCAGACCACGCAGGGGTCTTTTTAAAGTCCATCAGTGACGCTATTGCATCAGTGGCCTCCGGATTTAAACACCTTTTCGTTTTGGGTGACTTCCAGGTACACATGGATAAACAGGACATCCCTGAGACCATCTCTCTGCGGGAATCCTTAGGTGCGCTCACTCTCGTTCCATATGTCTTTGCCCCCACACATGTTAAAGGCCACACCCTTGACTAAATATTTGCTAACTGCAAAATCCCGACTGAGGCTCCCTTACCTCTATTATGGTCAGACCACTTCCTGGTGGGTTTCAAATTTTCAAAATTAATAAAGCCTTCACTGACTCGTGGCAAGCGGCCATCTTTTACCTCGAGGCCCTTTCACAAGATCACCCCGGCTGCCCTCAAATATGAACTCGACAAACACCCTATTACGCAGACTGGCAACATAGAGCAGGATGGTGAGGCCCTTGTAAAACGCAGGGAACCTCAGCCCTTGCCCCCCTAACTCTGTGCCCTATTAAAATTGCAAGATGTTCAGCCCCTTGATTCAACGATACCCTGCGACAGTGTAGAAAGGGCTGTAAACGTGATGAAAGAGCATGGAGGAAGGATTTTAATGTGGATAATAAAAGGAATTATAAAGAGTCCTTAAGAGACTATCACAAAAAGATACAGGCAGCCAAAAAAAGCTTCTTTGCATCTAAAATTGAGTCCGCAGGAAATAAAAGCAGAGACATTTTTAATATTGTTAAAAGCTCCTCGGCCAGGGCTGTGACTAGGCCTTCCCCTCCCTCAGACGATTGGATTGGCAAATTAGCCAACTTCTTCTACATGAAGATCATACCGATCTAATCCTCTTTTGATGGCTTGGGTGGGAAAGATGTGATGGCCTACTTACTAACGGCCCCCCAGGATCTGAAAGATAGGGCCTCTCTCTCCACCTTCCCTCCCTTGTCCCTAGAGAAGTCCCTGTCAATAATGAAGGGTCTTAAATCTGGTTCTACTGCGGACCCGTGCCCCGCCAAATTCCTGGCGGCAATGGCGGAAATTCTGAATCCCAAAGTGAATAGTGTTTTGAATGCATCTCTCCTGAGCGGTCAGGTCCCAGTTAGCTGGAAAAGCGCGAAAATAATTCCCTTACTGAAAAAACCTATGGCTGATCCCATGGTCTTAACTAATTACAGACCCATCTCTCTGTTGTCTTTCTTTGCAAAGATAATTGAGAAATATGTTCACTCTGTGTGGTAACGAAGGAGAACATCAGGTAAGTTTCAATTTACTTTATTCCACATCATGCCGGACCATCAAGCAGAGACGCAGCATCTTAACATGACGAATATCAACTGTCTCAAACAGAACCTTAGTACAGAATACTCACAGTGTAAGGTTCTACACATGTAACCTTTCAACAAGCATAGATTACTACAAACGTAGATTACTACATTGGTCTTCCCTTTGGAAAAGTAAAGACTAGAAAGTAAAAATAAAAAACAACAGAAAGAAAAAGAAAAAAACTAGAGCACAAACAAAATAAGGAGTTGAAACAAAAAGGGTATAACAAGAGAGATAAAACTTAAAACAACTCTATTACAAGAGAATAATATACGGTCTGAAACACTGTGCTTCCGAGCAAGTAGCCCTTTTTTTTTTTTTTATTTATTAAAAAAAAACCTTTATTGTGCCATCAAAGTGTACACTGCTATTCAGCCAACAACCCGGAGGCAGGCAGCTTGTGGTCGCAGCGTCCCGCCGCTAGCTCGGAATTAAGTCATACACTTGAGCCAGGTTCCAACAGCATTGATTTCTTGGTTTTTCCCTTTTCCTTTTTAGAAAATTAACTGAACAAACTACAACAGCGGCTGCAATCGAGATATGGAGAAGAGCGAACAAGCACCTGGACAAAGTCTCTTACAATTAACACCCAGCGCCCATATAGTACATGTCTGCGTGGTCACAAGATCACGCGCACACACATATCTCATTCTAACCGTCAGGACACTCACATCCCTTCCCCCCCACCCCGCCTATCCGCCCCGGCGACTTCACGCGGGGGGGGGGGTCCACAGTGCCCTCACCTCACACCAGTTCCACGTCGCGGCCTCACGCCAGCCCTGCTACAGCGCCACACATCCAGCAGTCCCACTCAGTCACTGTCGGTCACCTCAGCCTCTGCCAACCAGTCCACCAGCGGCTGCCATATGTCAGCGGGCCTCGAACGCTGCGGCATCTGTTCCCAGTAGGCAGTCAATTGCTCCTTACAATACACCGCTGATCCCACCCACCCCGAAACTTTCGGCGGAGCCTTTTTCTTCCAGTGTAATGCTATTTGTCGCTTAGCAAGCAATAAGAGAAGGGCCACTAACCTGCGCGATGCACTGGGTACGTTCATCACAAAACCCAGGAGGGCCACGAGTGGGTCCGGTACGATAGTTTGTCTCACTATCCTCCCTATGGTGGTGAAGACCGCCTCCCAAAAGCCATGTATCGGCCCACACACCCAGACTAGGTGGTGGAATGTAGCCTCCCTTTCACCACATCTCCAACAATTCGCATCAGCCTGTAAGCCCATTTTAAAGAGTTGCATGGGTGTACGATACGTCCTATGAAGGTAATTAAGGTGTATAAGTCGCAATCTATAATTAGGAGACAAGTTTTCAAGTTGGGTGCAGCAAAACTCCCACTGTTTCTCTGTGATTTCAATGCCTGCCTCCTTCTCCCACAGGGACCTTGAATCTGCATGTGCAATAGGTGTTGTGTTTTGCGTAGCCCTATATATACGCGTTATCAGCTTGCGTGAGGAGTTGTTCAAGAGTATGTCTTCCAGTGCTGCCAGCGCCGGTGGGGCCCTTGGGAACATAGGATACCTGTGCTTGCACGCCGCCCTCAGCTGGTAGTATAATAGTAGTTCTGATGCCGTCGGCTCAGACGCTACGACCATGTTCTGCACCGTGAGAAACATATCGTCTGGGTATAAGTCACCCGCTAGATTCAGGCCGCAGCTACGAGCCCGCTGCACCACCGCCGCGTCAGTCAGCGGTCCCAGCAGCGGATTGCCCTCCAAAGGCATACTCGGGGCATACAGGGCAGACACGCCCGCTCGCTTCGCAATATTCGACCAGGCCCAACGCACCATCTCCGCTGTGTCAATGTCTTCCTGGGACCTTTTGTATCTCTGATACACCGCCGTCTTGAGGGGGCAGGGTGCCGCTACGTCCGTCTCTATTGCCACGTGGGGCTGGTAGGGGATCGGATGATGCCAGAAATGTAAATATTGGGCTTGAGCACTGTAAGCATACAGCTCAAAGTCCGGGGCTGCTAGGCCTCCCTGATGGAAGGGAAGTGTAAGGAGGTTCCAGGCCACTCTGGGCTGCCTGCCCGCCCAAACCAGCTCTATCATGGCAGAGCGCTGTCGGCGGAAGAACGCCTTCGTTAACGGCAGGGGGACGTTCACAAACAGATAGAGAAATTTAGGCACCACAACCATTTTTATGATAGCTATGCGGCCCGTCAACGATAAAGGCAGCGTTTTCCATCTCTTTACTTTACTTTCGAACCATTCCATGGCCACACCAAAATTAGCCAGTCCTATCTCATGAGCAGTGCGGCTTATATGTATACCTAAATACTTGACCTCGTCCGCAACCCAATCTATTGGGAATTCGGTGTGGCATGCGGTTGTGCCATCCGTCAGAGGCAACATTACCGATTTAGACCAGTTTATGTCTATGCCAGTGAGGCCGCTGTAGCGTACCATTTCTCGCATCAGCGGGTCAAAATTGTCCGAAGGGTTCATCATGTATATTGTGATGTCGTCGGCGTACATGGAAATGAGCAGCCCACGCGACGTGAAACCAATGCCGCGCTGAGCATGGTACTGTCTCATGCGGGCCGCTAGTGGTTCCGTCGCGATAGCGAATAATAACGGTGACAGTGGGCACCCCTGCCTGGTCCCTCTTGTTATGGGTATTGGAGCAGACATCTGTCCATTCACCCGTACCCGGGCCTTCGGCTTGTTATAGAGTATGCCAATGCTCCTGGCAAACAGCGGGCTGAATCCCATGCGGGTGAAGAGCGTCAGTAGGAATTTCCACTCCAGTGTGTCGAATGCCTTGGTCGCATCCAACAATGCAGCCGCAGCCTGTACCTTTGGATCTAGGTAGTGCAGGATCCCAAACAGCACTCGCAAATTATGCGAAGTGGATCTCCCCATCACGAAACCCGACTGGTCAGAGAGCGCTATTTGTGGCATCATGTATTTTAAGCGGTCCGCAAGCAACTTGGCATATATTTTGGCATCGAGGTTTATTAATGAAAGTGGGCGATATGAGTCGGAGCTAGTGGGGTCCTTCCCTGGTTTAAGCAGGGCAATTATCATTGCTTCCCGCATCGATGGAGGGAGGACACCTGTTTATATTGCCTCCTCATACACCCTGTGTAGTTTCGGGACCAGGATATCCGCATATTCCTTATAGAAGGCCGCCGTCAGGCCGTCAGGGCCCGGTGCTTTGCTAAGTGGCATACTCGCTATAACAGCCCGTATGTCGTCTTGCGTGAACGGTAAGTCCATATACTGTCTGGCTCTATCATTGAACCATGCTAGAGCTATGGTGTCCAGGTATTCGTTTAGCACCTGATCCTCCGGCGTCACCCTAGTTGTATATAGTTCGCTATAGTAGTCTGTCATGGTTTGAAGTATGGCTTGTGGCTCCCTGACCATCCCACCCTCTTTGTCCCTCAGTTCCAGAATGTAATCCGACCCTCTTGGCGCCCTCAGCATGGCTGCTAGTGTGCGTCCAGCGCGGTCCCCCTTCCCGTAACGTCTAGCCTGACTGTCTTTAGACAGATATGCCACTTCTCTGTCCGCCTCCTCCTGATACTGATTAAGTTTCAACCTAAAGTCTGCACGTAGTCTGTCTGTTGGCGCGCCTAACAATGCAGACTCGAGTTCGGCAAGGTCAGTTTCTAGTTTGCGCAAAGAGTCTCGTATGGTACGTAGCACTCCTGTTTTTAGCGACATGCAGTAGCCCCTAGTCACCGCCTTACAGGCCTCCCAAAGCTTGCCCGGCGAGTCCACCGTGCCTTCACTAAGTTCAAAGTACTCCTCTAGCTTTTCGCGCAGCGCCTGCTGAAAGACTTGGTCGCGAAGCGCCCGGGAGGGGAATCGCCAACTAAACGGTTGAATGTACTGTGACGGTGTGGACATTGTCAAGCAAACCGGGGCGTGATCAGACAATGACCTCGGCAGGTGCGCTACCTCCAACACCATAGTGTGCAAGTCCCTTGAGAGCAACTAGTAGTCCAGCCTGGACCACGCCGCTCTATGCATTGTGAGGCAGGTGCCCGCGCGAGTCTCGGGGTGTAATCTCCTCCAGGAATCCACCAATTCGGCCTCACGCATGATGTCACCCAACGCCTCTGATGCTCTAGGGTGGTGTACTCTGGCTGCGCCCCGCCTATCCATAGTATTTGAAAGTACAACATTGTAATCTCCCCCCCACATAATCGCAGCCGGGCCACAGGCCTGCACCTTATGCCATAGATCGCAGAAGAAGTCTGGGCTATCATCATTCGGGCCATAAACGTTCACCAACACCATTCTCATACCGCACAGCGTGCCCACCAGCATTATGTATCTACCTCCAGTATCCTTGATTTCCTCATGCGTATTCTATTGCAGACCCCTTCTGATCAGTACCGCCACCCCTCTGGAGTAGGTAGAATAAGCGGAATGCACTATCTCACCCCACCTGCTATGACGGAGCAACTGTACGGCTTTATCAGTCAGATGTGTTTCCTGCAGGAGGCAGATGCCTATGTCTTTTCTTAGCAAAAAGGCCTGTACCAGCCTGGCTTTACGTCTGTCATTCATGCCACGCACATTCCAGGTGAGACATTTAATTTGCTTCACAGCAGCAGTGGTAGCAGTAGACCTTGTTCTATCAGCGCGCCAGCATCTCGCCACACGTCACGCACCCGACCACACATACATCGCGCATCATGCCGTGTCGGCCCATTACGCCTCTGTGCATATAAATTGCCATGCCGATGTGAGCAATGACCTAGGCGACTGGGTAATGCATATCGTACCGTATGCGATGCATCGCAGTTCCTCACTACATCCAACCTCTCGCCGCCAGCCAAACAATCAACAACATAACCCCCCAAACATAAAGTGTAGTCCCCTCCCGCTCCAACCCCCCAATTAGGTTGTGCATTCTCCCCCCAGGTCACCCTCCCCACCTCAACAACATCAACTAAGCACATGAGCGGTAACCAGTGATTGGGAATCATCCCTTGGGGAACGCAGGTCAGCCACCGTACACCCCCGTACTCGTGACAGGGGGATCGAGCGCCGGCCCAGCATGTCAGCTCAAGGACCACCCGCACCCCAGCACCTGCAAATTCTCTCGACCCCTCCTCCGTAATCAGTTAACCCCCAATGAATCACGCAGGCAGTCGACCCTGATCCGGCAAAGGCAGGAAAATCATCATGCAATGACAAGACCACAACCCCTGTAGTCACTCAACGTCACTCAGACTGTCCCGCATTTCAGGTCCCTCTGTATGCGGTTGGTTCTTTTGTTCTTTTGCTAGTTTCTTAGCATATTGCAGGGCCGCCTTTGCATCTAGAAAGAAAGTCGGTTTCCCTGGGCCCTGCACTCGTAGCTTCGCGGGGTAGATTAGTGAATATTTCGTGCCCGTTTGTTGGAAGACTTTTTTCGCTGGCATGAATTCTCTGCGAGCGGCCTGAACCTGCATGGTGAAGTCCGGGTATATGGCGATGTGGTTGCGTTTATACTGCATGTCTTGCATTTCTCTCGCCATGCGCAGTATCGTGTCTCGGTCTCTGTAGTTTAAGACGCGCGCAATAATGGGCCTAGGCGGTGCCCCCAGTTTAGGCTTTGGCCCCAATGTCCTGTGTGCCCGTTCAACGAGGAACATCTGTGATAGCCCTGTCCCAAATAGGTCTCTCAGCATCTGCTCCACGTATTGCTCCATGTTCGTAATGTCCGTAGTTTCGGCCACACCCGTGACGCGGACGTTATTGCGCCTCGAGCGCGCTTCCAGGTACTCATTTTTCTGTTGAATAAGAGCCAGAACCTTGTCCATGCCACGCATTCGTTTGTCTAGGTCCGTGTGGCTTTCCTCGGTGTCAGTGACGCGCGTTTCCAGCGAACCCACTCTACTTTCTTGCTTATCCATCCGAGCCGTGATGCTGTCCATGCGTGCCGCCAGTGCGTCCATTTTGTTATCTATGCCCTGCAGGCTTACTTTCAATTCTTGGAACATTGATTTAATGTCCGCCTCCCGGGTGCCGCCCTGCTCCACCACTGTTGCGTCCGCATCTCGGTGTTCTTGCTCCGTCTGCTTCTGTTTGGATTTATCAAAGGTGAGCCTCGGCTGCCTTGTGTCTGGTTTGCCCATCGCTGCCCCCCAGCACAGACGTCAATTGAGGGCAGCAGCAGCCCAGGGTCCCCCCGCGTCGCTAGGCCTCACCCTCCGGGTGCCCACCGCAGGCAGCAGCAAACGGCTCAACCAGCCAGTGGCCCCCGAAGAGCTGCAACTTGTTCGAGCTGTGTGGCAGCAGGCGACCCCCACTGGAACGAGTCAGTCACAGTGTAAGTTTCTGGGGACGGGCCACCCTCTCTGCCACAGCACCACTGCTACCCCTCCACGCGGAGTTGCGCAGCTCCTCAGCACTCTCACGACGGCACCCACAGCCCAGGACCTCAAGAGCAGGTAAGGAACAAGATGGCAGTTTGCGCCTCACGACCCAGGCGCCCCCAGTGGTTGATTTCTCCTACGCGGGCAACACCCAATCCCCACACGGGGTCCGAATGCGGTCCCGGAACGTCTCAGACGTGGACCCAAGGCGGCAATCCGATGCGGCTACTGTCCACTGTACGAAGCTTCCCTCTGCGGGGCCCCCTAGCGTGGCCGGCAGCCCAGCCACGACACCGAACAATATGGCCACCCTCCGGCCGCTCTCGTCAGGCCCGGCCCGACCTCTAGGGGCCACGTGTATACCGCGGGGACGGGGCTGCAGGCATCCCAGGGGGCTCGGGCACTCCTCACCCGCGCAGCACTCACCGGACGCCAGTCCTGGCCCGCACCTCTCGTCTCCGGCGCGTCTTCCGGTAGTTCGGAGCTCTGCGTCGCGTTGAGAACTCCAGGCACTCCGCCCCCGCCAAGCCAGCAACTGTGTGCGGCACCGGTCCAGTCTCCACTGCTCGTAGGTAGCGCCGGTGTGGGGGTGTCCAGCGTTCAGGCCGTGCCCCTCGGGCAAGGCAAGGCAGCAGTCCGCCACACAGCAGCACAGCACTCTCCCGGGCCCAGCCTCACGCAAGCCCCCGGCTTCCACGGGTGAACCAGGCCGCCCCGCCGCTGCCTGTACGTCAGCTCGGATTGTGCAGCGACTCCAGCCACAGTTCCAGGGGTGTCGTCGGGCAGCACTCAGGTGCCTTACTTAGTGCGGGGTACGAGGGGACCGAGTCCAGACACCAGGTGTGCTGATAAGTACCGGATTAATGTGCTCGATCGGCGGAGCTGCGGTTTCAGGCAGCCATTCCACTTCGCAGCCAAGCCACGCCCCCCATAATCTACATAAATTAGACTCTATACCGATGAGGAATTCTACGGTCTTGAACACTACGCCTCAGGACAGGTTTCCCCGCACAATCGTCATCTCTTTCATCTGTTTTACTGCAAAGAGAATTACTGGAATGAAAACTTTTCACTAAACGATTCTTATTCCACCATTGCCCATTGATGAGTTTGACAGAGTTTCTTCTCACGTCTGTGACTTTAATTGGTGAACTAAACTTAGAAGATCCCTTCTTCACATGAACAGGTTTTTTTAATGGAAACATAATCACCAGAATTTATAACAAGATCTTTAGCACACTTCTTAGAATCAAAATAGACTTTCTGTTTTTCCTGAACCAGTTCAACCTGATTCCTGACATTCTTATCATTCCATTGTTTCCCTTTGATCCACCTACTCATCCAACCTGGACAAAACATAGTGGAAGCTCTGCGACCACGCAACAACTCGAAAGGTGAGATACCTGTAGTTGAGTGAGGAGTCGTTCGGTAGAACCAGAGCATGCTCCTTACCGAATTGATCACAACACACTTGTTAGACAGCCCATTGTATGCATTTACCCAACCCCTATTCATTCGTTCAACCAAACCATTGGTCTGAGGGTGATACAACGAACTTCTGAGATGTTTAATGCCACACATGCGTAGATATTCCTCAACTTCAGAACCAACAAACTGTTCCATTATCTGTCACTAAAAACTCAGGGAACCCCTCCTTCAAGAACACATCACTGAGGAAATCAACAACCGTTCTGGCACTCGCCTCTCTCACAAACTTAATCTCAGGCCATTTTGAATAGTAGTCCATAAGGACCAAAGCAAACTTGGACGAGGAGTCGAGAGCATGGAATGGCCCCACAATGTCTAACCCTAATTTAACCCATGGTGCTGAAGGCAATTCTATAGGTGATAAGGGTGGAGTACGCAATTTAGCAATTTTGTCACAGCTAGAACAAATTACACACGATTTGACAAAATCATCAATTTCTCTATCCATGGAAGGCCACCAAAACGAATGTCGCCCTCTTTTCTTTGTCAATGTAGCACCCAAATGTCCTTTGTGTGCACATTTGACCAAATTAGCTCTTAATACAAGATGAGGAACAAGCCTGTCGCCTCTCAACAATAACCCATCCTCAATGGGAAGTTCATCTGCCACCTGTAAATATGTCTTAAATTCAAAATTCAGATTCCTCTCCTTCGGCCAACCTTTCTTGATAAATTTCATGACAATACCCAAAGATACATCATTTAGGAGAGCTTGACGCCATTCATTCTCTGACACAGCACACAACTGAGGGAGGTCCACAGCTGCAACAAGAAACTCTTCCTTATCTTCCTCTTCTACATTTGGTTTGTCCTCAACAATTCCAGAAGACCGAGATAAGAAATCTGCACACCCATTTTTGCATCCTGGAATATATTCAGCAGAGAAATCAAACTGAAGAAGTTTTGAAGATAACCGTGCAATTCTGGGGGTGAAGCTTCTGACATTCTTTCCACTGAGGATGAAAACTAATGGTTTATGGTCAGTTTGAAGAGTAAATTTCCTCCCCAAGAGAACAGCCCGCCAGCATGCCAACAATTCCCTCTCAATAACTGAATATTTCATCTCAGCAGGAGACAGGACTCTTGAGGCAAACCCAATGCTTTTGGACTCCCCTTCTTTTTTTTGAAAGAGAACTGCACCAAGTCCGACATAGCTGGCATCAACTGTGAGGGTGGGATCATAATGTTTCAAAATCCTTGGCGAGCTGAGTTGTTGTTTCACACAGTCAAAAACATCCTGACATTCCCTGTTCCACTCAAACACAACACCCTTCATAAGCATGCGTAACAAGGGTCTCAATTTACTTGCAAAGTCTTGAATAAACCTTGAGTAGAACTCACATAACCCCAGGAAGGATTTAAGAGTGATTTTGTCAGAAGGGGCTTTGGCTTTAACAATTGAATCAACAAGACTAGACTTGGGAAGAATGCCGTTCTCATTAACTAAATGACTTAAATATTCTGCTTCCTTAGTCACAAAAACACATTTGTCTCTGCGCAAAACAACACCATTGGCCTGCAATCTTGTTCACACTTCCTTCAAAATGACATCGTGTGCAGCTCTATAAGGAGCAAAGACAAGGACATAATCCCGAAAAACAGAGAGACCATCAATCCCCTTCAACATTTTAGACATGAGGCGTGGGAATACAGAAGCCGCTGAGGCAAGCCCAAACGGCATACGTACATATTGGAAAGTTCCAAAAGGGGAAACAAATGCGGTAAGAGGTCTAGACTCTGGTGCCAATTCTACCTGGTGGTAGGCAGATGCTAAGTCCAACTTTGTGAAAACTTTAGCATCTTTCAAACTTGCTAGTAACTCATTGATGTTTGGAAGAGGATGTGAGTCAATCCATATTTCTTTGTTTAGGCAGCGGAGATCAACACAATCCCTGAGTTCCCCATTCTGTTTCCTCGCTACAACTAAAGGGGACAACCATAGAGATTACTCTACTGGTTCAATTATACCTTTGGTGCATAAGGAATCAAGTTCTTTCTCAAGATCTTGACTGACACTGAAAGGAATGTTCCTATGCTTATGTTTTACTGGACAAGCACCATCCTTTACAATAATCTTGTGCTGAAAGTCTCTGATTTTGCCCAATTCTCCAGAGAACACGTGGAAATTCACTAACTAAGTTTTCAAGATCAGGACTGTCTCTTATGGCCACCACTTGATCTTTGGTTCCAGGCCTGATTACCATCCCAAATAATCCCTGGTGAAACCAGCCTAAGATGTTCAGCCATTTTTGCGCCACATACATTTTACCTACAATCTTCCTTCCCTTGAATTCTATGATCTGTTCGATTTACTCAGAAAAATGTATCTCACGTCCCTCATAAGAGATAACTTTACGATCTGGGGGAAGAAGAGGTCTGTTAGGCCAAGTTGCTTGATCGAGTTCTAGAGTAATCATGGAGATGCGTGCTCCGGAATCAACAAGAAGATTCAATACACGATCCCCTACAAAAATCTCTACATAAGGATCCACACATAACTCTGGATCCCCTGTGATAACACCATTGTCTTGTATAACAACAACCATATTACTAAGTTATTTAGTAACAGACTCTTCTTCATCTCACATCATGTCTTCATCAACTACACATTTCACCGGAGAAGGTTTGGCGTTGAATTTGCTCCTACCTGTCTGACAGATTTGAGCAAAGTGGCCAATATTATTACAATTTTTGCATGTTACACACCTAGCTGGACACTTAGTGCCTGGAGCGTGTGGCTTATATCCACACCTGAAACAAATGTTAGTCTTTGAAAAAAAAGAGTTCTGTCTTTCTGAGAAATGTTGTATGTCTGATGTTTTGTTATCAGATACCTTGGCGTCTTTCACTTTGACAGCAGAGACAGGTTCACTTTTGTTTTCATCTAATTCTTTGACAGACAACTGTGATGTCTCAATACTCTTTGCCACTCTAATGGTCTCCTCTAAGGTCGCATTTCCCATGGATAGTAATTTTTGTTTGATGGCTTTATCCGTGCAGTGAGAGATAAACTGGTCTCGAACAAGTTGGTCTGCAAAGTTTTCAAATTGACAGTCTGACACAAGACTTCTTAAAGCAGTGATGTAATTGTCAACATCCTCCCCCGTGTTCTGTGTTCGTCAAACCTTGTTTGTAATTTTTTACTGTTTCCTGATACTCATCAAGAGGATCACCTTCACCTTCAACTTAAACTGGATTAGGAAGATGTTTTAAAATTTCCCTTCCCTCAAAGCCTCATGAATGTAGTAAGATATACTTCTTACGCTCTGCTCGAAATCTCATGGCACCAATTGCACCAAGGTACGTTTCAAATCCATCAAACCACTTTCTCCATTTGATGGGCGGTTCACCTGGTGTCTCTAAGAACGGTGGAGGTGGAGAAACTGCCTACATAGCCATTTTAAAGTTGTTAAGAATAGTGCGCTTCCGAAATACAATGGGAATGTCGGCTCCAGTCACATGTAATTTTCTAACAAATAATGTAATTTGCACACAAGAAAAAAATAATATGCCCCACAAAACTCTTGCAATGGAACAAAAGGTAGCAACCAATGTAGAAATATAATGTAGTTATAAAGAAACTGAAAATTGAGACTGATTTAGTGACCACCTACTACCAGATGAAAGGCAGTAATATGTACTTTGTGATGTTTCAATTGGTACTGAATAAAGTTATTTGTTAAACATCACATGTGCTGAAGAAAAAAAAAACTAATAGTGTGCCACAAAAGCTCAATGTTGAAAAGAACCTTCTTTAGTGCTGCTCCCTTTATTCAATTATGACGCGGTACAAGATGCTGGCAGGGTTTACCAATCCAGTCGGAATCCTTTGACAATTGTCTCTGTGATGCGGTTGTCATGGAAACCCTGTAGGAATCCTTCAAGGAACGTCTCTGTGACGTAGTTGCTTTGGAAATCTCTTCCGCGTTTCAATGTTGAAACGCAAGCGTGCTTGCTCACCCGCGTAGCACGTAAGCAAGAATGCGTCACCGTGCACTAGTTTTTTCCATTGCTGGAACGCATGTCCATGTTGTGTGTTCCAGTTCCACTAACCTTTATTGTATGTTGCGCTCTGCTCACATGAGACTGCTCCTACACAACGGCATATGCCCAGCAACCGGCGACAGAGACGACAGCTTTGGACAGCTTCTGACTGCTTCAAAATGGAAAGCCTCAGAGCTCCGTCATCCCGTCGTCTCACCAGTGATAAAGTTCTTGTCAACGATCAGCAGTCACTCGTTTGTTCTCAGGAGACTGCTCCCTCGCTGCACATCATTACCACCACTTGCTAAACAGAGATGACCGCGTCCGACCAGTATCAACTGGCGTGCCGCTTTTCTTTCAATCGCAAAATATATATATCAACTCAGCAGCTTCTCATGGGTTCTTGTGGATGGTCCAGCACCCGTCACCAAAAAGATGTGGTAACGAAGGAGAACATTAGGTACATTTCAATTTGCTTTATTCCACATCATGCAGGACCATCAAGCAGAGACGCAGCATCTTAACATGACGAAGGTCAACTGTCTCAAACAGAACCTTTGTACAGAACACTCACAGTGTAAGGTTCTACACATGTATCCTTGCAACAAGCATAGGTTACTACAAACGTAGATTACTACACTCGGTGAGCAGCGATTTCGCTGAAACCAACAATCTTCTTCACCCGAGTCAATCGGGCTTCAGGCAGAACCTTAGTAGTGAGACGGCGCTGCTGGAGGTCTCCGATTCCATCATAGAGACCCTGGACAAAGGTGGCAAAGCTGTCCTGGTTCTTTTAGACCTCTCTGCGGCCTTCGACACCATGCCCCACGGTCACCTCCTGCAGAGGTTGTGGGAGTGTGGGCTCGGGGGCACGGTGTTGAAGTGGTTCTCCTCCTTTTTGGAGGACAGATATCAAGAGATCTGGTCACCCCAGTTCTCGGCCAGCATGCCACCCTTGAGTGTGGGTGTGCTTCAGGGATCTATCTTGAGCCTTTAACCTGTACATGGCTCCTTTGGCTTCCCTGGTTGTAGCAGGAGAGGCCACGATTATATCCTATGCCGACGACACTCAACTGCTGTTCACTTGCAAGAAGGGTGAGGAGTTTAACGGGGAGAGACCATTACCTGGTTCAGACTTAATCATCTTAAACGTAACCCGGAAAAGTCTGAAATTATTTTCTTTGGCTCTCCCTCTCTGGATGCCTGGAAACAATGGTGGCCCCTCGATATGTCTCCCCCCCCCCCCCAGTCAGCAGTCAAGATCATAAAACATCTGGGAGTGAAAATGGACGACGCCCTATCTATGACACCGCAAGTCGGTAGCTGGCACATGCTTCGGTCTCTTGAAAATGCTCCGTAGGTTTTTATTCCTATTACCTACCTCACATAGAAAGACGGTCGTTCAGGCCCTTATCACCTCCAGATTGGACTATGCCAACGTGCTCTATCTGGGCCTTCCGGAATTTTTGCTCAACAGACTGCAAGTCGTGCAGAACGCGGCAGCCAGGGCTGTTCGGAGTCTCGGTCCTAGAGACGGGATCTCTCACCACCTGAAGAATCTATATTGGCTGCCGGTCCAATGCAGAATACTCTTCTAAAGCCCTGGTCCTGGCTTTCAAAGCTCTGCTTGGCATGGGGGCGCATTACATCCGTAGAAGAGTCTCATATTATATACCTGGGAGTTCCCTTAGATCAGATCACCAACACCTTATGGTCATTCCAAGGTGCATCAGAGCTCGCCGTGGCGGTCACTCGTTCCAGGTGCTAGTGGCTAGTTTCTGGAATAAGCTGCCACTCCCGCTTAGGCAGGTCACGAACATATTGGCTTTCAGGAGACAATTGAAAACCTGGCTGTTCCAACAAGCAGTATAATGGCCACTCACCCCGGGATTGTTGTTCTCCCCCTCTGGCCTCTGTATCTTTTCGTCTCAGCGCCGGGATACTCTGCTGAGTAGCTGTGCGCTCTACAAGTCCTTTTTTAACATTAACGTTAACATTAATTGAAGATTGATTTTAAAATAATGAAAACTTGTGGGAGGACAATCTGCTAGCGAACTAGACCAAGGATAAACACACACACATTTGAATATTGTCTAGAACTCACGGAAATCGATAAAGAAGAGTGGAAGGAAATAGGAAGAACTATAGTCTTGTTATAATTACATGAAGACTATTCATGTGTAAACTACCAGAGAAGACTAATAGGAATAGTGTTTGACAGAGCCATAAAAGTGTTGATTGAAGAGTATCAAGACAGCACGTTTTTGTTAATATTGGAGCCCTGATGATGTCTGTTCAGGATGAAACGTGTTGGCTGACTTAAAATGTGGAGTCTGATCTAAATTATGGAGTACAGCTCAGCTACTGGAAATGAGAGTCCAGCAGCTTGAAATGAATTTCTGTTGATTTATAATAAAGAAGAAGACCTTTGCATTGAATCTACTGCCTGAGGACATTTTATTAGAAGGGTTCCAATAAGTGATTGGGATACAAACTGATATTTGCGGCGCTCCTTCTCTCTATAGTATATAATAAAAACAGGAAGGGGGCCAGGACGCACCCCTGTTTCATCCCTCTCTCTATACCGAAAACTTCAGTGCATTTCCACTGGCACAATATCTAACCTTGGCTATACACCCCGAATACAAGTCTCTCAGAAAGCTAATGATTTGCAACTCCACCCCCACGTCTTTCAGTTTTGACCAAAGCATGGCATGTATTTCGCAGTCAAAAGCTGATGAAAGATCGACAAAGGCTAGGTAAAACTTCCCCTTTTTAAACTTATCATATTTGCCTATTAACATATTTAGATTGAGACTTTGTTCTATCGTCCCAATCCCGGGATGGAAGCCGTATTGCATGTCTGACAGTTTACCATGGAATTCAGCCCAATGCTATAATCTTTCCAAGATTATACGTCCCGCTATCTTTGCTAGAGAGTCAATCGAGGAGATTGGCCTATCACATGCTGGGTTTAGGCGATCTCCTTTTTTGTATATGGGTACAATGATTGATTCTCCCTAAGATGACAGAAATCCTGCTGTACAACTGGCCCTCAATACTAGGGTCAACAAGGGTCCCCACAAGTTGATGTTATCTTTGTACAAGTCAACTGGGATTGCATCTGGTCCTTGCGCTTTGCTGCTTTTACTTACCTGAATCACATTGCTAACTCCCTGTTAGTTTGAAAAGCAATTACATTCTCCTTTTCAGTTTCTCCCCACTCCTGTGTATTTGTTGTAGCAGGTGCAGACTAGATACTGAGAAAATGCTTAATCCATTCTTCCCCCAAAATTGCAAGCTCGATCCTAGGGGCCCCGTCTGCACTCCACGGTGAGAAGTGATTTACTCTCCAGAAAATGTAGCCTTCTGTAGGGACTCCCAGCCAGTCTCTCTTAGGTGTAGTTTCCTCCTCCTCACAGCCTGTTTGTAATCTACTCTACATTGGTGAACCTCGCTGGTGCTCCTAGGTGTTTTATGAAATGCCTCCATCAAACGTTTTTCGGCTTTACTGCATAAGGCATCAAACCACCCCTTTTCCCCTTTTTTACTTTCTCTCGACTGACAAAGAGACTCTCCTTTACGCCCTGTGAAATAGCCAGAAAGGCTTCAATTACTTCATTGGGGGAGTGGTATCATTTAAACATAGCTCAAAGTCTTCTTTATTATTGCATATTAGCCGTTTAAGAAAATCTTCCGGAATGATCTGTGTCTAGCGAAAGGTGTAACCATTGTGCCGTGCTAGTTCGACCCCCTCTGTCTGTGGAATGATTTTATCGTGCCGTGTTTAAAAAAAGGTAAAAAGGATAGTTGCAGGCTCAGTGGAAAGTGATAACTTAGGGAAATCGAATGTGTACAAATAAAAGTAAAGCCTGCGCAATGGTTTGGCAATAGACGTGGTCTATAATACGGTTGTTAGATCTCTCATTAAAAGTTTTCTTACGAATAGCATAGGGTGTAGCAATTTCATTTGCAAATGTCAAATCGAATTTGAGTATCAATTCATTAATCTTATTGCCATATATGATATGTATAAAGTGGGGCTGTTCTACATCCTTTGTGCGTGTCATTCCGCATGTTTTACCCGACTGAGCATTACACTAACGCTTATTAAAATCACCCCCTATAAAATCATCATATACATTTTTTTGCCGACGGCAATACACTCTGTCATTATTTATTTCCTGCACAACCTCAGGTAATACTTACGAGCAAGCACGATTATAGGAATTGGTTATTACTAATCTAGCAAAGCCTTTCGAGTTACATACAATTAATTGATAGTGTGGGTTATCTGTAACAAAGATAGTGTTAGTAAATTGTAAAGTGGTCGATACATAAGTGCACAGACCCCGCTGTATATTTTTTAAAATATTCCCATTTCCCTATTGCAGGCCTTCTTCCGTTACGCCTGATCTGAGCCGGCGGTCATCCCCGAGTGCATTGGAATACTCTCACCCTCTTACGACCGCAGAGATTTCAGGGTCCTGATCTTCACCTATACTATCTTGCGGCCCAGTGTCAATAAACACATTGGTGGTACTACCCAGACGCCCGCATTCCATATCTCCTACACTCAAATATATTGCCAAAGGGCATCCCATTGGATGCCAACGATGTTCAAACTATTTTCACGACCTGCTGGGCATGGCGTAGACTGAGGCAGATGCTTAGAGGTGGCCCTTCCACTCCACAATAAATAATCTGTGGCTACCACTGTTGATCCCGCTCACAGGGCACTTCATATATGGATCTTTTTGTTTTCTAGAGACTACACAATACTCTCCAATCTCATCCTGCCCACTATCCCCTGAGGATTTTCCACCCCTAACACTCATGGTGACTGACACAGATTTTTTTTTTAAAAAAATATCTTTATTGAGCATCAGACAACAAAATTACATTTACATCCTGCATCCATGTGTCATCTGTGCATTTTTCTGAAAATAGTCTAAGATCTGGTATCCAACTTACAAAGATCCGCCTCTCCATCGATGTGTTACAACATTTCCAACATTGTCAATGTTTATAAGCGAACGAGACAATCAACCAGTACCCAGAGTGGTATGTACTGCACTTACAGAGAGCAGATCAGTATAATACTCAATTCAGCCCTACCCCACAACCACCCCCCTCCCCCCAACCCCAAACTAACTAAGAACATTGGTGCCGCTGCACGGGTGAACCACCCCCGCCGATGTAGCTGCGGCAGGTGCTCACCAAGCTCCGATGCCCCCAACTGGGGGGGTCTGTACTGAGGAGGAGGAGGAAGGGGAAAAGAGGGGGGGGGAGGAAGGGGGAGAGGCAGGGGCGGGGGGGAAGAAAAAGGGGGGGAGGTGAAAGGACACATAGAGGGAAGGCAGAAGAGGGGACAGGGAGGCAAATCCCCCCGGGGGGGGGGAGGGGCAGGAAGAGCCAGCTCATGAAGGGGGCCAGGAGGGAACCCTGTGCACAGGAGATAGTCGAGATCTCTAATGAAAAGCGGGGCTTACAATTGCAACCCCTATCCAGCTCCGCCAGTGCCATGCGACCCCCTGCGTTTATGCATCCACCCCACTTACTCGCATAGCATTTTGTGACATTGCGGGATGGTGACTGACACAGATGGTGTCCATATGATCTCCAGATTATACTGTTTAAGAATCAATATGAAACCTGACATTACTGTACCTGACTCTCTGCTTGCCATATCTTGTTTGCCCTCTTACTGGCCAAACTGGAGATGTCGCTCTATTGGGGTAGCCACAAACTGCCCGCTTTCTCGGAGTGGCTTAAAAGCATGACCTACTGTGACAGCTTTAGTGAAGACTATGCCCTTCTTCAACCACTTCTATCTTAACCAAGGGATGTTTGACAGCCTTTCCGCGAATATCTTCGCACCCTTGTACATGACTCCACCGATTAGTAATGAAACCCCCTTTTCTCACCATATCTACTGACTTACCCACCTATGTTCCACTCAAACACAGTTCGATTCTATAGAAAACTGTTATACCTGTCAATTGTGATGACATGCAATATTGCTACTATATGCTTATGACATGTTCGTTGATGTGATTCAACAGCTTGCTGTTGTCTGTTTGCTATAATTGAAAACGAATAATGACAATTAAATAAATAAAAAGCACACAAATTTCCTCCACTTATTTCTCCAAAAATTTCAAAAGCTACAAGAAGAGAAAACACCTACAAATTTTCTGACCAGAACCTGAAAACAGAAATATATATCCCGATAACCTCTTTGCAAAGTAAGTAAAACCTATATTTAAACTAAAACTTACTTTTAATTAAAATTAAAATTGTAAAATGACAATTAACATCACACTCTACTACTTCTATATGTGCTTACTAAAAGGAAATATTACAACTTGGAGAAAGTGTTAAACTACTGAAAAACAACAAATATCACAAACCAGAAAAAATACATTAAAACTTAAGTATATGTAAATTGTTATGAAACAGAAACTCGCCCTAAAACCAAAAAATAAATAAAACCCAATGACCTCAACCTCTGCAAACTACCAGTGAATAAACATTTGAAATGAAACTGATGTTCTTTTTTTCTACCAACAGAAAAGAAAGCACCTTCTCCACATTACCACACTCTCAGGGGAAAAGCTGCAAAAAAGTGTGAAACATCCAAGAAGAACATACAAGAAAATATAAATAAGAAAAGTAGTTGCGTATATGTAAATGTAAATAACAAATGTATAAATATTTTAAAATTATATTTCTTTGTAAAATTACACTATTTTCAGACATAATGACAGAAAAAGTAAGATATATAGCATCACAAAAAGGAAAGCAATTATTAAGTCACATAGGCTACACCTACAACCAAAGAAAGTTACATCAATGGAAACTGTGAATTGGAAATGTAATAAATATTACTCTAATGCATGTTATGGGAGGGCCTCCACAAAAGATGATGTTGTAATTATTATAAGGGAACACACCCACACCCAAAATATAACAGAAATAGAAGTAAGGGCGGTATTGCAGGATATAAGAAAGCCAAGCCCGAGGGGAGGAGCTTCGCGCGCATCCAAGATGGTCGCGTGAGCACAGGGCTCCACGGACCCTTGCCGCTCCTCGCAACTTATCCTGACATTATCCTGGATTTGTGGACGGATTCTGGAAGATGAACCTTGGCTGAATCCATAACTCTTCTCAGAACCAAAATCGGACGGGGGAGACCTGAAATACAGCGTCTTGCATTTTGGAGGCCCACCTGGAAGCTGTGCCCGGTGCTTTGGTGAACCGTGGGGCCGGGGAGTAGTTGAACAACAACGGCATCGGAGCCTTGCCAATGACCGCGCACCCACTTTCAGTTTCGCTTTTGCACTTCTGCATGTCCTGATCGAGGAACTACTTTGCGCGGCTGGGGCGTCCTCCGGCCTTGGTACTGGACGGATTTGTGCCTTTTTCTCAACTCTCCCGAGCGGGCGCTTGGACAGTCTGTGTCTGATCTGCTGGTGCCCCTTTGCTATCGGTCCGGGCGGACCCCACCGGCGCGCATCGCCCAACATGGGGGGCAAGGGGGATCCCGAGAAACGGAAGGCCAAGACATCCCTGCGTGGAGGACCAGTCCAGAGTAACATCATGGATCGCTATACCCAGGGTAAAGGGACCCCCGGGCCGGCGGGTGCCGTCATGGAGGACTCCGGCGGGGGCCCGTCCGTCCCCACGGAATTGTCGCTGCAGGACGTCATGGGCGCCATCAACGGCATAAGGGAGACCATCGCCCAGCAGTACGAGGCTCTGGCCCGTAAAATTGACACGGTTGCCATTGATGTTACGTTAATCCGGGCGGATCTCTCTAAGACTAACGAGAGGGTTCAATCGCTGGACTTGAGGACATCCACTCTTGTCACGGATGTATCAGACCTCCAGGCAACTCTTGGCGATCTAAAGTCTGCAAACGACGCGATGTCCCGGCGGCTGGAGGATTTCGAAGGTCGGGCACGACGCAATAATATCCGTGTCATAGGTGTACCGGAGACTTCCAACAATCGTCCGGAGGACCTTATGGTCGAAGACCTCATCCTCAATCATCTTGCTCCTTCAGGCCTGAGCAAGTTCTTCGCCGTGGAGCGTGCCCATCATGTCCCGGGCGGTAGGCCTCGACCAGGCTCTCCCCCGAGGCCTATCATTGCAAAACTTTTTCATTACAGAGACCGGGATGCGATCATGCAGGCCTCGAGGGTGCACGGCCCAGTTAAATATGAGAATTCCTCTGTCAACCTCTTCCCGGACTTCACCCAACTCGTTCAGAAACAGAGAATGAGCTTTCAGGGGGTGAAGCGTCGTCTTCGAGATCTGGAAAACAAATACTCTATGCTTTTCCCTGCCAGGCTTCGTGTGGAATATGAATATCGGACTCTCTTTTTTGAACGCCCCGACACAGTGAGTGACTGGTTGGATTCCCTGCCGGAACCGGGAGACCGAACTGGGCGTACTGGCGGTGCCGAGGGCGGTGGGCCTCTGCAGGAATAATCCTTGGCTCTCCACTTTGACATTTCCTTCTGCGCTCAGCCAGGTTCTACTTCAATTGTATATTTTGTCTATTAATGTTTCGTCTGGGTGCGGGCGGGGACGGGTCCCTTTCCTCCTCTAGGGTCTTTTTGTAGCATGGGATTGTTAGGGCGACAGGCACACTGCAAGTTGGGGGGGCTGTATAGTCCGCAGGGGTGCAGGGTGGGGGGGGTGGTAATGGTGTGGGGGTGGGAGGGTGGCGGTGGTAGATGGGTTGTGTGTTTTTTCTTTTCAAGGCGGTGTTATTGTTTTCCTTCAGTTTCAGGTGTCTGGCTGCGTGCCCGGGGACTCCAGCTTCTTGTGTTGGGATGGGGGGGGACGGGCTGAAACTGATGTCTTGGAACGTCAACGGATTGGGGGACCGTATCAAACGTGGGGTTGTGTTGCAATATTTGCGTCGATTGGCCCCTGATGTGGTATTTCTTCAAGAGACGCACTTGGTGGGAAATGTATGTCATGCTATGAACAGGGGGGGCTACCGACTGGTCGCACACTCTGGCTTCACCACTGGCTCCAGAGGGGTGGGCATCTTGCTGCGCTCTTCCCTTCCACTTGAGATTGACAAAGTTACTCTTGATGATAGAGGGCGCTATGCGTCTTTGACTGGGCGGTGGGAGGGGCAAACTCTTTCATTGGTTTCGGTCTATGTTCCCCCGGGCCTCCAGACCTCCACTTTCTCTGATGTGGGTCGTATGTTACTTGAACTTCCTGATAGTCTCCTGATTGTGGGTGGGGATTTTAATTCCGTGATTTCTGGCGAGTTAGATCGTTACCCTCCCAGGGCCCTCTCTGCCGCCCAGGCGTGGCTCGGCGGGTTCTTGGACACTTTCGGTCTGGTGGACTGCTGGAGGTTGATACATCCGACACAGAGTCAGTACACATTCCACTCCGGGGCCCACGAGAGTCTCTCTAGACTAGATTATTTTCTAATGCCCGCGGCCCAGACCACCCGGGTCCGGGAGGTTAAGCACCTGGCCCGGGGCATTTCCGATCATTCCCCATTGTGGCTCCTCTTCGATACCGGGATGCGATCCGCCGGGCGGATCGCCCCCATTAACCCCTGGTACTTGCGTGACCCCAAGATTCGCAAGGGTCTCATTAAGTCGCTTGATCAGTATTTTCTGGAGAATGAGGGGTCCGTCTTGTCCTCAGTGTCCCTGTGGGAGGCCTTCAA
Source organism: Triturus cristatus (assembly GCF_964204655.1). Taxonomy (NCBI): domain Eukaryota; kingdom Metazoa; phylum Chordata; class Amphibia; order Caudata; family Salamandridae; genus Triturus; species Triturus cristatus. The sequence continues at coordinate 15,997,648 of NC_140582.1, forward strand.
AACGGTCCTCCGAGGACACGCCCTATCCCTGATCGTGGAGGCCAAGAAAGCTAATAACGGGGAGGTGGTTGCGTTGGAGGCTGAGATATCGGGGTTGGAGGCTGCCTTGGAGACGGGTGTCACTCGGGACGGGCTCCATGCCCTCAACTTGAAGCAGTTCGAATATAAGTCCCTTGTTACGGATGCTGCTCGGACACTGTATAGGGAACAGCAGGGTAGACTGTATGATGCTGGGGATAAGGCGGGTAAATTGATTGCTTGGCTTGATAAGAAGGAGAGAGTGAATCGAGTGGTCCTCGTGCTTCAGACGTCGGAGGGAGTGAGTGTGACTGACCCTGGTGAGATTGTGGAGTGTTTTGCGGACTACTTCTGTGCTGTGTACTCCCCGGTGTCTACTAGGGATGAGGCTGACTCTCGTCACTTGTTGAAAGATATTGCTTTGCCCTGCTTGTCAGTCGAGGAGCGTGAGCGGATGGATGCCCCACTTTCGGTCGATGAGATTGCAGCCGCGATTCGTTCCCTTCGCTCAGGCAAGGCTATGGGTCCCAACGGACTCCCGATTGAACTCTATAAACTGCAACCGGATAAACTTGCCCCATTTCTCCGTCGTATGTTCTCGGAGTCGCTTGAACTCGGCTCTCCCCTGATGACCAACGCCTGGCCACTATAGTCGTGATTCCCAAGGACGGTAAGCCTCGGGACCGTTGCGCCTCGTATAGGCCTATCTCTCTGCTGAATGCAGAGCCGAAAATCCTTGCCAAGGTTCTTGCGAACCGCCTGCTTACTGTTATTTGCGATCTGGTACATCCGGACCAATCCGGTTTTATCCCGCACTGGAATACGGCCCTTAACTTGTGGCGCCTACATGGCGTACTTGCAAGGGCGGAATATCTTTCAGAACCGGCCATCTTGGTTTCCTTGGACGCCACGATGGCCTTCGATACGATAGAATGGCCGTATCTTTGGGCCGCCCTGGCAAAGTTTGGCTTCGGGGCGGGATTTATTAATTGGGTTAAGCTCTTATACGCTGCCCCGCTGGCACAGGTGGTCGTTAACGGGAGGGTTTCCCGGCCCTTCGTTCTTGGGAGGGGCACTAGGCAGGGGTGTCCGTTGTCTCCTCTGCTCTTCGCGTTAGCTTTGGAACCGCTCGCTGCTTGGCTCCGTTGGGAACCGTCGATAAGAGGGATCCAGTGGGCCCCTGGCTTCGAGGATCGTGTTTCGTTGTACGCGGACGACATTCTCTTGTACCTCACCTCACCACGTAAGTCACTCAATGTGCTTTTTGACATCCTCACTTCCTTCGGCAAGAACTCTGGTTTGATCATTAACTGGTCCAAATCTTGTGTGTCTGCTATATCCGGTGGCTTTCCTCTCTTGCCTTCTCGTTTTCCCATTAAGGCGTCCAGCTCCGGCTTTACGTACCTGGGGGTGTATGTCTCATTGGATCCTGCTGTCCGCTACGAGCATAATCTCCTTTCTCCACTTCGGAGATTGAGGTTAGACGTGGCCCGTTGGCGTAAGCTTCCCTTGTCTCCCCTCGGTCGTGCAGCACTTTTTAAAATGATGTCTCTTCCCCGATTTCTTTTTTTTTTTTTTTTTTTTTTTATAAACCTTTATTTGTGCATAGCAAAAGAACAAATACGGGCCTACAACCATCAGGCCGGCCACAAAACAGTTAAGCACTGAGACAAACATTACATCCCCTGTGCATCAATGGTCAAGATTGGCAACGATTCAGGAGTTATACACTGGAAAGATCCTTGACACCAGGGGAAGGAGAAGTGAAGGTTAATTTTAAGGTTTTCAAAATAATTTTATCGAGGAAAAAGTCAGTAGAGGATAGAACCAAGGAGATTCGAGTCCGCAAGATGGCTCCATCACACGGGAGAGCAGCAGCATCATTAAAAACGGCCATAGAAATCTCAGACAGTGAGGCGATGCAGTTATATAACAGGATAGTCACATGAGTAAATACGCACCCCTCCAAAGCCGCCCCCACTCAATCCACCCCACACCCGGACCCCGAATCGGAAACAAGGACAGCGCAGAGACATAGAAGAAAAGGCCCATAGAACTAAAAAGAAACAGTAAATTACCCCCCCACCCTACACCAATGCGGAGGCTACGGCCTGCCCCCCCCCAGCATAGTGCCTGTCGCCCAATGAACCCGAAATATAGACAAGAGAGAAAGTAGGAATAAAGGAAAGAAAATAAGAAAACAAAGAAGAAAGCGGGGAGGAGCCCACGTAACCTCGGAGCGCCCGAAACCACCGGCCAACTACGCCTCCACACACTGAGAACCCACTACGCCCGAAGGCGGTCGTGTGAAGATCACTTGTCACAACAATATAATGAAGGCAGACAAATCGCGACGAGTGCGCACAACATATGCAGACAGTTCCAGTCCCAGTCCAGCCCATCCGTGAAACCATGGTGATAGAAATCAATCTAGCCCTGGCCCGATCGCGGGCGTAAGATTAGACTAGCCCCCACATGTAGGCCCCGCAGCCCGTGCAGACAAAAACAATATGGCCGCTTGGGAGAAGATGGAGAAGTAGAGTCACAAAATGGCCGCCGATCATCTATTGAGGACCCCTTGTGCACCATATAAAATCCAGACCTGGCCTGTAAAGTACAGGGGTTCCACATAAAAGAAGCCGTAGGCCACCGTGAACGGTTCCTCGAGGACGTCAGGTGTCGCTCAGCTGGATACTCTTGCGGGCGCGGTGAGGCAGGCAACAACAAAGCAGGCAGCAATGAACGGGGAAACAAAGTGTCTACAATTGAGCAGGAGATCGATTGATCCTGGGTGCCGGGAAAGCCAGATGCAGACACCAGCGTAGCACGATTATACCCAGTCGTTGCGTCCCCGCAAGAGGACAGAAGCACTGGCAGACCCACGTCTTGTTGAGAACCAACGGGGCGCTCACGACCCGCAGCCGACAGTATGGAGTCGAACCGCTCACTCAGCGTTTGCAAGCCAACACACAATTGCAGACGAAAGTCCCGCAGGGCAGCCAGAACGGAGCCGCATGTCAGCGGAAACTGCGCCCCCACATCGGCAGCAATCCGGGACGGCACTGTGGAGCTGGAGTCTGGTAGAGGGAGGGCGAAGCGGGCAGCGGGCGAGACCGGAGCATCACCCCCCAGCAGCGAGCAGGCAATCAACGCCATGTTTTACCGCTGAACGGTACAGTGGCCAGGGGGGGGGGTCGTAACAAGGAGGCAATTCCCCGCAGGTCTGCGCCGCAACAGGTGAAAGCCAGCAGTCGCTTCCCCTCCCTCGGACTCTCTTTGCAGCCGACTAGGCAATAGAAGAAGGGGGTCTGCAGCCTTCCACAGCGCGGGCCACAGAGCGGGGCAGGAGACCCACCACACCGGGGCTTACCCTATAGCTCCAGCCCGTCAGGTGTAAGGTGAGGGAGGTGTCCGGGCGTCTCTCCCCCGGCTCGTCTGGCGACAGTCCGTGGTGTGAGGCGGGATCGGGGCCGCGGGGCTCAGATTTGCGCCGGGGGTCCAGTGACTGCGGAGCTTCCAGGGGGCCGGCCAAGGCCACAATGGAGCAGGGGTCCAGCGCGGAGAACAAAGGCACCAAGAGCTCCGGCATCCGGGCGGGCTTAGACTCGGGGAAAGCGGCGGCGCGGTCAGCGCGTCGTCGCGCACGTTGCACCTCGAAAATCGGAGAGGATAGGAATCAGGATGATAGTCCGAGGCCAAGGGCCGGCGGAGCCGGGCGCTCAAGCGTCTGCTCCAGTCGCCATCTTGGCTCCTCTTCCCCGATTTCTTTACGCACTTCAGAACTCCTTTGATATTATTCCGGCGGCTTACTTCCGGGAAGTGGAGAGCTTACAAAGGAGACTTGTTTGGGGCGGTCGTGCACGTATTGCTCTTGCAAAGCTGACTCTCCCCTGGTACGAAGGGGGCATCGCGCTCCCGGACATCAGGAGGTACTATTGGGCTTCCCAACTATCGGCTATTAACCATGCAGCGTACTCACCTGGTCCGAATCCGGCTTTCGAAATGGATAAATTTTTGTTGCCCGGCGGCAACTTTAACAGAGCGCATTACTCTCGATCGGCTGGGAGGACCTTAACCGGTCCCACCAAGATTGCAATACGCTTGTGGAAGGCTGCGCATGTGGCCATGGGCTGGCATGATCGCTTGACGGGCGCGACCCCCTTGTTTGCGTCTGAAAGATTGGGAAGCCTCTGGACGACGAAGGGGTTCGAGCGTTGGGACACGATTGGCATCAGCAGAGTAGGTGACCTTTGGGTGAAGGGTGCGGTTAAATCCTTCGCGGTGCTGCAGAGTGAGTACGAATTGAGTGAGAGGGAGTTCTTTCGGTACGTTCAGGTTCGCCACGCATTGCTCTCGGCCATCGGGGCGGGGACTGCAGTCCCTGTGTCGTCGCCACTCGAGGACCGCATACTCGACGGTCACTTGCCCGACAGTACTATTTCCCTTATCTATAAAAAACTAATAAACATTCGGGCGGATCTCCTCGTGCGTCTGCGGGAGGCGTGGATCGGGGATGGGGTGGAACTGGACGACGAGGACTGGCAGTCTGCGCTGTCCTCCCCTAGGGAGGTGGCCATACCCGCGCATCTCCGTCTTGTCCAGCTTAAAATTCTCCACCGTGTCTACGTGACGGGCCCTCGTTTAGTTCTGATGGGTTTCTCTGAGGACGGACTCTGTAGGCGCGGCTGTGGGCTCAGCGCCACTTTTCTCCATGTTCTCTGGGAGTGCCGTAAGGTTGCGGAGTATTGGCGCCGGGTGCATGCTGTCATGGAATGTGTCACTGGGGTCGCCCTGCTGCCTGAGGTTCGCCGCTGTGTGTTGAACGTATGGGAGCCTAACGATTATAATGCGGCTCAGACTCGGTGGGCGGCCCTTGGGAACATGGTTGCTAAGAGGGACATCGCACAGCTCTGGGGCTCCCGGCGGCCTCCCACCGTGTGAGTATGGAAGGAGAACATGGACTGGTGCATGTGCAGGGAGAAGACTGTGTATGTGGCCCGGGGTAAGCCGGGGGCGTGGGGTAGAATTTGGGGACAGTGGAACGCGTACCGTGGGAACATCTGCACACCCCCCCTCGTGGACTCATCTGATGCTGCCTTGTCCCCCTGATTCTGAGGTTCCCGGACTACTGCATTTCACCTATAGATGGTTGTGGCTCTCCCGTCTCCCCCACCTCCCCCTTGATCATCCTCATTGACCACCCGAGGGTGGAGTTGGTACTGTGTGGTCCCCCAGCCGTGGTTAGACGCCTCTTTTTCAATGGTTTCCGCCTTGTCTTTATGTGTTATTTTATTTTTCTTTTTTTGTTTGTATTTCAAAATTTATGTATCCGGATAACTTCGGATGTGCACTCAATACTTTGTCAATTCGGCTGAGCCCCAGGGGGCCCATTGCTTTCTTGATATTGTTGAACATGTATATATTAGCGGCCGGCCCTGGTGGTTGTAGGCCCATGTTTGTATTGAATTTTTTGGTGCAATAAAGGTTTTTAAAAAAAAAAAAAGAAAAAAAAAGAAAGCCAACTCACAACAAAAATCCTAAAATATATAATCACTAAAGTCCCTGAATACATCACAGGCCAATTGTCACCTATACCCACTTTGAAATGTTTAATTACACCAACTAAAAAGCCACTAGCGATACCCCTCCTGCCCCTAGAAGATACCAAGATACAGAAATAGCTGAACACTTGATAATGACGCATAATAAGGAACTCTTCCTGTTTTCTAAAAACCTAAATGATAGGCGATTCCTAAAATTTCCCACAGCAGATAACTTACTAAAACTAAGCCATTGTCCAACCTGGATGATATACGGGACCTTCAAAATGTGCCGCAAAACATTAATTAAGATAAACACCATACATGGTGAATATCACAACTCAAATATCTCTTTTATATATGCCCTACTGCCAAATAAATAAAGTAGTACTTACTGCGAACCCTTACACCATATTAAACATAAAAACAATAACTATTACCCAAAAACGATCATGACTTTGGACAAGCCATGATTCCAACAATTTTAAAAGTGTACCAACACCCAGCCATACAAGGCTGTTATTACCATTTCAATCAAAGCATATGAAAAAGTTTCCAGCAATCTGCATTAAGGGCCTTATTAGGAGTTTGATGGTCCGTGGACCTCAGTACCTGTGGTCGCAGTCTGAACGCCGCGAGCTCAGCGATTTGACCACAGTATTAGGAGCTGTGCAGATAGGCTTTAAGAACACTGTGGCTGAACCGCGGACACCACCAGCCAACGGCGGCCATGAAATGGGCCTATGAGGCTGTGGGAGTCTCGGACTGCCAGTGAAACTGCCAGCCCGATTACAAGTTGCTTTACAGACAGCTAAACGTGGCGGTCCAACCACCACATCTGAAACAGAGGAAAGGGAAGTATATAAGGCTGAAACTCACCTGTGCTCACATCTACTCTCCTCCTACCGTCACAAGTCCTGCTGCTGCTTTACCTGCTCGACTATGTTCAAAACCTGCTCCATTGTGGACAAAATTGGTGGTAAGTCATACAAGTACCAGTTTCCATAGACTCCTCTGCAAAACGATGCCCCTCCTAAGTAATTTGCACCTATACAGGGACCCTGCCTTGGATTGCTTCATAACCATAATCAAAAATACATCTGTAGGATGTCCTTCTAGGCCAAAACACTAGTAGCGCACAGGCACGCTGTACACAAATGGCCATGTGTTTGCAAATTATATTCAGTGATAGTGATGTGTGCGTTATTTTTTGTTCCGCAACAGCCCCTCCTCATCAATATCATACTTATTAATGTCTGTCACACATATCTTTTGGCCTTTCTCCCTTGTCTGCCATGTTACTACTGATCTTCACTACATGCAGCTTACCATTTCTCAAGTGTTGGTAAAGGGGTATTGAAGTGATTACAACTACCATGAGGCCCTCTCACACCAACTCTAACCAAGATGCGAGTCTCCTTTTGTCCCTTCTCACTTGTCTGACATTTTATTACTGATCTTCACTCAACATGCAATTACAATTTCTCAAGTGTTGGTAAAGTGAAACTGATGTGACTACAACTACCATGAGGCCCTCTCACTTCAACTCTAACCAAGATGGACTCTTACACCACATCACCCACATGAAAAGGCAATATCAGGAAATGGGATTACATGGAATCAGTTTGAGAAGCATTCTAAGGGCACAATGGAGACACACTCTGCGGTATAGCTTTGCCTCTATCAAAGGCAACCTTAAAAGGCTGGGGCCCTGGGGCACTGTACATGTTGCATATGTCTGATAAACTCCAAGTGCACTGGACCTGGGAACTGAAGAATATCAGTTGCAACCAATAGCATAACCAAGTGCCATGCATGTGTAGGCAGTGGGTAAGTGCAACTTATGAAAGCAAACACAGCACTAACAGCATGTGGCACACATCGAGATAAAGTAGCTGTAAGGTACACACTGCAAAATGGACACATCCATGCAGAACTCCACAAAAGTATGACAAGTTGGCTCCCTCCATTTGTGGATACACAAATATCTAACTTCAACACATCAAACACATATCCAACCTATATCATAGGGAGAAGTGCAACCTAAATGATATTAACAGTGGCCAGGTCAAGCAGAAATACTAACCATATAACATGTCACCCAATGCTATGTCTGCCCCATTTGTATGTCATCCCACATAGACATCCATCCAACATTTCCCCTTGTCCTATGTAACTCCAGTACTGGTTCCAAGGTCACATCATACTAACTACTTCAATTGGATCAGCAATCAGGGATGAAACAAACACAACTGTACCCATTTATCACAAACTATAAAATAACATTAAATAATCAGAAATGTAATGGCAGGACCAATGTCTTCAAAAGTAGGAAATGTTTTATTGAATGGATGAAAAATATCCGGTAAGAGAAAGGCCAATGGTTAGTCCATATTAGCACACTGCCACAGCACAAGGCTGTGCCACCAGACTTGCCCTTACTGACAATGCCAGGGAATCTCCTCACAAAGGGACATTCATTGGGCATAGCAGGCACCTCGAAAATTGTACTTTGGAAGGGGGCAGGGGTTTAGGGAGGTGTGGGTTTCATTTTGGGAGGGGTCTACTTGCATGTGGGGTATTTTGGGCTGGTTTAGGTGGTGAGAATGCTTTTTTTCAGGGGTGATATGGAAAGTGGAAGGGATAGGTTTCGGCGTGGCTGTATTCTTTCTGTTTTTTTTCTTTTTTAGGGTTGGGTTCAGGAGCCAGGTATGCTTTTTTTCAGAGGTGGAGTGGGAAGTGGAGGGGATGGGTTCAGATATGGGAGGGTTTTTTTCTTTATAGGGCTTGGTTCAGGGGGGTGGAGAGGCTTATGTTCAGGGGTGGAGTGGGAAGTGAAAGGGATGGGTTTATACGTGGGAGACGTTTTTGAGACTTTAGGGGATCAGGTTTCAGAGGGGCAAGGGCAGACATGGCATTCTCACTGGGCAAATTGGTACAGTGTTCGGGATAGAGTTCGAGTTGGGAGGAGGAGGGAGTGGAAGTGTGGACTGGGTCTGCACTCTGCATTGTGTGTTCTGTTAGAGTCTGTTCTGTTAGAGTCTGTTCTGTGGGTGACTGGGAGCATTTGCGTTTTTTTGGTGGGAGTGATATGGATTTACTGGGTGTTGTAAAGGTGTCTGTGGCAGTGGCTGCGGCGTCTGTGGGAATCCTGGGCTCTGTATGTGTTGCTGTGGTGCCTGGGGATATGCTGGCGGTGGGAAGGGGTGAGGGAGGTGAGTGTCTGCTGTATGCCTGATTGTTTGCATATTTTGGATGTCTTGTGTTTGTGTGTGGTGCTTGTGTCTGATGAAGTGTGTGCTTGCTTAGGTGTGCATGTGCTTGAGATAGGAATGGGAATAGGGAATTTGGATGAGGAAGGGCTAGGAGGTGGGGTGGAAGGTTGGGATGGGTGGAGGGCTTCCATGAGGGAGGAGGCTAGGGCCTAAAAAGATCTCTGTACAGCAGACATGGCAGTGTGAATGCCTTCCAGGTAGGTACCCATCTGGGTCAGCTTATTGCTTGGCCTTGGATGGCATTTAGGACTGCAGTCTGACCCACAGAGATGCTCCTCAAGAGGTCAATAGCCTTCTTACTCCGGGGTATAGGAAGTGGCTGAGGTGCCTGGAGTGAACAAGACTGCTCCACTCTTAGGGCAGGTGAACGGGCGACTTGTGGGGAGAGAACAGGGAGGGTGGCGATGGAACTGGGGGTGGCGGACAAGGATGAAGGTGCGACTAATACTGTTGGGTCCGCCACCACTCTGGAGTGTCCACCGGAGATTAACTCAGATGATGACGAGCTTGAGATGCTGTCCTCCGTGGCATTCCTCACACCCTCCTGGTCACTGGGTCCTTCTGGCATCTCACGTCCGGAACCTCTGTGACCAGCTGTGTCCGCACCGACATTGGCTCCTTCTACTCCGTTGCCCTGGATGTATCTGAAATGACATGTAACATGGGTTTGTTGCAACTGCATTTCCCCTCTGACTATCACAAATCCACAGAAAACATTGAACAAGCCCAATTGGCACACCAGCTTCATGGTTCACTCCATAGGCTTCACATTTTGCATGAGTGCATGCATACTACATAACCTGCAAACAGCTGAGTCCACTCATGTCTTAACCCCAGACACGGCAAAATACATTAATGGAATTTTCTACGTTCGATCCTTATGCCTATACCAGGATAGTTGATCACTTTGCATACTTTGGCACTGGTTGTATACCACTGTAAAAAGATGTAGCCAATAGGATGGATTCAAGTGAGTGAGATTCACACAATGGTCTCACAAGACACAGAGCCAAACAAATCAAACTATTACTCATAACACATCATGATGCCATGAAGCTCAAGCTGAACAGCAATGTACCATCAATTACTGTTGTGGCAGACATCATGTTACATGCAATTGCTCATTGCATACTGATGACATTTTGGACTACAAATTACATCGTATGACCACTACCTAAAAAGTCAAATGACAGCAAGACACATGTGGTTTAACTATGTATCACATTTAGCAGATAAAGTTCCTTGAAAACATTGAGGTCCTAACATTTGGGAGATAGATACTCTGAATTCACACAGCACAACACTAAATATAGCCATTTGAACATCCCTAATCCTGCTTGGTACAGGTGATAATACCAGTCATTAAGTGTATATCCACAAGCCAATACACCTTTGAAGGTTTTGGGTATCCCTGTACATCTATGACATGAAGATGTGGGATCACTAGATTTCCAATGGGCAGCCACATCACACCACTCTTTAGTATTGCATACTCAGATTGCATTGTAAGGATCAGTGTAGACCCTCACATATGATCCACACAGTTCTACATCTCACGCCCTCATGCATGTCACCAGTCAGTGAATGAGTGCATCGGAACAGTATTGCAGGTGAAACACAAACTGGCAAATGCACACTGGCCTACATGTAGACACTAATTCTCGTGGGACCATTGATGTTTGCACATACATTTCACTTTATAACCTACTACCTCACATACACTAACAATGACTCATCTTGTGTGTGGCACATGGACCACCACTCATATGGTTGGTGAAATGCCTGTCTGTAACACTCAAAGTTGGCAATATAACATATATGACTTTGGCCAGAACTCACCCCCTTGTCGCTGCTGTTGGGCCCTCAACTGCCCATCAAGGTCTGGGTAGGCCACGAGGAGGGTCAGGGTCCGGCGCGTGCCCCTTCCACATTGCGAGAAGTACCCCAGCTGGACCTCCTCGATCTTTTGTGTTCTCCTACCTCTCTCTGTAGTGGGCACTGTGCCAGTTATAGACCCTCCGGATCCGCACCTTCTGGGCAATAGCTCTCCAAATGGCCTTCTTCTGATGGGCATTGACCTGTATGGATGCAATAGATGTAGAAATAGATTGTAACTGGACGTTTGAGGAGAACTGTCAGCTTGATACACATTACGTTGACAACTAGCACAAGCCTTCACCAAGAGTCAACATATTACATGTGTCTATGTCACATACTAGGCACAACTAAAGCATGGATACACACTTTTATGGTCATCTGATGACTAACCTTAACACTGGTCATGACCTACACTGACTGAGGCAGCCCACTAACATCTAGGCCAGGCCAATCCTACTTGGAATGAGGTGCGAGGTACCATGGCACACAACACACAAGTGGGACAGATAACTCTTTCTGGGACCATCCATGGATCAGCAGGTCTACATGGACATTAGTCTGTGCATCTGTTCTCCTGCCACAGTGACTCTGTCCCAGGCTGGGCCATAGCCCAGACTGCCCACATATCAAGGTCAAGACTTGATCTCTGCAGGCTGAGGCTACATATCCCACATGAACCTCACATTTTCACCAATTCAATACAGAAAGGTGAAACTTCTGCCCATTTCTTATGTGAACATAGGGTTGTGTGGGACTAGTCTGATGTGACCTGAGTGATTCGTCGGATGGTACACTTGGCTAACATCATCCTCAAATGCTTATAATAGTATACAGACATGGCTCATAGTGAGTAACCTTGACATAACGCACATATACCACAATGTGATTTGAGAACTAATCATAGCTACTATGTACTTGAGCCCTGCATATAGATTTGCATGTAACACAAGTGGAAATCACTCTCATCACACATTCCAATGATGGCCTTCTCTCCACAAAGTCCTATGTAGGGGCAACACAGGTATGTAATTAACATACCATCATCATCAACGCTTTATTTCGATAAAAAACATATCATAAAAGCATACAAATTTGTTATAAAAAATAAAGTAACTGGAATTAAAAAGGAAAGAAGATAAAAGGAATATAATTACAAAGGGAGCAATCATAAAATGAGGGATACATTGCTACACCAAACATTACTACCCCCCAAAAAGACAAACGACAGTCTAAAAAACAGTCATGAATAAATACATTTTAAAAAGAAGAAGAATATCAGCAAGCGTAGAGACCTAAATCTAATAATCCATGACCAGCCAAGAAATTTGGCTACGCCACATGCCAGCAGTGGACTGGTATCTGAATGTAAAATTCTAAGTGCAACACGATAGTTCGCAGTGCCTAGCTGCCTACAGACGGGACTGAGCCATCTTGCACAAGGGTTTTTGTAGGCAGGGCACTCGAACAAAAGGTGCGCTATAGTTTCAACCTCCCCATTGCAACATGGGCAGTTTGCAATAGTTTGATGGGGGGGTTTCCATTTGCTGGAAAACTCGTGAGTAGGGAGTGTGCCAAACCTAAACTGGGTATAGAGTGTCCTTTCTCTAGGTTTCTGGATGCAATCAAAATAGTGCTCCAGCCTAACCACCTGTTTATGTAAATAGAAGTCCCCAGTCAAGCTACCTAAATTGGGAGTACTATACTCCAGGTTGTCAATCCAAGTCCAATAGGCCTTCTAAAGATCGACCTTGCTCAAATGTTTTTCAAACTCCCAAACTTCTCTTAGACCCATTGAGCTGAAAGCTTTTTTAATATTGGACAACCACCCAATCCTATAAGAGCCCGTCAAGCTTATCACTTCTTTTAGGCCATCAACAAATTTAGATAGCTCAGGGGTACGGCATAAACGGGCCCAAAAGAGCAAGGGACGTAGTCTAGCACGATCCCTAAATGAGCGCCTGCCCATATCGCTCATCAGGGGCTTAAGGGGAGTACCCCTTGGGAGCGAGATCAAGTCCCTGAGGAATTTATTTTCAGATCTAGAAATTTCGTCGACATTGTCGAAGCCCCAAAGTTCGGCACCATAAAGTGCCCAACTAACAGCTTTGGCAGCATAAATCACAAGGGCAGGAGCAATGGGCCTGCTCTGCGAAGAGCGATGTTCCTTCCCAATTGCTCCCGTAACCCGCTTATGATTAAGAAGCATTTTGTCAATGTGGGGTCTCTGAAATTCTAATTCCTAGATAATCAAAAGTATTGACAAGCTCTAGCGGAACACCATCCAGCGTAGAAGTTATTTTAAGGGATCTACGGGGGTTTAACGAGAGAAGTTTGGTTTTCGAAGTATTAATGGTCAAGCCTCTCAAACTACAGAACAACTTAAACCTATCCAAAAGTTTTTGCAACCCTGCCGGTGTTTTAGAAATTAACAGGGTGTCGTCGGCAAAAAGTAATGCAGGAACTTTGTCACCCGCCAGGGTCGGGGCATCAGCTGGAGTTTCCCTCAGGAAGCTTACCACCCCATTCACATACAAAGAGAATAGGGTGGGGGCCATAACACAGCCCTGGCGGACTCCCCTATTGACGGGGATTTTATCCGTTTTCTGTTCTTGAGAACCCCACCTCACCCTGGCATAATTGCCCAGATGAAGATGGATCAAAAGATCTAGGATAGGCAGCGGAAGACCCATTTCATTCAAGACCTGCCACAGGCGATCACGGGGGACTAGGTCAAAGGCGGTCTTTAAATCTATGAATGCCAAATAAAGACTGCCCTTGCCAATCAAGACCACCTTCCAATATAAAAGAAGGAGCCTAAAAACCTGATCAGTAGTACCCGTATTTGCTCTAAAACCCGCTTGGTAGTCTGATAGAATATTATTATCGCTGGCCCATGACAGGATTCTCTCTAACAAGACCCTGCCAACTATCTTCTGGCCAACATCAATAAGACTGATGGGACGGTAGTTGGCAGAGTCTCCCCTAATTCCCTTCTTAAATATTGGGATCACCTCCGCCCCCTTCCATGATTCTGGGACGGGGGATCCTTTAAGAAGGGCGTTAAGCAAGATGGTAAAATACCTGGCCCACTCTTGGGGATCAGCTCGAAACAGATCACCAGGAAGGCCATCTGGTCCGGAAGCCTTGGCTAAAGCTATTTTATTAATAGCAGCCAAAACTTCAGATTCCACAAAAGGATCAAATGTCTCCATAAGAGAGGATGAGATTAAAAAAAAAAAGAGATGACTCCTGAGCTATGAGCAACATCCCCAGAATAAAGTTTTTTAAAATGGTCGTACCACTCCTGGTTCGTAATATGATTGGGAATTATATCGGAGTCCTGGCCTTTGGTCTTCCTGAACAATTTCCAAAAGGCATTCCCATCTTTGGCCAGACTAGCAGCCTTTAAATCTAACCAAAAGGATTCTTCCCAGGCCCGCTTAGCTCTTAAAACTGTCTTTTTATAGTCCTTCCTAGCGCTCTGGACCAAGTGGCAATCTCGTTTTTTAACAGCAGCTATCAGGGTACATTTTTTTTGTCTACACGCCGAGTTATACCATAAACATGAGACTTTAAGGGACTTATTGAAGTTACTTGAGGTTGGTGATGCCACAAAAAAAGAACCCAATGACTCAACTGTCTCCAAATAGATATTCCCAATATTAGGGGGACCACCCACGACGCTACATACTGTGTGCAGTTCCTTGGTTTTAGCCAGCAGGACATTTTTTATAGCATTCAGTTTTTGAGCATCACAGACAATTTTCAGGCATTTCAGATACCTCCTGCAGTTAGAAGGAACTACCTCTTTTGAAGACATGATCCGATCAGATCAAAAATGAGAGAAATCAGAAGACCATGGATTCTTCATAGACAAACATGGAAAATTGTGATCACATTCAGTGGTAGGAACTATGACCAGATCCACTAAATATCTCCATAATCTACGATCAATTAGGATATAATCGATTCGAGATGGGCATGATACTCTATTGAAGGTGTTAGCACCAGGGGTATCAGAAGGCATTCTGCCGTTAGCAGCTCTTAGGCCAAATTCAAGTGTTAGAGCGTTCATTTGGATAGCCTGCTGCGTCCACTTCTTGTTTGGCGGTAAAGTGAGTGATGGTATGCCCCACCTGGTATCCTCAACCTCTGTCTCTAGCAGATCTTCTGATGCCAAAGGTTCGAAGGTGCAGTTCATATCCCCCGCCACCAAAATTAATGAGTCAGGCGGACAGGAGGTAAGTTCGTCACCCAGAGCTGTAACGAGTGGCGACTTCTGACCACCCTTCGTACCTCTGACATAAACATTAAAAAGCTCAATGACAGGACCCCCTCTAGACCCTGTCAATGTTAGCCGCATCAAATCCAAAGATGTACTCTCAAGATGTTTTACTCTAAAATTAAGGTTAATACTAACCCAGACAATGAGGCCCCCCGAAGGTCGCCCACGACCAATAGAAGTTGCTGGTAAGAAAAAACAAGTAAAGCCGGATTTATATAATGGCACAAGGCTCCAGGTCTCCTGAAAAATAAAAATATTGTGTTCCTCGATATAATTATTCCAGCCTGGCAATAACAATTTATTACATAAACCCGCAATATTCCATGAGATTATTTTAAGATTTGAAGTGGAGAGCGTTAAGATGTCATCAACATGATCAGACATTTCACAAGGTAAAGAATCGCTACATCAATCACCATTGTCCTCACAGATAGTGCGGGGTATGACTATGTTGTTATGGGGTTGAGCTAATGGGATAACAATATTAGAATGCGCAACTAAGGATACAGAAGTAAGTCAATCATTGTTGTCAAGAGTAGATTGGCCCTCTTTCAATGGATCTGGTTCAAAGCCCCTCGATGTTAGTGGTTCACAAGAGGAAAACGCCTAAACTGAATAGGCGAGGAACCTGGAGAAGAAGTTCTAAATTCCAGTGCCAAGAGACCCTCAGCCAATGGGTGACTGGCCAAGGTAAGTTTGATAGTATCAGTAGAATTATCTTCAGATTTATACCTTTGGGCTCTAACTATATCCTCCCTTATTAAAGACCGGCAGCCCCTAACATGGCAAATCCAATGTGTAACCTTGTTTATAAGAGAACCTTCATCTTCGCTTCCCGTGGAAATAGGAACACGAACCATGAATACAGTAGACTGCTTGGGGACAATAGGGATTTGGTTCTTAAGGAAAGGAAAGGAGGAAGAAGGCTCAGAAGTGTCACTAGATAGTTTAAGCGGTCTGGACAAATTTGTCGTGCTAGAAGACAGAGTAGGCTTCATAATTGGTTTGGGGGGTAAACCCTCGAGTTACCTATATGCCTTGAGTCTTTCTTACCATTGCTAGATGAAATAACAGAGGGGAACTCTTTGCCAGCGTGATTTGGAAGTAAGAAGTGAGATTGTAAAGATGGTGTCGGAGGAGGTAGAGGAGGGCCCCCTAAACTGAGATCAGAAGTATTCAAGTTTTTTTTTTTTACAATAGTCAGCAATCCTAGGATCAGTAACTTCATCTCGCCAACTTCTTGCCTAAGGGAAGCAATAATTTCCATAACATCAGATGCTTCCCTTCCACCCACATCAGGGAGCTTCCCCACCACACCCATGAAAGCCGTAGCTCGTGGATCTAAATCCTTAACTTGTTCAGACTCATCTGATACATCAAGAGTATCAAGAGCATCAGCCAAAACCGCATAGCGGTTTGCACACACTACGACTAGTGGTTCAAGGGGTATGTGGTTATTACCATCTAGAATTGTATTAGGGACAGGAGAAGCTACCTCGGGGGAAATCACATTTTCACACACATCTTCATTACTAGAGGCGTGATGGCGGGATGGCAATTTGCAAAACATTTGCGGAATTGTCACTGAACGAAGTGGACTTTTGCTCAAACGTACGCCAGTAGCTACATTATTCAACAACGGGTGTTAAACAGAATCAAGAATCACTTCACAGTCATTAACCAATGACTCGATACGGTCCATTGTCCCAGTAGAAGTTTGTTTTTTAGTAGGCTTCCTTGCCTTTTTCCTTTTGGCAGCCCCACCGATGTTACTAGGGGCTCCACCAGATGCCTCCGGCAATTTCCTTTTTCCCATTATAAACAACCACTCTTAAAAACGACAATACAACACCCACCACCAAGAACAGGGTCTATCACAAAACCTCACTGGTAACTGGACTGTATGGATACAATGGCCCTCACGTACAACAATAAACTACCTCTCTCTGTGGTCGTATACGGCTACGGATGATAAGCACAAAGCACACTTCAAAGAGGTGTGGCCCAGTCCAGCCTCAAACAGCCCCTGACGGCCACAGACGGCCCGCCCTTGTCCCGGGCTTCTCCCGGCACGTCCCGCGCGCGTCCCGCGGGACGAGGATCCAACCAGTCCTTTATGCGCCTCCTGGCGCTACCAGATGGTGTTTGCGGCGTCCTTGCCAGGGGATGACGGGAAATGTAGTGCCAAGGAGAGCGGCGGAGCCAAGCCCGGCCCGGAGTTCTGCGCCAAGCAGAAAGCAGAGAGCAGGAAGCAGCTGCAGGTGAGCCAGGGATCCAGGGATCGCAGGTAAAAACTAGGCCGAGTCCAACCAGGCCCAGGAGAACGGCGGAGCAAAGCCCGGCCAGCAGCACAACCCCCAGGAAAAGTAAAAGAATCGCGAAGGACTCAGCACCAACCAGTCCTTTATGCGCCTCCTGGTGCTACCAGATGGCGTTTGCGGCATCCTCGCCAACGGATGACGGGAAATGTAGTGCCAAGGAGAGCGGCGGAGCCAAGCCCGGCCCGGAGTTCTGTGCCAAGCAGAAAGCAGAGAGCAGGAAGCAGCTGCAGGTGAGCCAGGGGTCCAGGGATCGCGGGTAAAAACTAGGCGGAGTCCAACCCGGCCCAGGAGAACGGCGGAGCAAAGCCCGGCCAGCAGCACAACCCCCAGGAAAAGTAAAAGAATCGCGAAGGACTCAGCACCAACCAGTCCTTTATGCGCCTCCTGGCGCTACCAGATGGCGTTTGCGGCGTCCTCGCCAGGGGATGACGGGAAATGTAGTGCCAAGGAGAGCGGCAGAGCCAAACCCGGTCCAGAGTTCTGCGCCAAGCAGAAAGCAGAGAGCAGGAAGCCGCTGCAGGTGAACCAGGGGTCCAGGGATCGCGGGTAAAAACTAGGCGAAGTCCAACCCGGCCCAGGAGAACGGCGGAGCAAAGCCCGGCCAGCCGCACAGCCCCCTAGGAAAAGTAAAAGAATCGCATAATGCTTACACTCTTGACACTCGGAGGCACTATGAAGCAGTGAAATTGAGTTAAATTTGTATTTGAGAAACATACATGTTCCTCTGGTGAGCCATAAAGCTGAGCATATAGGTGAAGGACCTCATCTACCAGGTCATCCAGCTCCTCTGGAGTGAAGGCATGGTCCCTCTCCCTTGCAGTGCATGGCATGAGTGCTCCCAGAGGTGGCAAACAGCAGCTAAAATGGAGGAGGTGTTGATTGCAGTGTCAGGAGGTAAGTGAGCTATTTTTCCAACTGCTGCCTACATGTACGCAACATACGCAGTCATCAGTATCGGAGCACAAAGCCATTAAACCACGACCGTCATTATCCCCCAACGTTAGCCTATGGTTGTGTCAGCTTGCAAAAGTTAGTGTGGAAATTTTGTCTACGTGGTCACCAGCCCAACTCAAACTTTTTCTAAAAAACTTCACTCCCAAACTGAGCTACGAGATTGACCACTTACATTGTAATAGACTATCGTCATATAAGATCTATGCAGCCTCCCAGGAATACAAACAATGCCAGCCTTATTTAGAGTATACACTTCAACACGGTGCAAGGCGTGCAATTATGATGTTGCGCCTGGGAACACTTCCTGTACAAACCTTTACCTCCTCCTGGAGGCCTGACAGTTCTGCCTTTTGTACCCTCTGTCAAGGGGGCAACCAGAATTTGGAACACTTACTTTTTATATGTCCAAATGCAGAAATTGTAAACGCAAGGTTAACATGTCTTAAGTCCATCTATCGGTCCTGTAGGATCGTTAACTCAAAAGACTTTTTATCATTATGCAAAAGCCCTCCTAATGAATTCGTCTGTTACAGAATTTTTAAGTTTTTGAAAATCTCATTGAAAATGTATTAAATGGAAAGTATAATGTATATTTTATTTTGTGGTCCTCGAAAGAGTACCGTAACAAAAATAAAAACTTTTTGACTTTTTTTGTGTGTCTTCTGTGCATACGACCGCCTACTGCGCTGTCGACTTCCGCCGGCGGCGTGCCATGTTAGCAGTTTGGACAAATGTATTGATGACAGTTAAGTGCACCACCACCACTACAAATGAGGGTAAACATGTTTACATTTGAAATGCCATA
Source organism: Triturus cristatus (assembly GCF_964204655.1). Lineage (NCBI taxonomy): Eukaryota > Metazoa > Chordata > Amphibia > Caudata > Salamandridae > Triturus > Triturus cristatus. Next base: position 16,016,724 of record NC_140582.1, read on the forward strand.
TTTTGTGTGTGGTGCATGGGTCTGATGTGAAGTGTGTGCGTAGGCTTGCGACAAATATGGGTCTAGGGAAGGAAGGCTGCCATGAGGGAGGAGACCAGCACCTAAAATGTCCTCTGTAGGCCAGACATCACAGTGGATGCTTTTCTGGTAAGCCACCATCTGTGTCAGTTGCCCCTGGATGGCATTCAGGAGTGCAGTCTGAGCCACAGAGATGTTCCTCGGGATGTCAATAGCCTCCTCACTCAGGGCAGCGGGGGTAATAGAGGCAGTGGCTAAGGTGCCTGCATCGAAGGAGATGACTCCCCTCTATACGGGAACAGGCCCAGCCAACTGGTTGGGGGACAACAGGGAGGGTGGCAATGGACCTAGGGGTGGCAGAAAAGGATGGAGGTGGAACTAATCTTGTGGGGTCCGCTACCACTCAGAAGTGTCCACCAGAGGATGACCCGGATGATGATGAACTTGAGCTTGGGTCCTCCGTGACACTCCCCACACCCTCCTAGTCACTGGGTCTCTCTGTGTCTGTGCTAGCACGTCCGGAACCACTGTGACCAGCTATGTCCCCAACGTTGTTGGCCCCTTCTCCTTCACCTGTCCTGGATGAATCTGAATTGACATGTAAAATAGGTTTATTGCAACTGCATTTCCACACCTAACCATCACATATCAACAGAGAAGATTTATTAAGTGCACATACCTCTTCAGCTTCATGGTTTACTATATAGGCTTCAAAAATAGCACAAGCACATGCATGCATGCTACTTAACCTGTAAGTAGCTGGTTCCACTTATGTCATAAAACCCACACAGCTCCAAATGCATTGTTGGACTTGTCTACACTCCATCCTTATGCCCATACTAGGATAGTTGCTCACCTTGCATATATTGGCACTTGTAGTATACCATAGTAAAATGATGTTACAAAATAGGATGGATACAAGTTTTTACATTTAGACAATGTTCACACAAGGCACAGATCTCAATAAATTGTCATTTTCCTCGTAACACATCATAATTCCATGAAGGTCAAGTTAAAGGCCAATATACCATCAATATGTGCTGTGTCAGAAATCATGTCACATACAAATGCTCATTGCAGACTGATGACACTTTTGACTTCAAACTTCATCATATATCCACTACCTGAAATGAAAGCTGTACTGAAGTAGTTTAGCTATGTATCAGATGTAGCATAGAAAAGTTTATTGAAACATTGAGGGCCAAAGTTTTGGGAGATAGATACTGCAAAATAACACAGCACAAGCATTATATATAGTCATATGAGCACCCCCGATCCTGCTTGGTAAAGGTGATAACACCATTTATAGATTGCAATCCTACAAGCCAATACACCTTTGAAGGTTGTTGGGTGTCAGTGAATATCTATGACATGAAGATGTGGGATCACTAGAGTGCTAATTGTATTGAAAACTCTGATTGCCTTGTAAGGATGAGGGTAGACAGTCACATATTATCTCTACAGTTCGACATCTCACTTTCTGATGCCTGTGACCAGTTAGTGAATTAATTTTGAAACACTATTGAAGTTGAATTAACAACAGGAAAATGTGCATTGGGCAAAATATAGGCACTAATGCTGATGGCACCAGTGATGTTTGCACACTCATCTCACTGTTGAATCACAACTTACCAATGGTAAGTGTTGTACAGTCACTGCATAAACTGTGCACTGCATGCTATGTCACATGTAATAGGGCCACCATTACATGAGAGACAGTAGTGAGGGAACATCACTCCTTACACAAGGAAGACAAATGGCCTGTGTGGTACAATTGTCACCTAGACAACAAAGAACATGAGTTGGTTTATCAGTTCACTCAGCCAGGTGTCTGATCAAGACAGCAAATTGGTAGTGGACTGGACTCTGCTGTGTTCCTGGTCATAAAAGACAATAGGTACAGCACATCAGCATGCGCCTACTAACTAGACCTATACAAACAAGGACTCTTCTTGTATGTCACACATGGGCCACCCCAATGTTGATGGGGAAAAGCCAGCCTGTAACACACAAAGTTGACAATATACATGTATGAGTCTGGCCAGGACTCACCTCCTTGTAGCTGTTGTCCATTAAGCTCCGGGTAGCCACCTCCAGTATGCGGGCCATTAGGCGTATGCGGGCCATTGCGGGGGTCAGGGTTCGGAGCACACCCCGTCCACGTTGGAGGACTTCTCCAGCAGGACCTCCACGATCTTCCTGGTCCAGCGCCTCAGGTCCTCCCACCTCTTCTTGCAATGCACACTGCACCAGTTAAAGAGCCTCAGGGTTCATACCGTCCGGGTGATGGCTCTCCAAATAGCTTTCTTCTGATGGGTGCTGATCTGTATGGATGCAATAGATGAAGGAACAGACTGTAACTGCAAGTTTTTGGGTTGATACACATTTTATATCCACCTGGCACAAGCATTAATCAATAGTCAACACACTACATGTGAGAATATCACATGCTAAGCACTACAAAGCATGGATGCACATTCTTGTGGTCATCTGCGGACTATCCTCAACCCTGGTCATGACCTACACTGACTAAGCCAGCCCACTAGCATCATGTAGCCTTGGGCCATCCTACATACATTGTGATGCGAGCCACTGTGACACACAACACACCATTGAGACCTTCTGAATGCTAAACTACTTGTGCATGACTGTACAGACACCTTTACAGCCAGGCCCATTGACTTGATGTATACAGTCCATAGAGTCTGGTACCATAGTACAGACAACATACTAAGACTAAGGTCACAATGAATGGGCTGGCATGTGTGTCACTGAGCGTGTCCTCTCTGGGGATGTTTGGACATGTGGGCTACTTAATCAAATATCATACTACCTCTGATTGAGTTTGTGTGGTATATACTGCCATTACAGGACACACTTTGTGCCATATGTGTCACTGTTACAGGGATGACATGCAACATACCATTGTATGTCTTGTATGATTGGATTGAATGTAACAAAGCTGGTGATTCACATATCAAAATCTCTTCAGAAGTAACCAACTATCTACACTGTTAATGTGTCACATGTGCAATAGGCCTGTACAGTGCAAGCATGACTTTAGAAAAGTGACAACAGACATGTGGGAATACGGTACCCGTCATAAGTAAATGACACACATTGACAATGTGGGTCAATAGAAAGAAGTATCAGGTCAGGGGGTTACCTCAGTCACCATTCCAAATGTAGTTCGTGAATAAGCAATCAGGGCCACTATTGTTTCAGAAAACTCATTTTGGAAACATCCAAGGATCTGCAGGTTTACAGGGAGATTACTCTATGCATTAGTTGTATCGTCACAGTACCTATGCCCCAGCCTGGGCCTTGGCCCACAAGAAGCACAACTCATTGACAGGTCTTGCAGTCCCCAGGCTGAGCATTCTGATCTCATATAGGGCGTACCATCGAGTGACCCCTGAGATGCTGGCTCAGGCGGCCCTGGATCACCCCTGCCCCCTCTCTGGCGACCTGTCGAAGGATCTGGAGTCCTTACAGGCTTGGCTTTCTGACAGGCTTAACGATTTGGCCCCGGAATTGGCCCCCCGTCTTACTCCCAAACGAGTTTCCGCCCCATGGTTTACCGCAGCACTGTCGGCTAGGCGGCAGCAATGCAAGGTAGCTGAAAGAGCCTGGCGAGTAAAATATGACTCGGATGCTAAGTTGACCTATAAGAGCGTGGTTAAGGAGTATCACCGGGACATTCGCCTGAGTAAGAAAGCCTACCTGGCAGGGAGGATAGAGGCTGCCTCAAACTCCTGTAAGGAGATCTTCTCTATAGTTAAAGAATTTATTTCTCCACAGACTAACATCTCTGAGGAGAGACCCTCTGATTCTTGGGCCTCTGATCTCGCTAGTTTCTTTACTAGCAAGATCCAACTTATACAGGATTCTTTTCCATCGGCTGTATCCGTGGAGCGAATTAATTCCGAGGCCATTCGATCGTCCTCTGCTTCGCCAGGTTCGACGCTGGGCGTATTTCCACCTTTATCTGCGCCCGCCTCTTTAGCACTTCTGGGCAATTTGAAATCGGGCTCGCCCTTGGACCCATGCCCTGCTAAAATTCTGGCAAAACTGGCCGAGGTGGTCAACCCATTGGCTAATCCGTTACTGAATCTCTCGCTGAGTCAGGGAGTGGTTCCGCAGGCTTGGAAGCAAGCAATGGTCATCCCGCTGCTCAAAAAGCCTGGTCTGGACCCAAAGGCCCCAGTCAACTATCGGCCTATCTCTCTGCTGCCGGCTCTTACGAAAGTTGTTGAAAAGCACGTGCAGACGGTGCTGTACAACTTTCTAGAGTCGAATGCGATTTTGCATGCCACTCAGTCGGGTTTTCGTCCAAATCTCAGTACTGAGACTGCGCTCCTCGAGGTCTCAGAAACCATTAAAGGGGTTCTGGACACTGGGGGCAAAGCCATGCTGGTGATGCTGGATTTGTCGGCGGCTTTTGACACCGTCCCCCATGATGGTCTTCTCTTAAGACTCTATGAGATTGGACTACGGGGGACGGTGCTTAGTTGGTTTTCCTCCTTTCTAACGGGCCGCCGGCAAACGGTCTGGGCCTCGCCTGATTCCGCCGTGATGCCGCCTCTGGGAGTCGGGGTCCCTCAGGGCTCTATTTTGAGCCCGACCCTTTTTAATATCTTCATGACCCCTCTGGCGACGTTGGCGGAGTCGTTTGGGGCCCGGATCGTATCCTATGCAGACGACACCCAGCTCCTCTTCTCGTGCAAGAGAGGAGGAGACTTTGATGGGAAGAGTATCCGGGATTGCCTTGGGGCTGTGTTTCAATGGTTCCAACTGAACAGCCTCAAGTGCAATTCCGATAAGTCCGAGGTACTTTTCTTTGGGTGCGACACGGAGCCAGACTGGCAGGCTTGGTGGCCTACCAATATGTTCCCCCCAACTTGCTCATCCCAAATGGCTAAGAACCTGGGGGTTAAGATGGACAAGGGGTTGACTATGAAGTCTCAGATCCTGGGGGTGTCGGGCACTTGCTTCGGCCTCCTTAGGATGCTACGGAGGTTTCTTCCCCTCTTGTCGGAGGAGCACAGGAGGCTGACTGTGCAGGCTCTGATAGGCTCCAGGCTAGATTATTCTAACGTTCTGTACCTGGGCCTGCCAGACTACCTGCTACAGCGGCTCCACATTGTGCAGAATGCTGCGGCGAGAGCGATTTTTGGCTTGAACAGACGTGTCAGTGCTGCGGGCCTGCTCCAGACCCTGCACTGGCTTCCAATCCGCAAGCGGATTGCCTTTAAGGCTTTGACCCTGACATATAAGGCTCTCCATGCGACGGGAGCTAAGTACCTCCAAAGGAGACTTGCCTTCTATCGACCGGCGCGTTCTCTGAGATCAGAACACCTGTTTTTGGCGTCCGTCCCGCGAGTAATGAGAGCGCGCTTGGGAGGTCGTTCCTTTGGACTACTGGCGCCACAGCTGTGGAACTCTCTGCCTCTTACACTGCGGGGAGCCACCAGCTTACTAGCTTTTAGAAAGGATCTCAAATCCTGGTTGTTTATTCAGTAGGTCCTGTTTTGTTCGTTGTGTTTCTTTCTGTCTGTGTCACTTTTTCTCTTTTAAAGTGCTATGTTACCATACTGTAGTCTACCTTAAATAAAAGCGCCGGGACACTCTTTTTGAGTAGCCGTGCGCTCTATAAATACCATTTTAACATAACATAACATAACATATGAACATCGTATTTTAATCAATTCAATACATAAAAGACAATTTTCTGGGCATCAAATGCGTGACCTTACGGTTGTGTGCACTCTATAGGAGTATAACTAGCTCCCAGACAACAGTTTGGCAAAGCCTGATGTGGGCTGAATGATATGTGGGACTGTACAGATAGCTATAATTCCTCAACTGCTTCTTACAGTATACAGACACAGCTCATACTGTAAAGCCTAAACATTTCTTAGCACATATACCGTGATCCGATTAGCAAATATATCACAGGTACCATGAAATGTATACATGCATAGATTTGTGCATGCAACACAAGTAGGATATTGGGCTTATCACACATTCCAATGGTGATGTTAATGCCACAAAGTACAATGCCTCAGAATCCAGGACATGATTGTCTTATATAGGGATCACACCATTTCACAAAAAATAATCTGATTTCACTCTGGGACACAGGTGCACATTGCAGCCTATGGGAATTAAAAGGATTAAGTTGAACAGAATAAAAAATTTATCAGAGATAGTTTCTTGTTCTCTGGTGAGTCATAGAGCCGGCCATACCGGGGAAGTACCTCTCCAACCAGGGCCTTCAGCTCCTCTGGAGAGAAGGGACGGGCCCTCTCACCTGCTTGGTCTTGCAACATTTCTCCCAGAGGTGGCAAACAGCAGCGAAAGTGGAGGAGGTATTTGTAGCAGCAGTGTCAGAAGGTAAGTGAGTTATTTCTCAAACCACGGCATACATGTATATCGCGTACGCGGTGATCAGCGTAGACGCACATAGCCATTCGACCTCAACCGTCACAATTACCAATGTTAGTCTTTGGCTGTGTCCGCCGTGAATGCACCCGCACGGTCGACTGATGTATGCCCTTTTGCAGCTGCTTCATCTCCCAGATTTCTGTTAGTACATGGCTCATCACACCTTGAGGGTCCTGATAGACTCCCAAGACATGGTAGATGGTGGCCTGGGTGTGAGTGGCCCCAGTGGGTTCCCTCAGCAGGCCACAGTTACCCTCCCACAAAGTTTACCCCCACAGGCCTATGCCCTCAGCCCAGGCTGCACCTTCCCACTGGTTCCTGGTTCCTCAGTGACTAGGTTGGTGATTGCCACCTCAGAATCCAGGACTGAGGGTACAAGATGTTACTGACTGTGCTAGGTACACAGGTTGGGGGGCAGGGGTTGGCATGTATTGTAACTGAGGTGGGAGGTATTGTTGTGGACACAGTGAGACGCACTGTTGTCATCTGCCCAGGCTGAACAGTTGTGCCAGGAAGGTCATCCAAGTCCACATGCCAAGCTCTAGCCAGGTGCTCTGCCAGACCTGTTGAGAAACAGAGAACATTCTTATTGGTAGAAGTGTGGTATCTACATTCACATTGTTTGTGTTATAGTAAGTAGAGACCCAGGAATAAACAAAATAGGTAGAGATAACTATTGTGATTTATTTTCGTGGTATTGAAATTGTATAGAAGACATTTGGGGACATTCAATGCATGTAGGAAAATTGAGTAGCTCATTAGATGTGCTGATATGTTGCATTTTGGAATAAGAATTGAACATAACATATACCAAACATTGAAGCCAACACAGTGTAGAAGTAACACGCGTATTTGACCATTTCAAGGCCTAGTTGTGTGAAATACAGGCGAACACACAACTTGGTTGTATATTTAGAATTAGTCATCACTTGAGCAGTACAGAGTGTATGAGTCACCTGCCACTTCTAATAAGCTCAGTTACCTTTTTTTTTTTTTTAATGGGAGGTTTTTATTGGATATAAGCAATGTGATACAAAGTATACATTTCTCAATTGTATATAATAGGGGCACACCCCCCCCTACCTCCATATACAAAAATAACAACATAACAATACAATAATAAGAAAACAGACCAGTCAATGGCAGCACTCTTCTAATGGTCCTTTACGTTGCATACATGTGTTATACTTCCCAAGATCTTATCACAGTAATGTAGTGTCCGGTTATTCGTATGCGACTGAGTGTACTCTAGGTAGAGTATGTTTACACCAAGTTCGTTTCGCTCTGAGTCGGGAGGTATTCCCGCAAGGGAGCCCATATGTCCTTGGGCCGAGAGGTCGCTGGCAGTTCCTCTGCGTATAGTTCCAGCTGTTCGCTGCAATAAACCATGTCCTTAAGCCACAGGTCAACTTTAGGGCTCCGCCTGCGGTCCCATGTGAATAGTACCCGCTGTTTGGCTACCAGTAGGGCTACTCTGACAAATCTACCCACCACAGCTTTCAATTGAGGAACATATCCGAGCAGACACACTAGTGGCGTGTACTGAATCACCTGGCCAGTCATAGTGTTTATAAGAGCAGTGACTTTTCCCCAGTATTGAAATACCAAAGGACAGTGCCATGCCAGGTGAAGAAAGTCCGCTTCATCCCACCTGCATCTTTTACAACAGGCCGTCTCCCTCAGCCCCATCCTATGTAACTTTTTGGGAGTATGGTACACTTGATGAATAAACTTTAGATGAATGATACGCAGGTTGCAATTTGGGGTCAGTCTACCCGTTAGCATACAGATCTGTTGCCATTCTGCATCAGTGATCAGGGGGGGCACTTCCGTATTCCAGCGCTCCAGACTGTTGTCAGGCCCACTACACGTTTCCCCCTGAACTTTTTTATACAGCTTAGTTACCAGCTTCTTCCGGGGCTATTAGAATCAGTTGCAGCGCTTGTAGTGTCTCCGGTTCAGCAGGAAAACTAGCGTAGTGGTCTTTCATTGCTCGCCGGAGTCTATAACAGGTGTACTGGAATAAAGGCGTGGGATTTTGTATGTAGTCTAAGTCGCTACCTGTGATGTACATGCCTCCTGGGTCCAGATCACTCATGAGTGTGATGCCTGCCTCTCCAAGAGTCATTATAGGGCCACGCTCGTGAGCTACTGATAGGGCAGCATGCCCTGCTATGGGTAATGCTGGGGCATAAAGTGGAAGTTTGTGTGTTTGTTTCCCAATCTCCTGCCACGCTGCAATAGTAACATCTATTGTGTTTATCTCAGATTTAGGCGTCTGTCTATTAGTGTGAGTGATGATGTTGCTCAAGGGTACCGGGTGCGCATCCCCCTCCTCCACAACCACATGCGGAATGAAAGCATGAGGCTTAAACCAATAGTATGCATTTTGAGCCTGCCCACATAAATAATAGACATAAAAATCCGGCGCATTAATCCCCCTTTTTCATATGACAGGGTTAATGTATGCCAGCTGATCCTCGGTTGTTTGTTGCCCCATACCAGCTTAAGCAGCTGAGTTTGAACTGTTTTAAAAAAATGTTTAGTCAATGGAAGAGGAATATTACAAAAGAGATATAAAAACTTCTAAAGAATGACCATCTTTATCAGTGCTATACGATCTGCCAGGGACAACGGCAAGCCAAACCAGCGGTCAATTTGCTGCTCTAACACCGAGTATGCCCAGCCATAGTTCTCTCTGACCACCACCGTAGGGTCCCGATGGATCCACACCCCTAAATACTTGACTGGTTCCTCAGACCACAGTAATGGGAATTCAATCTGGGGCGAGGCTGTGGCTAGTGTCAGGGGAATATTAACGGATTTTTCCCAATTTATCTGGAGCCCTGAGAAGAGGCCAAATTTGACATATTCACAAATGACCTGATAGAGATAGCACTGCGGCTCGCGAACATATAGAACCATGTCGTCCGCGTATAGTGAAATACCGATCGGTCTATTCTGAAAATTCAAAGCAACAGCCCTGTGGGCCTGTCTAATTTTACACGCCAATGGCTCCAGCACTATGGCGAAAAGCAGGGGCGAAAGGGGACAACCCTGCCTGGTGCCATGCTCTATGCAAAAAGGCTCCGATGTGAACCCACCCACCCTGACCTTCGCAGAGATGTCAGTGTATAGGATCTGTATCCCACGAATGAAAACGGGAGGAAATCCCATTCTATTTAGGATATGTAACGTATTTCCATTCTATAGAATCAAATGCTTTCGCAGCATCTAATAACACTGCGATGGCCGACAAATCAGGATTGAGCACATGGAACATAGCAAACATGGTGCGCAGATTAAGGAAAGTAGAGCGACCCGGTATAAACCCAGCTTGGTCCGGGAGCACGAGAAGCGGCATCAGGGGCTGCAGCTTGGTGGCCATAATTTTTGCCAATATTTTGGCATCTAAGTTTATCAGTGATAATGGGCGATATGAGTCACACCGCGAAGGAGATTTGTAAGCTCAGTTACCTTCATGCCTTACATATATTTGATATTTTAATAAATACAAGGGTATCCCTACTCACACTGAACAAGGGCATACAATATATTACAAACTCAATGGTTCTTGTGGACAATGTACGAATAAATGACACGATACTGCAAATAGCGAATTCAAACCGGAGACTAGGATGTCAAAAGGAGAAATTGTTATACATAAAACAATAAAGAGTCCAGTTCTTATTTTATACAAGTAATATCTGCATTGAGAAAGGGATAGTGCTCAGTGTCCCTTGTGAAAAAGAACCAAAAAAGAAAACGTGACACAATACAATATCTAATAGGGTTTTGTTGGACTTGGCCATTTTTACAGGGTCATCCCTGAACTTTTTGCCTTCCTCCTGGTACTTTTTCTGACCTGGTGTTGATGGTTTTAGGACTCTGGGCACTTTATCTCTGCTGTCCAGTGTAAAGTGCATGTGCTCTCTGTGGTAAACATGGTAAGATTGGTCTACACCGGTTTGGCGTATTTAATTTACCTATCAGTCCCTTGTAAAGTGGTATCTCAGATACCCAGGGCCAGTAAATTAAATGCTACTGGTGGGCTTGCAGCGCTGCTTGCGCCACCCACCAAAGTAGCCTTTCAAACCTGTCTCAGGCCTCTGCCATTGCAGGGTCTACGCGCACAGTTTACTGCCGCTGTGACGTGGCACATAAAATGGGTGCCACATCTGTGACATCCCTTTTACTACATATCCGTCACCCCTAAGGTAGGGCCTAGCTAGCCCTATGGGCAGGGTGCGCTGTAGGTAAAAGGTAGGACATGTGCCTTAACTGTGTGGCATGTCCTGGTAGTGACAAACAGCAATTTTTGTTTCTCGTTACTGTAAGGCTGCCTTCTCATAGGAATGCATTGGGGATTCCCTGATAAGTGTTTCGATGCTTGTCCACCTCCTCAAGGAATTTCGAGGAGTAGCTGGCCTCCAGGTAAATGTGACCAAGTCTGTGGGTCGGGTTCTTGTGGACAAGGGGGCATTTATGTACACCCTCAAAACTACTACACCCTTCCGCTGGTCTACAGACTTTGTCTGCTACCTGGGCTTTCAACTCATACCCAGCCTCCAAGTGCGCACACGACTTAACTTTGGCTGGCTCTCCTGTGAGACCAGGCCCAACCTGACCTCATGGAGACACCACTTTCTCTCCTGGGTATGACAAATCTCTGCACTTTAAAGGACCCTGCTTCTGCTGATCCGTTATCTTTTCCAGGCCATGCCACTCTATATATTCTAAATCCCGAAAGACGGCATCGCTTGCTTGCAGACACTTTGCATGCAATACATCTGGGCGGGTCGCCGATCCCGCTTGGCAGCAAAGACCGGTATGAAACGCCCTGGGGCCAGTGAACTGAGGCCACAACCCGCACCTTATTACTACCAAGCCTTGCAGCGTCAGTATGTAATTGAATAACTTAGGGGGGAATCTGACAAGCAATTGTGTTGCATTGACCAGTACCTGGAGACTCGTTCCCTGGGTGAGATCCTGTGGGTTCCGAGGGGCATGAGGGGAAGATTATTGTATGTTTCTCCTGTCACATGCTCTACACTTGCTGTGGGACTCGATTGCACTCTGGAGGGGTCTCACTTCCTTCCCGTCCCTGCTTATACTCATAGTGGGTAATACAGACTTTACTGATGGCATGGAAACAAAAGAATACCAGACATGGAGGTACAAGGGCTGTTTCCCCCTTCAAGACTTGTATACCAGGGATACCCCAAGGTCCTTTTAGGACCTCCAGAATGACTACGGTATTGCAGAGTCTGAGCAATTCCATTGCCTGCAGATTTGCCACTGGAGACGCCACCAGGGCCTTAACACCATTTGAAAACTTCTACAGCGCCTCTCCACAACACAACACCTAATCCCATGGATAGACTCTATCCTCAACACATCATCACTCCCCAGGCGCAGATCATCCTACAAGGAGCAGTAGGAAAAAGATCTGAACATCAACATTGACCCTAAACACTGGGATATAATCTCTACAAGCAACACCAACTTAACCCGCCACACTTGAGGCAGAGAGATCATATACAAATGACTGTATCGCTGGCACCCGACACCAGCTAGGCTCCATTCGAAGAACTATATCCAACAAAGTATGCAGTTCCTTATTAAGAGGAGATTTAGAAAGATTAGTTGGTATAACTCTGTATATCCAAAGGTGGGAGCCAGAGTCTCCTCTTTTTGGAAGTAGGGGCCTCACACACCCAGTTGGGTGTCAAACTTCATTATAGGGCTTGCTCCTCGTTGGGCCGGCAAAGCAATGCCAGACGGGCACCTTAAAAGGGGTTCTTTATCGGAGATCTTTTTGTTCCCCAGCCATCAATGTGAAGTACAAGTGTGAGGCCTTAGAGTGTAGATGAGTGGAAGGGTTTGTGAGTAGTGTGAAGAAATATTAAAAAAGAAAGATAGGTGGTACTCAAACAATTTTTAATCTGTAAATCCACCTGTCAGATTAAAAACAGACTTAGCCTACCACCGACGTTATGTTCCGGTGGTTGGTAATGTGTAGAAGTCAACATGATTCTTTCTTGGTTAGTCACGGAAGTGACCTATTAGCAATTCATCAGGAAAAATCTAAATTCTATCTACACAGTGCTTTGCATCCTGGTTAGTATGAGGGGTACACCAAACACTATGTTAACCTAAATGTGACGTATCTGTTGTTGCACCGACCTGGGGAGATAAATGATGTCAAATATTAATACCATTTAAAGTAGCATGCGGTAGAAGTCTTACCAAGATTTTAGTAGCAGAGTGCATAATGGACGCAGTAAAAAGATTGGTAAGAGTGACGAGTAAGTGACCCATCTAAAGGCATAAGCAGACGAGGCGACTCGACAAACACCATGGTTAAAAACGATTCAAGACTCACCCAGATTGGGTGTGTAACAAACTACATCAAATGCTTGCAGAGGGAACGCTAAATTATAGGATCCTAATGTTGGACAAAAGGAAAAATAAACAAAAACAAAAATAATCCCAGTTAGGAATGGTAAATAGATACTGATAAAGAGAAGGAGAAACAAAAACTAGTCTGTCAATATCACCGTGGCGTAGAGCCCGCTCATCTGCTGACGGTTAGTTGCCCAAGAGTTACTCACGGTTCCGTAGTGGCTCACTTGCCTGGGTGTGTGAGGGCCCTAGTTCCTACCTTTGGAATATAGAGTTATACCTACCAATCTTTCTAAATATCCTCTCACTTAGGAACTGCATACTTTGTTGGATATAATTGATATGTTCTAGGGGGCAGTATACTGGACCTTTAAGCGCCCCCAGTCCCCCTTCTATTCTGTTTATAAATCAAACAATCAACGCCATTCGTCGTGATACCTACTGGTAGGGGCGTGGGGAAAGGCTTTCTCCTACATATAATGTGGTTGTGCCTTGCCTAGAGGACTTCTGGGACAAAATCTTTCTCACGGTCTCACATTCAGTGCTATCCCTGCAACAAATTCCCAGAGCTGGCCCTCTTTGGCAGCACGTCAGAGGGTTTCTCTACACACTCAACTCCACCTCTGGCAAGTGCATCTTCCACCTTCTGCTGGCAGCCAAGCACACTATTCTTTCCCTGTGAGGCAAAGCTACTCCCCCAAGCTATGAACAATGACTCCATAAAATGTGGCGCCTTCTGGGGCATGAGAAGTTAGATTACGACTTAGTTGACTGCTGTCCTCTCTTCCTCAAACTGTGCAACCCTGTTATTTCCTACCTTAGCAAGGACTCAGGGGTGTGACGTGCCCTCAAACGTTACGCACCCTGGGCCTGGCCGAACTCTCTTATAGTCCCACATCCCATGCTCCCATATGCATGATTTCAGAACTACTAAAGAGTAAACAAAGTACAGAAGGTTTAACATACAGTCAAAGCATTGCAGAACTAGATGAACTGACAGAGTTAATAGGGAGTGGTACATTCACTGCAGAACAAGGAGAAGAATCAGGGAGGAACTCTGTATGCTGACAAGATAGATTATTCTGTTGAAAAAAAGAGGTAACGATATTAACCACAACCAGATTAGGAAGGTTTCTATGCTCCAGTTCAACATGAACCCCTCAACCCCCAACCACCACCCCTCTCCTTGCTTCACTGCGCTGCCAAGCTACTCCTCTGATTTATTTTCACTCCCTCCCTCTCAGTTAGAAAAACTGTGCCCTGAACAGAGTATGCATCTTCAGGATGGCATGGGGGAGTGAGGAGTGATACCAGTACTCCCCTCAACTCCCATAAATTCCCTTAGGAATTGGGCTTCTGGGAACAGCGACTTTTAGTGGTAGCATTGAAAGCACAAGTCACGCAGTGACTGGCCAATAAGCACAGGTGGATAGGGGTCTTAAGGATGCTGAGTAAATGGGGACAAAATTTGGATCATATTTATTCAAAATTACACAGCGCAGCAAGTCACCTTGCTGTGCTGAGTGATCGAGAAAGGACAGGAATGCGCCATAGCTAGCATTCCTGTCTTTTCCCTGCACTGGCACACAATGTAGGTCTACTGCCAATGCACGTACCCTTGCACCATAGTGCAAGGGTGCCTGTGTTTTAAGTAGGATTATTTTTGTGCAGGAAGGAAGGCCTACCCTGTGTCATTTATCAGCCCAGAGGAGCTCCACCCAGCAGGAGTTCAGTTCCGGAATATATCACGCTGTATCTCATATATCGCCCCTGGAGGACGTACAAACATCTACGCACAACCACCATCTTAGTCAGTGCAACCTTGCAGCTTAAGAGTGTTCCAAAAAGCGATGGAAGAAGGTAGAACCCAAAGGGACCCCCCCACACAAATGTAAGTGAAAGGTTCACTGTTCCCCATGCGCAATCTGTATGCCCAGGTACTTAACCTGGTTTCATCCTTCAAGGTAATCCCACCAGGGGAGCTGATCCACCAGGACCACTTATAGAATTCCCAACGGGAACAGAGTCGACTTCGCCCCATTAATCCGCAAACCTCAATGCTCCCAAAATTCACACATTATGTTGAGTAGTATTGGGGCTGAAGTGTTTAAGTAAGAAGGAACTGTCCCACTCAGAATCCAATTAAGAGCAATTCAAGATATATAGATAATTATTCGCGCTAATTTTGGCCTACTTTGTGTCTTAATATCAGGTCACACAGATTATAAGGTATTTCTTATTTTGCCTGATTTTCGCTTACTCAAATTTCTTGTAATTGGATTTACATCATCTATATATCTGGAATTGCTCTTAATTGGATTCGGAGTGGGACAGTTCCTTCTTACTTAAACACTTCCTTTTTCTTGTCATTGGTCTTGGTGTAATGGCACATCTGGGCTAGTATCTTATCACTTATTGTATATTTCTTTAATTCACACTATTCCTTTTCACGCTATGGTGGTACTTTATAGAGTTTTCTAAATATCTCTATTCCTCCTTTTCTTCACTGGTTTGTCTTAATGAACAAACTGATTAACTCACACTATTCATATCTTCTGAGAAAAGAACATCACTGCATTTATTTCTTCTCTTTCTGTAAGGCTACTAATGATATTATTCTTTAACTGAATAGGTTTTCTTTTCTGATAAAAAAGCATACTGAAATGCTAAATGATTTTTTTGTTTTTTGCTCCTTTGTCTTTCCCAAATTCTGTTCACAGCCTTGATAAAGTTACTCATAGTAACGAAACACGTGTCAGCTGTCTTGGGAGAAAAAACAACTTCAATATCGGAATTTCTGCATCTGATTATGATTTTGCCTCAGCAGGAACAGAAAAAATACATATTGTATATTGGAACCTGAAATGTTTTGTCTGAAATTGGTTCAAAATCATATACCTTGTGTTTTTAAGTATACTACACAAAACTCTCATTGACTATATGAGATTACATTTTGCTAAAAATAACTGTTGTTTGATGTTCTTTTTTCTGATGAATATCTAAAGATACTTTTTGGTCCTATTTTTATGAGATAACAATATCAATCACTTTTATAGTGCTCCTAATATCAACTGATAAATTGCTCAAAGTAAAAGCTGAAATATTTGCACTACTGTCATTATAACTTTAGAGTGCCGGGGTATACTCATATGTTAACACATGTCAGGACAGACTTTCCCTTTGGAAAAATTCTGTCTATTTTTACATCTCTGGTAGTGGGATGTTTCTTTACCCTGAGGGGCACCACAAACTAGTATAGTATTGTACGTTGTTAAATTACAGATTTTGATGTGCGACTGTTAAAACCATCACTACCATTCCAGAGTTGTGTAAAGTCAACCAACTTTATTTCAGTTCAACGAACTATAAAAGTGCACAGTACAAAAGCATTATAAATACATAGAAACATGATAGATACAAACCAAAGATCATAACAGTGTAAGTATAAAAAACAATTATAGTCATAAAACATCGATTGTCAAAATGCTACCACACTACTAAGACAAAAACCGAAGTGACAAAAACCTAAGAAAAAAGTCCTTGGAAGTGGGCTCATTAAGGGTAGGCTATGTCACCGGTATGATCTATATTATTTTAGTATGGACAGCTCTAAAATACTCACTGCAATAGGTGGGGTAAAAATGCACACTGCAATGATTGAAATAATAGAATTTTCAAGCAATAAAACATAATTGGATGTCATTATACTGATACATTTCTCCCAGCTGTTCTTGACCTAATATAATCATAAAAGACTTATATTCTATTTTGTAATAAAATCCTACAAGTACATAAGAGAATCTATCAATATAAAAAAAAGTACATGACTAGATTATACGGCATACATTTTCACTGGTAGTGTACCCTATTGTACCACTTTATAAACACCCATGTTATGTTATGTTATAGAAGCTTATAAAGCGCACTTATACCCATGGGTGTCCTGTTGCTGCACACTGACTCACTGGAAACAAGGGGTGCCTATACCGTGAATAACCAAGTCTTCAACCTCTTTCTGAAAGAAAGGAGCTCCGAGGCATTCCTTAGATGCGCCGCACACTGTTCCAGGGTTTTGCCGCACCATAGGAAAAGCTTTTGCCTCCTCAACTGGCATTTTCTATTCAGGAGACGGCTACTAGTCTTCCACTGGTGGAGCGCAACGCTCTAGCCGGAACATACCATTCAAAGCAGCTGGTCAGAAATTCCGGGCCATTGCCCATCAGTGCCTTAAAAACCCTGCACAGTGCTTTGAATTGTGCTCGTCTTGTAACTGGCAGCCAGTGCAATTGCCGGAGTCCATCTCGAGCAGAGGCAAACCTAGGTATGCCAGTTAGCAGTCTAACCGCAGCATTTTGTACTATCTGTAGTCTGTACAGATGTTGTTTTTTCAGGTTCAGGTACAGAATATTACAGTAATCAAGGCGCGATAAAATGAGGGCTGAGACTGCTGTCCTGAAACCATCTACTGGAAGCAAAAATTAAATTTTTTTCAGTATCCTAAGGAGATAGAAAAAGGTAGATACCACTCCGCTGACCTGGTCCCCAAAATCAAGTTTATGATCAAAGATCACACCCAAGTTTTTGGCTTTGCCTGAGGGAACTGGTAGATTTCCCATTACCTCAGGCCACATGTCAGGAGTCCAGATATTGGGATTGTTCCCAAATATAATGACCTCGGTCAAGCCTGCATTCAATTTGAGGCAATTAGAGGCCATCCAACCAGAGATCTCTTTCAGACAATCATGACATCTCAAGGCCATAATATCTTTGGTCCCTCGTTGTATGGACAACACAATTTGTGTGTCGTCTGCATAGGATGTTAGTTGCAGCACAAAAGATCTTATCAATGCCTCCAACGGGCTGACATAAACGTTAAAAAGCGTGGGGCTCAAGAAAGACCCCTGCAGCACCCCGCATAGGAGAGCAAAAGGCTTGGATTTGTCCCGCCCCAGCTCAACTGTTTGTATTCTGTCCACAAGGAACGATTTCAGGAGGTGCCAAGCCCTGCCTTCCACCCCCACCTTTGACAAACGGTTCATCGGCACATGGTGATGGACCGTATCGAAGGCCGCCGACAGATCCAGTAGGACCAGGACCGCCACCCCTCCCTGATCCACTGCAGCTCTGACCTCCTCCATGGCCTTGATCAGAGACAGCTCAGTGCTATGATCTGCACGAAACCCAAACTGCGTGGGGTCGAGTGCTTTAGTGCTTTGCAAGAGAGAGCTGAGCTGCCTATTGATGGCTTTCTCCAGCAGCTTGGCCGGCAGCGGGAGTCGAGATATGGGTCTGTAGTTATTGGGATCGTTTTTATCCAAATTTGGTTTTTTTATTAGCGGGAGTATTGAGGCAGATTTCCACATCCTGGGGTATTCGCCTACATCTATGATGGTATTAAACAAGGGCGTAAGGGTAGAAGCCGCGACCTCAGGAATATTTTTAAGTACCGCAGCTGGGCACGGGTCCTTGGGAGAACCAGACCGCGATGCCAGCAGAAGGCTAGTGACCTCTGAGATCTGAAGTGAATTAAAACCCTCTAATCTATCAGACGCCGACATCACCCCCGAAACAAGGCTAGCTGCCACATCGCCCATCTCCCCTTGAACCTTAGAAAATGAAGAGAAGATAGCTTCCACCTTGTTCTGGAAAAAAGAGGCAAGCGATTCACAGCGTGCGGGGCTACTGTGTGAAATGGGTTTGGTAGGCTTCATCAGATTAGAGATGGTCCTAAACAGTTCTTTGGAGGATGAGTTGGCCTCCTTTATCTGCTCCGCTTTCTTAGTCTCTAGGAGTAATTTCTAGTAGCTGCTAAGGCTTTCTTTATATTTTTCTCTATTTTTGATGCTATACCCTTTCCTCCAAGCCCTCTTAAGCCTCTTGCACTCTGTTTTATGCTCTTGCAAGTTCGCTGAGAACCAAGGTGCTGAGGGCTGGGCTCTCCTGGGGGTGAGTAGCTTAGTTGGTGCAAATTTGTCACAGGCGCTCTTGATCCACCTAGAGTACATTTCCGCAGCTGTGTCTACATTTGCTGGAAGACTTGGCGTATTTAAGGACAGAAAATTCCCCATCTCAGTGCTGTCTATGTTTTTCCAGGCCCGGATTGAGATACTCTCCCTGGGCTTGTGATTAGACTGGTTAAGAGGGGTTTGACGGAGTGTAAAGATAATAGCCGCATGGTCCGACCGCGGGAGCAGCAGAATTTCAGATATGGCCATGCCGTTATTATTAGAAAAAATGCCATCCAGGGTGTGCCCTGCAGCATGTGAAGGGCCAACTACACGTTGTTCTAAACCCCCTCCGGACATAATTTCCATTAGTCTCCTATTGTCTAGGTCCCCATAAGAAACATTGATACGGTATAACATAATAACTGTGAATTTAAAAGAAAGTTGTAGAAACAAAAAAACTGACCTAACCTGATTAATAGAATCAATAAAAAAAAGAGGTTTTAAAAATTTGTGATGGAGCTGTGCAAACAGAGAACATATCATCACAATGTGCAAAGTATCACATTTAAAAGACAAATTACAGGAACAATATGGAGGATATGTGTACTTATACCGTGTTTCCTCCGGATACATCACTGATGAAACAGGCCCAGCCTAAAAAAAGTTAAAAGACGGTCCAGGGGAATAGGCATCTCAGACCCGATTGGGCTCCTGGTGAGGGCCAAAACATGTTGGCAGTAAAGTGAGGATATAATAGAATAATTGCTTTTCAATAGAACCCTCACTATTCTGGGTTTTAACTCATACCCCAGGTACCCACTGAATAAAATAATAATTACGGTATACCTGGAGGTATTTTTAACAAAGCAACTATCTGGGTCGCTGCATATCCAGTTTTGCTTTATCTAAGAACTCTCATTACCAACTATGGTTGAGTCTGCCCTGGTAGTATCATCTGACCAGGGCGTGGATAGGCGCCAGTGATGAAGCATGTCACAATAAGTGAGTGAGGCGTCTACTGCAAAGTCGTTGGATACCCTGTGAGAAGTTGGCCTGGTATATGCTGTTCACTAGTTAAAGTGGACACCTTGTACCAGTACAATTCGACTCTTATGGTAGTAGGTTTAAGACAACATTTAGAGAAAGCTATCCTAGTGGTAGCTGTGGAGAGCAGGCTTCAGGCTAAGTCTTTAGAGGAATGTAAAGCAGATTGTTTTACCTTATATTCTCTTGAATTACCAAATGAGAGGACACCACACAGGTATTTATATAAAATATATATGTATTTATTACTAAACAACTCTCTACTAATCTCTTTATGAGATTAGAAGTCAGGAACATATGCACAAATCAACGTTTCACAATGGATTAAGCACAAATATGGCTGGGGCCCTAGGGAGGTACCAGACCATATACTAAAAAAGAGACTTAGAGATAACGACTTGCAAAGGGACAAGGCCTAGGGCCTTCAGAAGCGTTGGGGCCTCACGAAACCACCCAAGGCAGGTAAGTAAAGGACCCACGGGGGACGCATGCAGTGTGTTAACCCAGCCGCGAATCCCTGTTGACTTCAATGGTGCAAGTCGCGGTTGGAAATTAAGAGTTTAAGGATACTTCGGGAGAGTCTACAAGCAAGTCACTTACAGGGTAAGTAGTTCTAGAGCCAACACCCACAGGAGCACCATAGTGCTGGAGTTACATCACCCAGGGAAGCCGGGTGCATAGGCGTCTTTTGGTGTTGGTTCGCTGCGTCGTTTTCAATGGGAGCCCATGAAGACTTGCTGCTTGTGAAGACAGAAGAAGTGTCCGGTGGAATCCAAACCTGGATTCAGAAGAAGGAAGACCTGAAAGCAGAGGGGACAATGTTCAAAGTCACTTGGCAGTGACCCAGGGCCAGGAAGCTGGATGCCCACAGTCGTTGGGTGATTTTAGGTAGTTCACTGGTGTCTTGACTCTTCAGCCACGAGGTCCAGGAGGCATCGACGATGACCAGGAGCTGGATTCAGCGTGTCCCACGAAGTCTGCAGCTTACTGCGGTGTCGGTGACCAGATTGGAGCCAACAATCCTTGGCAGCAAGTCTCGTAAAAAGGATAAAAAGTCAGCGGTGCAGACCAGCAAGGTCTGAGGGGCTCACCCAGCGAGGGTAAGCCAGGGCAGGCCTGGAGCAACTAGGGGAGCCCTTTGAAATTGTAGGAAAGTCTTCAAGGGACCCACAATCCAACCGGCAAGGGATCGCGAAGGCGCCTCAGGAGGATCCACTCAACAGGGGCCCACGGTCACTCGGGATGGGGTGGGCCTCTGATCTTCGGAGGGATTCCTGCTAGAGGCTTGGACCACACGTGGCCCAAAACACAGGTTCGTAGAACGTCGTGAAGGGGTTGCACTTGAAAATAATGCACGGTACCCAGGGATTGCGGTTCCTCGTCACTTGTGGGGTCCACTTGCCTCAGCGTCACTGGGGACTCACGATAGCCTTCGAGAAGTCAGGAAATCCTCTTCCTGGGCTGCAGGGACTTCGGGCTCCGGCGGGAGCGATGGAGTTTGTGACCGTTGATTGCAGTTTTGGGTGCCTGCCAAGCAGGGGAGTCACTCTTTGACTCCAAGGGAGATTCTTCCGTCTTCCAGAGGTAGTGGAACGTCGAAGGTCCGGGATTCGTCTTCAGAGCGTCGTCCAGGGGTATCTAGTTTCCAATGGCAAGGGTTCCCTAACTTATACTAGAAGGAAGGGAGGGACTAGCTCTATGACCCCACCTATGGGAGGGTCAGGGGAGTGGGTGGCTACACCCACTTCCCTTTGTCCAGTTTCGTGCTAGAGCAGGGGCAGGTAGCCCCTGAGCCGGTTTGAACTGGTGTATGCACAGAGGAGCCTACTGCTCCCCCAGTTCAGGACTTCAAAGCACTCTAGGATTGCACCCACCCAGCCCCAATACACTAAACCCTGTCTGGGAGGTAGTCACACCTCCCTGTGACAGGATGCCTATTGTTGGGCCTCCTCTGCGAGTTTCGGTCATCAGCAGGAGGGCAGCCCAGTGTCTGGGACTGGTGGCATCCATTTTGTGATGCCAGGGCTCTTCGGGATTCTACTGTGTTTCCACAGTAGTTACATGTCTATCCCTCTAGAACGGTGGGTCATACTCCACACCAGTTACTGGTGTGGGGGTATGATTCCAAAGCGTTTGACACCAAACACAACATGTTTTGATGCAGCCATTCCTAAGTTAGCATTTACCACAAGGTTATAATGCACTTAAGAGTATATGGTTTGACCGCATTCACAAACAGCCCCAGAGAATGGACTCTGAGAGCTGCAGAGGGGCCCTGCTCAGGCAGAGGCACCCCCTCACATGGAAACCAAGCACCCTGCCCTCAGGATTGATAGGGCCTGCCTTAGGGGTGACTGATAGGTTTAAATGTGTGTGCAGGAGAGATATAGTGAACCTATATCTCAGTGAGGAGTGCTAGCACCACCTCACCCAGGCTGCAGTAGCAGGCCTGTGATGTCAGATTTAGTCTGCTTCCCAGGGGTGGCATAATACATGCTTCAGCCCCTGGTAGGCCTGTGAAGCACCTATGCCCTTTGTGCCTAAGGTGCCATATACTAGGGACTCATAAGGCACCACAGTATCCAATCACTAGTGCACCTAATATGCACTCCATGTTGTTTAGAGAGAACAGAGAGGCTGGGGCCCTGATTAGCAGGGTCCCAGCCAGACTATAGCCAGAAACCAGTGTAAACATCAGAAAAAAAGTGGGGGCAACATAAGAGGCAGATCTACTCTCCTACATACCCCATCAGAAGAAAATAATTAAGCAGAGAGTACACCTGACATCCTATTACAAAGAGGGAACTGGATATAGTTCCAAGAAACTCGTTTAATCAGTTGCCTATGTGATTTAAATTATATACGTTAACACACAAGATCCTGGTAAAGTTCCTAAAAGAGAGAACACCTAGAATATGCGGAGAGGAGCTCTTAATCTCTTCAATTTTGTGACATAAAGCTATTTCAATGAAAGTGGCAAGACCCCCCACTAGGTCTTCCACAAATAGACGGGATAGCATTATTTGTGAAATAAACATATCTGTCCATGTGCAGTCCTCCCTCTGTTTCCCATGTCTCCTGAAATGTGAAAATTTCATACAGGGTAAGTGATCTAATCCATTCTATTCCACTCGGCTATGTTCCATGACATAACCCTAAGCAGCTTCCCCTTGACTTGTTTCTTGCCTAGTCAGTCTTGTTAATCTAGACCCTTTAGGAGCTCATAGTGATTAGACATCGGGACATTCCAGACTATGTTTGAACCGTTATCCCGTCCAACTAATCTGAGGGTCTCCACTACGGAGACTCCCTGGTGGACCATCCCCGGGGCATAAGTTTGTAAAAGTAACCCAGGGGTAAGGCAATAATATCACAGGGGAGTGTGGTCCAGAACCAAGATACCTTAGCATAGGTTCAGCCGTAAAATTATTACAGAGGTGAGGTTAATTATAATACAATCCCCCCTTATGGTCTTTAGGGCTTTCCCTCTCCATCTTTCACTATACACCATGATTATTTCCTCAAAGAGCTTTGCACTCAATTCTGAGGTAACCCGCCCTGCAAGCCAATGTACCACCCTGTTTCTTAGTTTCTGGAAATCTTCCTAAGCACAATGCTCCTCTCAAGAGAAATTAGCCAGAACAAAGATGTAGGGTGTGCAGGCTGGTGGGAGATGTAAAATATTGAAGGAGGTGGAACGGATGTAAAATATTGAAGGAGGCGGAACGGATCGGAGTCTGTATCCCCCCCTCCGCAACCATCTATTCACTTTTTGTGAAGTCTACCCCTTTTGCTGGTCTAGACCTCTCACAATGATTTCTACTGACAGCTTTCTCTACGTATGGGCCCTGAAAAATCCTTAGGTTTATCTGTAGTTTGAATACTTTCTTCTGTTATGGAATCTCTAACACCAGTGATTCTAGAGGCGGGAGCCAAACTATATAAGGAACTTTGTCTGCAAGCAGCTAACATCTGTGGTATTAGCTTGGGCGCCTGACTAGTAACAGTTGGAGTTATCGGGATATTAGAGGTTCTGCTCAGAAGTATTTCGACTTGATGTCTGAGTCAGCCTACAGTCCCCACCAAAGAACCCACCTTCTCTTCTCATTGGTATCAAATCTAGATGTGAGTTTTACCAAAGCTGTTAAAATTATAGAAAGCATAGGATTGGCTGTATTCTGACCTGGGTTCCTACTTATCACAGCTTGCTGCTCCCATTTCGTTTTTTTAACATTACCTAAGGTAGTTGGGCTAGGAGGTAGAGAACGTCCTATTTGGCTGCTACCTTTTACTTTCAAACAGCCCCTACGTTTATTTCCCCAGATAACCTCCTTGACAATTCACCTCAGCTTCCACTCCTGAACGAGTAGATGCCCCAACTGCTGTCATTGAGTCCAGGTCCTGTCTGGAGTCCATTAGCTGCTCCTCAATGGAGAGTATATCATTGGTTAGGACAGGGCTTTAAGTGGGCCGGGTCTCACCGGTGCTGAGCACCGGCAGTTTTTTAAAGTGGGCCTCGAAACGGGTCTCTATCGAACTCTGTTTTGTGCCCTGGGCTGGCACAGGGAGGGGGTCCCTTTTTTCTGGACTGCAGTGACAGCAGGCACATCGGTGTGCGCATTCTCACACTGCTCACTTCTCACTAGTGGAGAAGTTACGTCATGACATAATGCCAGGTGAGCCTTGTAGGGGAAGAGAAATCCTTTAGAGCAGGGGTCTCCAACCTTTTCTGTAGTGAGAGCTACTTATGCTCAAGTAAAGTCTTCCCGAGCTACTAGAAAATGTTATACCTGTAAACAGTGACTACACTATGACCACCCAAAGCAATATTTTCAGTAGTTACCACCCAAGTATACCAAGTGCAGTTATCAGCAGAAATGCTGGGAAAAAGTTCTTCAATATTAAATGCCTCCCCTTGACTTATGAAGTAACATTCAAATCTTGACATGCCCAGTGGCACAAAGGACATAAGCACAGAAGTACGTCTCCCCAGCTCAGCTTGAATTATCATTCACCAGTTTCGGAAAATGCTAATTTTTCTATCTAATACTACTTTTCACAGTGGGCAAACAAACTCAATTTTCCAGAAGAAACCCAATTTTTGAAAACTGAAACTGCCTTTAAAATATCAATTTTCAGTTTTTGAGAAATGCACAGTCTCAAAACATCAGCTTGTCATTATCATGTACTCCCATGTGAAAATGCCTCATATGGACAGACTACTTTGAATTCCAAGGTATTAGTCATATGCCATGAATTCTCACCATTGGTATAGGAAACAATGGTCCTAGACTTCTTTAAAGCTACATTTCAGTTATGAAAAACATTCATTAGTCAAAGGGCATCCGGTACATATAGAATTAGCATTGTATCATTAATGTACCACCATATTCTTTACAATGCAAACAAATATATCTTCAAAAGACACAAAGGCTTAAAATATCCCTCCAATAGTGACTGTTTATTAGTTAGTTACTTTTATAACAGATCACCATATTCAATGCTCCAAATAGAGAAAGAGGTTTCTCCAAGGGGAGTGCGAAAAGGAAAGTGCTCGTGAGGTAGGGCAGATATAAAGGAGAGGAATCCAAAAGGCAAATTCAATTACCAATCAAGTACACATTCTGGTATCCTTAGTAAAACTGGTCGTGGTTCATAGTGGCACCAGTTTTACAGATAGGCCTGTCCCTTATGGAATTACAAATATTCATTAGATGATTTTCTGATGATGCACAGAGAACATTCATCTGTGAAAAGGCAGGGCTGGGATGATATTAGGTACAGGCCCACTGGGGGAGAGTGTCGACGTTTCGACCCTGGTGCAATGAGGGTAATTTATATCCTCTGCAGGCGGGTCTTCCGCAGGACGGGGGGAGGGGAGGCAACCTAGGGTGAGGTACAGTCAGGATACAGCCCCTGAGAAAGACCCGCCTGCGGAGGATATAAATTACCCTCATTGCACCAGGGTTGAAACTTCGACTTAGTCCCCCCACTTCTTTTTTTAGGACTTGTGCCCTGCTCATCACTATCAAGACTCCTCGATAAGCGATGGGGGAAGCAACTCAGATAGCCTCGCTCACAAAACCAGGTAAGTTATTTCACTTGTCACAGGTGCCAAGTGAATCTGTCATGTTTGACATCATTAGCCAGTTCTCAACATAGCTTTTTAGCCAACAACATTTTGCACATGGGCATTTAAACAGACATTTGAAAAGTGAAACTACGAGTCCCAAAATGCAACATGATGTAGGTTAAAAGTTCAGTATTTAGAATAATGTGTCAACTCATGATAAATGACTGTTTGGAAACCAAAATTTAACAAAATGGCAACTTTTGAAAATAAAAGGGTCAGGACCTCTAAATATGCATAGGAGTCACCATAATTTAGGAGAGTGGTGGAGAGAGACAAAGGAGAACATTGGTGTCAGAGGAAGAAAGGACAAATGGAAGAGGGTGAGGAGAGGCATGACATGAGGAAGGGGTGAGAGGCTGGGCGAAAGAAAGGGAGGAGGTGTAAAAGTTAGTGGGAAGGAGATAAACTACAAGTAAGAGTTAGAAGAGAGGGAGTAGAAACAACTGTAGGAGTGAGGACAGAGACAATGAGAGAGATAAAGGTAGAATGGAGGGAGGTGAGAGGACAAAAACAGACAAAAGAGAAAGGAAGATTAGGAAATGGGTAGACAAATGAAGGGGGTGGGAGACAGAAAGGCAGGAGGAGGTCAAGAGGAGAAAAGAATAAGACCATGAGCATGAGGGGGAGGGAGAATCAAAAAGAAGAATGAAAGGAGTGAGTGGCAAGGATGGGGGGTCTATAAGACCCACCAGTACCAAAAATGATTATGTCCATCCACTGTCGATTTAGTATAAACACTTTCTTTATTCTTCGAGTTCAGTAAAAGGACAGCCAAACAGCCAACACATTTCGTCCAACTGGTGTGGACTTTATCAGGGCTGCGAAATACATGAAACATTTAGTGTATAATACAACAGAAAAAATAATGAATAGCCACAGATGGACATTGACACGTGACAACACACAAAAATGTATCAAAGAACAACCTGAACTAGTCAAGTAAAAGAACCTAACCTAGGGGAATGGGAGGTGTCAGAAAACAAATTGATTCTGAAATACACCAAATATAGAAAAAGGAAAAAATTGTCCTTTTCTTGAGTCCCCTCACTCACCAGGGTTTCCCCACGGTGACATGCTTCATCATTGGGGTCCTCCCAGTCCTCTACGGACTGAGGCGTGCTGCGACTTGCGAATTACGTAGGAGCACTAAAAAAATCAGACTATGTGTAGTGCAAGTGAAAGAGTGGAGTGGAGTTTAAAATTAATCAGCTAGTGGGCCAAATAAACTTTATTAATGCTCTAAGCTGAAAAAATTAAAAATGGGGTGATATGCTAAGGTCCCTAGTTATAATGAATAGGTGTACCTAGCATATGGTCTGGTCAACTAGTTTCGAGCTTCCCCAGCTCTTCGTCAGGACAACCCCGGGACCAGCCCAGTGAGACAGTGCCACTCCTAGTTAACCTAAATAAGGTGCAAAATGTGAAACGCTGCAACTGTGAGGCATGCGTAACTTATGATACATACATAATGTACGTCAGGCGAAATCTGTAGGATATAATAAGACACATATTATTTGGAAAAAAGTAGTTCATAAGTACTGTTATCCTTAATAATTGTGAGCACACTACACCCAAGTGGTCAATCACTTCAGTCTATGATGTGCCTCGTGGTGGGTTCTTTATAAAAAGGAAGGAAACAGATGAATGTTAATTCGCTATCTCCATGCCGGCGTTTTTGTGCTGAAAAGTGATTGTGATTTAACACAAATAACATGTCTGACACAACACGAAACACACATACACAAACATATAGATGACATAAATAAGCGTTTACATACTTTTTAAAAGACATTAATATGCCTCATGGTCAACGGAGGGGCAATGGCGATCTTGTACATCTAAAGAAACAATGTAAAGATTGCCGTTAAAGCTGTGGTGTGCTTCGTGGTCAAAGCTCGCCCTTTTTGGAGAGAGAAACGGAAAAGATCGATGTTCTCCATAACGCGGGTGGGATGAAATGGAAAAACTATCCCAGAGCGTACACTTACTTGTACACGGACAGCCACGCTTCTGAACACCTACTTGGGCCAACACCTACCGGACCGCATTCTGGCGTGTCTCCGGTGTGGTGTTGTTTATGTAGATCTAATGGAGTGGAAAGTGAAAAAGGGGCTCGTACTCGGAGAAACCTCCGGGGGCGGCCATCTTGGATTGGGACCGTTTCCCCAGGATGTATAGGTGAATAACATGACGGTTTTTTGCAAGCAACTTAGAGTTAGGCGAGGTTAAATGTAAATGTTAATTTACAAGAGGAAAGTCTCGTGAATCAGAAAATCTAATGGATAAAAAACGGAAAATCTAATGGATAAAAAACATTGACAAGTCAGCAGAGGATGCTAGAAAGAGGGCCGCCATAGTGAGAAGGGTGTAAGAAAACTGTGTTAAACTCACATCCATTATCAGGCTGCTTAAAAATAAAAATTTGTTGTTAGATAATTACAATCAGGATTATATTGTCAAGACGAGATCTGTAGGGGTTTGATGTTTCAAAAAATCAAAATTATTCGGATCACAAGTAGTGGGAAAAAGACCATGACGGTCCAAGTGATGCAGTTTTAGACTATCGTAGTGGGTATCAATTTCATGTGAATTTTCCCCAGGGTATATCATCGTTCAAACCAAGCCAGAACGTAGCTTAAAAACCCATCGCTGTTCTTTCTCGTGTAGTTTTTTCTCAATGTTTTGCTGATTGCTTACGTGTTCCAGAATGACCCAATTAAGGTCATTAGGTGTGTGCTGTTTTTCCAAAAAATGGGTGGTCATTTTGGTATTATTGCGTTTACACCTGAAATTGCTCCGGTGTTCGATTATCCTGGTATTTACCTTCCTTGTGGTCATCCCCACATAGTGAAGGTTGCAGACGCAGGTGATCAGGTATACCACCCCTGTCGTGTTGCAGTTGGTGAAGGATCGGAGGTCCCATGTCATTCCGTTGTTATAGGTTACTGTTTTTGTCACTTTGGTTAAATGACATACACTGCAGTTGCTGCATGGGTAATGGCCCTGAGATAGTGGATGTAACAAACGTAAAGGGCCCATGGTACTTGTGGGGTTGGGGCGAGTGTGGACTAAAAAGTCCTTCAGGTTCTTAGCTTTCCGATGGCTGAACATAGGTTTTTGTAAGTCTAAACCTCCACTGTTCAGGGTCCGCCAATGTTTTTTTATTATTTTGGTTACTTGATTCAATGCAATATTGAAGGTGGTAATACAAATTTGTCGTTTGCGATCTGGTTGTCTGTTCTCAGGTTTGTCTTCCAGTAGTGCCTCTCTGTTGTTGTTTAGAGCTCTTTTTTGTGCTCTGGATACAAGATATTGTGGATATTGCCTTCGTAACAGTTTTTGAGACAAGTCATTGGCTTGAATGTTATAGTCTTGACGTGTAGTACAGTTGCGTCGCAGGCGCAAAAATTGTCCGAAAGGAAGGTTATCTTTCAGACTTCTGGGATGAAAACTGTCATAGACTAGTAAGCAATTCCTTGCTGTGGGTTTGAAATGTGTAGTAGTGATTACACGTCCTTCATGTGCTATTATGTTTAAATCAAGAAAGACCAGACTGGACTTACTCATAGTGAAAGTGAATTTCAAAAAAGGATCTTGTTGGTTTAGCCAGATCAGGAAGAACTCTGCTTCTTCTTCATTCCCCTCCCAAATCAAAAGCACATCATCTATATACCTTTTCCATAATTTAATATGGTTGATGTGTGGGTTGTGCTGATGGAGAATCTTTTCTTTCTGAAGGTGGTATACGTAGAGTCCTGCTAAGCTCGGCGCAAATCTACTTCCCATGCTGGTACCGTGGGTTTGTTTGTACAAAGTGTCATTGAATTGGAAAAAGTTTTCAGTTAAAGCCAGGCGACAACATTCAAGAACCACATGTCTGGGTGTATGGTAGTCCCAGTTGCTTAGAAAAAGTTCTTCCTCCAGGATGTCCAAGGTGTCTTGGTGTGGGAGACTGGTGTAGAGGCTCTCCACATCTAAACTGATCAGTAGATCAGTATACTGGTTGTAGGATTGAACTCTAGGTCCTTGATTAAACTAAGGACTGCCTTAGTGTCCTGTAGGTATGTTTCGGTGGCTTGGACCAAGGGTCTTAAGAATGCGTCTGCAAATTTAGATAAAGGTTCCAAAATAGAACCTATGCCTGATACTATTGGTCTACCAGGTGGCGCCTCCATTGACTTGTGTATTTTGGGAATTGTGTAAAAATAAGGGATTATGGGTTTTCTGTTTACCAGAAAATCCGCTTCTTTTTTACTGATCCACTCATTGGCCAAGGATTCCTCCACCAGGCTGGCAATCTCAATCCGTAGACGTTCTGTGGGGTCTTGGTGTATTACCAGATAATTACGTTCATCTGCCAACAGCCGTAGGCATTCTTTTTGATAGTCGGGGGTGTTTTGTAGAACTATTGCCCCACCCTTGTCAGCTGGTTTTATAGTTAGGTCTTTGTTGTTTGAAAGTTGGTTTATAGTCTCTTGCTCGGCTTTGCTAGTATTATGAAATACTTTGATTGTTTTCGGGTCTAATTCCGTTACCTCCTTCAACACCGCTTTTTCGAATGCTAGTAATTCGATAGGAAGGTTGTGTGCTGGGGGAGTGAAATTGGATTTTTTATGTAGTCCTGTATCCGTGGGGATACTGGTATTAGGTTCCTTGTCTCTAAAGTAGATTTCCAGTTTGATCTTGCGAATAAACTCTTTTAATTCGCAGACAAGTCTGAATTTATCCAGTGAGGCTGTAGGTACAAAACCTAATCCTTTTTCCAATACAATTTTCTGAATAGTAGTAAGAGTTATTTTTGACAAGTTCACTACTAGGCTGGGTTGTTGCTCGTCGAGGACATGTTCGGTGGTCCCATGCTCCGTGTGTGGCTCCTCTTTGTCTCCAAAGGCTGGGCCCATTGTACTTGTTGGCCTCGTCTGTTTTTTCCTCTTAAAGGAGTCTTGCCTCTCCCTAAAAAAGACTGACTCTGGTCTTGGTTCTGTGGTCCATCCCAATATGGGTAGGGTTGTTGTGGGTAAGATTGGTGAAATGGGGGAGGTCCATAGAAGAAATGTGGTGGTGGGGGGGCGTATGGTGGCATGTTTTGGTATGAAGGCCAACCAAATCTTGGTCCGCCTCTATTTCTTTGACGTCCTCCTCTTGATCGTCTGTTTCTGTTGGTAAAGTTATAGTTCCTGCCAGAGTCTGAAAAATCAGAACCTGTATCAGAGCCATCGCTGTCCGTGTTGTAGCCTGGATTGCGATTGGTGGGGATGTAATCATCTCTGGTGTAAGGATACACTTTTTCTAGAGAGAAATTCTTCTGATCTTTTTGTAATTTGACGTATTTGGTGTCTTTGAGGCTTATTTCAAACTCCGTCATGGTCTTGTTAAGTTCCTCAAGTCGTTTTTTTAGTTCAGCTGTGCTTTGAAATGTTTTTAAACGGACCTCCAAATCATGGATGCCAATTTTCATTTCCTCAGAGAGGCGTGCCGCAGTTTTTATAATTAGCACAAGCCAGTCTCTGGTACAGTGCCAGGATATTAGTGACCAATCCTTCTTGAAGAGTTTGTCATTTTGGAAAATAAAGGGTTCATTCCTGACTATCAAGCCACGTGGGGCAATGTTGGCTCTTACATATTCCGTCATCATAATTCCATGAATCAATGTTTTAATTTATTCTCGTTTTAATTCTGTCAATTCATCCCAGCATTGACTGGCTTCGTTGGTGTTCCTGGTACTGGTCCCAGCCAGGGGAAGCATGGATGCTATGATTCTATCGACCTCATCTTGTGAGTAGGTAAGGCCTGTCCTTTCTGTCATGTTGACTTCTATTGGAAAAGTATGTGTGAAGGGAAAGTCAGACAGTGGTTGGTTAAAAAATAGGGGGGGGGGGGTTTCCCACAGCTGCACGCTGTAAATAATGGTTATCAAAAAAAGGGGGGGAAAAAGAGGTTGATGGTTAGGTTCACCCTCCAGCAGTATATGTATCAAAGAACAACCTGAACTAGTCAAGTAAAAGAACCTAACCTAGGGGGATGGGAGGTGTCAGAAAACAAATTGATTCTGAAATACACCAAATATAGAAAAAGGAAAAAATTGTCCTTTTCGTGAGTCCCCTCACTCACCAGGGTTTCCCCACGGTGACATGCTTCATCATTGGGGTCCTCCCAGTCCTCTACGGACTGAGGCATGCTGCGACTTGCGAATTACGTAGGAGCACTAAAAAATCAGACTATGTGTAGTGCAAGTGAAAGAGTGGAGTGGAGTTTAAAATTAATCAGCTAGTGGGCCAAATAAACTTTATTAATGCTCTAAGCTGAAAAAATTAAAAATGGGGTGATATGCTAAGGTCCCTAGTTATAATGAATAGGTGTACCTAGCATATGGTCTGGTCAACTAGTTTCGAGCTTCCCCAGCTCTTCGTCAGGACAACACCGGTACCAGCCCAGTGAGACAGTGCCACTCCTAGTTAACCTAAATAAGGTGCAAAATGTGAAACGCTGCAACTGTGAGGCATGCGTAACTTATGATACATACGTAATGTACGTCAGGCGAAATCTGTAGGATATAATAAGACACATATTATTTGGAAAAAAGTAGTTCATAAGTACTGTTATCCTTAATAATTGTGAGCACACTACACCCAAGTGGTCAATCACTTCAGTCTATGATGTGCCTCGTGGTGGGTTCTTTATAAAAAGGAAGGAAACAGATGAATGTTAATTCGCTATCTCCATGCCGGCGTTTTTGTGCTGAAAAGTGATTGTGATTTAACATTAATAACATGTCTGACACAACACGAAACACACATACAAAAACATATAGATGACATAAATAAGCGTTTACATACTTTTTAAAAGACATTAATATGCCTCATGGTCAACGGAGGGGCAATGGCGATCTTGTACATCTAAAGAAACAATGTAAAGATTGCCGTTAAAGCTGTGGTGTGCTTCGTGGTCAAAGCTCGCCCTTTTTGGAGAGAGAAACGGAAAAGATCGATGTTCTCTGTAAAGCGGGTGGGATGAAATGGAAAAACTATCCCAGAGCGCTCACTTACTTGTACACGGACAGCCACGCTTCTGAACACCTACTTGGGCCAACACCTACCGGACCGCATTCTGGCGTGTCTCCGGTGTGGTGTTGTTTATGTAGATCTAATGGAGTGGAAAGTGAAAAAGGGGCTCGTACTCGGAGAAACCTCCGGGGGCGGCCATCTTGGCCTTCATACCAAAACATGCCACCATACGCCCCCCACCACCACATTTCTTCTATGGACCTCCCCCATTTCACCAATCTTACCCACAACAACCCTACCCATATTGGGATGGACCACAGAACCAAGACCAGAGTCAGTCTGTTTTTAGGGAGAGGCAAGACTCCTTTAAGAGGAAAAAACAGACGAGGCCAACAAGTACAATGGCCCAGCTTTGGAGACAGAGAGGAGCCACACACGGAGCATGGGACCACCGAACATGCCCTCGACGAGCAACAACCCAGCCTAGTAGTGAACTTGTCAAAAATAACTCTTACTACTATTCAGAAAATTGTTTTGGAAAAAGGATTAGGTTTTGTACCTACAGCCTCACTGGATAAATTCAGACTTGTCTGCAAATTAAAAGAGTTTATTCGCAAGATCAAACTGGAAATCTACTTTAGAGACAAGGAACCTAATACCAGTATCCCCACGGATACAGGACTACATAAAAAATCCAATTTCACTCCCCCAGCACACAACCTTCCTATCGAATTACTAGCATTCGAAAAAGCGGTGTTGAAGGAGGTAACGGAATTAGACCCGAAAACAATCAAAGTATTTCATAATACTAGCAAAGCCGAGCAAGAGGCTATAAACCAACTTTCAAACAACAAAGACCTAACTATAAAACCAGCTGACAAGGGTGGGGCAATAGTTCTACAAAACACCCCCGACTATCAAAAAGAATGCCTACGGCTGTTGGCAGATGAACGTAATTATCTGGTAATACACCAAGACCCCACAGAACGTCTACGGATTGAGATTGCCAGCCTGGTGGAGGAATCCTTGGCAAATGAGTGGATCAGTAAAAAAGAAGCGGATTTTCTGGTAAACAGAAAACCCATAATCCCTTATTTTTACACAATTCCCAAAATACACAAGTCAATGGAGGCGCCACCTGGTAGACCAATAGTATCAGGCATAGGTTCTATTTTGGAACCTTTATCTAAGTTTGCAGACGCATTCTTAAGACCCTTGGTCCAAGCCACCGAAAAATACCTACAGGACACTAAGGCAGTCCTTAGTTTAATCAAGGACCTAGAGTTCAATCCTACAACCAGTATACTGATCTACTGATCAGTTTAGATGTGGAGAGCCTCTACACCAGTCTCCCACACCAAGACACCTTGGACATCCTGGAGGAAGTACTTTTTCTAAGCAACTGGGACTACCATACACCCAGACATGTGGTTCTTGAATGTTGTCGCCTGGCTTTAACTGAAAACTTTTTCCAATTCAATGACACTTTGTACAAACAAACCCACGGTACCAGCATGGGAAGTACATTTGCGCCGAGCTTAGCAGGACTCTACGTATACCACCTTGAGAAAGAAAAGATTCTCCATCAGCACAACCCACACATCAACCATATTAAATTATGGAAAAGGTATAAAGATGATGTGCTTTTGATTTGGGAGGGGAATGAAGAAGAAGCAGAGTTCTTCCTGATCTGGCTAAACCAACAAGATCCTTTTTTGAAATTCACTTTCACTATGAGTAAGTCCAGTCTGGTCTTTCTTGATTTAAACATAATAGCACATGAAGGACGTGTAATCACTACTACACATTTCAAACCCACAGCAAGGAATTGCTTACTAGTCTATGACAGTTTTCATCCCAGAAGTCTGAAAGATAACCTTCCTTTCGGACAATTTTTGCGCCTGCGACGCAACTGTACTACACGTCAAGACTATAACATTCAAGCCAATGACTTGTCTCAAAAACTGTTACGAAGGCAATATCCACAATATCTTGTATCCAGAGCACAAAAAAGAGCTCTAAACAACAACAGAGAGGCACTACTGGAAGACAAACCTGAGAACAGACAACCAGATCGCAAACGACAAATTTGTATTACCACCTTCAATATTGCATCGAATCAAGTAACCAAAATAATAAAAAAACATTGGCGGACCCTGAACAGTGGAGGTTTAGACTTACAAAAACCTATGTTCAGCCATCGGAAAGCTAAGAACCTGAGGGACTTTTTAGTCCACACTCGCCCCAACCCCACAAGTACCATGGGCCCTTTACGTTTGTTACATCCACTACCTCAGGGCCATTACCCATGCAGCAACTGCAGTGTATGTCATTTAACCAAAGTGACAAAAACAGTAACCTATAACAACGGAATGACATGGGACCTCCGATCCTTCACCAACTGCAACACGACAGGGGTGGTATACCTGATCACCTGCGTCTGCAACCTTCACTATGTGGGGATGACCACAAGGAAGGTAAATACCAGGATAATCGAACACCGGAGCAATTTCAGGTGTAAACGCAATAACACCAAAATGACCACCCATTTTTTGGAAAAACAGCACACACCTAATGACCTTAATTGGGTCATTCTGGAACACGTAAGCAATCAGCAAAACATTGAGAAAAAACTACACGAGAAAGAACAGCGATGGGTTTTTAAGCTACGTTCTGATAGCCATGGTTTGAACGATGATATACCCTGGGGACAATTCACATGAAATTGATACCCACTACGATAGTCTAAAACTGTATCACTTGGACCGTCATGGTCTTTTTCCCACTACTTGTGATCCTAATAATTTTGATTTTTTGAAACATCAAACCCCTACAGATCTCGTCTTGACAATATAATCCTGATTGTAATTATCTAACAACAAATTTTTATTTTTAAGCAGCCTGATAATGGATGTGAGTTTAACACAGTTTTCTTACACCCTTCTCACTATGGCGGCCCTCTTTCTAGCATCCTCTGCTGACTTGTCAATGTTTTTTATCCATTAGATCTTCCGTTTTTTATCCATTAGATTTTCTGATTCACGAGACTTTCCTCTTGTAAATTAACATTTACATTTAACCTCGCCTAACTCTAAGTTGTTTGCAAAAAACCGTCATGTTATTCACCTATACATCCTGGGGAAACGGTCCCAATCCAAGATGGCCGCCCCCGGAGGTTTCTCCGAGTACGAGCCCCTTTTTCACTTTCCACTCCATTAGATCTACATAAACAACACCACACCGGAGACACGCCAGAATGCGGTCCGGTAGGTGTTGGCCCAAGTAGGTGTTCAGAAGCGTGGCTGTCCGTGTACAAGTAAGTGAGTGCTCTGGGATAGTTTTTCCATTTCATCCCACCCGCTTTACGGAGAACATCGATCTTTTCCGTTTCTCTCTCCAAAAAGGGCGAGCTTTGACCACGAAGCACACCACAGCTTTAACGGCAATCTTTACATTGTTTCTTTAGATGTACAAGATCGCCATTGCCCCTCCGTTGACCATGAGGCATATTAATGTCTTTTAAAAAGTATGTAAACGCTTATTTATGTCATCTATATGTTTGTGTATGTGTGTTTCGTGTTGTGTCAGACATGTTATTTGTGTTAAATAACAATCACTTTTCAGCACAAAAACGCCGGCATGGAGATAGCGAA
The DNA here is from genome assembly GCF_964204655.1 of Triturus cristatus. NCBI lineage: Eukaryota > Metazoa > Chordata > Amphibia > Caudata > Salamandridae > Triturus > Triturus cristatus. Next base: position 16,053,376 of record NC_140582.1, read on the forward strand.
TTAACATTCATCTGTTTCCTTCCTTTTTATAAAGAACCCACCACGAGGCACATCATAGACTGAAGTGATTGACCACTTGGGTGTAGTGTGCTCACAATTATTAAGGATAACAGTACTTATAAACTACTTTTTTCCAAATAATATGTGTCTTATTATATCCTACAGATTTCGCCTGACGTACATTACGTATGTATCATAAGTTACGCATGCCTCACAGTTGCAGCGTTTCACATTTTGCACCTTATTTAGGTTAACTAGGAGTGGCACTGTCTCACTGGGCTGGTCCCGGTGTTGTCCTGACGAAGAGCTGGGGAAGCTCGAAACTAGTTGACCAGACCATATGCTAGGTACACCTATTCATTATAACTAGGGACCTTAGCATATCACCCCATTTTTATTTTTTTCAGCTTAGAGCATTAATAAAGTTTATTTGGCCCACTAGCTGATTAATTTTTAACTCCACTCCACTCTTTCACTTGCACTACACATAGTCTGATTTTTTAGTGCTCCTACGTAATTCGCAAGTCGCAGCACGCCTCAGTCCGTAGAGGACTGGGAGGACCCCAATGATGAAGCATGTCACCGTGGGGAAACCCTGGTGAGTGAGGGGACTCAAGAAAAGGACAATTTTTTCCTTTTTCTATATTTGGTGTATTTCAGAATCAATTTGTTTTCTGACACCTCCCATCCCCCTAGGTTAGGTTCTTTTACTTGACTAGTTCAGGTTGTTCTTTGATACATATACTGCTGGAGGGTGAACCTAACCATCAACCTCTTTTCCCCCCCTTTTTTTGATAACACAAAAATGAACATATAAAAAAGTTTTACACATATCAAACACTACATTCAAAAGGTCAACATGACAAAATCACATTTAACAGTGCACCATTAAAAATGGTGAAACAAAGTTAGTATACATTATATGTTTCATGTATTTCGCAGCCCTGATGAAGTCCACACCAGTTGGGCGAAACACGTCGGCTGTTTGGCTGTCATTTTACTGAATTCGAAGAATAAACAAAGTGTTTATACTAAATTGAATGTGGATGGACATAATCATTTTTGGTGCTGGTGGTGCATTCCATATTTTTCTTGAATCTGGACATTGGTCTTGAAGACTGCTCCTTGTAAACAGCAGGGGCGGTGGATATGCACACCGTTTGAGCAAAAAGGCTCATAATCTGGGACTCTTTTGGGTGATTGTTGTGAGGGGAGGTGCGTCACAAATATACAGAGGTATATTTGTTTTGGCTTGCTGTTTCAAGTTTGGGAGTTCTTCTTGGGGTCTCTCAAAGCTCTCAGCCAGTCCAGATTCGATGAGGGTTCGCCGGATTTCCTTGCGACGAGCTCCCGGTCAAACTTATGGAAGTCTGACCTCCGGAGAGTTCCAGCAGGACGAACCAAAGATCCAGGCCAACACGCAGTTGAAGCTTGCAGGGAGTCCACTCTTTAGTCCTTTTACAGCAAGGTAATCCATAGGCTGTAGTTTCAGATGGTGCAGAAGGTGCAGTCTTCAGGGTGCAGGTCTTAGGAAATGCACATCAAACTTCCAGCATGGCCAGTCTTGCTTTAAGTTTCAAGCAGCAGATCTGAGAGGCTCTGCCCTCTCAGATACAAATTACAAGTTCTCTGGGTCAAGCAGTATGTCACTCCTGCCGAATGGGGTGTAGGGTACCACCCCAAGGTCTGACAACTTCCGGCAAAGTGTGGCACTATTTTTGCCCAGAGTGCCCCAATTCTCCAAATTCACAATGACTGATTTTCCAGCAGGGAGAGAAGAACTGGCTAAACACACCCCTAGGATGGCTAATCTCCATAGTCTCTCCCCCTTGCATCTGCTCATTCCTTCCTTAATCCTAACCTCTGGCTGGGTTCAAAAGAGTATAGTTGTAAATGACTCTGGGGTCTTCCCCTTCCCTTGAAGTCCATTGTTTATGACTCCTCCCCCTGCTTTTGCATTCCTGTGTAACAGAACACTGCCCTCCCAGCAGAGCTGGTCAACCCCGGGGGCTCTTTATCTCCTCTTCAAAGAAGCCTGGCTAATCCACTTAACACTGTCCAATCAGGACAGACCACTGGAAGGCTGAATCTGGACTTACAAAGTCTTATAACTCCTTGTATGTACATTTTAGGAAAAATTCAACAATATCATATTGTTGAGTTTATTACTACCATTCTGAGAAGTCTTTAAATGGCACTTTTAGCCTTCTCCTACCAAGAGTTATTAGTTCATATTATCTTGCCATGTTAACCTATGTGGCAGGGGATTTGCAATGGGAAAAATGACTTGGGCCATTTTTCCAGCACCAGGGCTTATAAAAACATATTTTACAAGTACTCTGCCTATATATACAGGATCCCCACCCCGGTATACCTAGGGGAGACTTTAGGGGTTCTGAATATGCAGAAATAGTGCAGATCCTCCCTCCACAGTGCTCCTAGCAGCAAAGTCGAGTTTGTGCAGCTCTTTATCTCAATGTGGCAAGTGAAATATGCAATTTCACTTAACCCAGGGCATAATAAACTCCTTTTTCTAAGGGTCCTCCTAATAGATACCTGACCCCACACCTGGGACACCTATGGGACACCCTGGGGGTATCTAATATGCCCAAACATTGTAGGTTATCCATTTGTAAGTGCCCCAAGCACCAAAGTCGAGTTTGGGCACAATTTACTTTTGGAAAGCAGTCCTGCAACACAGGGCCACTTTTAAACTGACCTCAGGCTCAGCAGTGCACACATGCTGGTGCAGAAAGGGCTGCTGGCCTCTAAACTGCCATGCCCTATTATATTCTAGGGACTGAGATGTAGTTTCAATCACCCTGCCCTATTATGTACTAGGGCAGTAGAGGGTAGGTCATGCCAATCAAAGGGGTACCCCAATCCATAGTGTACCCTAGTGTATGTAGGTGTTTTCACTGTATTATAAGTTTCTTTCAGTACAGCACTGGCCCTGGGCCTGGTTAAGCAGAGCCCAGGGTCAGTCAGAGTCAGTTACCACCAGTACCAGTCAGCAAAAAGGCACAGGATGAGTTTGCAACACTCCTGTAGCCCAAACCAAGGTTACTGCTTTCTTCCAAAAACTCGCTCTCCAATATCTGGCTGTTTTCCAGGGGGCTTGGCGTTTATTTTTATTTTTCTAACTTCAAAGTGAGATGATTTATGTGACAATCATCCTGGCTACTGGGGTCTGCTTTAAGAATGCTGCATGATGTTATTGTTTTTTTCTAGCACACAACAAAATGTAAATGTTTGTAAATGAACTGTGGTGACGGTTAATTCAATACATTGGGTGATGACATTTACACACATTCTCATTTGTGCTCTGTATACTTTTATCAGTAAAACGGTATATGAATGCAAATGTAATGGGCATTTCAATTGAAGATGTGTTGCTGTAATGGCAATACGCTACCAACCATGTATACTCCACGTTACCCCACTCCACTCTACTCTGAACTTCTCCATGCCACTGCACTCTACTCTGCAACACTCCACTTCACACTACGCCACTCCACTGTCCACCACTCCACTCCTATCTGCACCCCTCTACTCTACACTTTTATATTCTACACCACTCCCCTCTAATCTATGCCAGTGCACTTTACCCCACACTACTATACTATGCACTACTGCACCCTACACCATTCCACGCCACTCTACTCTATTCCATCCTACTCTGCAACACTGGACGGCTGACGAGAGACACAGAGACGCATACGGACGCTGCGCTAGGAGAAGGAACTAGAGCGACCAGCTGGGAGGTGGTGGGGTTTGCAACTTTGGTCTGCGGTCCGTGGCCTGATGCGGTGTTGTAGCTTGTCCCCGACTTCTGCCAGTGTTGCAGCTACGGTCGGCAGTTCTGCGGCCTGCGGGGTGTTTGCAGCTGCAGAGTGCTGGCCTGGATTTCAGCTCCTTGCTTGACTTGCCCTCGATTGCTGCCCTGCCATTTTTTGCTGGTGTTTTTATTGCTGCCCTGCCTTGCCTGTTCTCCAAAGCCGTCTATCGTGCTGGGAGAGCTGGAGCTTGGTGGGGGCAGAGAAGAGCAGGGACGTTGCAAGGGAGCTGCCTAGGTCACACCAGAGAAGAAACGGTGAAGCTAACAGGCTACCCACCCTCTTCGCTCTGCTCTCTGTTTTCTGTTCTCTGGCTGCCTCCTGCTCCTCACTTTGGTGACCTGACACAAGGATAAAACGAAGGATAAGCCAAGGAGTGGCTGAAGGGAAGCTGCTGTGAGTGCAAGCACCGGTGACCGGAGGCTAGTGAGGGAGGGCTGCCTTTAGTTGCGCAGCTAGTGGTCAGGGCTTTGCCTCGCAGACGTGGCCCGGCTAGGACTGGGTGAGGTTTGTGATCAGGCTAGCACTCCCCTTTAAGACCTGTGGGATTGGACTCTGAGACCTCGAGACATGGGAGTACCACGTAGGGTCGCCCTCCCACATTGCAGCACATGGCAGATTACCTGGCCAGAGTCATCCAGTTGTACATCAGCACAAGGAGTGGGGTCACCATCACAAACAAAGGGAGAGTCAATTGAAAAAGGGTGTAGGGAAGGGTGTGGCAGCACCACTGGCGTGCTTGTGCCCCCGATCCCAGTTGCCAGCTGTTTGCATACCCATATACCTGTACACCCCTATAACTGTTCTATTTGCTTTTATTTTGTTGTTCTACTGCCCCACTACCGACTACAGGGGAAAGGAAGGGGACCTACCCCAAAATGAGATCTGGCAGGGTACGAGGTAAAGCGCTGGCCGCGAACAAAAGAAAATGGAAGCTGACTGGAGAAGTGGCAGCAAAAAGGAAGCCTAAAAGCATAACACATAGGAGCTTCTCGCCAGATAGTAGTAACTTAGACCCAGAGAGCACTTCAAAGACAGCAGATAGTCCGCAGTGTAATGGTATATTGGGAGCGCAACAAATCATGTATGGGACCATGGATCCACCTGGACAGCCCAAAGTATCAATGATAACAGACTTTTCCCAGTCATTAAGCAATCAAGGTAGCAGGATCGCATCAAGTACATTAAGCGAAAATCAGCACATGAAGGTAGTTGGGAGTTAGGAAGCTAAAAGAGGGACACCCACCCAGGCCCCCTTGTCACCAATGATTCTGATCGCAAATGTTTTGAGACTATACAGCTGGTCTGCTAAGGATTATTCTAAAGAAATGGAACAAGTATATGTAGCACCGGCAGTACCGGAAGGACAGGTCTGCTTAGGCTTTCATCACACTCCCACGATAAATGGCTCTTGACATTATAGTTTTGACTCTGACACTTTGGACGTGTTGATAAGCCCTCAGTCTAGGCTCTACTCTTTTCCAAAATTTAAGGCTAGCAATGCCGAGGAACCTGAAGGCTCAGATTTGCAGGATGAGACTAAAGAGTGTCATTGGAAAATTATGACAGAGGGGGAATCAAACCAAACGGTGCAGATTGAAGGGCACAACAGGGATCTGCAACCCATGAGTAACTCCACCAACATGTGGGCTGCAATTTTGAATTTAATGCATGCTACAGTTATACAATTAAAATGGACATCCAGGTGCACTCACTTAATACCATGACAATTTCTGTCTCTGGAATTTATGAAAAACGTGAAAAATTTACCTCCCTGGTCACGAGGGTCCAGACGAACTACCTTAATAACTTTATTATATGATCCTGCAAGGAGGTGGTCGACAGATTAGCACAGTTACAGGTAATAATGCAAAGGGATATTGGAGCAGATTAAAAACAGCCACTTCGCTTGGGGGTGGGGGGGAGGGGGCGGTCAGCTAAAATACCAATAACCCCGTTATCAGTTGCACAGGGGGGCCAGGGAGAACAGCCCAAAAGAATTGTTCACCTAGAAGAAACAGGAGATCCAAATGCAGACAGAGACATGACACATATGCCATGTCCAAACCAGGATGAAGCCCATCCACCATCCTAAATGACAAAATGGGAGAGGAAGCGTGCAAGGAGGAGGAGAAATAAAATCTGCACCAGCCACACTGGATCCTTAAATACCTTTTAGCTCCAAAATATGAAAGCACTGAATGCACTAAACATGTGGTAGAGGCCATTCTGGAAGAAAATCCCCGGTTGCCTTAGTCAGTACGAGCAATAAATATTTCTAGAAATAAGTCTGCATTATTTGTGGGACTTAAACCAGTAGGTATGGAAGATACATTTTCTGCCATTAATACAACTCTTGTAAAACCCTCTGTATCGGAAGGTGGATCAGCATGGGCAACAAGGGGATCCCGGCAAGACACCAATATGCAAACGGAGGACCATCAAGTTAGAAACCTCAAGGAAGAAGCAACTTAAACCCCAGGTTCAATAGACCAAAATATCGAGGAGACATGGTTACAGCCATTCGAGAGTGCCACCTATGAGGAGGAGGACACTGTGGTGGGCAAACAAGAATCATGACTCGAAATCCAACGAAGGGAAAGGAAACCTCTGGAACTGGCAACGACCACAAAGAGCCAAACAATACACCCACTGGTCATCCAAGTGACATGGGACATCGGCTATTATGGATTCCAGAATTCAAATCTAGGGGCCCACAGGATGTACTAAATCACTTGAGCATTTTAAAACTAATAAATGCGTTGACAGGCCTAGATCCTGTTGTATCAGATGACATCCATGCCATTAAGTTTTTGCCAGCAAGTGGGCGACATTACCGGGATCCCACCCTTATCACCCTCGCTGCTTCGGATCTTCCTGCCCTCGTCCTGGGAAGGAAAAAGCTGCTGAAGGCGTGGAGCATTGAAGTATTAGCACATCAGGCTGACAGATATCCTCACCCACTAGCATCCGAGTAGCACCCAGATGAGAAGCAGTTGCCACTGTGGGACTAAGTAGGGGTAGGCGGAGTTCATGGAGTTCAACTACGCAGAATTTAGCAGAGTTGCATAAAAACTCCATGGAATTCCGCAGAGTTCCTCTCCACCCTAATGATGACCACTGGAATGGGATTAATTGGATACAAAGGCTGGGCCGCTGCTTTCTACAGATTATACTGCTTCTGCTAATTAGGATAATATAGCAAACACTAGAGGCAAATGACTCAGTGGAGTTTTAAAACAGGAAAGAGAGACTTGAGTGGAGATTTATAATTATGAAAACACCACAAAGGTAATATGCCCAAAGGATGTATTCCACCTAAGAGCAATTAGTATTTGTGAAATGAAACAGCAGTTCTCCAAAGCTGAAAGGCTTGCCGCGTGAGACGTGCTGAGCCCTACCTTGATACTTAGCAATGGACCTGCCTTTCTTAATCTGAAGGGCCTCTGCGACCCTCCCACTCCTTTGGAATTTTGGCAGCTTTGCATGACAATGAAGAAAGAAGTAACCCAACCTATCAAGTGTGTCCTGGCTGCATCCCGTCCTCGCAGTCCCAACGCTCTGAAGAAGGGCCCAAGTGGTACTATGTGACGTCGGCAGAACTTATCAGGAGGGCCTAATGCGAGTACCTGCAGCGTTCACCTCCACCTCACCGCCACCATTAGCTGTCGCACCAGCAGCAGCATCCACTGCATGCGCCACTATCGCCATATTGCTAGGTTATTATGATGCAAAAGTGAGTGGCGGAAGATGAACTGTGGCAAAGGAGCTTCATAATGTTGCTACTTGGTACCATTTCCTCATGACAGACAGGCCAGGCATTCCTACTGTGCATTGACAATAGGCGGCATCAGTGTTGATACATACACCACCCCAGGGCAAGGGCTTTTCTTTATTTCAGTAAAGTACATGATGGATTATATATGTGGGGTGGGCCGGCGCTGGTAAACTGTGCTACACTACCCGAGAGGCGGAGTTTTTATCGAACTCTGCGCTTTAAGTAGAGTGCGGAGTGGAAAAAATGTCACTAGCTCCAACAGCAGAGCGGAGTTTACCACCCACCCTTAATATTCAGTGCGCACTGGGACAAACCAACGTCACCGTTGAAGTAAATAGAGAAGAAGACCTCTCAAAGCAGCAAAGATTTATAATGAAGCACGAACTTCAAAACAACTGGCGTTGGTTACCCACATTTTTATCGCAGGCAGCGAATCGCAAAGACTGAATAGTGGAGCTGGTGGGCTCCTCTGAACAGTATGGCTTAACCATTTGCTGCTGGAATATAGGTGGGCTGCAGGCAAATAATGCTCCAGGAGACCTGGGCCCATGGTAGTATTCCATTGATTGAATCTGAAGAATTTAGGACACCGGCTGGGAAAAGCAGCACATTTGGAAGGGAGAAAGGTAGTTTTGCAATTTACATAAATATTAATCTATCAGCGGAGGGGGTAGAATTTCACATGGACGATTCATGCCTCCGGGCCTTGCGAATGAATGGTTAAGCCATGCATCGATAAGATTCCATCGTTCTCATAAATGTGTATGTAAACCCTAAGAGGAAGGCAGTAACAACAGTAAAGCTTGCAGCACACAAACTTCACTTAAAAAATTTACACCATCCATTGTACTGGCTAATCTCAGGAGACATCAATCTTAATTTATTCTACCATCCAAGTGAGGAGCATGCGGAAATAGTTGTGCTCCTCCCAGTGCAAAATATGCCCCTTCAAATCCTCAAAATTACGATAGGAGAGGAACTAGTCAAGGCCTGCGGAGTACTTGGTCTGCTTGTCCTGAATAGCCAAAAGCCAGGTGATATTCCCCCAGCTTGGACAAGAACATCAGCCACCTCGGTCTTCTATCTAGATTACACGCTGGTGACCTTCCCGTTGTACAGGCAAGTGCAAGCACAGGGTCAAGACTGATTTGCATATGGCTGGGTTGAAACTGGAATGGCATGGTGAGCAAAAAAACGATGGATTGAGGCCCAGATCTCTGTACTGGGGTGAATGTATGACATTGTTCTGCATTCTGTCCATCAACTGTTGTTTTTGTTTCATAATATCCCACCATGAGGAGAGTGATTACCACCCACAGATAATCATGGGAAGTACATCCCCACATAAACATGAAGCGGCAACAGCCTTACAGGTAGAGACCAACACTGAAAATCTGAAAAGCCTAAGGTGGAGCTCAAGCTAAGTCAAGGTTTTGGCTGAAGAAGCAGTGGACAGCCTGGAGGACATAGCCACAAAGACCTCAAATCAGATATTAGTATGAGAAACATTTCCTAGAGAATTGATTGAAGCCCGTCAAATTGGAAGAGCCAGTCGAGGGAATAAGGGAGCCTACCTCGGGTACCCTAAAAATATAGTTATGCCACGATCCATCTGCTTGAAAATATCTATCGTTGGCAGGCTTTTTAGGACCTATGACGATCCCCCAAGAACAAGGATTTATTAAAAATTCTGTGCAATAAGAGAAGACAACTGAAAAGGGAGATTTGGACTTTTAAAATGTCCAAGCCAGAAACACTGAGGGCTAGCTGCTGCATGCTTCAAAATCAAATGATTCAAAAAATGTCTGGAAGCTCATAAGCAACATTGAAAAAGGTCCTAGAGGAGCTCATAATGCAAACATAAGCGAGTCTGACTGGGTCGAGTATCAGAAATGAATTTTTTTAGGAAGCATCCTTGATGCAACCAGATCAGACCGGTCCTGTAACGATCACGAGGCCACGGGGTCATTGGAACATCTAGCATATACCACAGTGGAGTTAATAAAGATTATTAACAAAAGCACAGGCTGACTGAGCCCACGGCTCTAATGGGTTATCACAGGTGCGCTTTAAACACTCAACAGCGAGATTGACAACCTTCCTGGCAGCAATGTGCAACTACACACTGGCAAAAGGAGTTATTCCTGAAAGCTGTAAAGGCTCAATAATCCACCCTATCATTAAAGTCGGATTGGCATCCTCACCGAGCAGTTATGATTTAATTGTGCTTCTGGATGTGGATCTTCAGTTTTTCTCCACACTGCTACTTCATGATCTGGAGATGTGGGCATGGGATACCTGTTGACTTCCATTCAACCAAACTGGATTTACAAGCAGTCAAGGCACTTTAACGAATCTTATGGCAGTGGGTCTAATACTCAGTAGATCAAAGGCTACATGTATTCAATACGTGCTTCATTGACTTCAAGGCAGCGTTTAACTATGTCCCGTGCAACAGGCTATGTGCCAAACTTCAACAATGAGTAATCCCACCTAATATCCTGTGAGTAATCAGGATACTGTACTCAGATATGTGGGTCAAAATAAAGATCGGAGATGGTACTCACCTGTCAAGGGAAGTGAAAACAGCAACCAACCTAAAACAAGACTGTGTTCTGTTACCTCTCCTTTTTAATTACTATATTGCAGACCTCTCTGTAGAGCTGGATGGGCAGATATCCCATGCTCCAAGCCTGTGTGACCAGCAACTATCAAATATCTTGAATGCTGATTTTTGTACTTCTTAGTAATACCAGAATAGGCCCACAGAGGCTATTAAACTGCCTCAGTTCATATGCAGGGGATAATAAGCTGGAAATAAACCGTAAAAAAACCAGAAGTTATCTCATTCAGTTCCCGTATTCTACATAAGCGCAAATGCCACTTTAGCGGGAACATAATGAAGCACCAGCCTACATTTACTTAGCAGTCAAAATAGATGCAAGAGCTATGTTAGCACCCTCAAAGAGAGGCAATTAAGGGAAAGGCAAGAGCACTCAATCATGCCTTCACAACACTGGCAAGATCCATTCCAGGTCATAGCTTGAAGCCTCTGGTAACAGAAATGAAAGCAACTTACTACCAACTCTTGCGTATGGATCAAAAATAATGATAGGTACTGCGGCCATTCCCCTTGATAAAACCATGATAAGAACTAAATAGCAAATTATCCGGCTCCCCAGATTAGTATTGTCCGCCCAAGTTAGGCTGGAGTTCTCATTGACAAAACAGTCACTCGCCAGATCCGGAGCCTACATTAAGTGCTGCTACAAACTGCGGTCAGCCACCAAGGGCACACTGGCCCATCTAGTCTGGTCTGCAATGGGGGAACGGCAAACACAAAAAATATCTCAAACAGCATTGAGATGCTCGAGCTTGGTGACCTATGGAATACCAGTATGACTGATCAGGCTTTTAAAAGGGCAGTAAATTAATCTATTAAACTGCAAAGCTGGATAAAAGACAAAGAAAAGATGTTGAACCGGTCACACGGGTGGCTGGTCTTGAAATCTTATGCTGCCCCAAGTAAGTCACCCCTCCTGGAATCCACTATCAACCATAAGATAAAGCAGAGTTTACTGGCACTAAGACTCGATGATATACTAACATTAGACTACCCCCCCCCCCTCTCCCCCCCCCAAAACAATGGGAAGGTGGCCAAAGAGAAGACAACAAATTCTGCCTATGTTATAAGGGCCGATGAAACTTTGCAGCACGTTATATGTATTAGCCCCGCCCTGGCCATACAGTGAAGAGCTTTGCTGAGAAAAGAATTGAGCAACCTAGAGATCAGGTCTTGTAGAGTCAGCACGGATGGGGTCACTAGATCCAATGAACACAATGTTGAACATTAGACTGGCACAGTTCCTGAATATTTTTCAGACCCTTGCCAAAGCAGATCCACAGATACAGGTGGAGTAAGAAAAATTTACTTGGGGACGTGGTTTAGAGCGTCAAAATGGCGGTCGCACTCTAAGAGTGCTCCAGACTCCTCCACAAGGCCCTCCACAACACTGGACCTGCCAACCTAAACCACCACCTCACGTTCCACGCTCTCCAACAGTCTTTTCGCTCAGCCCAGCTCTCCCTCGTGACAGTACCTCAGATCAAGAAAACCAGAGCAGTAGGACGCTCCTTCTCCATTCTCGCGGCCAAGGCTTGGAACTCCATTCCTCTTCACCTCCGACAGTCCACATTACTCCCTAAGTTCCTAAAGGAACTCAAGACCTGAGTTTTCGATGGAACTCAGAGACCCTCTAGATTGCTGTGGACCCCCCCCCTTCCCCCCTATCCCCCAGTGCTTTGAGACCCGTTCCAGGTGAGTAGTATTTGCTTCACAAGCCCTTGAGTGAAGGCTGCGGTAGAAACTGACTCAGAGAGGATCCCGCCCTCTGAAGCAGTGCCAGCTTACAAGACAGGGAATCTGAATGCTCAGGTGGCTTGCTGCGTGAAAGAACACCCCGCAACCTTACCCTCTCACCAAGACAAGATGGCGTCTGCCAGGTGAAAGACTGGGGAGCTGGTGCCTTGGGTGCAGCGAGATCGCTGAGGTGCAGGTGGAGAATTATCAACCGGTCACGCCTCCTGGCGTTGCGCCGACATCCCGTCTGAGCCCTGGTCTATATCGCCCTTCTCGGCAGCATTGGCAGTGAGTGAAGACGCTGTAGCGGGTGAAAAATCTGATTGTGGGTGGCCCCTCGGACAGTGGTGCGGACCCCGGGGACAAGAGGAGGGGCCATTGTGCACAAGGAGGACAGGCTCTGGCACACGGGCTGAAAGACCGACTGTGTTGGTGCCCGAGACCCGGGGCGGTTGTTTCAGCGATACAGGCCCAGAGGAGAACTATCACCTGACTGCCTTCCCTGCGTGGCGGTACCCGGGGCCGCTGCGACTGGCAGAGGAGGTAGCTCACTGGCAGCTTCCTCAACCAGAGATACACCCCAGGGACTGATGAGACGGCTGCCCAACAAACAAGAGTGGGTCTGATTCACGGACCGGGGACCCGACTGCGGTGAGGCTCGAAATCCGGTGAGCGACGGGCCGATGCCCATGGAAGCCCCAGAGTTAGACTGACCTCCGCCAGACCCACAGGCTGTGGAAGTCCCAAGACACTGGGAAAATTCCACACCGTAAACGTTCAAAAGCCAAGTGGGAGAGCCCTTCCTCCCCTCCCCAAAACTTAATCCAGCCTGGGGGACTGGACGCACAACTTATAACACTCACCTGGCGCCCCGTGACTGGGATACCCCCCCCCCCCACCCTCCTGAAGGCTCTCCTCCATCCCTCGCCCTAAGAAATAGCGCATACGATCCTGGGGGTTCTGTAGGGTTCCATAGCGATAAGCAGAACTTCCAGTGTATTGTCGGCCTGAAGAGATGGGTGGGAGTGGGGGAAAAGCACAGTGGGGCACCACTGGGCATGTATGGAAAAGAGACTCCAGACAATAGGATTCCATGACCAGCGAACACAGCATTGGCTCTCCCAGACCCGCGCCCGGAAATTGAGTCCCTGAAGTACCAGTCAACACAGGCACAGTACACCACGAGCGGGACTGGTGCCGGCGAGGCTGTCCATGGTAAGGCCGCCCTCCCCAAAGAAGATCTCACCGCTATCCTGAAAGCCATACGGCCTTCACAAGATTCAGTGGAGAAAAAAATAGGTGAGGTGCGAGTCGTCATGGCCCTCATTAGACAAAACCTTCCTAAAGCCACAGCCTGCATAATGGAAGCAGAATCCCCCTTGTCCACAGTGGAGGATGATATACACAGTTTAAAAGAACAGGTCACGCAACTCCAATTCCACACAAGAGAGCTACACAGGCGTGCCGAGGATGCAGAAAACCCCTCACGGCGCAACAATCTCTGCCTAGTAGGCATTCCCGAAGGAGCAGCACCTGGTCAAGTGGCCACCTTTGTGAGACCTGGATCAAGTTGGATGCCAACAGACGGGCTATCAGCATGGTTCGCTACAGAGCACACCCACGGAGCTCTGGCGCCCAGGCCGCCACCGGGTGCCACACACCGACCGATAATAGCAAGAATCCTCAACTTCAAAGACAGGGACGCTATCCTACAGGCTGCCCGCTCCCAGACAACCCTGTCCTATCAAGGCCACAAAGTCATGATCTTCCCGGACTATACTAAGGAAGTTCAGACACAGAGCCGACCCTGTGTGGAGGTAAAACAGATATTGCAAGCACTGAACCTCCACTACATACTGCTGTTTCCGGCTCATCTCAGAGTGGTCTTTTAAAATAAAACCCTCTTCTTTGACATTCCGGAGGAGGCATGGAGTTGGGCAACTGAGGGGTGTCTCCTCCCCATGAGACCACCTCTCCCCTGCACTACGCTCTGGAACCATGGCACCCAGAGGCCCCAGGCCTCAAAGACAATGCACCCGCTTTCGAGAGGATGAGGCAATTGCTGAGACACATCCGCCTCCCCTACGGCTACTGCCCGAGGCTCCAATGAACTGATCAAACTTCAAAAACACACAGACCTGCCGCACCAAGAATCGGAAGAGAGAAGATCATAAGGGAGACCACACTCACTGTTGATTATTTGATCAGAAGACACCAATAAATTCAGTTCTGGGGGGAAGAACTTCAAGCCCCAGCACAGCTTGCAGCAGCAGCCGCCGTTACCAGTTCTCCCATGACTGGAGGTGTGTTTTTAGACTGTTGTGGGATCCGGCAGCACGGGACTCCCGTGAATTCAGGACAGGAGGGCAGGACTTTAAACCCCAGCACAGCTTGCGGCAGCAGCTGCCGTCGCCAGTTCTCCCGCACCAGGAGGCATGTATTTAGGCTGTTGTGGGCTCCCGCAAAACAGGACGCACACAGAACGTGCCTGGGCCAAGACCAGGCCCGTCTTAGCCCGTCAGAGACCGGAGGAGGCTGAGATGGGCCCCCATCTTGGCTTCTTGTTTTTTGACTTCCCAGAGACCTTGCGATTTTGGACACTTCCTCCCAGTAGAGCTACAAAAACCGCACCTACGCCAATTGGTCCACCGCGTGATTGCCAAGCTGTCCCAGCAGGGCGACCGGGCATTGTAAGTTCTCCAAAACTGGTCTATTGGCTGTCCTCCCAACCCCTGGTGAACTGAATAGTCCCAGAGATTCTCGACCAAAAAGGTCAAACCCACTGCAAGCCTACCTCCATCGTCCAAGCCTTCGCCAATTACTACTCCAGGCTCTATGCGGCTGACTGGCCCCATGGCCCCGATCCCAGGACATTAGACCTCACTCTCTTTCCCCGTCTAACAAAGCCAGAAAAGACCCTGTTGGACCAACCTATCATAAAGGAAGAAATAGGAGAGGCTATCTCCTTGACCGCTGCTGTAAAGCTGTCTGGGCCCAACGGGTTACCAGAATGTGCTTTATTGGGAAGTGGTGAAGACGGGAGACTTCCACTTCCCGCCGGAGACGGATATGGCGACAATTGTGCTCATACCCAAAACGCAGCCCCCATCGGCCTCCTGCTCAGAGTACCGCCCATTCTCGGTATTCAACACTGAAGTCAAAATCTACACAACGGTCCTGGCCACTCCCCTTAAATCGGTCCTCACCCGTCTCATTCATCCAGACCAATGCGGATTCATGCCACGCAGAAGCACGAGCCACTGCATACTGCGTCTTCACTTGGCATTGGCCCACCGCCAACTCCTCACCCCTAACCTCGCCCTTTTATTGCTCGACTTCAAAAAAACCTTCGATACCATCAACTGGCAATATTTGGAGGAGGTGCTGGAGGCAGTGGGCCCGAGACACCACTTCTGCAGTCCAGTGCGAGTATTATACTCTAATCCCTCGGCACAGGGCTCATAAATGGAGCCCTCTCAGACACCTTCCCAATTCAGTGAGGGACGAGGCAGGGGTGCCCTCTGTCGCCCCTCCTTTTCGGCCTTGCTTTTCACCACTAGCCTGCCATGTCAGTGCAGACACACAGATCCAGGGTTTTCGCTGGCGGGGAGCACATGAAGACTGCATTGCTCTCAATGCGGATGACATTCTGCTTTTCCTTGTGGACCCAGCCCGCTCGGGCCCCAGATTCCTTCAGCGTCTCCGTTTCTTGAGGCGGCTTCAGGCTTGCGCCTAAACCCAGCCAAATCAACTCTGATCCCCTTACATGTGTCCAGGGAATGCATAGACTGGCAGGCGAATATACCCATAAAGCGACTCTCCTTTAAATATCTAGACATTTGGGTGGCACTGCTCCCAGAACTCACCTGGTCACTCAATGTTATTCCCTTACTACGGAGAACAGAAACTGACCACAAGTGGCAATCCCTTCCTCTCAACCCAATTGGTAGAGTCGCTTTATTTAGAATCAAATGTCTTTTTTATTAGCAGTTAAGGCAGAGAAACAGTTACACAGCATGCCGCCTTCAACCCAAGCTGGGACAGCCGCGAAGTCTATATCGGTGTGTCATGTACAAGTAATACTACAGCAAACTTTCTAGACACCTTTACACAGTGAATAATGTGTGAAACGTTCTCGTAAAGGAATGGCTACCATAAAGAGGCAATCATTGACAGTACCTTCGTAGTGGTGGCACACTTGAGGATGGTGGTTACACAGCATGCCTCCTACAACCCGCAATGGGCCGGCTGCGTCTCAGGGTAGGGTGCGTAAAACTGACATATACCGCATACATGCTTCTTAATGTCCAGAGCCAGGGAACAGCTCTGACTTTCTTCCGAGCAGTGCTACTATTCACCAGAAACTGCAGGTACAGCCGAGTTAATGTGTGTAAGCCAAAGGAACCCTAGAACACTACTAAACCCCAAAGGCCAAACCGCCTCCACCACCAACCCTACTCCAAGAAGGGGACAAACACATTCCTGCAAAGGTCGAAAAGCAAGCAGAACCAGATCGGGCTCTGTTAGAACTGGGGGTCTCTAGTTGGCCATGGCTTGCACCTTGGTCCAAATAGGAACCCTTGCTTATAGTTAGAGTAAGGGGATTACACTCCTGGATAACCCCTGCCTACCCCCTTGGTAGCTTAGCACGAGCAGACAGGCTTATCTCCGAGGCAGTGTGTAAAGCATTTGTGAACACATACAGTAATACAGTGAAAATACTACAGATGGACACAACACAGGTTTTTATATAGGCTTAACACAAGACCAAAACGAAAAAAAAACACAATACTGTAATAAAAAATAATACTTCAAGGTGTTAGAAGTAGCTTAAAAATAGGTTATTCATTTAAAAGCAGTCTGTAGCAACAGAAAACCCCAACTGGAGTTATCACGACATGGAGGTCAAAGAAATCCCAAAGAGGTGCGTGGCGTTAAGCCCGCAGTCAAAAGAGATCCACAAAGAACAGTACCTTGGAAAAGTGAAAACAAAGACAGCTCACGGCGGGGGGGATGAGGCGTCATTGGCGCTGCGCGGCGTCGGTTCCTTGCTTCGAGGGGCGATGCGTCGGGTCCTCGATGCTTGCGCAAAGCAGGGGAGATCGTCGATTCCTTACCGGAGAGGACGTGATGTCACGATAGCGCTGAAACCACGGTTCCGTGCGATGTCACAATGTTTATGGATTCTTGACCACCCACGTCGAAGATCGGTGCCGCGATGATGTCGGCTTCGGAGACGATGCGGCACAGCAGCAGCGTCGGGCCGGTGTTGTAAGTCGGAGCAGCGCTCACGGCTTCGATGCAGAGTACGGCGTCGCTCGCCGGCGTCGGTGTTGCATTGTCCTTCTGTAGCAACTAGAACAGCAAGTTCCAGATGCAGGCAAGCAGAAAGGGTGAGGTATTGTATCCCTGAGACTTCAGGCAGGAGGCAAGCTTAAATTCAAGAAATATTCTGCAAGATGATGGAAGTTCCTTAAAAGGTCCTTCTCCTTTCCTTGGCAATAAAGAAACCACTGCAGGCCAACCCAGCAAAACAGCAGAGGGGCAGTCCAAACTCCTGCAGCTTCCTTGGTTCTTCTCCTTGGCAAAGATTCTTCATGTTTTCCCAGAAGTGATCTAAAGTCCTGGGGTCTGGGCTCCAGTATTTATACCCGTAAATCCTTTGTACTCTGAAGGCAGAGGGTCCTGTGCCTAGTCCAAACCAGTTCTGGGTGCATTCTGCCAGTGCACAACTTCTTCCTTTGTCAGTGTGGGCCAGGGTCATCAGACGCACCACAGGAGGTGGAGCCAGCATTGTGGAAGGCAGGCACAGCCCTATTCAGGCCCAGGTGCTACTCCTCCCACCACTTCCAATGCAGATAGGTTTATTCAGCCTTGTGCTGACTCACCCTGTCTCCTGGAGCCTCCCCAGTCCCTGTCACTCACAAACCAGACACGCAATAAACAACCTGGGGAGAGGAGTTGGCTTAATGGCTAGGGCGCTCGACCTCGGACCTGGGGAACTGGGTTCGAGTCTCGGTAATGACGCTGAACTTCCTGTGATTCTTGGCAAATCACTTAATCTCCCCGTGCCTAACAAAAAATGAATGTGTGTCCTCATGTAACGTAACTGGTGCTATGTAAAGCGCTCTGATACCTGATTGGATTCGGGTCAAGTTTGCACTATATAAAACTCTGCAAAAAAATAAAATAAACCTAGCAGAGGCAGGCCGGATGGTTAGGTAAGAAAATATCTACTTTCTAAAAGTGGTATTTTCAAACACAGAATGTTAAAACCAACTTCACTAAAATATGTATTTTATCATTCTGAGTTCAGGCATACTAAACTCGAATTTCTACCATGTTCCCTGGGTCAGTTAGGATTATAAGGTGTTATAATCAAACTGCCCATTCTGGCGTATGGGCACAGGTAGCCTTGCAATAGTGAAAAGCGAAATTGGCTGTAATTCACTATCAGGACATGCTACACCCATCAGGGCATGTCCTACCTTTCACATACAATGCACCCTGCCCTAGGGCCTACCTTAGGGGTGGCTAACATGTAGAAAAGGGAATCTTTAGGGACTGGTGAGTGGGGGCACTTACCAAGTCGACATGGCAGTACTAGGCTGCACACAGGCTCTGCAATGGCAGGCCGGAGACATACTTTGCAAGCTGCTTCTGTGGGTGGCACAATCAGATTTGGAAATCAAACAAGCCACTTGGGACTCAATGATTGTTTAACGAGCGTACTTCATCTCTACACAGATGTATAGATTAATAATACCGCCTATTTTCTCCTCCTTAGAAATGGACTAAACAAATTCAAAACGTGAGCACGATTGTTCTGCAGCAATCAAAGACACGCAGTCCCAAAAGAGACAGATCAAGGGCGATAACAAACATTCATCAAGTAAGCACAATGTGGTGTTCGTCATCATTT
Organism: Triturus cristatus; assembly: GCF_964204655.1. Taxonomy (NCBI): domain Eukaryota; kingdom Metazoa; phylum Chordata; class Amphibia; order Caudata; family Salamandridae; genus Triturus; species Triturus cristatus. Next base: position 16,072,272 of record NC_140582.1, read on the forward strand.
TTTATGTACAGTAAAGCCAGAAACTATTTTCCAAAATGTACTTGCTCTTTCAGAGTTTATGACATTTTCTCACGACGCTGCTGCACTAAATTAAATAAAGAACCGGCAATTGCACTGCCACCTGACAGGACCTCATGACCTGGAAAACTACTCTGTTTCAAGTAAGCTGTCCTAGTGATTACAATATTTGAATATGTTTGAAAGTGAAACACCAATAATCATTTAGTGCTGACCAATAATTGTTATTATTCAGGTCACAAAGCCCGAGACACGAAGGTTTCGCTGAAGAAACGCGCATACTTACGGATATTTTGCACTCATCTGTAAGAAAAGGTAGTTATTAACCCCCTCATGAAGCCTAAAGTATTTAGAAGAGAATTTCTAAATTAGTGCTAAAGACACTGCTTTTGTTTTTTAACTATCACAGATTACACCGTGGTTCAAGCCCTGTGGTTCAAGCCCTGACGAAAATCCCTAAATTACATGGGGATTGGAAACGCGTCGGCAACTTCTTTTCTTTTCCTATGAGGGAGAGTTATTTAAAAACACTCTGGAGAGGGTTGTCACCATAAATATACCCCCACAGAGCCACTAAGTTCCTTGCATTCCCATAGGTAGCTTGTCTCTCAATAGAAGCCAAGTACACAGCCCTTTGAGATAGCTCGTGTTTAACCAATTTAGACTGGTGTAATTTCTCACAAGGTTTTGAATGTATTTTTCACAATTTTGTTTACTTTTTGCATCATTGTTCGCTTGTATGTGTTATATTTTGTCTGAAAATGAAGATTGTATTTTCTGAATGCCAAGATGAATAATGAAATGATTGCATTAGATGTTCTGAATAACACAAAGTAATGTAGTAGGATGCAGTGACTGTATGCACTGCTCCTCAGTTTGCTGAAATAAATAGCTGCCTCTGAAATTGGTGGCCAGGTTTTTTCTTTTTTATAAGGAAGCCCACTAGCAGCATGTGATCTACAGGCCCTGGGCACACATGGTGCACTGAACTAGGGTCTGCAAGTAAATCAAATAAGCCAATCATGGAGTCACTAATCCATTACAACAATTTACAATAGAGAGCATATGCACTTTAGCACTGATCAGCAGTGGCAAAGTGCCCAGAGTCATAAAACCAACAAAAACAGGTCAGAGAAAATACAGGAGGAAGGAAAAAATTTCAAGGATGACCCTGCAAAAAGGGCCAAGTCCAACAGGCTCACTGGCGGCTGGGGCCCCAGCCCCCCAACGCCGAGAACTGTCTACTGGCTCCTATCCTCCCCAGCAGTCTGGCTACCGGGACCACTCACCCGCATGAAGCAACTCTCCCAAGACTCTGACATCTCCCGCAGCCCGGCATTCTTCGACTGATAAAGGGGTTTCATAGATGGCACCCTGTTGGCCGGGGCGATCTCTTTGTGTACAGACACAATACACCTCACCAATCAGATTCTTCTGCCGATGTATGATCTTAACCCCTTCGCTGCCAGGCCTTTTCCCCCTCCTGTGCCAAGCCTTTTTTTGGCTATTTGGGGTAGTGCGCGCTTAGGCCCCTGTAACTTTTTGACCACATTAGGTATCCACACCAAATTTGCGTCCTTTTCTTCCAACATCATGGGGATTCTAAAGGTACTCCGGGTTTGTGGATTCCCCTGGAGGGGTCACAGAAATGAGCCAAAAACAGCAAAATGTTGGTTTTTTTCGGAAAAATTTGAAAAACGGGCTGCAAATGAAAGCATCTGGGTTTTTCCCTGCATAGGTTATCAAAAAAGGGTTTGTGGGGTTGAAATCACCATTTTACCAGCTTTTCGGGGATACCAGACTTTTGTCAGAAACCCAACATTTTTTACACAGTTTTGGCATTTTTCTGGGACATAGTCTATTTTTGCTATTTTTGTGCTTTTTACCTCCTTCCAGTTAATGGCAGAAATGGGTACAAAAGCAATAATGGATCCTGGAAAGCTATACATTTTCGAGAAGAAGACAAAATTCTGAATTCAGCAAGGGGTCATTTGTGTAGATCCATCAAGGTTTTTTTATAGAAACAAACAGTTCAGTTCAGTTCAAAATGCTTTATTCGGTTTGTTTACACAACCATATAGCAGACATAAGATACAAAACTGTTACAATTATATCCCTTTTTCCTACACTGTCCTTTCCTCTTTTACCTCTCTCCTCCTTTGGAATCTTTCTCCTTCCTTCCCCCCCTGCTCTCTGTCCTCCGTTGGTACTTCCCTTCTGTTGGCCGAGAGGCTGCTTTAGAATGTTGGGAACGTTCCTAGTGTAGCTCACTTGAGACGAACTGTGGAACGCTGTGGAGGTGGAATAAAGAAGATCTTACTTACACCATTGTGCTGTCATCTTTTCAACACTGGCGACAAGAAGACTGCGTGAGGGAGCAGTTTCCACCTCCATCCCTTTGATATTCATACACCTTGTGGCCCACGAGGTCAGGTACTTTTAACATAGTCTAAGGAAATGTTAAACCATTCCTGGTAGTTAACCAGCGTAGCGGTGTGTGGTGGAGCTTAACCACTGGGAGGTGACTTTACGGCACTTCGAGTATTTTGCTGGTTTTGGACGTTTAGTACATTGGGAGGTACGTCAAACTCTCACCTCAAAATCTTTGGGTGTTCCGTTTCCTTCTGGTTCCTGATGTGCTTTCAGGGACGATCGGATTTCAACGCTGAGTATCTTCGTTGAGGGAGCCTTTCCTTTGATGTTTCCCTGCTCCTTCGTGCGTCTGGTGTGCGTGGGGGCCCAGTGCCGAGCTTGGGAGCAGAAGACAGCTGTTGTTTGGGGGCACGAAGCGGACGGCCTTTCTCTTCTTCCTCGGAGTGATCGTGTCAGCGTCCTTGTTCCGTGTTCGTCTTTGCCGGCGCAGCCGTCCTTAGTTCAGCCACGCCTGCAGTGTCATCAGAGGCGGGGCTGGTTCCTCACGAACTGTTAACCCCTGATAACCCATATTCTACAGTTTACACTATAAAAGGAGCTTTGTGTGAAGTTTCAACTTCATTTCTTCATCACGTTTTTTTTTTGGATCTTTACCTCGTTTGCGGTGACAGGCACACCACTCCAATCCGTAGCAGCCTGTCATCTCTATTGTACTGCGGATGCCATCCATTATTAAGCATTCTGAGGAAATCGATGTTGATTAGAAATTAACGGTGACAGGCACACCTCAAACCTTTAGTAGCCTGTCATCTATATCTTTACCTCGTTTGTGGTGACAGGCACACCACTCCTATTTGCAGCAGCCTGTCATCTCCATTTTACAGCGGATGCCATCCATTATTAAGCATTCTGAGGAAATCGATGTTGATTAGAAATTAACGGTGACAGGCACACCTCAAACCTTTAGTAGCCTGTCATCTCTAATTCAGCGGAGGACAACCATTAAGAAGCGTTCTGTGGTGGATTTGACACTGTTTAAGACATACTATCAACTGAAATCTTCGTAGCATTTCCTCACTCAAGCCAGTTGCTAGTGACAGACTCTGTTCAGACTGTAGAATTGTTGTTGATTATTCCTGTGTAGATTACCAGTGCATATATATTTTGTTAAAATGGCGGCTAATATGTCTCAACCTCCTCCATACTTAAATGAGTTTTCAGAACCAAATTGTCCTTGGAATGAATGGGAAAAAGTGTTTGAGTCATATTTAATAGCCATTGGGGGGGAAAGATTTGGTCCGATAAGAAAACAGCACATTTTGTTGCATAATCTTGGGTCCCATGGCAGAAAAGTTTTTGATACGCTTCCTGACATTCCGCAAGATTCCAACTTAGCAGATGATCAGTTGGATCTTTACCACTTGGCATTGTTAAAATTGAGGTTACATTTTGGTGATAAAGTGAATATTGTTCTTGAACGACACCAATTTTTTAGCAGGGTTCAGGGAAAGCAGGAAAGTGTCTCAAGTTATGTGGCTGTACTTAGGGGTCTGAGTGAGTTATGTGAGTTCGAGAATCTTAGAGATTCACTTATAAGGGATCAGGTGGTTAGATGTACTAACAATCCTAGGATTCAAGAAAAACTATTACAGAAGCAGCCTGATCTTAAAAATACTATAGAAATAGCGAAGTCCATAGAACACACAGCGCTATGCATCAAAGAGATGAAAACACCTACCAATAGTGAACCGGTGTCAGAGGTAGCCAAGTTAAACCTTGAGGATACGGTATGCAAGGTAAAAGAGAAAAGTAATGAAAACTCACGTAATGATGATAATACTAAACTAAAATGTTATCGCTGTGGCAGCAGCAATCACTTAGCTAATAGTCCGAATTGCCAAGCAAGATCGTATATTTGTAGGAAGTGTAATAAAAAAGGTCACCTGGCTAGGTTGTGCCACAGCAATCAAAAGAAACCGTATGTTGCAAGTGATGCTAATGATAGTAAACAAGAGAGTGTAAAGAAAATTGTATTTCAGATTCATGATGGCGGTGAGATCAATCAGATAAAATATCCCCAATGTGATGTCAGATTGAATGGTAAAGTGATTAAGATGTACGCAGATTCGTGTTCACCATTTACTCTACTTAATGTGTCTGATTTCAAGGAAATGAACATTGGGAAAGAGAAAGAATTACAGGTTGCTGATATTTCACCAAGCAGTTACACGAAAGACTCGATTCCTATAAAAGGGATGATGCAAACCCTAATTTCTTTTAAGGACCGTTCCACTTCAGGGAAAATTTATGTTGTGGAGGAAGGGTCCAATCTGCTGGGTTGGCAGCATCAAAAGGAATTAGGGATAAGATTAGACCCCAACAACCCAGAGCAAGTGCTGGTTGTTGACCAGGAGGTGTCAGGTAGAGAAATGTGTAAGGAATTCCCTGAGGTATTTACTGAAGAGTTAGGACTTCTCAAACATTATCAGCATCGCATAAAACTCAAACTTAATGCTAGGCCTAGGGTACATAAAACCAGACCTATACCACACCTCATGTGGGAACCATTAAAGAAGGAGTTAACTAAGTTACAGAACTTAGGGATAATATGTCCCATAGATTGCTCTGAATGGGTTGCCCCCATTGTAATTGCCCGTAAGGCCCATGGAGAGGACATCAGATTATGTATTGATCTTAGAGACCTAAATGACAGCATAATAGTTGAGAGGCACCCATTGCCCCGCATACACGAAATACTCAGTACGATGGGCAAAGCTACTTGCTTTAGTGTGCTAGATCTATCAATGGCATACCACCAGGTAGAGTTACACCCGGATTCGAGAGAACTTACGGCTTTCACCACCCCTTTGGGCACATTCATGTTCTGCAGAATGCCATTTGGATTAGCGTCTGCGGCTGCAGTATTTCAGAAAATCATGCAGCACGCACTGGAAGGCATACCCAATACTTTATGCTTCCAGGACGATGTCCTAATTTATGGTGCTACCACAGTAGAGCATGATAAGAACTTATTTCAAGTGCTTAACAAGTTTAAGGAGGCTGGTCTTACACTCAAGGAAGAAAAGTGTAAGATAGGGGTGAGCACAGTTGACTACCTGGGACATACTATCAGCAAAGAGGGCTTTAAACCTAAAATGTGCTTAGTGGAAGCAGTGAAGGATGCCCCTGCCCCTACTAACAAACAAGAACTCCTGTCTTTCTTAGGGTTAGCAGAGTATATGGCAAAATATGTGAAAAATTTTGCAGATCTCACCAGCAATATTAGAGATCTAACTAAGAGTAACTCACAGTTTAAGTGGCAGGAAGAACACCAGAATGCTTTTGAGAAATTAAAGGCAGCCATTCTCTCCACTCCATACCTGTGCAACTTTGACCCCAATAGGAGGACTATAATCACTACAGATGCTAGTAACAAAGGCCTTGGTGCTACACTATCACAAGTAATTGATGGTAAGGAGCGCATAGTTGCGTTTGCTTCACGGGTGCTTACCAAGCCTGAAAAGAACTACTCCGTAATAGAAAAAGAGGCCCTATCATGCTTCTGGGCCATTAAACACTTTAAATTCTACTTATGGGGTATAAAATTTACTGTGCGCACTGACCACAAACCTCTTATTTTTATGTTCAACCCGAAAGGGACTCACAACAGCACCCCAAGAGTAGCAAGGTGGGTGTTAGGGTTAGAAGGCTTCTGTTTCAAGGTAGAATATGTTGCAGGAGAACACAATTTGGCTGCTGACTTCCTTTCAAGAGCACCTTTAAATGTGGAAGAACAATTTGGGATCACGGAATACCCCATCCTGGAAATACACTCATCCACTATTAACTCTGATGAATGGTGCACCTTGCAAGAACAAGACATGACCCTTACACAATTGAAGAATTACGCATTACAGGGGTGGCCAGACACGTGTGATCAACTCAACCAAGAAATTAAGAAATATTGGGAGGTGAGGTATGAAATTAATTTACAGCAAGATCGAGTTTGGAGAAATGACAAAATTATACCACCATCAGGGATGAGAGAGAAAATCATTGATCTCGTCCATGAAGGACATCTAGGACGTAACTTGACTAAGTCTAGACTTAGGGAACGTTATTGGTTCCCAGGAATGGATTCATTGGTCGAGAACAAAGTTAAGAATTGCAGTGTGTGCGCGAACAGCGACAAGTCAAAGGCTACTTCCAAAGCGCCGTTATCCCCAGTATCCATACCTTGCAAACCATGGGACAAGCTAGCCTTGGATATGATAGGTCCTATCAACAGGAAAGGTGTGAGCAAAAGATTTGCATTTGTGTTAACTGATTATCACTCCCATTGGGTGGTTATTAAGATGGTTACTCAAACTAATACTGAATCACTCATAAATTTCTTGAGGGACACTTTTGCATCTGAAGGAATCCCCTCAACCATTGTAACTGACAATGGAGTGCAATTCACTTCTTTAGCTATGTCGTCCTTTCTGTCTAAGTTAGGGATCACACAGCATAAGACAGCTCTTTATTGTCCCAGGGCTAACGGCATGGTTGAAAGAGTCAACAGAATGATCAAGGAGCATATTCAACTTGCTTGTCATAATCAATTGTCAGTGGAATTGGTGCTGCAAGAAATGTTATGGGCATACCATACCACTCCCAATCAAGTTACGGGCATATCCCCATTTTCTTCTCTTAGAGGGAGGAAACCTGGAACCAAGTTCTTTCCTAATTGGATTGGTGGGGGAGAATCTGTTGAATATGACGAGGAAGAGAGGTGTAGGAAGGTTGTTTCCAACCAGACCAAATACAAACAGTACTATGATACCAAGAAGGGTACTAAGGAACAGAAGTGGGATGTTGGTGACTGGGTGGTTGTTAAAAGGCCCACTCGCAGTGGGGAGAGTGAATCGAAATTTTCTGAACCTATGAAGATTGCAGAAGTTAGGCAAAATACTGTCATTCTTGAAAATGGCCAATGCTGGAGTATGGACAGACTATCCCGCTCTACTGTTCCTAGCTCATAACATCGCAAAGGTTTCTTTACCTTTCTTTAGCCTATGTTGTATACATATTAATGATGTTGTTTTAACTGCCTTTACCTTGCTTACGTTTCAAGCCTAAGGTGTTATTCCCGTTCCTCTTCTTTAAGGGGAAAGATGTGTTACAATTATATCCCTTTTTCCTACACTGTCCTTTCCTCTTTTACCTCTCTCCTCCTTTGGAATCTTCCTCCTTCCTTCCCCCCCTGCTCTCTGTCTTCCCTTCTGTTGGCCGAGAGGCTGCTTTAGAATGTTGGGAACGTTCCTAGTGTAGCTCACTTGAGACGAACTGTGGAACGCTGTGGAGGTGGAATAAAGAAGATCTTACTTACACCATTGTGCTGTCATCTTTTCAACAAAAACATACAACAATCATACAATAAAACAATAAAAAGAACAAAATACATAGACCAAATACATTAAATATGTGCAAGACATGCTAACTAGGGTACAATCTCCTCTAACAATACCAGTACATATTAGAATTGTCGGTGTAGATACAAGAGGAGAAGTCTCTGGTGAACTCAATAAATTGACATGTGCTAGTTGCTAAGGTGCTGAGTAGTGAGCAAAATACGCTATATAAGGTGCAGTTCCCGTATCGGAACATGTACAAATATCACAAAGAAAAGGCTCTGCTGTACAAATGCAAATTGCTAAAATTCTGAGTGATTAAATAACAATAGATTTTCTGGCGGCCATACATTTTAAAATATAAGTGGCTACATAAAAACATATATCTGCACTTTCCAGAGTAAACATTAACTGCATCGCGTTCCTGGTAGACCGAACATTATATTTTAAAAAGATAGGTTTTAAAAAATATCTTCCTAAAGAAGTATAAAATTTACAAAACAGCATAAAATGACAGCAGCTCTGTTTGGATATATCGTCACAGGGGCATAGAGTGTTACTGTGCTGCCTAATAATGGGGAAAGACACAAGGTGGTGTACTATACCAAACCTTAAACGAGTAAGAACAAAACGTGGAGAATTTCTTGAGACTTCCGTTAAGTATAGCTGGAAACCTTCACTCACATTGTTTTCACAGTAAAAGACGGAGGTACATTGTTTTGCACAAACAGGTTCTCTTGATTTTCTTGAGTTGCATAGAAAGGTCACCTTAAGCTCTGATTTAGATATACTGGCAGCTTCATCCGGCACAAAAAAAGGATCCAAGTTAAAAAGAAGCTTATACCAGTAGTGGATGTGTCTGAGCCAGGGAATATGCAAACGGTGGTCCAACCTTAGGCAGTCTCTGATTACTTTTTGGGTAAATATGGTTTCAGTTTTAGACCAAATAGATCGCCATAAGACCAGCGGCCGTAAAGCTACAAGATCTTTAATGTAATCTAAACCCACTTCTCTGTGGATTAGCTTTGTAGAGGCTGATGCGGGGCACACAATAGTCGTCTCATAAATGAGTTTTCCTCAAGTTGGATACGGTTACCACAATGGGTATGGTGGCCCCACACGCCAGCCCCATACAAAGCGGATGACAGACATCTGGCTTTATAAATCGAGATCATTTCCTTAATTCTACGGTTCCCAAGCTTGGAGGCAAATCGAAATACGCCGTTATTATTCTTTACCATTTTACGGCGCACATTCTCGCATTCGTTGTCTCATCTCCCATCATCAGAGAATGTAACACCAAGATAACAAAAATTATTAACGGTTTGGATTTTTGCCTCGTACAGGTAGAAAGTCCTTTTAACCCCAATCTTCCTCCCGCAAGACATTACAAATGTTTTTTCTTTATTAATTAGCAGCTTCCTGCTGTCGATAAACCGCAGGAAGCTGTCAATTAAGCGTTGGAGGCCGATTTGGGTACGTGACAAGAGGACGGCATCATCCGCATACAACAGTATTGGGATTGGATCGCCATCTACTCGAGGGGCATCGGCTGGGACCTGTCTTAGGATTGTATCAATTTGATTAATAAATAAGGAGAATAACAGGGGGGCTAAAACACAACCTTGTCTGATGCCTCTGGTCACTCTAAAAAAAGGTGTAGATTCCCCATTAGACCCAAAACGCACTTTACTGGATAGCCTTTCGTATAATCTAGCCAGGAAGTGAACGATATCTTTTGGTGCACCCATCTCCAACAGTATAGGCCATAAAATTGAATGTTCGACCAAATCAAAAGCGCTGCTAAGGTCAGCAAAACATAAAAATAGGTTCCCTTTTTTGACCGTAGTGTATTTGTTTATAATGAGGTCGAGGTTCAGGCACTGCTCCATTGTACCTAATCCCCTCCTGAACCCATACTGAACTGGCGATAAAATGGTGTTATCCTCTGCCCATATTTCTAATCTGTTTAGGAGGATTCTGCTCAGAATTTTGATTGATGAGTCCAGGAGGGAGATCGGTCGGTAGTTACGTGCCTCGGACCTAGACCCTTTTTTGAATAAGGGGACAATTATAGATTGTCCCCAGGTCAAAGGAAGGTTGCCTTCTATAGCAGCGTTAAAGAAGCGGGTTAAAATTGGTGCCCATAAGTTCATCTCCTGTTTATACAAGTCCACGGGAACACCATCAGGGCCCGGAGCTTTACCCCCGCTACTCTTTGACAGCCCCAAATAAACCTCATCCAAACTGATAGATAAAGGTGACGATAGCCATACAGAATTGTTGTTCGTTACAAAATCTAAAACCAGCCTATCTGGGTTAAATATATTAGTAAAATGGTCTATCCAGGCGTTGCAGTTTACATGTGATGTTAGTTCAGGAATGTTGTCATTCTTTAAAAAAGGACAATTAATGGTCTCCCAAAATAATCTATTGTTATTTGTATCTGCCGCTAAATTGAGTTTGTGCCATAACTCCTCTTGTATTTCTTTTTTCCGAACTACCAAGGAGATCTTGTAGTTATGGCGTTCGGCCTTAATATGAGTGGTGTCCCTGGGTTTAGCGGCCAGAGCGGCCTTTAATTTCGACAAGGCCTGTGTACAGTTATTGTCGAACCAGCCAACTAACCTAGTTTTCGTTGGCCTACTCCTACCTGTCAGTAAGCCCTCAATGACAGTGTTAATTTTATACAATTTAGAGAGCAATATGGCGGGTACTATCTCATTACTTAGACAGTAGTCAATTTCTGTTATACATTTGGTTTTAATCTCGTCCAAAAGTATAACAGGGTTAACATTGGCCCACTTAATTCTTGCCCCATTGGGTCTCTCTGCAACTATGTCTCTGACAAAACAGCTGGGGTCTAGGTGTATGTGCCCCCAGGTCAGTAATGTTACAGAGATACTATTATGGTCACTTACTGTTTGCTCTGTTATCCATAAATCGGTATACGCAGTGTTGCAGGAGACGAGGATATGATCAATGTTAGAGTGGGCATCCCTGCCTTTGAAAGTTGGGCATTTAATGTTGCCCTTTTTCGTGGAGCAGTCAAGTAATTCTAGGTCCAGTTTGGCTATCAAGTTGTTAAGTGCAATTCCATAGTCGTTATGTGGGAAATGGATATATGGTATACTAGCATTAAGGTCTGGCTCCCCCAAGAAGCCGCATGTCCTTTGTTTTGCATATGGGCAGGCCTGTATATTAAAATCTCCTGCCCATAAGAGGACTGGTTGGCTCTTGGATAGAGCCAACATCTTATCAATCTCTCTCCCAATTTCATACACTATAGGACCCCTGCGTGCATCAAAGGTATTATTATAGTAATTAATTATAATTAAATCCTTGCCCGTGACATGCTCCAGGCGTAGTAACTGGGCGTAGGGGGCCACCTCATGATGAGTGTTGGGTTTAAACTTGATTAGCTTAGTTGATGTTAAAATTAAAAGGCCGCCTTTCGCCCTTCCTACTGCCGAGTTCACTGCCAATACCCAATTGGATGTATAGCCTTCCACATGTATTGGTTCTTTGTACCAGGTCTCTTGGAGACATATAATGTCAAACCCTTGCGTGATAAAATCATTCCAAAAAGGGGTATTCAGCTTCGTACTGAGGCCGGCTATATTCCAGGTCATAATGTTAAGTCCTGCCTCTGGTAATATAGCAATCTTGCGTGTTATTTGGCTAGTTGTCGATTTGACGACACCTGCCTCAGGAGTATTTTGTTCTACTGCTGATGTCCTCAAGGGTACTTCATTGGGCTCCACCACATGGGGTTTACTAGACATGGCACTCGGTCTAACCCCAGATTATGCTTCCCTATTAGTGGTATGACTATTGCGGTCACCTACTGCCCTCGGGAAAATAGGTATATTATCAATGTACTTCTCAGTACAGTATCCTGAGAGTCAATCAACGTCCTCCAGTGATTCGAGAACCTGGAATCGATTGGAGGTCGGGATTCTAGAATAATCACGAGATCTAGAAAAGTTATTTGGTAAATAAGTGTTTGTATAATGGTCCTCATAAAGATAGCCAGTGTTGTGGGCATTCCTTGGGTTACCTGTTGGAAATCTGTAGAAGAAATCTAATGGGTATAAGGTTGTATTATGCTCCCAGTTAGAAAGAGGTGGGGCATTCATGATAGAATCACGAGTCCAGTCGGGTGTTCTGAAGTTAATGATGACACAGTCACCCTTGATGTCCTTTTGCAAAGGGCCAACCCATCCTACCCTTTGGGTCGTTAATATCTGATTGGCCCCATACATAGGGTAACCACAGTTTCTGGAAAGCCAATGTAAAGTTTTATTTTTTAGCATGTCATGGGTTTCGATTTGAGTGGGCCTTAGTTTATATTGACAAGAACTGCGACATAGGCTGCGCATTCAGGGGGCAAGTGAATAACATCAGGTACTTTAGGCGATGTGATGATTTCTCTATCTGGTACTTTGCTCAGTAATTTACTCGGGGGTAGAGTTCCAGATTTGATAGGTCTAGCTTGCACTGTCTGACTTGCAGCCGGGGTAGGGCAAGCAGTATATGAATTAACTAATGGGGGAGTTAGAACATTGGCCTCTGTCCTCTGGATGGATTTAGGATCAGTAGTTTTGGATGGCTGGGTCTCTTTAACGATTGTTGACCCTCTTGAAGGGCCAGATAAATATGGTTCACTCTGACGACCGTTATCAGTTAGCCCACCTTTGTCGTGATATATCATAGGGCCGTCGGACTGGGTCGCTATATTGAGTTTTTCCACATAATTCCTTAACTTATGAATTTCTCTAGCCAAGTTATCTATTTTTTCATGGATAGGTCGAATGAGCTCGGCTAGTTTGTCATAAATATCCTCACGGTCATTATTCTTATGAGGTACTGAAGTGGTGCATTTGGATCTTGTGACCGCCATATTGCCTTGTAATGATGGAGGCCTATTTTCATTTTTCCGTATTGAACCTCTAACCCCCGTTTTTCTAGGTCCCCAAAGGTTAGGGACACTCGTGAGCCGTCCTTCTCTTTCGTGTTCGCCCCCTCTTCTAGATCGATATCAGTTATTATTTCAATGTTCTCCCTGCTATTCGTGCCTGAATCGATTTGTTCACACGGATTTATAATAGGCCCCATAGAGAGGCGTCTCTCTGTGCGGTCAATTTCCTTAGTTAAGGCGCTGACCGCTTTGACCAAATATGTGTCTACATCGATCAAGTCATATCCCCTGCGTGATCCTCACCACTCCATATCATCTTTACAACAAAACCCTCATCTGAGCCATCGCAGGTGTAACATGAATTCCTAAAACCAGGAGTCCTCAAAGTAATAGGACAATGGGCCGTAATAAGTGAACAATACCTCTTATTTGACTACCGGGATTATGGCGGCAGCCCATGGAGCATTGGAGCTGTGCATAAATAAGGTGCCCCCTAACTAACATACATTAGAGGGGTGATAAAATCATCGCTACTCCATAAAAATCTGCGTTATTTTCACGACTCAGTGGCACTCATTTTATCCACCACCGACGAAGAAAGACTGAGCCAGCCATTCCGAGCACAAAATCATACCTGTCCCCTGCAGGTAACTGCAGCAAATGCATTAACCCAACCTGCAAGAAGACGATTCTCAGGCAGGGCCCGTTCTTTGCCGAAGACGCCAGGGATACCTGCTACTTTCATTGGCAAGGGTTCCCCTCGGTATCATCCTAGGGGCCAAGTAAAGCATTTTGGAGGACTTGTGAGGCTCTAATCCGTGGAATCACGTAGCCCGGTTAGTAGCCGGACTCTGCAGTTACAGTCAGCTGCCCCCCAAACGTGGTCTGGGGAGTCCCAAGCGGCAATCACCGAGGTCAGGTCCGGTCAGAAGCGGCCAGGAGACGTTAAGCCCCCCCCCCCAATGGCCATGGGTCCCAAGTCAGCAAGCTTACGCGCTGTGTCACATATGTGAAGGGCAGGATCTGTATCAGTTTACGCACAGTGTAAAACACGGATCCTGCATGAGTGGGCAAGTTGTTTCGTGCTCTTACCATGGGAGTGAAGGTGTCTATTAAATGCCAGCGTCTGCATTTGCAAATAAACAGACCTGATTCGTGTCTGGTAAAGAATCACACTTTTAATACTACACCCCTCCTCCCCTAGAGGTAGCGTAATAAACGTAACCATCGAAGAAGAGGGTGTGATATCACCAGTCACGCCCAGGGCCTGGGGATTAGTGTAAATTGATGCCCGTGCTGCCGCTAAGTTCCCCAGAAGAGATAAACTTCACTACTCAGTCGCTCACACAGGAAGGGGGGGCTTTTCTCTTGGAGGGGCAGCCATGTGGATCTCTTCCTTCAGGCCTACTGCCACATTCTAATGTGAAGTGGCACTAGGGTGACCAACTGGCATTGGTGCAAATTCAGGACACTCTCTTCCTCCTCAAGATTCTTCCGCAATCTTCTTCAAAATGAATGAATTTTTAGGATAGATGGTTCTGCATTCGATTCTTCATCAGCATCTCTCAGAACTCCGACATCATCCCGAGCTCTGCAGCATTCCGCAAATCTCAGTCTGACTAACTAACTAAGACTACCTCAATTATACTTTTCGATATTCATGTACCACCCATCGATGTTTCAATATCGTAAAAATACTAATTCTGATTCGACAGGCAAGGGGGGGAAGATCATCACACCATGCTTATGTGTCTTCTTAGTCTATCAACCCATTGTTCATAAATCCAACCCCTTGATTTTTATTCAAAATTTTTATTCCCACCCGTAGTCACATCTCATTACAAACATTTGTTTATATTTTTTCTCGTATGTCTATTCATCCAGAAGTCTTCAATGCTTATTCCCAGGGTATGTAACTTTTGTGTGCTTGGAATGCGTTCAAGAGTCTCATCATTCTTCTGGCTCAATCTCACCAGGCATGCGCGGAGGTCATGTGATTAACAGACTCTGGACTCATACGAGAGGCCCAAATGCGCACTAATAAGAAAGTCAGAAAGACAAATGTTATTTTCAAAAATAAATGGTTTCACTGTATACCACCTATCTCTACTCTAATCCCATTGATTTATTAATGCTTTCCCCGCATTAGCATTAGTAAAATAGCATGGTTTCGTTTCAGCAAAGCAGAAGCCAAGCATGTGAGCTTTCAAGCTGCCATTTTAATAGCGTTTGCTCATGCGTGAGAATTTCCCTTCAAGCAACAGCTTGTCATACTGTGTATATGCAGTTGACACATGCGCAATAAAGATTTCCCGTTAGCAGCCATTTTAGAATTTTGCTTGAGTTACTTATTAGTAAAACACATAAGCATGCTTTTCACACAAAGGCGGACAGTTGGGTACAGAACACAGGTGCAGCACCAGTTTAGAAAGTTATATCAATGTATTTAAACCAAATCAATAGGTCTGTGTGCCGGTCCCGAAAGCACTCCCTGCCCAATGGCGCTACCTTGAAACAGGAAATAATCAAAACAACAATAGATCAGAACAGCACCACCATTCCTGACATATACGCAAGAAATCTTAAGTGTCCATATTAATCCAGTCAAAATAATTAGTGCGAGAGACGTCAATTGTCCCAACAGCTGGTTTAAAGTTTCTTTTATTTTCAAACATAAGCCATCAGCCAACGCGTTTCGTCCTAATCTACTAGGACTTCTTCAGGGCAATTGATTTTTCTTTTGTCGCGTGAATGCAAAAGGAAAGCAATCATCCGATGTAGAGTACTGGTAATCTAATATAATCGATGTTTCTTGGGTATTTCATATCTCAGCATAATCAGAATAATCCATAAAGATCTCAAGGGTGGCTTCTTCCCAGTCCCAAAAAACGCAGTAACTCCAATAAGAGGACCAGCAAAGGCAAAGAAATGCAGCGTGTACCAAAAACAGTCCTTCAGTGCACATGTTGGTGGGTATTCTCCGCCCAAACAAACGGTCCTGTAGCCCTAACGCACCATTCTCTGTCTCTTATGTTTAATGTGGTGCGTATCAATTTTACACAATGTGTAGTTAATACAATGTTAGAAGTTAAATGAGAGGATTGCTTCAGAGCAAGTCTCTTCTCTATGAGTCCTTGCTCCATCACATGCACTCGGCAGCTTCAAAATGAATCACCTCAAGGCGCTACGAACTCTGAGTGGGCACATTTGGGATAGGTGGGGTATGTGGAGGTTTTGTGTCTCAACCCTATGTGCAAACACAAAGCGGACAAGCTGGGACTCGGTGGCCAACTTTTCAACTTCCTTAAAGTTGGAGCATGGTCCGGGAGTCGAGGTTCTGATCTGACTTGTCCAGTTCCACTGTGGTCAATCATACGGGCTGCGGTGTTTCGGAGGGCAAACGCATTTCCTATTGGGTCCCTGGGCACGACATCTCGGTAATCTTCTGGGTTTACCCCTTGGTACTCATGATACTTCCTGGTGTTTGTAGGCACGTTGTCTCTTGGGGTCACTTGGCAAGCTGCCTTTTGTCCTTGAAGTGTTGCCCCTTCGCACTCACTCTGCCCTCTTGGGTCTCTGAGGTGGTGCCTCGGCATGTTGCCTCTTATGGTCTCAGAACTCGCAAGGAGCTGACCCCGGGTATGCATAATGGAACCAGTGCCATGCTTTTTTGAACAGCTCGGCCCTCCAATCGCTCCCCCGTGTCACCTGACTCAGCAAATCTAAAAGCTGATCCATTGCTGTTTATGTTAGTAAACAGCATGGTAGCAGCCCGATGATTGTTTCGGTCAGGCGAACCCAGCGCTCCTTAGGAGACTCGGGATGTGGCTGTAATCCCCCAGGCTCCTAACATTGCACAAAGAGCAGAGGGTTCAAATCGGCATATCGGGCTGGGCACAGCAAGGCACTCATCCGACCCGACACGTGCACTTCACTCCAAGGCACAGCTGTCAATCTTAACCTGTGCCAGTTAAGCCCCACCCCACACATGTCCACCCTCACGCATGGTGAAACTGAAATACAAACTCGCCCATGCTGCAATAAAACAAGCCGTGCACGGTGGCGTGCTAGTGAAAAAATAAATATTTATTCAAAACATTCATGGGACCCAAAAACAACAAAATCAACGGGGGCAATGCCCCCAAATTCAAATAAAGAAACCACCCCTGAGCAGGCCCAAAGTGTGTACGGATGTCGATTCACCAAAATATCAGGAGTAACAAAAGTAGTGTTTACCTCTACGTCCTATTTGCCCCTGCGAGTTAAACAGAAGGGCAAAGACAGGAAACTGCTGATAGTAAATGATGTTTTGAAGCTAAATTAACTTTTTTTTGTCTCTTCCTTCATACCCCCTGAGACCATAGGTAACATGGACATTGCTTATTGCAACTTGGTAATTGACGTCCATGAAAGTGTGTGAAGGGTGTCCATCTGTCTAAAGATAGAAATGAAATGAAATGAAATGAAATGAAAGAGGCATTTATAGAGCGCATGGCTACCCTAGGGCCTCCCAGCGCTGAGAACCAGTCGGCGGGGGCAGATAGAATTATACCTTAGGGAAAAAATGCGTCTTCAAAAGCATTTGTTTTGAAGTGTGTTCCACCTCTTTGCTCTCAACCAGCCCCCATTTGAAGTGTTTACATTTACATTTATTTTTAAATGTAGGACCATTTTCTGGCTATTAAGCTTTAAACGTTTTTCTAGTGTGATACATTGTAATGTCAATACACACACCTATGTCTTGAACTTATTTTACATATGTGCTTGCTGCAGCTGTGTTACAGTTGAATATATATTTATTCAAATTAAACACAAAAACATATTGTTGCAAAACCACATGTGAATTGTTTGGGAAATTGGTATAAACTTTAAAGAAAAAAAGCTGTTTCACTTCTCACAGATGGTTAAAAAGGTGGTCTATGCCAGAACTGATCAACAATGGTGATGGTGCTCTTTAGTGAAGGGTCTTTGTCAGGTTCAGGTCCATAATACTGGAGCAAAAGCTTCAAGAGGTGCCTACAGCTAAAGCAACTTTGTACTGTATAGCTGCATTGCATTATTTAAGTACTGCAGCACTGTGGTTTTTATTAAGTTAAACGCAGTTCTACCATGCCTCAAATGCATCACTAGGAATGACATTATAGAAAACTACTACCCGGAAAGTCTAACTGTAGTGACATCATCACCTTTAGCTTCCTGAATTACATGCTTGTAAGTTTGTACATTGTATTTCTATTGTACAAACCTAGCCAGAGGGCAGTGGAGCGCTGCACTGGGACTAAGACATGCGTAAAGTCAACGAGTGATAAGAGAGGTAGCTGGATTTTGGACGGTTAATGGATTGTGATGAAGTGTTGTTTAAAGAGGCAAATCTTCAACTCTATCCTTAATTGAAGCAGCGTTGAGGCAGTCCTGATTAATACAGGGACGTAGTTCCCGATCCTTTGTGCATAGATAGAAAAGACCTGCTGCCTTCTTCTTTTCTTTTTTACACTTTTCCAGGCCCTCTGTTTTACTTACAAGGCCCTTCATGATTAAGGGGCCGCTTTCTTGAAGAACAGCTTTACCTGGTACATTCCCAACAGGCCTCTAAGATCATCCTCAGCCAAATCTGTGATTGTGCTTAAATACAAACGTGCATCATGAGGAGGCTGCAGCTTTGTGTTGGGTGCCTCCACTATCTGGAACAAGCTTCCCATCCACATTAAATCATCCACAAATCTGCTGGCTTTAATAAAAGCTCTCAAAACCTGGTTAGTCAATTCTGTATAGGTATTTAGTTATTGGTAGGTTTTCTTTTTATGCTCACAGTAGCTAGTGCCAAGATACCTACGGGTATTCTAGTGCTTAACAAGTTCAATTAACATAACATAACTTCTTAGTCTGCTGGATGGTGAGCTTGTCTTCAACATAAGCAGGGTTTCTGTTGTGATGAATTTGTAAATGATGCAGTTTGGTCTTGAAAATGGTGCGGGCCTGGAAAGTATGCTTCATGACAATAAACTGCAGTACATAGCATGCCAATTTTGGAGCAACTAAATAATGTACATGGTACAAGTTGCAGAATGTGATCACAAAAACATGCATTTTTGGCAAAAGAAGTTTTGGGGACAATTCGTAAATCATCAGTATGTTTCACATACAAATAGAGGTCAGAGGGCCTGATTTAGGATTTGGCGGATGGGTTACCCCATCACAAATGTGACGGATATCCTGTCCGCAATATTACAAGTGCCACAGGGATATAATGGATTTGTAATACGTCGGACAGGATATCCAGCACATTTGTGACGAATTAACCCGGCCCGCCAAGCTTTAAATCAGGCCCAGAGTATATATTCAGAGTGGATATTCTGCCTCCTGCCTGCCTGCTGGTCAAGCAAGGTTATCCAGTTGCTGAAAATCCCCCATGTAATTTAGAGGTGGTTGTCAGGAATCTCAGGAAGGTGGATCGGTAGTTTAATACTCACCTCCATAACTTATAGGAACCACCCTTGTGTCACAGACCCCAGGGCTTGGAAATGACAGAAATTCCTCACCCAATCCCCTTACTGCAGTGGAAGTACAATGCGCATTCTAAGAATCCACACTATTTACCTTGGGAAAGTTAAGTGGCCATAGATTTATTCCTGTCACCCCCATGCTAGTTGCCAATGTCTTCTAAGAATGTCTGGTGGAGCACTTGGCATACTGTTTCCACCACTTTGACACCAGCCATGAGCAACCAAGGCTCTAAGCACCTACTTGGTTCTTCCAGTTTATGTCTTTTCCGGTAAATTTCAAGATTCTCCCTTTAAACACTTTTGTCTCTTCAGTTCGGCATTTGATCGTCTTTCACAATCTTGGTTCAGAATTTCCTGACTATCCGTCTCTTCCCCAATGTCGGACAAGATAACTCTCAGGATTTCCGATTCTTCGTCTTCCTCAACCACTTCAGGTACATTCACCTCTAGATCTCCTTGGCTATCTGCCTCTTCTCGTACTTCAGGAAGTGCCACATACGACCATTCTGGTGACTTATACTTCTGGTTGGGCCTTCTCGTTCGCTTGTTTTCTTCTGAGGGTGTCTGTTCAATTTCTTTTTTTTCTCTTGGCTGGACACCTCATTCACTTGTTCAGCTCTGGATGAATTTACTCGTGTCAATCTATATCTCAATCTCTTGATTTTGTTTGGCCAAATCTCATCCTTTGCTGGCTTTTTTTGCTTAACTACCTTCTCATTTCTCTCAGTTCTCCATGCTCTTTTCCTCAGAACTCGACCTTTTGGTGTTTCTTCGTCACTGTCCTCTGATTCAGTTCCAACTTGACTCTTACTTTCAACAGTCTTTCTTTCCACCACTTCCTTTTTCTTACCTACTTCTGTCCCTCTTCGTGGTTCTTCCACACAATCTTCCTGCTGACTAACTGTCCCTTCTTCTACCTGGATGTATGGTTTCCCTACATCTCCTCGGGGGTCTTCCGCAACAATCTTTCCCTCACTCTCTGTATCTGGTACCTTACCATCTACTTCTGTTATTTCAGGTGGAATTTCTCTTGACCTTTCACATGGAACTTTTTTATCAAACATGTCTTTGACAGTCTCTTCCCTATTTTTATTTTCACTCTTATGTGCTTGTGCTGGTTTAGTGTCTGATTCTGAACTAGTGTCAGAAATCTGCAATTTTCTTCGCAATGGAAGATTCTCTGGTGCTACAGCTGGACTTGGTTCCAACTCCCCCTTTCAGGAGTTTGTCTTGTTCTTATTTCTTCGGTATCTGATTCGGAACTTGTATCAGATTCTTCAAAGTATTCTCCTTCTTTGTTATCCACTGGATTTGGAATTCGCAAACTGTGACTAGCATGAATACAATTCTTCACTCCTGCACATTTTACAGCTGTCGTCGTGGTCAGGATCACCTGATGTGGTTTACCCCACCACGGGACCAAACAATTTCTTCTTCTATGCACTTTTATTCTTACCCAGTCACCTGGGCTTAGATCATGAGATGGCTTCTTTTCAAGAGTGGTGGCATCCGATCCAACTTGATGAAACACAGAATGAACGGAATCAGCCAACCCCTTGCAATAATCCAACAGCAAGTCATCAGATATAGGCAATAGCTTGTTGACTGGTATGAAAACATATTGCATTGCTCTCCCCATCACAATTTCATGGGGACTCAAGCCTATATTCCTATCTGGAATAGATCTAATAGTCATGAGTACCAGAGGCAAGACATCAGGCCATTTCAAACCTGTGGCTAAACAAATTTTTCCCAATCTGTTTTTAATGGTGCCATTTACTTGTTCCACCACACCAGAAGCCTCTGGGCGATAGGCACAATGTATGGAAATGTTTTCTTCTATCTGACTCAATCGTTACTGGAAAACCAAATCTAGGAATAAATTCTCTCAATAGTAGTTTAGCTACTGTGATTCCATCACTTCTCCTATTTGGGTATGCTTCCACCCATCAAGAGAATAGACAAACCAACACTAGAACATACCTCAACCTGTTGCATGGGGGCATTTCAATTAAGTCAATCTGCATTCTGGTGAAAGGCCCTCCTTCTCGTCCTATCGTTCCCAGACTTACCACTGTTTTTCTTCCAGGATTGAACTGCTGACATATAAGGCATCTTTGACAAAGGCTTTCAGCTACAAGTCTGAATTTGGCATTATACCATATCTGTTTGAAAAGTCTGATCATAGCATCTCTCCTTACATGTGCTTGTCCATGATACATCCGTGCCATGGTAGAAACCATGTTATCAGGCATGACTGGTCTTCCATCCCGATAAACCCACACATGATCTGTTTCCCGTGGTGCACATCCTGCTTTTACCCACTGTCTCATTTCCTCATCTCCTCCTTCTTCCTGCAACTGTCTCACTTCTTCCCATGTATTCACAGTGTTAGTAAACAACAAGGGACATGAATTCATTTCTTTTTCTCGGTTGACTGAGTTCTTATTACGTGCACAATACTGAGCCATATCGTTGGCAAATTGATTGCCAGCTGAAATATAGTCATTTGACCTAGAATGTGCAACACATTTCACCACTGCTAACTGCTTAGGCAGCTGTATCGCCTCAAGCAATTTTCCAACCACTTCAGCATTCCTTATAGGAGTTCCACTCGATGTCAAAAATCCTCCTTGGGACCAGATTTGCCCAAAATCATGCACTACACCGAAGCCATATTGGCTATCGGTTATTACAGTCACTTTCACATTCTTTCCCAACTTGCATGCTCTTGTTAATACAAAAAGTTCAGCAACCTGTGCTGATTTTACCCCTTTCAGACAAGATGCTTCCAGTACAGCTGCTACTGTACATACTGCATACACTGCACTCAGAATTCCCTCATCTGTTCTCAAGCATGATCCATCCACAAACATCACATAGTCACTCTCGGTCAAAGGTACATCCTTTATATCAGCACGTGGTTTGGTACAGAAATCAAGCACTTCCAAAAAGTCATGATCCACATCATCTCTGACTTCCAAATTTTCAGCATCAGGTAACAATGTTGAAGGGTTCACATTCAGACATCTAACAAGGCTCACATTTGTTGCACCTAGGATGCCTTTCTCGTATTTAGTCAGTCGACTATCGTCATGAACTGAGTGTGGCTCCTTGTTAAAAGGATTGCCACATCATGAGGTATAAACACTCTCACAGGATATCCCATCACAATTCCTTCACTCTGTTCCAGACTCTTACAGGTAGCTGCTACAACTTTCAAACAACCAGGCAATACTACAGCTACAGGGTCTAATATAGCTGAAAAATATGCAATCGGTCTCCGCAATTTTCCGTGTTTCTGTATCAACACAGAAAGTGCACATCCATTCCTTTCGCTGCAATAGAGCTCAAATTCTTTCTCATAGTCTGGCATGCCAAGTGCTGGTGCTTCACACAAACTATCTCTTAATTGTTTAAAAGCCTGCAACTCTTCTTTATATAATTCAATGGGATCTTTTACATCACTCCTTGTCAAACGTACCAGTGGTTTTGCAATCAAAGAGAAATTGCTTATACACTGACGACAATATCCGACCATTCTCACTTCTCTTTGAGTCATTGGGGCTCTCATTCCTTTTATTATCTTGATTCTATCTGCAGTTACTTTTCTCAATCCCTTTTCAATTTTGTGGCCTAAATATTGTACTTCTTTTTGACAGAATTGCAATTTCGATGGGGATACTTTAAGTCCTCCATCTGCCAAATGATTCAACAATGCAATGGTATCCACTACACAAGCATCTCGAGTTCTCGATGCCACAAGCAGGTCATCGATATATTTGACTAATACTGAACTTTCTGGCATTTTTAAATCTTCTAAAGACTTTTTCAGAATCTGATTAAATATCGAGGGACTTTCTGTATACCCCTGTGGGATTCGGCACCATGCCAAAATACGTTTGCCAAACCGGAACGCAAAAATCTGTTGGCTATCAGGGTGCAAAGGTATGGAAAATAAAGCATGACACAAATCAATTACTGTGTACCATTCTGCATCATGGGGAATTTGATACAAGATCACGGATGGATTTGGTACAATGGGACAACATGATACAATGATTTTATTTATTTTTCTCAGGTCTTGTACTATTCTAAAAGTTCTGTTAGGCTTTTCCAGACCCATAATTGGTGAATTACATGGACTGCTCATTATTTCTATCAATATACCTTGCTTAATCATTTTCTCTATTATAGGAGTGACTCCTGCTATTATCTCGGGTGTCAATTTGTACTGTGGAAAATTTGGGTAACTTACTCCTTCTTTTACAGCAATTTTCACAGGATCTACATTTTTCATTAACCCCACATCTTCTTCTGTGAAATCCTATACCACTGTTTTTACTGTCTTTTTCAATTCTTGAGGCAATTCCTCGGGGTCAAATACAGCGAATGCCTCGGTAATTTCAGGTTCCATATTAGCTATTGTCATTTTGTACAGTACGTCCTCATCAGGAGTCTCAAAAGCTATTCCATCAGGAGTACAGAATATTGTGCAATTAATCTTGCACAGCAAATCTCTCCCTAACAAATTTACAGGGCTTGAATCGCACACAACAAAACGGTGCATTTCAGAAAATTTCCCTATGTTAACTTTAACTGGTTCAGTGAGATAAATTTTGATCTGTCTGTTGGATACTCCAACTACTTGGATCTTTTCATCCGAGAGAGGAAGATTTTTAACATCAGCTGACCTAACAGTTGAACGAGTAGCACCAGTATCTACCAGGAAAGTAATATTTTCGTCATTAACTTTTCCATCCACAAAAAGGCCTGTCTGGTCTACTTTTAGAGTTGGGCCAAGTACGTACTCTTCTTCCTCCCCTCGGCACCGTCAATAGCTTTCTTCTGACTCACTCTCATCGCGTTGTAGCCAATACTGAGAAACAGCACTAGCGCGCGGAAGCTTAGTTACCTGTTCTTCGTTGTAGAATCCTGTCTCATTACTGTATTTCTGAGGATTTACGCTCTGTGGAAAAGGTGGTTTTGGCGCCTGACACTGTTGGGTAACAACCTGCTGCTGTCGCTGCGGTTGACAACTCACCTCATTCTGCACCTGTGGATTCAATGATGCATTATCACCATTAGCACTTGGGGGAAATTTACACTCTGTTCTCCAATGCCCTATTTTTCCCTCAATTATGACATGGCCATTTTCTTTTTAGCTTCATCTAGACTAACCTGTCCTTTCCCTTTCCCAATATTGGGTTTTTGTCTCATGTTCATATCATTTGCTTGTTCAATCAATTGAGCTTCTTGTCTCTCTGTCACTTTTACTTGAGCCCACGTGGCCTTTTCTTTTAATTTACGCTGCTTTGCCTCTATCTCATCGCTAAAATATTTTGCATGTCTCAGTACTTCATCTATTTTTTTATTTTGCCAATCTACTGTATGCTGTTTAATCATTTCACTTATTTCCGGACGTAATCCATACACAAATCGATATACAAAATGACTCAAATCCTTCTCACTTAAATTTTCATCACCACTGTATTGTTTAAAAGACAGAATCAACCTTTCATAGTATGCATGCACAGATTCTTTTACCTCTTGATGAGTTTGATCAATTTTTACCCAATCAGTTTCTTTAGGAGGCACTTTATTTGTCAGGAGAGTAACTACTTGCTCATACTTTCTCATTACTTCTGAATCAGGGGCACCTGTTTTTGGATCTCTAGGGTATTCTTGAGTAGGCCAACCTATTGTAATTTTACATTCTGTCCATAGGTCTGCTGGTACAATTATGTCAAATAAACTATTTGAATCAATCCATAGTACTTTTGATAATTTTACAAACCTGTCTACCTGCCTGTACCACTCAACTGGCTTCTCGCGCAATCGAGGAAAGTCATTTGTAAACGATAAAATATCTTGTCTGGTCCAGGGGACATGTACATAGCCTCCACCTGGAATCTCTCTCATGGGACATTCAGTCACTACCTTTTCTTTTTCTCTTACTGGATAAGCTGAAAACGTTTTGTCCGTTGCATCGTCTCGTTTTTGAAACCATCTACTTTTCCATTTGTCTACATTTTCTCAGTAAAATAATTAAGTCTTTAATCTGAGTTGTTCATCCTGCAGTATTCAAATTTTCAATATCCTTTTCAGAGAAGTCTACTCTGTATGGTTTTTGCAATGGCTTTACTTTTTCAAAGTCGATACCCATTTCACTTGCTACTTCTTCTAGTCTTTCGTGTAAATTTCTTGCTCTCCATGATATACTTTTGCATAAAAACATGAATTCTTCATCCTGATAAGCTTTTAACTTTTCTGTGGGAATGGTTCCTACTATCAATTCTTCTAATACTATTTTTAATTGGGACACATCTAAAGGTCGAGGTTCAGCATCTTTTTGTTTTAAACTCCTTAACCATTCACTCAATTCATCAGAAGTAGGACCTACAGGAATCATTTCATTTTGTGTTTGTTCTAAACTCTTTGGTGATCCTGGTACTGATTCTGTCGTCATTATTGCTCTATTCACTAGACTCTGGTTTACTGTCAAATTTTTAGGAGTACTTTGCTCAGAAATACCTACCGCTTGTCCCCATGTATTTTCTCTAGTACTTCTTCTTTACATTTCATTTTCTTTATTACTGTTGTAAGGAATCGTCAGACAATTCTCACTATCCTTTTGTTTATCAAAAATAGGCATTACAGGTCCTATCGTTACAGGAACAGTTACAGCTTCCATGTTTTTAGTCAATTCCCAAATCTTTTCAGTTAATTCTAAAGTAGTCCTTGCTAATTCAGCTGAATTCTCATTAGCCATTTTACCAGGTTGTACATTTTCTGTCTCTCTAAAGGGATTATTTTTTCCTACCTCATGTGGTATTGACTCAAATTTTACATTCTGTGGCGATTCAGTCAGTCAAAAGCTTTATTTCGATAAAAGATTATCATAAAAGCAAATACATATAAACATTAAAAATACAATTCATTGGAATAGCGAAGTTTTCGGCAAATCACAATGATAGCTTGATGACTGAGATAAATAACACTCCATATAAAATATTTAAAATTGTTTAAAAAGTGATTAAAAGGACAGAAAAAAGAGAATACATTTACCGATCAACAAATGGAGCTAATCAATTTACTTCGAATAATCCAAGACCAGCCTAAAAATTTGGCCACTGCACAGACTAGGACCAAACTTGTGTCTGAACGTAAGATACGTAAAGCGATGCGGAAGTTAGAAACACCCAAGAAACGGCAAACAGGGCCTAGCCATCTTTTTCTCGGGTTAACGTACGCTGGACATTCAAACATAATATGGGCTATACTTTCAACTTTGTCTGCGCATGACGGGCAAGTGTCGGTGGTCTGGTAGGGAGGCTTCCATTTGTTAGAAAATTCACGGGTTGGAAGAATCTCTAGTCTAAATTGTAAATACAAAGACCTGTCCCTCGGTTTTAGTACATACTCCAGATAAGGCTCGAAGCTAACAGACTGTTTGTGGGAATAAAAAGCTTCAGTTAGCCTACCTGTATTAGGGTTACTGAGGTCCTGATTATCAATCCAGGCCCAGTAAGCTCTTTTAAGGTCCACCTTGCTCACAGGGGCTCCCTGGTCCCAAGCTTCACTTAATCCAAGCTGGATAAAGGATTTTTTAATGTTACGGAGCCAACTTATTTTATGGGAGCCTGCAATGTTAATAATTTCTCTCAGGCCCTCAGTATATTTAGCTGGCTCCGGGGTGCGCCATAGGCGGGCCCAAAATAACAAAGGGCGTAGCCTTACGATGTCTTTAAACGAACGCCTGCCCAAATCGCTAAAAAGCGGTTTCAGAGGGGTACCCATTGGCATTGAGACTAATTCTCTCAGAAATTTATTCTCAGACAAAGTGATTTCATCTAAGTTATCAAAACCCCAAAGTTCTGCTCCGTATAAGGCCGAGCCAACCGCTTTAGCCTGATAAATCACTAGTGCGGGAATAATTGGCTTGCTCCTCGAGGAGCGATGTTCTTTAGCGATTACTCCCGTAGCTCGCTTATGGTTCAGCAGCATTTTGTTAATGTGGGGTCTCCAGCTCAAAGTGTCGGTGATTCAGATACCTAGATAATCAAATAATTTGACGTGTTCAAGGGGAATTCAACAGACAAGATGTTTGTGCTGGGAGATTTGTGTGATTTAAAGGAGAGGAGCTTGGTTTTAGATGTATTAATAGCCAAGCCTCTCATTGAACAGAACAGATGAAATCTATCTAAGAGCTTCTGTAACCCTGCTGGTGTCTTAGAGATCAGCAGGGTATCGTCTGCAAAAAGGAGAGTGGGAACTTTTTCCCCCGCCAGGGCTGGAGCGTCAGCTGGGACGTCTTGCAAAAACTTCACCACTCCATTCCCGAAAAGTGAAAAAAGAGTGGGCGCCAATACACAGCCCTGGCGGACTCCCTTGTTGACTGAGATCTTATCAGTTCTCTGACCCTGGGATCCCCATCTTACCCTGGCAAAGTTGCCCTCGTGGAGCCGAACCAAGAGATCAAGAACAGGAGGGGGGACACCCATTTCCTGTAGGACACACCAAAGTCGGTCACGAGGGACCAGGTCAAAGGCTGACTTGAGATCAATAAAGGCTAGATGGAGACTGCCTCTGCCAATCAAGACAAACTTCCAGTATAACAATAGAAGCCTAAACACCTGGTCAATCGTGCCCGTGTATGGTCTGAACCCAGCCTGGTAGTGAGACAGAATATCGTTCTCGGTAACCCAAGCTAGAATACGCTCCAGTAGGACCCTGCCAATCACCTTCTGGCTAACGTCAATAAGACTAATTGGTCGGTAGTTAGCAGGGTCCTCCCTGGAGCCCTTCTTAAAAACTGGTATGACCTCCGCTCCCTTCCATGACTCAGGGATGGGTAACCCCTTAAGGAAAGCGTTAAGTAGGAGGGTAAAATACACAGCCCAGGGTTTGGGGTTGGAACGAAACAGGTCACCGGGCAGACCGTCGGGACCTGCAGCTTTAGCAGGGACCAATCTATTAATGGCAGACATAACTTCCGGCTCTGTAAAAGGGTCATAGTTGGCCAAGGTGGGGTCCACTGGAGTGGTGGAGAGAAGAGCACAAGGGCCTAAGACAACATCATCTGAATAGAGGTTCGAAAAGTGAGTGAACCATTTTTGATTTGAAATGTGGTTGGGGATTACATCGGGATCTGAACCTCTCGAATACCTGCAAAGGTTCCAGAAAGTAGATCCGTCCCTAGCCAGACTGGCGTTTTTTAAATGGGATTCCTCCCAATCACACTTTGCATTAGTTACAGCCTTCTTATAAACAGATCTGGCATTTTTAATTGAGGAGCAATCCTTAGATGTAATGGCAATTGCTAACTCCTTCCTGCTAGCTCTACACTCAGAATTGAACCAAGAACCAGGTGATTTGTGTTTTTTGGTTTTGTTAGTAGAAGAGGATAAAAAAAAAAGACCCAATTAACTCAGTAGTGGCTGTATGTAAAGATGCAGCCTTAGTGATCTCTTTAGGATCCACACATGCTTGCCTAAGTTCCGCAGTTTTTAATAGCAGTATTTCATTAATGGATGAGAGTTTTTGTTCATCTAATGCAATTTTAGGCCATTTAAGAAATCTTTTACAGTTAGATGGAATGACATCTCTAGTGAGCAATGTGGAACAGTGGTCAAGGGATGAGTGATCGGGGATCCATAGATTCTTTAAAGTAAGGCACAGGGGGTTATGGTCACTTTCGGTGGTAGGGACAATAACCAGGTCCACTGTATAATGCCAAAGCCTACGATCAATTAAAATGTAATCTATTCGGGATGGGCTAGAGATTCTATTAAAAGTACAAGCTGCATGAAGATCGGAAGGAAGTCGACCATTGGCAGCTCTCAGCCCAAATTCGAGGACCAAGGCATTAAGTTGAATTATCACCGGTGACCATCTCTTTACTGGGGGAACAGTAAGGGAGGGTATACCCCACCTGGCATCATCCTCTTCAACCTCCAGAATGTCTTCGGAGGCAAGGGGTTCATAGGTACAGTTCAGGTCGCCAGCGACCAATAAGAGAGAATTAGGAGGACAAGAGGAAAGCTCCTCGGCCAAGGTGGTAACAATAGGAGACTTGGTTCCTCCTTGCGTGCCCCTGATATAAACGTTAAAAAGGTCAATAGTGGGTCCTCCATTCAACCCACTCAGGGTTATATACAACACATCCGGAGAAGGGCTATGTACATGGCGGACTCTACAAGAGAGGGCAATGTTAATCCATATTATGAGGCCTCCAGAGGGGCGTCCACGGCCTGAGGACTCTGCGGGAATGCAGTAGCATGAAAAAAACGGATTTGTGCAGAGGTGTGAGGCTCCAAGTCTCTTGGAATATGCAGAGATCGAAGGTAGCAAAAAAATTATTCCAGTCTGGTAGTAAAAGTTTGGCTTTTAGACCAGCAATATTCCATGAGATAATTTTTTAATTCATGTTTGGAACTAATGATGGGGAAGTGGCCAGGTCCAGGGGATGTGAAATAGGGGCTATCGGTTGTGACCCAACTGCCTCCCAGGGCCCACAGGGATTAACGGGAGAATGTGTGTGGGTGGACAGTCTGCGGTTAGAGGTCGAAGTAGCATAGGGGACATTGCTTGGGATTGTTGATAAACTTGGCGCTGATGTTAGTCAGTCAATTTGCCCCAGGGTTGATGAGCCTTCAGGATGATGGAGTGGCAGGCCGCCCCTCCTCCCTACAGGGACCTTAGATGGTATAGGGAAACGTCTGAATTGGATCAAAGATGAATCCGGGGAGGAGGATCTAAACTCAAGGGCAATAAGGTCATCTGCTAAGCTATGACTGGCTAAAATCAGCTCGATTGTATCCGTAGAGGAGTTAAGAGGTCTATGTCTACGGGCCCTTAATAAGTCGTCTCTTATAAGAGATCGACAACCTCTGACATGACGGATCCTTGTTTTTTAAAGAATCTTCGTTCTCGTAGCCAGCAGTCGAAGGAACTCCCACCATATAAACAGTAGGCTGTAAATTGGCTCTAGCTCTTTGTACTATGGGAGATAGGAGCGGCTGGCCAGGGGCAGAAGATGGTTGAGGGGGAAGAGGGTGACTAACCGCAGTGATAGAATTCAGGGTTGACTGGGTCTTCGTGTTGGGCTTGGAATAATTAGTCCCTACTCTATTGGGTAGTGAGGGATTTAATCGAGCTTGCGAAGATAAAGCTGACGAGTAAGGCAGTGTGGGTGTGCTAGAGTGGTGGACAGAGTTAGGCAGGATAGATGGAAGTTGTGGCAATTGCGTAGAAGGTCTTTTGGCCAGTAATAATAGTTCATTAACTAATGCTTTTAGTTCGCTAATTTCAGCTTTCAAAGCCTTGATGGTTTCCAAAATTTGACCTGTTTCTGGGACAGTTTCTCCCAGTAGTACTTGACATTGCCTAACCCCTCCTGATGGTAGTTCGAGTCCACAATCTCGATCACTACCTACTTTAGATGCTACAGAAATGTCAGGGCTAGCAATAGTACTAGAAGACTCAACAACATCATTAACAATATCACTTAGTACCTCAAAGCGATTTGAACAAACAAATGACCATAGGTTCAAGAGGAACCAGATTTACAGCGGGGACACAAGGGCTTACTGATTCGGGTGTTGGAACGGGGTTAGCTTTACAGCTCTGCATAGTGTCCTGAGGTGATGCCAATAAAGGACATGGAGCAATTTTTTTGCTGAACATTTGTGGGATAGTAACAGAGCCTGGGCGCTGGATATTTGTGGGCAGTGGGGCCGTGGACATAGCACCTGAGTCAGAATCTAGAATAGAGGTACATTCATCAACTAAGGAGTCAATACGCTCTAACGTAGTAGCTGGCGAATGTTTTTTGTTAGATTTTCTGGCCTTGTTTCTTTTAGCCGTGCTGCCAGCCAGAGCGGCGAGACCCCCACACATATCCGTCATTTTCCTTTTACCCATCGTAACCGTAAGTTAGCCACACAATAAGTGGCTTGTTACTTCAAGTAATCCTGGTGGCTAGGACGAGACAGGAAGCCTCTAAAAGTTGGCACAGTACCTTAAGTGTCAGTCAACGAAGTAGAACTAAGGTGCAGCGTCCGCCAGGGGTCTTAGATGTTGGGGATATGGCCCGACCCGGCCTCCTCAGGCCCCGGACGGCTCAGCTCGGCGCCGCCCGTGCGCGTCCCGCGACGCGGAGGGAGCTGAGATTTTTGAAGCGCCTCCGGGCGCGCTGACAGCCGGAAGGGGTCGGGGCGGTGGTGATTCACGGGAGCTGTGGTCTCCCCCAGCAGCGGCCTGTGATGTCGTGTAGGCGGCGGGGGAGTCACACAGCGTAGGCGCCCCGACCAGAAGACACAGCGCTGGAGCCCAGGTAGAGATGTTCGCTGATGTAAAAGAAATTGACACCCCCAGCTCCACCGAGGGAGCCGCGATTTTTGAAGCGCCTCCGGGCGCGCTGACAGCCGGAAGGGGGCGGGCGGTGGTGATTCACGGGAGCTGTGGTCTCCCCCAGCAGCGGCCTGCGATGTCGTGTAGGCGGCGGGGGAGTCACACAGCGTAGGCGCCCCGACCAGGAGACACAGCGCTGGAGCCCAGGTAGAGATGTTCGCTGATGTCAAAGAAATTGACACCCCCCTGTGGCGATTCTTTTACTGGGGCACTTGGTGTCAATATTGTGGAATTTTGTTGGTACGGGGTGGATTTTTATAAGACATGTCCTCAAGAACAGCATCCTCCGACTCATGCACACCATACTTGTAACTTTCTGATCCTGTATTATTTCTTTTTTCTGTACATTTTCTACTACTGGTCTCCTCGCCATTTCTCATAGGGAACATCCCATCAGCCATATTTGCACTTCGCCATCTCTTCATTCTATCATCATGGTTCTCTTGTCCATACGTCCTACCAAACATATATTTGTACCTTCCGCCACTCCGCTGACGTTCTCTGTCAAACATCTCATCTTCCCATTCTGTCAATGCTTCAAATTGAGTAGGTCTGGGTCACGGTTCTAGTTTCATCATTCTTTCTCTCAAATTCCTCAATACCGCTAAATTGAACGAACCATGTTCTGGAAATGCCAAAACTCCATCATCTTTAGTGTATTTCGCCCAATTGTCCAACTAAATACATGGATGATATCTGTATTTTGCAACCATGAAGGATGCGGGCGATTTTGGTGGAGGAAGCAACTTTCCTTCTCTAGTCACAATCGGTTTGTCCTTTTTAAACACGCCCTTAATTTTTCCAAACCAAGATTTTTTCTCTTTTTCTGGTGGATCGTAATACATAATTTTCTCTATTCTGTGTATCGCTAGTTTTCTCCTACGACTATTCTGTTGTCTTATCCAATTGTAACGCGATTTACACTATTACACTAATCCGGAGCGTCTATGTCACCTTTGCAATTCTCCAATCCCAGCGCGACTCACACCAACGCACCAATCCGAAGCGTCTACGTCACCCTGTAATTCTCTACTCCCAGCGCGACTCCAATGCACCAATCCTGTGTGTTTTCGTCACTCTACAGCTGGCCAATCCCAGCGCGGTCTTTCTGACGTCAGCTTCCTCGCTACTCCTGCTTCTGCTGACCCCTCCTTTACAAAATCTATCGGCAAACTTTCTCTTACACTTCTTTACTCAAAATTCTGTTAGTAACAACATAAAAACACCACCATTATCTGTTTCGCTAACAAAAAGGATAGTCTTGACCTTTTTCACAAGAATTCCGTCTTTCCCGAGAGCAGCGCTACAATCTGCCCTACTACGGAATCATTACATCCATCGATAAAGTAGCACTTCCCTCTACCTTACCCTTCTAGCAAGCATGGAGACGCTCTGCTCCTGAGAAATAAAACCAGAGTTTTACAGTTGCGTCGAATGCTATTTTCATTCATACACTCTCATACGGAAAATGTAGTTCATTCAGACAGAATTCTGTCTTTCCCGAGAGCAGCACTACAATCTGCCCTACTACAGAATTATTACACTCGCTAATAAAGTAGCATCTACTTTATCCTTCTATCAAGCTTGGGAAACACCTATTACCTTTCCAGTGATAAGCGTAATCAGAGTTCACGTGGACTCCTGGTACTTAAGACCAAAATTTCACAGGTGGCCTTCGCTACCCATACACCTCTTTCACACAGAAATTTCCCTAACAGTAACACACGACGATGTTATCAAATCGAACCCAGAAAATGCGTTGTGCAACTTCAATCGTTACACGTTTTCCCCGTGTACCTACAGGGCAACAATAATTCCGGCATTCCCGAGAGCAGCACTTACCTTTGCCCTACTACGGAATCCTTACATTCGCCACAAAGCATCCGACTTCCTACATCCCAGAAGTCTTCAAAAACAATATAGAACTCAACGTGACTCAACATAGAGTGTTAATACATAAACCAATACTCATCCAAACATCCTCAACCAATAATCAATAAGAAATCAATAAGTAGTGATAAAATCTATAAGCAATAGTCACCAAACCAATGCAATAAAACCATCATTCTGCTACCTGAAAAACTGATCCAGCGCGAGACCGGGGCTAAAGAGCAAAACATATACACACTTTATCCTCCCTGCGTTGCAGACCCGTCGTCACACTAACTCACTCACTCATGCAGTCATTGGTGGGGCCTATAACACCAACACTCAACACGTCTCCATTCACACGGGAGGGATGAATAATTCAAGCGCTGGACATGTGGGGAGTACCTTATAACCTATATGGAAGAAAAAGTTCTTTTACAGAATATACATTAGCATTTGTCACCTGTAGATTCCTAATCCTAAACATCAAGGTACTCCACCATTTGGTCGACGGACCAATTAGTTGGATTGGTTGATGGTGATTTCGAACCAGCTAAAACACATTTTAAGATTCAGAATCCTATAACCGTTCATTGAATAACCACAAACTCGTAATTTCTGTTAATCAATATTCGTTTATCTAACTATTATTTTCAATTAATATTAGCATTTTTATTCAATCAAAATTTAGAGTTTTGTTAATTACGCATGACATTATATTTACCTATTCTTGCTATCTAGATTTTCTCTAGTCCATTTGGCTCTGCATAACCGAATTTAGCCGTTAATTATTCAAATAAGGCCATCCAAAGCTCAAAGTCCGAAAGTTCTTTGCTCAGCACGTTACAGTCCCAAAGATCTCCAAAGGACCAGAAAACGTGCAAGCATCTGTCATCGCCTGTAGAGTCGATAGGGGTGTGCAGTCATCGAAACCACAAAATGCTAGCCTTTTTCCTCCCTATTCTACTACTCTTTTATAATAAATTTTGGGACAACATTAAACAATTTTAGGCGAAGAACGACGGTGATTGGTTCGTTGGGGAACGTCCAATTTTATTCCATGAGGTTCACATGGATTTTGCCAGTTCATTTCCGTGACTCAGGTTCCCCTTATGCAACAATGTTTAAGGTTTGCTTGTATGTCCTAATTGTTCATTTAGACCAGTTTTTACTGACTAATGTTTGGCAGTCCACCAAGTTCCTATCCTTGACCAGGGGCACGGTGAGCCGTAGTCATTAGGAAGTTCACGGAGCCATCCGAGTCTGCGCAGTAGACTTTGCGCCCACGAGACGGTGGCCACTTCTGAACTCCATTTTGAATGCCAATTTTAGGTAGGCCTGAATGTCAACTTAAGCCAAACAAACACAAAAGAATAATTAATACAAAGAAATGAAGATTCTAATGGTAATCCCTCACTAATCCCTTTATGTATTAGTATTTTCCTAGCATATAGCGACATTTAAAGCAACAATATTTCCCTTTACGGTCCTCCACGAAAATGCAAACGTCACAAAAGTAACATAATGAAGCAATACTCTATTACCACATGTACTACTATTAATATGCATACAGATTTTAGTTAATAGAGTTATTTTGCCATGCAAATAGCAGTTTCCCACGTGTAATTGGTGTATGCAAATGATTGATTTAGTTTACACTGCACTCAGTTAGTAAAATTATAATTAGTGGATAATATAGTTAGTTTTCTCATGCAAAATAGAGGAGGTATACAAAATGTTGCTCTACCTGCTCCATCAGTACGAATGGGCCTCCTGTCTGCAGGGATGCCAGCTTCCTTAGCTTTTTAAAAGGGGTGCCAAGCTTGAGCATCAATAGCAATAGAGAGGCAGCCAAGGAACTTCAGTTGGAATGTGCTGAGGTTTTACAAGTGGGTCTGCTTTCTTTGCGGTAACCTGGATGACTTAGTTTTGATAAAAGTTGCAGAGGCCCTCAGTACCTTTACCTAAAGCAGACTATCATTAATGAAGGGGAACATACAGCGCAGGAGGTGGGTACAGAAAGGAAAAAAGAGTGAAGTGTGGAACTAAGGAGCAGACCTGAGTGGCAAAGCCATGTAGAAGTGACGAAGAACTTTAAAAAACTGTTGATCCTACACGTATTTGGCTCTTACATTTCCTTTGACAGAAATAGTTTGACATAAAAGAAGGTGTCTCCCCAAACTACATTTCAAGTATCTGAATGACTCGCAAAACAGAGAGCTGACGCAGGCAAACAAAACATAAAAGAAGTAGAAGATGAGGCTAACGACCAAACAGATGTGAGAGTTTTTTGTTGTAAGGACTTCGAGGCTGGCGGGATGGCGATCAGCTTATTTGAGTCGCATAGTGCCAGGTTCCTTTCATATGCAGATTGGCACTTTGATCTGAGGGGGATGAAACTGCTAAGAAGTGGAGAGGGTGGCAAGGGGTCTTTTGTCTTGGACAAAGAAGGCATCTGCCGGACTCTAGCCCTCTTCTTCCCTTACCCTCTGTAGCTTAGCAAGCTGCCTTAACCATGCCTGTAAAGGCTATGAGTGTCTCCCTGACAGCTGAATAAAATCGCGGGCAGGAGAATGAGACGGGCAGAAATATGTATACCACGGGGCTTAATCGATTGTTTCCACTGTTTAAAAATGAGTGAGAGAGGGAGTGAAGCAGGGTGAGAAATAAAAGCCTTGTAATAAACTTGTTACCTTT
This sequence comes from Triturus cristatus, assembly GCF_964204655.1. Taxonomy (NCBI): domain Eukaryota; kingdom Metazoa; phylum Chordata; class Amphibia; order Caudata; family Salamandridae; genus Triturus; species Triturus cristatus. The sequence continues at coordinate 16,108,460 of NC_140582.1, forward strand.
CTTCTCGCAATACATCTTTTTAAAAGCTTTGATGCTAGTGTGAATACTTTCTGGCGAGGGGGAGCGGGCTGAGTGATCAAACATAAACTCATTCCTTTTGGAACAAGAGAGCGTTTTTCAAAGAATAATAACATGCATTTCACGCAGCAGTTGCACAATAAGCATTAGGGATTCTAAAGTGACGTCCATTTCGAAAACAAAGAGATCTTTTTTTATTGTGAAGCGTTCAGTATTTGAAAGCGGAGACTTGCTTTGTGCGTGTTTTAATTCACCGGCTCCTTTTGAGACTGATGGATAACATTTTTTTCTAACAAATCTACGCCTCATTCTTTTTTATCCTTGTCTGCCTTTGACCTCCGTTCTGTTTATCTATAAATCGCCTGTAATTCAGAGTGCCTTGAAACGGCAAAACGGATGTCCTAAAAGCCCCATGACAACAATTCTTAATTTTCATTTTTTTTAAATGGATGTGACACAGCAGGGATTTTTAGCATCCCCTCCCATTTTTTTTTTAAGTTTGAAACCGTTGAAAAAAATCTTGGGAAATGAAAAGGGTAGTTCAAAGCAATCCACCGCACGGTTCTGTTCGAAACGAAACACACAGCACATTCTACATGCTACAGTTTCCCCTATTCATTAGAAGAGTTCTTCCAATCCTTTACTCCATGTGCTCAATAATGTTTTTTTGCCTTTTCTAGTGGTGTTTGTTCAACTTCCACCGTCACGACGAAAACGCCGGTCATTGAAGGTACATGGGTGTTACCATAACATGGAGAAAGTAACACTACTATTTGCAAGCGTCGTCTGTTCACGTGAGCAGTGTGAAACATACATCAAGAAATTATAAAATTGTAGATAGTGAATAGCATTTGTTGGATTCGTTTCCAAAATCGTTTCTTTAACCTTCACACTCACTTCTATTGAGCTGACCCCGACATGGGAAACTAATAATTTCTTTTCAATCAACAGCAGAACTCGGTAACTACAACTTAGAATATTTACAAAACAGATTTTAAAGTGCACATAAATGAGCTAGTAATGCTCAAGTCCTTAACTACATCTCAAAGTTGTGCCCAAGCCAAAATGATTTACAGTTGTAACCCACTTGCATGATTCTTACAAATGACCACAGATAAAACGAATTATCAAGCTCGAGTGTCGTTATCCCTGCGAATACCCATACCCTGGGGTCGATCCTGGGAACTCACCACTAGAGGCCCTGTCTGAACACAATTTCTCTTTTTGTCCCAAAGTGCCTCCCACGTAGGAGTAGTAAAAAGAATGGGCTCCCGTCCGGTGTCCAAAAACTACCAACTCCCTCTGTGGACCAAACTAGAAAAAAAAATGTTCATGCAAGGCCTTAATCTGTTAAAATGTGAGATGCAAAATTCCCCAGTAGCATTAATCACCTGAGGGCGTAATACTTATCCCATCAATTCTATTGTAGAGGAGGTTACCCCAAAACTAACACGCATTTACAATGCAATAGGTCTCGCATTATTTAAGTTTGAGCTGTTGGCTTTGAAAAGGATAATGTTATTTGTTTTTGTTATGAATGTGCAATAATTAAAGCTCTTCATGTATAATGTCCAGCTGTTCTAAATCTTAGATATGAGATAATATTTGTAGAAAAAGTAGTTTGTAGTAAATGTGAATAATGTATTCGGTATGCAAATTTTTGTAAGAATATTAGGTGTGCATCTCTATTTGTCCCTTTCTGTCTCGGCATTTCTGTCAGTGCATTTCTGTTTAGGCGTCTGTCTGTGCCTTTTTTTATATGCCTCTTTCTATGTATATGTCTTACTTTGTGCAACTCACTAACTCTGTGTACCACTGTATCTGTGTATGCTCTGTCTTTGCATTTCTAGCTCTGTGTATTTAATCTGTATGTACAGTCCTGTCTTTCTGTGTACATCTCTGTTTTAGTATATGCTTTTGTCTTTTGCTGTGGATGTATCTATTTTAGTGTCTGTTTGTTCTCTCATACTGTCTTCATATTTGTCTTAGTATATGCGTTTCTCTCTCTCTCTCTCTCTCTGTCTATCTGTGTTGTCTCTGTATATGCTCCTCTGTGGGCGTCATCCTCCTCTGTGTGTCTACCTATGTGTACACTGTATTTGCGTGTATGTGTCTGACTGTATATGTGTGTTTTGTTGTTTATAGGTTTCTGTCTTTATCTCTGCCTCTGTTTCTCTTTGTCTATCTGTCTCAGTTTCAGTCTTTGTGTATGTCCCTCTGTATGTCTTTGCTTGTCAGTGTCCTTTTGTGTATGTGTGAAGGATTGTCTTCATGTACCTAGGTGAGAACAGTCTTGTTTCAGTTTCTGTTTCATCACTCACAACCATGTATCATCATTGTATCCCATATTACCACCCACCATTTTGAATTGTATGGACTACTATGGAGCTGTGTTCAGCACTTATGCTGCAACAGCTTTCCAACAAGTATTAATTAGATTGTAGAGGAATAAGTGTGTGATCGTGGGGATCATGGGCTGTATCAAGGAGAACATTCCTTCCAATATTAACACTTTGAGGGGGGGGGCAATGCAGGTCTATCTAAAATCGTCCCGTGGGAAGTGTGGAATTTTTAGGGGACAGCTCATTTTATGGCTTAAGGTCATTTTGTAGAGGTGACTGTCCCACTTCATATTATCAAGGAGGCGTATGCCCAAATAATCAAATTCCTTGACCCTTTCCAAAGGAGCCATGTTAAGCACTGGAGGCCGTCCAAGTTTTTTGGGGGGGTTCAAAACAAGGAACTTGGTTTTGCCAGTGTTGATCTTTAACCCTGTTAGCTCGCAGAATTGATCAAAGCCATCCAAGAGATTCTGTAAGCCAGCCGGGGTCTTGGAAATTAGCAGGGTATCATCAGCGAATAGTAGGGTTGGGATCTTCCTCCCTGCCAAGGATGGTGTATCAGCTGGGATTTTAAGGAGATGGTCCACTAACCCATTTATATAAAGTGAGAAGAGGGTGGGAGCGAGGACGCACCCCTGACGCACACCTCTGCTAACTTTAATACGAGCAGTCCTTTGTCCCTGGGTTCCCCACCTCACCTGCGCGAAGTTGTTCTCATGGAGTTTTATTATTAGACACAGTAGGTACGGGGGCATGCCTAGTTTTGCCAAGACCCGCCACAGGCGCTCCCGGGGTGCTAGGTCAAAGGCACTCCGCAGGTCAATAAATGCCAGATACAGACTGCCTTTGCCTATCACTACCACCTTCCAGTAAAGCATCAACAGTCGAAGTGACTGTTCGATGGTCCCGGTGCCAGCCCTGAAGACTGCTTGGAAGTCAGACAATATTTTATTCTTTTCTACCCATTGAAGAACCCTCCTCAGAATTACTTTCCCTGCCACTTTTTGGGATGAGTCTATCAAGCTTATGGGGCGATAGTTAGTTGGATCATCCCGGGACCCTTTCTTAAAGATCGGGACGACCTCTGCACCCATCCATGACTCTGGGAATGAAGCTCCTAGCCTAGATGCATTAAGCAAGGAAGCAATAAGAACCCCCCACTCTCCCGAATTAAGGCGGAACAGGTCCCCAGGCAAACCATCCGGCCCTGCAGCTTTCAACGGGACAAGGGATTTAATAGAGTGTTCAACCTCCCTAGCTGTGAAGAGGACATCCGCCCCTGGGTCATGACAACCAAAAATGGGTGGGACAAAAGGGTCTAGTTCATCCTCCATGTTCACGGTGTAGAGAGAAGAAAAGGGCTCAAACCAGGACTTCTCAGAGATGTTACAAGTAATGAGCGAATCTATGGGCCTGTGTTTGGCTCTAATTACGTTCCAAAAACCCCTAGGATTTTTCTCTGCACTTGCGGATTTCAGGTCGCTCCAGAACTTGTCCTCCCAGTCTCTCTTTGCGACCTGTTGTGCTGACCTGTACTTCTTCCGCGCGGCCCCCACTAACCCTCCGTCCCCTTTCTTCACTGCCATAATTAATTCCCGCTTCGCTTTCCGACAGGGGGCGGAGTACCAGCCAGGGTTACCCTTGGAGCGAGACGCCCTCCGATCGCCGTCCACTCGAGTGGGGATAACAAAAAGATCCCCTATTGATCTGATGGTGCTAGTAAATAGGGAGGAAACCTCAACAGCATTTAATGTAACAGCTGATAACCTTGGTAAGATGTTTGACATGATTACCCTTATGCCCGTGACCTTCTCCTCGTCAAGGACAAACTTGTCCCATTTTAACCGCCTCCCGCAATTCGAAGGGCAGACTTCTCCGGTCAACCTTATGACAGGAGGGGTTTCACGACTGATGTTTTTACACCATAAGGGGGTTAGGCTCAAAGAAAGTGGGTTGTGGTCGCTATCCATAGATGCAACGACCTCCATGTCTACCAAATGAGACCAGAGACGAAAATCTAAGAGGATGTAATCTATCCCAGATGTATGTCCAACCCTATTATAAGTATGTGCCCCGTTCTGACCAGAGATGGATCTCCCATTGGTCGCCCTTAGGCCAAACTCTAGTGTGAGTGCATTCAATTGTAATGCACGTTGAGACCATCTCTTGATTGGACTTATATCGAGGGGCGGAATACCTCTTCGGGTGTCCTCACCTAGGGTATCCAGGATATCGTCCCCTGCAAGTGGCTCGTACGTGCAGTTAAGATCCCCCATAACTAGAATGTATGAATTCGAGTTGCACTCCCTGAGCCCGTCTTCCAAGGCCACTAAGGTCGGGGATGATAAACCTCCTTTTAAGCTTCTGGTATAGATGTTAAAGATCTCCAGAGGACTGCCACTACGAGAGCCCCTCACAGACAGTCTCATTAAGTCGGGGGAATTAGTCTTGAGCTGCCTCACGTGCAAACCCAAAGAAAGTCTCACCCAGATGAGTAGCCCACCCAACGGGCGCCCCCTTCCCGTGGTGGATGTGCTTGCGGCAACACACAAGGTCATAAAGCCCACTTTGTGCCGACGTTCTACAGACCAAGTCTCCTGGAATGCACAAATGTCAAAGGACTCAATAAAAGTGTTCCAATCAGGCAGCTCCAGATTACGGCTTATGCCCGCCACATTCCAGCTGAGAACCTTAAGGTTCGCAATGCTGGGGGCTTGCACTACATGAGATAGGAGGGAGTCATGAGTCGGCCTAGAGGAGATGAGGTTGCTTCCAATATCAATTGCTGCAGACTCAATTCCATTTGCAACACTGCTGGATCCAATAGGAGCATCCCCATTCTGGCAGCTATGCAAAGGGGCCAAAGAGAGAAGTGAGAAAGGATCACTAACACAAAGGGGCTCGAAGCATACTGAAACGCTTAAGTCACTGCATGTAGCCCCAGTGGCTCCCGGAGGACCCGGGTTGGCCGCTCCATACTCATCCCGTCAGCAACCCTGCCACAATAAATATGGGAGAGGGCCGACGTTCCGAGACATGAGACTGGGGTCGAGAGTATCATAGCGGGGTACCAAGAGCCCCTACCCTCCCAGTTAGTCTGTTTACCAGGCCAGTACGATGGTAAGGGCCGATAAAAGTAGCCAAGATCACAAGTACTAATGGCAGAAAGTGCACGGTCAGACTCCTGGCTACAGATAAGCCTAGCTACTCTCGGGTCCCTAAAATTAACTAGGATGCAATCTCCCTTTTGGTTCTTTGGCCTGTTGCCGACCCAACCAACCCGTCTCACATGAATAACCCGACCATCAACATCGCCAGGTAGAGGTCTATTTTCTCTGAGCCAAAACACTGTTTTGTTTTTTAGCTCAGCATACGACTCTTGACTGCCTAGATTTAATGGGGGGGACCCCAGTGAGGACCACCACAAATGGTTGACAGCCAGGGGTAAGGTTAACATGTGGTGCAGTTATAGTCCCCTTCTTCCCTTTTTCCTGCACTTTCGATACTAAAATGGCAGAAGAGGTTGAGGGTGCTGGACAGGACCCGCCAACAAGAGCGCTACAGGAAGTATTGGTATTCTTGGCCAAAGCAACTGCACCCAATTTTGAATGATCTGTGGTCTTCATAACAGATTTGGTGGGTTTATTCGGGTTACCAATGGTTTTGGGCTGTGTTTTATTAACCATAGGTGGGGACCCTAGTACCTCCCCCCCCCCCCCCCGGATGCAGAGTGGGTTTACACAACATGCTTTCCCCGGTTACAACCTGTGTCTTCCCCACTGTAACTAATGTTAGACCAGGGTTCCTTGCAGGGGGCCCAGGTGAAAAGTGAGAAGACTGCCCATCCTCTCTAATTTTCAAGTGCAATTTGATCAAGGATTTTACAGAGAAAAAGTTGTCAAGGGCAGTCTGTTCAAAGGCATCCACCCGCTCTGACAGTTTTTTTAACCTCTCTATAAACGGGAATATCAGTGATTTCACTAAGCACTCAAACTTAGGGAGCAAGAGGCTCTCCGAGGGCGCAGAAAAGTGTGAGGCCGGATCTAATCCTACAATCGGCTGTTGCTGGAGATTATTCACCCCTGCTACTGCCTGCTGATTTTTTAAGGGATCTAACCCCACCCCTGGACTCTTCCCGAATGCAACCCCCTTATGAAGATTTTTCTTCCTAAGCTTATTATGGGGTTTGAGCAAATTCCCCCTACGAGGGCTGACAACACGTTTCCTTTTGACTGGAGCAGCTCCCCCCACTACCTGTGCTTGAAAATCCGGCTGAGGGGAGAGAATATTAGAGGCCTGAGGCACAGGAAAGTTTGTGACTGCGGGACAGGGTAGCTGGAGTGTTAGAGGACTATCTGGGACTATTAAATTAACACCACCCTGGGCAATTAGAGACAACCTATCCAGGCTTGCCCCAGTTCTGTTAACTCGTTGGTCATCATGAAGTGAAGGATCATCAATCAGGGAAACAGGAACATGGACAGGAGATGAGGCTAGTGCCAGGTTGCCCAGGGATGAGCGTTTGTTGGTAAGAGATTTCCGAGAGAGTCTACGCTCCGTCAGGGCAATCTCCTTCTCTACAATGGAAAAGGCACGCGTTAAAAATTGATCCATGGTGCCGCTCACACAGTCACCCCCCCCCTCTACGCAATTTATTCGAGCGAGTTGCCATCGGCATTTGAGGATGGACAACCGGCCCGAATTTACATCAGCGCACTACCCAGAGGGGTAGAGGGGAAACCTGAGTGCGTCTCACAGGGGAAAGCAAATATCACCGGATAGGAAGGGCCAAATCAATGTTCCTTGCCAGGGCGACTTCGAGAAATGGCCCAGCCCGGCCTCCTCCGGCCCTTGACGGCCACAGACGGTCCCGCCCTTGTCCCGGGCTTCTCCCGGCGCGTCCCGCGAAGCGTGGAGTAAAACCAAATAAGTATAGGATATGGCGGACCGGGGGCGGGGCTCACAGAGTGCGCAGGCCAGGTGTCAGGGGCCGTGCAGGGACTCCTGGGAGAGTGAGTCCCTGCAGCGCGATCCTCCTCCCCTGTTTGAGCCACCCAGCCGCCTCGCAGCGTCACCACCAGCTGCACAAAGCAGCACCCGCGAAGCGGGTGCGGCGAGATGTAGAAGCGGCAGCAAGCCCAGGTCCGCAGCACCAAGCCCAAGTCCACAGGGCCAAGGAAACAACAAGCGGCGTCCACCAGCAAGGGTCCAGACAAAAAAGAGTATCCCCTTCTTATTGGTTACTATTGTTTTCAACAGTGCAATTTTCAAACATGATCATTCAATACTCAAACAGGTGATAAGAAGCACAAAATTACGGCCATCCTTGAGTGTCTGCATCTGTGTAAGGAAGGGAGCAAAAACAGAAAGTGCTTTTGAGAAACTGTGGCATGTGAGTAACATATTGAGTAAGTTGTGCTTTTTACTTTAAGGAATTCTTTGTATGTCATTACTTGCACGTCATGTTTGGTGTTCCGGAATGTGGAGCTCTTAAGGCACTTCTTGCCTAGCTCCTGTCCTAGCCAGTCGTGGGTCCTGTAATGAAGAATAAACTTCAACGCTATCTTGGAAACATACTCTCCTGCTTTCGAGTCTTCTTTCATCCACACTACTTATTTTGGCGACAATTCTGTGGCTGCTCCTGTTCGCGGGTTTAAGGGGAGTTCCAGACCCACCGACCACACGGACATATTAAGTGCTGTGTCTTTTTCGCTCTATTTTATTTACCGTGTTTTGGATTTCATGAGGATTACCAGCATCGCCTTAAGGAAAGAACGGACGGATTAGGACTTACTCAACTATTGTGAGTAATTTCTTACCTTTTACGGTTGTCCGTTACCGTTTGGGACCTTGTTGTTGCTTGAACCGGCACCAGATTCCATTGCACCCGCTGCCGTGCCGTGTTTCCCGTTCCATTTCTTGTGCGAGTGTATTGATTGTCCGCATCTACGCTCCTACGTCATTTCTTCAGTCACGTTGAGACTGTGTGCCCTACTCACACTAGAAAATAGACGCATGGCACATCTCGACGTCAGCACATTTTGCACGTCCGTTCCAACCATTTTTAAACTTTGGGATATAATTAAATACATTCTTGTGTATGTACAACGTTGGAGTTGGAGTTTTCGTTTTCTGCTTGTTTCTGTGACAAGCGCACGTTCCATCGTTTGGATCTCCACATCTCAACTGTCACGGATATACCCTCCTCGTCTGATAAGATTCATTGTGGTGACTATCATTTTATTTATTTTCTTTTACTTTGTTGACATTTGGTGTATTTAACTTGATTCTTTTACAGGTATACAGTCTTCATGGCTAATTCAAGCAACATTTTACATCCTCCTGCTTTCCTACAAGATCCAGGTAAACCCACCACACCTTGGCACAAGTGGTTCAGGGTATTTGAAAATTATCTTGAGGTTATTGACGCTACAAAATATTCGCCATCTAGAAAAAAAGCCTTATTATATAATCACCAGGGTACCACAGGACAACTTTTTGATAATTTACCTATCATTCCTGCACCCGCTGGAGATGAAACCTGGAAAACAATATGTTGATGGTAATGTAATGTAATCTGTAATGGTCGAAAGACACGTATTTTTTAAACGTAAACAAATGTAACATAAATCATCATCATCATCAACTTACTTTATTGGATTTCATAATCAACAAACCATAAAAGCACGATATAAAAACCAGGGTAAAATAGTAGGATACAATATGTACACTCTCAAGAACAGGCCTAGGCAATTTCATGGCTCATCTAAAATACATGCTTACACCAGTAATATAGAAGTAAAAACAATAAAAAAGGAGCAACATTGCATGAAAGTCATTAGCCCAATCCACACAATGTTGGCTGTACAAGGACATGTGGCCCAGGATCATTGTGGGGAGTAACCTGACTAATCACAGCTCACTTTAAGTTTAATGGCCGATTTTAAAAAGCTTAAAACGTAAAAAACGGTATTGCCCGTCAGCATCTGTAAAAATGTAAATGCCGGCCGAACTTGTTTAAAGTCGGCCTGTTTTAGGATGGGGAATTAGATAGGATTTTCTCGGAGTAACATAAAAAAGGCAAAACATGGTGAAATGAAGCATTTCCTGCAGTGATGAACCTTCGCAGCCGCAGGGAGGAAGAACTTGCCCTCTACTTACACCCTTAGGGTATGAGAGAAGTAAATAGAACACGTCAAGCCGGAACCTGGTCAAAAGGAATCTATTGTGCGAGTTCACTAGACCAAGTATGTACGGCTCCGCTAACTCGGTGGCCCTTAATATAACGAAGCGACGGACACATGGCTTCATAAGCTACCTCTCCTCCCTTAAAGCAAGCCGGCGCGTACCAAACACCTTCTTCAAGATGGAAATCTCTTTTTTGCCAATTCCCTGGGGGTTGGTAAAAAGGTCTCCTCTGCCTAAGCATGCTAGCTGATTTTTAATATATTTCAACCATGGTATCCTTAGCGCTTGATGCAACGATAAACAATCAAAAAGGATTGCCTTGTTTATGGCATCCCCCTTCTTGGCCTATATTTTTAGCCAAAGTGACAGCAGACTTAAAGCAATCTGATCGTTAATATAGGGCATTCCCAACTCTTCATGGACGATAAAGGAGGGAATACCCTGGGGTAGGAACAGCAGTCTTCTCATGAATTTATTTTCAGAGATTTGAACGTCCTTTGCGTCTACATATCCTCATATTTCATTGCCATAAAGTACTTTTGACAAGCACCTTGCCCTACAAAGCTCCAGGAGAGCCCCCACTGATCTTTTACCCAGTCTCGCGGCAAAGCTAAAGATAGCAGCAACTTCCCTATTGAGATCATTTCTCTTGTGGGTGAGTTGTGGAGCCCAGTTCAGTTTGTCATCCAGGAGTACACCCAGGTAAGAAAAGACTGATGTTTTGGGAATAGGGGTGGATCTTACCTTAAAGACATATGATCTTGAGGGGCGGGACCCTAGTTGCTTGATATACGATTTGGAGTTATTGATTTTAGGTCCAAATCTCACATGAACCGGGCAAACGATGCTAGAATGGTTTGTAAACCCCTCTCTGTCCTAGCCATCAAGACGGAGTCATCTGCGTAGAGCAGAACCAGGAGGCCACGCCGACCAATTCGAGGGTGGTTAGTCTTGGTCTCCAAAAGTATTTTCTCTAAGTTGTTAATATAGAGATTAAAAAGAAAAGGGGCCAATATGCAGCCTTGACTGACCCTGCTCTTTACAGGGAATGAGCGTGATACCTTTAAGCTCTGCGAGTATCGCACTACTGCTTTGGTGTCCTGAGAAGATCATAGAGAAAGGAGACCAGCTCCCTATCTACCCCTAAGGCTAGTAGGATCTGCCATAACTTGACCCTGTTTACGCAATCGAATGCGGATGAGAGATCCATAAAAGCCAGGAAGATGCTGCTGCTGCGGGTTACTGTATATTTGCTTTAGATTAAGAAAAGGTTCAGGGATTGTTCAATCATTGAACGGCCAGGGCGAAACCCGTATTGGGCATCTGACAGAATGTTATTGTCGGTGGCCCAGGTCGCTAACCTATTCAGCAAAATCTTACTGACCACTTTTACCACCAAATCTATCAATGAGATCGGTCTGTAACATGCCGTACTGTCCCTGTCCCCCTTTTTAAAGACTGGCACAAGGATGGAAGTGACCCAGGAGGGCAGAGTACCGACCCTAGCAACTGCGTTAATTACAGAGGTGAGTACTGGAGCCCAGAGTGCCACGTCTGACAAGTAAAGGTCGGATGGGATACCGTCGGTACCCGGGGCCTCGTTATGAGTCAGACCGGTGATGCCGCGCCTTACTTCTTCTTCTTCCAGGTCAACTAGTTTTTCTTGAGTACCCCCAGATGTAGGTACGGGGACGGGGCCCGGTCTCCTTTGAACATGGCCTCAAAGTGACTGACCCACTCATTTTCGGTAATGAGTGCTTCTAAAACATTGGCGGCCTCCTCACCCAGGATGGGGCTGTTTGTGAACTTGGCGCTAGACTTGTAGGTTGTAGCTTTCATAAGGTTGCTCCAAGCTTCTTCCTTCAAGGCCGCCCTGCGCTTGCTAAGTGCCAATTTATACTGTTTCCTACGTATTTTAACAAGCGCAGCATTCCTTGGGGAGGCATGAAGGGCTGATTTCAGCCTCTGGGCTGCAAGCGAGCAGTCAGAGTTAAACCATCTAGGCCCCCCCGCCCTGGGTTCTCTGTAAAGGAACAGTCAGTAAGTCGGCGACAGAGCCGGAGATTAGGTTAAAAGCACAGATAATGGCCTCATCGAACTCAGCCTGGGCATTCTGACAAATCAGGAATTCCTTCCAGCACATCTCCCTTAAGGACCTGCACAATGTTTCTGGAATAATCTGGCCCCATCTAAGGTGTCTCCCACCATCTGTTGCCCGTAATGCCTCACCTCCTACTGCCTGTCTTTTTAAAGCAAAGGAGGGCCAGATGCCTTTGATGCATAGGGGGTTTTGGTCACTATGACTACTGGGTATTATTGTGAACTCCGAAATCAGATAATAGAGGGGGGTGGAAGTTAAGATAAATTCAATGAACGAGGGTTCCCGTCCCAGACCCTTAAAGGTTGGGATGAGGTATCGTCTAGTGGGGGTTCAGTTTCCCTAAGGTTAATTGCAGGTCCAGATCACAGACCAATGCATTTAGTTTCTCCCCTGCCTACTGTGTTCAAAATACAAGCTGTCTGCTAGAGGACAAGAGGGCTCCTTGCTGGCTCCCGGACCCTTCTTCCTTAGGGCTCCACATATGTGAGTGTTAAAATCCCCTACCAGGACTATGTTACCCGATTTACTTGACAAAACCTTACCATTCGTTATGAAAGCACTTAAACGGGTGACATTACACACCTCCGGGAAGAGAGAGGTAGCATTATAAAAAATTTAAAGTGTTAGGCTAAAGGACCCTGACAAAAAGGATAACGCCTGAAGACACGGGTTATCCGTATTGAGTAACAAAAAATCACCTTGTAGGCCAAGAGAAACATAAACTGCGAGAGCCCCTTTAGCACGTCCCGCCCTTGACGGGGTTGCAGGAATACTAAAAAGCTTGTAACCCTCCAAGAAATGGGTATTGTCAACAGACCATGTCTCTTAGAGACAGATGTTATCATATATTTTAATGAAAGTTAACCACCCTGTGTCCAAAAACTTCCTAGCCAAGCCAGCTATGTTACAGGAAATGATATTAAAAAAGTTGTTATCCGTAGTATGACAGTGACCGTTCATTTTATCCGACTGGTCGTCCTTTGGAGCCATTTGAAAGAGCACATTGGGTTTCCTTGAGCACTTGCCACCCAGTCAATCACATAGGTCCAATTGGCTCAGGGGCTCAAATTAGTTATATAAAGGGAGCATAGGTGGTTGTAGAGGCCGCTCCAGTAGAGTCGGGGTCGCAGGTCTCCTCGGGAGTGACATCATGGATGACGGGGGATAAAAATAGCCCAAGGGAAGTGCTCTTATGGAGGAGCGGGGGCCTGTTCTCTTGCCATGGTTAGCAGCATGTAGGGTCCTTTCTGCCAGGTGTGGGCTGTTGAAGTTGATGATTACACAGTCCCTGTCACAGCTCTTTTTCAAGCCCCCTATCCAGGCCACCCTCCTGAACATGAGGATGTCCCTTTCCACTCTAAGTGATAAGGTGTGGCAGGGAGTCAACCAGTTCAAGACCTTCCATGGAGCCACAAGGCCCTCTGTTAGAAGCACCTAACGGAGGAAGACTCACTGGGAACCGGGAAAGCCTATAGGACATGAGTTAAATTTCTTTTTCAAGAACCCCAGCAGCTTTTTTTTTAAAACAATCCCTAGTGCTGGTGATTGGCGTAACATGAGCCGTCTTGCGTCTACCCATTTAACCACACAGAGCTGTATGAAAAAAGGAGGAGTTGACAAGTGGCCAAGATGTTAAGTCTCAGTCTATGGTCCAAACCTTCTTATTCGCAGTCCACGAGAGGGTTATCAAGGAGCAGGAATGGTGAGAGCCTGTGAGCCTGTGAGCAGAGCAGAGGGCTTATACAGCGTCTAAAACATGATGCAATTAAGGCTTACCTTGCACACTGGCGCCTTTGGAGACTAGTGAGTGGCGGCAAGGGTAAAGTCAATAGATGCGATGCCCTCTGTGGTCCTTGAAAATCCTTGAAGGTCCAGCTGCCCAGATAACACCACCAAGAGGAGGCACCCAGCCCTGCTTCATCCGGGCACGGATGGGCACTCCCTTGCCCGGGTGCATCCACATGCGTCCCTCGCTGCGGGAGCCCTCAGCTGTTTTTAAGGCGCCTCCTGGCCCTAAGGGTGCTGGGAGTCATAGTCATAGTCCCGGTGTCCTGATGCAGGAGGGCAGCTCTACTCCGTGGCAGCAAAACAGTAAACGAGTAGAGACAGGCAAAATGAATCAATTGAAGATTACCTATCTATTTTAAGAGTACTAGCTTCTAAATGCGAATTTGGTACTAATCTAGACACTTCCTTACATGATCAGTTGGTTTTCAATTGTTTCAACAAAAAAATTCAGGAGCGCATAATTACCTGCAAAAATCCTACTTTAGAAGAGGTAATGGGGTTTGTAAGAAGTATTGAATGTTCTGTTACTGCTTCAAAATTTTTAACTGAGAGTTCTGTTTCTAATTCTGTAACGGGTACTAGTGTAATGCATATTGCAGCTAACACCAATAATGAACCTGGGGTCAATGCAGCCTGTTATAGATGTGGTTCAAAATTTCATATGGGGAATATTCCTAATTGTCCAGCACAAGGCAAACGGTGCAACAATTGTAAAAAGATTGGTCATTTCTACATTGTATTCAGATCTGTGAATCTGATAAGAGTAAAGTTAATCAACTTAATGTAGAGGATGAGTCAATTTGAGATGCTTTGAATATTGTTTCACTATCTGTTGAAGTTAATACGTTGAAAGAATCTGGCAAAAAATATAAGGGGCCAATGTGTGAGGTACTTATTGGTCCAATTGAAGTTAGTATAATGGCAGATTCAGGCTCGCCTATTACTATTCTAGCAGAAAAATCTTTTGAAATATTGTGGTCTAACACCAAATTGAGTCCCACTGATGTCAATCCTAAGGCATTTGGTGAATATGACATTATTATGAGTGGTTATTTTTCTGACATCATAAAGTTTAAAGGAAGAGAAATACTCACCAAAGTATATGTTGCACTTAATGGACGTGACATACTATGATGGCTAGATCAGGCTGGTTTGGGCATAATACTTAGACCTGGACATTCTGAACCAGTAGTCCTAGGTGAGTTGCCTGTGTCTTCTGTTAGTAATGTAGAGCCACATGATTCTAGACTGCATGAGTTATTTTACAAGTATCCTACAGTATTTAACGATAATATGGGAACTGTAAAAGGGTTTGAACACACCATTAAGCTCAAGAGTAATGCTTTTCCTGTTGTTCAGAAGGTAAGACCAGTGCCTCTCTCAGCCAGAGAAGATTTAAAGAAATTATCGGATCAAATGTGTTCTCAAGGCATAATCACTCCAGTCGAATCTTCTGAGTGGGTTTCAGCTGCTGTGGTTGCACGTAAGAGTTCTGGCAAAATCCATTTGTGTGCGGATTTGAGAGTTCTTAAACATAATATTGTTGTAGATTGCCACCCCTTGCCCAGAATTAATGAAATGTTGGCCAAATTAGGTGGTAGTAGATTTTTCACCACTATAGACTTACGTTCAGCGTACCATCAGATCCCCTTATCAGCTGAATCACAATCTTTGACTACTTTCATTACTCCCTTTGGTGTATGCATTTACAGAAGAATGCCCTTTGGGCTGGCATCAGCCGTCAGCATTTTTCAGAGGTCATTGGTTCAAATGTTTGCTTATGACCTGGGCATCCAAGCTTTCCAAGATGATATCCTTATCCATTCAGACACAATAGATCAACACTATTTTCTTCTCGATAAAGTTTTGAATAAATTGCAAAAGCATGGCATGACTGTTAATGCCAAAAAGTGTAGGTTTGTTAAACAAGATGTAGATTACCTTGGTCACAACATCTCTGGAGCGGGTATCAAACCTTAATCTTCCTTACTTGGTGCTATCAAAAATGCTCCTGTCCCTCTTGGCAAAGAATCTTTAAGAGCATTCCTTGGCTTCAGTGAGTACTACGCCCGATTTGTACAGGGCTATGCATTGCTGGTACAACCACTTAGGAATTTATTGAAAAAGAATGCTAAATTCATCTGGTCAGAGGATACTCAAAATGCTTTTCTTTCTGTTAAAAATGCAGCCATCAATGCTCCTGCCATCAAACCCTTCACCTATGGTGTGGAAAGTATAATCACTGAGCAGAACCATAGCACCATTGAAAGAGAAGCTTTGGCGTGCTCTTGGTCAGTTGAAAAATTTAAAATGTATATATGGGGCAAAAAATTTCAGCTGTACGCAGATCGCAAACCTCTGATTTATATGTTGGGGGATAGTTGCTCTAACAAACCTTCTTCTAGGTTAATGAGGTTGCTTGCTAGACTACAAGAATTGAATTTTGACATCAAGTACTTACCAGGTGGAAAAAACGTACGGGCTGATTGCCTTTCACGCCTTCCTCTACAATGTAGTGATGACCTGATAAAAAAAAAAAAGGGATGATGAGTGTGTTTTTTTCTGTAGAAGATGTTGTGCAAAATTCAAGAATTACTCAGGAAGAATGGTTTGGGAACAGTGAAAAGGATGAGTGTTTGCAGAACATAAGGACATTATTTTTAGTTAAAGGTTGGCCTTCTGATAGGAATTTGTCAACGGAAGAAAGAACCTTTGCCCAAGTGGCTCCAGAATTGTCCATTTCTAATGACATTTTACTTAGGTAGGACAAGTTCGTTCCTCCTAGGGGTCTGAGAAGTACTATAATTTCCTTAGCACATGAGGGACATTTGGGCGTTAACGCCACAGTTAACACAATTAAAAAACATACTGGTGGCCAGGGATCAATAGTCAGGTTAGATTTCATGTTGAACAATGTACTCAATGCCTGTGTTCTGATAAGCACTGGAAAACTTTCACTGCGCCTTTATGTTCTGTACAGTGGCCTAGTGGTGCTTGGGAAAAAAATGGCTTAGATTTCGCTGGTCCAATTTCTGTTTTTGGGAAAGAAAAAAAGTTTTTTATCGTTGCCATTGACTATTTCTCCAAATGGGTGTATTTTGCATTCGTCAAGAACGCGGACTCTAGTTCAGTTGTTCTATTTTTACAACGTTTGTTCTGTATTGAAGGGACAACTAAAGAGGTAGTCACTGATAATGGTTCGCATTTTATGTCACAGGAAGTAGAAACGTTCTCAAAAAAGGTTGATGTTACACATTCTTGTGCCTTTATATAGCCCAGCATCCAATGGTCTCGTTGAGCGGCAAATCGCATGCTGAAAGAAAGTGTGCAGACTGCTGTACCCAATGGTTTAGATGTTGTTGGTTTCTCATACCAGAAAGTTTGGAATTACAATACCGCTCCTCACAGCACCACTGGTGTTTCGCCTTATACTCTTTTCAGGGGTAGGAAACCCATTTCCAAGTTAAATCCAGCATGGTTACTGGATAGAGTCACACAAACTTCTTTTGATTTAGGTAAAGTAAGAGATATGGTCAGAAAGAAACAAGAGATTTACAAACGTGATTATGACAAACCTATTCATGTCAAAGAAAAAGAGTTGGCCCCAGGTGATTGGACCCTGATTAAAAAAGCTGTTAAGATTGCCAAGGGACAATCTAAATTTTCTCCACCCATCAAAGTCTTAAAAGTATCTCGTATGGTTGTCCTATTGCAGGACAGAGGATGGTGAGCAAAAATGCTTTTGTAAAACTGACAGAAAAGCAAGAAGATATCATCTGTAAAAAAGCGAGAAATTATAATTGGAAAAATGAATGTGGGTCTGCTAACAAGAATTGGTATGATGTTGGTGATTTGACACGTTCTGTTCCCACCAATATTGATCTTGTACCAAGAGCAACCCCTGGCACTACCATTTTAGGTCAAGGAGGTTGCATACCTGTCCCTTCCAGTTCTGGTGTGCAGTCTGGTAGAGGTAATACTTTAGGAGGGGATGGTGATGGGATGTATAGGAGTAGTAGTAGAATTAGAACAGCTCCAGTCCACTTTAGAGATTGTCATTATCTGAGTCATATGTTAAAAGGAAACTTTTCACACTGTATTGAAATGTATTAAAAATGTTTTCTTGGTTATTATATAAAAAGGGGGATGTTTGGCATGTGAGTAACTTATTGAGTAAGTTGTGCTTTCTACTTTAAGAAATTCTTTGTATGTCATTACTTGCACGTCATGTTTGGTGTTCTGGAATGTGGAGCTCTTAAGGCACTTCTTGCCTAGCTCCTGTCCTTGCCAGTTGTGGGTCCTGTAATGAAGAATAAACTTCAACGCTATCTTGGAAACATACTCTCCTGCTTTCGAGTCTTCTTTCATCCACACTACAGAAACAGGAGCTGAGAAAGAGAATTATTTGAGCAGGAAAAGGCAGTGTTTGGGATATGGAGGGTGTGGGAATGACAAGTCAGTGGGATTTGCGCTATTTGAAAGAGGGAATATAACGTCTACATGTGTTTGTGAAAGGAGCATGCAATTGAGAGGTGAGGGTGGGTGAGTGAAAATGTGGTAAGAGGAGTGTGTGGGACAGAACAGAGGGGCTTTGAAAGAAGTGTGAAATGGTTAGATTAGAAGACGTGAAAGCAAGATGGGAAAAGGAATGTATGAGAGACAATAGTAAGATGATTGTTAGAAAGAGTAGTGTGAGTGCTGAGCTTGAGGGAGTGAGGTTAGAGAGAGAAGGATTTCAAAGGATGGACAGAAATGGGTGTGCAAATGAAAAGTCAGAGATGACTGTATGTGAGATAGAGAAAGGTAGGAGGCATGAGAAGAGAAAGTGTTTGGCTCATGCATTTAAAAAAACCATTGGCAATGCCAATATGTCCCGCCTATGTGAAAACTATTGCCTTTGTCAATAGCTTTCACATTTGCAAGATTGCCTTTGTTTATTGCTTGTTTTTAATCTTTGCTGACTGTGACCATCAAGCTGGACGGGGTGAAAGCATCATTATTTCAGCCACGCTTTCAGAACAGACTAAATGCAGCCCTGTTGACGAGGCATGTGCAAAAGAGCACTGAGCTGTCATAAAAATGCTTTCTCCAAATCCTCATCAATATCACTCCTGTAGAAAGAAAGAAATATGTCACTCCTGTAAACACAACAGCTGTGCTCCTGGATCAGGCCGCCTGCTGCATACAGAGCTGCTGCATCTTTGCCCATTTGCAAACAAGTGGGAACTGTAAAAAAAAAAAAAACAGCGCTGGCCGCGTCATAGCGCTTTTTAGGTCTCGCTGAGCCCCAGCGCTTGCGCTGGCTCGAAGAGACATTTTGTATGTGGGAATTTCAAAGTGCTGCTGGCTGGCCTAACGCTTGCGTTCACGCGATCGTGCACGCGCGCAGCCGGCCGCCAGCAGCACTTTGAAAACTCGTGTGCGTCATCGCGATCACTTTCGCTTTCAGAGCGATCGCGATGACGCACGCGCACACACAACTCCTCCCCGTGTAATTCTTTTCCGGCCGTAGCCGGGAATTGCCTGTGAGTCAGTTTCTTTCACCACTAGCTTTCTTTTTTGCTCCTAGGCGTATCGGCAACATTGTATCATTCTCTCCACTCTGAGCCTCCCGCTGGAAGTTGCTGTAGCCGGTAATTGCCTGTGAGTCAGTTTCCTTCACCACTAGCTTTCTTTTTTGCTCCTAGGCGTATCGGCAACATTGTATCATTCTCTCCGCTCTGAGCCTCCCGCTGGAAGTTGCTACTTTGTTTCCAGAGCAGCACGGTAGCTTTTTCCTTTGCCGATCCGCTGCGTAGGCAATTTAAGAAACATTGTTTTCAGCCCGACGCTTGTTTTAAAGTGCCGGTGTGTTTTTTCGACAAGTACAATTTGCCTTCTGCTCACTTAAGTCCCTCGCTTTTCATGTTCGAGTGCAGAGCACGTGTGCAAGCTCCCGTGAACAGGGCCGGACTGTGTATTTGAACAGCGCCTCACAGCAGTGGCGCGGCCGCGAGGAACTGAATTAGTGCGTTGTGAAGCTGTGGCAAAAAAACATAGGTGCCCTTTAGCCAATGTTTTAAGTGGGCCGGGTCCTGCCGGTGCTGTTAAAAAAAAAAAAAAAGATGTGAGACGGGTCCATATCGGGGTCTCCGTGTTAGCCCTCACCCTACAAAAAAACCTGAACTCTGCAGCACTGCAACTTGAAAGAGACTCGTCATAGCTCTTCTACAGTCTCATCATTTCAGCACCGACGCATTTTCAATATTCTATACAACGAAGACATACTGTTTGCTTATTTATCTCATGCAACTAACAACCTCTGGCAAAGCCAATAGTCCTGTCTTGTTGTAGGTGGTGTATTATATTTCTGGATGCAATGACAGAAGCAGCAAATTAGGAGTCACAGCACAGAGTTTTAGATTACTTTTTAAGACAGGCCCTAATTACTTCGGCCACGCCCCTTGGAGAGACCGTCTAGTTCTTTCATCCCACTTAAAAGCCCTGGCTACAGCTATCATGAACCCGGTGGGGGTGGGGCGTGCTGTGGTGTCAGCCAACGATCACAAACGCGAGACCAGGCGCACTGCACATCTAGGCCTTGCAGGGCAGCGGTAGCACGGTTCCTGCAGTGCATCGCTGCACTGCAATGGCGGACGTGTTCCTGCATGGGCAAGGCTGCACTCCCAGAGATGCAGTCACTGGTGGACCACGGAAGGTCGGTGCCCTATAACGGAGCAGTGCGTGGCTCTGCAAGGCCCGCGCTGCGCTGTAACGGCGGGGGCCCGTGGCGCTGTACTCTGTCTCTGCACATGGCAGCTCGACCTTGCCTGCTTCCTGAGGAAAACAAACGCAATCAGGTCCAGACCAGATCTGACTAAACCCACTCTCGCCGAGTGAATTCTCAGCTATTCACTCGCTTGGTTATGTCCAAGATAAGAACAAAGCACTCACGCGCCGGGAGGGATGAGCCATGGCGGCGGACCCTTACAGAATGCCCCATACACTCACCCCCCTCCGCCCCCCGCACTCCAGTGAGGGGAAATTCTGAGGGCGCCTCCTGCGATTTGTTGTTTTAATAAAACGCATACATTAATAAAAAACACTATGCAATGCATTAGGACCGTTTTAATAAATAACGGTGCCCGAATTAACACTAATTATACATTTAGTTAAAGCGTTTCTAACCATCACTCACAAAAAAATATGTATCCCATTCTCTGGGAGCACAAAGCAATCTGAAGGGCCTAAAGGTGATGTTAAAAAAAAAAAAAAAGAGTAAAACAAGAGAAACTATTTTTATGCAATGTGGAAAATATGCCATACGGTAATACCCAATGACTTCTAGCAAAAAAGGTTAAAAATCCATCAAGGCCTCGGCCAGTACATCTGTGACGTTGTCGGACACCTCAGAGCCAGTGGATTGACAGTGAAAGCAAGGGTGATGGTGGTTTTAAGGGACTCCCCAACAATTTTGTTTAACGGTATCTCATCATTTTGCCTTGTGTAACTATAAAATGTATGTATTTTTTAGGTTCACATCCCAATAAACCCCTAAGGAGGGATTCGGATTAGGGTTAAAGAAAAGGAAAAAAAGCAAAAAAGTTAATTTTAAACGATCAACATCTTCTTCCCTGTGGGAAACCACAGGGCAAAAAAGCAGCGACGCTTTAACTTCGTTTCACAATGTAAAGAAAATAATGTATTTACTTTGATGCTTAGCTAACAACCCGAGTTTCCTTGATTGTCTTAGATTTCCATCAAACAAAACCCATCTCTCTGGCCCAGAATGAAAGGGCCAAAGCACCATGAATTTATTGTTATTACTACAGAAAAATGTACACACATCAGTCTAACTCGCCCCGTTATTGTCAACAGGCCCAAACTGGCGTACTGAGATGAAATACTATATTAAGTAAATAAAAAAAATCTTCTCTGTTATTATGTCCTTTCAGTTATTTTCCTGAAAAGCGGACTTTCATCTTTTATAGTGTCAACATGCCTCTTCAGGACGCTCCCAGAGGCTATACCCACACAGGAATACAAAACAAGCATTTGCAATGCAATAGGTCTCGCATTTATACGAGTTTGAGCTATTGGCATTGTAAATGACAATGCCTTTTATTTATGTTTTAAAAACCCACACATAAATAAAAGGCATTGCCATTTACAGTGCCAATAGCTCAAACTCTTAACTGCGAGACCTATTGCATTGCAAATGCTTGTTTTACTTATAGCCGGTGGGTTGGTCAACACACAAAAAGGAGGGTGGCGGTGGGAGAAATAAAGCAACACGGACAATGATGAGGAGGTGGGAGGGGAAGAAGCAACACAACATGTGGGAGTGGTAAGGGAAGGAGAAAGGGAGTTTGTGTGAGGAAAAAGTAATGGGGGAAGAATACATTAAATAGTACCTGAATCACAGCAAGCAGTGGATGGACAGTAGAAAGACGCTAATAAAAGTAAATCAATTAGTACATGGTTGCTGATCCACACTGTTGAACAGGAAGTGACATCAGAACGTGCTGGCCAATTAGGAGGCAGCAAATAAAGTGACAATGAAGTCAACAAATGATAAGCAAGGGGTGGAATCCAAGTCCTTTACAGTAAAAATACCTCTCTCATGCTCTGTCAGTAGGCAAAACATAAAAAGGAAGGGGGCGAATGATAAAAAATAAGTTCAAGAAAGTAGTTGTGAGAATAGAGGACAGTGTGAGACATGAGAACAGGGGCAACTTTTGGGGAAGAGAATATTAGATGCATGACTAGGCTCCCAACAGGAGAAGCATGGGGCTCATATTTCCAGTTAAAGCAATAAATGTGGCACCATTGTTAAAATAGGTGATACATAAAAATTGATCTTGAACAAGTGATAGCAACAAACCCCGTTTTTGTCCTAGGTGGTGCAGGCGACTAAGAATAAGAAAGAGTATGTGGTAGATAGTGGAGCTGAGAGAGTGGGAAA
Source organism: Triturus cristatus (assembly GCF_964204655.1). Classification (NCBI taxonomy): domain Eukaryota; kingdom Metazoa; phylum Chordata; class Amphibia; order Caudata; family Salamandridae; genus Triturus; species Triturus cristatus. The sequence continues at coordinate 16,130,841 of NC_140582.1, forward strand.
AAAGAGAAGAGACTGGGAGAGGTATGTAAATTAGATAAAATTGGATAGAAGAGAGCGAGAGAGAGGTAGGGGTGAATGAAGGGTGTGAGGGTGTTGAAGGTAAGGAAAAAAGGGTGAAAATATGATCAAAGGTGAAACAAGAGAAAATCAGAAGAGACTGAGAAGATATAGACATGTAAGCCTAAGAGGTGCACATGAGAGAGCGGATGTAAGGGAATAAGTAAGGGAAAGGGTAGAAACAGAGAAAATGGATAGAGGTTGAGGCTGGTAGAGTGAGAGAGAAGGAACTAATTAAAATAGAGAAGGGGATTTGATATAAAGACAGATGGGACAATAGAGGGGGAGAACAAAAGAGCAGCATAGAAGCATTTTATATTGTTTTTACCTTTTGTTGTCCAATGGGCCATACTGCCACTCCCTTCATCCCCTTTCACACCATGAATAGGGAAGTTCTTTCTATTGGTATAGGAAGGGCTCATCAGTTGAGGTCTAATGCTAAGTGACAAATATGCATGTGAATGTCGGCAATTTCATCTAAATGAAGTGACAGCAGCAAGGCTGCAGGATATGACACCAGGATTTACAGCAGTGAAAGCAGGTCTTTGAGTGACAGTTGCAGGACTTTCAGGAAGTTGACATTGAATATCATCTAAGTGAGAATGGTGTCAAAACTTGCATAATGACTCACTCATCCACATGTACATTCTTCTCAGTGAGTTAAACACCCGCTTCAGAGATATGTCCATAACCTACATGCCACTCATGCATTAACTATGCATGTTCTAGGAGTGAAGAAAGCTTGTACTAGTCTGTCCGTATGAATCTGTACTTTTTTTTTGTTCTCATTCACCTCTGACGACAATGTACATGCCGACTGCCCTCTCGTTCACAGGTCTAAGGTTGGGTAGGGCTCACCTTCAGGTACGCATGCGGACAGATGGACACTGCCCCAGAAGGGTAAGTCTCTCTCAGCATTGTCCGGAAGACCGGCAGCTGCACGAAAAAGAAAGGGAGAGGGGAGACCATCCCAGTATGGAGAGGTTTTCATAGGTGTAATCATTGGGCAGACAGAGATAGTCTCTTTGCATTCCATAACTTATCCCCCCATCTCTTCCTTCGACCATCTCAAAAACTCTAAAATGTCTTCTTTTGGCTTGCTGTGCTCCCCATTAAATCCATTTTAGACATATAGTATAAAGAGTCCAACCACTCTGTGTGCTGAGGAGGGATATCCCCTACCCACTTACTGCAAATTTCCCTTCTCACTAGTATTACAGTAGAACAAGAGACGTCTGGCGGGGCTTGTAATAGCCTCCTCCACTCCAAAAATAATCAATGAGAATCTTACCTTGACCTGGACCCCCAATGTGCTTGAGATGGTCTTACCCACTTCTTCACTTCTTTCAAAAATTTCAGGATGGCAGGACACTGTTGAAACATAAGGATGTCGGATGCCTTTTTTAATCCATATTTCATGCATTTGGCAGAACCTTCCCATGCCATCTTAGACAGCTTTTCCAGAGTTATGCAGGCCCTATGGAGTGAAAAAAGATGATTTCTCCTTAACCAAGCAGGCTTAACAGTTGAGTATAATGCGCACATTGATACTTGCCTGATGTGTTGCAACTGCTCCCTCAGCAAATACTCACGTCACAGATCATCTGCCAGAGTGAACTCTCGATCGGTGGCCCCTTGAAGTGCCCAGTACCACACTGATACTTCCTTGCTTCCAGGAGGTTTTCCCACCGACTGATCTTTCAGATAATTTCCACTGCTCAAAGGGGACCTCCGACATTGCTCCTAGCTTTTCAGTTGAATTTATTTAAATTTCGACAGTTACCCCCCATCTTTTTGCTCAGCTCCACCCAGGGTAAGAGTTTGCAGTTCTCAGCTAGTTCTCCCCAACAGCATATACCCGCCTCTCTTATTGAAGTAGCTAGTTTGTCTTTTATACACTCTGGTGTACCTGGGGAGTCCCAAATGAGAGCCAAGTTCGAATTATAGCCTGAGCTTGTCATCTGTCTAATCTTTGACCAAATTCTTGTCATGGCTCGCAGTACTTTCAGTTTAACCTTCTTGAAGTACTTCGGATCTCCAAACTTAAATATGAAATGATCTGTACCTACTTCAGCTCCCTTCAGCATGATATTAAACAGGGCCCCAGATAAGCAGTCTGGGGAGTTTAGCAACATTCTGAAGTGTGTCTGCTGGAAGACCATGCGTAGTATTGAATGTCTGGGAGGGATAACCCCCCCACCCCCTTCTCCCTTTTCCACCGTAATTTCTTCCATGAATTTCTTATGCTCTTAAAGGCCCAGATGAATGCATTATTGGCCTGCTGGATTCTATCAATCTGAGAATTTTCAAAGTGCAAGGAAATTGTGTTAAACAAATAGGTGATTTTTGGCAAAAATTACCATTTTTATCGGGTTAACACCCTACCAAAGATTGAAAAGGGAGATGTGGCCATCCCTTCATTATTAGAGTACAATCCCTTACAATGGTATTCAGGTTTGCTCCTGTGATTTTATTAATATCCTGAACAATGTTCAATCCCAGATATCTCATTTCTGGCTTTCCTCTTCGAGATTCCAAACCATTACCTCTGTTTTTCCAGCATTAACTTCATATCCTGACACTTTGCCAAACTCCGAAATAATCTGAAAGATGACCAGGAGGGCAGCTGACAGGTCCAAGGTGTACACTATTAGTTCATCGGCGTAGAGTGCTAACTTTTTCTCCCAACCCTCATAACCAAAACATGGAATATTGGCTGCAACTCTGATTTTGTGTTCCTAAGGGCTCTATATAGAGGTTTAACAGTAGAGGGGGGAAAGAGCAGCATTGTCTAGTGCCTCTGGATATTTTAAAAGGTTCTGTCAGGTTTCCTTTTACCAATATTTTAGCTGATGGATCCTGATATATTAACTGGATAGCCTTAAAATTGTTTCCCAGATTGTTTTTCTTCCAGATGATCGCCAAATATGACCAATTTACTCTGTCAAAGGCTTTGGCGGCTTCCCGGGTCACCACTGCTAGAGGAATCAAGCTATATGTTAGTTCAAGTAAATATCTACCCTTGATGAAACCCTTCTGATCGCTATGCATTATCTCACCTACGACTTTACTTAGTCTGTCTGCTAGAATCTTTGCAAAGCATTTGTAATCTGTGTTGAGCAGGGATATTTGCCTATATGATTCACACCAAGCTGTTTTTTTCCCTGGTTTTTAATTTCAATGTGATTATCGTCTTGCCCCAGGGTTTATGCAGCTGTAAGACTTTTCCCAGAATATCATTGAGCAACAGTGTCCTGAACGGGATAAGAACCTCTCCCAAAATTTTATATAACTCGATTGGTATCCTATCTGGTCTAGCAGCATTCCCCCTTTACTTGTCTTCATAAATGTCCTAACCTCGTTCTGAGTGATTTCCTGATTAAGAAGATTTTGCTGATTCGAGTCTAGAGGTTTTTTGTGTTTGACCCCAACCAATGGCCAACCTCGTCCTCGGATACTACCTGCTCTTCAGCATAGAGTAGTTTCTGAAAGTACTCATTAAAAGCTGCCTCTATTTCCAATTCACTTGTTAGTTTGGTCCCTTTCTGTATGCCCTCTATTTCCTTTATCAAATTCTTCTTTTTATCTGTTTTCACCTTCCAAGCCAATAGTTTCCCAGCTCCCTCCCCATATTCGAGGCGGGCCATCCTAATAACCTCCCAGCGCTTTTTAATCCGGGTCTGCAAGATAGTTTCTAGTTGTTCTTTGTGTTTGCAGCTTTTTCCTTTCCAAAAGCCTATACGCCTCATCCTTACTCCTTGTTAGACTTGCCTCTAGAGCCTTCATTTCTGTCTTTAACGGACTGACCTCAGCTCTATAACTCCTGTTTCTAAAGCATAGGATGCTCGTAATTTTGCCCCTTATATAAGCCTTGAGTATGTCCCTGACTACTGTAGTAGAAGCGGAGCCTATATTATATTTTAAAAACTCATCTACCTCACTGTTCAAATGGTTCATTGCATCTGTATCAGAGAGTATGGTACGGTCTAACATCCATTTATTCCCTAAGGGCCTACTTTTAGATCCATACTCAATGTGACCACAGAGTGATCTGAATGGTGGGCAGTCAAGTAGGTAATATCCTAAATGTCTTCTCTCAGGTTTAGACGTACCAGAAAGAAATACATTCTGGACCTAGGCCCATATTTTTTATTGTGATAGGAGGTGCCCAGCAGACCGCCCAACCGTTCTCTCCATAAATCACATAGTGTGCTCTGCTTAATCATTGTCTGTAAGTTTGTATGTGATTTTGGGGTTGGCTAGTGCTCTGCTATTTTTAAACTTATCCAATTTAAGTCCATTATTACATTAAAATCACCTGCCATAATCACTGGATCCGGAGGTCTAACATAATAGAAAAGGCTGCCTTTAGCAGCTCTATATCGTCAACATTCGGACAGTAATATTCTACTAAAGTTATTAATTTCTCCTGTAGTTTAGTTTTTGCAAGGATCCATCTGCTGCTCTTTTCTGCCACTGAACCTATTATAAGAGCCTTCACCTGTTTCTTGATTAGTATTGCAACTCCTCTTATATTTGCACTCTGCTCCATGCATACTACTTGCTGAACCCATGATTATTTGTTGAAGATCTTTATACACTCACTCCATACCAGGTGGATCTCTTGCAGTATTATTATTTGCACCGGGGAGTCCATTAAATATTGCAACATCTTTTCCCTTCTCGCTTTCGTGTGCAGGCTGTTGACGTTCCACGTTAACAGCTGGATGGCCATGTCCCTTGTCCTATCTCTAGGCTCACTGACTGGACCCTTGTATCTATTACCAATATGACCTGCCGTACTGAGGTTATTATTCTTTGCTTTTCTCCCCTATACTCCCCAGCCAGTGCACCCCTCCTTGCCCCTGACCTCCTCCCCCCTCCCTGGAGAACTCGTCCCCTCTTTCCTCTGGACTTGATGTTAGTCCGTTCTCTTTTACCCATGGATAGCCCACTACCGCTTACTAAAACAAAATTGGTGAACCAGTGCCGCCTAGCTAACAACTTGATGCCCCTCCAAAATCTCCCAATGTGCTAGCTTAGGTTGCACCCCCATTATGCTGTTTACCTAAGTTTATTTTTTTTCCCACTTATAGTAGTGGACTAACTACTCCCCCCTTTTTATGGTTTTCAGTAAATCATCTGCCTCCCAATGGCACCTTAAGTTATACATTTTGTTGTTATACATAATTTGAGCTGGGCTGTGGCCCCTAGCTTTTTTAATTCCTCTAGGTGCTTAGCCAGCTCCCATTGCCTATCAAATGTAGCTCATTTTCAAAACCTTGGTCAGGATTTTTTTCTTTAGTGCATAGGTATGAAAATTTAGAAAGATCTTAAGTGGCTTAACCTTGTTTGGGTTTCTTCTAAAAGGGTCTCTGTGCACCTTTTGGATATCCCTGATTAACCCCTCCTCACTTCCCTCAATCTGAACTCCTTCCTTTAGCAAGGCAACCACAAAAGCCCTTATGTCTTCCCCCTCCTTTCCTTCCGGGACGTTCAAGATCCATAGGTTATTCTTCCTAGAATTATTTTCCAATTGTTCCAGTTTCTCCCAAATTTCTTGCTCTTCCCGCCTTAAAACCTGAATATCAGCTTCAGTATTGTTCAACTCTTCCTTCAGCTCCCCAACAGAGTTCTCCAAGGTTTGTGTTCTTATATATAGGAAACCAATTTTTTTTCTCCAGGGCTTCATAAAAACTCCTTATTTCACCCTGGTTTGCTTCTGACACTGACAAACCTTTCCTAATGTCCCCCAACAGTGATGAAAACATACCCTCCAATTACCTTAATGAGGTCTCTGGATTAACCTCACTTTCCTCCATTAGTATTGGGACTGAGGGCAGCGAGGGTGTAACTTGGTTAACATAGTTCTCAACGCTAGCTTCTCAGCGCCAATTTTATTGATTACCACAGGGGTATAAGAATAGTCCTGGGCTGTTTTCAGCCAGAGAGACAGTTACTTAAAAATTTTGATGAGGAGGCATTATCCAATGTAGATGGCATATATTTGACGGACGATGAATTAATGGAACACTTGGGTAAATTTGTAACCCAGGTTTGGTCACCTGGGTTACACATTTAATTTTAAAAAATCTAAAATTACCCACCTCAGTGTCCTATTTCTAGGATACAAGTTGTCAAGTAAAGGCAAAAGCCTGGCAGCACTTTTTTTTTTTAAACGTGCACTGCTCCAACCTCCGATGACTCTGAAAAGACTACAATCCATTTTAGGATTTTAAAATCTTGTCAGGACAAACATTTTGGATTACGCAGAAAGGGTAAAACCTTTCTACGACTTAATTAGACCTGATTTTTCAGTGCATCATTGAACATAGGAACATACAGTTACATTCTGTACAAGCTGACATGATAGCTTCTAAACATTTATGCATGTGTGTTAACACAACTAACATGGTAATCTGCATAGTCGCTGGACCAACAGGGTACACATATATCACTTTCAATAAAGGCAATACAGTTCCTATTGCATACAAATCATATTTGTACACAAACGCTGAAATGCGTTTTGCACCAACTAAGGAAATACAGTCTGCTGTAGTGAGAGAGAGAGCACTAGTGCAGGGGAAATGCATACTTGTCGCGACCCCGGTACCAACCTTAGAGGACATTAAGAAAGCGAGCATTCCAAATGCTAAAGCTTTACATCCAAGATGGATTCAATGGGCTAACTCTCTCAGTGCAGCAGACGTAGATTACAGATTCAACTCTACATTACAAACATAAGCATTCTTGCAGTCTGTACAAGAATTTACTCTGCGGAATTAAATTATGCCTTTAGATCATAGATAGATAGATGGAACAACTATGGTGGCAGTCAGTGCCATGCACAATGGATCAGTCATGCCAAAAGGCTTTCCACTCAAGTACTTCTACAAGTTAGATGCACAAAACATTCTGTACGCTAAGATTCCAGGAGTGGGGAGCGTGGCTTGCTGCCGTTCACGATGACCGCAGCCTAGAGGAGCTCCGGGGACAGAGTTGCTTCCCCTAACAATCCGCAACATAATACGCGCACAAATCGCACCCTGAAGACCACCAACTCGGACCGGAAACACCAGAGTCCCAATCGGTCCACCCTCTGGGCGTGAGCCGCCACCGGAGCGCCACCCAATAAAGTATGAAGCAAAGAAACAAGTCAGAGAGATCCTAGATCAACTTGAGTACCAGGTGTGATAGAGAATTGCACCTCACCCATGAATAATCCCTTGTTTCCCGTAATGAAACCCAGTAATTCAAATCATCTGGTCTTCCACACATACATTTGCAGTATAAAATACACATATTGTCGCACTGATGAATAACATTGGGCGGAAAAAATACAAAACAACACTAGACATCTCAAATGGATTTGTCTGCCAAAATATAGCGCTTGGGAGCAGATATTTGACATAATTCTCAGCGCTAGCTTCTCAGCGCCAATTTTATTGATTACCACAGGTGTATAAGAATAGTCCTGGGCTGTTTTCAGCCAGAGAGACAGTTACTTAAAACTTTTGATGAGGAGGCATTGTCTAATGTAGATGGCATATATTTGACGGACGGTGAATTAATGGAACACTTGGGTAAATTTGTAACCCAAGTTTGTTCATCTGGGTTACAACCCTCTGGGCGTGAGCCGCCGCCTGTGCGCCAGTGAGAATCAGAAGACGCAGGGCGGCCTAGATGTGCAGTCGGAGCCGGGGACTGGCCTGAATGTCAGAGCCGGCAGACGGCGCTCGACTTTTGGTTTGAGGGCCGCCGTCGGCAGACTCAGCAGCCACCACTAACGGCGGCGGACGACAAACTGATCTCCCTCCGATCCCCCCCCGCAAGGCTTCGGCACGGAGGGGCGATCATTGGGGGACTGCCTGCGACGCAAGCTATTGTTCAAGCAGCAGCGCGGCTGTGGAGCCGGGCGGTCTTGTTGCCAGCTGCTGCTGGAATCTGCGGTGGGTCACTGCCCGCCCGGGACCGACTCGGGTCCGAGCTCCGGGAACAGCTGACGGTGTGGAGCGGACCATGGGGGAGAGGTGAGAGCGCCCGCCCAGTGCTGGGTGAGGACTGGAGAGCCCGGCGGGGCCCAGGCCCTCCACTACCTGGGAGCCCCATCTGCAGGTGCACATTCTCTGAGGGACACAGCCCCAACTACCCTGAACCTCTTGATGGGAGCCACCCAAATGATCGTGGGCTCTGAACGACGGCACCAGGGGAAAACGGTGCGCTCAGGACAGCCTTCTGCCGCCATTACTAGAACCACGCCGGGGGACGCTGGCGCCTGGAGGAGCTGACCAAATTGGCGCCTGGAGCCGGTTGTAGACCTGCCCCACTGCACTGGGGATTATTGGATGGGCTCACTGCTTCCTATGTGCTGACTGCTTATATACCAGGGGTGGCTGGTGGTGATCGATTGGCTGAGTGTGGTGGCCCCCGGGACCCGTGTGTTTGTGGACGGTGTGGCCCTCTGCCTCAACGCATATCAGGTGACTCCACGGTGGGAAACCCGACAGGCCGCGCGGGGAAAGAAAAACCCTGCGGCTGGCGGCGGCGGCTACCGACCGAGGTAGAGTTCCCCAAGCAAATATGGAGGGCAGGGGCCCGCGCGCGAACACCCAGGGCAAACTGGACAAATATGCCTACGCAAAGGAATCACCGGCCCTGCTGGACCGCAGATACTCGCAAGAAAAAGCGCCGGACAACGGGGGAGAGAATAAAGTAACGCTCGATGACATTATGGCCGCTGTCACTCAGGTCCAATCCACAGTGGGCACCATTTCTACAGATGTATCTTTCCTGCGGGCCGATTTCCAGAAAATGACCGCAAGGGTCAAGGAAGTGGAACAAATAACGAAAACCCTGGTTGGGGACATGGCCACATTGCTTCAAAAAGTTAACCACCTGAAGGCCGAAAATAAAATAATGGCGGCGAAGCTGGACGACTAAGAAGGGCGCTCTCGCCGAAATAATGTCCGAATTACGGGCATTCCCGAGAGTGAAGGGGGCCCGGCCATGGACCTTTATGTTGAGTAACTCATTAAGACAAGACTCCAGCCGAGGGGGCTATCCATCTTTTTCTCAGTTGAAAGGGCGCACAGGGTGCCAGGTGGCAGGCCTAAGCAAGGGGCGCCTCCCAGGCCTGTACTGGCCCGAATTTTCAATTTCCGTGACCGGGATGCCATACTGCAAACAGCGAGAGTGGCCCCGCCGCTTCGCATCCAAAACTCTGTGGTCTCCTTTTTTCCGGACTTCACAGCTGCAGTTACGAAACGTCGCAGGAGCTTCTTGGAGATCAAAAAGGATCTTCGGCGCAGAGAAATTACCTATGCCATGCTATTCCCAGCGAAGTACGATGGAAAAACTTGGTTGTTTGATCATCCTGAAGAGGTCCATGACTGGCTCGAGGGGTGGCGGCGAATGGACGGACACAAGCGGTCGGAGAGGCACCAGCAGCAGCGACGGGTGGAGGAGGACCCCAGGGATCACGGACGAGCGAGGGAAGAAGACAACACGCACAGGTCGGAGGTTGAGGACCATGGCTCACACGGATAACGCAGATCGGCAAGGACAGAATCAGCGGGAGATAATAGCGAAGTAATGGACACGCCACCGGATGGTATCCGATTCTTGTGATCGTCCACATCTGATGGGAGAGTGGGCCGGGATCCACAAATGTAGGACCTGCACGGCAGCTGCAGTAAGGTTTGAAAGAACAATGGTCTTCAAGGAGGGGATAGACTACGGCGTTCCTCGGACTTCTCACCCCCGAAACGCAAGTACTGTTACAGGGATTGGGTATGAAGCGCTCTGCAAAGTTGGGGTGGCGGGTAGTTTTAAGTCCGTCTAGCAGGGAGGCAGGGAGGGGGGTGGAGGGTATGGTTGCGTTGTTATGGTTAGGTTTCTTTTGTTAGCATTCTATGCGCAGGCACTCAGGTATGACACATTTTCAAATGAGGGTTGGCAATGGCACAGCTCACGTGAATCCGTTCTAATGATTGCACATTCCAACGATTATGGCGACACCACACTCGCAGCCAGTTGAGCGAGGGCAGATTTCTACCACACAGGTGAAGTCCCTTTCACTAATTAGGTGGAATGTACATGGCCTCGGGGATAAAATTAAAAGAGGTTTGGTATTGCAATGTCTTAAACGAAGTTCCCCGGCTGTGGTTCTGTTGCAGGAGACGCACCTCACTGGTACAGCATGTCGGGCGTTAGATAGGTGGGGGTTCAGGATGGTTACCCACTCGGAGTTCTCGTCGGGGTCCAGGGGGGTGGGTATTTTAGTACGAAAACAGTCACCACTCATAATACATAGAACAAAGACTGACGCGGGCGGCCGCTTTGCGGCTCTGGTGGGTCAGTGGGAAGGACACCCTATCAATATAGTATCAGTATATGTTACCCCGTCGCTACAGGCAGTTATGCTTCCGGCCCTTAGTGACTTCCTCCTCGATCTCCCGGAGGGAGAACTACTGATTGGGGAGTCTTTAATGCCATGGTGGATGGGGCCGTGGACCGACACCCTGTGAGGGGGCGGACTTCGGGAGTATCACACCTAGGGAGCTTTATGGAGGCACTAGGGCTTACGGACGTCTGGCAGCATCGACATCCCATGGCGCGCCAATTTACTTTTCAATCGGGTACATAACAGCTTGTCTAGAATAGACTACTTTCTCGCATCCCCAGAAAGCCTCAAACATGTGGACACAATTGAAATTCGACCTAGGGGTATTTCAGACCATTCACCAATTATCTTAACGTACACGTATCATCTGGGGGGACGGTGGCGAATTTTCCCCATACTCCCTGGATACTTACGGGTTCCCAAGATCATGAAATCTATGCTCACCACGACACAACACTACTTCCAAGAAAATGTTGCGTCGGTCCACTCTCCGACCAACCTATGGGAGGCCTATAAGACCGTACTCAGAGGGCAGGCCATCCTCTCTATAACAGGATATAGGCGAGAACAGCAGCGGGAACTCACTGCTATAGAATCAGAACTACAGAAGGCTGACGCTCAACATTCTTAAAATCCAACTCCCGCCACGGCCCACAGCTTACGCCTCCAACAGCAACTGCATAGGGAACATCTGGGGGAGGTGACTAAACTCAGACTTTCGGCTAAGAGACATAAGATATACGAGACCGGCGATAAAGCCGGAAAGCTTCTGGCGTGGCTCGATAAAAGGGAGCGTGACAGAAAGTGGATAGCGCAGCTTCAAATGAGATAATTTAAAAGAAACAGACCCACGTGCCATAGTACACATGCTGGCACAACATTTCCAGCAGGTGTACACATCGCTGTTGGAAATGTCAATGGAAGAGGCATTGACCTATGTCAAGGATATTGCAATGCCCAAACTTACACCGGAAATGGCCCTTACACTAGAGGTGGACCTGACGACCGACGAGCTACAGGCGGCGATTGGCTCCTTACAATCTGGGAAAGTACTAGGACCTAATGGTATCCCCGTGGAACTTTACAGAAGGTTGGCGTGGACAGTGGCCCCACACCTGCTAAATATGTACTGCGACAATCTGAAAACAGGCAAACTCCCGCAGGATCAGCGCCTGGCCACAGTGGTGACGATTCCGAAACCCGGGAAACCCCCGGAAGACTGTGCTTCCTACCGCCCCATTTCCTTAATCAATGCTGAAGCTAAAATACTAGCAAAGGTCCTTGTGCTCAGGCTTACTCCGCACCTCACAACCCTGGTTCACCCGGACCAGTCCGGATTTATGCCTAATAGGAACACAGCACTGAACTTGAGACGTTTGCACGGAGTGATTGCCCGCATACCTTATATTCAAGAGCCAGCAGTAATTCTGTCATTGGACGCCCGTATGGCGTTCGATATGGTGGAATTGCCCTTCTTGTTCGCGGTACTGGTGCATTTAGGCTTTGGCCCAAAGTTCTGTGCATGGGTACGTCTTCTCTACACAAAGCCGCTGGCCCACGTGGCAGCTAATGGGCATATATCCCATGACTTCCCACTGTCCCGGGGCGCGTGTCAAGCCTGCCCGCTGTCGCCGTTATTGTTTGTGCTGGTACTGGAACCACTAGCGGCATGGATCAGGTGGGAGCCCATGATCCGAGGGCCGAGCTGGACGGCAGAATGGGAAGACCGCATCTCACTGTATGCGGATGACGTTTTACTTTATTTGACCTCTCCTAGGCGATCCATACTGGTACTCCGAAATATATGTGACCAGTTTGGTCGGGCATCAGGCTATACTATAAATTGGTCCAAGTTGACACTTTTTGTGCTCCATGGCCCGCCGCAGCAACTTCCAGAGGACTGCCCACTGCAGATCTCGGTGGACGCATTCAAGTATCTAGGTATTTACATCACGGCGGACCCTGACGAATTTGTTAAAAAAAATCTCATGCCTCCCCTGGAACATTTAAAAAGAGATGCTACTCATTGGGGGGCGCTGCCCCTGACACTCTTGGGGAAGGCAGCGCTTTTTGAAAATGGTGCCGCTGCCTCGATTCTTGTATGCAATCGAAAATACGCCGTACTCAGTGCCACCTACTTACTTTAAAAAAATTGCGGCTCAGGTTTCCGGGCTGCTGTGGGGAAACAAACCTGCACGCATAGCACAGCGCAAACTAACTAAAGGGTGGTACGACGGAGGCATCGCACTGCCCGACATACAGCTGTATTACTGGGCGGCCCAATTGAAAGTGATCAATCAGTGGCTCCACGCTCCACAGGCGGATCCCGCTTTCAAGGCAGATAGACATGGGCTTGGGGTTGATGGCAAGATGTCTGCACTTTATAACAGGAAGCGTACACCAGTGCTACTCGGACCCACAAGGTAGACTGTCAACCTATGGCATGATGCACATGCTAAATTAGGATGGAAGGGAACGATAACCCAACTCACCCCTTTGTGGGTTATGCAGCGGCTCGGTGAATTGCGGCATTGCAAGGGCTTTGACAAGTGGGACGCAATTTGAAAATCAACGGTGGGCGATATGTGGCATAAGGGGGGAGTCACTACATTTGAACACCTTCAAGCGCAATATGAACTGGCGCCCTCTGAGAGCTTTAGATACCTGCAGATAAGGCATGCGTTGCAGGCAGCCCTGCCACCTGGCACCGAGGTTCCCGAGGCTACCCCTCTGGAGGATAGGCTATTGACAGACTGTATGTATAAGCGGGCCACTTCCCTTACATACCGAAAACTAGTGAACAATTTACCGGACCCTCACGTGGCCCTCAGGGAAAAATGGTCCCGGGATGTGGGTGTTTTCGAAGACTCCGAATGGCGCGAGGTGTTGGCCTCCCCGCGGGAGGTGGGGTTACCCTCGAGACTTAAACTAGTGCAGCTCAAAATTTTACATAGAACCTATTACACAAGATACACTCTCCACAAAATAGGGTCAGCACCACACCCGTACTGTGTGAGGCGATGTGGGGAGGAGGGTACTTTCTTTCATACTGTGTGGGAATGCCCCAGGATAATGGAGTACTGGGTAAAAGTGATGAGGACCATATCACAGACGGTGGAGGTGTCATTAGCTCCCGAACCTAGGAGATGTATACTAAATGTATGGGAGCCGAACGATCTTTCACGCCCAGCACAGGAATGGGCCACACTGGGGATAATGATGGCGAAGCGCAACCTCGCCCAAAGGTGGGGTGTAAGAGTCACCATCGTTCACCGCCTGGTGTGGGGATCTTGATGCTGCCATGGTGGCTGAAAAAAAAGCAGTATTTATCAATTGAGGCTGCCCTAAGAGATGGGGCAAGGTTTGGGGGGCTTGGAATAAGTACAGGGGATACATCTGTGATCTACCAGAAATAAGGATAAGAATTGCACTAGTCAAAACGAGTAGTGTCCCTCTAGGCACAGCCAAATAGCAACGAAGTTGCAGGATAAATCAGAGAGTAGTGCTGGGTTCCAAAAAATGTTCCAACATGCAAATTTATTAACAAATAATTGTTCAATGTTGGGTTCCTCGTTACATTCACGAGATTGTTGATTAAACACAATGGTTCAACAAAGGACTTTTAAATGCGCTCAATGCATTTCGGGTCACACGACCCTTCATCAGGAGAAGTCCTAAAAAATACAGAAGGAGAGATTTAACGGCCTATTCAGTAGTATTAACCATTAGTAAATGACCGTGAGTCCACCATTGTGAAGAACTCTAAAATAATGTGACGGTGAAAGTAAGGGAAAACAGTTGACTAACGGTAGAAAAAATGAAAACCCACGAAGGCGTCCCGAATTGTGTCAATTATATAAAAATGCAACCAACGAATAAGTTGTTAATCCTGTGAAAGAAATTCAAGTGAAAAGAATATTGGGAACGATGGTACCTGCGTAAAATCCCGTTAAATTAAACCGCTTGTGCCAAAACAAAGAATCCTATGGTGCGTTATGGGAAACCCAATGACGTGCACTTAAAAACAAAACATACCTGTGATTTAAGTGATCGGGTTGATCAATAGTTTCAAGCGTACAAAAGACGAACAGCGTATACTCGTGTAGTCAAACACCAACGGGTATGGTAGTTAGTAAAAAGTGAGAAGGAACAAGCTCATAAACGGGACGTAAGGACGGAAAGTGAAAAGGGGTTAAATGGTAAAAAACTCAAACGGCAGCCATATTGAAATGGAGTCCTAAGATAGTTGAGATAATGGTGTTTATACAGTGAGTGAGAGAAAGAAATTGGAAACAGGTGAAAGAGTTAGAGGAATTGAAAACAGTTGAATCGTAGGATGAAGTCAGTAAGAAAAACAAAATAAAATCAACTTATAAGAGAAGTAAGAGACTGGGGTTGTTGATAGAATGGAAAAAATTGGAAAAAATTAAATAAAGTTGTCTGAAATGAGACGAAAAACAGAACTAAATGTAAACCAAACGGGTGATCAAGGGTGTGAAATCAATAAGTAAAAAGGAAGAAAAATGGATGAATAAAACGTGATGAGTTTGTGAAAATTAATTGATGTGAAAGCCAATAAAAACGATGTTGTGCAACATAAGAAAACAAGAGGAAACAAAAGGTATATAAGTTCAAAGGGACTGGTTGTGCAGAGCAAAGTTTATAGGAAGCAACTGAGTTCGACGCGGTCATTGAGTCCGTGTGGGACCAGAGCATTCATTATATAGATCCAAACCGTTTCTCTCTGGAGTAGGTACTTGCGATTGTCTCTGTGATCCTTGATCGGTACCACCTCACATACCAGAAATCTCAATTGGCTAATGTTGTGACTTTTAGCAAGAAAGTGCATCGCTACTGTAGACTTGGTATTCTTGTTGCGGATGTTGCTTTTGTGTTCTGTTAATCGAACCTTGATTTTTCTCTCGGTCTTGCCAATGTACACTAGGCCGCAAGGGCATTTGAGCATGTAGACAAGATTTTTGGTGTCGCATATCGCCGTGACATGTAACTTGATGTTATAACCCTGTGTGGGGTGCTGAGTCGAATTGCCTTTAATAATGCTGTTACAATGGCCGCAGTTATGGCAGGGAATTGTACCCTTGTAAGAACAAACTGAATCGCTGGTTGGCTGAAAACGCAAAAGCTCCATCAGATTCTTGCCCCTTTCATATGCGAAAAGTGGTCTTTCCAAAAATATATCTTTGAAGTCAGGTTCAATTTGTAACATTGGCCAATGTTTCAAAATAGTTTTTTTGATGTTGTAACTCATGGTGGAAAATTTGGTAACCATGACAGATCTTGACGTGGATTTTTTGATGTCACTAGCCTTTAGCAGTTGTGATCTGGATTTGAATTGGACCCTTTCCAAAGAGGACAGTACGATTTCTTTGGGGTACCCTCGATCAATGAAGCATTTTTCCATATTCAAGTTTTCTTGTAACAAAAGCGCAGGTTCAGAAGTGATTCTTTTGACCCTAAGGAATTGAGAATATGGTAGATGTTGTTTAAGAGAAGGCTGATGGAAGCTGGAAAAATGTAACAAGTTATTTCTGTCTGTGCTCTTTCTGTAAAGAGTAGTCTCAATGCGGTCACCTTTGATGTACAGCAGTACATCCAGATAGTTGATGGTATCATTGTGGATATTGTAGGTAAACTTCAAGCGGTCATTTATGCCGTTGAGAACATTAATCGCTTCTTTCAAAAGTCGTTCGGGACCTCTCCAAATTAAGAAAATATCGTCAATGTACCGTAGGAATAATGGCATATATGGTTTCCATTGTGAGTTGTTGAGAATGTGATCAAGTTCAAACTTGTGCATGAACAGTTGTGCGTAGCAGGGAGCTGCACAATTGCCCATGGATGTACCGTTCAACTGTAGGTAATACCTGTTACTGTAACAAAAATAGCTGTGATAAAGTGTAAAGTGGAGTAACTCAAGTAAAAATACCTTTAGATCTTCAGAAATGGGGGATTGCAAAAGAAAAAATTCAATGGCTTCCATGCCAAGATCGTGAGGAATGGAAGTGTACAGTGAAGTTACGTCGATGGTACAAAAAAGAGTATTGGTGTCCCACTTAATATCACTTTGTTGAATGATGTTCAAAAAATGAGTGGTGTCCCGTACGTAGGTTGACATTTGCTGTACGAAGGGTTGGAGATGTTGATCAAGATATTTACCTACTGGTTCATGCAGTGAGCCACATGTAGTAACAATCGGTCTCATGGGTGGGTCGGTGAGACTTTTGTGAATCTTAGGTAGCATTCTCAAAGATGGGCGTGTCGGAAAATTCTGGGTAAAGAATCTGCGTTCTTTCTCTCCGATGGTGCCACAGCGGACCGCTTTGTCCACGATCTCATGTAAGGTCAGTTGAATGTCAGTTGTTGGATCCTTATCAAGTGCAGAGTAAGTTGTAAGATCTTGTACGTGCTCATACAGTTTAAGTCTGTAGTGGGAAGAATCCATTACGACTAAAGCACCCCCTTTATCAGCATTGAGGAACGTAAGATCTGGATTGTCGGCCAATTTTTGAAGAAGTGCTCTGTCTTTCACTGTCAAATTGCGATGAATCGTTTTGTGTGGTTTATATATCCTTGATAGATCGCGTTTGACAAGGGTTTCGAAAGTGTCAAGTACTTTGTGGCTGACAGGTGTCATATAGGTACTTTTGGTTCTTAAACCGGCTAAAGTATCGGTAGATTGTGGCTGAGGATCAATCACAACATTATCAAAAAAGTTCCTAAGTCTTAGTGACCGCATGAAGCGATGGAAACTGACCTCAGTCTCTAATTGATTAGAGCAATAAGTGGGGACAAAGGATGAGCCTTTTTGAAGCAATTCTGTCTGGGATTCATCTAAAGGCACTGAGGAGATGTTGATCACCAAATTGTCACGCTCATTTATCGATGACTTCTCGTGACTCTCTTGTCCAAGGACGGTGCCATTGGTCTTCCGTTTTTTGGTGTGCGTGGTCTTCTCATATTGTTCATAGCTACCAGAAATAAGGGCGGAGAGGGAATCTGACAATGAAAATGACGGGGAGTTGGGAATGTAATACATGGACTGTTGTCTTTTGTTGTGATATGTGTAATACTCATACGCCAATTATCGTAAAATCACAGATGTTTGGATATAATGCTCTCAATATTTGGACAAAATACCTGATTTATTTGTGCCCTGACGACAACCATAATAAAAAGTTTATTAAAAAAAAAAAAAAGATTCCAGGAGTGGGGGATAGAGTAATACCAAACATTGATCGAAGATTAGGACTTATACTAGCTGCACATGAGGGTTTGGGTTCAGCACACACAGGGATTGCTGCTACAGTTTAATTACTAAAGCACCGGTATTGGTGGCCACGTCTAGCAAAACGGACCAAGGACTTTGTCCTTAAATGCAACATCTGCCAGCAGATGAAGGGTGTAGGAAAGTGGAGTCTGACTGCATGGTTGCCCCCACTTTTTTCCTGGTGTTTTGATGGTTTTTGACTTAGTTTGGTTGGGAACCTGCTATTCAGGTCCCCAGCCTATCTGTTTTCTCTAAATTGCTTCCATATACTTTAGGAACACTACAGATTGGATCCTGAGGTACCCTTGTGAGTCCCTAGTATATGGTATACTATGTACCCAGTGCATAGGTACCCCAGAGGCCTACCAGGGGCTGAAGCATGTATTATGCCGCCCCTGGGAAGCCCTCCAAAATGACACCGCAGGTCTGCTACTGCAGCCTGGGTAAGGTGGTGCCTGCACCCCTTACTGAGGTATAGGTTCACTGTATCTCACCTATCACTGCACATTGTAACCTATCAGTCACCCCTATGGCAGGCCTTATCAATCCTGAAGGCAGGGTGCTTGGTTATATGTGACAGGGTGCCCAGGCATGAGCTGAGCCCCTCTGCAGCCTTCGGAATCTCTTCTCCGGGGTTGTCAGTGGTGCAGCCTGACCATATACTCTTAAGTGCATTATAACCCAATGGTAAATGCTAACTTTGGACTGGCTGCACGGAAACATGTCGTGTCTGGTGTCAAACACCTTGGAATCATAGCCCCACACCAGTAACTGGTGTGGGAGTATGATACCACCCTTCTAGAGGGAGAGACATGACAGCACCGGTATACCCGGTATCAACTTAACAGAGCCCTGGCATCACAAAATGGATGCTGCAGCCACAGACACGGGTCTGGCCTCCTGCTGCTGACCGAAACTCCAGCAGGGGAGGCCTGGAAAATAGGTTTCCTGTCACAGGAAGGTGTAACCACCTCCCAGACAGGATGATGTGTATTGGGGCTGGGTGGAAACACTCTCAGAGTGCTTTGAAGTCCTGCACTGGGGGCCCATTTGGTGTCCCTGTGCATAGTCCAGGTCAAACCGGTTCAGGGGCTAGCAGCCCCTGCTCTGGGGTGAAACTGGACAAAGGAAATGGGTGTAGCCACCCCTCTTTCCAAACCCTCCCATAGGTGGGTCCCTAGAGTTAGTCCAACCCCTTCCTTAGGTATAAGTAAGGCACCCCTGGCAACAGAACTTTAGATATCCCTGGACGAAACTCTGAAGCTGAATCCTGGAACTTCGACGCTCTACACAAGACTAGAAGACTGAAGAAAACTCCCTTGGGGTCAAGAAGTGAGTCCCCTGCTTGGCAGGCACCAACGAGCATTTTGCCGGTCTGCATATCCGAAGCTCCTGACGGACTCCGAAGTATCTGCAGCCCAGGAAGAGGATTTCCAGACTTCTCAGAGGCCTACCCGAGTCCCCAGCAAAGCTGAGACCCGCAGCCCTCGTGAGTAACGTGGAACCGGAACTCCAGGTCACCGTGCACATTTGCAAGTGAATTGACTCCCCGACATCTCTCGAAGTCGTGCTTTGGGTTACTTGTAGCCCACGCCCGAGCACCATCTGCACCGAAGATTGTAGGCCTACACTCCACGAGTGTTCTGTGAGCCCGCTTCTTGCATTATAGCTCGAGGCTCCTTCGCAATCCCGGGTCCGTCGACTGGTGTGTCCCTGTGAAGGCAAGTTTAATTTTCCTTGTGCTTCCCTGGTTGCTCCAGATGTGCCCCGACTCCCCACCGCATGGTGAGTCCCTCAGACCTTGCTGGTCTGCACCGAAGCATCTTTCTCCTTCCTGCATCGGTTGCTGTTGCCAAGGCTTGTTGTGTCCAATCCGGGCACCAATGCTGCACCATTCAACATCCTTCATGGGACAGCTCGAATCCAGCTCCTGGTCATCCTCTATGCCTCCTGGTCCTCGTGGCTGAAGAGTCAAGCTTCACCTGAAATCACCCGACTTCGGTATGCATTCCCCTATCGTGCCCCTGGTCACTGGCTAGTGACCCAGACTCTGTCCCCTCTGCTTTCAGGTTCTTCTCATCTTCGATCCAGGCTTGGATCTCTTCGGACACTTCGCATCTTCCCGGCAGCAGCCCTTCCTTGCCAGCTTCCATTGAAAACGACAACGCGACCCAACACCATTTGACACCTATACACCCGGTTTCCCTTGGTGAGGTAACATGAGTACACCGGTGCTCCCGTGGGTGATGACCCTAGAACTTCCTAAGTCCAAAAGGGTTTGGTCCTCAGTCATCTCTAAGTGTCCCTATTCTTTAAAAATCTAACCAAGACTTTCCCCATAGAAGCTAGTGGGAGCTCGCAGCTGTGTTCTCACACTGCACACCCTCTGGGTCCCCTGTGTCACTACCTTGGGTGGTTCCTTGGGGTCCCAGCGATTCTACAGGCTCTAGGCCTTGTGTCTAGTTCAGTCTTGGTTCTTATACCACTATTTTAGTAGATGGTTTGGCTCGCCCCTAGGGCCTGACGTGTATGTGTGCAATTTTACAGTAATATTTGAAGTGTAACATATGTGTTTGGACCTGTAGCCTCATAAAGAGACTAGTAGGGTGTGTTTAGAAATAAATACATATATTTTATATATATACCTAGTGTGGCTGTCTTTCATTTAGCCATTCAAGAGATTATAGACTGGTAAAAACAAGCTGTTTTACATTCCTTCAAGAGTTAGCCTGAAGGCTGCTCTCCATAGCTACCACTAGGACAGCATCAATAAGGGGTTGTTTGGACTGGTACAAGGTGCCCACTATAACTAGTGGGCAGCATATACCAGGCCAACTTCTCACATTGGTGTGCAGCGTGTGGGATTCCAGCTTGCTATTGTTTTACCAGATAATCTCAATTGAGTGACTAACTGAAAACCACTAAAGGTACCCTAGGAACATATAATACAAGCTTTAGAATACAGTAAGTTCTACTGAACTTAGAGTTGTGTGTTAAGGGCTTAGCACACCCTTTCTACAACTCAAGAGAGTTTAGTAGGCCACACTTTAGTAGGTAGTGCAATACACCACACCTCACTAGTAATGTCTTCAAGGCCAGGAACCAGTGGGTCCCTGCCAGAACCCAATGGGCTTCTTCCCTCCAAGCATGATAACCTCCCATTCTTGGAATTGAGAACATTATGCACTACTAGGAGACTGAAGACAGGCAAAAGTCCAACCACCCAGCATCTCATAGAGGTACTCAGGCTGGATGATCTCAGAAGACCTATAGGGTCTGAAGGGGTAGGCAGAGTGGGTGGGGCAGCAGTTGAGGAAGGGCCTTGGGGTGAAATTCCCCATGACCTGACCTCTAATGCTGACCAGGAAGATGACAATGATCTTGACCTGTATAATCCAGCTTCCCTGGAAGTTGATGGAGTGGGCCACTGTGGCCCCCTCTTTGTCCCTTCTGGAAGAGTTGGTGATGGGCCTAGAAGGTCTTAATCTTCCTCAGTGGAGTCTAACCATTCTGGTTCATCTATATGGACTTCTATCTCTGCTCATAGGAGGGAAACCTCCAAGGAGAGGAGAGAGAGACACTGCTGAAGTATGAGGAAGCCCAGCTTGAAATCAGAAAGCAGCCAGTAGCCCTAGACAGAGAGGTCCTAGAGCTCTACATAGCTAGAAAAAAGATGGGACTAGAGTCCCATGGTGACAACAACATTCCTAGAGATAGGGAGAGGTCTCATGACCATAGAAACCTAAATAAGATTGTCCCTTCCTACCAGAGTGGGGATGACATCCACAAATGGATTACTGCACTGGAAAGGGCCTGTAAAGTTCAGAGGGTCCCCCAGGAGCAGTGGGCAGCAATCTTATGGCTCTCCTTTGCAGACAAAGTTAGAGATAAGCTCCTCACTGTCATAGAAGAGAAAGGATGCTGACAATTACAAGGTCTTGAAGAGTGTTCTGACTGAGTGTTTGGCCTAACCACTGAATAGTATAGGTTGAAGTTCCAAGACACCCAAAAGGCTCAGACTCAAGACTGGGTTGACTTTATTGGGTCATAACCAAGGTAAGGTCTAAAAATCAGGGTGGTGACCAGAAGAAAGATTCTACCAAGTCCCAAGAGAAAGGTGGGGATAAATCTAAAGACAAGTCCTCTACAGGGCCCCAAAAGTCCTCCCCTGGGTGTGGGTCCCAAACTCCTTCCTCTCCTGAAAAGAAACCATATTGCCATGTTTGTAAACAGCCTGGCCACTGGAACCTGATCCCAGTGCCCCAGGAGTAGCAATAAAGTAAATGTCCCTCCAACTATTACTACCACCCCTCCTGGTACTACTAGTAGTAATCCCCCAGGCGGTAGTTTTGCACCCAAAAAGTTAGGTGCATTCTCATGGGGAACAGAGGTGGGCCCCCTCACAAGCCTCCAAAATGCCTCTCACACTGCACACGGCCCCCGTGGGTCCCCTGTGTCACTACCTTGGGTGGTGTCTTGTGATCCCAGCGATTCTACCGGCTCTAGGCCTTGTGTCTAGTTCAGTCGTGGTTCTTATACCACTATTTTAGTATATGGTTTGGCTTGCCCCTAGGGCTGACGTGTATTTGTGCTATTTTACTGTAATATTTGAAGTGTAACTTATGTGTTTGGACCTCTAGCCTCATAAAGAGACTAGTAGGGTGTGTTTAGAAATAAATACATATATTTTATATATATATACCTGGTGTGGTTGTCTTTCATTTAGCCATTCAAGAGATTATAGACTGGTAAAACAAGCTACTTTACATTCCTTCAAGACTTAGCCTGAAGGCTGCTCTCCATAGCTACCACTAGGATAGCATCAATAAGGGGTTGTTTAGACTGGTCCAAGTTACCCACTATAACTAGTGGACAGTATATACCAGGCCATCTTCTCATAAAGGGCTCTACCCTGGCACATCCAGCACAGACACCTCTATTGATTTCAGACAAGCCCTTGGCTTGTGTACATTTGGATCCCCACGGTCCCTTACAATTAGATGGGGCTTACAAGTACATCTTGTTGGCAGTGGATTCATGCTTCAGAGTCCTGTGGGTTTGGCCCCATCGCTCAGCTGATGCTCGAACTGGATTTGCAATTCTTTAGCAGGACATACGCCATTGGCACACCAAATTCTGATCAAGGTGCGGCGTTTAATTTATGTTTGGCCTTGCGGTACTCCTCCCGCTACTATCCTGAGGGAAATTCGGTGGTTGAGCGGAAAAACCGTGACTTAAAGCAGTCCTTAACAGCAGGGTATTAGGCTTGGGTGGCAGTTAAGTCAATCACCTATATGGGGTCCAGAGGGCACTTAACAACAAGCCAAGAAAATCCCTAGGGGGATCATACTCCTTATGAACTTTTGTTTGGGGTTAGAATGTGGATACCAGACCTCGACAGTGACAGCACAGTGGCAGCAGAAACACCATTTGACATCAATGAACGTTTAGCTGTTTTACAGGAACTGAAGTACTGGGAATTTTAAGCCCAGCGGTGCAGGGGAACACACCCTAAGACTTCGGGTTCTTCCTGTTTTAGACCTACAGAAACACAGAGTCTTCTGGGTGAAGTCAAGGATCGATTTATTGGCTGCAGACCAATTACAGGTATCCGAGAAGTACAACACAATGTATGTTCTCAGGAGACTGCTTAAAGTTACAGAAACGGGCTTCTCCTTAAATACAAAATATCATGCTTCAGGCATACATTCCTTGTTTTACGATATGGTCATCTACATGTATCCATTACAAACGAAAAGGCAGAGTCATGATGACCATCCCACATTCCAGTTTAGCCAGCCCACAATTATTTACCCAGCGAGGCTCAGATCCCACATCAGATATCAACAGGCCCCAATAAACACGGGCATCTCCTGTTTGTAAAACAAGCCATAAAGCAGGAAGAGTCAGGTGTGAAAGAGATTAGCCGGAGGCTTGTGTGGGATGAAAAGGCTTTATGGTGTGTCAAACCCTGATGCTAATCATAGGTGGCCGTAGGACGGGGAGCTCGTGAGACCGGACTCACCTGGGGCAGCGGAGCCAAGCTGCACAGGTCACAGAGAAGTCAAATAAAGCACATGTGTTCTAAAGGCCCATGTTTGTTCGTAATGTGTAGCCTATGTGAGGGCAACCATAAGATGGCCACCGCTCCAAGATGGAACTCACGAAGTCAATGTAAAATATCGTATACATAGTGTATTAATCGATAAACGTTATACAAAGCACTTGTACATATCGCATTGACCATTCGCGGTTCGCTAATACCGGGATAGACAGGGGTAGGGCCCTGCCTCCTACGCGGTCCCAAATTTCAAAGTACCACAGACCCTCCTTTTGCCCTTACATAGGCAATAACTATGCTCACATCAATCCGAGTCTAGGTCAATATTCACGAAGTCATGGAGATGTTGCTGTAGCATCATCCTATTACTTAGCTCGTCCCTCGATACAGGTTTCCTTACACATAATGTAGCACAGAGGCCACATATCGCAGGAGCACACTGTATGCACAGACAGAACAGGAAAAGAATGGCTAAGATCATTCCAATGACCATCAGAATCTTCCAACCCCAGGCAGATATCAGTTCCCAGAACCACCCCACCAGTGACCAATCTCCTTTATCCACGTGTATGGATTCAGATATTTTATGCAGTTTGGAGATGGCTTGATAAACTGTTGGAGCATTATCTGGTATGAAAATGCAACAACTAGATTGGATAACCTTACATACCCCACCGCGGTCTGCCCAATGAATTCCAGTCTTTGCAAAGGAATGTCCAAGTAAAATGCACTGCCACTGGGGAAGTGAAGGCTGTACCTGCGAAACCTGCCTCGGTCCTGAAGATTGAGGACCTGGTCAGAGAAAAAATAGTGGACAAGAAAGAATTTGGGCCATCATACAGAAAGCATGTACCTGTCCTGGCTATTGAAGGTACAACAATCGTACTTCTTCCGCCCCTTGCTGGTCGCAGAGATAAGAGGTTTTTCTCTATTGATCGGATCAAACCACACTATGTTTCCGATTCTCAATAGTAGGGTGGATGGGATCCACAGCACTCCTCTCGCTACAGTACAGGAAGTTCAGATGGAAGCTTTAATAATTACAGAAAATTCCACTCTCAAAAGAGAATCTGTAAACAGCAATGGAATGATACTTCTCCCCGTTGAAACAACTGCAGCTGTACAATCGACAAGCACAGAAAACTCAATTCGCAATATTGAAAACGTCTATGTGAAAATGCTACAGATCGAGTTGTCTCCCAGTTCTAAAAAACATGTTGAGCTGCCAAGAATGGAGCAGATGGCGTCTGGCCACTTTGTGCATTATGACGATTTCTTATCGGATTCAAGTGAAACTGAACTGCCAACACCGAAACTCCCTTTCAAGCTACGAGTGTATGCTTTCTGTCTTTGGCTAAAAAAGACATACTTTGTTGTTCCTTGGCTACATCTCTGGATTGCAATTGGATTACTTTTCCTGGTTCTCTGATTTGGTTTAATAACTGTCTTTTTCCTACTTCTGAATGGACATTACCTCCCAGAACACTCCGCAGTACATCTTGTGAACTTGGTTCATAAACCACATGCATCATCAACTAAGAGGCCTGTCCCTGGTGAACATTACAGCGGTTCCAGTTCCTGAAGGAATTGTGTGGGACAGGGTATCATATGATGTGAATGGTCCTACTGAACTATTGCAGACACCTTATTTGTTTAAAATTTCCTTAAACGATATCATCACCTCTAGTACCTTCTCTGATGATTGAGATATTGAAACTGTGCATAATTTGCTTGCAGATCTAGAGCAATCAGCTGAATTTCCTAATGATTAATTATATGATGGTATATCTAATTATGGAGACATGTTCTGTTATCAACATTATGGTCACCATCTTTTACATAAAGCTAGTGTCCCACGTGCACGCGAACACTGCCCAACATTGCCAAAAGGTAGTTCAAAGACATTTGCACAAATGTTTGCCTATTTTTCAGGTTTTGACACATCAGACCCAGCCTCATATTATTATAGGCTTGCATTTACACTGGTAAAGAAAAATATACTAACAAACACCATGCTGATATACTCTGATACCTTTATTTTCCAATTAAATATACAGGGTTTCAACTTTTGGAAAGACAGCATAGACACAAAATCTGTGTGAGGGACAAAAGATTGGCAGGTTCAGGGACCTGAGGCCTTATTTACAGCATACCACATCAAATAATTTTCCTGAATAAAACAGTGCAACAAACTTCCTGTCTTAGAATAGCCAAGATGAAGGATTTGAACATGCCTCTTATGCGTTCTCACGCTTTGAGAACTGGCAGCCTCTAACCCAATTTAACACAATTTAGTGAGGATACACTAGCCATAGACCATGATATGAAATGGTTCTTTTGATTCATCAGATCCCAATTGGAAGGGGTGGTTGGGTTGGCCTGTGGACATGAATGTGTGTCAATCTAGATTCCTGGGTAGCGCCGAAGGGTTTAGGATCAATAGGCCTGATCAGCCATATGTACAGAACACTCTGGGGTGATGACATCATATAGTGTTGGTAAGCTGTGCCTTGATTGGCTAAAGACCTCAACACTCTCCCAGGTGAAGCCACACTTGTGTAGAGAAGGGGTTATCAAGCCAATAGAATCTTCTGAATGGCTCAGTCCCGTTGTTTTGGCAAGGACATCCAATGGGAGCCTGTGCATGTGTGTGGATTTGAACAAAAGTATTTGGGTGGACAGACAGACCCTGCCCAGAATCAATGAGATGTCGATAAATGTACCGGGGGCTAAGCATCGTTCTACATTGGACTTGAGTGCCTACCACCAGGTGCGGTAACATCCTGACTCCAAGCACATGATGACCTTTATCATACCTGAAGTGGCAATCCAATTTGTGCACATGCCTTTTGGTCTGGAATCTGCATCTGCAGTTTTTCATAGGATTATGCAAGGTATTTTGAATGATCTAGTTTACCACGATGAGGTAGGGCTAAACTATCTGAAGGATCACATCATATTACAACCCCTCTTGTTGTGGCAGTGAATTTGGAAAAACCCTGAAGCCCAGTTGTGCAAATCAATGGTACTAGATTGCATGAACCTGGATAATTGCCTAGATATCCATTGGCTCTAATTTGTTAAAAAGAGCTTTGAAAGTCTGGGCTCACCAGTTTTTTATCAAACTGCGGATGTTCTATACAACATCCCCTCATCGCATATAAAATATCTTTTTTATCTGTATGCATAAAAGGCATTGCAGGGGGTGAGCTGGGAATAGAGGGGAGCAATTTCCCAGGCCCCACTACCACACCCAGCACTTTACTTACAGTTTATAGCAGATGAAAGACAGAAGTTCTTACTCACAAGGTTCCGACTTAAAACTATACACTTCTTTGTAGCCTTTCCTACCGTAGGCACCTGGTTTTCATCTCTCCCCCCTTGTCATTGTGAAAACCCAGCCAAACCAAGCACTCATCACTTTACTTTAGTCTGCACATTTTATTTGCCCCATAGAAGGTAGTTCCTGCACCCCATATTCCATGCTCTGGATTCTAGATCCCACATAGCTGCTTTTTATTATCTGAAGTGTCTGGGAAATGAAACTATCATTATTGCTGTCTTGAAATATATCTTAAGCTCTTTGAGACTACGATCTAATTACTGAAACATTTTATTGTATTTTGCTGCTACTATACTATTTAATGTATTTTTGTGATTTTATTGAAGGTGTTATAACATATTGTTATAATGCTTTTTTTCTTGAACTTTTTTTCTTTCTATCAATCATTATGTATTTTATGATGTGACTTTTAGGGCTCGGCAGAGCCGAATAAAGGCTTTTGACTGACTGAGTGGTCTATCCAATGTGTTGTTTTTTCTGGACGACATTTTGGTTTGGGTTTCTTACAATGAACAATATGACTCAATTTTGGAGATGGTACTTAGAAAATTGGAACAGGCTAGATTGACTCTTGGAGTAGACAAGTGTAGGTTTGTGGAAGAGGAAGTGCAGTATCTTGGAAACAAGTTCTCTTAACCTGGGGTCAAAACTGAATTGAAACTATTGGAAGATGTTGAAAAGGCACCTGCACCAAAGGACAAGGAAGAATTAAGATCTTTTTTAGGATTAGCGGAATAGAACTCTAAGTATGTCAAGCACTTTTCTAAAAAAGTGCATGTTTTACGTTGCTTGATGAAGAAGGCAGCCAAGTATGAGTGGTCTAATGAGTGTCAAACAGCATTCCTCGAAGTGAAGAAAGTGATTGTCAATGCAGATGTCCTCAAGCCATTTGATCCCAAGGATGCCTCTTTTGTGGTGACGGATGCCAGTGCATTTGGGCTTTGTGATGTGTTGATGTAGGTGGACAAGGGACATTAAAGAGTTTTTGTGTTTGCAGTAGCAGCTGTTACTGGACGGGAGTTGGGGGCAGGGCAGGGCAGGGGAGAGAAGAAGAAAATGGAGAAAAAAACACTTACCTGGGCCTGACGGTCAGCCGCCGTCTCCTTCCTCTGTCCTCTTCTTTCTGCCTCCGCCGGCAACAGGATGCACCTGGGCTCCCAGGCTCCCCATAGCCAATCACAGCGTGCAATGCTGCATTGTAATTGGTCTGATTGCAGTGGATCAGCACCCGAGAGGGCCGTCAAAGCAGTCATGCGCACTTAAGGCTTGTAAAACACTCCTCTCCCTGATCTGGCCAACCCTGCCCTGCCCCGAGAGCCATCAACTCAATAGGAAACATCAAATGATACTACTGATACGTTATAATTTTATTTTTCCTTTTGAGCTGTGGGGTGAGGCTCCTCTGCCTTAGTAGAGGAGCCGCTCCACTGAGCATTTGCGTCACATTCATTAAAAGCAGCTGATAGTACGTATTCCACCATTTCAAAAGAGGCATTAGTGTGCTGGTGGGGTGTACAGTATTTCATAACGTATGTGTTGGGTGCTCGTTTTGAATTACGTACAGACCATAGGCCATTAATTGATCTATTCACGAAAAAAGGGGCTGGGAAAGTAATGCCATGCATAGCCAAATTGCGGTATCACCTTCAAGAATTTAAGTTCACAATCAAATATGTACCAAGATCTAAAAAAGTATCAATGCTAATTGCCTGTCCCAATTACGTTTATGTGATGATACCCAATTTAAGGAGGATGAATAGACAGTTGCTGAAACCAGTGAAGTTTGTAAAGGAGCCATCTGGGTGAATGAGTGGAAGGAAGCATTATTGGGAGATGAAAAGATGCAGTTATTGATTTCCAAGCTACAGGATACAGAAAACATGGGTCAAAATTTGAAGTCTGAGTTGAGTGAGTTTCTACCTGTGTGGAACAAATTGTCGGTAGTGAAGGGCATTGTGAGAAGATGTGACAGGTTAGTGGTGCCAAAGGGTTTACGTCAAATTTTATTAACACTGCTACACAAATGACATGGGGACATATCCACTATAAAAAGAAAGGCACGCAATGATTTTTGGTGGATTGTAATGGACAATTGTTGAGAGATTTGCCTGTGACTCTGTGCCTTGCACGTGTAGTGATAAAACGCATAAAGTTTCAGAGACATCTATTGAACCAGTGGCTTTTCCCAGCAGAGCTTGGGAAAAAGTTGCCATTGACATTTGTGGCCCGTTTGAGTACCTGGGTCCTGATAGTAGATTTGCCATGGTACTTGTGGATTTTTTCTCCAAGTGGCCAGTGGCTGCTTTTCTTACAGAGTTGAGGACGGCTAATGTGGTTTTGTTTTGCGAAGAGATATTCGGACAAAAAAGTTGCCCAAAGGTGATTATTTTAAATAGTGGCTCACAATTTGTTTTTTGCGTTTTCCTTAAGAAGGAGGGAATCAAACATTTTCGAACTACCCTTTATAATCCCTGTGAAAAGGGTCTAGTAGAACGGTTCAATAGAGTGTTGGTAGAGAACATCCAGTTGGCTTTGGAAAAGGGTCTGCATTGGAAAAATGAAGTGAGAAATATGCTGTAGAAATATAGAACCACGCCCAATTCCAGAACTGAGGAAACTCCATTTTGGATGGCGTGTACTGCTGAAGTTCCTGTCTGGATGGAAAGGACTTCACAGGAGGCGCTTGACAAAGGGACATTGAGAAATAGAATGGAGGTGTATCAGTGTCATTATGCACATAAACACAATGCAGGGCAAAAAGTAGAGAATTTGTGGAAGGTGAATGGATGAGAGTACGTTGGGAGGCATATCAGGAAGAGAGGTTATAATGGTCAAATCCCCTGAGAGTGTGTGAAAGTAAGGGTTGTGTGGTACGTCTGGAGGATTGATAATGGTGGAATGTGAGGAAGGTGACAGAAGTGCCATGCCTTGGAGCCATAAATGTGGGGCACATTTGAAAAGTTTACTTCAAAATCTGGATCCGATAATGGTGTTAATGTTCACCTACAGAAGGCAGGATCTGAGCTCGTGTTAGGAGGCCTAAGAAATTTGTTGATTATGTGTGCTTGAGGAATTCTATATTGCATGTAATTGTCAAAATTATGTTTATCTGTAATAGTTCTTTCTTTATTTTTCCTGAGTTTTGTTTTGTTTTATTATGATGGGGGATGTGTTGTATAGTACAACACTCTATGGTTGAGGGGACTGTCTGGTGTTAATGGATCTCAGTGGGTAAGGATTCTAATCTGGGGGTTTTGCAATGTGGCAGTCCTGCCTGCTGTTGTACAGTTGTACTTTAAAAAAAAACTTTTAAAACTTATATATAACTTTATTCGATTGTTTTCGTTTTAAACCATCAAAGTATACAAAAAATCCATCTATTTGCAGTCTAAAACAAGAGAATAAATTTCAAAGGCTACATTTAAGCTGTATAATAAAAATAGCAGGAATAAAAACATTCAAAAACATTAAAACAGGTGAGCTTCAGGTTAACAACCTTCCAGTTAAAAAGCCACGCCCATAAAAGGATATTAAAAAATAAGCTTATATACAATACATTAGTTTCATTAACCAACATATCACAGTCATGAGAATTCATTTCTGGTACTAACAACCAATGCGGCTTGGGATACAAACTTCTGTTGATTAATCCAGAAGGAAAATAAAAAGCGACCAACTGCAAAAACTATTGGCCCGGATGTATCTGTTTTTAAGATTCTGTATGCAACCTGATATTGCCTAGCTCCAAGGTTTAAACAGATCAGTCTTATCCACCTCCTGCGAATCAGTTGGTATTTGACACAAAAGAAGAGTATGTGTACCTCTGTCTCTTCTACTCTAACGCAGGCAGGGCATAGATCTGGTCATAACCCAGCAGCCTGATTGCTGGTTGCCATTTCTGAATCACACCATATCTGAATCACACCTCCACTAGCTTCTAACTAGTGGAGGTGTGATTTGATCCAGGAAGGATTCGAATCTGGGGTATGACTTAACATTTAGGAATTGTGATGTTGAATGGCCATTTGCTGATCTAGTGGCATAGCACCCCCCCACAACCGCCCAATACCTGGCTTTCAATCTCTGTAAATCCCCTCTGATTGTCCTCTCTGGATGTTCCCATAGTTCCGACATATTCATCGATTTACACCATCCTGCGATATGTTTGAACAACGGTAGTTTTTTTAGCACCACTGATCATCAAAACCTCCCTCATAGAATTCTACTAGTCAGAGAGCTGGGGTGTTGTCCACATGTGTAGCCAATGAATTAGGGGTTTCATTGAGGCCATGTCACCTATTCTTTTCATCCCTAGGTCACAAAACAGGGGAATCAGTGGGGTGGTGGTGGGTACCAAGATAAGTGATCTGACAAAGATGTTTTTGCAGATTGTTAGTTTGTTTATATTAATATGGCCCCATATCTCTGCTCCATACTTAGCTCCACTCTGGGCTTTAGCACGATAAACTTCTAATGCTGGGGTTAACAATTGAGTATATGGCTGGTTATAGTATCTCAGTATTGATTTGGACCCATGGCATAGGGTAAGATAACTCTTGTCTAATTGTTGTTCCCAGCCAAGTGAGTTGCTTAATCTTATCCGAAGGTAGTCAAAAAAGTTTACCCGCTCAAGGGCTTCACATGAAATTCTAACCTCACGTAATATTCCCTTCACTTTCCCGAAAACCATATATTTTGTTTTGGCAACGTTAAGTTCCTGTCCCTGCAGAAATCTAAAAATGTATCCACTAATATTTGCAGGCCCATAGGTGTTGTGGATATAAGTGAATAATCATCTTCAAAGAGCAGGATTGGGACTTTTGCGGCATTCATTTTTTTTTTTTTTTTTTTTTAATCTGTTTTATTGATTTGCAGAGTTTACCGTTTACAAACAGGCAATAGTCAACTATGAACATCACCCACACCACACAGCATTAGACAAATCAAATGAGCAGTACCGTGAATCAGGAAAACCCCCCAACCAGCATTTAGAGGGGCCCTTAACAATGTAATGGCAATACAAATTGCGATACAATACACGTTAATGTGCTTTGGTGGTATGGGTTCATTAGTGTGGTGCATAGAGTCTACGCTGTGTCTTCAGGATACTTATTTATACAGATAGTAAGAACAGAACATGAAAGGGCAGAACTTCAGAAGCCCCCAATAAAACCAAGAACAGCAGAAAAGTCCGACATGCATATGTTCCCCCCCACATCCCACCGCACTTCCCCAATGACGCCCGCCCTCTCACCCCGACTCCCTCCGGCCAGGCATCACCACATTACCAGCCCAGTGCCGCCTACTCCAAACATCAGGCAACACAGCGCCAACTGCGTGGTGGGCAAACTATCCACATTAGCTTACTCAACGATTTCCAGTAAGGTCCCACCCCCCCGGTTGGCATTCTCCTCCGCAGTGTCTCCCTCAAGCTGTGTCAAGGCCTGCAAAAGACCTTCCCATTGTGTTGTGATAGGGATCTTCCGGAGGCCCAATGTTTCCTCTCTCAGGAGAGCTAGTCCTTCCGCCTTGGCCCACGCCTGGAACGAGTACCACCATGCCCTTGCATGCGGTGGGTCCGGCGCCTTCCATCGTTTGGTGAGGAGCCGCTTAGCCACCACCAGCCCCAGGTCGAGAATGCGGGAGGTGACCTTCGTAGATGGCGTTCTGCGGAAGAGATGCAGTAGGTAAACGGACCACTCAAGTGGTATGGAGCGGCCCGCACGCCCGCAGCGCCCCATGTATCGACTCACAGTATGGGCGCACCTTACAGCAACTCCACAGCATGTGTGCAATCCCGATTCCCTGCTCCGCGCAGCGAGGGCATACCGGGTCAGTACGATGAAAGTATCTGTTAATCAATTCGGGTTTGAGGTATGCCCTATGGAGTATAAACAACTGTATTTGGCGGAACCGCATGTTTCGAGGTATGCGTATTGGGCTCTGTAGCATCGTGCCCCATTCCTTGTCACCCAGTGGCCTCGCTAGGTCCACCTCCCATTTGCGGCGGAGCGGTTCCAGACCAACCGCTGCATGTGTGTGCAGGGAGGCCGCAAACCACCGAATCAGATGTCTACCTCTTCCCAGACTTTTGCGCCATTCATAGTGGGAGAATCATTCCTGCACTCTAGTAATCTGCTAGCCACGTCATTATTAAACAGAGAAAATAGTGTGGGGGCTAGCACGCACCCCTGGTGCACCCCACGCTGCACCGGTATCCTCTCTGTTAATTCACCGCTTATTCCCCACCTGACCTGGGCATAGTTGTCCTCGTGTAGTCCAGCTATCAGGGTCACCAGATCAACTGGAGCACCTAAATCAGCATTGTTCTTAACAATTCAAGCGGTACTAGATCTAACGCGGCTCTCAGATCGGCAAATGTTACATAGTGTTTCTGTTTTTTTAGCAATTATAAACAACAGATGCCCCTAGTCATAGGAAGAATAAAGTTAGTGATGAATAAGGACCCAATCAGTACTTATTTTGAGGAAGACTTGTCCAGCCGGACAGAGGTCATGAATTTTACTAATATACAAAAATAACCAAAATTTAAGAAGATTCATAAACTAACATTTTAAACAAAACCCTTATGTGTCAAAATCACGGTTTTTTAACATATCGGGTCTTTGTAAGTGTCGACGGCGTTTCGTTCCTACTGAACAATTGCAAGGATCATCATCAGGACAAAGGACAGTAAAAACCGTGATTTTGACACATAAGGGTTTTGTTTAAAATGTTTGTTTCTCAATTATTCTTGATACTTATAAGCAAACTATATTTTTATGCCTGAACCTCCTTGTCTCCTTGACCTAATGTATGTACTGGACGCAGGCTTGTGTCCCACTTTATGAATCTTCTTAAATTTTGCTTATTTTTGTATAGTAGTAAAATTCATGACCTCTGTCCGGCTGGACAAGTCTTCCTCAAAATAAGCACTGATTGGGTCCTTATTCATCACTAACTTTATTCTTCCTATGACTAGGGGCATCTGTTGTTTATAATTACTTAATTCCCAAGGTCCCTAGCTGACCTCTCTGGGTGCTCTTGTTGTTACTAAATATATCTGTTTTTTTAGCAGCACATATTTCCATATTAATAGGGTAAATCTGAAAACCTGGTCACATGTGCTTATTTTAGATCGAAAGCCTGCTTGGTATGGGGACATTATCACCTTATCATCAATCCAGACTTGGGATTTATCCAGGATTTGTCTGGCAAAGATCTTTTGCAAATTGGCAATCAGGCTGATGGGCCTATAATTGGAGGGGATGGAAACGTCTCCCTTTTTGTGTATTGTAATTATCTACGCTCCCCTCCAAGTTGTCGGAATATCTCCACCAGCCGATATACAATTTGACAAGAGATTTATATACAGAGCCCATATCGTGGGTTCAGATTTATATAAATTGCCTGGTATCTGGTCGGGGCCAGGGGCTTTACCTGCCTTTAGTCTGTTAATTGCTGACAAGGTGTTTTTGTTTATATAGGAATACCATTCAGGGTCTTGAAGCTTTAGATGGATCCCTGCCAAGTTCCATGAGATTAGGGTTAGTCTGTTTTTTGCCACATTATTAAGTGTGGGCAAGCATGTGTGGGTCTCTGCGTCGCGTAGCGACATATAATCAGTAATCAGATAAGCCAGTCGGGTAGAGGAATTTGGTTGCAATGGGAGCTAATCTTGACTGTGCCAGTGATATTGTTATAAAGTACATCGGTTTTTGCTGTCGGGTGCAAGTTAATAGTGGACGGCTCGACAGTGTAGCTAACTCCCAAGGGTTTAGGAATGGAACCACTTTCAGAAGCTATATGGTCTGACAGTGGATGCAAATAAACTTTTAATTTCCCCGTGTGGCCACACACTGTAATATTCGGATTAGATTCATCCCTTAAGCCACTACTAAATGGTTGAATAATGTTATATGGTCTTACTATACATTTATTACTGCATTTTGCATGAAGCAGTGCAGGGGTAGGAAGGTAAGATTTGGTAGAAATTCTGAGTCAATCCACGTCTCGCATTGGGGATAAGGACCCCTGCCTTAATATGAAACCCTGCAGTGCGCCAGCTCCTGGCCTGCAGTACCTAAATCTAATGAATGAAATGTTTAAGGGGTTTGTCCTAATATCTAGGGCCACTAGATCATCCACCATCCTAGCATCTTTTAGTGTAAGTTCTATCACTTTGAAAGCGGAATTCTTGGGGGAGATCCTTCGAGCACAGAGGATGTCTTCTCAGATAATCGAGCGACAGCCTCTGGTATGCCTGATCCAAGGGATAGTATTATTTATAAGAGAATTTTCAGATTCAAACTACGTTGGGCTGCAGTTTGGCTACCTTTGTCATTACGACTTTGTTTTTTAAAATCATTTTTAAATAATTTCCGCCCTCTATTAGTTGTGTCGTGCAAGGGATTAGAAGTCCATAAGGAATTCAATGGCTGCAGCTGGCGGGGGTTAGGCAAGCTAGAATTGCTTGGAGCACTATTACTCCATTGTTGTGAAAAATTGGCTCTGGTATTGTGCTGGGTGTTAGATTTGGGGGTTTCTAGTTGGCATAGGTAGGTACCTTTGACAAATAGGGACCCTTGCATCTAGTCAGGGTAAGGGGCTGCACTCCAAAAATAACCCTTGCTCACCCCCTTGGTAGCTTGGCACAAGCAGGCAGGCTTATCTCAGAGGAAGTGTGTAAAGCATTTGTGAACGCATACAGTAATACAGTGACAACACTACAAATGGACACCACACAGGTTGTATTATAAAAATAGGTATTTTTATATAGACTTAACACAAGACCAGACGACAAAAATCCACAATACTGTACTCAAAAATAGTCTCTTAAATGTTATAAAATAGCTCAGTTCATTCAAGTTGTAAATGTAACATTTTACTCTCAATGTACCTTAGATGCGTAGCGCAAAGAAAACAAAAGGGTTGCAGGGAAGGTGATGCGTCGGTTCCTTCCACGCAGGGGAGTGGATGCGTCGGTTCCTTACTGCTGCGCACGGGAGTTGATGCTCGCTTCTTTACTGTGTGGGGAGTTGATGCGTCGGTTTCTTACTGCTCTCCGGTGCGATGCGACACGCTGGCACCTCGATGCGATACTCTTCTCCGGTGTGATGCGACAAAATGGCATCTTGGTTGCGATGCGACAACGTTGGTGTGATGCAACATGCCCGACGGCCGTGCGGCGACTCGATGATCTTTGGAGCCTCGACAGGCCCTGCGACGTGCTTCTCTGGTGATGCGACGATGACCTCTGTGGCAGTGTCCCGCGTCTCCGGCGATGCGCCGCGCTTCGGCGATGCGATGATGACAGCGGCGGCTCGCTTCCTCGGCGATGCGATGACAGCGGCTGCGGCAGCGACACGCTTCTCATTGTAGCATCATTCTTCCAGCTCCCAGCGACACGCAGTCTCTCAGAAGGCCCAGCACAGCAGCAGGCACTTCAATTCCCAGAAAGGGAATTCAGGGGGGAGCTGGTTGGTGAAGTCTTGTATCCCTGAGACTTCAGGCAGGAGGCAAGCTCTAGTTCAAGCCCTTGGAGATTCTTCTTCAAGTTGATAGAAAGCACTCAGTTCTTTTCTCCTCTCTTTGGCAATGAAGCAACCACTGCAGGCCAACCCCCAAACACACAGCACAGGGGTAGTCTCCTCCTTCAGCTTCCTGGTTCTTCTCCTCAGCAAAGGTTTGTCTTGATTCCCAGAAGTAATCTAAAGTTCTTGGGTCTGGGTCCCAATATGTATACTCCTTTTCCCTTTGTTCTCTGAAGGCAGAGAGGCCTTTGCCTAGTCCAACCCAGTTCTGGTCAGTCCTGGAGCACTTTGTTGACATGTCTCCTTCTTTCCTTTCACGGTGCAGGGCAGGGACATCAGACACACCACAGGAGGTGGAGCCAGCATTTTGGAGGGAAGGCCCAACCCTATTCAGGTCCCAGGTGCAACTCCTCCCTCCCATATAGATGCAGATCTCTCTATTCACCACTGGGCTGACCCACCCTGTCTCCTGGAATCCCCCAGCCCTGTCACTCAAACTCCAGACAAGCAATACACAACCTAGCAGAGGCAGGTTTGGATGGTTAGACAAGAAAATGCCTACTTTCTAAAAGTGGCATTTTCAAACACAGAATGTTAAAACCAACTTCACTAAAATATGTATTTTATCATTCTGAGTACAGGCATACTAACCTCGAATTTCTACCATGTTCCCTGAGTCAGTTAGGATTATAAAATGTAATAACCAAACTGCCCATTTTGGCCTATGGAGAACAGGTAGCCTTGCAATAGTGAAAAACAAAAATGGCTGTCATTCACTATTAGGACATGCCACACACACCAGGGCATGTCCTACCTTTTACCTACAATGCACCCTGCCCTTGGGCCTACCATAGAGGTGACTAATATGTATAAAAGGGAAGGTTTAGGGACTGGCAAGTGGGTGCACTTGCCCAGTCAGCATGGCAGTACCAGACTGCACACAGGCTCTGCAATGGCATACCTGAGACACACTTTACAAGCTGCTCCAGGGGTTGGCACAATCAGTGCTGCAAGCCCACCAGCAGCATTGGTTACAAGCCCCAGGCACATGCAGTGCACTGTACTAGGGTCTGACAAGTAAACCAATCAAGCCAATCATGGAGTCACTGATCCATATATCAATTTATCATAGGAAGCACTTGCACTGTGGCACTGAACAGCAGTGGCACAGTGCCCAAAGCATCTATAACCAGCAAAAACACATGAGGCAACAGCAAAAAAATGGAAGGGAGACCCACGCCAATGGTGCCAGGTCTAACACTGGGGGTGCTGAAAGTGTGGTTGGCGACATAGGGACCTGTAATTCCTACTTACTGCCTCTTGTGCTTCATAAGACTCCTCTAAATAGGGGGGAATCAGGTGGGGAAATAAACTGTTGTGCATTCAGTTTTTGGGTGATCTGAGTAATCTGAGTAGACTGGCTATACTGAATAGTAGACTTGTCAGTGTCTTTTGCACATTTTAGCTTATTTATTGTAGAAAGCAATCTACAGTAAGATCATCAGCTATGTTAGATAATGGTGAAAAACGATTACTGCAGTGAACAAAGTCAGCTATGGCAGGTGGGTGAAATAAGTCTGGCACAACCGGGCTAAGAGACTTCACCTGGGTAGTAAAAGTAATCAGAAGTTGTTTGGCTGCCTTTCCAAACATACTGGGTATTTGAGGCTGAACAGTAGGGGTGGCCAGTGAATTGGAGGCCAGAGTTATTAAAGTGTCCCGCGATACTGGTGCGTCAGAGTATAACAGATCCTCACATTCAACAATTAATTTGTCAATTCGATAAATTATGCAGTTCCCACCAGCAGATTTGACTAGTCTTTTTGGTTTTTTGGTTTTTGTGGTACCAGAGGACCCCTCAGCCACCTTCCTCTTTCCCATGATTAGTATAACAATTAGTGCGAGGTACTGTTGGACAACACTAGTACAAGAAGCAGTGGGCCCAAAATAGTCGAAAAAAAGAGATTAAAACAATGGTATCAATGGTACCCTCAGATGATTTAACCATCGAAAAGTCAAACAGTCAAAGTGAGCTTAGAAATACCACACAGCAACAATATAGAGTAAACAAAAAATCTTGGTGGCGTACCTCCTTTAAGACAAATGTTAGGGGGTGGCCCAGCCCAGTCTCCTCCGGGCTCCGACAGGCGTGGATGGGCACGACCTTGCTCCGGGCTTTGGCCGGGCACGTCCGCGCTCGTCCAACGCTGTGGCAGCCCCAGACTGTTCTTACGCGCCTCAGGTTGGGTCAGGTTGTACAGTTGTACTTGTGCTAGCTTTCGCTCTTCAATAAATGCATCTTTATTCTAAATTACTGCATTTGGGTCTCAAAACTCTGGCCACAGAAATGTCAAATTCACAGTGCCAATCGGTAAACTTGTGAGATAAACTAAAATATTATTGTGCTCCTAACTTTCTGCCAGGGGTTGTAGGGTCTATATAAATACAATTTCTACCTTTTTGCTATTAGGCAATAAAGGGTTAAACAGCCCAATGGGTGAGAAGGCAAAGATAGCCTCTCAAATGCAGATGAGACCATCTCATGTCTAATGGGCTAACATTAATATGTGCTAAAAAGAAAGTTATCAGAGTAATGCAAGCAGCAGCAGATAAAGTGTCCCAAGAGACACAGAGAACAGAAAAACAATGTGCTGTTACCCTCTTCCTGAACCTCTCCTCGGTTTTGAGGTTGATGTGAATAAGATGGAGCACAGAAACACTGCCTTGAACAAATGCAGCACAGGCTATAGGTGCTGTCCCGTGATGTCCGCCAGTGATGGGGGGGGGGGCGGTCACCTGCCCAGCCTAAGTGCACCACCTCACTCAAGAAATTTGAGTATGTAACAAGCTGTGCTGCCAGTATAAGCTTAACCAAGTAGCAAAGTCTCAAAGTTCTTTGTGATGTGGAAGCTTGTGTTTCAGTAGTCTGTCTTAACAGCTTTTATGATAGGTTATGTGAAGTTGTATGATTTCATGTGGTGTTTTTGCTATATGCCTTTTAAAGCATTCACTGTGAGACCTCTTGATGCTGGAAAGGACTACTTGAGTGAGTGATATTTGTTGATAGAGAGTGCTATTACTTTAAAGTAACTGAAAAGGTAGAGCTGCCAAGCCAGGACATTTAGATTTTTGTTGTTGTGGTGTCAAATATGTTTCCCCCCAAATTATCCTAGCATGCATTACTCAAGCCACATCAGTGGAAAGAAGCAGTGACTAATCCAATAGGTCAGGTGTAGGCCAAAAGCCTTTTGGCAACTCTTGTTTTATTATGTCATTTAAAAAATACATATATATTGTTCAAGAAGCTGCCAGGGGCCGTCATAGGGATTCTGCTGGTAAGCAGAATTGTGCCTCGGGATGACAGTACATCAAATTGTAGGTACTGCGTCTCTCTACCATGTCAGTACCTGTCGGCCCAAATCCTGGCTAGCTCACAGTGCCTCGCCTGAACTCCTAAACGTCCCAGAGTAGCAAGTGAATTTTGGCAATAACCTCGAATATGACCCTCTAGTCCCCAAGAGAACCAGGAAACAGATCATCACCTTTCTTCACTCACTTGTGCATGTCCACAGTAAACATAAGGTAGACACACAGAAAGTTTACAATATATTTATTGAATCTATCGTAGTCTCTTATGAAGAAACTCTGCTGAGATCACTAGGAAAATTAAACTACACAAAGTAATTAGAATTACTATTGGGCTATTTAAAATAAACATCACACCATAGCAGATTATCTATCGGTCTAGGCCTATCCTCACTGTGTAAACAAAGGTTTAAGTTTAAAATCCATTGAGCATCCCGGCGCTTGTAGATTAGATGGCCAAATTCCCACAGTAAGAGCAGTTTAACAAGCTGCCTTAAATAGCCAGGTTATTAAGCGGCGTCTAAAGGAGTCAACCTCCTCTATGGTAAGAAAATGTAGTGGAGTAGCAGCCGCGGCCAGAGCTGAGAAAGAGGAGCCACACTATTGCTTCCTCTTCGTTTTTGGCTTTGTTACCAGCAATGTGCTGGAAGAGCGTAACGCTCTAGATAACTTAGAGTGGGAAAGTTTCTTGATTAGATAAGAGGGTCCTAGGCAATAAAAAGCCCTGTGTGCTGGCACAAGCCCTTTACACCGCACTCTCTCCCAAATAGGCAGCCAGTGCAGCTCCTAACAGTGGGCCCTAACAGAGATATGTCTCCGGATGTTGCACAAGAGCCTTGCTGCAGCATTCTGCACCAGTCGGAGTCAGTCAGAATATCTTTATTCGACTTATTACAAGTCATACAAAGAACAAAGAACAAAAAAATTACTTTGCAATGCAATGCCTACTATACATCTATTTACATTTCCCACACAAAAAAACCTAATAAACAAACAAAATTTTAGACATGGATAAAATATTTCTATACAAATCTATCACGTAAACATGCTGAAACAACAAGAGAAGTTTTAAAGTAAGCTATGGCTAACAGGTTTCGCCCGCATTGCGGCTACCAGAAAGTTTGCCATACAAAAAGTAACATGTATGTTAGGTAGTAGTTGTAGAAAGAGCAGGGCTGGTCTTACTTGGACAAAACCAGCTTTTTTCAAAATAGGCAACAAATATTTCTTTCTCTGCTCATGGTATATACTACAAAACATAACAACGTGCAGAGTATCCTGCACCGAAAAATTGTCGCAGCAGCACGGTGGGGCCTGCTCAGGCTTCTGCCAGGTCTTAAATGAACCTTGATAAAAATGTATCAAATTAAATCGGAACTTTGATAATAAAAACCTGTGATATGGGAATGTGACAAAGTTCAAGTAGGGGGCGAGTGAGGGTGTACAAACCAGGAGGTTATGTGCCCTTACTGCGGGTTTCAACACTTCGAGATCCTCCCTCCGTGCTTCCTGCTTAACCCTAAATAACTCTTTGATGGTTACTATGTCCTGTCTCCTAATATTTTCCGGAGATGAAAAAAGATCTGGGCGACCCAGATCTGCAAGGGTTTTAGCTACATATGCCAACCAAGGGATACTGGTGTATTTATCCAAGGATAAGACATCGTGCAAAATCTTGTGGTTCAGAGGTAGGTCATCATTTGTCCACAATTTCAGCCACAAAGTTAGCGGAGCAAGGCTCAGGGTATCAGACAGATAGGGCAGACCCACCTCCTTATGGATGGAATACGTTGGGGTGGATTGCGGGACTGAGAGCAAGGATCTAATGAATCTATTTTCTGCTCTCTGAATTGGATCCAGGTTTACGTAACCCCACAGTTGGGAACCATAGGCCGCTATGGCCACTGGTTTGCTCTTGTAGATTTTCAGAAGGGCTTGCATGGGCCTAGCCCCTAGCTTCCCAGCAAAGCCCAAAACCGCTGAGGAGGATCTTATTACCGCCAATCTTTTTGCTCTTATCTGAGGGCCCCAAGTTCCTTTCTGGTCAAATATTACCCCCAAATATGGAAATGTGGACACGTTGGTGACAGGGACTCCCCTGCAAAAAAATGTTTTGTGTCTTTTTTTGTTGCATTCACGCCCCATGACCATCGTGTGTGATTTAGAGGCATTGACCTTAAGGTCCAGCGTCTCCATGAAGCTACCAAAAGCGTCCAGGAGATGCTGTAGGCCTACCCCAGTGCGGGCTATCAGCACTGCATCATCCGCATACAGGAGCGCTGGAATTTTGACATCTCCTGCATGCGGAACGTCAGCTGCCTGTCCCTGCAGGTGACTGCCCAGCCTGTTGATGTAGATGGTGAATAATACAGGGGCTAGAATACAGCCTTGCCGCACCCCCTTAAAGGATTTAAACAGGGGGGTACGTCTGCCATCATTTGTGACTCGGACAGCTGCAAAAAGCTCCTGGTGCAGTTTAGCCATAAACACAACCAAAGACTCATCAATGCCCATCTCCAACAATAACTGCCACAATTTCGACCTATTCACCAGATCAAAGGCAGAGGAGAGGTCCATAAATGCAAGGAACATGGAGCCCTCCTTTGCCACTGTATATTTAGAAATTAATAGATGTAAGTTTATACATTGTTGATCGTCCCCAGTCGGAGTCTTTTAAGTTGGTATAAAGGGCAATCCCAATATAGCGCATTAGCATAGTCCAGACGCAAGGTAATCAGAGCGTCGACCGCCATCTTCTGACACGAGATCGGGATCATGAAAAGGATATATATATATAGTGATCTCTGGGATTGCAACAGATCCCATACCTGTTGTGTATGGTTAGGTGGTCCGCATCATGAGTGTAAACTCAGTTTACGGAAGGCTTCATGTCAGGCTCTGCAGACATTTGTTCCAGGACAAGCCTCTTTTCCGGAATTCTCCTCTCTGCCAGCAGGAGGACGAGGTAAAGTTCATATATCAATTCAATTTAAGAACTTTATTTCGGCCTGTGAGGCCATAAAAGCACAGATAAAAATACAGTTCAATACATTCGACTAAGTAAAAAAATACAAACATTCATTGCTCTTTGAGAAGCACCGAACTACACATAGTTAGTGCAAGGTTAGAGTCATTTTACATAAAACACTCGGCTGTCCCACAAGCCTGCCTCAACAGGCCAGAAACTAACCTGTAACCATAGTATTCGATAAGGTGCATATGTAGTGCATGAGCAGCATGATGGTCTTTACATGTTCAAAAGATTGAGTTCAATAAAGTGCTCATGCAATACATAAGGAACTAGGAGGCCATTACAGTAATCCAGTATAACTCGGCTATAGCTCTAGGATTCAATGGCCTTTACATTGCTCAGAAAATCGGGTTCAATGAAGTGCGTGTGCAAAACCAATCCAATCGATTCAAAGAATCATCAAGCATTTCTTAAAAATTTTAAAAGCTTTTAAAATCTTTTAAAATACATAACACATAGAATCCACTGAATGATACATTAGAACTGTTTTTTTCAGTATAAGTGCAATATGAATAGAGAGGTTGAGATTTCCAATTTTCCTTTCCCTCTAAGGTGATTATTTGTCCGTTTACAATGTTATAGGGAAATACATAAAAGTGCTAGTGCATACTAGATTGACTCTTTCCAAAGATACACAGTTATTGATCATTGTACTAAAATAATTCATAGGCATCAATATAATGCGTTCATGTTGAAACTGCTCTACTTGATTTAGTTT
Source organism: Triturus cristatus (assembly GCF_964204655.1). Lineage (NCBI taxonomy): Eukaryota > Metazoa > Chordata > Amphibia > Caudata > Salamandridae > Triturus > Triturus cristatus. The sequence goes on from NC_140582.1 coordinate 16,174,640, forward strand.
GGGCCGAGCCACTTAATACATAATAAAACACCGTGTTCACTAAGTACGAACATCAGGCCTCGATCTGTTGTTTAAAAACTTTGCCCTCTCTTTTTCCTTCTAAAGCGGATAGCCAATAGAAATCTGCTGAGACCAAATACAATGAGACGTGAATTATCTCTTTTTAGTATTCGTAACCTCTCCATGTGTTTCCGGACGTTCAGGCACCTGCCTATCGGTTTTATCAATTTCCTTCTGGCCATTGTATATGCTGGACAAAAAAAACCAGAACATGTGCAACATCCAGGGGGGGCTCCTCCATTAGGGCGGAGGAGCGTTGCCTTACTGCTTTCTCGCAGTGCGAGAAGCAGAACCATAAAATTGTATTTTTAATACCATTTTATGTTTCTCCTTCTCTCGCTGCGAGAAAGCAGAAGACAGTGGTATGCCTGGTTGGGGGCGTGTGGGAGGGTATGCCTGGTTGGGGGCGGGACGGTGGGTGGGTCGGGGAGGAGTGGATTGCACCACTCTGAGTGCTCTGACTGTTTGGTCAGCCCTGGGGCCGACCAAAGCAGTCATTCATGCATGCATGCAGCCTACATAGAGAAAATGGCTTTCCTACAGGTGCCCAGCTAGGCGCTGTCCGGGACTCCGCACCAATCACAAAGCTGCCTTTACAGCGTTGTGATTGGCTTACAGAAGGGGAGGGAGCATGCCTGTTTCTGTTTCGGAGCAGGAGAACGCAGGACACCCGGCCCAGGAGCAGAGGCGGCGTCGGACCCTGTCAGGTAGGTTTTCTTCTTTTTATTTTTCTTTGAAACTCCCCTCCCCGCGGTACACCCTGCGCAAACCCCTGCGCGACCCCCCCACCCGCAACTATTGCGAGCCGTGACTGGCTTAGGTTACAGTTCATATAGTAGCAACTACTGTGTTGGAAAGATGCAGCTGGGCTACTGTGTTATATCTAAAATGTTAGGAGTTGTTGCTGACCAAGCAGAGAAAACAGTACACTTTGTTGTTATGTATTCTAGGCAGCCTTGGATAAAATGTACAGACTGAATCCCAAGAAGAATCACTGATTAACAAATAACATGCAAATTGTCTTCCTAAAATACTGTTAGGAAAATAAATGTGTTATGCATGTCTATGCAAAGTAGAGGCAGCCTAAAACATTTAATATGCAAAACTAAGGGAGTACCAAAGTGGGTCTAGAAGGGGTATCAATGTGACGCTTATAAGGATAATATGCAAAGCTACAGGCATAATACAAATGGAACTGAAAATTATGATAAGGGGGGCAAATTAGGCTGAGCCAGAGGCACCCAAGTTTGCTTCAACAAGATTTGTGTTTAGTGAATCCATAAAGGATTCAGGGCCAGATGTAGGTAACGGGAAACAGCCTGAACAACGAATCCTTAACAACGAGTGTATTAAACAACGAATCCTGAACCACGACCTTTACCAGAACCACGAACTCATTAACCACTACTGTACACGAAGAACGAACACATGAACCACGACTTAATAAAATCATTTGAAACCGGATGTTGATTTTGGGATATGTTTATTAATTTGGGAATGTGAAAAATTCATTTGTACATATCAGGATTTTAATTACGATGTGTAGGAAAATAAGAGTTTGTTTTGATTTGGCGTGTTAGGCCAGTAGATGGCAGTGTTAGTTTGGTTGTAAAAGTTGAAAAAGTAACAAAAAGGTGAATGGGCGTTTTTTCTATGATTAATTTAAGTGAAATATTATTAAAAAAAAATATGTACTGCAATCAATTTAAAAAAAAAAAGAGAAAGAGACTTTTTTGTGGAATGGACTTTGCAGTTAATAAAATATTTTTGGAATACTATGTTGCTTCAAAGAATAGATGTTTGCTGTTGCCCCTAAAAATAAATTAAACCACCGCAGTTCAAATAGGAGATTAGAACAGTTTAATACTAAAAAAATATTATATAGCGTCCCCTGGATCAGATGTTTACTTAAACCAGTTAAAAACACTCCTGACGAAACATAACTGGGTGCGAATATCTTGGCCACATGATTAATAATCGTGATTGCACAATTTTAAGGAGACGTTTAAAGTATGCTTGGCATCGCTGACTTTCAATTTAGAAAAATCAGTTGATGGGGGCAAGCATGCTCGAAAAGCACGTGGAATAAAGGATTATTAAATTGAAAATTAAAAGAAGATAGAAATAAAAATGTTTACGTTATCAGAGTTTGAAACATGCGAATTATTAAAACAGAGTGATAAAATCCGGTAATGTGAAAAATGATTAATTTTCGTGGTTTAGGCATTCGTTGTACCGAACGTAGTGGTTTGGCTTACGTAGTTCTTTAGCCTTCGTGGTTTAGGCATTCGTTGTTAAAGAGGTAGTAGTTTAGTCATACAACCGCAGGTAACTTCAAATTAGCGAGTCCTTAATAGCGATTTTTACCGAATCGCTATTAAGGACTCGCTAAATGGAATGTAGGTCGGAATCGCTAAAATATTAGCGATTCCTTAACATTCCTTACTAACGAATCGGTAATTGAGATGCGTTATGAAGGAAAACCTACCCATTCATTCCTATGGGCTAGGAGGCCCATAGGAATGAATGGGAAGATATTCACTATTAGCGATTCGGTAATACCGAATCTCTAATAGCGGGAGCTATTTCAAGGGTGCCAGGGTGTCCAAAGGACACCCTGTTGCACCCCTGAAATGTACATGTGTGCACATGTGGCACACATACATGCTCTAAGGGCATGGATGTGTGCCACATGGCACATTTAAAAAAGCAAAATAGCATTTTTTCAAAGGAAATCGCTACTTACCACCAACTTGAAGTTGGTGGTAATTAGCGATTCCTTAAGGCTGAAGTGCACTATTTTTAGGGCTACATACATTGCATTTAAGGAATCTGTATTTCCGATTCCTTAAATGCAAGAGCAAAATAAGGAATCACTATTTTGCGATTCCTTATTTTGCAAGTAGGTTTCAACTCACCTACATTGCACTCAGCCAAATACCGGTCGGTAACGCTGAAATTCTGCGAATTTCTGCGTTACCGCTCGGTATTTGGCCACCTACATCTGGCCCTCAGTTTCCTGAGACGACGATCCCTCAATAGCCTCATTTAAAAGGTCCAGAGATCAGACATGATCCTCGTTATCAGTTGATGCTGAGGAAGTAGACTGTTATCCTACGGCTGTGTTATTAGAGCCAAAGTTCAGAAGTCCGGGTGCAGAACTACCCATCTCCACAGTACAGAGTAGCTCATAGCATGCATCTGGAAGCAGCTGCAAGTTCATGGGACAACTCCGAAAACGGTTAGTTATTGGACTCATAAACAGGTTCATGTCCATTAGAACAGGCAATTACAGTGCAAGGCAAACATCAGGTGCCCACTCGAAGGGATCCCATAGGCAATGAGAAAGGGGTTGTACACAAGTAAACCAGGCGTGTCGGAATGACAATGACCAATCAGTGTTCAGTTCCTGGAGCAGAGGGATTCTAAAGAATCATATCATGCGCTCACAGCACAGCTGGACTGGTGGTAGTTTTCAGTGGGCTTCGAAACTAAACATCCATTGTGGAGTAGCAGAAATATACCCAAAATGCCATAAATGAGGAATACCACAAAGGGAATGCCTCCAAAAAAACTGGAAAACAGGGAATGTACAATGGCTGATAGTTTTCCAAAGATTTTCTGGAAGGTGCTGACTAAGCCGGTCCCGATTGCTTTAAAAACGGCTCTATACCAGCAGTATTGGAAGCATTAAAGGTGTGATGCACAAGCTCACCGAAATGCAGCTGGAGATTGTCCTTAAAAGCAACTGCATTTCGCTGGATGTGCTTTTAACCTGCAGTTCAAAGGTTTCTCACGCAGATGTTAATGCAACATCTTTTTGAAACAATACGGATTTGAGTCTCCTTATCTTGTTGAAATCTCCATTTAAAGTTGGAATTGAAGGCCATTACAAACTATTAAAAACCACATGCGCAGGAGGGAAAAGCATGTAGTTGCAGCAGGTCACTATCTGAAAAACAGAAAGGACATATGGTATTGCAGCCTTCATTCAACAACAGTCTTGGTCGCTTGGCATCAAATAACTTCCATTGGAAAGGACAGTAATGAGGGGGAGAATTGAAGGGGCTGGTGTTCCGTTTAGAAAATAGGCCAAATATGATACAGAAGTATTACATGTTCCATGAATGGTAATGTGTTTACAAACAAGCGATTGGCCGACGGAAGAGCCTCATTTATGTCCAGTAAGGAATACCTCCCTGTCTACCTGTTCACATCAGTAATCAAGAGGAAATGACCACAACTAAAGAATAAACCTCCATCCCAGGGCTTCATATCCACCTACTGAGAATTGTTTTATGCAAGATGTGAACTCTGGGCCCATCCCCCTAATCTTTTTATTTCTCAAACTTCACAATGGCTAGTTTACACTGTCAAAGAGCTGCACTTGCTACAAGCAGCTAAAAAACAAATTTTAGGATAGTCAACCCATATCCAGATTTAGATACTAATATCTGTATTTGCGAGGAGTGTTGCCTTATTTGCTTAAATACTAAGACATGTGATTCTGTTGAACATCTAAGCTTGCTCAGCTCTGTTAAAATTCCTTAATGCTAGATTTCTAGCTAAACACGCAGTCGAATTTGCAGAGTTTTTAGACAGCCATCACATGGACATGGCGTTTGTTACTGAAACATGGACAAACTCTACCTCTGACCCTGACTTGGTCACAGCCACTCCCACAGGCTGTGTTATTTTCCTGGCTGGTTAGAGGGGAGGCGAGTTAGCAATAATTTTAGATGCATATTCTCTGCCTCCTTTCACCAGCTACCTGTAAAAACTGTGATGCATCACTTTTTAATATTGAACTTTAAAAAAAACAATCCTTCAATTAATTATTGATATTCCATCCACCCGGGCCTAGATCTATATTCCCTCAAGACATTAGTCCTCTTTTGGAATCCTGTTCCCTTAGAAATGACTTCACTATTCTAGGTGATTTTAATTATCACCTAGAAAGCACCATAGATAAAGATACTGATAAATTATTTGACACAATGATTGGCTTTGGCCTATCGCAAATTATTTGGGCCTGACTCAACTACAGGTCATACTCTTGATGGAGTTTTTACCAACAATTGGAATTTGAGATTTTCTCAACTTGGTCTGATCACAAAGCTGTGATATTTACAATTGCCATCCTTTCTAATAGCGTTTCCAAACCTAATTCTGGCAACATTAAAAATGTCGTCCCTGGCATAAATTACCAGCATCAGGTTTAAGATCCATTTTATCAGACTCAGAGTTAGCTCCAATTGCAGATCCTTACATCGCTTCAAGAGATTATAAAAATTGGATTCATTCTGCTATATATGCTCTCGTCTCTATTAAATCCAAATCGTCAAGAAGGATTACTCCTATAGCTCCTTGGCTTAATGAAGACCTAAGAGCCTTTAAGCAACACTGTTGCAGGCAGGAGAGAGTATGGAGGAAACAATATAAAACTGCAGAAAAATAAATATACAAGCAAAGTATTAATAAGTATAAAACACTTATTTTAACATTAAAATCTGAATATTTTTCAAAAAAGATTGAAGTGGTGAAAAACTCCACTAAGGAGCTTTTTTGTGCTGTCACTAACATGACCTCCGCCCCAGTTGCTAGTCCTATTAAAGGTAATCAGGATTTCTGTAACGCCCTGTCTATTTTTTCCAAAAGAAGTTCAGGATTTTTTCTGTGTTTTTTCTATTAATAGCAAAGTTATTAATCGGTCCCTGAATACAAATCTTTCAATTAATGACAGTCTTAGCTCTTTTAGAGAATTTACAAGTCTGTCGGTGGAGCAAGTTAGCCAGATGATTCTTGCCACCAAGACGGGATCTCCATTAGATCCTTTCCCACTCACAACTATCCAGCTGGTGCCAGAAATTGTTGCTGGACATTTAACAAATATGTTTAATACTATGTTCTGCAGAGGTAAATTCCCCAAGCATTGGAAAAAGGCCTCAGTCTTGCCACTCATAAAGAAATCAAATCTGGATCCTCTGGATATCAGTAATTATCGGCCTATGTTAAGGCTTCCCTTTCCAGCCAAACTGGTGCAAAGGGTTATGAATGCACAGTTGTCATTTATAGACCTGAATGATCATCTGGATGCGACTCAGTTCAGCTTCCACAGCGGGCACGGTACAGAGATGGACCTTATCTTTGCTGGTAAGGAAATCAGATTCATTTTGGACGGGGGAGCAGAGCGGCCCTTGTCCTGTATTAAAGATACAGCCCTAACCTTGCTTCACTTCTTTCTAACCAATAAGATACAATAGGTGACTTTTGGCGACTAAACAACGTTTCCTTACTCCTTGCCCAGTGGTGTTCCACAGGGCACATCGCTAAGCTCATTCCTATTTAATATATATGTCACCCCTTTGACTGCATTAATTAAATCCTTTGGGTTTTTGTTAGTGTCCTATGCTGATGACACTCAAATTGTGGTGTCTCTATCCAACACTGATCAGGGCATAGACAAATCTTTCTGAAACTGCATGTCTGCAGTTAGTGATTGAATGGGAAAAAATTGCCTTAAATTAAATTGAATAACGACAGAAGTGATGTTGTTTGGGCACAACTGTAATGAAAGGTCTCAGATCTCCCCTGGACCAAGGTATGTACCGTCACTTTCCCAGGGAGAGAATATCAGTTCCAAACTTATGGAATATAACATATACACAGCACTTCCTAAGGTGGGCAAACTTTCAACACTCCCCCAAAGGCAAGGCAAGAAAACAATATATACACAGCACTTCTCTAGAACGAAATATACTTTGCACATCACTTGCCAGGAGTAGGACAACTTCCTATAACACAATTACCTGCTAGAAGGGAATTAACCCATCCTTCTACAACAGAATACTTGGCCAAGAAGAGTCCACACCTCCTGCTACAAGGAAAAGACGAATTGGTATATCTGGGATGTATTTATTAGTAAATAGCACCTAACGGTAAGCCAAATGCACCTACCATAGCAGACTCTAACATATCAATAGTATGATTGAAACACAATTAAGGCAAACATATATGTAGAAATATATATGTATGGATATAAGAATCAGAAAATAAGAAGGAAAGGAAAGAATCAGTAAAGAATCAAGAGATAGTTCGTAGCAGAGACACCTTACCTACTGCTTCATCATTTCACCCCACTTTGCTCAAGGGGAGTCCATTGCTTGAACCGGGTGAAAGCTCAGAGGTGACACCAGCCTCCACTCTTCCGCGACAACACGTCAGCTCCACTGTGTGAACTTCCACCAGGCCAGTGTAGGCTCCCCTTTTTAATACAAATTCAAACACAACAAAGCTTCTAGCAAGTCTCGCCCCCTCGTTCTCATGAGAGCCCGTACCAGCCTGCTCCAAGGCCACTGCATCGGTTGATCAGGCCTTTGCTATGGCTCCGAGACAGACCATGTACATTCCTCTGATAAATCCTCTCTAGGCAGTAAAGTGCGAAAAACAGGAGAAGAGCAAAACATGCCCTCCCCACCTCTGTAGCTTCGTGCAGGCACAGAAAATAGCTTCAGTCATGAAAATGGAGTTAGTTAAGCCATGCACACAAAGGCCCAAAGCAAGATGGAATCAGAAAAGCAAGGATAACATGAAACCATGTCAAAGGCAATAGTCAGCACTGCCATAAAGCAAGGTAAAGTCAGAAATCAGAATGACATGAAGCCATGTCAAAGGCAATAGTTCAACACATAATTTACATAACCCAAATAACACTATAGACTTTATCCCTCAGTATACAACATTGAGCACATGTATGCACCACCAACCACAACACTGCACCTCAACATCCCATACCTTCTATTCTTGGCAAGACTATTCTACTAAAAGACAGCAAGATAACAAGACAGAAGAGAAGCAGGAATATGCAAACCCATCCTACATTAAGGCTAGGGTAACATAACAAACTTAAGTCAGTACAAAATGGTGGTGGTTGAGGGTCATCATAGGGTGTCAGACCACAAAAGTGGCTCATTCACTACAACAACACATCCTTATAGTCTCAATCCTGGTGGCCACAAGATCTAGGCACGCTTCCAGTCCCTACATATAAAGTTAAAAACCTAGATGTTGCTCTAGATCCGTGGTACTTATAGTACGGTCCGTGGGCCGCCAGCGGCCCTGCAGGCCTTCATTGGCGGTCCGCGGACCTTGCTTTGCCATTTCTACGATTCCAGTGAGGCCGGCAGTAAACAATGAAGATGACCGCAGGAGCATACGTAGTGACTATGGATTAAATAGGTATTCACTAGGTATGCTCCTGCTGCCATCTTCTGTGTATAATGCCGGCCTCTGTGAGGTCGAGGCTCCGTTGGAAAGCTTCCCAAAAGGCCCTTTAAAAGTCAGCTGTAAACACTTTCACCGCTGACTTTTAAAGGTTGTTTTGGGAAACTTCCTGTTTGGACAGAGACAGATAGAGGCAGAGACAGATAGAGGCAAAGACAGATGGAGACAGAGACAGATATAGACAGATAGAGACAGAGAAAGACAGACCCAGACAGAGATAGAGAAAGAGAGAGATAGACAGACAGAGACAGACAGACACACAGAGACAGAGACCGATAGAGACAGATAGAGAGAGACAGGGACAGACAGATATAGATAGAGACACAGACAAATAGAGACAGAGATACAGACAGAGACAGATAGAGATGGAGACAGATAGAGACAAATACAGATAGAGGCACAGGCAGATAGAGACACAGGCAGATAGAGATAGAGACAGAGAGAAACAGGGACAGACAGAGACGGATAGAGACAGAGACAGATAGAGACAGGGATAGAGGCAGATAGAGACAGAAACAGATAGAGACAGAGGCAGAGGCAGATAGAGACAGAGATAGAGGGAGAGAGAGACAGGGAGTGACAGGCACAGACAGAGACAGATAGAGACAAATACAGTTAGAGACAGAGACAGGGGCAGATATAGACAGGGACAAATACAGAGAGAGAGTTAGAGAGATAGATATATAGAGAGAGATATATAGAGAGAGATATAGATATATATAGAGATAGATAGATAGATAGATAGATAGATAGATAGATAGATAGATAGATAGATAGATAGATAGATAGATAGATAGATAGATAGATAGATAGATAGATAGATAGATAGATGTGTGTATGCCAGGTCTGGTGGCTCAGTGGACTGATGGGTCCGCTGCAGGGGCCTGTGTTCAACCTCATGGTCACAGGTATTTTTTTTTCTCTAGCCCCACCCCCAATGACCCCGCCCCACCGGTGCGGCCCTCGGCCACAAACCGCACTGTAAATGTGGCCCCCGAGAGAAAGTTTCTGAGTACGCATGCTCTAGATGATAGACTCACTTATAAAAATCAGGTGAATACAGTCATTTCCTCATCTTTCTTTGCTTTAAAAACCATAAAGAAAATTGTTCACTTGATCCCATTCGAGCTATTAAAGACAGTAGTCATCGCATTAGTTCTTTCTTGCTTGGACTACTGTAATGGACTTTTTAAAACATTTTTAAATATATTTACAGAAATTTTAGGTACAAACAACAAAGATCTATGCATCCACATCATTATATGCCGTTCAAAAGTTTGCATGACATTTTTTAAAGGTAACATGACCTGAGACAGGGTAATGGCCCCTCATTAGGCAATTCATGCCCTGAATTCCCTCTCGTCCTCTCCCTCCCTCCCCCCTGTCTCGACCCCCAGTGGTTTCACACAATCTCCCACTCTCAGGTTTGGCCCCTTTCTGTGCTTGTACATGCACGTCCCCGTCCCTCTTGCCTAACATCTCCGCAGATTGAGGTAAGTCCCACTTCCCATCTTGACCTCGCATTCCCATACTCGGGGGGGTCTAGGGTGGGTGAGTTAGTATATACATTCGCAGGGGGTCCCATATGTCCCTCGGCCTAGAGGTAGGGGAAAGAAGTTCAGCGTATGTCAGGGATTGCCCCAGTCATATTATGAGGTCGTAGGTCTTTGTATTTTGGTGCCCGGCCCATCCCCACCTGCAGGCAACCCTTTTCTTAGCCAATAAAAGCCCGAGCGCAGCGAATTTCCTATGAGCAGCGTCAGTCTCTTCAGTATACTCCAGCACTGCTCTTTCATCTCTCCGAGCGCCTCCAAATCCTGTTGCCAGTATGTCATGATAGGTTCGCACTCCCCTGCTAAGTGAAGCAAGTCTGCTTTCCCATATCCACACCTGTCACATTTGTCATCTTCTTGGATCTGAAACCTGTGCATCTTAGCAGGTGTGCAGTACAAGCGGTGGAGGAACTTATAGCGTATTATTAGCAGCGATGTTTTCAGTGTGATTGCAGCTATATGTCCACTGCTTGCATACCCAAATCTGCTTCCCACCGAGTTTTTGAGGCTGTGGGGCATCCGTCAGGGATGCCTGCATGTGAAGATATAAAAGGAAGACTACGTGTGACAGGAGGTGCACTGTAGTATAGCATGCAGTGGGCCAAGCATTAGCGGTTCTCGAGGAAAGTCGGGTGTGATTGCTTTGACAGAGTCTCACGTATAAGAGCAGCCTCATAGACGTAGGTTCATTTTAATTAAAAAATTGTTCCCTAGTTTTAAAAATCCCATTGTTGTATAGGTCCCCCCACGTGTTTATTTGTTTTTTTTGTAGGATTCTTCTGCAGCTCACCTCACGTGTCACCTCAAGATCTGGATAATGTGAAAGTTGTAATCTAGATGCGTATAGCATTGGTACCTCCAGTCTATTAGTGATTCCCCTCCATACTTCATTAGTACTGTCTACCATGGTGGGATCCAAGTTTCTGCCCTCGGGTTTGTGTGCAATAAAGCCCTCTAGTGGGGTGGGGTCCATATATCCATGCTCTATGGCATGGTAAGGAACATATGGGGGAGGATGAAACCAAAATGTAGTAAAGTGTGCCTGCGTACAAAGATAATACAATTTTATGTCAGGTGCTTCGAAACCTCCCTGTGCAAAGGGACGTGTCAATGTGTCCCACTGAAGTCTGAGTTGTCTCCCCCCCTCACGCCAGCCTGATCAATTGTGATTGAAGTGTTTTAAAAAAATTCCAACCCGAGTTATGTGGTATGTTTAGAAAAAGGTACGATAGTTTGGGAAGGATTACTATTTTGATCAATGATATGCGCCCGGCCATTGAGAGAGGCAAGGCAATCCAGCACATTATCATGTCTGTCAAGGATGTCTGGGCCTGTCCATAATTAGTTCACATTAGATCTGTCCTGTCCCTTGTGATTATTATTCCTTAATATTTCACCTCTGCCTGGCACCATACTATAGGGTAATCTAGAGAATGCGGGTGAGTTACCTCCGTTAGTAGAAATATCTGTGTCTTTTCCCAGTTAATGTTGATTACTGAGATCCCCCCGAAAGCCATAAATTTGCATAGTATGGGTTTAAGATCAGTTTGTGGGTTACGGACATGCAATGTTATATAATTCTCGTAAAGGGATACCAAGATCTGCCTGGTGGTGATATTTTTGGCACAGCTTGGCTGCGAGTGGTTCCATAGCCAACGCAAATAGTAGGGGGAGAGCAGGCATCCCTGCCTCGTACCTCGTGAAACTGGAAAGGGGGCAGAGCTCATTCTATTAACCATCACCCTTGCCGGTGGCTGTTGGTACATCAGCGTTATCCAGCAGGCCTCCAAAAATCCACTCGCCCAGTCGATCAAGATTTATTCAGAACAATCTATTTTTAAGGACTACTCACCCTTTCTGGCAAGTTGAAAATCCTCTAACTTCAGAGAAGACAAACTGACTTTTGACCTCTGTCTCTAAAAGCAGAGCAAATATGACAAGATAACAAGATTTAAAGGCATCTTTATTGCTCACAGAGTGAAAGAGCATTAAAAATTAAAGCATTAAATCTTGTTATCTTGCTACATTTGCTGACTTTCAGAGACGGAGGTCAAATGTCAGCTTATCTTACATTTATTTTTCTCTCTATGACTTTATTAGGAGGATTTTGTACAGTGAACTGTGTGACAATTGAACTGTGCAAAGCATGTTAAATGAAAGGCTGTAAGATGTCCCCACATAATGCTGTAGCGTCCTTGTGCATCCTGCACCGACCCCATTGCCTCATATGGTGTGCTTTTCTTATCAGTATCGCTGTGCCTCCAACGTACGTAGAGTACATAGAAAAACATATTTGCTCCTCCCAATGGGAGGCAAATGCGGGATCTGTCCGGGGCCCAAGGTGCATTTCCTGTAACATGGCAATGTGAATGTTGTGCCTATCCAGGTAGGCCAGGACTTGCCTGCATATACGCGGTTCCCCAGCCCACAGACAATCCATGTTAGGAGGTTAAATCCTGTGTTGTCCCGCCACACAAAGAGGAGAGAGTATATTATGCCATCTAACAAAAGACAGCCATCCCTTGAGATCTTGACACACCTGACATATAATAGCTTCAATTTGTAGTCATGTACCATACAATTGAAAAGATGCATTTCTCATCCCTCCCTCCCCCTCCCTCAACGACAACCTCCAACTTGTTGATGACAGAAACCCTCACTCCCCAGAAACTAGTGCCTCTAATAAACGCTTAGTCAGCCTCTGGAGCCCCTCCCATCTCGATCTCTCTGGGTCTGAAACATTGGACTCCTGCGGTATGGGGGGGCCCCTGAGCTTCAGGGGGCCCCCTCAGCACAGTACTCGGGCGTTTCTATTTAGCACCTCCACTGACTACAAAGCTCTTAACTTGGAGGCTGATGGCTCTTCTCGTCGCAACAGGCTTGAGGGGGCTGGCTCAGCTTGCGGCTAGCTACAATGTTTAACACGATACCGCGCATTCACTGACATTATGAGCCTCCCCATGATTTAATTTGCCCAATCACCATAGGCTCCATGGGTGTGCGCGCCATCATTTCAGTTGTTGTGTAGCCAGCACACTGGGCTTGCCGCTGCAGCACGACCCGGCCGGCCTTATGATTCGGCCATGGTGGTGCATCAGCATGGTGCCGCCTGCAGTCGAGTGCAGCCAATACTGCCAATGCCACGCAAGTCGGTCGGAGAGGAGTGTCCGATCTGGACTGACTGCGGCCGCGGCTCTTCCCAAGACTATGCAATCGTTGCAGCTGGCCTTACCGTCAATGGGTCTCTGCGCTGACAGAGTAAGTGAAGTGTCACGCACTGGTCCTTCTTGTCTTCCAACTGTAATTTACTTTTAGGAGCGAGTCATTCCGCCTGCTTACAGTCACATACAGCAGCTCTGTATGTAGTCAGTGCGAAGTTCAATTCAGCTGCGCAAGTAAAGTCAGTGCAGAACTGCAGCAGAATTATCCCGGGTCGCGTCAGGTCCCAAGTGAACACACTGTAGGTTGGGCAGGAGCCGTGTCCGGTGGGCCCAGGCTGTAGGAGGATGTTCAGTTTCCTGCCCGCCAACTGGGCCCCAAGCACCCAGAAATTACTTGCTGTTCTGCTGCATGGCCGAGAATAGGAGGTAGCCGGTGTTCGAGAACCGATCACCTCCTCTTGAACTCGCCATAGGCTGTTGCTGTGCCCTGCCCAGGCAGAGCCTAACTTGTGCCCCGGACTCACCACTAACAGAGTGAGTTTCATAGGGAGCAGGTGGCACAGTCAGTGCAGCACTGGTCACTCTGACTCTGAAGAAGAGACAGGCAAGCAATCTCCACGGTCCTCTCGGTTGATCACTCTATCAAGAGACTTAGTAAGTCACATTTTAATATAATTTACTCCTGCCATTAAAAATATTTGTTACGAGAATGGGGAGTGGGCTCCAGCACAGCACAGCGCCGTGCAAATGGCACACTAAAGTTGTCTGTGCTGTAAATGTAAATACAGGGCGATCTAATGCGGGAGTTTTGTCTAATTAAACTAGCAGTTGTTTTGCTGATTTATAAGTTCAAAGTGTTTAATATCTTTGCTTGACAGTACGAAGCAGCAGGTTTTATTTTCGCAACACTAAGAGACTTGCTAAGTGAAAGTCACATATAAATCGGGTGATTAAAGTTCCCACTGGATAGAGGTCATACTGTTCTCTGCTGATTATTTTCACTCTCACCATAAAGTAGCACAGACGGTTAATATGCCTGCTATAAAGTCTATCAGCATATTACAGAACTGTATTGTATGTGGATAGTTCAGTGGGTTGCTGCTTTTGTCACAGACTTCCCTTTGTTACTTGTGGTTCAGCCTCACCTGGAGCCGAGGTTGGGGTGGAGGGTGCTGATTATTTAGAAATTAAAAAATAGATTTAAAAGCACCTGCTGCAGAGTGTGACTTTCATGTTGCACCAATGAGTGTGTTTTCTGATATTTGTCTGTTTCCATGGACTTCATTGTGTGATTTTGGTTGCAAGAAAGTGTCACTTTAAGTGTCACAAATTTAGTCACTGAATGTCTCTCATAAATCCACTGAATCCATGAAAATGTCACACATAAGCAATCTGAAACATTAGCAGCTGTGCTATAATGGGTGTAATTTCTGATATGTATATGTTTCCCTTGTCTTCATTGCTTGATTTGCTGGCAACTTGGGTGCCAATTTCGATCCGGTAAAAAAATTCCCCGTCCGACTCGTATCCGGATTTTTTTCCGTCCGAGTCGTCAAAGTAGCGTACAAACTGCCAAGTACGATTCGAACGGAAAAAAGTCCATACGAATCGCATTGGGAAGATTTCCCCACACGTCCTCGGGTCGGGAAAAGTCACCGACACGTCCCCGGGCGAGAAACCCACCGTGCGGAAAAATAAAGTCCGACTGCGCAAGTACGATCCCTCCCGTCCTCCCCATTTCACAACCGTACGCAAAAAACACCGTCCGAACCGAACTCCCATAGCAACCATGGAGACATGTGCCCGCATACGCGCCGAACACCCCACCACCCCCCCGCCCGCGTATGTACGCCCCGAACCCCCACCCGTGTATGTACGGACCGAACCCCCACCCCAGCAGAGTATGTACGCCCCGAACCCCCACCCGTGTATGTACGCACCAAACACCCACCCGTGTATGTACGCCCCCGAACCCCCCCCCAGCCGTGTATGTACGCACCGAACCACCAGCCGTGTATGTACGCCCCCGAACCCCCCCCAGCCGTGTATGTACGCACCGAACCACCAGCCGTGTATGTACGCACCAAACCCCCACCCCAGCCGTGTATGTACGCACCGAACCACCAGCCGTGTATGTACGCCCCCGAACCCCCCCCCAGCCGTGTATGTACGCACCGAACCACCAGCCGTGTATGTACGCACGAAACACCCACCCGTGTATGTACGCCCCCGAACCCCCCCCCAGCCGTGTATGTACGCACCGAACCACCAGCCGTGTATGTACGCCCCCGAACCCCCCCCAGCCGTGTATGTACGCACCGAACCACCAGCCGTGTATGTACGCACCAAACACCCACCCCAGCCGTGTATGTACGCACCAAACCCCCACCCGTGTATGTACGCACCAAACACCCACCCGTGTATGTACGCCCCCGAACCCCCCCCCAGCCGTGTATGTACGCACCGAACCACCAGCCGTGTATGTACGCCCCCGAACCCCCCCCAGCCGTGTATGTACGCACCGAACCACCAGCCGTGTATGTACGCACCAAACACCCACCCCAGCCGTGTATGTACGCACCAAACCCCCACCCGTGTATGTACGCACCAAACCCCCACCCCAGCCGTGTATGTACGCACCGAACCACCAGCCGTGTATGTACGCCCCCGAACCCCCCCCAGCCGTGTATGTACGCACCGAACCACCAGCCGTGTATGTACGCACGAAACACCCACCCGTGTATGTACGCCCCCGAACCCCCCCCCAGCCGTGTATGTACGCACCGAACCACCAGCCGTGTATGTACGCCCCCGAACCCCCCCCAGCCGTGTATGTACGCACCGAACCACCAGCCGTGTATGTACGCACCAAACACCCACCCCAGCCGTGTATGTACGCACCAAACCCCCACCCGTGTATGTACGCACCAAACACCCACCCGTGTATGTACGCCCCCGAACCCCCCCCCAGCCGTGTATGTACGCACCGAACCACCAGCCGTGTATGTACGCCCCCGAACCCCCCCCAGCCGTGTATGTACGCACCGAACCACCAGCCGTGTATGTACGCACCAAACACCCACCCCAGCCGTGTATGTACGCACCAAACCCCCACCCGTGTATGTACGCACCAAACCCCCACCCCAGCCGTGTATGTACGCACCGAACCACCAGCCGTGTATGTACGCCCCCGAACCCCCCCCAGCCGTGTATGTACGCACCGAACCACCAGCCGTGTATGTACGCACCAAACACCCACCCGTGTATGTACGCCCCCGAACCCCCCCCCAGCCGTGTATGTACGCACCGAACCACCAGCCGTGTATGTACGCCCCCGAACCCCCCCCCAGCCGTGTATGTACGCACCGAACCACCAGCCGTGTATGTACGCACCAAACACCCACCCGTGTATGTACGCCCCCGAACCCCCCCCAGCCGTGTATGTACGCACCGAACCACCAGCCGTGTATGTACGCCCCCGAACCCCCCCCAGCCGTGTATGTACGCACCGAACCACCAGCCGTGTATGTACGCACCAAACACCCACCCGTGTATGTACGCCCCCGAACCCCCCCCAGCCGTGTATGTACGCACCGAACCACCAGCCGTGTATGTACGCCCCCGAACCCCCCCAGCCGTGTATGTACGCACCGAACCACCAGCCGTGTATGTACGCACCAAACACCCACCCCAGCCGTGTATGTACGCACCGAACCACCAGCCGTGTATGTACGCACCAAACACCCACCCGTGTATGTACGCCCCCGAACCCCCCCCAGCCGTGTATGTACGCACCGAACCACCAGCCGTGTATGTACGCACCAAACACCCACCCGTGTATGTACGCCCCCGAACCCCCCCCCAGCCGTGTATGTACGCACCGAACCACCAGCCGTGTATGTACGCCCCCGAACCCCCCCCAGCCGTGTATGTACGCACCGAACCACCAGCCGTGTATGTACGCCCCCGAACCCCCCCCCAGCCGTGTATGTACGCACCGAACCACCAGCCGTGTATGTACGCACCAAACACCCACCCGTGTATGTACGCCCCCGAACCCCCCCCCAGCCGTGTATGTACGCACCGAACCACCAGCCGTGTATGTACGCCCCCGAACCCCCCCCAGCCGTGTATGTACGCACCGAACCACCAGCCGTGTATGTACGCACCAAACACCCACCCCAGCCGTGTATGTACGCACCGAACCACCAGCCGTGTATGTACGCACCAAACACCCACCCGTGTATGTACGCCCCCGAACCCCCCCCAGCCGTGTATGTACGCACCGAACCACCAGCCGTGTATGTACGCCCCCGAACCCCCCCAGCCGTGTATGTACGCACCGAACCACCACCCGTGTATGTACGCACCAAACACCCACCCCAGCCGTGTATGTACGCACCGAACCACCACCCCACCAGGGAATGTACGGACCGCACCCCCACCAGTGCATGTACGGACCGTACTGACGCCAAAAAAACACGTACTGAACCCGGACAAACCATATTTACACAAGGAGAGTCAAGTAGAGTTTCCCCACACCACCAAACAGGCCCAACAACCCCACAAACATCACATACACTCACCTGCAACTGCCAAACTGCCAAACAGAGGCCCAAAACTCAATCACTCCTCATAACACACCCACACAAATTTCAAACACAGCCACACCCACAAATGGACCAATAAAAATGGACCACACACACAAACCATGAGCCTTTGCAACAGACCCACTGCTGCCAGAGCCCACAGACGACCCACACCACCATACTTGAACCTCACACTTGCATACCTTCACACAACCACCTACACAAACACCCCCTCATCACATTCACACACACACCTCCACTACCACACCCACACACCCACAGCCATCCACACCCACACCCCCACAACCATCCACACCCACACCCCACGCCATGTCCACCACCAAGAATCCAAAGTTCACAAAGGAGGAGCTGGAGATCCTTGTCGACGAAATCCTCAGAGTCGAGCCACAGCTCTTTGGGACATTGGTCAGACAGACCAGCATATCCGAAAAAACCGCCATGTGGCAGAGGATCGTCGATTCTGTGAATGCTGTTGGGACAACCAGAAGGACCAGGCACGAGTGCCAATCCAGGTGGTACGATCTGCGGAGGACGGTCAAGAGGAAGATGACTGACAATCACAACCAGGGGAACATCACTGGAGGAGGGCCGCCCCCCAGACCGGTACAATACCATCCCTGGGAGGAGAAGGTGATGTCCACGCTGGCGGTGGAGGGACTACACGGACTGCCAGGACTCCCAGACCCTGGTGAGTACACAAACAACTCACCTCACATGGGGGGGATGCCATACACAATCAATCATGCATGCCACCCCCCCAAGCCACCACCGGACACAACAACACTCCACAAACACACACATGCCACTGGCGCCTCCATGCCCCATGCATCAATCAGGGCCATGCCAAGTCACAGGCCACACAAAACACCAACACAACACAGGATGTGGTCGATGCTGGGAGTGGGGGCAGCAAAACTAACATTGAGCAACTCACAAGCACACAACAATGCCCTCAGCCCATATGGCCCAGGGCACAGCCATACAAACTGTGTGTACCCACACAGTACTGTCTTGCCTGCAAATGATGGCTGCCATGCAGGATGCCATGGGTCTGAAGGCACAATTTGCACATAACAGCAGACAATGAAGATGCATCGCTCTGATAGAGTCTCAGCACACACCGCCACAGCAGCAGCCTACACTCAGACACACTGCCCAATGGGTGCCCGGAGAACAGGGACTAACTCACATGAACAAGCCAATGGCCATTCAAAGACCGGCTAACTGTGTGTGCCCAGGAAGCTGGCCTGAGGTGACAGAGAGTGACAAAGAGAGGGAGGGAGAGGGGGAATGAGAGGGAAGGAGACAGAGGGGGGACACAGGGAGACAGACAGAGGGAGGGAGTAGGGTGACAGAGGGAGACCGACAGAGGGAGGGAGGAGGGTGACAGAGGGAGGGAGGAAGGGAGACACAGGGAGACTAAATCACCCTTGGGTGGTGTGGCCATGTCCACTCGTCAGCCGGTGGACTGTGTGCATGCAGACCAGGTCTGGCAGTGCCTCAACCCCCCCTTCCGTAGATGAAGACCGGTCCATGTGTCAATCTGTGCACGAGTCCATCCGTGCTGCAGGCACAGACCTAACCACACACCCAGTATACCCACCCACCGTGTCGGTAAGAACCCTGTCACAAATGCTTCAGTCCCCTACCTGCAACATCAAATTGCCTTGCCAAAACACCATTTGGCCACGTACAGTGCAACACGTAAGGCGCCTCTGCATGGCTCGCTACGCCCGCACACCACACTGCTGACTGTGTACCCAAATAGATGCATCAACTAAGATTGTGTCTCACACATGCGTAAAGCCCTGACAGCTGTGGCCAAGGGACATAGCCATGCACAAGTGCACTGTGAGAGGAATGCAGGACAGATCCAACTACCCAGAGGAAGAGTGCCAAATCAGAAATGCATGCAACATGGATGCCACATGTGACACTGTTAACATTGTCTCTCTCACACACAGGTCAACGTCGACGAACACCCCCCAACACTGGGGGGGAAGTCACACAGGACCAGGCTCCGCGGGATGATGACCCCACCGCCAGCGATGACTCTCACCACTCCGTGGATGACCCAGACCAACCTGGCCCCTCTGGTGTCCAACCACCTGCAGCACCTGCGTCAGGTACAACTGTGCCAACCACCACCCCCATTCCTGCCACATCCCAGGAGACGTCCAGGAGCCCTGCCCGCACACGACCACCCAGCCAGTCTGCCCAGGAGGGACACGGTCCTCCGGGCACCCAGGAGGAGGCAGGCGGCAACGCAGATGCCATCCCTCAGGGGTCCCGGAGACCCGATGCACCCACAACGGCAGGCCAGGTGCACGTGGGCAGGGGTGGCGGGAGTGGAGGACGGCGGAGGCGCGAACCTGACCAGGCAGCTCAGGACCCGGTAGTGTCCCAGGTCAGCAACATCCTGGATACATACCGGCGTGACACCAGGGGCATGGACCAGATTGCGTCCACCCTCAATGACATCAAGGGGACCCTCCAGGAGATGAAGACCCTGCAGTCCCAGCAACATGCCTGTCAACTGCAACACCAAGGAAGGATGGAGGATAGACAGGCTGAGCTCGTGGCGGTGCAAACCCAAATGACCGGTGTACTCCGTCGGATTGCCGACAACATGGGCAACCCTCCCTGTGGCACCAGGCGAAGGCCATTACCAGACACAGGGAGGGATCAGGAGGAGGAGGATTCATCCGACGGAGCGTCACAGACATCGTCACGGACTGCTTCCGAGGGTCCCCGCAGGAAGGTGGGTCGTCCACGAAAAAGACTGTGAGAGTCAGCAGAACATCACCATCTCCCAGGTCACCTGGCCTGGCACCTGGCCCTCTGGCCCAATAGCAGCACATGACATTCTCTGCCACATGGACTTGCTGGTCACTGTCTGACCTATGTTGACGAAGACTGTGGCATGGACTCTGACATTTTGCTACGACAAGGATACCAACTCCCCCAGTGAACTTTGGATTCTACACTCCCGCTGTGCACCTCTTGTCATCCCCACAAACCCGTACCCCACCACAAATAAATTAATCACACTTACAAGATGATGCCGTGATTCTACATTATTACAATACATGTGTGTGTCGTACAGTCAAAGCATGCCTGATCTCAGAATTAACTCCAACCATCCAAACCGTGGGGTCGCAGTCTTGCCCAGGACACACATGGGTCCCAATGTCTCATCTGATACAGACATGGAGTACCAAACTCACCTGTGCTGGGCCCAACCAGCTGAGTGGTTCCCGCACAACTGTGGCTGCAGACACATTCAGGGGAGCAACAGTCATGCGCAGAGGTCAGGGATCATGTGGAGTGACCTGGCTTGCCGCTCCCAGGTATGTCTAGACATGTGTCCCTACAATGTGCAGCATGCTTGCGTCAGGCGGATGTTGAGAATGGTGGCTAGGCCAAGGTTGGATGCATGGAGGTGCCAGAATGCAGTTTAGGATCACTGTGCCACATGGTTGTGTTGGGGTTGTGGGCTGCATCATGAGTGTGGGCGTGGATCTAGAAGGTCATCCTGCAGCTGGCTGTGAAACATTCCCCCCATCCCGTTAGGACGTTGATGTGGCCTGGTTGCCCGACGCAGTAGCAGAGCTGTGCAGATGCACTCCGGATATGGACAAGTACCATGGGAGTCGTGAGGCACATGTCCGTAGACTGCAGGGTAGGATTCGACACGGATGTTGTAGTTGCCCTGGGGGATGGTCTCTCTTGCCTTGAGGTGGATGGAACTGTGCATCTTGTGGATAATACAGTTCCCACTCCCTGACAAACCCCTAGCATCTTGTCACTCTACACATAGACACATATGCACCACCTATGAAAACTATGCCAGACCTGCGGCACGCACAGTGGCAACAGGGCACCATTGACAGGGAAGAGGCACCTTGGAGACAGAGGGACAAATTTATTAGTCATGTGTGTTGGAATGACAATGATACTCTGTCAACACATACACAGGTCATGTGGATGAACATGTGGGAGCAACACTGGCACCCCCCATTGCAACACAGATGCTGGCATCCCATTGACCTGGCACACAAGTGACGGATAACAGCTAAACACCCCCTGCTGCCACGGAGAGGCCGCTATACACCATTGAGGCCCTGATGGGGCAATCACACACCATGTCAACCCGGTGCAACCTGTATGTTTCCGAGGCCAGTGTTACACACAATGATGGCCTCATCACAATCCCCAATCCCCTGCCACATGACAGTCACCAAGTCTGAGCATGGCTCCAGGTGAAGCCTGCCCCATGTCATGTTCCCCATGTAGGATCACCATGTATGCAAATGGAACACACATGAACCGGAGAAGTGCACACAGACTACAAACAATTCACACACCCAAAACGACGTGAGGCATCCCTTACCCTGAGGAGATTTCAACACTTGCCCGTGCATGTGACGCTGAATCAGCACATGTCGCTGTGTTCATGAGGAGTAGCAGGAGCACAACAATGCCACCAGCAGACAGCATGCACATGGACCTGTGGAAGAGAGACACACAAGGATTCAGCACAAAGGAGCACATCCGCAAGCATGTACTTAACACGTATCATGTTGTTAACATGACAGGTGACAATGATGACCCTCAGACAACATCCTTCCATTGCGCCATCACTTGAGTGACACTTCAATACACACCACTGACTCACTTGGCAGACATGCAGATGGACACACACATTGCAACACATGCCACACACGGCCCAATGCGTGCACACTCAGACACTGGAACTCACCACTAAGCAAAGAAGTTGCGTATGAGCCGACTCCGCATGTCCTCCACAGCCTCCTCCTCCTCCACATCACTTGCCCCGTCACCAAGCCCTTCATCCTCCACGGGTGGATGGTCCTGGTCATCTTGATCCAGTATGAGTGGAACAGCTTCCTCCACTGCCATGTTGTGCAGCATGCAGCAGACGATGATGATCTTGCACACCTTCACCGGGGCATATGGGAGTGCTCCGCGGTCTTGTGGAGGCACCGGAATCGGCTCTTCAGAAGTCCAAACGTCCTCTCAATGACTCTCCTGGTCCGCCCATGTGCGTTGTTGTAGCGGTGCTCGGCAGCCGTGCTGGGGTTGCGGACAGGCGTCATCAGCCATGGCATGTTGGGATAGCCAGCGTCCCCTACAAGGAAACATCATGGACAGAAGTGTGTCAGCACAGGCAGTGAGATTGGAAGATGACGCCAAACACTGAACTGCCAGAGTCTACCCACCAACAATACATGCTCGCTCGTTCCGCAGCTGCAGCATCATTTCTGGCACCCTGCTACGCCTCATGATGAAGGCATCGTGTGCTGATCCTGGAAAGCGAACACAGACATGTGAAATCACCATGTTGGACAGACACACCACAAGGGCATTAATGGAGTGATAATGTTTGCGATTCCTATACACCACCTCCTGTGCCTGTGGTGGTACCAACGCAACATGTGTCCCATCTATGGACCCAATGACATGGGGCATCCCTCCCAGGGCATAGAACTCACGCTTGACATCTGTCAACTGCTCACGATTTGGGAATTTAATGTACTCATCCAGGTGAACCAACATGGCCTCTAAGAAATCATGCAGAACACGGCTGAACATCGTCTGGGACATGCCCCCGACATCAGCAATGGTATGTTGGAACGTACCCGTGGCAAGGAAATGTAGGGCTGCCATCACCTTCAACTTGGGTGTCAGTGCACTTGGATACCTGTGGCGCGGGAGGAGTTGTGCTTCCAGCCGGCCAGTCAACTCATCAATCAACCGTTGGCTGAATCTGTAGCGGCGTATACAGTCCCGTTCATGCAGGGCAGCAATGTCTGGCATACGTCGAGGGAGAGGCGGAGCCCTGCAGTGAAATGGAAGGAACACCTAAGAGTGAGCACTGTACAACAACATCGTCAATGCACTGAGCACATGTTACACAGCCAATACACATATGCCACGTTGTGAGTCAGGTCTGTGCCACAGTTCCTGGACACGTACGCCAGTCAGGTTACACTCCTACCAAGGGACAGCCACTAACGGAGGGGGGCAAGATCACGATGACATGGCATGAGACTAGCTGTGGGCCAGTGTAAGTGAACATGCACACGCATCACAGGATTCACAGACATCCACACATGTGCAGAAGTAGTATGCGTATGGTACAGACAGGTAGTTGGATGCGATATGCACTGGTCACATGTCATAGGAATAGGACAGGCCACACACATTGCCTTTGAGGAGTACATGTCGAGACAGAACATACATAGGGAGCATGTGGATATGTACTTGTGTTGATACTCCGTGTAGTTGGATACATACACACCTCATTGCAAATCACATATGTGGGCTGGTGTGCGGAACAGTGTGCCATGCCCATCGACACACAGACACATGTTGGCAGCAGCAACTGCTGACGCATTGAACCACACACCTACAGCAAAATCATGGAAAGACATGCCACACACATGACATGGTTGCAGCGTGCAACGCAGCCATACACGTGTCATGTGTAATATTCCGTGTACCTGGCATCAGGGGACAGGTGCGGGTGTCCGTGACTGGGACATGCAAGTGACTCATGGCTCCACTAGTGTGTACGACATGCACACATGTCAAAGGAGTGCAGGGGATGTGTGGTACAATGCGCACCATCACACACGACATGTGTACACAGCTCATCGTACATGTGCTATGCCCACACCTCAGGGGTAAAGTGCCACATCACATCCTGACACACCTGTGTCACACACAGGTGGTATTGCACAGACAATGCATTGGTGTCCACCCTTGGCAATACCTGTCCGCTCCATTCCTGTCTGTGTGCCGCCTGTCACCACTGACAGTTGTTATACGCACCGTACATACGCTCGGAGCGCGTGTATAGGGTCCCTGGGCCAATATTGCCGCTGGCGTATGCGTACGCCACAGTAGTACGGACTGTACACGCGCTTGTGCGGTCCGGATCACAATAAGGGCGCTGGCGTATGCGTACGCCACAGTAGTACGGACTGTACACGCGCTTGTACGGTCCGGATCACAATATGGGCGCTGGCGTATGCGTACGCCACAGTAGTACGGACTGTACACGCGCTTGTGCGGTCCGGATCACAATATGGGCGCTGGCGTATGCGTACGCCACAGTAGTACGGACTGTACACGCGCTTGTACGGTCCGTACTACTGTGGCGTACGCATACGCCAGCGCCCATATTGTGATCCGGACCGCACAAGCGCGTGTACAGTCCGTACTACTGTGGCGTACGCATACGCCAGCGCCCATATTGTGATCCGGACCGCACAAGCGCGTGTACAGTCCGTACTACTGTGGCGTACGCATACGCCAGCGCCCTTATTGTGATCCGGACCGCACAAGCGCGTGTACAGTCCGTACTACTGTGGCGTACGCATACGCCAGCGCCCTTATTGTGATCCGGACCGCACAAGCGCGTGTACAGTCCGTACTACTGTGGCGTACGCATACGCCAGCGCCCATATTGTGATCCGGACCGTACAAGCGCATGTACGGTCGGTATCACTGCTTGTGGGGTGCCCTAGGGCGTGGAACGCACCGTACCTGTGTGTAAATGTATGAAAACACATAGGGGACACATGAGGGACAAGTATAAGGGCCTAAATGCCTGATGGTTGCCATGGAGACTGAGTTAAATTTTTGAATTTGAGCACCAGGTGCACAGCAGAAGTCAGTTTGAAAGAATCTACATTGTTGCAATGTGGATGTTGACTTGACATCATTATCAAAACTGAAACCATGCAAAGCCACACACTGGGGTAGGTTTGAAGGGATTGGATGAAACGTAGGATGCTAATGTGACTGACCAATCAATCTGTACTCCTATACATGAACAGGCCAGCCAGGCATATATAAGGCAGCCAGGTCCCATGAGAGAGCACTTGCCTGCACATCCATTCATCCATGACCACTGCTGCTGATAGTGATTCCTCTGGCACCATGTCCAGGACTGTGGAGAGGTCAAAGCCATTCACCCAGGAGGAGAACCTTGCCCTGATAGATGTGATCCTCCCACAGTTCCAGAGCCTGTATGGTCGACCAGGGGTTCAGGTGAGTGCAGACTCCACTAGCTTAGACTGTGCCCCTTTTGTGTGACAGTGACTTCTGGCATTGTGTCCATGTGTGACAGACATGCACTGTTGTTTGGAGTGGGTCCCAGGGTGTGGAAGGCCTCATGTCACCCATGCAGAGCATGCTGTGTTTCCTGTGTGCACTCCTCACTTGCATAGTGCCTACTGTGACAATGAATGCAAGGTGCATGCCACATTCTGCCTGCATACTCCTCCTGGGGATGTTGTTTCCACAGTCCTGATGTGATCCTGTGTTCCCCCCAGTGTGACAGGTGTCAGTACCCATGGATGTGTGTTTGTTCAGTGTACCTGTGCTGTGAGTGTCCAAAGGCCGTGTTCGTCCCCTGCACATTGGTGTGTGTGTTAGTCCCCTGTCATGTGGGTGAGTGCATATGGGGAGTGTTGCACACAAGCAGCATGAGGGATGGATATGGCCTGGCCATCGGATGTGAGCAGGGAGCAGTGCTGTGTGCATGCCGTGCTGAGCCAGCCCCACACCTGTGACACCCCCGTCTACTGGCACATGGGCAGAGTGAGGTGTGTACCCGCAGTTGGCAATGCCATGTGATTGTCCTGTACCTGTGTGTGTCTGTGTACTCTGCTGAGGTAGCATCAGTGTGCTGGGGCAGGTGACTGCTGTGAGGTGCTGTACATAATCCTGGTGTAGCCTGTGAGGCACAGTGTGATCCCTGGTCAGTGAGTGTGTGGTACCCCTCATGCCACCCGTGTGCTTCCACTGGCACGTAGTGCATTTGGCCTTCCACAGTGGATAATGTCCCTATGACAAAGGTGCAATTAGTTGCATGCATACCATGGCCTGTTCATAATGAGGATTGTTCTATATGTGTGTCTCTGTGTCTTTGCTCATGTGGATTAATGTATTCTCTCTTTTGCATCCTCACAGGTAGGCGCCATTGCCAAGGGGGAGATCTGGAGGGAAGCCGTCAGTGCCGTGAGGGGTACAGAGGGTCGGAGGCGGAGCCTGTCTCAGGTGAGGAAACGCTGGCAGGACATCCGGTGCTGGACGAGGAGGATTGCACGGCTCCTGCTGGGGGACTCACCTGAGAGCCGTAAGAACCGTGGCCGCCGTCGTCTGACCCACATCCAGAAGCGTGTGCTGGCGGTGGTCTTCCCCGATATGGACAGGCGCCTACAGGAGAGGCAGCAGCAGGAAGGGGGTAGGTACATGTGTGTCAGTTGTGTGTCCCCAGCCAATGTAAGTGTGCAGTTGCATGGATACACTGCCAGGGTTTGATTGTGCAGTGCGTCAACTTCTCCACAAAGTAGCACAGTGCTGTTCTCACTCCCTCCCTTCCCCTCCTTGCAATGTGTTCCCTGGTCTGTCGCCACTCTTGCACAAGGTTATTTAGGCAGGCAGTTCATGCAGGTGCCCTATGCTATCAGCATCATGTGTGGGGGTGATGTGCCACAGGTATGGGGACCTTGCGTGTGCCATGGCCAATTTCAGTCATTGTGGTGTCCATGTCACTTGGCACTGATTGTGAATCACGACATAGGGGTGTGTCTCCAAAATGTACAGCCTTCCAGCATGCATGTCCAATTGTGTGCCCTCTGACATGATGTGCCTGAGTGGGAGGCCTGCTAAGTGCAGGGACGGTTGCTTAATTTGCAGTCATGTCCATCCTGGACCATGGAGGAGTGTGGGCACTACTGTGCCCTGGGGCACCTCTTCCTAGGTATCATGTGCGTCATCCAACAATATGGCCATTCACTGTGTCTTTGCCATGGGTTGCGTAGGGTGGCATTGTACCCTGGGCTCAACTGTTAGGACCTACAGGTTGCTACATGTGTCCACTGTACAGGGGGACCCATTTTGCTTGTGCATACTCACAGTGGGCATTACCTGTGTGTGTTGTTGAGACAATCTGATGATGTTTGCCTGTCAATGATGTGTGGACATGGCCACCAGGGGCTGTGTGTGTACAGTCATGAATTAGTGGAGGCCATGTGTTTCCATCCCAGAGTAAGAGGTGTACATACTTTCTCCGTCTCAATGAGATTGTCTCAGGTGTGGGTGGTTTGTGCGTACAAGGCCTACATGTCAGAAGCTTCATCCTCCTTGCTGGGTTTAGCCTGTGTGTGATGTTTGACTGGACATACGCTCAAGGTGCAGTGACCCTGTCATGTGTGGCCTGGTTTCATGTATTGCCTTTGCAGCATGCGGCAAGAGTAAATGGATATGATTCATGCTCATCCCTTTTTGACGACGCAGTGTGGTGCAGGTGCTGTGCACATTTGTCCCCAGAGGCTGACTCCTCTCTAAAATTTCAGGTGCAGTGATTTGCTGTTGTGTCATGATCTCCATTGTGTCTCAGTGGCATGGTGGGTAGAAAAACTGTGTGTTCCATGGCCTACATGTGTACATTGTTTTGTAGGTGTTACTCCTGTTGCTTTTCAGGCTATGCAATGTGACCTATGTATATTTGACTCATGTGACATAAGTGTACAGGTGTCTGATTTTCTCCTGTCTCTTCACCTTGCCCACAGCATCGCCGGGGGACACGGAAGGAGACACTAGCACGGACCGGGAGGAGAGATTGAGCACTAGTGCCAGCAGTGCTGTCCTGTCTGGCACATGGAGTGGCACGGAGGCCGAAGGGAGTGAGGCGGAGGACCTGTTGACTGCCAACACAGACTATGACGCAGACGGGTCCGAGGCTGAGCTCCCAGAGGTGGCGGAGTCTGCCCCCCCAGCTGATGGCAGCCCTCCACATCCCCCCGCCACCTCAGGTTCCATCACCGGCCTCCCACATGCTCGTGGCCCTTCCCTCCGTGCTCGGTCCCCACATGTCTCCTTCCTGCCAGGCACCGCACCCCCTGCCCCTGTCACCACTGCTGCGGTGAGTGCGGAGTCTGTGGACATCCTGAGGCAGTTGCAGGTTGGTCAGACTGCGATGCTAAATGTCCTCCATGCCCACACCCAGGTGCTGACCCAGATGGAGGCATACATGGAGGGCATGTCGGCTGCGCAGTCTGACCAACGGCAGTTGCTGAGGTCCATAGACTCCACACTGACTGCAGCACTGGATCTCCTGCAGCGCTGCGTAACACCCCCTACCCCTGCCCCATCCACAATTCCCACTCCCGTGCCTGTCCCACGCACATCCAGACGTCAGCGTGCACGCACCCCAACAGACACAGGCACCACACCACCAGGGAAGTCGAAGCGCACACCTCCTGTCACGCACACACAGGGTGAGGAAGGCACACCCACTGGGTCGGGGGGGAAACGTAGAACACGCAGCCACAGTGGGAGTCCGCATTCCACACAACCCACTCCCTCCAAATCCACTCCCCTTAGCTCTCCTGGCTAACAGTCAGTGACAGCATCATCCACTGCGAGTGTGCCCCCCAGCCCCAGGATGACACCACCCCGCAAGCGGTGGAGGCGGGACCCGGCCAGGGGAGTTGAGTCCCCCACCCTGTCCACACCCTCCCCCAGTTGCGCTGCGACCCATCCCTTTGCCCCCCCCCCCTCCTTGGGGCCTGTGGTTGGATTGGGTGCGGGGGAGTCGCTGGGGGAACTTGCCGACGTGTGCAGCGCCATTCTGTCCTCCACCTTTGGCGCTGGCACCCCCCCTGTGGCAGATTCATCCCTCCCTGCACCCACAACACCTACCCTTTCCCCTCCTGTCCCTGCGGTGCCTGTTTCCACCCTCCCCCCTGATGCCCCCTCTTCTGTGGATGAAATGGACTTGTGAACTGTGCAGGCAAGCTAGGGGACACACGTCCCGATGTGTACCCCCCCCCCGGACATTGCTGCTGGGCTGGCCCATGGCCCTTGTACATAGTGGACATTTTCTCTGATATATTTTCCTGCTGAATAAAGCCTTTTCTTTTTGTTTTGCACACTGATGCTTTCCTGGACTTGCTGTTGGTGCTGGTGCTCCCTGCGTTGGGGTGGTGATAATGTGTTAGGGGTCTGTGAAATGTTGGATTGTGCTGCTCATGGGGTGTACCCTGCCATCTGCGTGCCATCACAAAGGTCTCTGCAAATGGTATTTGGTCATGTTTGCTCTCACTGTATGGTGACATTGTCCCAAGGTGTGTTCCATCCTCTGTGGCCCAGGCCATTTTTCCTGCAGGGTGTCTCCCAAATGCTGTGCTGTGCTGTGTCTACATTTCCTGGATGTGTGAGGGTTGCCGTTCAATATAGCCATGCTGGCTCAGCGATGGCTCCGCCTGCATCTGGGGTATCACCCTTGTAGGTCACTGAACTTGTTGATGGGGTATATTGTCCGATGTCTGGGCACTGCTGGGAGTGGTAGGTACACACCCCTCCTGTGTCTGGGCACTGCTGGGAGTGATAGGCACACACCCCTCCTGTGTCTGGGCACTGCTGGGAGGACCCTGCACCCACCCCTCCTGTGTCTGGGCACTGCTGGGGGTGTTTTGCACACCCCATTCTTATAGCAGGTTCGGTGCGTACATGCACGGGTGGGGGTTGGGTGCGTACATACACGGGTGGGGGTTCGGTCCGTACATACACGGGTGGGGGTTCGGGGCGTACATACTCTGCTGGGGTGGGGGTTCGGTGCGTACATACACGGGTGGTGGTTCGGTGCGTACATACACGGCTGGGGTGGGGGTTTGGTGCGTACATACACGGCTGGTGTGGTGGTTTGGTGCGTACATACACGGCTGGGGTGGGGGTTTGGTGCGTACATACACGGCTGGTGTGGTGGTTTGGTGCGTACATACACGGGTGGGTGTTTGGTGCGTACATACACGGGTGGTGGTTCGGGGCGTACATACACGGCTGGGGTGGGGGTTGGGTGCGTACATACACGGGTGGGGGTTCGGTCCGTACATACACGGGTGGGGGTTCGGGGCGTACATACACGGGTGGCGCTTGGGTGCGTACATACACGGGTGGGTGTTTGGTGCGTACATACACGGGTGGTGGTTCGGGGCGTACATACACGGCTGGGGTGGGGGTTGGGTGCGTACATACACGGGTGGGGGTTCGGTCCGTACATACACGGGTGGGGGTTCGGGGCGTACATACACGGCTGGGGTGGGGGTTCGGTCCGTACATACACGGGTGGGGGTTCGGGGCGTACATACTCTGCTGGGGTGGGGGTTCGGTGCGTACATACACGGGTGGTGGTTCGGTGCGTACATACACGGCTGGGGTGGGGGTTTGGTGCGTACATACACGGCTGGTGTGGTGGTTTGGTGCGTACATACACGGGTGGGGGTTTGGTGCGTACATACACGGCTGGGGGTTCGGGGCGTACATACCAGGGTGGGGTGGGGGTTCGGGGCGTACATGCACGGGTGGCGCTTGGGTGCGTACATACACGGGTGGTGGTTCAGTGCGTACATACACGGCTGGGGTGGGGGTTGGGTGCGTACATACACGGGTGGGGGTTCGGTCCGTACATACACGGGTGGGTGTTTGGTGCGTACATACACGGGTGGTGGTTCGGGGCGTACATACTCTGCTGGGGTGGGGGTTCGGTCCGTACATACACGGGTGGGGGTTCGGTGCGTACATACACGGCTGGGGTGGGGGTTTGGTGCGTACATACACGGCTGGTGTGGTGGTTTGGTGCGTACATACACGGGTGGGGGTTTGGTGCGTACATACACGGCTGGGGGTTCGGGGCGTACATACCAGGGTGGGGTGGGGGTTCGGGGCGTACATGCACGGGTGGCGCTTGGGTGCGTACATACACGGGTGGGGGTTCGGGGCGTACATACCAGGGTGGGGTGGGGGTTCGGGGCGTACATACACGGGTGGCGCTTGGGTGCGTACATACACGGGTGGGGGTTCGGGGCGTACATACACGGGTGGGGGTTCGGGGCGTACATACACGAGTGGGGGTTCGGGGCGTACATGCACGGGTGGGGGTACGGGCCGTACTTCCACGGGTGGGGGTACGGTCCGTACATACCCCTGCCCACGCTCTGCGTGCCTGGGTACGGGCCGTACCCATGCCTTTGGTGGGTGGGTACGGTGCGTCCCACCATTGTTGCGGGGCCGTGGGGTCCGCACCGTACACAGGCCTTGGGGGCGTGGCTACGGGTCGTACCACGCGTACCCCTACATGACCCCAGCAATGCTGGTACGAGCTGTACCAAGGCCTTTATGACGTGGGTACGGGCCGTACCGCTATTGTTGGAGTGACGTAGGGGGACGCGTGGTACGTTCCGTACCCACGCTCTTGCGGCCTGGGTAGGGTACGTACCGGTTCGCGTGACCATCCACTTCCGTTGTGGCGGACGCTTGCGTTGCTGGCCTCGCCCCCACCCCCTGGAAGTGACCAGGCCCTGATGGTCAGGTATGTCCAGGCCATGTGTGATTTGGTACCATGTGTTGGTGTTGTGTGTCCTGCCCCTGCCCCCCCTTTGCCCCTGGTTGTTGTGCTGACCTTCTGCGGCGTCTGCGTCGGTTCCTGTACGCCAGGTGGACTGCTAGGAGGGCAGGGATGGCACGTAGGTTCGGGTCCATGTCTGTTCGTCGCGTCCAGCTGCTCCTTGCGTGTGTCGTCCTGATTTCCCGGCAGTTTTTGGCAGCCGGTAAATATTTTCCGTGCGGGATGACGTCGGTTCGAATCGTACTTCCTGGTTCGTGAAACGTAGGCTGGATGCGTACCGACGTCACGTCGGCTCCTTTCAGGATCGGAATTGTGTTTAGTTTCTGTTCGGTCGGTGTTTTGTTCGATTCGTACGGAAATGGTGTTTCCGTATGAATCGTACTTGCATTTTCGGATGGATTTCGCACCGGGTACGAGTCGGACGGAGAAAAGGCTCCGTCCGACGGTTCGTACCCGGTTTTTACCGGATCGGAATTGGCACCAAAGTGTCACTCATATTTGTGGAAATGGCACTAATAACTACACTGAAATTATGAAAATGTCACACATTGCAATCTGAAACCTTGGCAGCTATGTTAAGTCCGGAGCAGGGCCCCTTTGTGTACCGTGCAGGAGGGCCCCCTCAACTTTCGTTACGCCACTGATGCCTGACGAAATCCCATTCCAACCCTATATTTCGCAGATGCCCATTTCTGAGAGAGGCCCTTCCTTTCCTCTAGTGCGAGGTGAGTATAGTGGCAAAGAACTAACCGTATTGAAAACAAGAACTAATATAACAGTAGTGAGCTACCGCTTAAGAAGAACGAGGAAAAAAAGAAGAAAAGAGAAGAATAAAAAGAAATAGAGACGACAGAATGTTAAAGGTTCTCAGAAAAGTCCAGTAGGGATCTCCTTCTGGGGTTGTTCCTCCTAGGGGGGCCAGCAGCCAACCCACTGATACCTCACGGAAGGAGGGGTGCCCAGATATAATGTCATTAGTGTACTTATAGCCACCCTATAGCTTAGAACTGTGTCCTTTGGCAAAGTCTGGCGTCATGCAGTCTATTACAGGCCACTGTCTCATTCTCCCCTGCGATTGTGGGACCTGCAACCCAGGTAACCTCAAATCATTCAGCCTGGGTCCGTGGTGTTGCACTGTCCACGCCCATCAGGAACGCCTTTACCCTTGCTCTGACCTCGGAGACAGTGACCTCCTTTGTGTTTTCTCAGCTTCTCTGCCATTCAAGGTTCTGCCAGCTTAATTAGTGTAAAAGAATTGCTTTCCTTGAGTGATTTGAAGGCGTGCCGGATACAGCATTGCATGATCTATTGGGTGCGGAGCGGGGTAGTCCTCACTTGTCACCCCGGGGCAATGTCACCGGTGTAGCAGAGTGTCTCTTCAGCACTTCACTAAGTTTTTGGTTTGTGGTTCTTTGTGACTCTGGACCTGTTTTCTATACCCTCACCGAGTTTGCTTAAGTCTGGACCTCCCGCGATGCCACTGAGTTGCAGCCAATATTTTGGGGCCTTATTAGCCTGCTTCAACTGCTGTAAGCCTCCGTGCTAATACTGTTCTGGCAGATTTCCTTCTCTTCTTTTTTTCTTTTTAACCCTTCCTTTCTGTTCACTTATTATTTTCCTTTTTGTATTTTAATATTCCTCCCCAACTAGCAGAGTTCTTGGTTAGTCCTAAGAGTCTCACACATGCATACGGCCAGTGCTGGTTCGTTGTGGAGCGCGGGAGCAGGTCACCTGCCTCCAGGCCCTCAGTCTCCCGGTTGCTGCAGTGAAGGACTTGTGGCTTCCGCACACGCATCTGCAACTCTCCGTCGGGTTGCCGCTCGCCCCCTTCTCCGCGCACTCTCTGCTCTTCGCCGGTGCAGGGTCGTGGCAGCGGTCCACCATCTTTGCTCCACTCTGCACTCGTTCTAGAGCTTTTCTACGAATGCCGTAGGTATTCCACCCCAGGTCACGTCTGCACCAGCCGCCTTGTCCTCCCATAGTGATTGGCCCTTACTCCTCTTCACACGCTCCCCGCTGGGTGCCCTCCAGTATATCTGCTTACAGGCCAACTTCCGTCCTTCTCACCTTATGGGCCGCAATGACGGCAGCGGCCCGCTGCAATCTTTTCCAGCCGTTCAGCACCGGAGGGGAGTACCCTTCCAACACTCATAGCCTATCAAGGCTAATTGTTTGACAACCACATCTGTATTTAATAGCTTGGTTTGCATCAGCATATATTTCTTTGCTAGTATGGGGACAAGTTTAAAATAAAAGATTTTTGGTCTAATGAATCATATCCAGGAAAATATGTGAATCTGTCCCTATATGTTTTTGAGCTCCCTTGTGGGGAGTCAGACAATGTTCCCATTGTGTATAATATAAAAGTGTGCATTGAACACTAGCTCTATGTAAATAATGATGAAAACAGAACATTTCACCATAATTAGCAGAATTTAGATACAGGTCTTCACTTTCAAAAAGAGTATAATATTCCAGCTTCGAGAACATGGAGTAAACAGTATCAACATCCCAGTCATCAGAATGTAACCCAGGCGCAATGACGTCACCCATAAACACCTTGAAAACATAAGGAATCTGCAGTATTTCTGTAGGGCCGAATATATCATAGGGGACCTTATCCCAAACAATTCTATCAGTTACTGGAATAGCTGAAATGCCCACAAGGGACAGGTCTCTTTTCAGTTTATGTTAAGATTAGTGAGGTGTTAACAGCTCCTCGACTACTTCTCTGGCAGAGTGTTCTGGCATGTAATGGCCATTTATTAACAAAAAGAAAACTGTCACAAATCCAATCCATAAAAATAGAACAACCAAGGAAAGTGTTATATAAACATATGTTCAAGGAGGGACCACATAAGTGTGTTTCAGCCATGCAAAGAAAACATAGGCCTGTGAAGACGGAATGTCCAGTATGGTAGAACTGAGTTGGATGAAAAATTATCTGTTCCCACAAAGTAACCAGAAGCGGTTTGTTGAAAAACAGGCGCCACAGGTGTAGTAAGAGAACTGGTAGATTCCACAGGGGGTGGATCAGTATAAACGACATCGTCTGCAGGAGACGCAGTATTAAGTACAGTACTCACTTCCATTGTATGGCTGTTATTTGTAGTAGTATTAGGAATTGACTGAAGTTCATACTATGGCCTTCCCAGCTGGGGTGAAACAGCTTCAATGTTGCTCACAAGCTGTTGAGGAATTTCCTATATTGTAGCTAGAGGAGTTAGGGAACTACCAAGGACTCCGCTTGGCCTACTGTTTAGAATCAGCCACATGATGTAACTTGATGTGATCAATGGAGACTACATGGTTGTCTTTATAACCAGCTAGCAGTGGCAGTATTACAGTTCTTGTACTTTGAATGCCAAGGACTGGCACTGATGCATGGTAATTCCTTTAACACTGCAATCTTTTCTGGAAGGAGATCCCCAATTTGGGGAATCCAGCCAAAAGGCACTGGCTGCACCTTGATTCTGGTAGAGGCAGATGTCTTAAACTGTACATATGATTGGCCATCACGGAAGAGTTGCAAATCCTGTAAGACATCAGAATGGACCTGGTATGGGGTCCGGCCACCCAGAGATCATTTAGGGAGAATATTAAGTGCTTTTTATATCCCATATAGGTGATGGATCCAGCTACACCCTACACCTAATATTCTAGCTGTTAAGGATTGCTTTAGATCATAGTTCATCCTCTCCACTATGGAATTTCCTTAGGGACGGTAGGGGGAAGTGTAATGCGCCTCTACACCCAGGGAAGCCATGGTATCCCTGTAATTCTTTGAGGCAAAAGCAGCACCCTGGTTCAAGTGGAATGTACTGTATGCATGTGTTTCAAACAAGACTTGCAAATCTTTAATAACAGTGCGAGCATCAGCCAAATGCTGTGGCCACACCCAGAGAAACCTTGAGAAAGACTAGACTGCAAGTAGGATAAATTTAAACACACCATCCAAATTAAGAGGACCGGAATGGTCCAAATAAAGGCAGCTGAAAGTTTTGTTCGAAATTGGCAGGTGTGTCTGCGGTGGGCATGCCATTTGTTGCCAAATTTCACAACAAAGGACATAACTTTTGGCCTGTTTATGTAAGCCATGCTACTAATAACGTTGCTGTAGTAACAAACTTGTGGCCGCCACACCTGTATGGTATGTGCAGAAGCAACATCGTCATGAAAAACTATCACTAAGGCTACCCTGTGGTCTTGGGGGCATATTTATAAAGAATTGGTGTAGGGCAGCGCCGCAAGTCATTTTGCTGTGCTACCGTACGCCAATTTGAAAGGGCAGGAATGCACCATATTTACAAGATACAGTGCAATTCTGTACTTTCTGCCGATGCACAATTTGCAGCAAGCTCCAATGCAGTGTTGTTGGCAGGATTGCTTTTGTGCAGGAAGGGAAACCTTCCTCTACAAAAACAACCACAAGAGAAGTTTTCCTTGTTCTGTGTGTGCTGCAGAATGCAGAACACGTGGAAAGAGGAAAGACCAGGAGAAATGTAACATTTTTTCCTCATTACGTCAGGTCTAGGGAGGTGCAAGGTTTAGGTGCTACCCCAGGTTTACGAAATATTATAAATCTGGGGCAGCGTTAAAGTCCATGGGCATTGCTTGAGAACACTCACAGCAACACCAATGGAACACCTCTATGATGCAGAGTAAGGCAAGGCAGCGACTTGCACTGCTTTGCCTTACTCCATATCTACAAGGCCATGAAAAGTCACACAGGATGACTTTATGTGGCCTTGTGAATGTGGCTAAGCCTTGTGCTCCACCGTAACGTCATAAAAAATGATGTCCTGGTGGTGCACAGGGCTTGTAAATATGCCCCTTGGTTGAATCAAACGATCAACAACCCCTGGAATCCTAGTACAGGGGATCTTTTTGTTTGCTTAAATGGTATGTATATTTAGCTGTAAAACCCCTAGACAAAGGGGTGCCATTGAATGCAGTTTAATGGCTGCCAATATATCGTCATATAACAGCAACTGTTGCAGTCGAAACTGTGGATGTGGCCGCTCCATCTGCCAAAGAATTCCCTGCGACGTGTGTTCCCACACGCTGATGACTCAATGTATGAATTACATTAGTCTGTGGCAACCAATCTTTTAGGTCTGCCACTTTCACCCAAAGCGATTTATGCTTTATAGTGTTGCCTTTCCAATCTTTGAATCAATTCTTGCTTCAATAAAACAAATTGTCATTAAAAGACTGGACACAATAATATGAATCACACACTATAAGGGTGGGAAATTTAGGATCCGTATTTTCCAGTGCAAGAAGCAATGCTCTTAATTCAGCCAACTGCGCAGCGCAGTCCCCTAAAGACTGTGTGCATGTTTTTTATAGTTGAAATTGACAGTCCAACATCACACCATGAACAGAGGCGCATTTGACCGAATAGTGGTGCTTGGTCCCTAAAGCAGGCTGGGCTGAACCATTACTATAAATAAAATATTCATACTGCTGACGAGGCAAAACATTGCTGGGCGTGGGATAAACATGCTTATATTGAAGAAAGTCCTGTGTTTGTAAAGACGGGTCAAAGACGAAGTCTACATCCTTGGATGTAAAGGATGTTCTCCATTGCATCCATCTGGGATGGAGGGTTTTAGTATTGGGAATGTTTGCTTTTGTGTCAGCCTCTAAGGCTGGAATGGGAGTAACAACAATAATGTGCTTCCCTTAAGCAAGTGGCCTTTCTTTAATTACAGGAATCTGCACTGTGGTCAGTATTTTTTCAGTGGAAGCAAAACAGATTTCCACCTTTAAAAAAAAAATGTTTTTAAAGAGTTTTAATTAGCGCAAACTAAACCCAAGAAACCGGGTATCATAGCTCTTTACATGAGCACCAGTTTCATTACAGATGGACACATTAATTTTGTTAGGCAAGGGAGATTAAGTGATTTGCCCAGAATCACAGGATGTTGAGTGTGAGAAGTTGGCCTGGTATATCCTGGTCACTAGTTAAAGTGGCCATCTTGCACCAGTACAATTCGACTCTTATGGTAGATAGGTTTAAGACAACCTTTTAAAGAAAGCTATCCTAGTGGTAGCTGTGGAGAGCAGCCTTCAGGCTAAGTCTTTAGAGGACTGTAAAGCAGCTTGTTTTACCTTATAATCTCTTGAATTACTAAATGAAAGGACACCACACAGGTATATATATAAAATATATATGTATTTATTACTAGACACACTCTACTAATCTCTTTATGCGATTAGAAGTCAGGAACATATGCACAAATCAACGTTTCACAACAAGTTAAGCACAAATATGGCTGGGGCCCTAGGGGCCTACCAGACCATATACTAAAAAAGAGACTTAGGAGTATCGACGTGCGAAGGGACAAGGCCTAGGGTCTTCAGAAGCACTGGAGCCTCACTAATCCCAATAGACTTCAATGGAGCAAGTCGCGGTTGGAATTTTAAAGTTTTAGGATACTTCGGGAGAGTCTACAAGCAAGTCACTTACAGGGTAAGTAGTTCTAGAGCCAACACACACAGGAGCACCGTAGTGCTGGAGTTCCCTCACCCAGGGAAGCCGAGTGCATAGGTGTCTTTTGGTGTTGGGTCGCGGCGTAGTTTTCAATGGGAGCCAAACAAGACTTGCTGCTTGTAAAGACAGGAGAAGTATCCGGTGGAATCCAAGGCTGGATTCAGAAGAAAGAAGACCTGAAAGCAGAGTAGACAGTGTTCAAAGTCACTTGGCAGTGACCCGGGTCACGGAAGCTGGATGCCCACAGTCGTCGGGTGATTTCAGGTGATCACGGGTGTATTGACTCTTCAGCCACGAGGTCCAGGAGGCATCGACGATGACCAGGAGCTGGATTCGGCATGGCCCATGAAGTCTGCAGTGTCGGTGACCAGATTGGAGCCAACAAGCTTTGGTAACAGCAAGTCTCGTGGAAAGTGTTAAAAGTCATCTGTGCAGACCAGCAAGGTCTGAGGGACTCACCCAGCGAGGGTAAGTCAGGGCAGGCCTGAAGCAACCAGGGGAACCCTTTGGATTTGTAGAAAAGTCTTCAGGGGACCCACAAGCCAACCGGCAAGGGATCGCAAAGACGCCTCGGAAGGATTCACTAACCAGGAGCCCACGGTCACTCGGGATGAGGTAGGCCTCTGATCTTCGGAGGAAATCCTGCTGGAGGCTTGGGCCACTCGTGGTCCAATGCACAAGTTCGTAGAAAGTCGTGAAGGGGTTGCACTCGAAAATAGTGCATGGTACCCAGGTATTGCGGTTCCTCGTCACTCGTGGGGTCCACTTGCCTCAGCATCGCTGGGGACTCACGATGGCCTTGGAGAAGTCAGGAAATCCACTTCTGGGGCTGCAGGGACTTCGGACTCCGGCGGGAGCGGGAAAGTTTGCGACCGTTGATTCAATGTTTTGGTGCCTGCCAAGCAGGGGAGTCACTCCTTGACTCCAAGGGAGGTTCTTCAGTCTTCCAAAGGTAGTGGAACATCGAAGGTCCAGGATTCTTCTTCAGAGCGTCGTCAAGGGATATCTAGTTTGTAATGGCAAGGGTTCCCTAACTTATACTGCAAGGAAGGGAGGGACTAGCTCCATGACAAATCCTATGGGAGGGTTAGGGGAGTGGGTGGCTACACCCACTTCCCTTTGTCCAGTTTCACGCCAGAGCAGGGGCAGGTAGCCCCTGAACCGTTTTGAGCTGGCATATGCACAGAGGAGCCTACTGCTCCCCAGTGCAGGACTTCAAAGCACTCTAGGAGTGCACCCACCCAGCCCCAATACACTAAACCCTCTCTGCGAGTTTCAGTCAGCAGCAGGAGGGCAGCCCAGTGTCTGTGACTGGTGGCATCCATGTTGTGATGCCAGGGCTCTTCAGGATTCTACCGTGTTTCCCCAGTGGGTACATGTCTATCCCTCTAGAAGGGTGGGATCATACTCCCACACCAGTTACTGGTGTGGGGGTATGATTCCAAAGCATTTGACACCAAACACGACATGTTTTGATGCAGCCATCCCAGAGTTAGCATTAACTGCAAGGTTATAATGCACTTAAGAGTGTATGGTTTAACCGCATCCACAAACAGCCACAGAGAATGGACTCTGAGAGCTGCAGAGGGGCCATGCTCAGGCAGAGGCACTCCCTCACATGGAAACCAAGCACCCTGCCCTCAGGATTGATAGGGCCTGCCTTAGGGGTGACTGATAGGTTTATATGTGTGTGTAGGTAGAGATATAGTGTAGCTATATCTCAGTGAGGAGTGCTAACACTACCTCACCCAGGCTGCAGTAGCAGGCCTGTGGTGTCAGATTTAGTCTGCTTCCCAGGGCTGGCATAATACATGCTTCAGCCCCTGGTAGACCTGTGAAGTACCTATGCCCTTGGTACCTAAGGTACCATATACTAGGGGCTCATAAGGTACCACAGTATCCAATCACTAGTCCACTTGTTTAGAGAGAAAGGAGAGGCTGGGGCCCTGATTAGCAGGGTCCCAGCCAGACTATAGCCAGAAACCAGTGTAAACATCAGAAAAAAAAGTGGAGGCAACACAAGGTGCAGATCCTACTCTCCTACAATGAGTGTCATTGCCGAGACTCAAATCTGGTTCTAGGTCGACCGCTCTAGCCGTAAGGCTACATCCTCTCCCGAATATTAATTCCTTGGAATATTAATGCAATTTATATGCAATTGGCACTATTTCACCTTCATTAAAGGTGGTATATGTAAAACCAATGGCACCCGCGACTATATGGATGACCAGGTTTGTAGTATTTACACGTGTTTGTAAATATTGTATAGCAAGAAAGTCAGATTGTAGTGATCTGAGTACTTCTGTATGTTCTGATATCCAATGTGAACAGGAAAAATCAGGGTGAATTAATTCATATAATGATTTAATTTGTTGAGCATAATCAGGTGTGTAAGTTCTGCCAAAATTAAGGAATCCTAATGAGGATTGCAGTTTCTTAAGAGTGTTTGATGGTTGTGGCAGAGCACACTTCTTTAGAAACTGTGGTGGAAGGCTTTTTACCTCATGGGTAAGTTTGTATCCTATAAAGAGGCCATTTAGAAAAGCTATAATAGATTTCTTAAAGTTTAACTTATAGCCTGGTTCAGTAAATACCAAGATAATGCGATCCACTGTGACTAAATGTGTGTTTAACTCTTCGTCTGTCAGGTAGCTATCATCTACATAGGACAAGTTTCGGTCAATATCATGCAGAATTGACACAATGCGGGCAGCGAACAGTCCTGGACTGTTCATATAAACCATGGGCAGTCATACAAATCGACGTTGAAAGCCTAGCACCGAGAAGTAAAATCCCTGCTTTAGGGCGCTATATTTTAGAGGAAAAAAACTATTGGAAATATTCACAGTTGTCTTAAATTTTCTTACGGGCAATGTTATTTATAAGCGACAAACTGTGTGTATTTTGTATTGCAAATGTGCATGGATGACTATTTAATGTCTGTAGTCTAAGACTATACGATATGAATAATATGGTTTTAAGACCGGACAAAGGGGAATATTAATTTGAAAGACACAGGGTTCAATTACTCCCTGGTACTCTAATTGTGTGAGTATTTCTCTAATAGGTGCTTAAGTATCACGTTTTATTAGGTATTGTGGTTGCACTTGTGGACCTTACCGTATGGGTATTACATGATAAGGAGAGTCCTTATCCCAGCCGACAAGATTTCAACATAAAGTTGGGGTCTTGTGCAAGAGCCCCTTCTGTGGAACAAGCTTGTTTGACCTCATCTGGGACAAGTGCAGAAAATTGTGGTATTATTACATCCTCACCTTTTGGGGAAGATCGTACAAACTTCGGGGGCCAATCAACCTCCGCCAAGAGAATGTCATATTATCATGTTAAAGTTTCCCAGATTATTACCCGAATGATGCGCTGTATGTTACCCTCAATTTGTATATCCAAATTATAGAGTTGGGGTACCCAAGCACACGTAGAAATAAAGTTTACATAGATTATTACATCAAGTAAAAATTGTAACACAATAAGTGAATCTCCGTTTCTTTCTTGTAGCTTTCTTCAATTTAATATTCTTGATTCATAGTAATTTCACAGTCTTCACAGTGGTTTCCAAGCCAACACGTGTTTCGTCGCCTCTAGTAATATTGTACATGCGACTTGTTCACGGCTGCACACTGTCTAATTATCAGTATTTAGGGTATGACGATAATTCCGGGTCATACAGTCATGCGACGGGGGGCGGGGGCCTGGTCCTTATAAGGTAAACGATTTTTTGATTGGTGGCTGTGCTCAGTATAACAGCAAAGATCCCATCTCCGAGTAGTGGAGAGTATGTCCGTGATATGAAACTGCCCCCATCCGCGTCTGGCTCCAATTCGATTATATAGATAGATTATATAATCTATCTGGAGGGGCTACACGCCTGTCTGGGGTTTCATCAGTAACATATTGATCAGTTGCTTTCGTGCCAGAAACTCTTGGAGATTCTGGCGCAATACAGTTACTTTGCCGGGTTGTCGAGGAGAGTCCCCGCCCACATCTTGTTCGAAAAGAGAGTTCTCAATGTTTGTGGCATATTTTGTGGTTATAGATGCAACTTTCTTTTTCTGAAATTGGGGCTTAACTTGTGGAGGTTTGTCCTCCTTTATCTTTACGTCAGGTGAGCATTATGAGTCCTTTTTCCGGTTTCACATACTCTCCCTGTTTGCGCTCAGAATGCCCTCCTCTTGTATTGTTTTTCCAATGAGTCTGTTGACTTAAATCCAGGACATTGACCAAAATGAGCACATGTGGACAAGCTGCAAGTGGGAGACACAGTGGGCCTTCTGATTTCCCCCTCCCCTCTCAAAGATCTCGTTTTAAACTACTTGTCACATCCCTGGTCTTTGCCCTTCTTTCGATTCCAGAAATCATGGGTAAATTTGGATTTGGATGCATGGATGTACCCAGAGAGCCCAAATTTGGGATGGTGGCTAAAAAGGGAAGGGGTTGAGGACGTACTGTTGGTGTCTATGTTTATAATGGTAGAATCTCCCCCTCTTAAACCTCCAAGCTGTTGTGAGGTGATTATCCCCTGAGTCAATTGGAATTCCACAGTCTCTCCCGCAGTCCTGGGCTTCCTACCATTAACTGCAGTTGGTACATGTGTTTATTTAATGTGGATTCAATGCATTGGGCAGGATGGTGACAATGGTTATCTGTGAAACCCCACTTCCTTCAGTTAATTGTGTTAAACACTGTTCTATGGCCCCTACCCAGGTAATCAAAGGCTGTGCATGTAATGACAATACACATTTCAGTCCAAGGTAAAGTCCATCCATATTTAAGAATTGCACTGCTTCGGTCTGGGGCTGGGTGAGAGTTTCTACACCAGGTGCCTTCTTTGGTTTCTTCACTTTAGTGGTCAGTTGTTGCCTTATTCCACCCCTTTTCCTTTTTAGGAGTGGCTCTGTAGGGGATATAAAAACATGCCCGGATTGACCAGGCTGAATAGCAGATGAGCTAAGTAGGAAGTTCCTCGTCATCTCTGGCCCTGGAGTGTCACTGTTTCCCGTTCTTGAAGGGCTTCCAATGATGGCCTGTCCACATCTTACCTTTTCCAAGGAAAAACGCTGTGCTGTAAGTTCAATCTCCTTTTTTAAAATTTTCGCTGCCTTGCCAAGGAATGAATCCAGTGGTCATAATTTCTCCACCTCCTGCTTTATCTTCCTTTCCCTCATCACAGACTATTCGTAAGCCGGGTACCCCAGATGTTAAAGGGGAGCCCTGACCGGCCTCTTCCAGGTTATGACGGGCGCAGACAGGCCTGTCCTTGGCCTTAGCTTTGCCTGAGCATAGCCCAGGCGTGGCTTGTGCCATGCAACAGCATCACGCTTACGAGTACGTGGGTGGCAAAGCAGGGGCTGATGGGGCTTGTGGTCCCCCAGTGGTGCAGCACAGTCTAGGCAGGCATGACTTCTCACCTCGTTTAAGTACAGACAGTGGCTTCAGTATGCCACAAAACTGCGACGCTCTTAAAAGCGTGTGGGTGTCAAAGCAGGGTCTGATTGGGCTTGTGGCCCCTAGCAGTGTGGCAAAGTCCAGGCAGGTACAGCTTCTCCCCTCGTTCAAGTGCAGATAGCAGCTATCTACCGGTGAGTCCTGAAAGGAATGAGAAGCACGAGTATCAGAATGTTTATACCTATCTGGTGCTTTCAACTGTGTGCGATTATGAAAATTAAAATGTCTGTCAGAGGGCTCCAATGGCAGAGAACCTCATTGAGACCTAGCTTTTTCTTTAGGTGTGGGTTTGTCCCATTATGTTTTAGCAAACTCCAGGTTCTGCTTGGCAGTTTCCTTGTCGGAACCAGGCTTGCCTTGTTGTGGTTTGCTGGATCAGGCTCACAAATTATTGCAACCTATAGAAGTATATAAATCAACAATAATTATAGGTAGCTCATGCTCCTGCTTGATTGGTGCAAACTGCGCAAGCCGCTGGCATATAGCCGAAGATGCTACTTTACCTTAAATGTTTGACAGAATCATTGAGGAGACCACAGGAACGTTTCTTCAAATCCAGGGCTGCAACTTCCCCAGGTTCGTTCTGCATCTGTTTTAACACCTCCGGCAAGACTGACATAGACATGAGTGCCATGTGTGATGATATAGACTGTAGCAAAGACTGTGCCCCAAGTGGTGCTGTCACCTATTTGGAGAACCGGTCAAGGGGGTAAGCACATAGTCAATATTCTGTGCTTGTCTTGTGGTCCCGGAAGGGGAAACACTGCTTCAATTTGATCAAATGTTTGGGCTAAACATAAAAGAATATCCTTGGGTTTGCTGTCATTTTACCAATAATTTA
The DNA here is from genome assembly GCF_964204655.1 of Triturus cristatus. NCBI lineage: Eukaryota > Metazoa > Chordata > Amphibia > Caudata > Salamandridae > Triturus > Triturus cristatus. The sequence continues at coordinate 16,219,556 of NC_140582.1, forward strand.
ATGTATAAGTAGAAGACTTGTTGTTGCCCTGCTAAAGCTGGCCTAGCTGGGACACCTTAAAAGTTAATATGTTATACAACTAATTTTAGTATAGTAACAAGGTCTTGGTTAACACATATCAAAAAAAGTCATTGATCTGGCTGCCATACTCTTGCATTTGAGAAAGAAGGCAAGAAAAAAGGAAAGGCAGAAAAGAAAAGAAAAGAAAGAAGCAAGGAATGAAGGGAGAAAGGGAGAAAGAAAAGTAGGAAGGAAAGAAGGAAGACAATAAAAAAGGAAGCAAAGCAAGAAAGAAGACAGATAGAAATGAAGAAAGGCAGGGAGGGAGGCACGCAGGAATGAAGGAAGGAAGGCAAGAAGGAAGAAAGGAAGAAAGGCCGTAAGTAAGGTAGGCAGGGAGGAAGAATGGAAGAGGAAGGAAGGAAGGCAAGAAAGGAGGCAAGAAGGAAGGAAGGAATGCAGAAAGGAAGGAAGGCAGCTTGGAAGGAAGGAAAGAAGGCAAGAAAGAAGGAAAGGAGGCAAGAAAGAAGGGAAAAAGGACAGTAAGAAGGCAAGAAGGAAGGTGCGAAGGAAGGAAGGCAAGAATGCGGGAAGGAAGGAAAGAAGGGAGGCAGGAAGAAAGGCAAGAAGAAGGAAGGAAGTCAAGAAGGAAGGAAGGAAGACAAGGAGTAAAGGAAGGCAAGAAGGAAGGAAGGCAGGCAGGAAGGAAGGAAGGAAAGAAAGAAGGAGGGCAAGACGGAAGGAAGGCAAGAAAAGAGGAGTCCAGAACAAATGCAAAAAAGAAGGAAGGAAGGCAGATAGGAAGGAAGGCAAAAGGGAGGAAGAAAGAAAGAAAGGCAAGAAGGAAGGAAGGCACAAAGGAATGAGACAAGAATGAAGGTAAGAAGGAAGAAATACAAAAAGGAAGGCAGTAAGTGAGGTAGGCAGGGAGGAAGAAAGGAATAGGAAGGAAGGCTAGATGGAAGGAAGAAAGAAAGGAAAGAAGGAATGAACGCAAAAAGGAGGAAACGAAGAAAGGCAAGGAGGAAGAATGGAAGGAAGGCAAGAAGGGAAGAATTAACAAAAAGGAAGGCAGGAAGTAAGGAAGGCAAGATGAAAGAAAGGAAGGCAAGAAGGAAGGAAATAATGAAGGAGGAAGGCAAGAAAGAAGTAGGTAATAACGAAGGCAAGAAGGAAGGAATGCAAAAAGGAAGGAAATCAGGCAGGAATGAAGGAAGGCATTAAGGAAGGAAGGAAGGCAGTAATTCAGGTAGGCAGGAAAGAAGAAAGGAAGAGGAAGGAAAGTAAAAAAGAAGGAAGGAAATAAGGTAGGCAGGGAGGAAAAAAAGATGAGGAAGGAAGGCAAGATGGAAAAAAGAAAGGAAGGTAAGAAGGAAAAAATAAAGAAAGGCAAGAAGTAAGAAAGTAAGGCAAGAAGTAAGGCAAGAAAGAAAGAGGCCAGAAGGAAGGAAGACATGAAGAAAGGAAGCAATGCAAAAAGGAAGAATGGAGGCAAGAGTGAAGGAAGGCAATAAGGAAGGAAGGAAGGCAGTAATTCAGGTAGGCAGGAAAGAAGAAAGGAAGAGGAAGGAAAGTAAAAAAGAAGGAAGGAAATAAGGTAGGCAGGGAGGAAAAAAGATGAGGAAGGAAGGCAAGATGGAAAAAAGAAAGGAAAGTAAGAAGGAAAAAATAAAGAAAGGCAGGAAGTAAGAAAGTAAGGCAAGAAAGAAAGAGGCCAGAAGGAAGGAAGACATGAAGAAAGGAAGCAATGCAAAAAGGAAGAATGGAGTCAAGAATGAAGGAAGGCAATAAGGAAGGAAGGCAAGAAATAACGCAAGAAGGAAAGAGGCAAGAAGGAAGAAAGGCAGGAAGGCAAGAAGGAAGATAGGCAGGAAGGAAGGGAAGATGGAAGGAAGGAAGGCAAGAAGGAAAGAAGGAAGGAAGGTAAGAAGAAAGGAAGTAAGGTAGCAAGGGAGGAAGAAAAGATGAGGGAAGAAGGAAGGCAAGGCGGGAGGACAGAAAGAAGGAAGGAATGAAGAAAGGCAAGAAGTCGAGAAAGAAGGAGGCAAAAATGAAAGAAGACAAGTAGAAAGAAAGTAATGCAAAATGGAAGGAAATGAGCCAGGAAGGAAGGCAAGAAAGAAGGACGGTAAGAAGGGCAAGAACGAAGGCAAGAAGGAAAGAATGCAGAAAGGAAGGAAGTCAGGCAGGAATGAAGGAAGGCATTAAGGAAGGAAGGCAGTAAGTAAGGCAGGCAGGAAAGAAGAAAGGAAGAGGAAGCAAGGAAAGAAGGATGGAAGGCAAGAAGGAAGGAAGGCAAGAAATAACGCAAGAAGGAAAGAGGCAAGAAGGAAGAAAGGCAGGAAGGCAAGAAGGAAGATAGGCAGGAAGGAAGGGAAGATGGAAGGAAGGAAGGCAAGAAGGAAAGAAGGAAGGAAGTAAGGTAGCAAGGGAGGAAGAAAAGATGAGGGAAGAAGGAAAGCAAGGCGGCAGGTAGGAAAGAAGGAAGGAATGAAGAAAGGCAAGAAGTCGAGAAAGAAGGAGGCAAAAATGAAAGAAGACAAGTAGAAAGAAAGGAATGCAAAATGGAAGGAAATGAGCCAGGAAGGAAGGCAAGAAAGAAGGACGGTAAGAAGGGCAAGAACGAAGGCAAGAAGGAAAGAATGCAGAAAGGAAGGAAGTCAGGCAGGAATGAAGGAAGGCATTAAGGAAGGAAGGCAGTAAGTAAGGCAGGCAGGAAAGAAGAAAGGAAGAGGAAGAAAAGTAAAAAAAAGAAGGAAATAAGATAGGCATGGAGAAAGAAAAGAGCAGAAGGAAGGCAAGATGGAAGAAAAAAGGAAGGAAAAATAAAGAAAGGCAAGAAGTAAGAAGGTAAGGCAAGAAGTAAGGCAAGAAAGAAGGAAGGCATGAAGAAAGGAGAGAATGCAAAAAGGAAGAAAGGAGGCAAAAACGAAGGCTAGAAGGAAGGAAGGCAGGCAGGAATGAAGGAAGGAAGGCAATAAGGAAGGAAGGCAGTAAGTAAGGTAAGCAGGCAAGGAAGAGGAAGGAAGATTAGACAGAAGGAAGGAAAGAAGGAAGCAGGCAAAAAGGAAGATAGGCAGGAAGGAAGGCAAGAAGGGAGATAGGCAGGAAGAAAGGAAGAGAAGATGTAAGGAAGGAAGGAAGGCAAGAAGGAAAGAAGGCAGGAAGGAATGTAAGAAGTAAGGAAGTGAGGTAGGCAGGGAGGAAGAAAAGATGAGGAAAGAATGAAGGCATTTCGGAAGAAAGGAAGGAAAGAAAGAAGGAATGAAGAAAGGCAATAAGTAAGAAAGGAAGGCAAGAAGTAAGGCAAGAAAGGAGGCAACAATGGAGGATGGCAAGAAGAAAGGAAGCCAGCCAGGAAGGGAAGAAGGAAGGCAAGAAAGGAGGAAAGAAGGAAGGAATGTAAAAAGGAAGTAAGTCTGGCAGGAATGAAGGAAGGCATTAAGGAAGGACGGCAGTAAGTAAGGTAGGCAGGAAAGAAGAAAAGAAGAAGAAGGAAGGTAAAAAGGAAGGAAGGAAGGAAGTATGGTAGACAGGGAGGAAGAATAGATGAGGAAGGAAGGGAAGATGGAAGGAAGAAAGGAAGGAAAAAATAAAGAAAGGCAAGAACTAAGAAAGGAAGGCAAAAAAGAAGGAGGCAGGAAGGAAGGAAGGCATAAAGAAAATAAGGAATGCATAAAGGAAGAAAGGAAGGAAGGCAAGAAGAAGGAAGACAAGAATGTAAGAAGGCAGGAAGGCATGATGGAAGGAAAGCAAGACGCCAGGGAGGAAGGAAAGAAGGAAGGCAAGAAGAAAAGAAGGAATGCATAAAGGAAGAAAGGAAGGAAGGCAAGAAGAAGGAAGGCAGGAATGTAAGAAGGCAGGAAGGCATGATGGAAGGAAAGCAAGACGGCAGGGAGGAAAGAAAGAAGGAAGGCAAGAAGAAAGGAAGGCATGATGACAAGAAGGAAGGAAGTCAAGGCGGAAGGGAGGAAGGAAGACAAAGAGGCAGGAAGCAAGGAAGATAAGAAGAAAGAAAGGTACGAAAGGAAGGCAAAAAGGAAGGAAGGAAGGAAGACAAGGAATAAAGGAAGGCAAGCAGGAAGGAGGCAAGAAGGAAGGAATTCAAAAAGGAAGAAAGGTAAGAAGACAGGAGAGAAGACAAGAAGGAAAGAATGAAGGAAGGCAAAGAATAAGGCAAGAACAAAGGCACAAAGGAAGGATGCGAAAATGTAGGAAGGCAGAGAAGAAAGAAGGAAGAAAGAAAGGCAAGGCGGAAGGAAGGAAGGCATGAAAGAACAAGGCAAGAAGGAAGTAATGCAAAAAGGAAGGCAGGCAGGAAAGGAGGAAGATAGGAAGTAAGTAAGGTAGGTAGGGAGGTAGGAAGGAAGAGACAGGAAGGAAAGAAGGAAGAACAGCAAGAAGGAATGCAAAAAGGAATGAAGGCAGGAAGGAAGGAAGGTGGTAAGGAAGGAGGAATGAAGGCAGGCAGGAAGGAAGGAAGGCGGTAAGGAAGGAAGGCAAGTAGGAACATGGGCAGGAGGGAAGGTAAGGAAAGGAGGGAAGAAGAAAGGATGGAAGAAAGGCAAGAGAAAATGGAATGCAAGAAGGAAGGAAAGAAGGCAAAAAGAAAGGCAAGACAGAAGGAAGGAAGTCACGTAAGAAGGAGGCAAGAAGCAAGAAAGGCAGATAGGAATGAAGGAAGGCGAGAAGGAATTAAAGAAGTAAGGTAGGCAGGGAGAAAGAAAGGCAGGAAGGAAGGAAGGCAAGAAGGAAGTAATGCAAAAAGGAAGGAAGAAAGAGAGGTAAGACAGAAGGAAGGAAGTCACGAAAGAAGGAGGCAAGAAGCAAGGAAGGCAGATAGGAATGAAGGAGGGTGAGAAGGAATGAAAGAACTAAGGTAGGCAGGGAGGAAGAAAGGCAGGAAGGAAGGAAAGAAAGAAGGAGGCAAGAAGGAAGGAAGACGTGAAGAAAGGAAGGAATGCATAAAGAAAGAAAGGAAGGAAGGCAAGAAAGGAGGAAAGAAGGAAGGAAGGCAGGATGGAAGGCAAGAAGAAGGAAGGCAAGAATATAAGAAGGCAGGAAGGCATGATGGAAGGAAAGCATGATGGCAGGGAGGAAGGAAAGAAGAAAGGCAAGAAGAAAGGAAGGAATGAAGACAAGAAGGAAGGAAAGAAGTCAAGGCAGAAGGGAGAAAGGATGACAAAGAGGCAGGAAGGAAGAAGGTAAGAAGGAAGAAAGGTACGAAAGGAAGGGAAAAAGGAAGGAAGGAAGGAAGACAAGGAATAAAGAAAGGCAAGCAGGAAGGAGGCAAGAAGACAGGAAGGAAAGAATGAAGGTAGGCAAGAAAGAAGGAGGCAAGAACAAAGACAAGAAGGAAGAATGCAAAAATGTAGGACGGCAGGGAGGAAAGAAGGAAGAAAGAAAGGCAAGGAGGAAGGAAGGAACAAAAGAACAAGGCAAGAAGGAAGTAATGCAAAAAGGAAGGCAGGCTGGAAAGAAGGAAGAAAGGAAGTAAGTAAGGTAGGCAGGGAGGACGAAAGGAAGAGGCAGGAAGGAAAAAAGGAAGGAAGGCATGAAGGAATGCAAAAGGGAATTAAGGCAGGCAGGAAGGAAGGAAGGCGGTAACGAAGGAAGGCAAGAAGGAACACGGGCAGGAGGGAAGGTAAGGAAAGGAGAGTAGAGTAGAAGAAAGGATGGAAGAAAGGCAAGAAAAAAGGAATGCAAGAAGGAAGGAAGGAAAGAAGAAAGGAAGGCAAAAAGAAAGGAACAAAGAAAGGCAAGACAGAAGGAAGGAAGTCACGAAAGAAGTCGACAAGAAGCAAGGAAGGCAGATAGGAATGAAGGAAGGCGAGAAGGAATAAAAGAAGTAAAGTAGGCAGGGAGGAAGAAAGGCAAGACGGAAGAAAGGAAGGCAAGGAGGAAGGAATGCAAAAAGAAAGGAAGGAAGGAAGGAAAGAAGGAAGAAACCCAAAAAGGAAGAAAGAAAGAAAGGCAAGACATAAGAAAGGAAGGCACGAAATAAGGAGGCAAGAAGGAAGAGAGGCAGGTAGGAATGAAGGAAGGAAAGAAGGAAGTAAGGTAGGAAGAGAGGAAGAAAGGAACAGGAAGGAAGGAAGGCAAGCTGGAAGGAAGGAAGAAAGGTAAGAAGGAAAAAAAGGCAAGAAAGAACGAGGCAAGAGGAATGGAAGGCATGAAGTAGGGAAAGCAAAAAAAGAAGGAAGGCAGGCAAGAAGGAATGGAGGCAAGAACAAAGGCAAGAATGAAGGAATGCAATGAGGAAGGAAGGAAGAAAGGCAGTAAGTAAGGTAGGCAGGGAAGAAGAAAGGAAGAGAAAGGAAGGCAAGACATAAGGAAGGGAGGAAGGCAAGAAGGAAGAAAGAAATGAAAAAAGGATAGTAGGCAAGAAGGAAGACCTTCTGTTTACCCAATTTCTTTTAAAGTGACAACAATAATTCATTTACAATAACTTAATTTGTCCCAAAACATTTTCCAAGAAGGCTTGTCCATATCATTAATGTTGTCAATGGGCCCCTGAAAAACTGATGGGTCAGGAAGGCTCCCATTTATAGTTACATTATTCTGGGGTTTGCTTTTACGTTTTTCTGCAGGTGGAAAAGCTGGAGTCTGACATTGTGGTGATGAGAGCGTTCATTGATTGATTGGCAGGGATACCCTCTTGGCCCTCAATGGACCCAGGCAAGTCCCATGCAGCAGGGGCCTCACACCAGTAAAAAAGGTGCATCCGGGTGCATGCTGATGTGCTGGCGGCTTTCCTGCCTGCCGCTATGGGTGCTGGGTCCGGCAGTCCTGCCCCACATCTGCTGTTCTCCTTGTGCTCCCAAACCGGTAAAATAGGTGCCTCTGGGCACAGGCTGATGTGCTGGTGGCTTTCTTGCCTGCCACTGTGAGTGCTGGGGCCTGTAGTCCTGCCCCATGTCCTCTGTTCTCCTTCTGCTTCCCTTAATGTGAGTCAAAAAACAAATGTTTGTCTGAAAGCAAGATGGCGATCGTGTAGGATCACCGCGTTAGAGTTCCCATCCTAACGCCCTCTGATTTGGTTTACCTGTGCCTGTACTGGTGTCTGCACATTGACGGATGAATCGGCAGCTCGACGGACGGTCAAAGTCCAGGCCGATCTGGAGGGAAGCTGCCTGCGGTGTTGTCTGACTGAGAGCGCAGGGAGTACGGGCAGTGCTTTAAATGGGGAAAAATAAGTGCAGGTACTCATTACAATAGAGGTGTGGCAAGTGGGCGGGGCTAAGGGCAAAATAACATCATACATAGAGACTTCTGTACTAGTTGCAGCACATATTAAAACACATGAGAAATGTGTTTATGTCAAAAAACACAGATTAACTGATAACACAAAATGAAAGTCATGATGGCACTTTCTCCCGAATGGTCGCTGCGCACCTGATTGACAGTGCAGGGTCTGTCTAAAGACCGTGCCCTGTTAATCACAGCGTGACACAAACCCTCTCACCCCCCCTACAGTTTGGTGACAATTAAATGAGCGGTGCTGGAATCTTCACCAGCAACTCTGTAAAAGGGTACTTCAGCCAAGTTAATCACAAGCTCCTCAGAGGCAGAGCGGCCTCTGCCCTGCACTCGAGCAGAGAAACCAAGACTGCCCTGCCGTGTATCAGGCCGTATCAGGAAGTGCCGGTACTGACGGCAAAAAAATTCGGAAGTGCCGGTACTCAGTACCGGTGAGTACCGGCCCATTTAAAGCACTGAGTACGGGGCCGGAGCAGCTTCGGCACGTTCTGTGTGCTGACCGCGGGGCTCGCTTGGTCGCTCAGCAACACCCTGAGGGTGTGGGCGGCCACGCCGCAGTGAGCGTGAGATCCACCAGCGGGGTGAGAGGAGCGGTATTCGGCTCTCTCCGGGGAAGTCTACAGCAGAACTTGATGGGATGCCTCCAAAAATGTCTAAATAAGCTAGGGAGCTTGCTGGACAGACCACAGTACAGCCACAGGGGTCAAGACAGGAGTTTCCCCCAGTTATTAACGAGGTGAGTGCAGGTAAGCTCCCCGATCCCTGCACCATTAAAAACCAGCTGAATAGTACAGGAGCAGGGAAGAGGAGAAACCTAGCTGATCGTGCATAAGGTGGGGTCAAGAAAACAGAGGTGATCAAGACAGTGGAGGAAGGGACATTGACCCCTGAAGGAGTTAATGGAGCTCTCCCAACAATACCACCCCAGGCAGCAATCACAGACTTTTTCAAGATTAAAAATGGAGGGGGAGTCAAATTTTCAAAGAGCCCCTTAGAGAACCCAACCTGGAGAAAACTAAACAAACCTTACCCGAGGAACAGGAACCTACCTCAGTATATGTGGAAAAGAACCAGGCAGGAACCGCAGCAGCAGACAATGGATGTCCTTCGCTCTGTGATTCCGCCCAGGGGGGAATCGCTGGGATTTCCAGAGACACTATTCAGGGGGCACATAGGATTTTATATGACTCTTAATTGAACTCCCAACCTGTTTTAGCCAGTGGCTTCACTGTTGGTTGTGAAGGGCTGCTTGACGCCGATGTCCTATCTGACGGGACAGATACATTCTTCTCACTCACGGAAGACTCCCACTCAGGTGACTTGCTCTAGCAACAGCGAAATAGAGGACAGTTTGTCAACCTCAGGCTCCAGCACAGACGAAGCACCCAAGACCGCTCTTAAGCGCCAAAAACATCTGAGGAGCTTGAAGGGGTCTTAGAGTCACACTGAACCTCAAAAAAACAGGGGGAGACTTACCACAGGCACCGGGCTGAAGTGGGACTATTCCCACACCCGGATGCTGGGATCAGCGGTGGTGGCAACTGCTCAGTCAGAAAATCCTCAATGTGGCGGGTGGGACAGTTAATACAAACCCTGCTCTGAGAATGATAATAGAATCAATTAAGGGACATCGTGTAGAGACCGGGCGGATGGGAAAAAAACTAGGCAGGCTACAAAAAAACTGGAAGGTGCGGCGCGGAAAGTAGGGAAGGCTTGTGTTGAGATAGGTGAGCGACTTAATAACATAGAAGAGAGAACAACTGTTGTGGATACTGAACTGACTGCTGTGAGAGATGCCCAATTAACCGATATAATGTGGAAGCTGGAGGATCTGGAAAATCGTCTGAGGAGAAATAACCTCCGCTTTCTCTAGATCGAGGAAGGTCTGGAAGATTTTGACATCCGATCTTTTATTCTGGACCTTCTTAAGGAAGCTTTTCCAGATCTTACAGGCCGTGAGGTCCAGAGGGCACACCAGTTACTGTTCAATCAATACAAAAATACACAGTCTGGCAGAGACAAAAAGCAACCAAGAGCCATCTTAGTTTTTTTTATAACTTCATGCTGCAGCAGGCTATATTTGAGAAGGCCCTGATTTTTGCCAGATAACAGTGGAATGATGTAGGTGGCATCTGCAGCAGGTAATCAAGCCTTATCAAGAGGCTTTTTGCTCGCACCAGCCATGTTGAAAACAATAGTCAGAGGATCTGTCAAGTTTTCTACATCTGAAATACAAGCTAGAGAGTATCTGAATCAGGCTCTGGCTAAAAAAAGAAATGGTTAGGGGGCTTCCTTCTTCTGGGGGATCTTTTCATGTGGGTTTCTTCACGTAGGTAATATACTTTATCTTTCTCCTCTATCTTTCTTGGTCTTCTTTTTTTCTCTTTGATATAAGAAGTGTATTTTCCTAGTTGAATCTTCTCACCTTAACTGGTAGGCACTAGTTCTTACTTTGGGATGATGTTAGAAGGGGTTTAAGGGTGGGAGCTTGTGTGAGCCTTTGCCATCTCTATCACACAGACCTGGTTGGTCTGACTGCTTTCAATGGTAGGAGGGGGAGGGGGATAGTGGGGTCAGAGGGGGCTGGGAGGGACGGTCAAATGTAGAAAAGTTGTTATGCAAATTGCAGCAAAAGTTTATTTTCTTAATTGGGATTTTTTGGCAGCATCGTAGTGTAGAGTACAGTATGTATATGGAAATAGATGGGGGAGTTCTTTTTTGCAGCACATAGCCTTTATCAACTGTGGCAGGGCATTCTGGATGGCTAAAAATATGATTTGGAGTAATGGCTAAACTTATTGTCACCATTAACATCTGTGGACTCAACGACAATGTTAAAAGGAGGAAAGTCCAAGAAGATTTAAAAAATCTACGAGCAGATGTGTACTGTCTTCAGGAAACCCACATAGCCCGGAATAATAGTAATTTGCTGAATGCTCTTGGGTTAAAGGTTGCCTGCCATACAACACAGGATGTAAGGACCAAGGTGGTAGCGATATTAGTGAAAGGGGATGTTATTACACCATGGAGAAAATCAGTGGATAAGATTGGTAGATGGGCAATAATGGAATGCGGAGCAGACAGTGTCTCTTGTACATTATGTTCAGTTGATGCCCCTGTTTTAGACAATCCTGGCATATTGAATTTTTCAACTATAGAATTACCCTCCTGGCCAGCACCATATGTAGTTTGTGGGGACCTAAATATTTATGGATCCAGATGAGTCTCTGGGGAGAATAAAGTATCCAGCACAGGGCGCAAACCGCAAACTTTGAGGTCTCTGAAGAATTTATTGAGAGATATTGGTTTGGTGGATGTCTGGCCAAGTTTGAAAGCTCAGGAGCCTGGAAATACGTATTATTCCGCCCTGCAGGGCAAGTTTGCAAGATTGGATTATTTTGTAGTCTCACCACCCTTACTTAAGGAGGCTCAGGGGAAACTTTTTCCTAGAGTCATGTCAGACCATAATCCTGTTGTGCTGGAATTCCCATTTACAGGGTTAACAAAGGGTTGTAGGAGATGGACATTTGAGAGGGCACTCTTAACTGATCAAGAATATTTTAAGTATATGGAGGACTGGATTGTGGATTATCTCAACATTAATAGGGATAGTGCTCCTCCAGGAATGATTTGGGACACATTTAAGGCATCAGTGTGGCAGGAAACCCTGCGGTATAGCTGGGATAAACAAAAGAATGGGGCAGGACAGGTAAAAGAGCTTTGCCAAAAACTCGGTCTTCTAGAGCCAGAACTAATTAGCACAGTGGTTCTCGGGTGGGGGGGGACGTGTCTCTAATACTGAATTCAATTGCCATTTCAAAAGCATGCCTGAATGATTTTAACGCTGAGAAGACCGTGGGGAGGTATCTGGCAGGAAGACAGGAATGCTATGAGTACAGCGAAAGTGTGGGTAGATGTCTGGCTGTCCGGGCTAGACAGCAGCTGGCTACAGGGCATATAGGGATGGTTAGGAATATGCAAGGTATAGTAGTCTCAGACCCTGCTGAGGTTAGGGAGGCTTTCAGGGAATTTTATGAGGATTTATATAAATCTCCACCGGAAGGTGACTCTCGGATGATAGGTGAACAGTCGCATTTTGTACCAGAGGTGAGGCTCTCCCAGGATTAGAGCCTTCTCTTGTGTTCGGACATCTCCCTGGAGGAATTTCAGGTGGCTCTGCAGGCTCTCCCCTCAGGCAAAGCTACAGGTACAAACGATATACCTTTAGAGTTTTATAAAAAAAAATATAAAGAGGTCTGTCAGGATATGCTTGGGCTACTTAAGGAAGTCAGGGATGAGGCCGCACCACCATACTGTTGGGGCACCGCCAATATCATTATTTTTTTAAAGAAAGGTAAAGACCTTATTTTATTGGGATCCTACAGACCTATTATACTTTTAAATAGCGACGTCAAGGTGTACTCCAAAATCTTTGCAACCTGATTGAATAAAGTGATGCAGCACCTTGTTTCAGCCCAGCAGCATGGCTTTACTCAGGAAAGGGGAATGGTAGATCATGTTAGGTGTGTAATCACATTATTTGATGCCACAGAGGTCCTTGCGAAGCCCAAGGGGGTTGCTTTTCTTGATACCGAGAAGGCTTGAGACTGGGTGACATGGAGTTATCTTTGGAAGATCTTGGAGGCTAATGGCCTCAGGACATTTTTTATCAAGGCAGTACGGGCTATGTACATCAAACCTACTGCCCGCGTGCGAATAATGGGGGAAGAGTCTAAGCCATTCTCAGTCAAAAGAGCAACAAGGCAGGGGTGTCCTTCCTGTCCCTTGCTGTTTGCATTATATTTAGACCCGCTTCTCAGACGACTGGAAGCCTCCAATGATAATCTCCCTGTCAGCCTGCAGAGATGGAACACTAAGATACTGGTTTATGACGATGACGTGGCTATAATCACTACTGACCCCGATAGAGTGCTATGTGCTGTCGAATCTATAGCTGAAAATTTTGGGATTCAATCAGGTTTTTTATTGAATAGGGCTAAAACACAGGTTCTGATAAATAGATTTACACCCGCCTCTGATAACAGGATTGGTAATGAAGTAGTTTATCTTGGAATAACCATCACAACAAAGGTCGGAGCAATAGTAGATCTAAACTTTGCCCCCATAATAGGGAAAATAAGGAAGGACTTTTGTGGATGGGATAATCTGAGACACTCAATAAAGGGGAGGTATAATTTAGTTAAAATGATGATCCTGACAAAACTACTTTATATTTTTCGAACAATACCCCTTGAGATACGCAATGATTGGTGTAAGCTAATTGAGAGGGCGGTTGCTAGGTTTATCTGGCCCTATGGAAAAATAAGGAGGGCTAATGCATTCCTGTGCCTTCCTAGGGATAGAAGGGGGTGGGGGCTCCCTAACTTTAAGCTATGTTATTTGGCAGCAGTATTATGGGCCTTTATTCAACAAAAAGGTTGGGGCAGGGGATGACCCTAGCTATGTCCCATCGATATTTGAGATCCTGATGGGGGCAAGGGCTAATGGCTGCCTAGTGAAGTTTTATGAGTAATCTACTTTTAAAAAATGCGGTTTAAGACCTTAATCACAGCATTTCGGAATTAGGCAGGTATTCGGAAAAGGCTTGGGTTATGCAGATACACTAGGTACACTCCCTTGCTTAGGAATGATCAGCTACCGAGGATCCTGCAAGATGACTGTTTGGCAAGGTGGGAAAGGGCTGGTTTTGGTAGAGTAGGGGACCTTTTGTCCGGAGACCATATCACGTCTTTTGAGGTGGTTAGGGAAAGATTTAATGTTGGGTCTGGGGACTTTTTAATTTTTTTACAGCTGAGTGATTTTATGCTCAAAATAGCCAGAGGAGTGACAGGATTTGCACAGGTCCCCTTAATGGAAATACTAATTAAGGACATAAGCCCCTCAATTTCACAATTATATGGTTGTCTGATGGAGGAGGTCCCGAATGATCTAGATAAGCATAGTTTGAGGTAGAAGGATAGTCTTGGGCTTCCGGAACCCTTCATTTTTAAATCATTAGAAATGGGGGTCACTATTCTGTGCTCCACCAACCTGCCTTCACAAAATTTTAAAACTCTTTTTGATTTATAGATAACACCTGCGAAAATCGCTTAATGGGGAGTAGCGGAGGGGACTCGATGCTTTAGATGTAGGGCAGCAGGCGCGGATTTGGTTCACATATTTTCCACCTGTCCTAGCATAGAACCAATAGGATGGGAAACAATCGGCTTTTTACAGGATGTATTGACAGACAATATCCCTCTGTCACCTCAGGTTATGTTACTAGGAATAGCTGAACCTGATAGGAGAATTGGGAAAGAGCTAATCTTTATAGCGATGTCAGTCCTCAGGCTGTGGGTAGCCTCAGCCTGGCTGGATCCTTTACCTCCGACCTTCCAGCAATGGAAAGGGCGCTTCCTGCACATTTATAACTTAGAGACGGCACTTTATGAACGAAGAGGTAGTAAGGGAAGGATTAAAGGAAAAAGGATTTGGGGGGGGCAGTCTCAGCCTGGATCTACTTGCTTACTCAGAATGAGTAATTGATCAATCAATTTAAAAATATTAGCTTTTGGTATTTTTAATCATGCCTATTAGATTCTCTGCTGCTATCCCTCGTGGAGTGTCTTTTATGGTTGTGACTCTAGGATAAATTCAATTAAATGAAATTGCCCATTCTTCTGCACTGTATTTATAACCTTGTAGCTGTTGCTTTCTATTGGATTATGAATTATTATGGTTTTATATTTATGGATAATTTAGTTAAAGGAAAATCTGTCTCTTTGTAATGTATTTATGTCTATGATAATCTGTTGCTGCAATTTATTTATGGTCATATTTGAAAAATAAGAAAATAAAAATATTTAGAAAAAAACCCGAAGGTTCTCCATTGTTTTAGAAGAAGAGTCTGTCCCCATTATTCAGCCTCTTAAAGCAGAAGTGCCGAAGAATGCTCTCTTACATCTAGGTCCGGAGCTCGATTTGCTAGAAATAATTAGCATACACCATTCTCCTAATTTATTGGAAGTACCAATCTTAAACTGCCATCAGCAGGAGTTAATTCCGGATATGGGGTAACGGTCCATAATAATTGGGGTGGCACAAAAGTGGGTTTAGTGAATAAGGATATTGGGTACGGGGCTGTGGATGTCAAATTGTTGAGTGCTGAAGAAGAAAACTGAGGGGTTCCCCAAGAGGCTGAGAGGGTATTCGAAAGATCTTCATTAGTCTCCCTTTGTGGGGAATTGTCTCCACGCACTTCTCCTAAGTCTGTTAGAACCCTTAATGGGGATGCTCCTTCTTTTCTTCCATCAGCACAGCTGCCTAATTCGGGTGCTGGGCCAAACAATAACAATATTTCTGTTGGAGGACCATATTTCGACAACATCTCTACTATCTTGAATTTTGTCTCTCTTTTTGATAATGAATTTGGCCCATTGAAGTAGAAGCTTCATTTTGCAACTCTTATTAGAAATTGAGGCCCTGAGTTTGATAACAAGTAGAGATATTGACCGTGTGTACCTGGATACCCATGCTCCCCTTCCAAGTTATAGTATTACATTTAGCTCTGGCTCTCAGGATTCAAATAGTGAAAGGGGGGCTGCAAATTTGAAATACATCGCAATCTCTATTGGTAGAGACATGGAGAGGAGAGTGGTAAACATTGTAGCATATGAGGGCCAGTGGGCCAGGGATTCTGGGATGGTAGAAGTGTGGTAAGATCCTTGGGTTGGGTTCCAGGTGTATTGAATGCCACAAAATGAAAAACAAAACATCCAATGTTGCAGAGGTAGCCCTTTGGGTAAAATTATTTCTTGGAATATGATGGGCCTGGGACAGTCTAACTCTAAATTAAATTTTATAAGGCATTTTATTCCATTGATAATTTGCCTGCAGCAAACGTGGTCATGTTCTGACTTCATATATGAAAACTACTTTGTATTTTCCTATGCAGCAATCCCCTATGTAAAAGGCCATGCAAGTAAAAGTATAGCTATTTTACTCAGCAGTGGCATAAATTGGAATCCCAAGGTGTTTGTTCATACCTCAAAACTGCATCTTTTTAAAGTCAGCCCTGTTTAATGTAAAAGGAGGACTATATTCAACCTTCCTGCTGTTAAAAGTTGATATCCCTACTGGGAGGTCTTATGATTTGTTAGTTGAGTCTATGCTCTCTTTTGTACACCACATTAGAACTTCGGAAGATTGCCAGTTGATTGTGAGGGATTTTAATGACAACATTTCGAATTGTACCTGCATGACCTTTGGAAATTCTGAATTGAATGAGGTAGGGATTATCCCTGAGGTTATTTTACTCAGAAATGTTAGGTCAGACAGGCAGGATCTACATTTCTTGGAATGCCTGACATCTAACAAATTAATTGCTCTAAATGGAAGGTTTCCAGAGGATTCCCCAACCTATCTTACTTTTCATTCCTCTCGAGTGCAATCACTAATCGATTAAATGGTGGTATCTTACCAAATGCTTGGTAACTGTACTCAATTTGAGTTATTGAGTAAGAATTTAAGTGATCATAGTATTTATTCGGTGGTTATCGATTTAGAGCTCAAGGCGCTCGATTCTGGGAACTCCAGAAATGACACAGTAGTTTCTTATAGAACAAATGGGCACACTTTTTGTTCAAGCAATAATATATTGAATTTTGCCTCATATTAAAACAGCGAGCTTAGACCCCTCTGCTACCTCATCACACAAACCTATTTCCTGGTTTGAAAAGCATCTGTCCCTTTTTCGAACCTTTGGGAGGAAAAACAGAAACACTAAGGTTAAGTCCCCTGTGATAATCCCTTGGGCGGTAAAAAAGGTTAACCGTGATATAAACTCCTTGGTAAGAAAACAATTTAAGCTGCTGTCAATATTGAGGCAAAGGGAAATTAACCATTTGAAGCAAGCAAGAACTAGATTGAAGAAGTCTGAATGAAGGAAGGAGGAGGATCAGAAATGGATTACATTGAGAGAGGCTGCTTCTTCTTGTGACTTGCGTAAATATTGGTCTTTAATAGCCGAATATTGTGATTCCAGAATTAAGGCTAAGGCCATTCCCATATCCAATGAAGAGTGGACCCAATATATTTATTCAGCAGTTTTTTATACGCCTCCAATTCTAGCTGTAGAATTCAGTCGAGTTTTATGTTGAGGCTGCTTCTTTGGATATATATGGTCCGCCTTCTTGTAAGGAGGTAGTGGGTT
This sequence comes from Triturus cristatus, assembly GCF_964204655.1. Taxonomy (NCBI): domain Eukaryota; kingdom Metazoa; phylum Chordata; class Amphibia; order Caudata; family Salamandridae; genus Triturus; species Triturus cristatus. Next base: position 16,236,027 of record NC_140582.1, read on the forward strand.
TTATTAAGGATGTGAGGCCCTATGGGGCGATTGACCAGACAAACTCCCAATATCTCTTATTAAACAAGACGTTTCTGCTTGGGCTGTCTCTCTGCATCCTATGTTCAACTACTGTTACATAACTGGGGTTATTCCTAGAAGGGAAGTGCTGTACCTTTTATATAAAAATGGTCCTGAAACCTCTCCTGCCAGTTTTAGGCAGATTGCACTATTGGATGCGATTGGGAAAATGTTTGTCAAAAATATTCTTCTTCACCTTCAGGAATGGGCAGTTGGTAACAATATTTTCTTGTCAAGCAGTTCAGCCTTCGTAAGAACTGTTAAACTTAGATAATATTATGGCCCTTCAAACACTGATTGAAAAGTACCCTGTGGTTAAGGGTATGGCTGTATACTCTGCCTTTATCGATTTCTCTACAGCGTTTGATAGTATTGACCGTGAGACGCTGTGGAGGAAATTGTCTGCTTTGGGGATTCCTGCTTATTTCCTTAGGTTAATCGTCTCCCTGGACTCTTGCACTTGGACTCGGGTCTTGATGGGAGAGAATCAGGGCTTGTCTAGCAAAGTGGAGACACATAATGGTTTGAAGCAGTGGTGCCTATATGCGCCCCTTCTTTTCTCTCTTTACACCCACAACTTGCCATGCAGAGTTGGCCAGACTAAAGGAGAGCCACCTGAACTAGGATTTATAAATGTTGGTTGCCTACCTACTTTATGCTGACATTGTTTTATTGGATTTAACCCCAATAGGATTACAGAGGCACCTCTCTGTGCTGGGAAACTACGCTGTTGAAAACTTAAAAAAAAAACATTTCTAAGGACAAGGTTATGGTTTTCAGGTCTTCAGGTTGTAGAGTGAGGAAGGACTCATATTGGTTCTTGGGGAACGATAACTTGGAAGTGGTGAAAGTTGTATCCATATCTTGGCAGAATGTTTTCCTGCAATTGTGTAAATAAAGATCATATTAGCCAATTAGAAGAAAGGCATTAGCTCAAGCCTCAGTCATTCACAGACTATAGAAGTGCTCTGGGTAAGGCACTTTGCCCACGTTTTTGCAGTCTACAAGATTAAAATCCTGACTTCTCTGAATTATGCCTGTGACGTTATGGAGGAGCGGTATTGGTCCTTCTTTGCGAAGGTTGAAGGGCTTATTTGGGGCCAGTTTTGTAACTTGAATTATTCAGCTGCTCCTTCTGCCTTCCAGCTTGAATTTGGGCTCCTCAGTGTTTGCTATGGCAGCTGTTCTAGAGTGAGGTAACAGTATATTGAATAGTGTCTCGGCCTATAACTGTGCTGCACTAAACCATGAAACATTTTATAGCTTGAAGAGGAGAAGTGCCCGTTTTTCAAATTACTTGAAAGCTCTGGATATGTTCGCAGTTGGTCAGAATGAGAAGGCACCTCTTCCCAAGCTTCTTTAAAAAAAAAACCTTATTAAAAAATCTATTTATGAAGTGAATCGGAAAAGTGTAATTAGTGTGCCTTTCATCGCTAAAGACCTGCTTGGACGCTCTGCTGCTCGAAGGGGGAAGGTTGCTGCACTGCCCTGCTGCGGGACTGCGAGGATCACGGTGCTCAGCGCCTAGCTGATTGGACTCACCTGGTTCCTCTTCCCGCTCCCGCCCCCACCATCTGCATCCATCCACACAGCGCCTCGCGGACCCCGCTTCGCGGGTGCCGCTCGTTGGTCCAACGCCATAAATATCTTGGCAGACAAACATTCTGCATGTGCCTTTCATCGCTAAAGACCTGCTTGGACGCTCTGCTGCTCGAAGGGGGAAGGTTGCTGCACTGCCCTGCTGCGGGACTGCGAGGACCACGGTGCTCAGCGTCTAGCTGATTGGACTCACCTGGTTCCTCTTCCCGCTCCCGCCCCCACCATCTGCATCCATCCACACAGCGCCTCGCGGCCCCCGCTTCGCGGGAGCCGCTCGTTGGTCCAACGCCATAAATATCTTGGCAGACAAACATTCTGCATGTGCCTTTCATCGCTAAAGACCTGCTTGGACGCTCTGCTGCTCGAAGGGGGAAGGTTGCTGCACTGCCCTGCTGCGGGACTGCGAGGACCACGGTGCTCAGCGTCTAGCTGATTGGACTCACCTGGTTCCTCTTCCCGCTCCCGCCCCCTCTCGCCCTTTGGTTCTTCTTGAGACCCTGATAGGACGCGCTAGCGGTACGCGCACGGGACGTAGCTCGGGGCGAAGACCGGGCAAAGAGCGGGCCGTTTGTGGCCGTTCGTGGACGGCCGTGGACGGGACAGGCCACCGCCTTGACAGGTGTTACCATACATGAACTATATTTATTGTGAGTAGTAGCAAAGTTGCTGATAGGTGGGTCCTGCCCTCTAGTGTTTGATGTTGTTGCTGTGTAAAGTTAACATCTTAGCAATTATTCCCAATTGTGCTCCTTGGTGTATTACATATATTGTCTTGGGTCCCCTCCATTTTACTTGGGTAGCTTCCCAATAGTTTGACCCTCAACTACCAGTATGACCTCCCTAAGGTCTGGTAGGAAGGTCGTACAGGCCACCAAAGGGGGTCAAGTATTAGGGACTCTCGATAATTTTATTACAAGAGCGGCCCGTGTTCTAGAACAAGAGATTATCTTAACCGAGAAAAGACTGTCCCTAGAAATTCAAGAGAAAAGATCATCACTGGGTAATATAATGACGGCTATGTCCCCAGAAAGTAGACTGCCGCAAACTGTTCTCGGTATATCGCCCAGTCCTATTGCAGCGCTGTCGGACCAAACAGATCAGGGCTCAGTGGATATATTACAAGAGCCAACGCCTATCCCCGAACCCAATGCTCTTCCCACAACTGCTAGCACCTCTCACTCACAGTCTACCTCTGAGCAATTGTGCACTGTTGCCCAGATTGTGAGTAATAAGTCCAAGCCTATTCTTGGCAAAAGAAAGCGTAGGGGAGTAATTTCCAAGGGTAAATGTGCAAAAAAGTCTAAAATGCCCAAACCGCATGATTCTGTCATTAATCGAGATGCTCCCTACCCCATTACACCCAGCAGTACTACTCCTGTTATAGGGAGCCCTAGGTCTTTACATACTGCTATCAACCAAACTAATGCAGACCCTCTATCTTCCGGTCTTCTCCAGCACTTAGAGAAACTATTTAAATCTCTTCTCTTACCCTTATATGAGAGAGTTAACCGGCTTTCCACCTCGCTGGAGAAAATAGAGGGCATGGTGCTTACAAACACGTCCATGTTGGAGAAATTCACACTGTCCTCCATTGGTTCTAAGTCTTTAACCACCCTTGAAATTGTTGATATAACTAGGTCTGATTCAAATGTTAAGACTCGTAGGGGTGGAGCTCCATCCAACTTCCCCGCCCGTAATGACCCTGTTGTAGAAGCACCCTGCCCTCTTGTTAGTGTAGATGTGCCGATTGATCCAGGGTGTAACACTAATACTACTACTACAGTTACTAACAAAAGTGCTACTATTAGCAAGCCTAGTATAGAGAGTGTCGATCTCCTTCAAAAGCTTCCATGCATTAATCTTCCCCCTGAGTCAAAACCTTATACTGTTATACTGGTTGGTGTCCCAAGGCTCCCCCAGGCTAAGCTTGAGTCTCACAGCGAGCTGAAAAACAAAGTTATACACTGGCTAAATAGTAACAGGCCACTACCTTCTAGATTAAGTGCTGAGATCATGACTGTCCGCAGGGTGTGCTGGCTGGGAAGTAGAGTTAAGAAAGTGGAGGGTGACTGTGTGATCATCAACTTTCGGGACCCAAGGGTGGTGAGCCATATTTGTTCCTACCCTAATAATTCGAGTGGTACTGGAATATCCACCTTGGACATGTCCTATTTTTATTCATATCACTCTCCTGTCTTACCTTTTGACATGTCCATTCCTTGGGAAAGGGTCACCAAGAGTTCCCATCGACAGACTGGATGGGATCTCCATCTCCCACTGTCTAATTCTTATGCTCTATTGAATGCTCTAGATGGGGTTGACTGACTACCATCAACCCCAAACAATAGGGCCAGTCCTGGCGTGGACAACTTGGGACTAGTAGGGAGGGGTGGGATAAGGAGGGTACCTCTGGGTTTGAGCTTATTGCCAGTTACTCCTGCTCGGGTCACACCTAATGGGTCACCTCTTATTCACTGTGATTCCGGTATTCCCAAGAGTGTGAACAACGGTATGGGACACACCTTTATTCAACCCACTATACTAGGAGCTGCTCCTGTATCTATGCTGCCTATTCCCACCGGCCCTCCTCTAATATCTATGGCTTCATGAAACATTGCTGGTTTGCGCAGTAAAATAACCCTGGAAGACTGGTCTGCATGGGTGAATACCCAGGACATTCTGGTCTTCCAGGAAACATGGGCAGTGGATCCCATTTACATCTCCGGGTATTTAAACTTTTTTAAGGGTGCTACACGTGGAGCAAAGGGACGCCCATCTGGTGGTCTTTGCATTTGGGTCAAGCAAACCCTTGGGTATAGTATAAGGGAATTGGACATAGACAGCCCAGATTTACTGATTATCTCATTACAGCTCAACGACGGTCCTGAAATCCTGATTATAAATGTTTATAACAGGGGCCTTCCTGGTGGTCGTGGCACAAATACTTTCTCACAATTGGAAGGGTTTTTGGACACAGTGAATCTGTGCTCCAATGTTTTAATAGTGGGAGACCTAAACTGTTGTTTCGAGCCTCTGCCCATTGTCCCCGAGTCACTCACAGGGGATGTGGATGCAATTTTCAACATTCCACCTCTTGATCTTCCTCTCATTAAGAGGTGGACTGAATCCGCTACCCAGTGGATGAGTCTATGTATGGAGCGGGGCTACAGAGCTGCCAATGGACGGACCCCCTCGGATAAAGGAGGAAGGGCGACATTCTCTGATGGTCGACGCTGTAAAAGTCGAATCGACTACGCCCTAATCAAAGTGGAGTATTGGTCCATACTATGTGATATGGTGGTCCTAGACCGCCCTGAGAGCGATCATAATCCACTGGTTCTGAACCTACTACTCTGTCCAGCACACAGAAATAAACCCACAGAAATAGTGACCGCCGAAACATTATTAACTAACAATCAACGGCGAGTTCGTTGGGATAAGGTAGCTATCGATAGCGCATTATTATCTGAGATTAGTCAGAAGGTTTCCTTTGCTCTGGTGGATTTACAGCTCCTACAGAGCACAGAAGATATAATTACAGGGGCCACTCAAATACACGATCATTTATTTTCTGATCTTAAGTCCATATTCTCCAAGCCAAGCAAGGCTAAGAAATCTTCTATGTTAAACCCTAAATCCTGGTATAACAAAGCATGCCGAGCTTCTTATAGCAAATTGAAACTTGCTATTATTACTAAAAACCCGGCTGTTATTAGACAATCTAGAAAAGACTATAGCAAGGCTAAAATAACGGCCAAACGAGATTGGGATAATAACCACTGGAATGACCTCCTGGCTGCTAGCAAAAATAGGAATCTAACCCTGTTTTGGCATATTGTTAAGTGGGGTAATTCATCCAGTACCCAGGTCCCAACCAACCATGTTCCCCCGGATATCTGGGTCTCGCATTTCGAGTCCCAGTTCTCGGACGGAAACCGGGTCGAGGGGTTTGTCCCCACAGAAAGCAGGGACCTGTCCATTTCCCCTATATTCAATTTCGACTGTGCTGAGGTCGCGGCGGCGCTGAGAAAGGTGCCCAGCGGCAAAGCACCCGGAATAGATTGTGTCCCTGCGGATCTTTTTAAATCTGACCCTGGTATTTGGGTACCATATATTGCACATCTTGCCAATGCTATAGCTAGAGGGGCAGCCATCCCTGACTCCTGGAGGGGCGCAGAGATTCTCCCGATTTTTAAGAAAGGTGATCGTTCCTGTCCGGGGAACTATCGCCCTATTAGTCTTATTGATTCTGTTCAAAAGATCATTGCTAGAATGACCCTGGCAAGAATCCAGACTTGGATTGATCAGGAGGATATCATCTCTCCCCTACAGGCCGGTTTTAGATCTTGCACCAGTACCATCGACCAGGCATTCAAATTCCAACTGATTGTCTGGAAAACAGTTTATCTGTGTGGTGGTTCCATATATGCTGCCTTTGTAGACCTTCGGTCAGCATTTGACTTGGTCAATAGGACCAAGCTATGGGATGCTTTGGCGGAGCTAGGTATTCCGGGAGATCTTTTGAACATTATCATTAAGCTGTACGACAACAACTTTGCCCAAGTTCGTTGGGGGAAACAGGGTCAGGTCACAAAAAGATTTAGGGTAAACAGGGGTGTCAGGCAGGGGTGCGTACTTGCGCCCACACTATTTCTACTGTTTATCAACAGAGTGGTTCAGTACTTTTCTTCAACCCCCACGGATGCCCCCACATTGGGTGGTACTAAAATTCCACTCCTTATGTTTGCTGACGATACCCTTCTCCTTTCCTAGACCCTTTCAGGGCTACAGTCAGCTTTGAATGTTTTTTCTAATTTCTGTAATGATTTCGATTTGTCAGTGAATGTATCTAAGACCAAATATATGGTGTTTAACAAAGGGAAATGCGTGAAGGGCCATATACTCCTGAATAATGATTTGCTTGAAAGAACTAATGTTATGACCTATTTGGGGGTAGTATTCGAAAATAAGCTGGATTGGAGGCCGCAAATTGATGTGCTTACCCTTAAATTTTCCCAGCTTTCTGGATGCCTTGTAAAAGAACAGAAATCATCCCAGTCGAAAATAATTGCCCCCCCCATTAAAATATTTAATGTAAGGATAAATTCGGCGATTCTTTATGGAGCCGAACTCTGGGGTTTTGCCAACCTTTCTTCTCTGGTCAAGGCACAACACAAATTCTTCAGAATGCTTACGGGCCTGCCCAGTTCTACCCCATTGAAACCGTTGTTACTGGATCTTGGCTGCCACTCTTTCGATGACATTGCTAGGTTTAAGCCTTTGGCCTATTGGAGGCGACTATGGACAGTGCCTGAATTAGGTCCCTATGCTAAAGCCTTTCTTGATGTCCGTTCCATCATGGGAGCAGGTAACATTCCCTGGTTCCGACAGGTTAGACAACTTCTGGATTCCATGGGTTTGGGAATTTTGTGGTCAGACCCAGGTAACAACTCTTTTCCCTCTAAAAAAGATTTTAAAAGCCTGTACTGGTCAACGGTACTACAAAAACAACTATCCTCAGTTGTAGCCGATTCTCTGACAGGCAGATTCCTTGTTCAAAAGAAAACCCCACTTCTTGAACCCTACTGGGATACCATCACCAGACCCAAAGACAGGAAACTTTATCACCAGTTTAGAGTTGGTACACTACCAACTAATCTTTTCACAAAAAAATGGAAGGGTGCATCTCGCGATTCCTGTAACTGGTGTATGGATTGTGTTGATTCAGTGGGTCATGTTTTCTTTGTCTGCCCAGCTTACGCTGCCCCACGGGCTAAATGGCTTAAACCCCTATGTCGAACACTGGGAACAAGACAAAGCCTAGAAGCACTCGATATTTTGCGTTTTGATACAAGTGAACTTATCGTAATCGCAGTCGCCAAATTCTTAGCTTGGGCCTGGCTCATTAGAATTAGGAGGCACTAAAATAATGAACCTTGGTTTCTTGTGATTTTATTGTGAATTGCTGTAATAGTTTTAATATTCGTTTGGTTGCATTTTTATTTTGTAAATGTCTTTTATGATGAAATCATCGACAATAAAGACTTATGAATGAATGAATGAATGAATCGGAAAAGGGACATTTTACTTTGTGCTCAGTACGATCAGAATGAAACTAGTCGAGAGCAGTATTTGTAAAAAACGTCATCTGTATGTTTTATTGAACTATTTTATGACTAAGGTTGAATTTGCTTCTGCTATGAGTTGTTACAGGATTTTGGAAAGGTATACCTGGGGATGAGAGACTCTGTGACCTTCGTTTGAACTATGTCCAAAATCTAAATCATGTGATATTTGTTTGTCCTTTTCTACATTCGTTGTGACATCAACTGTTAAGATCATTGTTCCTAAAGTATAATATAACTTTGGCAGCGGAAGCTCATCAATGTCTCTTCGCTCCTTTATTTGAAACAGATTGTACAAATAGTTTTTAATTCTTCAAACACTTATAAAATATTTTTTAAATGTGTTTGTATACCGTAATCTTAGTATTAATTGTATTTGGTTTTACATCTGTGTGAATAGGGTATCACAGTTTCTTTTTAAAGATTATGTATTCTATAACAGAAGAAGTGCATTAGTATTGCCATGCAAAATTGAATGAATGTATTTTCATTTGCTCATCTTTTTTCTGCCATTTTGCAATATGTATCTGTTGTACTGTATTAAGAATGCATAGTTTCCTGCATTGTTCAAGAATTGCACTGTAAGGGCTTACCGATTTCTTTGCGCATTTACACTTTGTCTGCTTCTTGTTTTCTTTAAGCTGAGCATGGTACTAAGCCGTATGGCTTCCTTCTGCACTTTATAAATTTATATACATTTACATTTCTACCCTTTTTGTCCATTGCCACTAGGAAAATAGTGATCCAGGCATTCATCACTTCCAGACTTGATTATGAAAATGTTCTATATTTGGGTCTGACAGACTATCTTCTGAACGGCCTGAAAGTGTCTCAAAACGCAGCAACGAGACTAATCCTTAACCTGGCTCCCCGTAATCATATGTCCCGCATCTCAGGCCTCTGCGTTGGTTGCCAGTGAGAAAGAGGATTACATTTAAGACACTGGTCTTGGCACATAAAGCCCTACATGGCAATGGTGCCAGTTACATCAGGAAGAGAATATTGTACTACACCCCGTCCAGAACTCTGCGGTCTTCATCCAGCCATCTGGCCATCATTCCCAGGGACTGCCGGGCTAGAACTGGAGGCAGATCCTTCATGTTCCTGGGGGCCCAAGCCTGGAACCAACTCCCTTTGGCTCTAAAAACCTGACTATACTGCAATTAAGTGTTGCCTAGGTATTAGTGGGGAGATACCTGACAGAGCCGGGACAGCCTATAGAGTAGCTGTGCGCTTTATAAATTCATTCATTCATTTTGGTATATCTGAACAAGACAACCACTCACACGAATGGACAATCTTTCACTGTATTAAGATACCCACTACAAGTTAGGGCAATAACAGCTGTATAACAGAGCAGCATCATAATGCGTCTTTCCTGATACACATCCTTCAAATTCGAGTTGTGTCCAACATGTGGTCCTTCTCAAATAGTGGCCTACCCAAAAGCACACTGCTTTCAAGTCGGTCACTACATTCTTGTCTGTAGTTAGACTGCCTCGCTTCATACAAGACTCGTAGCAGCTCTTCATTATAGACATCCTTCAGCAGAAGGACAGATACACTTGCAGAACCAACTGCAAGGAGCTAATAAACCTTGGTCTACAGGGCACTTTTATAGACAAGTGCCTTAACTGCTCCAGGCTCTCTAGTCCCGGTTCCAATGCAAACCACGGAAGTAGCATAATTTGTGCACTTTGAGATCCTGTATTTAAACAGATGAACTCCGTGCATGACTTCATTTGGAAATCTACTGGGCAGACAATGGCTCTGTAGCCCAATTACGTCCTGCTTTGATGTGACAGCAAGGAAATGTTTTTGCTTATCTGCTGCTTTTTAGGTTTCGCCTGCACAGCGCTTGCACTGTGCGTGTGCACTCTCTTTTAAATGAGAAAAAAAGCTTAAAATGGACTTAGAGCCTTCCATTATTTACCATTACTTCAACTGGCTTCACACCACCCTTTTTTCCTTGCTTCTAATTTGTCAGAGCCCCCTCTTCGCCTTAGCTTCCTACTGAGGCTTCATGTGTCCCTACAGTGGCACTTGGACCAAGTACAGCTTCCTGTCTGCAGCCAGTGTCCTTCCACCGGTCGCAGACTTCAGTAGGTACTCTTTTTAACATGTCCTCTTATAGAGAGCATGTCTAGAGGGCATGTCTCTGCAGTCCGTCACCCTCATTCCGCTATTACTGCTCCCTCGTGTTGCTTTCCCCAGCCCACCTCCCACTGTTGTTGTTCACTACCCCTGCTCTCCTCCCACTGTCTATGGTTTGTTTCCCCAACCCCACCCACCTCCCCCTGTCCATGATTTGTTTACCTACCTATTTGTGTGCTTCTGTGCAATATGGCTCAAAGGAAATAAAGTGCTGCGACGTGGTCAGTGCTGGTCGTCTCATAGTGCTTTTTTGTTTTTAACTTTAAGGCATGTTGCACTGCAGCGTGCGCTACTCGGCAACATGTAGAAAATATTGCCCAAGCCAATAGATCTTCCTGAGGCGAAACCTGTTGGTTTTGCCAATGCTTATTCTGCCTGGATTTTGGGAGACCCAACGGAGGGGGAGGAATGTTGGTTAATTGTCAGTGCTCTCTCGCACTGCTAACCACGGGTTTATCTTAAAGTGCCTGACAAGAGAAAGACACGGATCATAGGGTCTAGGTGAGGGTAACAGGACACTAGGTATTTTATTTTATTTTTTTTAAATGAAGGGGTTATTGAATGCTAGGTGTTTGTTTTGGGATGTTGGTAGTAGAAAAGCAGGTACTGTTGATCGTGATGGGGAGGATAACAGGATGCCATGTATTTGTTTTTAAATGTGGGAGAGGAGGGGATAAATTACAAGATAGTGGTGAAACACATGGTTAGACAACTACCCTGTATAATTTATTTTATGTAAAGTTTAAGGAGGCAGTTTAAGAGATAATGCCATGTTGTGCAGTGCTCCTCTATGATTTACGTACTTATGCACTGCTGAACTGAGAAAGGGAAGAGGATTTGGAGGGATTTAAACTACATAAAAGTTTAGATAGGTAGTTGTCAATAACGGAGAGTTTCCCATCCGAAGGTTCCAAGTGACATCATAGAAACTTGTGCTTCTTCACATAATCTATTTGAAGTCACTTTGAAACCTTCAGTGGAAAACACCCCTTTATTGACGGCTATCCATCTATAACTCTGTATGTCCCAGACAGGGAGTCTATCTATCGTGGTGCAGTAGCCCAGTGGTTTTAATAAAGTGACTGCTGCTGACTCTGCAAAGCCCTGCTGGAACTGTATTATAGAACCAAATGTAACCAAGAGGCATATTTACTAATATTTGCGTAATGCAACGAAGCAATACAACTTTCTGCGCTGCATCAAATAGAGAAGGCAGGAAGGCACCATAACTACTAACATATGGCACATTCCTGCTCTCCCTCTGCGCTGGCACACTTGTGGATGCCAAGGGCCAACTCAGAGACCCTTGGACCATGGTGCAAGGGGGCCTGCGTTACAGGATTTCTTTTGTGCAGGAAGGTACACCACCTTCCTACACAGAAACAATCCTCTGAGGCTTTTTCCTCTTTCTGCATCTGCTGCAGAATGCAGCACATGTAGAAAAAGGAAAACATGAGGAGAAATAAACATGGCGTACTATTTTGACACATTCTCAGATTTATTAGTGTTAGTAAATCTGGGAATTCGACATAAACCATTGGTGGATGCGTGAGAACACCCACACTACACTCCAGTGGTGTAGTGCCCCACCTCCTCTTTCCTGGGGGTGGTGTTGACAATTATAGTTATTTATGACCCTGTACTGGCTACAGCTCTGCAGACAAAAGCTATTAAATGATCAAAAGTAAAGAAAAACGATAAACAACACAGTGATTAGGAACAAGCATTGGCATAGCCAATAGGTCTCGCCTTTGGGACCTTATAAGTGTTTAGTTATCCAGCACAATATCCTTGGTGCAAAAACATAAGTGTTGCATTGCTAAACACTTATAAGGTCCCAAAGGCGAGACCTATTGGCTATGCCAATGCTTGTTTTGAGTGAGTGGTTCATGCAGATATGCCACTGTGAGGTAGAGATTCTGCAAGTGCTTTTACAGGAGCCCCTGTGACATTGCGCCTCTTCAAAATGTATCTTGGGTCTGGTGTAATACTTCTATCCCCTATTCACGTCTTCTCGCACCCAATGCATCCTTAAATGTTGCATATACAGCCGGGGTTGACACTCCTATTACCCCTGCCCTCCAGTGACACTTTACCTGTCACAGGTGGTGGAGGTGGAGATGGTGGATGTGGTGGTGGTGGTGCACATGGTGGTGGTGGACGTGGTGGTGGTGGTGGTGGTGGTGGACGTGGTGGTGGATATGGTGGTGATGGTGGATGTGGTGGTGGATGTGGTGGATGTGGTGGTGGTGGTGTACGTGGTGGTGGTAGATGTGGTGGCGGTGGTGGATGTGGTGGTGGTGGATGTGGTGGTGTTGGTGGACATGGTGGTGGTGGACATGGTAGTGGTGGTGGACATGGTGGTGGTGGTGGATGTGGTGGTGGTCGCGTGGTGGTGAACATGGTGGTAGTGGACATGGTGGTGGTAGACATGGTGGTGGACATGATGGTAGTGGTGGTGGTGGACATGGTGGTGGTGAATGTGGTGGTGGTGGATGTGGTGGTGGACGTGGATGTGGTGGTGGTGGTGGACGTGGTGGTGGACATGGTGTTGGTGGACATGGTGGTGGATGTGGTGGTGGACGTGGTGGTGGTGCATGTGGTGGTGGACGTGGTGGTGGTGGACGTGGTGGTGGACGTGGTGGTGGACATGGTGGTGGCAGACGTGGTGGTGGTGGTGGATGTGGTGGTGGTGGATGTGGTGGTGTTGGTGGACATGGTGGTGGTGGTGGTAGACATGGTAGTGGTAGACGTGGTGGTGGTGGACATGGTGGAGGTGGACATGGTGGTGGACTCAGTGGTGGACGTGGTGGTGGACATGTGGGTGGTGGACGTGGTGGTGGATTGACATGGTGGTGGACGTGGTGGTGGTGGTGGACGTGGTGGATGTGGCGGTGGTGGACGTGGTGGTGGTGTATGTGGTGGTGTTGGTGGACATGGTGGTGGTGGTGGACATGGTAGTGGTGGACGTGGTGGTGGTGGACGTGGTGGTGGTGGACATTGTGGTGGTGGTGGTGGATGTGGTAGACGTGGTGGTGGTGGATGTGGTGGTGGATGTGGTGGTGGATGTGGGGTTGGTGGTGGTGGTGGACGTGGTGGACATGGTGGTGGTGGTGGACGTGGTGCTGGTGGTGGACATGGTGGTGGTGGATGTGGTGGTGGATGTGGTGGACGTGGTGGACGTTGTGGTGGTGGTGGACATGCTTGTGGTGGTGAGCGATGTGGTGATGGACGTGGTGGTGGATGTGGTGGTGGACATGGGGGAGGACATGGTGGTGGTGGTGGACATGGTGGTGGTTGTGGACCTCGTGGTGGTGGAAGTGGTTGTGGACATGGTGGTGGATGTGGTGGTGGTAGATGTGGAGGTAGACAGTGAGGGGGTGGACATGGTGGTGGACATGGTGGAGTTGGATGTGGACAGTGTGGTGGTGGACATGGTTGTGGTGGACGTGGTGGTGGACATGGTGGTAGTGGTGTGATGTGGTGTTGGTGGATATGGTGGTGGTGGACGTGGTGGTGTACATGGTGGATGTGGTGGTAGTGGTGGTGGTGGAGGACGTGGTGGTCATGGTGGTGGTGGACGTGGTGGTGGTAGACGTGGTGGTGGTGGATGTGGTGGTGTTGGTGGACATGGTGGTGGTGGAAGTGGACGCGGTGGTGGTCGATGTGGTGGTGGAAATGGTGGTTGTGGACATGATGGTGGTAGACATGGTGGTGATGGACATGGTGGTGGTGGTGAACGTGGTGGTGGTGGATGTGGTGGACGTGGTGGTGATCGTGGTGGTGGATGTGGTGGTGGTGGTGAACATGGTGGTGGTGGAGGATGTGGTGGTGGTGGACTTGGTGGTGGACATGGTTGTGGTGGACGTGGTGGTGGTGGATGTGGTGGATGTGGTGGTTGACGTGGTGGTGGTGGACGTGGTGGTGGTGGACGTGGTGGTGGACATGGTGGTAGTGGATGTGGTGGTGGTGGATGTGGTGGTGGTGGATGTGGTGGTGTTGGTGGACATGGTGGTGGTGGTGGTAGACATGGTAGTGGTGGACGTGGTGGTGGACATAGTGGTGGTGGACATGGTGGTGGTCGACTTGGTGGTGGACATGGTGGTGGTGGACATGGTGGTGGTGGACATGGTGGTGGTAGACATGGTAGTGGTGGACATGGTGGTGGTGGATGTGGTGGTGGATGTGGACATGGTGGTGGTGGTGGACGTGGTGGTGGTGGACGTGGTGGTGGACATGGTGGTGGATGTGGTGGATGTGGTATTGGACGTGGTGGTGGTGGACATGGTGGACATGGTGGATGTGGTGGTGGACATGGTGGTGGATGTGGTGGTGGACGGTGTAGTGGATGGGGTGGTGGTGGACGCAGTGGATGTGGTGGTGGACATGGTTGTGGACGTGCTGGTGGTGGTGGACGTAATGGTGGTGGACATAGTGGTGGTGGTGGACGTGGTGGTGGTGGAAGTGGTGGTGGTGGTGGTGGTGGTGGACGTGGTGGTGGTGGTGGACGTGGTAGTGGTGGTGGACATGATGGTGGTGGACGTGGTGAGAAATAGTGAGAAAAGGTAAAAGCAAAACACAGAGTGAATGATAAAAAAAAGAAAGCAAGAAAACTGTCACAGTAAAAGCAAAACACAAAGTAAATGATAGCCATGCATGAGTGAATAACTAATGCTGCTATTTTAAAGCATACTCGTGCTTGTCACAGCAAAAGCAAAACACACTACTGGCACTGCAATCATGTGTTTGCTGGCCCGGGAGTGGTGCATGCGTGCGTGCGCGTGCCGTCGGCTCTTTTTGGAAGCACATACTCGTGCTTGTGGGCGCCCCCCTGCTCGCTCCTGCAAGGTGGATGCTGCCACAAGCACGAGTATGTGCTTCAAAAAAGAGCAGAGCGACGGCTAAAGGTCCTCCTATGCAGCGCATGCGCGCTGCGTAGGTGAGACCTAATTAACTACAGCAAAGAAATTAAGAGAAAAAGAGGGGGAATAGAAGAGAAAGTGGGAGAGATTTGAAAGGAACAGCAAAATCAAGGACATATAAAAATAACATTGGCATCGGTGTCCCTAACCAAGTAGCGCTAGACAGGCATCCCGCGTCTTCCCTGGGTCTTCCCAGTTCATGCACACCTAATCACCCTTGCTTATCATAAAGGAGGAAGGAGTAAGCCGCACCAGGACTGCACTAAGAGGGGGAAACGAAGGTGGTGCAAACGAGGGGGTGGCTGGCACCACTCCGGCTACAAACAGCTATAAAAGACACAAATAACTACCACAACCGGAATCTTTGCGGTGAGTTCTTCTTGAGGTGAAGCATAGCAGAGGTTCTCCCCATCAAGGCAAACAAGCAGGTGCAGAGTGAGGCCTGCAGGGTTGAGAAGTGACGACCGCAGAGTACCCAGGGGCAAGGTCATACCCGACAGAGGCACTAACCGCCTCAAGGGGGGCCCACGAGGTCTGACAGGAAATAGAAACAGCTGGGAAAAAAACCATCAGCAGTGGTATTGGGAGAAACCAGAAGTACTAAACAGATGCTAAGGAAGCAAAAAATAAAAAAACAAAAGGAGAAACGCACGGAAGCAAGTATGGCGGACAGAGAAACAAGGCTACAACAACAACAACTAAAAAAGAGCAAGGGGAAGCCAGCAATCTCAGACTCCCTGCTCAAAATGAAGCCAGACCTGAACAGCACCCATGACATGATATTAAAAAAATCAGCGGACATCCATTAGCTATTAAAAATCCACAAAAGCAAACCACTGACGCTATTAAACTTAAAATTGCGGTGGTCAGGGCTGACCTGAACACAGTGAGCAACAGACTATCAGCGGCCAAACAAATAATCAGTGATATGGAGGACACCACCGTAAACTCAAATCAAGAGGTGAAGGCCTTAATAAAAATTACCTCAACACTACAATGTCAAGCAGCTGAGTTGGAAGACCGAAACCGAAGACATCTGGATACTGGGGGTCCCAGAAAGCGGCAGAAGACCCAGCAGGCTCATGCCTAGCCTTCCTTGAGGAGTGGATACCAAAACTCACCAATGTAAAGTTTGATCGCCAATTTGAACTAGACCGTGCACACAGAGTACCCACTTTCAAACCAACGACAAGACAAGCTGCCCGACCCATTATCTGAAAACCACTGAGAGCCCAACACACGGAAGCTATCCTCAACCACGCACAGAAAAATCACCAGATCATCTGGAATGGGCACAAGATCATCTTCACACAAGACTACTCCAAGACCACGGTCGACACCAAGAAGGGATTCCTTGCCCTACACGACAAACTCAGAAGCAGGAATATGCAGCTCTCCTTCGTTGGCCCCACCAAGTTCAGAGTAGCCGATGGAGGTAGACAGCACTACTTCAATGACCCTAGGGAGCTCGCATCATTTCTGGAAGGTCCAACAGTTCAAGACATGGAGGCTTCCCAATCCACCTCTAGCAAGAGAAGATCGTCTCCGGACCCTGGCACGGGATGAAGAGATAACAACCACCACCTTGGGCAGGCTAAGCCCCCTTTAACATTATCAATATCCACATCTATTATGGAAACTTAACCAATACCTACCTAACTAGCTACCTTATTATCTACCTCATTATTTACCTCATATGGATATGCACCCTACGATGCTGAACCCACGACAAGTGAAGATATTATTTTTTCTATGACTTTACACTTGTATCCTTTAAACTTGCTATAATATGACTCTGGTTATGAGCAATGTTACTTTGACGAGAAATGTCAAACAACTTTGGTCTCATGGCCAGAGGACCTACTTCTCTCTTAGTGCCTGGCAGGTAACCATGCCATGTATGCTCATGGGGAGACTAACGATACAGTTTTATTAATCAGTTATTCTCCGAGAGAAGGAATGACAATCCTGCCGTCGCACCTCCAACATACGAGGTCTGCAGGGGTGGGAGGGGTGGGGGGGAGTGGGGTTTAGGGGGAGGGATGGCCTGCTCGCAGGTGTACCAGAAAAAGCTTTCTAGACTGTACTCGTACTGGAAAACACATTTGAAACAGATCGAGTGGAGGGAGGGAGTGACCACCTAATGTCGCTTTTCCCCTCCTGGGCCCAGATAGCAATGTGTGGGGTCCATGGAGAACAGAACTGATGTATCCACCACAGAACATCCCACCTGATGGCCTAAAATAACACACTCACCCTGGCAACTGATCTCAACATAGTGTTCCTAAACGTTAAAGGTCTTAACCATCCAATCAAGCGCGGGAAAATTCTAGACTACCTAGCCAAAACCAAAGGGGATATAATCCTTTTACAGGAAACAAAGTTGTCTGGGGACGAGGCAAAACTCATTAGAGGTAACTGGATCTCACAGATGGCTTGCTCGCCTGCTGTTAAAAAGAAACGGGGGTAATTACCCTGATATCGAAAAGATCCAACATCTCAATAGACTCACAGACCCACGACAATGAGGGCAGACTCCTAGTCACGCACCTGAGAAAGAGAGAAGAGTTAATTCACGTAGCAAACATATATAGCCCCAACGCTGACGATCCAGCCTTTTGGTCGGAAGTGTCCAGCACGTTGGAAGGGTTCCCCTAAAACGACCTCATGGTTGTAGCAGGGGACTTCAACATCCCTTTAGACCACATAATGGATAGACAATCCACCTGCCAATACTACCCCATGAGCTCACATGCGGTACTTAAAAACATATGCTCCAAATACAACCTCAAGGACGCATGGCGCCTCCAGCACCCAGACACCAGGGACTATACCTTTTACTCTAACCCACACAACTTATACACCAGGATAGATTATATCCTCATTTCTGGCTCCCACACACAACTAATCGAACACACAGATATAGCCCCAAGGCTGGTGTCGGACCACTTGTGTATTTGTCTAAAACTGGCTGGGTGTCATAATGAGGATGTGCCAAAGAGATGGTGCTTTAACAGCGATGTACTCTCAGACCCTGCAGACAAAAAAAAGATTGAGGAGGCTATAATAGATAACTTCAAATACAACGACACTCCGGACACTAGCACTAATACGCTCTGGGACGTACTGAAAGCTACCATCAGGGGTACATTAATAGGAATAAAGACAAAAATCAATAAGAGTTCCAACCTGAGATTAAACCAGCTTGAACAGGAGATCAAAAGTTTGGAGCAGTCCCACGCTACCTCCCTACAGAATAGCGAGCTCCTCACATCACTAACACGAAAAAAATATAATTACAACAAAATCCTAAGTGAGAAGTGGATTAATAAATATAAAGCTTTCAATCTGTGCGAAGCTAACAAAGCGAGGAAATTGCTCGCTTCCTACCTCAAACACAAACGCAACCAGTTCGCCATCTCATCCATTAAAGACTAAAACATGTACCAAACACAAAAATATCCTCAGAAACTTCAAAGAGTTCTATCAGGAACACTATAAGAATGACAAGCCCCTGAACTTAAAACATTTTACCAAATACCTCGAAAAACTCGACTTGCCGCAGCTAAACACAGAAGAGAGAAGTAGAATAGGACAGGAAATTAACTACACAGAGATTGTAATGGCAGTCAAATCCTTAAAAGACAACAAAGCTCCTGGCCCGGACGGGTTTACAGCCTCTTATTACAAAATCTTCTTAGACCAATTAAAACCAACCAAGAAGCAAGTTTTTAACCACACAGCATCTAAAGGGACCATGCCGCACACTGTGACGCAAGCTAACATAATAGTCATTCCGAAGGAGGGGAAGGACCAACTCTCAATGAAAAACTATAGGCCTATGTCACTGATTAACGTAGACTGCAAAATATAGATATAGATCTTAGCGGTCAGACTCAACTCGGCCCTACCAAAACTAATAAGTAACTCCAGAGGAAGGCTTCCTCCGCACTCGCATGTCTAATGATAACACCCGCCTACTGTGCCACATCATAGAGAATGCGGCCGCTAAGGTGAACCGGTAGTAGCTATCACCTTGGATGCAGAGAAGGCCTTCGATGGGGTCTTCTTGGCTTTCCTGGAATGCTGCATGCAATCTTTCAACCTAGGTGAGGACTATATACGTATGGTTATGGCCCTCTATAGAAACCCCTCAGCCTGTATTGTCGTTAATGGGTCGCGCTCCGAGCCGGTCACGCTACAACAAGGTACTAGACAGGGATGCTCACTATCCCCATCCTTATTCTTACTAGCATTGGAACCCCTTATCAGGGACATCAAAGCAAACACTATCATTAAGGGGGTGGATATCAATGGCGTGCAAATAAAGCTTGCCGCCTACGCAGACGACATACTAATTGTAACAGAACAACCGAGGGCATCAATTGCTGCCCTGGTGGACACAATAGCTAGATATTCTAGCCTTTCAGGGTACAAACTCAACAGAGAAATCAGAACTCAAACCACTAAACATCTACTGCACAAAAGATATCCTGGGAGAGTCTGGTCTAACATGGCAAACAGACTCCATCAAATACTTAGGCATTGAATTTGGTAACAACATGATAGATACACTACACCAGAATGAGACAACACTACTAGGGAAAATAAAGAAGCTTCTGGAATCATGGTCACCAAAATTCATTACTTGGTGGGGCAGAATCAAGACTATCAAAATGATGATCACCCCGATGGTTAACTACCTCATCAGTATGCTCCCGCTCCTCCTTACAGACGACTTTCACCGTAAAATAGATACCCTCATATCCAAATTCCCTTGGTGCTGGATAAAAGCAAGGATCAGTATCAAACAACTAAGACTAGAAAAAACACTAGGAGGGGTAAATTTAGCAGATTTCAGGATATCAGCTGGCTTTCCTGGTGAAACAAGGCTCATACTGGTTTACTCCACCTACCGGTTACACCCCGGCTTGGCTAGAGGTTGAGAGGGCCATTCTTAACAAACTAAGCCCCCTTGCACTCCTAACAACAAATAGACTGTACCCACTTACCTCCAAGTCCATTTCTAAAAACACAAAAATAGCACTGCTTAAGGTCGATAAAAAGCTGAAGCATAGTATTAAAGGGTCTAAACTGGAATCACTCTGGGCCAATAGCAAGATAAGATACAAATGCAAAAGCCTAATCCTGGACACATGGATTAAGGAAGGTATACTCTTCCCTCACCGACTAGAAAACAACACATACACAATTACATTCTCAGACCTCCAAGCGATGTATGGCCTTGCAGACATGGAGTTCTACAACTTCTTAAAAATCAGGGGAGCGCTAGGTGGCGCTAGCCAAGATGGCCGCGCCGAGGTAGAGCTCCGTGCTACCTGACCCCTCACATCCGTTCTTCCTCCGTTGCTGCCGTCCTGGCTGCAATCCGCTTCCTGCCACTTGCTGCGGAGTTGTAGCCCTACCCTCGCTGCGACTTTTGGCTGCCTCCGAGCCTTGGGGACTGAGCTTTGCCGCCTGCAAGAGTCACCGCGGCGGGGGCGCGCACTCGGCCGGTTCCTCGGCCGGCGGCGCCTGCTACGAGCGCCCGCGGCGCCACACGAGGGGCACAGGCCTCTGTCTGCTGGCGGCTGTCCGGAGGCGGGAGAAGCCCGCGGAGAGGCATATCGGCCTGTGACACACCGCGGGTGAGTCGGGGGGGGGGCGCGACAGATCCCCAGCGCCTCCCCGGACCTTCCCCGGCCGCGGGGCCCTGATCGGCGGCCGGATCGGCCCGAGTAGTAGTGGGAGCTCGTGGGGCTGGGCCCGGATCAGTGATTGCCGCCACCCGCCATATTGTCGCGCCCTGGCCTGTGAACCGGTGCATCCTCCGGAGGACTGCCTTCCTCTGCCCCCTCCAGCCCCCCTGCTACGAGCGTATGGTGGTGATTGCTGCTGGCGAGGTCCCCCGTGGAGGCTCGGCCCCCCCCCCCGGATCTTGTGGAAGGCCCCCGCACATCGCGCTCCGGTGCCCGCGGCGGCAACCTGACGGGGGGGCGACGCTGAACTGGTTCCGCCTGGTGCCGCCTGCTGGGGGGCTGCTGCCGAGGGGGCCCCTCTGCCCATTGCCCCTCGTCCCCCCTGCCTGGCGAGGTGGCCCACGGGGCTGCGGTGGGCTGGAAGGGGGCGCCCTGTGACCTCTGCGTCCCGGGAGCGGGGGCAGTAGCGGTGCTCCGAGCTGCTGGACTGGCCCTGCGGCTTGCCCGGGGGCCTCCTTCTGGGACTGCACGGGACGCGGAGCGGTGCTCGCCCGGCCCCGGCCTCGGAGGGCGCGACGCGTTGATCCACCATGGGCAAGGACAAAGGCCCTAAGAGGCTGGCAACATCCCACCAAACGAAGATTGACCGCTTCGCGACACCGGACCCCCCGGGTGCCGGCGGAGGGGAGGCGCCCGCCCCCAACAAAGACTTGGCCACCATCCTACACGCGATCGATGCCTCTCTCACCTCGTTGGAGGGGATGGTCGGGGAGGTGAAGATAGATGTTGCGCTTCTGAGGCAGGATCTCCGCAACGCCACGGCCCGCATCACGGAGGCCGAATCGCGGATCTCCGCGACGGAGGATGACATCCATCAATTACAAGACCAGGTCCGGGAGCTCACGACCCACTCCAAGGAACTACACAGGCGGGCGGAGGATGCCGAAAATCGCGCCCGCCGCAATAACCTTCGCTTGGTGGGCTTCCCGGAGGGGGTCGAGTCGGGCCGGGCCGACAACTTCCTGGAGGCCTGGTTTAAATCCTGGATGCCGGCGGGCAGCTTGTCAACCTGGTTCGTGGTGGAGAGGGCGCACCGGTCGCTGGCGTCCAAGCCTCCGGTAGGGGCCCCCCCGCGCCCCTTTATTCTTCGGATCCTTAACTTCAGGGACAGAGATGCCATTCTGCGGGAGGCTCGGGTGAGCGGCAAACTGGCCTATGACAATCACACCATTATGATTTTCCCAGACTACACCCGGGAGGTCCAGGAGCAGCGCCGTTCATACACGGAGGTGAAGCAGCAGCTGCGCTCCCTGGGCCTTCAGTACCAGCTCCAGTTCCCGGCCCGCCTCCGTCTTGTCTTTCAGGGTAAGACGCTGTTCTTTGACACCCCCAGGGCGGCCTGGACATGGATTACCGAGGAGCGGCCTCTGCGGCAGCCGGGCGGAGGGCCGCCCGTTGCAAGGCCCGGGTGCCCCGTTGTGGCTGGGTCCCAGCGGCCGCGGCGCGGGAAGCGCACACGCTCCCGGCAGCGGCGAGGTGCCGCAGTCCTCAAGGCCCGGTCTGTGAGCGCTTCTGGCAGACCGATGAGAGACTCCTCCGCCTCTTCTGAAGCCTCCTCCCGGGCGGCCGGGGGATCCCGGCGCCGAGCATCACCTGGGCCGACCGGATCTCCGACCCCCCTCAACACGCACATTGACTCATCAGACCTTTCTCGCAGTCCAGCTATATGACTTTTTTCTTTGTTTCTTGCAGTTGCGGGGAAGGTAACAGCCTTGCCCGAGGGCGGGGGTGGGGGGCTCCACATTCTTGCGCTCCCCAGTGCCAGCCCAGGTCCGCACAATGTAATCCGTACTTCAGGAGGGGTCCACTACGCTCTTTATACCCGAGCACCTGAGCTTGGGGTCTTGTGTCTGTTGGTTCCGTTCGGGCGACAGATGCTTCTGGTTTTGAAGTGTAGGGTGGGGGGTGGGGGGTTGGGGTTGGGGGTTTGTTTGGGGTTTCTCTTCGCGAGACTGTTTTGTTTGGGTTTGCACTGTTATTTACTGAGCCTTTCACACAGCGCTGCGCGGCGCGAGGCGTCGTGTCCCTTCACTCAGCTCCATTTGCGCGCTCTACTGCCGCTCACCCTCCGCCACCGTCCGCTCGCTTCCCCCGGTGGGGGCTCCATGGTCCTTCAGGGGCCTGCACGCTCCGTGCCCCCTTTGCTGACACCCGGGTTCAAGGGTATCCCCCCGGTGCCCCCCGCCTGCCCTCTCCCCGGCGCGCTCCATTACCACTGCTGCCATGGCTGATTTAGCCCCCAAAGCCCAGGTGCGCATCCTGTCCTGGAATGTGAACGGCCTGCTGGACCGGCTTAAGCGCACTGCTGTCCTCAAATACGCCCAGCGCGCGGGTGCGGACGTGCTCCTGCTTCAGGAAACCCACCTCCTCGGAGAAAACTGTCCCTTTCTGGCGCGCTTCGGATTCGACCGGGTGTGGCACTCCGGGTTCTCGCGCGGGTCGCGGGGGGTTGCGGTCCTCCTGCGCCGTTCCTTCCCTTTTGTGTTGGCCGAGTGGTCCATGACTCCCAGGGGAGGGGGGTTGCGATTAGCGGCATGCTCGAGGGCCGGCCACTCAGCCTCCTGTCACTTTACGTGCCGTCCACGGGGCTGTCCTCGGCCTTATCTCTGACCGCGTCGTGGCTAGCGGCTTTTCCACCTGGTACTGTTGTTCTCGGAGGAGACTTTAACGCCGTCTCGGCCCCGCACCTCGACTCTTCGGGTCCGGTCTCGGACTCCCGCGCGGCGCGGGCGAAGCAGCTGGCCGGGTGGGCAGAGGCACAGGGCCTCTGTGATGTGTGGCGGCTCTGGCACCCACGCACGCGACAGTATACCCACACCTCGGCCGCCCACCACACTCAGGCACGCATCGACGCGATCTTTGTCCCCTCGGCC
The DNA here is from genome assembly GCF_964204655.1 of Triturus cristatus. Classification (NCBI taxonomy): domain Eukaryota; kingdom Metazoa; phylum Chordata; class Amphibia; order Caudata; family Salamandridae; genus Triturus; species Triturus cristatus. Next base: position 16,259,519 of record NC_140582.1, read on the forward strand.
GACTGTCTGGGTATCCAAGACGTCCGCATCCTTCCCCGGGGGATATCCGACCATTCTCCGCTTTTGCTGGGTTTGGGCCCCCCGCCTCACGGTGCTCGCCAAATGTGGCGTTTTAATGCGTGGTTCCTGCAGGACAAGACGCTCCGTAAGGAAGTGGGGACCGCGCTGGCACTCTATTTTGGCGACAACGACGGATCGGTCTCCTCGGCGGGCACCCTCTGGGAGGCTTGTAAGGCCACGGTTAGGGGGGTTGCTAAGGCACAGGTGATGAAACACCGCCTGGCGCAGCTGCAGCAGCTCACAGCCTGCGAGGCTCAGGCGCTGCGCCTGGAGCAATCCGTCTCTGACTCTGCCGACCCGGCCGAGACCCGGCAGCTACGGCTCCTACGCGAGGAGATTCGTCAGCGGTCGCTTGACGCAGCTAAACTTCTTTGGCAATCATCGGTGGCGCGGGTATACGGCTGGGGCGACAAAAACGGGGCGCTTCTGCACCGGCTGGCCACTTACCCCAGGGCATCACGCATCATCCCGGCGGTGACCGACTCAGGTGGCGCGCTTCAGTCTTCATCCGTGGCTATAGCGGACGCTTTCGCCCAGTACTACTCACAACTCTACCGGGCACGGGCATCGGATCTGGCTTCCTTGCTCGCCGCTGGTGCCCTAAGCCTTCCCCGGCTGGGGCCGAGTGATTGGGAGAGCCTGGAGGCTCCCATCTCCCCTGAGGAGATCGGAGACGCGATAGGGCGCACGTCCGCCGGGAAGACCCCCGGCCCGGACGGGTTCCCGCAGGAGTTTTACGCCACCTACAAGGAGCACTTGGTTCCACGGCTGGGTGCCCTGTACGCGGAGGCGGTTGAGAGAGGCTCCTTCCCCCCAGAGGCCGACATTGCCACAATTGTGGTCCTGCCTAAATCCATTCCGCCGCCCAGTGACAGGTCGGCCTACCGGCCGATCTCTCTGATCAATACCGATATCAAACTATATGCCGCGGTCCTAGCCCAGCGGCTCCGGCCCTTCCTGTCGCGTTTGGTGCACCCGGACCAATGTGGCTTCATGCCGGATCGAGGCACTCGCCATTGCCTCCGCCGCCTCCATGTGGCTCTGGCGCACCGCCACCGCCTATCTCCATACCTCACTCTCCTGCTGGCCGACTTCGAGAAAGCCTTCGATTCGGTGGGGTGGCCCTACCTGTTCGACGTGCTTAATTCGTTTTGGGACAAAATCTTTGCCCTAACAAGTGGTGTGTTTAAGTGTACTATGGTCAGAGACTCCTTTAATCTGCCCACGGCCTGCATAAGCACAAACTTGAGAGATGATTCTGAAAAAGATCTATTTGACCTGTTACTAACTTCAGCAGTGAAAATGGTTCTTGCCAACTGGAAGGACACGAGTAAGACAGCGTACAAGAGCTGGATAAACTGGATCATCCATCTCAGAGGGGCAGACAACATAGCACTACAAAACTCCCAGTGGAAACCGTCATCCAGGTCACTGTGGAACTCCTTGGACGCATTTCTAGTCTCTTATGAACTCCCATGAACAAAGACCTTACCACTGATCCATCGGGAGTCCTCATTGTCGCTGCACCGGAATAACTGTATTTAAGTGAAATGCTCTTTGTTACAGGTACTAGAACGCCACATTATGTAAATGTGCCAAAATTTGTATAAAAATGGAAATCAATATTACAGCTCGTCTTGCTGTCCCCCTATCTGCTCTACTCCTTCTTCTTTCCTTTTCCTCTTCCTTTGCCTGTCCCTTTCTCTCATACCACCCTTAACTCCAACAAAACTATCCCCCCTCCCCCCTTGAGTTGCGCTTATGTGGATACAGTCTGATCTCCAAAAACTGACGTGTCGAGAGTCATTCCTAACTCACTGCTGCATCTGTTAACCTTGTTGTTGAGGTCCTTGTCCGTCCTGTTCTTCTTCTGGGGTTCCTGGCAGTGGGGAGCCCGCCCCACTATTGTCTTGTCTATCCGCTGCCAATTCACTGCTAGATTTTCCCAGGCTCTTGCCCTGTCTATATTACCTATCCCTTGGCCAGCCTCCCAAAGCAGGAGTCTACCTTCTGTCCCCGCCCATTTCTCTAGCTCCCTCTTCCAGGAAGCAATCCTAGGCCCTCCCGGTGCCTTCCAGTTTCTGGCTGTCTCTTTTTTGGCCAGGACATAGGCCAGATCCTGAAACCTCCCAGTTGTTTTGTTTTTTGGCTGTGTGTGGGAACCACCCTAGCAGGAAATGCCCCAGGGTGTGTGGGAGTTCCTTGTCTGTGAGATCACCTATCACTTGCTTGATCTCCTCCCAGGAGGTTTGTAGCGTGGAGCAGCTCCAGAACATATGAATGATATGTGCCTCTCTCTCCGCACCTCGGGCATGCTGCTGCATCTATGCCAAAGTATTGTCTAATGCGGGACGGGGTGAGGTAAGCTCTGTGGAATTTGTAGAAATTAATCAGTTTGAATCTCGCGTTCTAAGAAAAGAAACTTTCGGGATCCGCTCTAAAATCTTGTCCCAATCTACCTCTGGGATCTGTTTACCCGAATCCTCCTCTCACTGTAATGGCAAGCCCTCCACTGGCTTCTGCATATCTTGCCTCATTGCCTTATAAAGGCAAGAAAATGTCTTGTTTCTTCCCACTGAGAATGCCACATACCTATATTCTGCCAATGCCCGCGGTTCTGTATCTCCTCCACCCCAATGCTACCTAATCCTTCTGGTGAGGGCCCCATGCCTAAGGAAGTGGCCTCCCGGCAAATCATATGCAGCCTGGAGTTCTTCAAATGGGAGTTGCGTGGAGTCCTGGTATAGGTCCCCCATCTTTGTCAGCCCTGCCGCTTCCCAGTCCTCCAACCCCACCCAGTGAGCCCCCTGTGGCAACCATCACAGCATTGTGATCGATATGTCTGGAGAGTAGGGAATCCTGACTCCCACCCTTCTCAGGTATCTAGCCCAGCATCGCACCACCACTCTGGTTTCCATGGTGTCATCAGACCCATTCCGTCTGACCCATAGGAAGATCTCTGCCAGGGTTGTGGTATCTGGCACTGCTGGATATTGTTCCCGTTCTGAGTCACGACTTGCCCCCAACCATTGAATCATCCAGTACAACTGGGCGGCAATATATTACCCCTCAAAATCTGGGGCCGCTAGCCCCCCTTCTGCCGTTGGGCGCTGCAATGAGGTCAGCGCTACTCTTCTGCGCCCTGATCCCCAGATAAATGACGTGATCAGTGAGTAAAGATCTTTGAACATTGCTCTCGGGATCCACACCGGTAAGGTGCTGAAGTAGTACAGGAGATGTGGGAGCACCACCATCTTATGGAATGCCACCCGTCCCACTACTGACAGCGGCAGTGTACCCCAGAATTCCATTGCGGACTTCACCGATCTTATTGCTCTACCCACGTTTCCCTCTTGTAGCTCCGCCGGTTCACGATATATTTTGACTCCCAAATATTGCAGGCAGCTGAGCTCCCATTTCAGGTGGCCGAGATCAGGCGGCGGGATGGCGTTAGATATCATGGGGTATAGGCTAGACTTCCTTCAATTAACTTGGAGTCCAGAGATGTCACTGAACCGGGTTAGCATTCTCTGCGCCCCTCTCAGCTCGCCCTCTTTGTCACAGAGGAAGAGTAGGAGGTCGTCCGCGTATAATACTATTAAGTGCTGCACCTCACCCACCCTTAAACCATTATAGTCCTGCCCGCTTTGCGCCCTGCACGTCAACGGCTCCATGACCAATGCAAACAGGAGCGGGGAGAGGGGGCACCCCTGTCTCATACCCCTCTCCACCCTCGGCCTGAGAGAAATCGTTCGTCCAGTGCGCACTCGGGCCGTGGGGAACGTATATAGTAACCGTACCCATGATAGGAATCCTCCTTCCAGTCCCATCTTGGACAAGACTTCATAAAGGTAATGCCACTCGACGCTGTCGAAGGCCTTCTCAATGTCCACTGCGAATACCGCCGCCTCGTGCTTATCATATCCAGTGGAGCCCATGATCGCTAGGATTCGCCTAATATTTATGTCCGTGTTCCGCCCGGGGAAAATACCCCGCTTGGTCTTCATGAACCAGGTCAGGCATATATGGGAGAAGCCCCATCGCTCAAATTTTGCTCAGGAGTTTGTCATCCATATTTAGCATGGATAGGGGCCTGTAGGCTGTGTAGTCATATGGTTCCTTCCCAGGCTTAGGCACCGAGACAATAAGGGCCTCTCTAATACTCTCTGGCATTATTCCTGCCCCCAGGGCCTCCTGATACATGGTGACCAGTCTGGGAGTCAGCTCCTGTGCATATGCTGCATAGATCTCGGCCGGTAGGCCGTCAGTGCCCGGGGTTTTGTTCCTTGCTATGCCCTTGATGGCAACTCGTACCTCCTGCTGCGTTATGTCTGCTCCAAGCTCTTCCACCTCCTCAGGGTCCAATCGGCCATCTGCAGGCCCGCAAGGTATTTCCTCCCGTCTGCATGATCGCTCTCCCGCGACCTTCTATAGAGTTGCGCATTGTAGCTGGCAAAGACTTTGTTAATCTCGCCTGAGTAAAGTGCCGGATCCCCGTCTCTTTCTCTATTTCCACCAATGATGGGTCCCTGCTCACCGGGTTTGCTAGCTATGCTAGTAGCGTTCCTGACTTGTCTCGTTCAGCATGAGTGCAAAATTTAATGTAATCAAAGCATCTAAGCCTCTCTGTCTGCTTCGCCACTTCCTCCTTGGCATCTACTAGTGTCCTCTAGAGCTCTGGGACTCCTGGCCTCCTGCGTTCTAGCACCCTAAGGGTTTTCTCCACTACTTCCACTTCTCCTAAGATGACACACCTAACCCTCGTAGTGCGTGTTATGCATTGGCCCCGCAGGACCACCTTGAAGGCGTCCCATTCGCATTCTGTGAGGAGGCTGTCCCCACATTGGCCTCAAAATTGTGCGCTATTTCCCCCCTGATCTCTTCACGAAAGACCTGGTCTTCCAGTAAGTCCGGACGGAGCCTCCACGTAGTTATCGCTAATATGGGGTGCATCCATCCCAGGGAGAGGACCAATGGATTATGGTCCGATATCATACGTGCTGAATATTCCCCGACAATGGCATGGCGCTGAGTGTCTGCTGAACACAAGAAGGCGTCTAGTCGCGTGTGGACCTCATGGACCGCCAAGAAGTAGGAGTAGTCTCTATCTTGGGGATGCAAGGTCCACCAGGCATCTACTAGCTCCCATCCCTGTCTCCAGGCCCTAAACGCTTGCGAGGCACGTGCTGCTTGTGAGTTGCGCAATGACAGGTGTGATCTATCTAGACGGTACAAAAGGGGGTGGTGATGGACGGAGCATCAGAACCAATCAAACACTCACACCCAGTCAACAGATCTGGGTTTGATCCATCATCGTTCTTTAGCCCACTCTGCCACCCCAGTTCAGACATGGCCATATGCAAATCAGTCTGACCCTGTGCCTCATGGGAACAGTCCAGCCCGAACTGCCAAGCCGTGCCTTCCCTGGACCGGAAACAAGCTTCCTAGGACCGGTTTCTGGCATTTCAGCCGTCTTCAGCCAGGCTTGCTTGAATCCAGTGGCAAAGTGAGCAAGGGACTCACGTCTGAACATACCCTGCCAACTTATGGCGAACAAAGCGGTACAAAAGGGGGTGGTGATGGACGGAACATCAGAACCAATCAAACACTCACACCCAGTCAACAGATCTGGGTTTGATCCATTACCGTTCTTTAGCCCACTCTGCCACCCCAGTTCAGACATGGCCATATTCAAATCAGTCTGACCCTGTGCCTCATGGGAACAGTCCAGCCCGAACTGCCAAGCCATGCCTTCCCTGGACCGGAAACAAGCTTCCTAGGACCGGTTTCTGGCATTTCAGCCGTCTTCAGCCAGGCTTGCTTGAATCCAGTGGCAAAGTGAGCAAGGGACTCACGTCTGAGCATACCCTGCCAACTTATGGCGAACAAAGCGGTACAAAAGGGGGTGGTGATGGACGGAGCATCAGAACCAATCAAACACTCACACCCAGTCAACAGATCTGGGTTTGATCCATAACCGTTCTTTAGCCCACTCTGCCACCCCAGTTCAGACATGGCCATATGCAAATCAGTCTGACCCTGTGCCTCATGGGAACAGTCCAGCCCGAACTGCCAAGCCATGCCTTCCCTGGACCGGAAACAAGCTTCCTAGGACCGGTTTCTGGCATTTCAGCCGTCTTCAGCCAGGCTTGCTTGAATCCAGTGGCAAAGTGAGCAAGGGACTCACGTCTGAGCATACCCTGCCAACTTATGGCAAACAAAGCGGTACAAAAGGGGGTGGTGATGGACGGAGCATCAGAACCAATCAAACACTCACACCCAGTCAACAGATCTGGGTTTGATCCATCACCGTTCTTTAGCCCACTCTGCCACCCCAGTTCAGACATGGCCATATGCAAATCAGTCTGACCCTGTGCCACATGGGAACAGTCCAGCCCGAACTGCCAAGCCATGCCTTCCCTGGACCGGAAACAAGCTTCCTAGGACCGGTTTCTGGCATTTCAGCCGTCTTCAGCCAGGCTTGCTTGAATCCAGTGGCAAAGTGAGCAAGGGACTCACGTATGAGCATACCCTGCCAACTTATGGCGAACAAAGTGGTACAAAAGGGGGTGGTGATGGACGGAGCATCAGAACCAATCAAACACTCACACCCAGTCAACAGATCTGGGTTTGATCCATCACCGTTCTTTATCCCACTCTGCCACCCCAGTTCAGACATGGCCATATGCAAATCAGTCTGACCCTGTGCCTCATGGGAACAGTCCAGCCCGAACTGCCAAGCCATGCCTTCCCTGGACCGGAAACAAGCTTCCTAGGACCGTTTTCTTGCATTTCAGCCGTCTTCAGCCAGGCTTGCTTGAATCCAGTGGCAAAGTGAGCAAGGGACTCACGTCTGAGCATACCCTGCCAACTTATGGCGAACAAAGCGGTACAAAAGGGGGTGGTGATGGACGGAGCATCAGAACCAACCAAACACTCACACCCAGTCAACCGATCTGGGTTTGAGCCATCACCGTTCTTTAGCCCACTCTGCCACCCCAGTGCAGACATGGCCATATGCAAATCAGTGACCCTGTGCCTCATGGGAACAGTCCAGCCCGAACTGCCAAGCCATGCCTTCCCTGGACCGGAAACAAGCTTCCTAGGACCGGTTTCTGGCATTTCAGCCGTCTTCAGCCAGGCTTGCTTGAATCCAGTGGCAAAGTGAGCAAGGGACTCACGTCTGAGCACACCCTGCCAACTTATGGCGAACAAAGCGGTACAAAAGGGGGTGGTGATGGACGGAGCATCAGAACCAATCAAACACTCACACCCAGTCAACAGATCTGGGTTTGATCCATCACCGTTCTTTAGCCCACTCTGCCAACCCAGTTCAGACATGGTGATATGCAAATCAGTCTGACTCTGTGCCTCATGGGAACAGTCCAGCCCGAACTGCCAAGCCATGCCTTCCCTGGACGGGAAACAAGCTTCCTAGGACCGGTTTCTGGCATTTCAGCCGTCTTCAGCCAGGCTTGCTTGAATCCAGTGGCAAAGTGAGCAAGGGACTCACATCTGAGCATACCCTGCCAACTTATGGCGAACAAAGCGGTACAAAAGGGGGTGGTGATGGACGGAGCATCAGCACCAACCAAACACTCACACCCAGTCAACCGATCTGGGTTTGAGCCATCACCGTTCTTTAGCCCACTCTGCCACCCCAGTGCAGACATGGCCATATGCAAATCAGTGACCCTGTGCCTCATGGGAACAGTCCAGCCCGAACTGCCAAGCCATGCCTTCCCTGGACCGGAAACAAGCTTCCTAGGACCGGTTTCTGGCATTTCAGCCGTCTTCAGCCAGGCTTGCTTGAATCCAGTGGCAAAGTGAGCAAGGGACTCACGTCTGAGCATACCCTGCCAACTTATGGCGAACAAAGCGGTACAAAAGGGGGTGGTGATGGACGGAGCATCAGAACCAATCAAACACTCACACCCAGTCAACAGATCTGGGTTTGATCCATCACCGTTATTTAGCCCACTCTGCCAACCCAGTTCAGACATGGTCATATGCAAATCAGTCTGACTCTGTGCCTCATGGGAACAGTCCAGCCCGAACTGCCAAGCCATGCCTTCCCTGGACGGGAAACAAGCTTCCTAGGACCGGTTTCTGGCATTTCAGCCGTCTTCAGCCAGGCTTGCTTGAATCCAGTGGCAAAGTGAGCAAGGGACTCACGTCTGAGCATACCCTGCCAACTTATGGCGAACAAAGCAAAAACCAAAGGAAATGATGGACGGAGTGTTGAACATTGCAAGCACTCACCCCCAGTCAACTGATCTGGGTTTAATCCATCACCGTTCTTTAGCCCACTCTGCCACCCCAGTTCAGACATGGCCATATGCAAATCAGTCTGACCCTGTGCCTCATGGGAACAGTCCAGCCCGAACTCATAGATAAAGCATGGCACTGGATAACGAAGTTCACAAGAGCTGGTCCCCTTATAAAGGACCACTTGATTATGGCTAGGAGAATTCCATGGGTAGGGCCATCTTTAAAATGGAGGGCAATTGCATAATCCTTCATTTTGATAACCCTTGTTTGGTGAGTGACTTACTAAACCAATTACCCTCACCACCTTCCCTAATGTCCCAGATCTATGTTGACCCATTGGGTTACTTTTACAAACAACCCCGTCCAGATATGTTTAGATAATATAGGCCACCAGGAAAGGTTGTGGGCAATTTTGTAGGCCGCTACTGAGTGATAGTGTATTCCTACCAGAAATAGATTCTCTGTACTAGAAAGTATGGATAGTTGTGATTGACTCGTATCCCCCGACTAGGCCTCTCACTATACAAATCAGATAAATCAGAGTGATGATTAAAGAAGAATCTCCAGAACCTATTTTATATGACAAAATGACACAGAGCCCGTAGTAAAGAGACCAGAGGTACATTTGAGCGATCTAGGCCCCAATCAAACGGAGGAAAACTTGATAAAAATAGTTGAAAATGAGCTCATCCTCCTCATGTGGAATATGGCTGGGTATAAAAATAAAAGGGCCGATATTGAATGGCATGAGGAACTGATAAACTCACATATAATATATTTGCAGGAAACATGGGAGGAAGACATTATACATCTAAATGGCTATCGCTCTTTCCATACTTCAGTATTACCATCAACAAGGGGAGATCAAAGGGGGCATCCTAACTTTGAACTCAAATACCATAGTATTTAAATTACTGTCTTTCTGGAATAACTCCACTTATTTCCACATACTACTTACAAAGGAACACATCTGAGACCTTTTGCTAATACATTTCTATACCAATAACTTTATTAATCCAGTCTCTGTGGTAGAGAAACCTGGAAGAACTATGGAAGATATGATATATGATCACCCCAAACCCTTATTAATTATTTGGGTAGGTGATTTCAACGTCAGCAGTTGCCCTAAAGTTGACCCACGATTATGAGGGGTAACGGACCACAATGGCGAGGCAATTAGCCATTTCAACCATGTAGGTTCTGGCAATGCCCTAAACAAATTACTGCTTTCTTGGCAGCTTGAAATCAGAAATTAATTTAATTTATGTACGGGTGAGCTGGACCCTACTTTTAATAGGGCTGGAACATGCTCCGCTATCGACAACATAATCACCTCTGATACTTTTAGTGGCACCTCAAAAAAACCTAAGGTTAAGATGTCTGGTCTCAGTGACCATGCTTTAATGGCCTATAGTTTCCTATGTCGATCACATAAGTAAAATAATGTAAAATGCACCCTGAAACCAATTCTACAAAGTAAGAATGGGTATACCCTAAGATGGGATAAAGTGGAGGTAAATACTTTACTAAATGAGATTGTAATGGAAAATAATAATGAGGTTTTGTTATGTTTAGATCCCCAAGCAAACGAACAACAGGTGATCAAAGCATTTGGAAAGATTCTGGAATGCACGTGACTCTATTTAATGTTCCCCTACCCCAAAAAGTCTTGCACTACAAATAGGTGGTTTGACAAGAATTGCTCCCTAGCTCCCTAGCGGCAGGAAATCTTATAAAAGCACTATGAACCATACCAAGAAACAGAAATCCAATTAGTGGCTGCAGGACGGAATATAAATTAGCCAAAATAAAAAGAATGAATGAATTTAAGGCAGAAGCCTGGGACAATCTAATCCACCCCCACGCTCCTGTGCCTGTGCCTGCTCCCGCAGCCCCAGCCTCCCGAGGGCCGCCGAGCCCACACCAGCCTCCCGCAGCCCCAGCCACCCGAGGACCGCCAAGCCCGCTCCAGCTTCCCGCCGCCCCAGCCGTGGCCCCGCCCCCCGCCAGCCGATTGGCTCGCGCTCCCGCCTCCCCGCAGACCCTCCCGACCGGCTCCCTTCTTATGACGTCCCCAGAGCGACTGCGCACCAGACGCGCGCAGCGGGAGCACCGATTGAGCGCCGAAGGTGCGCCAAAGGTAAGCCCGTCTACGCCCGTCCGCGCCTGGACCGCGCCCAGCGCCAGGACCCCTGGCCCCCGCAGACCCCAGCCCACCCGCCGGACGTACGACACCGCCACCCTCAACGCACTCAACGCCGGCCGAAGCCCAGGATGCTACCGAGCCACCCCGAGACGCACCCACGGACCCTTCTGCTGCAACTCCTGCAAGTTCACCTGCATCCGGACCTGCACTACTCCAGCACCAACCAAGACCAAGACGAGCAACAGCAGCAGCCACCTGAAATGCATCCTGTTCAACACCCGCTCCGTCCACAGACACGCCGTCGAGCTCTGGAACCTGCTCGACACCACAGCCCCAGACGTCGCCTTCCTCACGGAAACCTGGATGAACGCCTCCTCAACGCCCGACATTGCCATCGCCATCCCAGACGGCTACAAGATCATCCGAAGGGACCGCATCAACCACACCGGAGGAGGCCTCGCCATCATCCACAGGAACACCATCCGCATCATGACCAACACCGACGACACCCTCGCACCCGCCGAGCACCTGCACTTCCAGGTCCACATCAACCCCAAGACCACCCTCAGAGGCACCCTCATCTACAGACCCCCGGGACCACGCACACAATTCAGCGAAGACATCGCCGACTTCATCAGCCCGCACGCCCTCCCCTCCGCTGACTACATCCTCCTCGGGGACCTCAACTTCCACCTGGAGAACAACAACGACCGCAACACCACCACCCTGCTGGACAACCTCGCCAACCTCGGACTCAAGCAGCTGGTCACCACCCCCACCCACTACGCCGGACACACACTCGACCCCGTCTTCTCATCCAGCAAGGACATCGCCTTCAGCCACGCCACCGGACTCCACTGGACGGACCACAGCTGCGTCCACTTCAGCTCCAGAAGGACCACGATCCACCAGCAACAGGTTGAACGCAGAAGCTGGAACAAGATCACAGCCGACCAGCTTGCGACCGCCCTGAGCAAGAACCCACCCACCAGCGCAACGAACCCCAGCCAAGCGGCCACCAACCTCACGAAGTGGATCAGCGACTGCGCAGACGACCTCGCCCCTCTGAAGACCCAGACTAGCAGACCCGGTAGCAAGAAAGCCCCATGGTTCACCGACGAACTCAAGAGCTCCAAGAAGAACTGCCGAGCCCTCGAGAGAACCTGGCGCAGAGACCCAACACCGGACAACATGACTGCCCTCAAGCTCGCCACCCGAAAACACCACCAACTCATCCACGCCACCAAGAAAACCGCATTCAAGGAACGACTGGACAACAACGCACACAACAGCAAGGAACTCTTCAACATCGTCAAAGAGCTCTCCAACCCCAACGCCGGTAACAACGACATCACCCCTTCACAAGACCTCTGCAACTCCCTCGCCTCCTACTTCCACAACAAGATCGCGGACATACACAACAGCTTCAGCACTCAACCGATGCACGCCACGACCGAACCACCGCCTCCCACCACCACCCTCCGCGCCTGGACCCCGATCAGCACCGAAGACACCGTCCGCACGATGAACTCCATCCACTCCGGATCTCCTACCGACCCCTGCCCTCACCACGTCTTCAACAAGGCCGGCTCTGTCATCGCACCCCACCTGCGGGACATCATCAACACCTCCTTCGACACCGCTACCTTCCCGGAGAGCTGGAAGCACGCCGAACTCAGCGCTCTACTAAAGAAGCCATCAGCCGACCCCACCGACCTCAAGAACTACCGCCCCATCTCGCTGCTCCCGTTTCCTGCAAAAGTCATCGAGAAGACCGTCAACAAGCAGCTGGCCGCCTTCCTCGAGACGAACGGATCCCTCGACCTCTCGCCGTCTGGCTTCCGGGCCAACCACAGCACCGAGACCGCCCTGATCGCAGCCACCGATGACATCCGAGCTCTGCTTGACAACGGAGAAACAGCGGCCCTCATCCTCCTAGACCTCTCCGCGGCCTTCGACACTGTCTGCCACCGTACACTAGTGCAGCGACTCAGCAACGTCGGAATCCAGGAGAAGGCACTGGAGTTGATCATCTCCTTCCTCGCCGGAAGGACACAGAGAGTCCGCCTCCCCCCGTTCAGATCTGAAGCCACCGAAGTCATCTGCGGCGTTCCTCAAGGCTCCTCGCTCAGTCCAACCCTCTTCAACGTGTACATGAGCCCCCTCGCAGACATCGCACGCCAGCACAACCTCAACATCATCTCCTACGCCGACGACACACAGCTGATTCTCTCCCTCACCAACGACCCCGCCACCGCCAGAGCCAACCTCCACGAAGGGATGAAAGAGGTAGCCGAATGGATGAAGAACAGCCGCCTGAAACTGAACTCGGACAAGACGGAAGTCCTCATCCTGGGATCCTCACCCTCCGCCTGGGACGACTCCTGGTGGCCCCCCGCCCTAGGCAGCACACCCAAATCAACAGACCACGCACGCAACCTGGGCTTCATCCTGGACTCCACCCTCTCCATGACCAGACAAGTCAACGCAGTCTCCTCGTCGTGCTTCAACATCCTGCGCATGCTACGAAAGATCTTCCGGTGGATCCCCACCGAGACCAGGAAGACGGTCACCCAGGCCCTCGTCACCAGCCGTCTGGACTACGGCAACTCCCTCTACGCCGGAACCACCGCCAAACTCCAGAAAAGACTTCAGCGGATCCAGAACGCCTCAGCACGACTCATCCTGGACATCCCCCGTCGCAGCCACATCTCCGGACACCTGAGAGACCTGCACTGGCTCCCGGTCACCAAGAGAATCACCTTCCGTCTCCTCACCCACGCACACAAAGCCCTACACAACCAAGGCCCAGGATACCTCAACAGCCGCCTCAACTTCTACGCTCCCAAACGCCAGCTTCGATCGACCGGCCACGCCCTCGCCACCGTCCCCCGCATCCGAAGAGCCACCACAGGGGGACGGTCCTTCTCCTTCCTCGCCGCCAGGACGTGGAACTCCCTCCCGTCCCACCTCCGCCTGACCCTGGACCACCTCGCCTTCAGGAAGCAACACAAGACCTGGCTGTTCGAGCAGTAGCGGACCCCCCTCCCCTAGCGCCTTGAGACCCTCTGGGTGAGTAGTGCGCTATATAAATGCTTTGATTGATTGATTGATTGATTGATTGGGGATAGCAAAGCTTGTGACCGGAGGTGGCACCCTGAGAGTGTGTGCACTTTACACAAACACCTTAACACAGGGGCACAAGGATGTCTTTGAAGTCACTTTGAACTTTTTTAAATCACTTCACAGCCGGGAGTCAGGGTAAACTGCAGCCGGTGTTGCCTCTGGGTCGAAAGTCCTGCCACTGCCGGGGGCCCGTCTGAGGCCCCGGTAGCTGTAGCTGTAGCTGTAAGCAGAAGCAGGAGGCTGCGGGCGGAGCGGCCTCCCTTCCACGCCGACGGCCGATGGTAGGAGTGGTGTCGGTTCCTACGGAGGGCCTGGTGGGAGTGTGAAAGTGCATGAAGGGGCCAGAGGAGCCTGAATGTAAAGTGCTCAACTGCAGAACACCGCAGAACACTACATTGCCCACAAGCGGGTTGCGGGCCTGAGGGGGGGCTGTTATTTTTCTTCTGAAACACTGGGGCACCCTCCTGGATAAACCGGGTCTTCACAAAGGGGATCGGTAATTATGGGGCCATACCTTCGCCTGCAACATTGTGCAGGGGTCTGTTATATCTGCGTCAGCAAGGTGATTAAGGAAGCCCGTCTTTACAGTCCTGCCATATCGCCCGCTATCTGCACCCAGAGGGGGACTACCTGTCCCAGCCTGCTACGCCGGAGCGGCAACTCCATTCATCAGCGCCTATAGTGCCAATATCGGCAACCGTTATCATAGCACACATCAGTACATAACCATAATAAAACACATGACACTGAATGTAAGTGGAGAAATATTGCTGCAGGTTTATTAGCATAATAAATATGCAAACACGGTGGGTTATCTTACGGGCGATCCCAGGGCAGGCCAGCCCCATGCCGCCTGCCCGTCTGATAAGCCTAGAGTCACCATGGCAACGCCAATAGGTGTCTACCAAATGTTGGGAGGGTCCCCCCCTCCCATCCGTGGACCTCCAGTCCACATGCTTCACCACGCCCCCCCGTGATGGGTGGGCGGAGCATACATGGCAGCCCCCGGTTGCTCAGACCCACAACCGCCTGTCGGTTAGCGGGGCGCCGTAGGTCTTCCAGTGGACACGCTAAAAGATCCCTGGGTATCCTGGCTTAGCACCACACGGTGCTGCTGCATGCTATACCCCTTGGTATGTGCAGACCCTGGATCGCCCTGTAACTCCTCCTGCAACACAAAGTGAAAATTGTTAGAAAAAACTTCCCCCCCCTTCTTGTCCCTCCAGATGCCGGGTAAGCGGATGGGCGGGCAAGGCAAACGAGCGGACAAGAGGGCGAGGAGGGGGCGGGGACCGAATATGTACCCCCCCCTTGGCTCCTCCCCGCCGGAAGCAGCTACCTGACTGGGGTCTCCCTAGGTCAAGCCCAGGGACACGACCTCCCACCCCTGTGCCTTCCTGTGGCACTAAGGCGGCCGCCCTCAAGGGGGCGGGCCGCTGCGCAACCCCCCCCCCCGGGCAGCCTTACATAGTGCCAATATCGGCAACCGTTATCATAGCACACATCAGTACATAACCATAATAAAACACATGACACTGAATGTAAGTGGAGAAATATTGCTGCAGGTTTATTAGCATAATAAATATGCAAACACGGTGGGTTATCTTACGGGCGATCCCAGGGCAGGCCAGCCCCATGCCGCCTGCCCGTCTGATAAGCCTAGAGTCACCATGGCAACGCCAATAGGTGTCTACCAAATGTTGGGAGGGTCCCCCCCTCCCATCCGTGGACCTCCAGTCCACATGCTTCACCACGCCCCCCCGTGATGGGTGGGCGGAGCATACATGGCAGCCCCCGGTTGCTCAGACCCACAACCGCCTGTCGGTTAGCGGGGCGCCGTAGGTCTTCCAGTGGACACGCTAAAAGATCCCTGGGTATCCTGGCTTAGCACCACACGGTGCTGCTGCATGCTATACCCCTTGGTATGTGCAGACCCTGGATCGCCCTGTAACTCCTCCACAGCCTTGGGAGTGGCCACCGTCACTACCAGGGCCCCCCACCAGGACCCCTATTATTAGCAACCCGCAGCTGTCAGAGCTTCTCCTAGATCCAGTAAAAACAACTCCATGCCTAAATCCGAGAGGTGAACCCCATCGCCTTTGAGACATCCCGTTGATTTGGCATGCAGAAGGCCGTGCCTGATGAAACCAAAGCCTCTTTGCTCAGTGAACTTGCGCATAGCGCTATTAACCTTTCTTCTAGATACCTCGATGGCATCGCCTGAGCGAGCACCATGCCAAATCGTGCGTGGTGTCATCTCAGACCACCACAGCTCACACGGCCCCAACAACACGCTCAACTTGCAGAAAGTATCCCTCATGTCTTGTAGTAGAGCTCTCCTTCCTAATGATGTGAGGTCATTCCCCCCCAGGTGAACCACCAAGAGGTTGGGCGGGAGCCACCCACCCCGGAGTCTCTGCTTCACTTTCCGTAACAAGTCGCACCAGCGCAAGCCTGGGAAACCCAACCACGTGATGTCCGTGTTGGCAAAGCCATTCTGCCACTCTCTTGCCGCCGCCCAATGTGCCAGTCTTGCAATAATTGAGTGACCAATTACCCACACCTTCATACCTAATAAAGAGAAAATTGGTTTTGAGTATATGTTTATTAAGCGGAAAGAGAAAACAACATAAGCAAACTTCAGCACATCTGCAGTCAAGGTATACGTCAATCAGGAAACCAGCGAGGGAGGGGAGGCCTAATAAGATTGTGGTCACGACTAGACAGCCCAACCCAAGTGACCCACGGCCCCCCCCGGCCACCCCTAGGGCCGGATGTACCGCTTGAAGCAATGCGACTGCCAGCGCCCCACCATCATAATACCTTCTGCAGGCATTCCTGCCAGGAACGCTGTGGTGGCCGCGCCTATGCGGAAAGAGTGGCTGCTGAATATTTTGCCCCTAACCTCATGGCCGGACAGCCTAAGGCAGGCCTTGAGGATGTGGTCCACTTGAAATCTAGTGACCGGGAGGCCATCCTGATGCACTAGCAGGTAACCCGCCCCACGCGGGCGAAGCAGCAGGTAGGTTCTGACACAAGCTACCGGGCAATATCTCTCATCCCCCAAGCCATGTAGCACCACTACCCTCCCTCGCCCTAGCTGGTCAGTTTTGGACTGTCTAATGACTATTTTCAAGCACCCCGGTTCAAGTTCTACGTCCTTTACGTTCAGAGCCACCCCCGAGGGGTCAGATTTTGAGCGGGCCACTAGTTCCCCTATCCTGAAGGCACCAAAGAAGGCTAGGGAAAAACAGGCCGAGAACAGTGTAGCTTCGTACCCTGAGTGAGTGGCCCTATCCATACAGTCCAACATTCCTTGTAGCAGTGAGAAAGTAATGGGGGACCTGGGATCCGGGGATCGCGGATCCAGTTTCGCCCACCCTCGCAAGGCTGCCTTGATCACAAAAGCCTTGGTGGGATCAGCCTGCCCCCTCAATCTGGCGTGGTGGCTGATGGCAGCGAGGTGGCCCGATATCCAGGAATGAGTTTTCCTCTCCCCTCTGGCCCACAGCAAGAATTGTTGGACTCTAAGTTCCAGAGCCACCTGATCCTCCTCCCAGCCCCCTGTAATTGCACAAAAGAGGGTGACACAGCTCCCGTAGCGCTTCGCAGTTCTGGGGGCTAAGGACCGTTCTCCCAGCTCCCTCATCCGTGGTCCCACTTCAGCAGCCGCCACAAGTGCGGCGGGAAAGGGGTCCCCTCTTGACGTGCGCTCGGCCAGGCCTCCCGGAAGCGGTGCCACTGGAAACGAGACAAAGAGTCAGCGGCAACATTAGAAATCCCTGGAATGTGCCTGGCCCTGCACTCTACGTTGTTAAATAGGCAGGCCCTGGCAAGCTCTCGCAATAGACACAGGACTAGGGGGCAGCTAGCAGACTGGGAGTTGATGGCCTGCACCACCGCCAGGTTGTCAGACCAGAAAAGCACCCGTTTGGCGGCCAGGGCCCTGGGCCAGAGATGAAAAGCAACCACAATTGGGAAGAGTTCCAGGACCGTGATCTTGGACGTGACCTTTTTCTTGTGCCAGGCGTTAGGCCACCTCTCTGCGCACCACTCTTTGTCCAAAATCACTCCGAACCCTTCCCGGCCAGACGCATCAGAAAAGAGGGCCAGCTCCCGGCTGTTGGCCCAGGGGTCGCGCCAGATGACAGCCCCATTGAAGTTGACTAGGAAGTCTGCCCACATGACTAGGTCTTCACGCATCCCCTTGTTCAGTTTAACCATGTGGTGCTTCCTGCTCACCGAGGCCGTAGCTCTAGCTAACCTTCGCGCAAATGCCCTGCCCGCGGGGATGACTCTGGCAGCAAAGTTTAGCTTCCCCAGAAGGCTCTGAATGGCAGCCAAGGAGACCTTCTCCCTCCCTACCACTCGGCTAATCTGATCTCTCAGGTCCCGCACCTTGTCAGCTGGCAGCCTGGCCTCCCCCGCCACTGTGTCCAGCTCGATCCCTAAGAAAGAGAGAACTTGAGCCGGGCCTTCCGTTTTCCTAGGGGCCAAGGGAACGCCGAAATGATGCATCAGGACCTGAAAATCAACCAGGGCTGCCCTACATTCCTGAGTGCCATCCCTCCCGATGAATAGGAAGTCATCTAAGTAATGGGAAACCCCAGAAACGCTGTAGGTGTGCTGGAAGGCCCATTGAAGGAAAGAGCTGAAGGCCTCGAAGAAGGCACAGGAAACCGCGCACCCCATGGGCATGCACTTGTCAAAGTAGTACATGCCGTCCACCTTGAAACCCAGCAGGTGTTGGCTGCTGGGGTGCACTGGTAGTAACCGAAAGGCCGACTCAATGTCGGCCTTCGCCAACCAGGCTCCTTTGCCAGCCCTCCTTACCAGGTCAAGTGCGACATCCAATGTACAATAAGACACCGAGCATGACCCCTCCTGAAGGCCGTGGTTTACTGAGCCCCCCTCTGGGTAAGACAAGTGGTGAATCAACCTGAAAGACCCTGGATCTTTTTTAGGTACCAAGCCAAGGGGGGAGACTACAAAGTTGTCTAACGGGGGCTCCCTGAAAGGACCCGCCACCCGCCCCAGCCTCAGTTCCTTCTGAACTTTTTCCTTCAAAACCTGTGGGAGGACCCTGGCAGATCTGAGGTTCTCCGCATCGCGGCTGGACAGGGGACCTACATAAGGGATGGTGAAGCCCAGCGAGAAGCCTTCAAGCAGGAGCGCACTGTCAGCGGAGAGGGGGTACAGTCTGAGTAACTCTAGCATGCGGTCCAGGAGGACCGGGGAAGGACCCTTGCTGGCCAGGGGCGCAGGAGTGCAGGCGACTAGGTCGGTAGGAGGGTGATGGAGGGGTGGGGCCGCAGCTGGGGGAAGGAGTGGAGGCGACTCAAGCAGCTGGTTTGGCGGAGTCAGCAGGCTTCTTGTCCTGTTTGGTTTGGCACGAGGCAGCGGGGTGACGCCCCCCGCACTTGCTGCATGAGTGCTGGAAACGGCACTTGACCCCCCAAGAGCAAGCGCCGGCATTGAAAAGGTTGCAAGTCCCAGGAGAGACCCGCTTGGCCCCTCCTCCCCTGCCACCTCCTCTACGCCCCCCCCGAAAGGACTGCCTCGCTTGCTTAGCATTGAACTGGGAGCTCCCTGTCTGTCCACCACCTCCTCCAGACCCTTTGGGAAGAGAGGCAGGACTCTTGGATCCCCGAGACCCCATGTGGTCCATCCACAGCTGTACCTCTTTCTGGTCCCATTCCATCTCTGGGCAAATGGCCATCTTCTTTCTGAACTCCATGTCATAATTGAGCCACCCTTCCCCGCCCCACTTCTGCGCCTCTGTGTGAATTAGCCTCTGGTACAGTACCAAGGCCTGGCCCTGTTCAGGAAATTTTTCAAGTATAACAGATTGAAGAATGGAAAAGGCGGCTAGCCAGTTATCAATTGTTTTGTCCGGCCACTGCTGGAACCTGACCTTCTTGTCGTCCTCCTTCCCCCCAAGCCTGCGCGCGTCTTGCCCATGCTGGCCCAGCAGAAGTAGTGAAAAGATGTCTAAAAACTCACGCCTCCAGATGAATTCTTTTACTGCTAAGGGGACCTCCCAGATCAGCGAGCTATGGCCAGACAGGAGCGGGGCATGGGTAAACTCCTTCTTAGCTGGGACCTGCAGAGGTGAGCGTGGTGCTGTAGCGCTAGCTAGTTGCGTGGACGCGCTACCCCCCGGGGCGGCCGGGGGGGTGGCGATATCAATGGCGGCAGCAGACTGCCCGGTTAGCGGCTCACCTCCTGCTGGTTGACGCTGCTCACCCCCAGCCGGGAAGGGCCCCGGGGCCGGGGGGCCAGCGGGAGCCGCC
This sequence comes from Triturus cristatus, assembly GCF_964204655.1. NCBI lineage: Eukaryota > Metazoa > Chordata > Amphibia > Caudata > Salamandridae > Triturus > Triturus cristatus. The sequence continues at coordinate 16,279,415 of NC_140582.1, forward strand.
TTCTCCTGCCTGGCGGACAAGACAGGCCCTCCCACCGCCGCCGGTTCTGCACTTCTGGGCAAGGAAATAGGCGGTGTGCACGGCACCGGGGACAGCTCGGGGGCCTGACGACATGTCCCTTGTGGTGCCCAAACAGTGGCTGCAGCGGAAAGGTTCCCTCCCGCACTGTCAGCAGTCGGCCGCCCCACAGCTGAGGCTGCCTGCGAGAAACCCGCCCTGACCTCATCCATGAAATTTTTAAGTGTCTCATTGAGGTTGGCGAGATCCTCCCTGGATGCAAAGTTAGTGGCATGAGAGCTTGAACTGCTCGGTGGTGGCGGGCCAGCCGGGGACGGCGGGGGCGGAAGCCCGGAGGAGCCCTTGACGGCGGGCACCGAGCGGACCCTGTGTGCAGTACGTTCAGCCGGGAAGTCTCTAACTGTGGCCCTGCGGATTCGTTTAGGGCAAGGGGGTCCCGCCTCCTCGTTCGACTCTTGTCCCGTCGTATGGCCCCCAGAGATGACCCCAGAGTCATCAGGGCAGCTGGCCTTGAGGAGGTCTGCAGCCCAGGCCAGTCCTTTGGATTTGGCCATCTCAATAATTGCTGCTAACTGTGCGTCTTGCGAATTGCCCGGCTGGGTCTCATCGACCTGGGACGGCGTCGAGAAGAGCGCTGGGGTGCCCTCACTATCCATCTCGGACTGGGTCCTAACTCTCGCGGAAGAGAACGCACCTCCTTCAACTCAGAGCGTATTGCTGTCCCAGATTTCCTGCAAACACAGAACAAAGCTGTTAAAAACGCGCCCCAGGGCGATATTGTCCTTGGCCGAGCCAGCCAGGAGCCTACTCTCCCCTTCCTTCCCCACCATTTGGCACACGTACACCCTTTTTCCGGCAGCAAGCGTGATCGTCTGGTACACCTAAAACCTTCGCACGAACCTTCGCACGATCTAGGAGGAAGAGAAGAGAGGATGACACGACAATATCACTTCCCTGCTGCTCTGACCCACATGCCTGGAGGTGAGGTGATCGCGCAGAATCATGGATGTAGGGCATTCATAACAGGCCTGAGTTTATCTCCCAGGTCCCCGGACACTACATCTCCTTCGCTACTGAAGATCGGGTAACCGGGAAGAACGTGGAGAGTGCCCTGCACAATAATACGACCACGGTGTGAGATGCTACCTTTAGATGACGTACCATTAATATGTCAGTGATTTCCTGTCATACAATGGCACGCGACGAAGCACAGCCTTCACGTTATGTAGGTAGCGTGCGATGCTGAAAGCCAGTCTCCCGAGCTCAATGGTACGCCGGAAGGTAACTAGGGCGGTTTGTGGCACGCGTGCCGAGACGCCCGGGGGGAACGGGCGCGTTGCCGCGCGCACCATGAATGTACCAGAGGACGGCACTAAGGAGATGGCCTGGGCTGTGCGCGGAGTACCATGCACACGATCATATGTTCACATATTGGCTCATTACCAGGATTTGTACGAGTGAATGTGGCAGCATACGAACATACGCCTTTTGCGGACATTGCGTAACCCCCGTAATCTACTGCCATCCTGCCAGCGCTATTACTTTGCGACTGATTGCTAAGCTGAGCACAGAAATGCTTCGAAATAGGCGGAAGTGACAGGCCCAAGTCGAGCACAGTCGCATTCTGGTACGTATCGTTTTAACTGCCACTGTGAAGAACTAATGTGGGAGTGTGCAGAAGTTATTCTTTCGAAACCCTGTGAAGTCTCTTTCAGCAGTAACTAATACGCAAACGTTCCTGAGCTTGCAGGGTTAAACACAAACGGCAGCAGACCCTCTTGGGAAAGAGGACTGGAACGTGTGAACCCGCTACTTCACGTAAAAGGCTGCTGTTAGCGACGCGCCTAAAACAGTATTTTTAACCGCAAGCGAGTGCATCGTGCTTGCTTTCCTGTCCGCTTTGATGGACGGGTTGAAAGCATCACTCACTGGCTAATGCAGGAAGAGATGTCCCCCAGATACACGAGCGCCCCGAGGCGGCACTCATGGCGCCCCGAGCCGTGCCCACTGTGGCCTGATCCTGTCGCCTCGCGACGCACTTTCCCCCCCCCCCCCCCGCGAGCCCCAAACATGGCGGCTAGGGGGGGGGGGCAAGACGCGATTCGAGCGCATGGCGGGGACAGCTGATGAGAACTTGCAGGCTCGCAAATGCAGCTAACGTGCATGCTTCCCCAACCCGCGAACCCACGTACGAGGCCCCCACGTCCCCAGGGCAGTCTGTTTTATGCCCCGTGCATCAGGGCCAGGACTCGTTGCCCAGAGTGAACCTGTGTGCACACCCGAAGGCAAGTGAGATACCCCCCCCAGCCCCGCGGTCCTCAGGCATTGTCGGAGCAGGGAAGGGAGGGGCATAATGCGTAACAATGTCGCAAGTCAGTGTGAACATAAGAAGCCTGGCGCTTTTTGCATCGCGCAACCCATTGTATGTAAAATATTTTCACCCAATTGCCTTTATTACCTTTCTTTTAAATAGGACAGCGCATGAAGCCAATCAAAGTAGCCACTTCATTTATAAGCATAATGCGGAAACTGGTGAGCGTGGGCCGCCGACCGTGGTCTGAATCCGCCCCACCGACAGCCTCCCATTACCGAGTCCGTAACCAGCTCATGTCCGGACTCGTAACGAAAGCCAAGCCCCACTACGATGAACGGAGCCTGGCCCAGGGTAACTTACAATTAATCACAAACGGCGATTTCCCCCGCAACGTGCACAAGATCCAGTCCCCCGCCACAACTCTCCCCCCGGCTAAAACACCAACACTAATCGCCACGAGCAACCAGGGGGAGTAAGGGAACCGGACGCTCCGAAACCCGGGCGCGACCGAGGCCTCCCGCAGGAGCCGGCTCGATATTCACAAAGCGATGTGGACATCAAAGGGACGCTACTCGACCTCGTGACCCGCGACCCACAGCATTCTGCCCTCAACGTACACACGATCCTGCCCCTTCACAAACTCTTTCCCGAGCACGGCCCCCCCCCGCCCGTGGCACGCCGACCACAGGGCCCTGTCTCCTGGTACTGCCCAGGGACAAGGCCGGGGCGAGAGGGAAGTAACCGGCAGACTCACCTAAGTGAAGACGGGCGACACGACGGAGCACGACGGACTGCAAGCAAGGCAAACGAGCGGACAAGAGGGCGAGGAGGGGGCGGGGACCGAATATGTACCCCCCCCTTGGCTCCTCCCCGCCGGAAGCAGCTACCTGACTGGGGTCTCCCTAGGTCAAGCCCAGGGACACGACCTCCCACCCCTGTGCCTTCCTGTGGCACTAAGGCGGCCGCCCTCAAGGGGGCGGGCCGCTGCGCAACCCCCCCCCCGGGCAGCCTTACAGAGGCGCTCTAAAAGCCAGCGCGGGTTCCCGAAGCTGGCCAAGGGCGGGCCCTCTACCCTCCAGGTTTGCGGATATTCTGTTTTTGTTTTGAGAAAATCTCCCTACACGAGGTAAGGGAGGTCCTGGACTTCTGTGACTTTAATTCTGGTTAGCCCATCTGAGGCCATTTGATTGTACGTTGATTCTGCACTGGCCTGTATAAGACCCCAGCCCACAACCTTGAAACGTGTAACTTATATGTTTTTAGGGTCCGACGAATCGTCATATACACTTATATATCAGACACACTTATATATTGGGTAGCAATCCACCAATTTGTTAGTATAATGTGCCTGCCTTTGTGCACTAACTAGAGACATTAATCAACTGTCTTCGACATTTGTCTATTCTGTCCTATTACGATTTAAGTTCTCAGTGGGCACAATGGGGAAGAGAAAGGCTACTATCACTATGTCCCAGCAACCAAAAAAGGCAGCAACAAAAACTCATTGCACATTGATGAGCTACCTTACAGGGGCCATGGGGGCAATTGAGAAACAGATATCTACAGTTGAGGAATCACTGAACTCAGGCACATTAGGTGCAAAGGCCATGACGATTGATGAGTCACCTACTATGGCGGTCCCTCTACTGTTGTCCCACAAGTCACCTCACAAGATAACGCCCCCCAGAATGGCTGTATTGTAAATCTGTCAGATCACTTTACACTCAGTGTTCAAGACTCTCCTGTACAGCCCCCACATAAGCATCATAAAACACCGGTAGCCGTAAGTAAGAACAGCAAGGCTGCAAAGAAGGATGGGAAAAACAGTATGGCACCTAAACCCACACCACTTAATTTATGCAAAAAGACTTCAAAGGCCAATAAAAAACATTTACTGTCGGAAGCAGAGAACTATACCAAGTCCAAATTTCAGGTTAACGAAGTTGGCAATTTAACTTCGCTAGTAGAAAAACTAGACTCCTTCATCAGAACCTCATTAACATCATTAGAGGAAAGAGTCACCCAGATAGAAGTTGGCTTGGCCAACCTCACAGTTAAGCAGGGAGTAGCTAGTCGCTCCGTTCACCCCAGTAACCCTGAATAGTCGGAGGCACCACGACACAATCCGAGATTAAAAAATCACAATGAATCCCACATTGTAGCACAGACAGAACAAGTTACACAGCCTTGCACTAGTAATGTGAAAGCTACACCAAATAGGGATAACTTGGCCCCTGATCTACGAGCTAGCAAACCCAGGCAGACATCGCATAATTATAATTCCATGCCTCCACCAAACAACACAGAGAACGTTGATTTAATCCGTCTGGATCTACCGCCAGCGGTTACACCATACACAGTCATCTTAGCAAATGTACCTAGTTTGGGGACACGTGACACGGAAGCATGGGACACCTTAAGAAATAAATCCCTGCACTGGCTGAGTACAAAGATAGGACTCACAGAACAACTCTTTATGGAATTTAAGATGGCCCGTAGAGTACATTGGCTTGGTAGAGATCACAAATCCCTGCCTGGGGACTGCGTGATACTTACATTTAAGACTCCTCAATTAGTTGAAAACATCTTATGGAGGGCGGGCAATAATACAATAACAACAACTGGTATTAATATACTCCCTCTTGGATACCTCTATCAACCTCCACATAGACAGGGATGGGGTAACAAAACAAGTGACACTCATGATAGACTCAATTATGAGTGTAATGTGGTGGTGGGAAATCGCTTTGATTTACTTCCCTCCCTTGATGAAATAGATCCACTATAACCGATTTGGTCAGATCCCCCGCCCATCCATTAGTAGCCCCGGATGAACTTGGCTATGGCCTTAATGAGTCTTCCCTAGAATTACGTAACCTAGACAAGGCAAGTGGGGAACCTCTTGTAAGCACTACCCACAATGGAATGAATCTTTTATTCTCTGGAAGGGAGGTAGGATGTATACTAGATAAAGACCTGGGAAATGAATTCACTCCCCCCGAAATTATTCCACAAGTCAGGACAAATAGCTCTAAAAATAATGCGCACAGCGTCTATTTTGGAATGTTGCAGGTCTGAGATCCAAACTGGTAAACCCTTTTTGGCTTAATTTTGCTGGGAAATTTAATATACTCTGTCTGCAGGAAATCTGGTCTGTGGAATTAATACACCTAAACAGTTTCAGAACCTTCCACACGCCTGCTATCCCGTCAAGTCACGGAAGGCCCAAAGGGGGTCTTAACATCTACATTTCAAACTTGTTGAACACGTAAAAGATTTTATTTATTAAATCGGAAACGTATTATCAGATCATGACCATAAAGATGGACCACCAGAACAGTTTTGTGTTGATCAATTTCTATAACAATATTCCGAAAGGAAAAGAGGTGGATATTTTGAAACAACTTATGAACGATGTACATGACATACAGAACGAATGGGCAGATTATGTCTTTATTGTCTGGGGAGGGGATTTTTATGTTGCCTTGTATCCAGTAGAACGTGACATTACTTGTGGCTTAACGGACGATGATTGTTGTAGTCAGGCCCATTTTACCCATTCTTATTATGGGGATTTTCTAAACAAAATATTTGCATTTGATTTGGATTTTGTTAACTTATTATGTTCTCCACCTATCCCTTTTGCTCAGATCTTCAATGGGAGAGGTCTGAGCTCTACTATTGATTTTATAATTGGTTCCAACAGGTATTCAAAATGTATTTTGGCCTACAACACGCATAAGAAATCTATGAGTGACCATATCTACACTTACCAAGTTGTGATACTCTCAGAGTAAAACGTTATATGTGGCTCAGGACATAGCCTTGGCCAAACATAATGGCTACTCACTGAGATGGGAGAACAATTAGCCTACTGATTTCATTGAGAAAATTGTAAAGTGTAGTTATGAATCTTTTGAAACTTGTTTAGACATGTCTACAACACACAAAGGAGTCATGGAGTCCTACGCCCAGATTACAGAGACAATAAGAAATACTCTAAGGGTCGAGGCCAATAGTCATGGCAGCAACTTAGGGTTGTTTGACCACAAATGTACTAAAGCATACTCAAATCTAAAAAATGCCCTACATAAAATCAATAAGGACATTAACGAAATTAGAGTGTGCAGGAGGGATTATAAGTACGCTTTGAAAATACGCAAAAACGAAATAAAAGATAAAGCTTGGGTTGATTTACAAGAGGCTAGCAAAAATAAGGATAGCACAGCCTTCTGACGGGTGGTGAAATCTCCATTCTTTGAAAGCACTGATATGCCAAGCATAGAAATTGCCATTGAGGAAGGACTCTGGGTGGAACATTTTTCTACTATGTATAGACAGGTGGAGGATATGGACCGCAAAAATCTCAGTACTGACACACAAGTGCATTTGCCATCATTAAACTACCCTACAGCTATAACTTTCACTCTGGAGGAGGTATTCATCGCAATCAATTCCAGTAAAGCAGCCAAGGCACCGGGCCCAGATGGGGTACCCATAGATCTTTTTAAGTTTAATACCGATCTATGGGGCCCACTCCTAACGCAAGTGCTAGCAGCCTGTTGTGCAACTGGCTTTATTAAAACATGGTCCGAATCTATAGTGGTACCAATTTTTAAAAAAGGCGACAGGCAAAATCCAGCTTGCTACCGCCCCATTTCGCTGCTTGATACTCTTGCTAAGGTGGCAGTTCGCATAGTACTCAATCGATTGCAAGACTGGGTAGAGGATAATGAGGTTCTATCCGACCTACAATTCGGATTAAGGAAAGGATTGGGCACATTAGAGCAAGGCTTGAACCTCAGTATTTTGATGGGGAAATACACAAGATCAAGTAAATTATGGAATATACTAGCCAGTATGGGGATGGAGGCAGCTCTAATCCAATTTCTGAGGCAGTTGTACAGTAATGCGTCTGCCAGAGTCCGGTATGGGACCAACGGTGAGTGTACGGAGCCCTTCAGGGTGGAGAGGGGGGGTTAGGCAGGGTTGCGTTTTGGCCCCTTTTCTCTTTACACTATACACTAATGGATTAGAGCAGACAATGCATCGGGAAATGTCACGATCTACCACAGATAGCCGGCCGCCCCCTGCCTTCCCTTCTCTATGCTGACGGCGCTGTGATAATGGCCCGTACTCCATTGGCCCTACATTGGCCTTGACACATACAATGCTTACATGAAAAATCTGGGCCTGAGAGTGAATACATCCAAAACTTTTATTATGAGCTGTGGGAAAGGAAATGCGAAGAGCAGAGCCATTTATATCGACAATAAAAAGGTAGCTAAGACCACAACATATCCCTATTTAGGAATTTTATTTGATTCCAATGGAACTTGGACCCAAGCCATTAAAACTAGAAACTTGCATTTTATGCGAGCAACGTCAGCTCTGGTAAATTTCTCGAAGAAGTTAGGGAAGAAACCTCCAGTGGAACTGCTTCACATTTACAGCGCGAAATGCGTTAGCACAGCCATATATGGTGCTGGAATATGGGGCTATTGCAACGTAAATTCTATTAAAATGACAGAGAATGCCTTTTTAAGGTTCCTGTTGGCAGTCCCATGCAGCACTTCGACCTATATTTGTCACTCAGAATTGGGAGTGCCGTACATAACAGAAATAATAAAAGTACAACCGTTCTCCCTTGGCATCACATTTGGTCCACAAATTATACAGAATTTAACCGTGAAATCCTAAGAGACAGCCTCAAACTGGATCATGTATTTGAAATACGCTGGTTGGAATACATTAAAGATTTCACGAACAATATGGGGCATGCAGGCTATTTTGATGACCCCCTGTCTATGGGTAACATTTCCAGAAAAGCTTTTAAAAAGTCTTGTATGGCTCACCTGGAGCCAATCAGATTTGCTGGAGAAGCCTCACGACCGACTATACTTCAAAACCAAATGCTGTTGAGTACCTATGGGATAAGAAGAAAGAAATGCAGTATGGTGAAGACGAGACAGATAGCTAGGAATGAAGGGGCATGGGATGATTATGTGACTTACCCAGAGCTCTGTCCTGACCCTGTTGCATCTGCACTCACCGCACTTTCCTCTTTGGGGTCCTGAACTGCAACGACGCACGCCGCACTTTACTTTGGGGCGCGGACCTTCTACTAGGCACGCCGTACTTTGTCCCGGACTACATCCCCCATAAGGCTTTGCGCCAGGAGGCGCCAGCAGGAAGTGGAGGTGCCCGGAGGCGCACAAAAGCACTCAAAAGCTCCCGCAGCGCGGGAGCTCTGTCCTGACCCTGTTGCATCTGCACTAACCGCATTTTCCTCTTTGGGGTCCTGACCTGCAACGACGCACGCCGCAGTTTACTTTGGGCTACGGACCTTCTACTAGGCACGCCGTACTTTGTCCCGGACTACATTCCCCATAAGGCTCTGCGCCAGGAGGCGCCAGCAAGAAGGGGAGGCGCCCAAAAGCACTCGAGGGCTCCCGCAGCGCGGGACAAGCGAGGGTGGCGCCGGGTTAAGCCCGGGCCAAGGGCGTACCCATCTGCGCCCGTCAGAGGCCGAAGGAGGCCGGGCAGGGCCATGCCATTTTCAGCTTTTATCCAGGAGGTTATATAGACAAACATCACGCTTAAGAAAAGGTATTGTTTGGCTGGCTGGGGTTTACTCATTATCCGGACCAATCCAAATTGACTTTAATTGACTTTACCAACTTTATTGATCAGTTAATTTTTGTGTCAGGGGAGGAACAAGTTATGGCCAAATCCAGAGCAGGGCAGGAGATGGTAGGTACGTTGGATGCCTTCCTAATAAGAGCAGAATCGGCACTTATACATGAGATAGAGCTAACAGAACATAGACTGTCCCTGTCTATGGATCCCTCTGCTTTACCGGTATTGGCATTTAATAGCCCTGGCATTCTGGGGTTGCCTGCAGGCCAGAACGACTCCCAATCTCATCTACAAGGCAGCGGGTTGCTTTCACAAAACATAATAACAGAGAATGTTACAGCACAAACATCTAAAGAAGTCAGGCCAAAAATTATAACTAGAGGCCAGTCATTAAAAAATAAGGGGGGGCGGAAGTAAGGCCCCACAGCCAAGGAAAAAAAGGGGCAGGTAGTAACTAAACATCTTAAATCGACCGATGTACTGCCTAGGCTAGAGATTGATCAATGTGAGTACGTAGACAATGACCATAACTTGGAAGCTATAGGTCATTAGTGGAAGGGGTGCTTTTTTGGGACAAACTACAAGCAGTATTAGCAGCACACTTAAACCCTTTCCTCCTAAAACTGATATTGGGAATAGGCTACATTTACTTGAGGAGAAAATCACTGTACCCCCACCTTCACTAGCTCACATACATAAGCCAACAGAAAATGCGGTTTGGGCTGTTGGGGAGGAAATACGGATCATGACTCCCCCGGTTGAAGCACAGTTACAGGATGGTTTAGACCAAAGGAAGGCCCACCCATATGATAGCCACCTAGCATTACAGATCCAGGATCCCATGCGAAGAGATGGACAGCCCACACAAAATAATTCTTCTAATATGAAAAGGGTAAATCCGGAGCACGGCAAATCAGCCACCAATCTCTTTAGTCAGGGCCCCACTATGGGTCAGCAGAGTGACAATCCGATCATAAGTGATGCTGATATTAATCTGCACCTCCCGCCGCAAGCTACACCTTATATCATCATCCTAGCCAATGTCCCGGCACTACCGTTAGGTCAGAGGGAACATTGGTCCTCATTGAGGAATAGGGCATTACATTTTTTAAATACAAAAACAGGATTGGCTAATAAATTGTTATTTGCCGACTTTAAGATGGCCCGTAGGATTAGGTGGGTGGGGGCAACGACTAAAAATCTAGCAGGAGACTGTGTTGTGCTGACATTTAGATCCCCAGGCTTAGTCAAAATAAGACTTGACATGATGAAAAATCAAAATCAAATTGGGTATAATCATATTATCTCAGTACTTCCGTTGGGCTTTTTTTATCCTCCACCCAAACCATTAAATCATAATATGGAAGAAGTGAGACATACTTTGATTTACCAGCGCCCGAAAACTTTTGAGACACAACCCTGGTTCCATAGAAACCGATTTGCCCCGGAGGCAGGATGGCCGCGGACGGGCTGGGCTGAGCAGTCGCTGTCCATACCTCTCCCAGTGGTAGTAATCTAGTGCCCTGAGACATGTACTGGTGACGGTAACACTTCCCCCTAATGGCTTTGATCAGTTTCTGGCACACAAATCTACTGGCGCTGACTCAATATTCAACTAGAGGGTCGAAACTACCTGTGCCACTTGAGCGGACTTGGCTGAAGGTAGCTCTTGAGAGGGCTTGAATAACCTTGGGAAACGCTGAGTATCCTGACACTGCGCTGCAAAAAACCTCACAAGATGCCTCCGCGTCCTGTCAAGATGGACAAAACGAAGGAGAAACACAAGGAGAATCGACAGCTCGAGAAAACTCCTTTGGAGGAACTAGCTAAGGAGACGCCGCTGACTTCAAGGGATCTAGGAACGATTCGGAAGACGGCGGCAACACAAAGGCCTAAGAAGACTGAGTCACGGAGGGGAGAGAAATCTGTCGCAAGCCCTTCCACGGGCTCAGCCAGTCGGGCAGATGGAGCCGCCGAAGCGCTGAGCTCAAGATTAACACAGCAAGAGGATGGAGACGGGAAGAAGTCGGGACTAGGAAGGGGTGAGGAAAAAAGCAGAGCGACCCCCCTCAGGCAACCTACTTTATCAGAAGTCTTCTCCACACAATCCGCTGCAAGCCGTAGCGAAACCGGCAGCGAGGAAACCAGCGGCAGCCCCTGCCTCAGCGTCCTCGAGGACGCGGGAAGCGCGTCAAACACAGACGCCCGGGTTGCTCAGCAACAGCTGCACCAGCAGTCTAGCAACAACGCTGGAATCCCGAAGCAGCCATCACCTCAATCAGGTTTGCTACTGACATCCGAGGGCACTGAGCGCACTGAGGAGTCCCAGGCAAGCAAAACCAACTCACTTGGGAAACAGGGTGCAAACGCAGAGATGATGGAGGCAATTTTGTTGCTTGAGGTGGAGCTAGGAGCTCCTAAGGCCCTCGAATCGGTACAAAAGACTAAGGGACTCGGGCCCGCAGCTACAGTTGATAAATATATCAACACAGCGATGGAAACAGGACGGCTTGGGTACAGTGAGCCGGAGTTGACTGAGAAGAGCAGTATTGGTGAGGCAGATGGGGAGAAATTTTTTTCTCTCAACGAAGATTCGGACTCTCTCTCTTTGCAGCATAGTGAGGCGAGCATAGAGGAGAGTACAGAGGGAGATGAGGAGATGGTGAGATCAGGAGAGGATGCGCTGACGGATTCTAGCTCGACAGGGGGCGACGGCAACGATTTATGTACAGGAAATGACTCAACTTTAAGAAAAAGGCAGATTAAATTAAAGCCAAGCAGTCAACAGGCTGGGCTCATGGGAAGCACTGAGAGAGGATTAGCATGGGATTACCTGGGAACTTCCCAAACATATCAGGAGGAGGAACCTGCCGGAACACCGAGTCAGAGCATACCCTCCAGCATCTTGCTCAATACGCTTAAGCAGATGCAGGCGGAAGCTAGGGTTGCGAATCGGAAAGCAAGACAAGATGCAAAAAAAATACAAGTCTCACTGAGAAAAACAAATAAGCTCTACGAAGATCTGGTCGGCAGAGTGGCGGAGGTGGAGGAGCGCACGAATAAACTAGAAGATGACTTTGGAAATTGGCAGACCTCTAGAATGGAGCAAGTAAAAGTCGCAGAAGACCTGCAATGGAAGCTGGAGGACTTAGAAAACCGCCAAAGGCGGAATAATGTTCGAATTTTGGGTGTGGCGGAGGGGATTGAAGGACAGGATATAAGGCGCTTCATTGTTAATTTACTAAGAGGGGCTTTCCCAGAGTCTCAGTGGCAGTGGGATAGGGAGATTCAGAGAGTGCACAGGTTTCCTTTTACGCTAAAAGGGGGCTCCGAGGCAGAGGGGGGTAGGAAGGCCTCCTTTCCGCGAGCGATCTTAGTCTATTTTGGCAATTACCTTATTAGACAGGAAATTATTGAGAAAGCTAGACCTACAAATAAGAGATCATTTGAAGGCACCTCCTTTTTTGCAAGACCGGATTTCTGCCATGTTACCGTTGAACGGAGGTGGAGGATGAGGCAGTTGATCCCAAAATTTCAGGAGTTAGGCTCAGAGGCTTACTTAATGTTTCCTGCAAAATTGAAAGTAATCACTCAGGGAAGAGTTAAGATGTTCTTTTCTGAGATTAAAGCTCAGCAGTATTTAGATGATGTGAAGAAATAAGAGGCGCAGGGAGGGAAGGTTCTTTACTACTATGTTGGGGGACAGAAATCTTTGCGGTAGAACAGGGGGGGGGCGCTAGATGATTGAAGATTGAAACATAGTGTTTGTGATGAAGGAGGGAGAGGGGTGTGACTCTAGCGACTCTAGCAGCCCGAAACCGGCTACATATAGGTCTGACTGACCTATTTGCCTATGTAGGGGAGGGTGGGGGTGGGGGTCAAGGGAAGGGTGGGGAGGGTGGGGAGGGCACTTGGGTGGGGGGGGGGATCACTGGGGGGTCCAACAGGGGTAAAATCTTGTGTTTTTTTTTGGTTTAATAATGCACATTTTTATGCACAGATTTGCTAATTCTTTTTTGATGCTTATGATCATGCTTATGCTTATGCTTAATATTTGGTTGATCAGATGTAAGAACTTCAACGACCTCCTGTAATGCCATGTAAAATTGCCTCAATTAATGTGTGTGGTTTGAATAATCCAGCAAAGAGAGCGAATGTAGCAGGGTTGCTAAGAACTTTGAAATTGGATCTAGTTTGTCTTCAAGAAACCCATATTCAAGCAACACAGATTTACTTGTTAAAACAGCTCAATTTTGATGTATTAGCTGCTAGCAAACAGGGGACTAGAACTAGGGGGGTTGCAATATTAGGGAGGAAACACGAGGTGGTGATACACCGAAAAAAGGAGGATCAATGGGGGAGATGGGCTATTGTCGAACTGAGTATAAAAGGGGCTAAACTTACAGTAGGTACAATATATGGCTCCACTGAAGACGACCCAGATGTCTGGCAGTTTATGGATTTGGAACTAGCGCAGTGGCCAGAACCCATTGTGCTATGTGGGGATTTTAACATCCATGATCAAACAAGCTCCTTCACAGAACCCGGGGGGAGATATGTAGGGAGGAAGAGGAAGACATTTAAAGCACTGGCTAGTATGGCCCAACATAACTCCCTTGTGGACCCATGGATTAAGCTACATCCCTTTGTGGACGGTAGTACTTATTTTTCGGCTCCACATAAAATTTTAGTGAGACTGGATTATTTTTTGGTGTCTAGTTCTATTATTTCCCACACAAAAATAGAAAAACAGCCAAGAATCCTTTCTGATCACAGTCCTCTTGTCTTAACATTAAATACTATGGATATAAAAATTAATAAGCCCCAGTGGACGTTCGAGCGTACATTATTAAGCGATAGGGCATATCAGAAGTATATGAAATCTTGGATATTGTTTTTTTGGGATATTAACAGAGGTACTGCGCCCCCGGGGGTGGTATGGGATTGTTTTAAGGCGGGAGTGAGGGGAGAAACCCTGAGCTATGTATTGGCTAAACAAAAAAAAGACCGAAGACATTTAGAGGATATAAGACAAGGACTGCTTGTTGCAGAGGAAAATCTTGCTAGAGCTATAACGCAAGGTCTACCACTCGAGCCCTTCTTGATCAATTTAACTGCCCTCAAAGGGGATGCCACCGAGGGGATCAGCGCGAAAGCAGCTGAAAAATATCTGGGGCATAAACAAGACTCTTACGAATTAAGTGAGAGGATCGGGCACTTTTTGGCTGTCAGAACTAGGCAACGTACTGCCATGACAGATATTAACCCCTTCGCTGCTGCGGACATTCCGCTGCAGCGCTGGGGGGGGCAGGGGGGCAGCGCGGCGGGCCTGTGCTCATGACGGAGCCGCTCCGTCATGAGCCACAGTTGAGCTGTGCTCATGACGGAACGGTTCCGTCATGACTCCGCCCATTTGCGTTGTCCCCTCGCACAGGCGGGGAAACAGCGCCGCGCAGGCGGAGCGGCCGCCAACAGGATTGTCATGACGGAACCGTTCCGTCATGAGCACACGCCAACCGTGGCTCATGACGGAACGGTTCCGTCATGAGCAGGGAAGGGGTTAAGGAAATTCAGGATAGCCAGGGGAATTTCGTTTCAGATCCCGACCTTATCCGGGAGGTATTTCGGGAGTTTTATGCTAAATTATATACCTGTGAGGAAGGGAGTACTCTAACAGAGGAAGAGGTGGATAGTTATCTAAGAGATATCCTAGCTCCCTCTTTGTCTGCACAACATAAAGTGGGGCTTGATGCTCCTTTCCATCTAGATGAGTTTAAGAATGCAATCAAGTGCCTCCCTTCAGGGAAAGCGGCAGGGCCAGACCAAATTCCGGTAGAATTTTATAAAGTTTTCCAAGACAGCTTAGGTGAGGATATGTTTAATATTATGCTATTAACACAACAAGGGGGCTCTCCTCCCGAGTCTTGGGGAGCGGCGGATATTATAGTCATCCCAAAAAAAGGTAAACCTCCGATACTCCCGGGCTCATATAGACCCATAACTCTTATGAATGCCGATATTAAACTCTACTCCAAAATGCTGGCAACAAGGTTAGCAGGCGATATAGAGCAGTTGGTAAGTACATCCCAGCATGGCTTCATACCAGGCAAGGGAACTACTCAGCACGTTAGGACACTCATAACGGTGTTTGACGCCGCGGAGTCCCTGGGCGACCCTGCGGCAGCGTTGTTGTTGGATGCCGAGAAGGCTTTTGACAGGGTTGCCTGGGGCTTCCCTGTGGGCAGTTTTGAGATGGAGCGGTATTGGGGAAGGCTTCATAACAGCTGTCCGAGCCTTATACCAATGCCCAATACCTAAAATTAGGGTAAATAGAGGATATTCAGAACCAATTGCAATTTCTAGGGGGACGAGACAAGGCTGTCCCTCATCCCCATTACTATTTGCGTTATTTTTGGAGCCTTTTTTACGGAAACTGGACAGAAATACAGAGATTTCACCAATTGTTTTAAACGGTCGGTCAATTAAAATCTTGGCGTATGCAGACGACGTTGCGATACTCACCCCGAATCCAGACTTAGCTATCACAGAGATTGAAAGGGAAGCTAATAAGTTTGGTAAAATATCAGGCTACAAGCTAAATAGATCTAAGACTCAGATAGTTCTGAATGAAGCCATTTCTTGCACTGATGCCAGGGTGACTACCTCGGCGGCATACTTAGGGATAGTAATATCTGCAAAATTAGATACCCTTGTAGAGAATAATATAGCCCCTCTCCTTGAGAAAGTAAAAACAGATTTAAATAGGATTAACAATCTACATCTTTCTCTAGTGGGCTGTACCAACGTGTTAAAAATGAGTATATTGCCGAAGTTCCTGTACTTATTTAGAACAATTCCGCTAATTTTTGAAGCCAAATGGTTTAATATACTGGAGGGCATTCTCAACAAGTTTATATGGGCACACGGAAAAACTCGTAGGGCATATAAATTTATGACCTTGCCGAGAGACAGAGGGGGGTGGGGAGCCCCGGATTTTAGACTATATTACCTGGCAACTGCCCTTCAATATATGCAAGGTTTAATCGGAGGAGGGGGGATGCTTCAAAGAATAACTTCCGAATCTACAGATGTATATGCAATTCTGTTAGGACAAGATGCAGAAAATTGTTTGTTATGTTTTACTGATTTTGGGTATCTTAGAAGGAAGCAGTTTAAGACATAAGGGGCCATATGTAGGTAGGGACACATTTACCACTTCATAAATACCGAATTTTACCGATTCGGTATTTATGAAGTGGTAAATGATATGTAGGTAATTGGTCGGTAAATATTACCGATTCGGAATAATTCGGTAATTACCGAATCGGTATTTACCGATTCGGTAATGAGGCATACCTTCCCACTGATGGGAAGGTATGCCTCATTATAAATACCGATTCGGTAATGGGGGGAACACATGCAAGGGTGGCAGGGTGTCACTTTGACACCCTGTTGCACCCCTGAAACGGCCATGTGTGCACATGTGGCACACATACATGCCCGAAGGGCATGTATGTCTGCCACATTGCACACTTGTAGGCGCTATAAAATGCATTTCACCATCCATACTTTATTTACCACCAACTATTAGTTGGTGGTAAATACCGACTCCAAACATCACCCACACACTCCCCCTACATCTCATTTCTGTATTCGGAATTTACCGAATCGGTAAAATTACCGAATCGGTAATTTTACCGATTCGGTAAATTCCGAATACAGAAATTGTCCCCCTACATACCAAAAGCCAAAATACCGGTCGGTAACGGTATAATTACCGAAAATCGGCCGTTACCGACCGGTATTTGGCTTCCTACATGAGGCCCTAAATGCGGCCTTAAATGTATGGAAGACATTTATGAGGAAGATGGGCCTTGGACGGTATAACAGTCGCTCCCCTCAGAAATTTTCTCGGATATAGTAATCGCCGAATGGAACAGAAAAGGTGTTAACCAAGTAGGGGATCTAAGAGAGGATGCGGGAGTGGTACAGTTTGAGGTATTGGTAAACAAGTTTAAGCTAAGTAGGAGAGATTTTTTAAGTATTTACAACTAAGAAGCTTCTTGGGACAGAAACGTGGCGGCTCAGCAGGATATAACATAAATGATTTCCTGGAGATTTTAACCACGGGCGGCTACCACAACATTAGGTCAGCTTACGCGATACTAGTTCAAATTAAAGTGGACGATCTAGAAAAACATAAGCGTAAGTGGGCAGAGAAGTTGGGAGGAGAAATGGAGGATTTCCAGGAGTCGCTGGACCTGGGGTGTAATATTCTATGCTCAGGCCCCCTACAATCACAACATTATAAAACCCTTTTTTCTTTATATCATACGCCTGCTAGAATTGCTAAATGGGGGGGGTACAACTGGGATAAACTGCCCTCGATGCAGTGCATTAGACGCAGACTTACTTCATATGTTGGCCACTTGCCCACAATTATATACTTTAATCAGTGACATCAAGGTTTTTTTTGATAAGACTCTAGGGCTACAGATCTCCATGTCACCCTCATGTATTTTGCTAGGTATAGATCGTGATGGAAGCAGAAACGCAGAGAGGGAATTTATTTTTGTGGCGATGGCGGTGTATAGACTAATTCTAGCCAGGGTTTGGCTAGACAAATCCCCTCCGTCTATGCAAGTATGGTTAGCAAACTTAATTTCTATATTTAATTTGGAAAAACCAATCTATGCAAGAAAAGGTAGAGCGGGGAGAGCTCTAGGAATAAGAATTTGGGGGCCTTTAGCGCGGTGGAGGGACGGGATAGGGTAAACTGGTAAATTGGTAATTTGGTAATTTGGGAATATCTGATCTAGGGATTGGCGAGAGCTATACTGTTTTGTTTATACGACATCTGGTTTTCTCTTTTTTAGCTGGTTTCTCGTTTTTGAAATTATCTAAAGGATCATGTTGCGAAAATGAATACATTGAATGTATTAAATGTATTAAATGTATTAAATGTGCATCGCTGAAAGTACAAAATAAAAAATATTTAAAAAAAAAAAAAAAGAAACCGATTTGCCCCACTGAGCGATTTGGCTGAAATAGACTGATTGCCAACCAACGGGGGCAGGGTTTAGGAAAACATTTTTGATCCTTATAAAACTGGTGTTGCGGTACTAAATGCTAATTCTGGGCAACATTCTTTGAAGTCGAGTCAAGGGTTCGATAAATGCCCTTTATCCCAGCCACATAATATGAGTGAGAGTCTGGGAGGTTTGGGTTTAATTATTGTCCCATCCGACCAGACCCGAGTGGCCCTAACGGACAAGCAATGCATGCACCTTATCTCCAAAGAAGTTGTCACCAGCTACGCCTACTTTCCTGGAATGTAGCAGGGATCATTCCAAAGCTAACAGATGAGGTTTGGGTGCGGTATATTAAAACATTTGATATTATCTGTACCCAGGAAACATGGAGTAGAACGGACGTTAACATAGATGGATATTTGTCGCTAAATGTCTTAACGGAACCATCATTGTTAGGGAGGGCAAGGGGGGGACTGGTAACCCTGATCTCAGTGGGGTATGAGGCGCTCGTAATCGAAAAGGTAATTGATTCACCTTGGAACCAACTGATCATGTGTTTTAATTTGTTAGATGTAAGTTTATTATTAATCAATTGATACTATTATATTTTCAATGAGCAAAGCACGGGGGTCATAAATTACCTACAAGCGGAAATTGACAAAATAGCATTAAAATTCTCCCCTTTATGTATTATCTGGGTTGGAGATTTCAACTGTACACTTTGTCAGCAAAGCAGTAACAAAGTGTGCGGGTTGACTGATCTTGATGATTCACCGCTTGCCCATTTTAAACATACTCCCCAGGGGGATGCATTAAACTCAATCACTCTTGTCAACGACTTATCCTCGGCGAACAATCTAGTGGGTAGTTCGGTGGCATACTTCCCGACATTTCAGGGCGGGGGCAGAACCAGCACGATTGATTTTAGGTGGATTACAAGGAGGTATTCCGATCTTTTAGAAAATTTCCTGGTTGAACCGAACCCTGCCAGTGACCACAACCTTCTAACAGCCTCTCTAAAAATTAAGGCCCCGAAGGGTATGGCTGTGGACTGTCCTATAAAATATAATTGTAATCAAGGGGTAAGGTTGAAATGGAATACTCTGGATCATGTCAAATTTGAGTAGAATATAATTAAGTCTATTTTAACTGATGTGATGACCTGTTTAACCTATTTAGCGCCCCAGGAATCCATCATAGGGAGTTTTGAAATTATATGTGAAGATGTGGCAAAAAATCTGCTTAAATCAGTAAAAAAAAAGGAATCACCCTGAATATAAATGGTTTGATTTGGAGTGCTCAGCGGCAAATGGAGCTTTAAAAACAGCATTAAGCACAGTACCACTGGATAGGGCCTTGATTAAGGAAGCTGGACGGTCTTACAAAAACACAATAGAGCGCAGAAAAGAAAGAGACAGCAAGGCCTGGGAATATTTAGAAAGTGCAGGAATGCTAAGAGATTCAAGGTCCTTCTGGGAGGTGATCAATCATCCACTCTTCACGGATGTAAGCAGGAACATGGAAACAAATATAACGGGTTTAGCTTGGGAGTCCCACTTTTCAAAGATTTTTAACCCAAATGACATTAGTCTATAGGTCAGTCAGTGAGATATACCTTTTAATCTTGAATCAGCCCAGCAATTAAGTGTATCCCTAACTTTAGGCGAAGTGGAGGAGGCCCTTTGAAAGGGCATTGCCTCTGAAGCCCCAGGCCCAGACGGGGTACCTTTGGACCTTTTTAAAAGAAATCCAGCACTCCTGGGCCCCGTACTATTACATTTTTTTAGAGCTGTCATAACGGGCCAGACCCCACAATCTTGGAAGAAAGCTGTGGTAGTGCCAATATTTAAAAAGGGAAATAGAAACGATCCGACCTGTTACAGGCCAATTTCCCTTATAGATGCCACATGCAAGGTGATGGGGAGGGTAATTTTGGCACACCTGGAGTCATGGACTAACAATGCTGGGCTAATATCACATACCCAATATGGGTTTAGGAAGGGAATGGGAACTGTCGAACAGTGCCTCAACTTGTCGATGATCATGGGCAAGTACATGAAGGCCAGGGGGGCGTCGATCCACCTGGCCTTCATGGACTTATCCAGTGCCTTTGACACAGTGTGCAGGAGCAAGTTGTGGATGCTGATGGAAGATCTGGGCTTTGAGGAACCACTTGTCACTCTCCTCCGCTGACTACATGCTTCCACCTCTGTAGTTATCCGTTATGGCCCAGGGGGAGAGAAGACCAAGCCCATCGCTTCGACAGAGGGGGTCCGGCAAGGCTGCATTCTAGCCCCGTTTTTATTTTTGGTCTATACAAATGGGCTGGAGCAGTTTCTGTTAAACAAACACTTGGACTACCCAAAAATAGCAGGTGCCCAAGTACCTTTATTGTTGTATACTGACGATACGGTTTTGATGGCCTTGACTGCCAATAGCCTTCAGGGATGTTTGGATGCTTTCACCGAATACATGACGTCATTAGACCAGAAGGTGAATTATAAGAAATCCTTTGTCACGGTATGTGGGCTAAAATTAACGAAAACACGAAAATGTACAGTGAATGGGACAGTTATTGAGAAGGTAAACATTTTTAGCTATTTGGGGAATGTTTTTGACTCTAACTTAAACTGGGATCAACTTTTAGTATCCCGGGTGCAACAACTTTCAAGAGTTATTGAGGAGTTGTTTCGATTTGCGGCCAAACTTGGCCATAAGCCTGTTTCAGAGCTGATAACACTGTATAAATCAAAATGTTTGTCAGGAGCAACTTACGGTGCAGGAGTGTGGGGATATCAAAAGAGTACCCAGATTCAAATACTCAAGAACAAATTCTTGAAGAGACTCTTATTTATCCCGTCTAGCTCCCCTACATCATTTTGCCACTTGGAGGTGGGTATGGATTATATTACAGACAGAATACACATGGCACCCCTGCTTTTATGGGGGAAAATTTGGTCCTCGGAGGAACTTAATTTCTCCCGACTTGTCTTAAAAGTTTGCATGAATTCAGACAACGCAATTGCGGTCCCCTGGTTACGTTACGTTAAACAAACCTTTTATAAGATAGGATTAGAAGATTTTTATGATAAGCCTGAGTGTATACCGCCAAACAGGAAAATGTCCATAAAAGAAGTCTTTGGACCTGAGCTGAGTATATCATCTAGGCTTACAGATGGACCAGACCCCCTTTCTTAAAACAGCAACAATTTTATTTGTCTTTTAACTTGCAGGGCAATGCACGTGTTTTAATGACAAGATTTCGTTTAGGCACACTACACTTTCTTTTGGCTTTTCCAAAACAGGTGGGGTGGTGTGAGAGGCTACCCCTCTGTCCTTGTAATAACACAGCCCAACAAAATACTATGCACCTTATGCTATTTTGCACATTATATAAAGACCCCAGGGCGCGCTTTCTTAAACCAATTTTAAACGAAAACTGTTTTCGCTCCCATAAAGAGGGTTTTAATTATATGCATTCCTTAGCAATTGCCTCCATTTGCAGCTCTGTGCTTAGTTTTTTAAAAACTGTTTTTATAATAAGGAAACGATATGCAATGTAAAAGTATGTAATTAGGTGTTTAATTGCCTTCAAAGATATTTTTTTATGCTTTTTTGTAAATATTGTCTCATTTTATGATTGTATGTTTTCCCTGTGAACTTTTATGATTCATTTGGAATCGAATAAAGGTTTCTGACTGACTGACTGAACTATGTGGTTCAGCCTTATTTAACCGATATGTCAAACGGGTATGATAGGCTAGTTCTGACTCGTTTCAGACTTAACATCTTCCATCGTTTGGTAAGCTTTCCTTCAATAAACGACTGGTCTAAAATTCTGTGCCCCTGCCCGTGTGATGAGGTTTCCCAGCAAACTACTTTGCATGTAGTAATATTCTGTAAATTCTGCATTGCAAACAGAATGAGATGGGTCATTCCCATTTTAAAATTATGGGGTCTGAAGCAATGCCGGCCAGATTTTATTGCACTGCAGATTTTAAACACTGAATGTTTTACAAGAGAAATAGTCTCATTTTTAAAAGGTATGATCAGGAGTAGGAAACAATTTTTAATGTGTTAAAGTTAAATGACAAGACCTAATACCACTTACTCTTAGCTTGATACATAACTATTACTGTTGAATGAATTATTTTAATATCGTGTCAATATGTCTTATTTATTTCTGCAATACCATGTATGCTTTAATGATTTTTCGTACTACAAAAATTGAATAAAGCTTGATTTGATTTGATATATGATCACCCCAAACCCTTATTGATTATTTGGGTAGGTGATTTCAATGTCAGCAGTTGCCCTAAAGTTGACCCACGATTATGAGGGGTAACGGACCATAATGGCGAGGCAATTAGCCATTTCAACCATGTAGGTTCTGGCAATGCCCTAAACAAATTACTGCTTTCTTGGCAGCTTGAAATCAGAAATTAATTGAATTTATGTACGGGTGAGCTGGACCCTACTTTTTATAGGGCTGGAAAATGCTCTGCTATCGACAACATAATCACCTCTGATACTTTTAGTGGCACCTCAAAAAAACCTAAGGTTAAGATGTCTGGTCTCAGTGACCATGCTTTAATGGCCTATAGTTTCCTATGGGGATCACATAAGTAAAAGAATGTAAAATGCACCCTGAAACCAATTCTACAAAGTAAGAATGGGTATACCCTAAGATGGGATAAAGTGAGGGAAATACTTTACTAAATGAGATTGTAATGGAAAATAATAATGAGGTTTTGTTATGTTTAGATCCCCAAGCAAACGAACAACAGGTGATCAAAGCATTTGGAAAGATTCTGGAATGCACGTGACTCTATTTAATGTTTCCCTACCCCAAAAGGTCTTGCACTACAAATTGGTGGTTTGACAAGAATTGCTCCCTAGCGGCAGAAAATCTTAGAAAAGCACTATGAACCATACCAAGAAACTGAAATCCAATTAGTGGCTGCAGGACGGAATATAAATTAGCCAGAATAAAAAGAATGAATGAATTTAAGGCAGAAGCCTGGGACAATCTAATCCAAGCATCAACTACTGGGGATAGCAAAGCTTCTTGGAAGGTAGTTAACTCCCCCTTCCTGCTGGAAGAGGGTGGTCCATCACTAGATTCATATATAGATGAAGATTCCTGGGTAACCTACTTTCAGTCAATCTTCCAAAAGAGGGGAAAGACGAGTGAGGGAGTCATTAATCTAGATTAAGGGGAAATACCCAAATTGTCTTTTGGAATTAAAGAAATAGAACTGGCCCTCTCTCAGACCTCCGCCGTGAAGGCGGCTGGACCAGATGGGGTCCCGGTAGATCTTTTTCTTGCAAATAGAACCTTACAGGTTCCCCTGCTAACAATTGTATTTAATTCAATTTGTAAAACAGGCCCCTTACCCTCATGGAAGCTATCGGTGATCATTCCAGTATACAAGAAGTGGGATGGGTCGAACCCAGCTAACTACCGTCCTATCTCCCTAATAGATAGCACAGTGAAATTAATGGGAAGACTTCTGCTAAATCGATAAGAGGAATGGGCAGAGGATAAAAATATCTTAGTTGAGGTTCAATATGGCTTCTGAAATGGCAGGGGGACACTTGATCAGTGCCTAACCTTAACCCTAATAGCGTCATAATATGCAGCAGCAAAAAAAGGTCAACTCCACATGGCCTTCATGGATCTCTCAGCGGCTTTTGACTGCGTGGCCCACAACAAATAATGGTCCATTATGGAGGCTATGGGAGTTGATGCAGGGATAATTTTATTCATTAGGCAATTATATGCTCAGGCAGTAGCGATGGTACGGTTTGGAAAGCAGGGGGAGTGCACTAAACCTTTTAAAATTCAGAAACAAGTAAGGCAGGGATGTGTCCTAGCCCCATTTCTCTTCTCACTGTATATGATCAAATTAAATAAGGTGATGGTTGTGAAAAGTAAAGATGTTCCCCATACCGCGTCTGCAATTCTTCGAATTTTGCTATATGCAGATGATGTGGTATTGATGGCCAGAATATCGATGGCCCTACAAAGCAGTAGAACAACATATTCGACTTATCTCAGATCTATATTCACAAGTGAATAAAACAAAGACCTTTGTTCCAACAGTCGGTAGGGGCAAGCAAAAAATGAGAATGCTTTATATAGAGGGCAAAATCATAGAACGGGTGGACAAATTAGCTTATTTAGGAATTCTTTTTGATTCAAAATTTAAATGGACTGTGATGGTGTCAAACAGGGCGAATCTCATGACAAAAATCATAGTCGCCCTATTTAAATTTGATAAAAATTGGGCAGTAAACCAATTGAAGAATTGATTAAAGGTTACTTAGCAAAAACCATCACTACAGCCACATATGGGGCTGCAATATGGGGAACCACGCATGTAGCAGAGCTACAAATCATTGAAGTAAGTTCGCTAAGAGGCTACTGTCAATCCCAGGAACTTGCAGCAACTTTATTGCTCATAAGGAATTGGGACTGCTATACATTAGTGATACGATCTAAATGGCCCCGCTACCGTTGTGGCTATCAACCTGGAAAAGAGATACGGTCCATCTTAACCAGCACATCTTAAGTGATCTCATGAAACTTGATCGTGCTTTACCTATCCCCTGGTTAACGTATGTTAGACAGACACTTATCTCTATGGGTTTGGAGGGTCTGTATAAAAATCCTAGCTGCTGTGAATCTCACCCTAAATTAAGACTGAAAGAGCTCTTCATAGCGAAAAGTGAACAGATAAGATGGGAAAGGAATACATCAAAAAGCACAGTAATTACTTATTTGGCCTCACCTCCTGTGCTACGTGGTCAATCCTCTTATCTTTATTTTGTGGTGAATCTCCAGCACCGATTGAGATTACATTATGTTCCCCTGATATTGGGCTTCTCGGAAAAACACATATTCACTAAACCATTCATCAGTATGTACTTGCGATGCCTTATCTAAACAAACTACTTCCCATATCTTGTTTGTCTGTGCCTTATATGTGATGGAGAGGAAAACGTTTATTGGCTCGCTACTGCGTAAGCTCACTATGTGTGACTACTCCTCAGCTATTTTAGTTCTGTTACAGTTAGAAACACCATTTGTATTTTTTATGATGGCGTCTTTTTTACAAGCTGTCCTGAAAACTAGGAAGGTCGCTAATATAATGTTACTCTGATTTAATCGACGTTAGATAAAGATGGACTTAATTGTGCATGACCTTAAAGGTGAGATAAGTTCATCTACACCCTGCTCCTATGTAATATTTAAATGATTAAATTGCGCAGTATATACGCTAATTATCCCTTCGGGAAAGGGTTGATAATTTACACAGGAGCATATTCTGATTATATTACTTCATTATTTTATAAATATATATATAATATTTTAAACATCTTAATGAAATGATGTTTTATTTGATACAACATGGACACCTTGTATAATAATCTTTTTAGTAATGTATTGATTGTTCAAAATGAATTATATGTATTTTTATACTTTTTTAATGCAAAATTAAATTATGATTGATTGCCTAGTGGAAGCAGTGTGAAGAAATGAAAAAGGTGAAAGTGTCAACATTGGAAATATGAAATGCAGGTTTAATGTAGACAATTAAACTGGGTACAATTAATGCATGCTGACAGCTGTGTACACCTAGGTTTTCCACATATGTTCATAATTTCAAAAAACATTTTCTAGTCATTAGGTTTGATTTAATAAATGTTTGCATACAGGTCTTATTATAGTCTTAATTTTCATAGACCTAATTTGGCCAACATACTTGAGAGCAAGGGTTTGTAAAAGGAAAGCCTAGGAATGGGAACACATTCTTTAACATAAAGGGAGCTATCTGACAACCTTAAATATGACATGTGTTGGTACAGGGTAGATGCAGATACTAAATGGTAGTATCACATGAGTGTGATTATTCAAAGAAGCGAACAAAGGAATATTATTGGAGAGAGCAATGTATTGACACGTACAGATAATTGGGTGAGCATGACAACTTGTCTTCCATCACCCAGTAGTAGGGGTTTCTTTAAGGAGAAGCCAAGAATTGAATGGGTACTCTCACTCTCCTATTTTCAATACATAGACTGGGATTTCCTTCTAATTTCTCAGTCTGTTCATCCTTACCATCATCCATATGTGCCCATATGTGGGTTGTATGTAATGCTATATGTTTCCCTTTTTCATATGTATTTGCCTCTATGAATATGGGTAGATGTATGGGTATACATGGGCACGTGCTTATTAACACGTACCTGCAATTCTGTTGGTCTATGTTCAATTGTATAAAGCACAAAAAAGGAGGATCAGGGCCAAGAAACCTGCACCAGTTGGTTATCATGTAATGTGGCTACAATTTTGAATAAAACAAGGTGCAATGAGCCTGGGACGTGACCCCCATACGTCCCAAGAAAAAGTGGTGAAGAAACCACTAAAACAAATTAAACATGAATGGCCCTTCACTCAAAACAACAAATAAACAATTAGTGAAGGCAAATTGTTTTCCATAATCAAGCACAAAGGAATATGTTGTTGTCTTCCCAAATGAAAATAGCAATAGTCGTTTTGATTGCAGAAAACGGTTCCTTTTATTCTTTTAATCCATAGATAAATTAAAATACAGCACACAATGGACAAGACTGCAGACGCGTTTCGTCCTCTTGTTTTGAGTGCAGGGTTCAATTGTATGTTTATGTCTGTGACTATGTGCCTGTATGTCTTTGATCCTATGTGAATAAATACCAGCATGTATGATGATGAGTGTGCATGGATATCTAAATCTGAATTGGCTTGTGTGCATGGGTGCTTATATGTCTTTTTTTCTGTTTGCATGAATCTCTAACCGTCTATTGATTTCTGTACATTGTCTGGGGCGAGGCTGAGTCAGTGAGATTTCAGGGGTGTAAACCTCAAATTTAAAAAACAGTGGGAGGCCGTGTAGCAGGGTGTGCTCATAGAGGAGGTAGATTACCCATGAGAGATCGCAAACTTGTGAGTGCACCTTTCATTTTTGAATCTGATAAATGGGTTTGTACCCAAAACTATTTTTGGTAATTATGCTTCCACATGATTTGTTAGATTTTGTTGGTGGGATACTCCAAGCCTTCCTGGAGAGGTTCGGACTGCCTTAGAGCTCTTCCTCAGTGCAATGAGGGGCTGGGATTAAAGCATCTTCCAGGGTTGCTTTTAGCTCATAATCTAGCTCTGCAATATAAAGGATAAAAATACCAGGAGAGGAGGAGCCAAGATGGCGACCGGGACGGCAGCGTAGACTCCCGGCTCCGTGAACCTCCGCATCCCGCACGGATATCCTGCACGAGATCCTCAACCTGTGCTACGCGGTCGTGTTTCTGAAGGAGAGTGGCACCCGACTGTGTGACTCCGAGGTTTCTGGCTGCGGTATCGCCGGAGAAACGAGCATTTGAACTTTGCGGCCTGTGCGGCCCTGGAGCCGGGACCTCAAGTGGACGCCGTGGCCGGGTGGCAGTTCAACAACAGCGGCCTGTTGTGACTGGGCGGAGGCGGTCCACCGGAGCGGTGCCAAACTCGGCCTACATTTCGTCGTGGTCGTTTCTACTGTCAAGTGTAGCGGTCCGAGTGCATGCCCGTGGGTGCAGTTCTCAGATCCTCCGGTGGCTGCCCCTGCCTTTGATGGTGAGCTGCCCGGCTGCCGCCCGTATCCTGCCCTGATCATTGCGGGCCGCCCCCGGCTTTTTACGGGAGCGGGTCCGTAGTGGGGACGACTGTTGCCCGTGACCACGCAACGGATAACTTTTCGCCTGCCCCCGGAACCCGGTCACCAGCGACGTGGCCATCGAGACGCTTGTCCCAGGGTCCCGGCCCCGGTGAGGATCGGGCATACTTGGCGGCCATCTTGTTGCGATGAAGCCTACCATCCTGTCCGCTGGGTCGCAGCGGGCTTGTGAGAGTGCGACTTTTGGGAGTGTGGCGGCGCGATCGCAGAGAGCTGTGCTGGGGTACGGCGACCTCCTCGAGGCCCTTGGTGCTCTTCACTCCTCCTTGATTCATGGTGTCGGGGTCTTGGGGAGTAAGCTCGACGGTGTGGCGTCGGCGTTGGGGCAATGGCGGCCCGCCTGTCCGCACGTACATAGGGACTACCCACACTGCGCACAGGAGGACACTTTGGCGGCCACCCCTGAGGTTAGTGCACGGCTGGACACTCAGGCCAGTATGCTACAGTGTGTTCGTCCAGCGGAGGGCCTGATCTGTCCCGGAGGCATTGGACCTGAGTGGGATGTGGTAGCCTCGTCCCGTACGTGCCCTCCTGCGACCCAGGGACAACTCCAGCAACTATTGTCTGCTTTGGCTGCTTCTGCCTTCCTGGACCTTGAGTGCAGTGCATATCCTGGGGCAGCACTGGGAAGCCTGTTTCTCCACGCTGCGGACTGTGTTGATGCTCAGAGACTTCCACCCCACCTGTGTGCGTCGCTTCTCGGACGTTTTTGGACAATCCTCTACCTTGGAACGTCGGATATGGTGCTGGGTCGAGGGGTAGGCATGGGCAGAATTCCAAAGAGTGGTCAGGGATAAGGCTGATCCTTCAGGGGTGGTCATCTAGTGGACGGGCGGGCTCAGGGGTTGCGTGCTCTCCTGGCATAGCTAACAGCATAATAGGTGCATAGTGCTCCCCATCTTTCTTTGAGAAGATCGCTTTTGTGCTGTTTATTGTTCACTTTGGGGGAAACTTACCGTGCGGGAGGGAGAAGCCGGGGGTATGTTTTGAAGGCCCTCCTCCAGTTTATTAATACTTTCTCCACCCCCCCGTCTGGTGGGGTTCTTTTCCTACTTCTTTTTCCCTCTTCTCCTATATTTCGGGTCTGGTTCCAGGGCGACAGGCACACTGCTGGGGGGGGGGCCGTACTCATCTGCAGAGGTGCAGGGTGGGGGGTTGGGGGAGGGGATTCTTTCGTCTTTTATCTCTTTTTCCATGGCCTCCTTTTTCTTCTCTGATTCTTTTTGTTTTTCTTTTTCTGGGATCAGCGTGATACACCTCCTTTGCTATGACTCGTTGCCGCTCCATGTGTACCACAATTTCCGGGGTGCTCTCCGGGAGTTCTGGCGGGGGACTGCAGGCGCAACTGCTTATGATACTCTTCCTCATCCTGATGTTCTTGTGTTTGCGCCATTGACCTAATAGATTGCTGTAAATCGTTTACGTCTATTACTCTGCATACCTGTAATTGCTGTTTGAAATTGTCTGGCACCTGATCCTTCTGCCTCGTTTCATTATAAAACGAAAACCTTTTTCTCCTGGTGCCCTACCTACGCTGTTCACAGTATTAGCATCACGATTCTGCTCCCCGATGTGCTGCCTGTGTTTACACTTGCCTGTTTTTGCTCTGATTGCTTAGCGGCCGGCCCCGGGGGGTTGTAGGCCCATACTTGTTCTCTATTGAACTGTCAATAAAGGTTTTAAAAAAAAAAAAAAAAAAATACCAGGAGAATTGTTGTGTTCCTTTCACCTAATATCCTATTTCATCTTCCAATTTCCCACTCCTTAAAAAAAAAACACAGAAAGAGGGTTATTGATATTTACGTTGCGCACATGCACTAGGCCTGGGCGGTAAATTCCGTTCCGCTCGCGGAATTTGCGTAATTTCGCGTTCCGCGGAGAACGCGAAATTGCTCAAAAGTCTGCATTCCGCGATTTCGCGAAATTTTTGCTTGTTCGCGTTCTCAAAATGCGTGTTCGCAAGATATTTCTCCCCGAGCACGCAAACAGCAATTGTGAACAGCAAAAAAGCATCGCGAACAAGCAATTCCGCGTGTTCGCGGAATTTCTGCGTGTTCGCGGAGATTTTTTACCGTTTCGCGGAGATTTGCGTAACGCAATTACGCAAATTCCGCCCACCCCTAACATGCACCCCATAACATAATGTCATTGTGGGCCCAATTCACAAAGCCAGATTTATTACCAGAGATGTATGCCTGTCAAATATCCACCAAGGAAAACCTAGCTTTTACCACTGCATAATTGTGAGTCACAACTTCATGCACTGGGGTGGGGTCAACCATGATTTGTCTTGCGAGTTTGTGAACTCCCACTAACTTGGTGGGTATTCTCAATATCCTGTTTGACCCTTTCTCACCTGAAAAATGGTCGTATATTAGCTGCAGTAAAGTGCTGTATGCAGTAAAGTGCTGTACTAAATCCGGTTCAAGGTGGGAAGGGCAATGCAACATCCCAATATTATGTGGGTGCAGAGAAGGGTTTCTTCATGAAGAAAAATGTTTTCCATGTGAAGAAAAAAATATAACTGCAAAGCAAGCTTTCCCAGTG
Source organism: Triturus cristatus (assembly GCF_964204655.1). NCBI lineage: Eukaryota > Metazoa > Chordata > Amphibia > Caudata > Salamandridae > Triturus > Triturus cristatus. The sequence continues at coordinate 16,309,717 of NC_140582.1, forward strand.
ACAAATTATATTGTTTGCACAATCTGCATTTGGGAAATAGTCAAATACACAACCAAAATATCACACAACATTGCCAGTAATATCCTTGGAAACCTGAGACTGGCACAGCTTTCCTAGCCTATGATTTCCAGCTGTAGTAAATCTGCACAAGAGTAACAACGATAGGGGTGCAGATTTACAACTTTCTTTCTTTCTTTCTTTGTGAATCAATTACTATATATCTGTAAGTTCCTGATCCAAAAATGAAACAGTTAAAACCTTCTCTTAATAGAATTAGGACAATGAGAAAACCCAACATTGATATAATCAACAAACCCAACTCAGGACCCCCAGACCCAACTGTAAAGCCAAGAATGCTTTCATATGAGGGGTTTCACACCCCATACACTGCCCATCTCCTGATGCTACGTCCGTCTCCATGTTCACTGTATGTTTGTTAGTCTGCAAGCATGATGCTCTGTTTGGCTCTTGACCTGTGTGCATGGATACCTGTCAGTTTCCAAGTCTTTATAGTTGTTTTAGGCATGTTTTCAGTCGATTTGTTCATCCTGTCTAACCACCCCTCTATATGCTAATCAGTCCCAGTGTCAAACATGTTAATGTATTCAAGCAGGGATTTGATAGGCATGAATCTCCGTAATATACCTTGATGTTCCAGAATAATGTTATGATTACTAAGGAGAATCATAATTGATGATAGTTACATCATAGCAAGGATATTATCAATGATGAAAGTTTGCCAGTGTCACCTGGCCATGTGTGCCTCCTTGTGTGTTGTAGTATTGTTTGTGCAAGTACTGTACCCAAGCCCATTCTATTATTTTCTCGCTGTTTCAATGGTTGTTCTTTTGATTGTGCCTTTAGAAACTTGTTTCATTTGTGATTATTCGGAACAAATATTTAAATTTTGAACATACTCTGTCAATAAGTCCCTATGTGTGTTAAATCATATAATTTCATCGCAAAGCTCCAGAAATCTGCACCAGTGTTTCAAATGAGATATGTCAACAAGTATCATCTCCTTATATAATTTGGCAATGGTACTGCCTAACTTGCGAGTGCTGCTTAATGCCCACACAATGCTTTACGGTTAGACAGCTATCTCTCACCTTTGGATTAATATATATTTCTGTTATTTTACTAAAGGTTATCTTCGCCTTAAATCAGACACTGTTACAGCAAGAAAGTCTTCGAACTGGCAGTGTCCAAATCCCATATACTACAGAGGATCTCATCAAGCACTATAACTGTGGCGACCTCAACTCCATCATCTTCAACCATGAAACCTCACAGGTGAGTCACTGTGGTTTGGAAATTAGCATTGCAAAAATGCATCGGGTAGGCCTGAAATGCTTACAAGTTAGAGGTTCCTGGACTGTTCCTCTGCAAGTAGCCCTCAAACGTAGTTTTGCAGACCATTTGTGGCTCCTAATTTAATAAATAAACAAATTTGATTGGATGAGGGAGATTGTTCTCCTGTCATTCATTTTGGGTTTGCTGACCCAAAGCCAAGTTCATGGACCCAAAGGCCTAGATTGCGGGCCGTTGGTCTTCATGTCCTGAAAAAAGTGAAGGAGCTATAAGATGCAGAGAGCATCCTGTGGTTGAGGAGAAGGTCTGAAAAGGAACCCCCTCGGTCCAAAATTGAAAAAACTTTTTTGAGTTGGTGAACACAGTATGGGTTTGCAAACAGTAGTAGCGCCAACAAGGGTGTATTAATTTCTAAGGGTTCACAATATTCCCCTAAAACATAAGGAAAAAGAATAAATAGAAATAAGAATGTGCAGCTCCCATATGGGTGCCCAAAGTCTCTGTGGAGAAGGAGTTGACCTCCTCAGGGCAGGTTGGGTGCAGGGGTTGACCAGTTTGAACAAAGGGCAAAAAGCACACTTGCACAATTGGATTTCTTTAATGGTCCATATATCTCTAACATTTTACCCGTTCAAGCCCATCAGTATTTTTTTTTAACTTATTGTTTCACGATCTATTGATGAAGCAAAGTAACTTCCAAGAGTAATTTATTTTGATGCAGAGTTTGGTGTACTTCCATCAAGCTCCTGTTTTTTCAGCAGAGTCAAGATTTCTATGGGAGTCAAAATGGGAACTGTCAATTTGCTGAGCCCATTTTTTTCTTCCTCCTCCAAGCCTTGACAGATCTGCACAAAATGTGGCATGCCTAAAATGTTTTTGGGAAAGTTTCATGCTAATTTGTCAAATGCACTAAAGGGGCCGATTCACAAAACTATTCTGAGATAAAATCCTAAACTTACTACTTTCGGTATTCACAAAAGGCATTTAGTGTGTAGCAAAGTTAGTGAATACCAGAAGTAGTAAGTTTAGGATTTTATCTCAGTTTAGTAGTAGTAAAGTTAGGAGTCCTAACTTTACTACTACTAAATGCCTTCTGTGAATACCAAAAGTAGTACGTTTAGGATTTTATCTCAGATTAGTTCTGTGAATCGGCCCCTAAATAAGAATGTACAGCTCCCATATGGGTGCCCTAAGTCTGTGTGGAGAAGGAGTTGACCTCCTCAGGGCAGGTTGGGTGCAGGGGTTGACCAGTTTGGACAAAGGGCAAAAAGCACACTTGCACAATTGGATTTCTTTAATGGGCCATATAGCTCTACCATTTTACCCGTTCAAGCCCATCAGAAACTTTTTTGTAACTTATTGTTTCACGATCTATTGATGAAGCAAAGTAACTTCCAAGAGTAATGTATTTTGATGCAGAGGTTGGTGTACTTTCATCAAGCTCCTGTTTTTTTAGCAGAGTCAAGATTTCTATGGGAGTCAAAATGGGAACTGTCAATTTGCTGAGCCCCTTTTTTTCTTCCCCTATTTGATTTCTTTAATGGTCCATATATCTCTAACATTTTACCCGTTCAAGCCCATCAGAAACTTTTTTGTAACTTATTGTTTCACGATCTATTGATGAAGCAAAGTAACTTCCAAGAGTAATGTATTTTGATGCAGAGTTTGGTGTACTTCCATCAATCTCCTGTTTTTGCAGCAGAGTCAAGATTTCTATGGGAGTCAAAATGGGAACTGTCAATTTGCTGAGCCCCTTTTTTTCTTCCCCTTTTGATTTCTTTAATGGTCCATATATCTCTAACATTTTACCCGTTCAAGCCCATCAGAAACGTTTTTGTAACTTATTGTTTCACGATCTACTGAGGAAGCAAAGTAACTTCCAAGAGTAATGTATTTTGATGCAGAGTTTGGTGCACTTCCATTAGGCTCCTGTTTTTTCAGCAGAATCGAAATTGTCTATGGGTGTCAAAATGAAAACTGTCAATTTGCTGATCCCCTTTTTTTCTTCCCCTTTTTGGTTTCTTTAATGGTCCATATATTTGTAACATTTTACCCATTCAAGCCCATCAGAGACTTTTGTTATTTATTGTTTCACAATCTACTGATGAGGCAAAGTAACTTCCACGAGTAATGTATTTTTGATGCAGAGTTTGGTTTACTTCCATTAAGCTCCTGTTTTTTCAGCAGAGTCAAGATTTCTATGGGAGTCAAAATGGGAAATGTCAATTTGCTGAGCCCCTTTTTTTCTTCCCCTTTTTGATTTCTTTAATGGTCCATATATCTCTAACATTTTACCTGTTCAAGCCCATCAGAAACCTTTGTGTAACTTATTGTTTCACGATCTACTGATGAAGAAAAGTAACTTCCAAGAGTAATGTATTTTGATGCAGAGTTTGGTGTACTTCCATTTGGCTCCAGTTTTTTCAGCAGAGTCGAAATTGTCTATGGTGGTCAAAATGGGAACTGTCAATTTGCCGATCACCTTTTTTTCTTCCCCTTTTTGGTTTATTTAATGGTCCATATATCTGTAACATTTTACCCGTTCAAGCCCATCAGAAACTTTTGTTACTTATTGTTTCATGATCTACTGATGAGGCAAAGTAACTTCCACGAGTAATGGTTTTTGATGCAGAGTTTGGTGTACTTCCATTAAGCTCCTGTTTTTTCAGCTGAGTCAAGATTTCTATGGGAGTCAAAATGGGAACTGTCAATTTGCTGAACCCCTTTTTTTCTTCCCCTTTTTGATTTCTTTAATGGTCCATATATCTCTAACATTTTACCTGTTCAAGCCCATCAGAAACTTTTTTGTAACATATTGTTTCACGATCTACTGATGAAGCAAAGTAACTTCGAAGAGTAATGTATTTTGATGCAGAGTTTGGTGTACTTCCATTAAGCTCCTGTTTTTTCAGCGGAGTCAAGATTTCTATGGGAGTCAAAATGGGAACTGTCAATTTGCTGAGCCCCTTTTTTACTTCCTCCTCCAAGCCTTAACAGATCTGCACAAAATGTGGCATGCTGAATATGTTTTTGGGAAAGTTTCATGCTAATTTGTCAAATGCACTAAAGGGGCCGATTCACAAAACTATTCTGAAATAAAATCCTGAACTTACTACTTTTGGTATTCACAGAAGGCATTTAGTAGTACTACTAAACTGAGACAAAATCCTAACTTTACGACTTTCAGTATTCACAAAAGGCATTTAGTAGTAGTAAAGTTAGTAGTCCTAACTTTACTACTACTAAATGCCTTCAGTGAATACCAGAAGTAGTAAGTTTAGGATTTTATCTCAGTTTAGTAATAGTAAAGTTAGGAGTCCTAACTTTACTACCACTAAATGCCTTCTGTGAATACCAAAAGTAGTAAGTTTAGGATTTTATTTCAGATTAGTTCTGTGAATCGGCCCCTAAATGTTTAAGTAAGCATACCAAAGCAGCTTTTCAATGGAAATTTGACCTAAGCATGACTGCAGCACTACACAGTCTCAATTACAGACCGTAAAGAAATATATAGAAGTATGTATATCCCTATGGGAGTGAAATCATGGTTCTCATAATTATATTAAAGTGCTGATATACTTTGGTATAGTAATAATGTCTAACTTTACCTTACAAAAACCTAGTTTAAAGTGACATGATAGTTAGGTCAAAATGCCAGTCATAACGTCACATTTTAAACACAAAAAACACTGACATTTATGAGTTATAGTTTACTGAGCTAACTAACTCACACCCCACCATGCCCTGCTTATAACCTGACATATCAGATCATTCGTGACAAGTGCAATGATTTCATTTCTTCGTTGATTTCACTGATTACATGCCAACTTGATTAAAGGATTTTATTTGGGTTACCAATCAATCCAGTAAACATGCAAGTCAAAAGTAAATTCAATAAGTACATTAGTACAATACACAAAGTGAAATATCTGGGTTGATTGAGATGCAATAGAATGAGATACAGAATTGTGATAGCCACAGTAATACAATAGTAGATAAAACAGGTGTTCCATAAAGAAATTTCCCTTCTCTACTCTAATTATATGGTTTAGACATAGGGTCCTCTATCAAGGGTCTCTAATTCGGGAGCATAAAGAAAAAGGTGTCAGCATGATCAGAGTTCAGTAGAAGTCCCAAAAAAAGGAAATCAGGGCCTCATTTGCAAGAGGCCTGTGCCGCTTTAGCGTCACGTTTTATGACGCTGCAGTGGCACAGGCCTCTCACATCTATGAAGCGATGCAAAGCCACCCTGCTTGGCTTTGCATGGCCTCATAGATATGGAGTAGGGCAAGGCAGCTGATTACTCGACATCAAGGAGGTGTTCCATGGGCATTTCTGTGGGTTTTCCCATGCAACACTCATGAGTTTTGACACATTCCCAGATTTAGAAGGAGCTGTAAACCTGGGAATGCGTCAAAACTGTGCTCCTCCCCAGAGGAGGTGTAAAGAAGAGAAATAACTTTATTTCTCCTAGTTTTTCCTCTTTCCATGTGTGCTGCATTCTGCAGCACACATGGAAAGAGGAAAACACCTCCATTGATTGCTTTTATGCAGGAAGGTGTCCCTTTCTGCACAAAAACAATCATGGCAACAACGCAGGCACCCTTGCACCATGATGCAAGGGTACCTGCGTTGGTACTATGCACCAATTTGTGAGTAGGCGGAAAGGAGAGGAATATCTCTTAAATATGGTGCATTCCTGCCCTTTCAAATTGGTGTAGGGCAGCACAGCAAAAAGACTTGCGATGCTGCATTACGGCAATTTTTTGTAAATGAGACCCTAAGTGTTTAAGTTAAAGCTTCAGACTTGTAAGAATAGGACACACAGAGAGGTGTGTACCTCTCAAAGTCTATAGTGATCTCCCCTAATACCAACTAAGAGAACAATTTAAAAGTAATAGGAGATTCGGAAACGTCTTATCTCCCTTCACACCACTAGGAACCAATCAAAGCGTCAATTGAGTGCATCTGCAATATAGCTGAATTCCCAACACATCAAACTGAGACTTCACATCTCCGCCTTGAACATATTGCCATCCTGGTACATAATTAACAGAAAGCTTCTTTTGACCATTGTTCCTCCACGTTCACTGCCAAGTCTCTCTCAGGCCTCTCTCTATCATCCATCTAATACAGACAATAAGCCTATCTCCACGAAATAATAAACATGCAAGAAAAGAAAAACATGTTGGCAAGCAAAATGCATTTCACCTGAGGTCAGCCTAACTTTAGCAAAGCATTTAAGGCAGTGGCAGCTCGTCTGCTTAAGCGTTGGAGAGTCGCCCCACTGCTTTAAGATAACCTGGTTATTATCATTTTATTTTTCACTACGGGCTGGGTTAGGGCGGGCCAGGGCTGGGGTTACGGGGGAGAAGTGGTTTGCCCACTCTAGGTGCGCATAATTGCTGCCTCTCCGGCCGGCCAAACAGTCCTTCGCACTTTGCATCTTCCCTACCAAGCTGCTTTACATAGCCTGGTGAGGAACACGCAAAGCCTCACAGTCCCCGCCTGAGCGCTGAATCACAGCGCTCAGACCAATCACAACGCTGCATTGCAGTCTAAATTGCGCTGCTTCAATTTTCCTCTGATGCCGATGTTAGCCATCACAATCAACATATGAATCTTATCAGATCAAAACCCTCAGATTTTCTTCATTTTTCATCTAGAGTTTTCCAAGTATTTCATTATAAAATACACACTGACTCTCCTCTAATTCAGCATTTTTTCTCTTTCTTCTTATTACCCCTCCTTTCTTGTACCTCTCTTTTTACTTTCATATACTTGTACCCCTGAAAGATTATGAATAGACATATTGCACACAAGGCAATTATCATAAGGGGCCTCATAATGGAACCAAATATTCCACTCTCAAGGTTTCTAAACCATATCCTACTTCTGAAAATCCTTTGCCAAATGCTTCCGACGCACCTGTAGCTTCCAACTCTTTTAGATCTCTGTTTAAATCTGTAATACTCTTGATGTATTTCTTCACTTCTTCACTCTTGTCCAGTATTTAGGTACAGCATTGCTGAACCTTCAACATCTTGCAGACTCTGCCCTTCTTCACAAGAAGTATGTCTAATTCAAGGCGATTCTGCATTTCCATAGGTCATACAGCTTCCATTTCAGTGTCCACAGCTAACAATGAAATTGCAGTACATTCTAGTAAATAGCTCATTAACTATAGTGGACAGTTTTCTAATTTTGAAATTCATCAAAACTACTCATACAGAAGGAATCAATGCAACTCTTATGTATCAGCTTTTGCAGCCCAGGGCGATCCCAGAGTTTGCTGCCTAGGGTCGTCCAGTGGAGGTAAGAACGGGGGTTGCGATAGACAACTACGAGTGGAGTGGGAGGAGGTGACAGACGAGGAAGAGAAAACTTATCTTGCACTCGCCGCTGCCCCCAACTCTATTCAGGAACTCTGTACAAGATCATCTAAATGCTCTACATGATAAATGTTCAGAAAGACTATTGCCAAATAACATGAGCCAAACCAACATCGGGGTAATGTAAAATATGCATGGTCTCCACAAACATAATTAACCCCAGGAATGATGAGATCCTTACAACCCATTAGTAATGGCCAATTTCTCCCACATAAAAAAATTTGACTACAATCACTATTTCCCATAAATTTTGTATGAACTACAGATTTACGTCCAAGCACACATTATTTCCCTTTATGTATCCAATCTAGAGTCAGTGCAGCCGTAGTTCCTGATTCTTGATGATATACTTCTTCTTTACTCACTTGTTTCTATACTGTTGGTCTTTCCCTAAAAACTTCTTTTCAACATCTGTCAAAGAACAAGTCAAATTGTTCCTGAGAGTATAATCAGTATCTAATGTCATTGTGGGTTTAAAGAAACATCTGGCTGTATCCATCTCTTGGCATTGGGGTGATGACTTGAATATTTAAACAAAGAAACTTCTCAAAAGACTTAATCATAGTTCGAAAAATAATACTGGAAATTACACTTTCCATACAAAAGGATACAAGTGACACCATATGTAAGAAGAATGTGATGATAAGTAATACCCCCTGCAGTGGATGCAGGTAACTCCGCACAGACATAGCAGCCGTTTACATCCATAGTGTCAATGTACTCTTAAAGCAACTTAAACTAAGCGTTTGAGGAACAATGTCCTCTCGATGAATTTAAATGCAGTGTCTTAAAATCAGATGTATGCAAAGCTACTGTCAGTAGGAATTCGGGTTCTAGGGGTAGGTCTAGATCTTATCTCAACTGATTTGGGAAGTGTAGGTGAATATAATCCTAAAAGCAAAACAATTAGTCCAACAATCAGTTATTAATACATCTGCAAATATGAGCTTACATCGATTAGGGTTACTAGTTTTCACAGCTTCACTAAAATCATACCATTGAGCAGAAATTAGCAGCAAGTGGATTTCTTCTGTATGTTTTTACTTATGCAGATGACAAACAAAGTCCATAAATCGTGTGATGAAATTATTTACAAAGTCTTCATGAGTGTTCCTTAGCTCTTTTCCGTCTTCTTCTAAATGGACCAATTCTTGGACAAGATCCGGTGAGTGAACTGTGAAACTGTCAATCCAAATAGCTGGGGTCTCCTGGCTGATAACCTAAGGAAACATCTTGGAAACTTAGGAAGGATTGGAAAAGGCGAGGTTACTGACTTCGCAAAAAAGGCAGCAAATAGCAAAAATCAAATTGCAGCCCTAAAAATGTAGCTAAATAAATCCTTGAAAATGCATAGTCATGATAAGGAGGAGAGTAAATGGCAGCAATGCTGGGTGGCAACGATATGATTAGAATACAGAAAAGCTCTCTTCGCCAAACGAAGTGTTGAGGAAGCCCAAAGATGGATTGGATTGTATGAGTTAATTAAAACCAAGGACCAGATGAAATTCTGGCAGTGCATCAATGAATGCTCTACCTCTAATCGCCAGGCTTCCGTTGCTAACATCGCCCCTGCAGAACGGGAAATTTACATTAAAGACCTATGTGTAGACCATCTGGTTGACTCTAGCAATGTAATGGCTCCTGATATGTATCACAAAAGGCAATCAGCACTTTTATCATATCGATGCAAGCAGGTGGCACCCTTGTCCCAAGTGGCATCCCCCCTGCAGTATACAAGTGGGGCTGTTGTGGCCGAAACTCCTCGGGCCGTACGTTGCTTAGATGGTCCACCTCTCGACACCACCACGGTCTGAACGTTAGTGCACAGACTCCATGGAGTGGTCAAGCGAGGGAAGGAAGGGGACAGCGGGCAGGGAGACCTGTAAAAAGAACAAGACAGGTAACAACAACATAATCACCTACTACTTCCTTCCTATACTAGCTGAACGGGAAAAGGACTCATAAGAACCCCTATGGGTATTACCTGTAAAGAAAGAAAAGTTATTTGCGTCTGCTCTATGTATCGCCTGGGTTGTGCAGAAGTACCAGCGGGACCTACAGGACAATGTAACAATCAAGTAGACATCATGGTTTTCATGTCACCTTAAGCCACGAATACCAAGAAGAAGCAGAGTCACGTACCATATAGGTTATCCAGCCTAGTAGAGACAGGGGAGTGGAAGAGCCGACCTCCAGCTCACTCTCTCTCTACCCCTGCTATGTGATACACAAAGAGACATACATCAAAGAATAGATTGTATCAATAATTCACCCCAAGTCACTGTAGAAAACCAAAAGGTTGTTTCTCTGCTGCAATGCGTCTTGCACAGAGGTCTGTCAATTCACCTACACGGTTTGGTTCCAGTGCCAAGAGAGGGCTCACAGTCCACTCATACTTGCACAGAATCACCACGCCCTGTATTTAGCCCAGTGCTCCGGGCTTGATCTCTTTAAGCAGCTTAGGGTTCCACAGTTTTCACTCGCCAGCGTGTGCACTCACTGTACTCACTGTAAATAAGGAGCCGTTCCCTCGCATGAACCGCCAAGGTCTCCAACGCGGGAAACGTTTAAAACACCCCCCAGCCTAGCGGGATATTTTCATATAGATAGAGGACCTGAAATCCTTGCAGGCCAAACCACGAGCTGCTTCGCAAAGAATCGGGAATGATTCCGCCAACGGAGCACCTCCCTCAAGGAACAAAGCGTCAATAGAAAAGGATGCCACCAAAATGGTCTCAGGATAGAGCTAACAGCATTTCCATGAGAGAAACAAGAAAAGTATGGTGCACGAAGCACCCCTACCAGCCTCGGAAGTTCGCTGCAGCTCCGCAAGAGTAATCTGTGCCTCCCTTGGTTCCGGGCGCTCTGAAAAGGAAACGCCTCAGGCGCGTGCTGATGTCACCGGCGTCAGCGCCGCCGAGACTCATGGGGCGTGTAGTTCTGCACTCTACGGTCGCGTAGCTGCACTGTATGCTCGGGCAGTGTTCTGTCGGGTGACACGTCGGTGGGATGCAACAGTACATTCCTCCTCCAAAGAACACTGACAGAGGCATGGTTTCCTCGAGAATTGTTTGTGGAATAATGTAACGTAGCGTGGCGCATGAACCCCTGTCGCTGGCTCCCATGAGTTTTCCTTGTCTCCGTATCCTTTCCAGGCTATTATGTACCATAACCTGGTCAGGTATATCTTGGAGTCTAGAATTCCCCTGACCTCATGTTCTAGGTTCTCGTTCACCAGCACCGGAGACGGTCCTTCTGAGGCTTTTGAACGGGAGGGTTTAAGAATGGACACATGGAATGACGGGTGTATCCTCAGAGCCGAACCACCACTGGATTGATGAGCTTCACTACCTTGTAGGGACCTATATACCTTGGGTTAAAGATGCTATATCTCTTGAACTGAATATTCATAGTGGACAGCCATACATAGTCCCCCACCTTATAGAAGGGGCCTGAACGCCTATGTTTGTCTGCGTATGCCTTATACCGCCCTTTTGCCTCTCTCAACCGTCTCTGTGTGTTTTTCAGGGTCTTCTGTATGTGTAACACTCTTTCTCTGACCTCCGGTAGAGTTTCTGTTTTTGCTGGATGTACAAAGGGGATGAATCTGGGGTGAAACCCATAAGTGCTATAGAATGGTGAGTGGTGTGTAGAACTGTGTGTAGCACTGTTGTAGGCAATTTCTGCTAACCACAAACTGTCAACCCAGTCTTCGGTGGTGTTATCTACATAACACCGTAGGTATTGTTTCAGGGACTGATTGGCCCTTTCGGTTTGGCCGTCCGTTTGGGGATGAAAGCTCGTGGATGTGTTGGATGTTATCTGGAGTGCTGCACACCACGCTTTCCAAAACTTGGCAGTAAACTGAGATCCACCACTTGTGGAAGTCCATGTAACCGTACTACGTGGACCAGTAATAGGTGGGCCAACTGTCCCGCCGTGGGTATATTTTTACAAGCGATAAAGTGCGCCATTTTTGTGAGATAGTCCACTACTACCAGGATGTTTTTGTATCCCTTGTCTGACGGCATACCCACGACGAAGTCTACGGAAATTTTTTCCCAGGGAAGGTCTGGGGTGGGTAAGGGATGCAGCAATCCGGTTGGTGGCATATGTGAGGATTTCATTTGGTTGCAGGTCTCGCAGTTTGTGACCCATGCATAGATATCGGTTCGCACCGTGGGCCACCAGAATTGTCGTAACACTCTCTCTGTAGTTTTTGCCACTCCGTTGTGTCCCGCACAGGGGAGGATGTGACACCACGCAAAAACTTGCTTCCGAAGAGAAACGAGTGGGACCAGTAGCTGTTTTCCTCGTATCGGTAGGTTTCCTTTTATCCTCCATTCCGGATGTAGTGTCAGCCAGTTTTTCCAGTCAGGGGCTCGGATAGCGTGTGCGATGCTCCTGAGAAAGGGTTCCGTCACGGTGGCACATAGAACGTGCTGTGGGTTTATCAAGGCTTGCTCTTCTTGTTCTTCCCTTAGAAGGGTGTGAGTTTGACAGGTCAGGGCATCAGCTTTTTTGTTATCCTTACCAGGTCTATAGGCGACGAGGAAGTTGTATTCTGCAAAGAAGAAGGTCCATCTGAGTTGTCGCGGTGAGAGGTGCAGCCGTCATGAACTGGAGGTTACGGTGATCAGTGTACACCGTAACCACGTGTTTAGCGTCCTTGAGTAAGCGGCACCACTCTTGGAAGGCGTCTTTGATTGCCAGAACCTCTTTTTCGTCTATCGTATAATTACGTTCTGCCGTGTTGAGTTTCCGTGACCGATAGGCCACCGGATGCATCTGGCCTGTGTCAACGTTGCGTTGTGATAACACCGCTCCCACCGCGTGGTCCGATGCGTCCGCCTCCACGATGTATGGCTGCTCAGGGTTTGCATGTACTAATACCGGGGCTGATACGAATGCTTCTTTTAAGGCCTCAAACCCTCTTTGCGTTTCTGTGGTCCATTGGAAGAGGACTTACTTCCGTAGCAATCGGGTCAAGGGGGCTGTGATCCAGCGCGAGACAGGGTGACAGGGAGCAACCCGTACCGATATCCTTCCTGCGTCACAGACCCGACATCACACTAACTCATTCACACACGCAGTCATTGGTGGGGCCCATAACACCAACACTCATACGTCTCTTTTCACCGGTCTGCACACACAGGAGGGATGAGTAATTCAAGCGGTAGACATGTAAGAGGGACACCTTATAACCTATAGGGAAGGAAAAGTCATTTACAAAGTATACATTAACGCCCTTCGTCTACAGATCCTTAATCCTAAAAGCATCAAGACACTCCTCCCACTTGGTCAATGGACCAAATTAGTTGGATTGGTTGGTGGTGATTTAGAACCAGCTAAAACACATTTAAGACTTCAGAATCTTTCTCTAAATAAAACTCACAACTCATAATTTCTCGTTAATCAATAATTGTTTATCTAAAATTTCATAATGATTTGAATTCGCATTTGTCTCGTCAAAGTTTAGAAAGTTTTATATAAAAATTTGAGTAAATCGCAGAACATCATATTGACCTCATCTGGCTATTTGGAGTCCTCTAATTCATTGGCTCTGCATAATCAAATTTGTCGTAAATCGTCTGAAAGCAGGCCAAAGCTCAAAGATCTTTGCTCAGCACGTTACAGTCCCAAAGATCAGCAAAGGACCAGAGAAGTGCAAGCACCTATCATTGCCCGTGGATTTAGGAAAAGTTCGCAGTCATCACATGATCGGGCAGCATCCGGACCCTCAAAGATTCAGGAGAACGTGCAAAACGTAGCAAGGCAACGCAATGCGACATGACCGCAAAACCTTCTACGTGACTCCCTCTCTATTCTACTACCCTTTTTATAATACAATGAAGTAAAGAAGATACAATTTAATATTTTAGAACAGTCGGGAATTGCTGGTTGAGATCGTCCGATGTAAGTTTAAGGATCTCAGTACAGTTCGAGGGGTGAGGTCACTTGTTAGTCCAAAAGTCAGCTTGTTCCGGTTTATTGTAAGGTTGATTGTTCTCTTGTCTTGGCAGACCTCCCATTTTCCTGGCCTTGTTCGGGTACATGGTGAACAAAGGTCGTGACGAGGTCCAGGAGATTTCTCGCGCATGCTTAGCTTACTCCGCGCCTCATGAGACAGTAGCCACTTCGTCGTGTGGTGTCGGCAGCCATCTTTGATTTAGGCCCAAGTGCCAACTTAAGCGAAAAAAACACAAAGGAGTAATTAATACATATAAATAATGAATCTAATGTTAACCCCTTACTAACCCCTCTATGTGCCTGTATTTATCTAGCATATAGCAACACTTAAAGCCATTATATTCACCTTTTTGGTCCTCCTCTTGGGCAATATTACAAAGGAAACATATATCATGCAGTATTCTATTACCACATATACTGTTGTTAATATGCGTACAGATTTTAGTCCTAAAAGATTATTTAGCCATGCAAAATGTAAATCCCATGTGTAATTCGAATATTAATAATGTTGGTTAATATACATGCAAACTCGTTAAATAATATTATAGTTAATAGATTATATAATTAGTATTTTCATGCAGAATAGAGGAGGTATACACAGTTTTGCACTACCTGCTCCATCAAACCCCCCAATCACCCCCTTTGGTGATTTTATCACCACACCATTAAAATTTTGTATCAATTTGTAATGAGAAGCAAAATTAATTCTTTGGATTAGTTCAAATTTCTGTTTCCCCAATTTCTTCTCTTCTTGCTGTTTTATACATACTATCTTTCATCTCTTCTAATTCTACTTCTTCAAATTCCCTCTCTTGTCTCTTGTTCTGTCTTCTTTTCAAATTTTCTCTTTTTAACTTTTTCTGTATTTTCTTTCTTTTTTAACATAAACATCCTAGTCTTAAAATTAGTACTAGAAAAATCACACATGTTAATGGAAATAGGATCCTACCTATAAATGTACCACCTAAGTTTAACAGGAAATCTTTAATGGAAGAAAGTTTCTTCCCAATCTTTTCCCAAACACTTTCAACCTCCAGTGGTGCAATTTCCTCAGGCAATTCAGTTATATTTTTAATATAGATCTTCAGATCTTTACTTTTGTCAGGAATGTAAGTACAACAATGTTGAACTTTCAGCATTCCACAGACTCCACCCTCTTTTGCCAATATTATATCAAGAGCAAGTCGATTTTGCATTACCATGGCACGCATGGCAACCATTTCAGTATTCACCAAAAAAAACCTCCACCGGTGCATGTTGACAAGCGATCCACTACTGTTGATAGTTTTCTAATTTTGTGTGCATTCAGAGATATTCCCACTGCTGGTATCAATGCTCCAAAAATGTCTCCCACAATTTCTGACCAAGATTCTCTATTTCTACGTGTTAGTAGACTGCCTAACTTATGTACACCATCTTCTCCTCTTCCCATGTGGAATATCTTTGGGAAAACCAGGCCTACATAACATGTGCCATACCAATGATCTGGCAACCGATAATATGCCTTGTTCCTGCAGATAAAATATAACCCAGGACAAACTGGATCATTTCCTCCTTTAAATCCCCATCCACCCATGATTTGGTATGTATCATGACATTCACTGTTACCTACAAAGTAATTATCATATGCAGTTTGATTCCTTCTAATACATAACTTCCCTTTCTGAGGCCAATCTAAAGCCATAGTTGGACTAGCTTCTCCCTTCAAATGTTTTTCCATTTCAACATCCCAAACAGACTTCTCTTCTTTTCCTTCAGGTACTTTCCTTTGCATCTTTAATCTCCTTTCTTCAACCATATCTAAAAAGGTATTTTCCTCTTTCTTTAAACTGCAAGTCAAATTATTTCTAAATATATATTCTAATGTTAGTTCTTTAGTTTCTAAGAAAAATTCACCTAACACCTTTGCAGGTTTTACTTTATTCAATTTGTTAACTGCAGGTACTTGTGAAAAGATGTTATCTACATCTGAAAAATAATATTCTAATTTCCCTATTTTGTAAAACAGACTAGCTATCACACTACATGTTATTCCATAGGTTACTGGGAGGTGATGGTAGGTCACTCCCTCCGATATAGATGCAGGTACCTGCATACAAACGTAACAATCCCTCTCATCCATTGTCTTTACATATTCGTACAATAGTTTCGAAAATACATTGTTAGAAAAATCATTTATAGATCTGTCTTTATGCAGCTAATTTCTATCTATTTTAGTCAGATATACTTTCTGAATCTTTTCTATATTAGTTTTATTTTCACTACGTCCTTCTATTGTTTCTAGTGTAATCTTAAATGAGATCATCAAAGCTAACACACTCCATTGAAGCATTAATAATCCTGTACAACAACAACACATTTTAAACCACCTTCTAAGAAATGTACATTTAGCTTTTCTACTTTCTGTGTTTGCCATTTTCGTAAAATGATCAGTGTCTTTTGACTTAGCCTCTTCTACTTCACAACTAGTTTTTTTTCTAACCAGGCTCTAAGCACCTACTTGGTTCTATCAGTTATGTATTTTCCGTATTTTATTGTCTTTCCATTAGCAGCACTTTTTGTCTTTTTCAGTTTGGCATTTGATTGTCTTTCACTTTCCTCTCATAATCTTGATACAGAACTTCCTGAACATCCGTCTCTTCTCCAATATTGGACAAGATAACTCTCAGGATTTCCGATTCTTCGTCTTCCTCAACCACTTCTAGTACAGTCATCTCTGGGTTTTCTTGGGTATCCGCCTCTTCTTTTATTTCAGGCAGGGCCACATACGACCATTCCAGCGACTTATACTTCTGGTTAGGTTTTCTCGTTCTTTTGTTTTCCTCTGCTGTAGTTGTTTTTTCGTTTTTCGATTTTTCTTGGCTAGATACTTCATTCACTTGTTCTGCTCTTGGTGAATTCACACGTGTCAGTCGGTATCTCAACCTCTTTATTTTGTTTGGCCAGATTTCATCTCTTGCTGGTCTTTTTGATTTATTTCCTTTATCATTCTTTTCAGCTCTCCATGCTCTCTTTCTCAGGACTCGACCTTCTGGTACTTCATAACTATCCTCTGATTCTGTTTCAACCTGCTTTTTGCTTTCCGCTGTTCGACTTTCCACCACTTTTATTTTCCCTACTTCTGTCCCTCCTCGTGGTTCTTGCACACAATCTTCCTGCTGACTAACTGTCCCTTCTTCTAACTGGATGTTCGAATTCCCTACAACTCCTCGGGGGTCTTCCGCAAGAATCTTTCCCTCACTTTCTGTATCTGGCACCTTCATCTACTTTTGTTATTTCAGGTGAAATTTCTCCCAGCTTTCCATCAGGAACCTCCTTATCAACAATTTCTTTGATTGTCTCTTCACTGCTTTTCTCTTTTCCCGAATGTAACGGTATCTGTTCCGTCTCTGAGTCTGAGCTGGTATCAGAAATCTGTAATTTTCTTCTCAAGGGAAAATTTTCTGGGGCAAAGGTCACATTTTTCTCTGACTCCCCCCTTTCAGGATTTTCTCTTGTTCTTGCTTCTTTAGCATCCGATTCAGAACTAGTCTCTGACTCCTCAAAATATTCTCCTTCCTTGTTATCCACTGGATTTGGAATTCTCAATGTGTGACTAGCATGAATCCAGTTCTTTATCCCAGCACACTTCACAGCTGTTGTTGTAGTCAAAATCACTTGTCGTGGTTTTCCCCATGGTGGGTCCAGACAGTTCCTTCTTCTGTGTACTTTAATTCTCACCCAGTCTCTTGGGCTCAGATCATGAGCTTGCTTCTTTTCAAGGGTGGTGGCATCCGATTCAACCTGATGAAACACAGAATGCACTGCGTCAGCCAGCCCCTTACAGTAATCCAACACCAAGTCATCAGATATAGGCAACAGCTTGTTGACTGGTATGAAAACATGGCGCATTGCTCTTCCCATGACAATTTCATGGGGACTCAGACCTGTGTTCCTACCTGGAATGGATCTAATAGTCATGAGTACCAGAGGCAAGACATCAGGCCATTTCAAACCTGTGGCTAAACACATTTTTCCTAATCTGTTTTTAATGGTGCCATTTACTTGTTCCACCACACCAGAAGCCTCTGGGTGATAGGCACAATGTAGTTTCTGTTGTACATTCAATGCTTCACAAATCAGCTTCATGATTTCATTATGGAAATGCTTTCCTCTATCTGACTCAATTGTAACTGGGAACCTGAATCTAGAGATGAATTCCCTCAAAAGCAGTTTTGCTACTGTAATTCCATCACTTCTTCTTGTGGGGTATGCTTCTACCCACCTGGAAAACAAGCAGACCATTACTAGAACATACCTCAACCGGTTACAGGGAGGCATTTCAATGAAATCAATCTGCATTCTGGTGAAAGACCCTCCTTCTCGACCTATTGTTCCTAGGCTTACCACTGTTTTCCTTCCAGGATTGAACTGCTGACATATAAGGCATCTTTGACAAAGGCTCTCAGCTACAAGTCTAAATTTTGCATTGTACCATATTTGCTTAAATGATCTAATCATGGCATCTCTCCCTATGTGTGCTTGTCCATGATACATCAGTGCCATGGCAGACACCATGCTATCAGGCATGACTGGTCTTCCATCTCGATAGACCCACACATGATCTGTTTCCCTTGGTGCACATACTGCTTTTATCCATTGTCTCATTTCCTTATCTCCCGCTTTTTCCTGCAATTGCCTCACTTCTTCCTAGGTACTCACAATGTTAGTAAACAATAGAGGACAAGAATTAATTTCCTTTTCTTTCGCCCTGTTAACCGAATTCTGATTACGGGCACAATATTGAGCCATATCATTGGCGTACTTATTCCCTACTGTGATATAGTTTCCCGTTTGAGTGTGAGCAGCACACTTCACAACAGCCAATTGCTTAGGCAGCTGTATCACCTCAAGCAATTTCCCAACCACTTCAGCATTCTTTATAGGAGTTCCACTTGAAGTAAAAAACCCTCTCTGCAGCCAAATCTGCCAAAATCATGCACAACGCCGAAGCCATACTGACTATCGGTTATCACAGTCACTCTTACATTCTTTCCCAACTTGCATGCTCTAGTCAAAGCAACACGTTCAGCAACCTGGGCTGATTTTACTCCCTTTAGGTAAGATGCTTCATTACCGCCGCAACTGTGCATACTGCATATGCTGCACTCAGAATTCCTTTGTCTGTTCTCAAGCATGACTCGTCCACAAACATCACAAAGTCACTTTCTGACAAAGGTACATCTTTTATATCAGGACGTGGTTTGGTACAGAAGTCGAGTACATCCAAACAATCGTGATCCACTTCGTCCCTGACTTCTACATTCTCAGCATCAGGCAGTAACGTTGAAGGATTCACATTCAAGCATCTCACAAGGCTCACATTCGTTGCACCTAATATGACCTTTTCATATTTAGTCAGCCGACTATGTGTCATGAACTGAGTGCGGCTCCTTGTTGAAAGGATTGCCACATCATGAGGTACAAACACTCGCACAGGATATCCCATCACAATTTCTTCACTTTGTTCCAGACTCTTACAAGTAGCAGCTACTGCTTTCAAACAACCTGGCAATGCTACAGCTACAGGGTCTAGCATAGCCGAAAAATATGCAATTGGTCTTCTCAATTTTCCATGTTTCTGTATAAATACAGAGAGTGCACATCCATTCATCTCACTGCAGTACAATTCAAACTCTTTGTCGTAATCAGGCATTCCTAATGCTGGTGCTTCACACAAACTGTCTCTCAATTGTTTAAAAGCTGCTAGTTCTTCCCTATTTAATTCAATGGGGTCTTTTACATCACTTCTCGTCAGGCGTACCAAAGGTTTGGGATCAGGAAAAAGTTACTTATCCACTGACAACAACATCCAACCATTCCAAGAAACATTCTCACTTCTCTTTGCGTCATTGGAGCTCTCATTCCTTTTATTATCTTGATTCTGTCTGTTGTTATCTTTCTCAGTCCTTTTTCAATTTTGTGGCCCAAATATTGTACTTCTTTCTGACAAAATTGCAATTTCGATGGGGATACTTTAAGTCCTCCATCTGCCAAATGATTTAGCAATGCTATGGTGCCCATTACACAAGCTTCTCGAGTCTTTGACACCAGTAGGTCGTCAATATACTGCACTAGCACTGAATTCTCGGGCATTTCTAGGTCTTCTAAGGACTTTTTCAATATCTGATTAAATATCGAGGGGCTTTCTGTATACCCCTGTGGGATTCGGCACCATGCCAAAATACGTTGGGATGGAAAAGAAAGCATGACACAGATCAATCACTGTATACCATTCTGCATCATGAGGAATCTGATACAAAATCACAGATGGATTTGGTACAATGGGACAACATGACACAACTATTTTATTTATCTTTCTCAGATCTTGCACTATTCTAAACTTTCCATTAGGCTTTTTCAGTCCCATAATTGGTGAATTACATGGGTTACTCATTATTTCTCTCAAATCCCTTGTTTAATCATTTTCTCATTTATAGGAGTAACTCCTTCAATTATCTCGGGTGTCAATTTATATTGAGGAATATTTGGGTAGCTTATTCCTTCCTTCCCTGTTACTTTTACGAGATCCACATTTTTCATTAATCCTACATCTTCTCCTGTGAAATCCCAGACTTCTGTCTTTTTCAATTCTTTTGGAAGTTCTTTAGGGTTGAATACAGCAAATGCTTCAGTAATCTCAGATTCCATATTAGCCATAGTCATTTTATACAGTATGTCTTCATCAGGGGTCTCAAATGCTATATCATCAGCGGTACAAACTATGGTGCAATTCATCTTGCACAGTAAGTCTCTTCCTAACAAATTTACAGGACTTGAATCGCACTCGACAAAGCGGTGCATTTCGGAAAATTTCCCTATATTGACTTTTACTGGTTCAGTGAGATATCTTTTAATCTGTCTGTTTGATACTCCAACCACTTGGATTGTTTCGTCCGAGAGAGGAAGGTTCTTAACATCAGCTGACCTAACAGTTGATCGAGTAGCACCAGTATCTACTAGGAAAGTAATATTTTCATCATTTACCTTTCCGTCCACAAAAGGGCCTGTCTGGTCTACTTCTAGAGTTGCGCCAGGAACGCACTCTTCTTCCTCCCTTCGGCACCGTCAATAACCTTCTTCTGACTCACTCTCATCGCGTTTTAGCCAATGCTGCGAAACAGCACTAGTGCGCGGCATCTTAGTTACCTGTTCTTCGTTGTAGAATCTTGTCTCATTACTGTATTTCTGTGAATTTACGCTCTGTGGAAAAGGCGGTTTTGGCGCATGATTCTGTTGGGTAACAACCTGCTGCTGTCGCTGCGGTTGACAACTCACCTCTTTCTGCACCTGCGGATTCAATGTTGCATTATCACTATTAGTATTGGGTGGAAATTTACACTCGGATTTCCAGTGCCCTATTCTTCCGCAATTATGACATGGCCATTTCTTTTTGGCTTCTTCTATATTGAGTTGTCCCTTTCCTTTTCCATCATTAAATTTAGGTTTTGGTCCTGCACTATTTGCTTGTTCTATCAGCTGAGCTTCTTGTCTTTCTGCCACTTTTACCTGTGCCCACATAGCCTTTTCTTTTAATTTACGCTGCTTGGCTTCAATTTCATCACTAAAATATTTTGCATGTCTTAATACTTCATCTATTTTCTTATTTTGCCAATCCACTGTATGCTGTTTAATCATTTCACTGATTTCTGGACGTAGACCATATACAAATCTGTATACAAAATGACTTAAATCCTTCTCACTTAAATTTTCATCACCACTAAACTGCTTAAAGGCAAGGATCAACCTCTCATAGTATGCGTGCACTGACTCCTTAGTCTCCTGATGAGTTCGGTCAATTTTTACCCAATCAGTCTCTTTAGGAGGTACCTTATTTTTCAGGAAAGCAATTACCTGTTCATATTTTTCATAACTTCTGGGTCAGGGGCTCCCGTTTTTGGATCTCTAGGGTATTCTTGTGTAGGCCAATTAATCATGATCTTGCACTCGATCCATAGATCTGCTGGTACTATTATGTCAAATAGACTATTTAGATCAATCCACAAAACGTTCGATAATTTTACAAACCTATCCACTTGCCTATACCACTCGACTGGCTTTTCACGTAGTCGAGGGAAATCATTTGTAAATGACAAAATATCTTGCCTAGTCCAAGGGACATGTACATATCCTCCTCCTGGAATTTCTCTCATAGGACATTCTGTCACTACCTTTTCTTTTTCTCTTACGGGGAAAGCTGCAAATGTTTTATCTGAGGCATCATCTCGTTTTCGGTACCACCTACTTTTCCATTTACCCACATCTCCCCATTTTCTTAACAAAATGATTATATCTTTAATCTGAGTTATTCTTCCTGTGGTGTTCAGATTTTCAATATTTTTCTCAGAAAAGTCTACTCGATATGGTTTTTGTAAAGCTTTTACTCTTTCCATGTCTATACCCATTTCATTTGCCACTTCTTCTAGTCTTTCATGTAGATTCTTTGCTCTCCTAGTTATACTTTTGCATAGAAATAATAATTCTTCATCCTGATAGGTTTTTAGCTTCTCTGTGGGGATAGTCCCTACTATTAATTCTTCCAAAACCATCCTTAGCTTGGCCACATCTATAGATTGGGATTCTCTGTCTTTTCTCTGGAAACTCCTCAACCATTCACTTAATTCTTTTGAAGTACGACCTACTGGTTTTTCCTCATTACATCGTTCTGAATCTCTTGGAGTTTCTGATACAGATTCTGTAGTCATTATCAGTCTTTCCACTAAACTTGGATTTACTGTCAAATGTTTAGGTGTACTTTGTTCTGATGTACTTACTGTTTGTCTCCATGGGTTCTCATCTGAACTTTTCCTTGGCCTCTCAATCTGTTTATTACTGTTATAAGGGACCGTTAGACAATGCTCATTATCTTTTTGTTTATCAAAAATAGGCATTACAGGACCTATAGTTACGGGAACAGTCACAGCTTCTAAGTTTTTAGTCAATTCCCTAATCTTTTCAGTTAACTCTAAAGTAGTCTTCGCTAATTCTGCCGAATTTTCATTACTCATTTTACCATCCTGTTTCCTCTCTATCTCTTGTGGTACTGATTCAACTTTTATGTTTCGCAAAGTTTCTCTCATTGGGGCACTTGGTGTCAGCATATCAGAATCTGGTTGATACGGGGGTGGATTTTTATAAAACATGTCGTCAAGAACATCATCCTCCGATTCATGCACTCCATACCCTCCTGATTCTATATTATGTCTCTTTTCTGTACATTTTCTTCCGCCAACTTCTTCAGAATGTCTCACAGGGAACAAACCATCAGTCATATTTGCACTTCGCCATCTCCTCATTCTGTCATCATGATTCTCCTGTCCATGTGATCTAACAAACATGTACCTATATCTTCCGCCACTCCTCTGTCTTTCTCTCTCATGCATCTCGTCTTCCCATTCTGTCAATGCTTCGAACTGTGTTGGTCTAGGTCTCGGTTCTAGATTCATCATTTTGTCTCTCAAATTCCTCAAAACCGCTAAATTAAATGAACCATGTTCTGGAAATGCCAAAACTCCATCATCTTTTGTATACTTTGCCCAATTGTCTAACCAAACACAAGTATGGTATCCGTATTTCGCAACCATAAAGGATGCGGGCGATTTCGGTGGGGGAAGCAATTGTCCTTCCCTAGTCGCGATCGGTTTGTCCTTTTTAAATAAACTCTTTATTTTTCCAAACCAGGACCTTTTCTCTTTTTCTGGTGGATCGTAATACATCATTTTGTCTTCCGTGTATCGCTAGTTTTTCCCTATGACTGTTCTGTTGTCTTATCCAATCGTAGCGAGACTCACACTAACACACCAATCAGGGGCGTCTACGTTTCTTACTGACTAGCCAATCCCAGCGCAGTCTTTCTGATGTCAGCTTTTCTCGCTACTCCTGCTTCTGCTGACCCCTCCTTTACAAACTTTCTCAGTAAGCTCTTTACGTTCTTCTAACTTACAAATCTGTTAGTAACGACATAAAAACACCACCATTATCTGTTTCGCTAACAAAAGAACAGTCAATGACCTTTCTTACAAGAATTCCGTCTTTCCCGAGAGCAGCGCTTACCTCTGCCCTACTACGGAATCGTTACTTCCTTTGATAAAGTAGCACATCCCTCTACCTTACCCTTCTAACAAGCATTAGCTAACCGTTTCTCCAGAATTAAGACACCTAGTTGGAGACGCTTTGCTCCTGAGAAATAAAACCAGAGTTTCGCAATTAACCTGAATGCTATTTCATTCACGCACTTTCATACAGAAAATTTAGTTCATCCATACAGAATTCTGTCTTTCCCGATAACAGCGCTTACCTCTGCTCTACTACAGAATTATAACATTCGTTGACAAAGTAACACTTTCCTCTACTTTATCCGTCTAGCAAGCTTAGGGAACACCTATTACCTTTCCAGTGATAAGCGTAATCAGAGTGCCTTTTGGACTCCTGGTAGCTAAGACCAAAATTTCACAGGTGACCTTCGCTACCATACACCTCTTTCATACAGAAAAGTCCCTAACAGTAACACACGACGATGTTACCAAATCGAACCCAGACAATGCGTTGTGCAACTTCAATCGTTACACGTTTTCCCCGTGTACCTACAGGGCAACAACAATTCCGTCTTTCCCGAGAGCAGCTCTACTACGGAACCGTTACAAACTTCTGACTTCCTACATCCCAGAAGCCGTCAAACAACATAGAACTCGACGTGACTCAACATAGAGTGTTAATACATGAACCAATACTTATCAGTAATCAATAATCAATAAGCAATTTACTTGCAATAATCACCAAACCAAAACAATAAAAATCATAACTCTGCTACCAGAAAAACTGATCCAGCGCGAGACTGGGTAACGGGGAGCAACCTGTACCGATATCCTTCCTGCGTCACAGACCCGTCATCACACTAACTCATTCACACACGCAGTCATTGGTGGGGCCCATAACACCAACACTCATATGTCTCTTTTTACCGGTCTGCACACACAGGAGGGATGAATAATTCAAGCGCTGGACATGTGAGAGGAACACCTTATAATCTATAGGGAAGGAAAAGTCATTTACAAAGTGTACATTAACGCCCTTCGCCTACAGATCCTTAATCCTAAAAACATCAAGGCACTCCTCCCACTTGGTCAATGGACCAAATTAGTTGGATTGGTTGATGGTGATTTAGGGCCAGCTAAAACACATTTAAGACTTCAGAATCTTTCTCTAAATAAAACTCACAACTCATAATTTCTCGTTAATCAATAATTGTTTATCTAAAAAATTTTAATGATTTGAAATCGCATTTGTCTCGTCAAAGTTTAGAAAGTTTTATATCAAAATTTGAGT
Organism: Triturus cristatus; assembly: GCF_964204655.1. Taxonomy (NCBI): domain Eukaryota; kingdom Metazoa; phylum Chordata; class Amphibia; order Caudata; family Salamandridae; genus Triturus; species Triturus cristatus. Next base: position 16,334,754 of record NC_140582.1, read on the forward strand.
AAATCGCAGAACATCATATTTACCTAATCTGGCTATTTGGAGTCCTCTAATTCATTGGCTCAGCATAATCAAATTTGTCGTTAAAAGTAGATAAGAATGTCGTCAATATATACCACGACAAAGTGATCCAGATACTCACGCAGGACGTTGTTCAAAAAGAACTGAAAGACGGCAGGCGCGTTGCATAATCCAAACGGCATAACAAGGTATTCATACAAGCCGTATCGTGTCTTAAAGGCTGTCTTCCATTCGTTGCCCCGACGCATCCGAACCAGGTGCCCCTTTCAAATCCAGTCGTGTATAGATGACAGCGCCTTTCACCTATTCTAGTAGGACAGGGATTAGAGGTAGAGGATACCTGTTTTTTACAGTGATGGCGTTTAAGGCCCTAAAGTCTATGCATGCACGTAACTCGCCGTTGGCTTTAGGGATAAAAAACAGGGGGCAAGCCGTGGGGGACATGGAGTTACGGATAAACCCCAGTGCTAGGTATTTGTCTAGGAAAGCCTTTAAATGGGCATTTTCTGGCTCCATTAGAGCATATACCCGTCCTGTGGGAACGACTGCCCCGGGAAGGAGATCGATTTGGCAGTCGTATTGTCTGTGCGGCGGAAGTCTTTCAGCCTTGGTTTCATTGAACACATCAGCAAAGTCCTCGTATTCTCTGGGCAGTGTAAAAAGAACAAGACAGGTAACAACAACACGATCACCTACTACTTCCTTTCTATACTAGGTGAACGGGAAAAGGACTCATAAGAACCCCTATGGGTATTACCTGTAAAGAAAGAAAAGTTATTTGCGTCTGCTCTATGTATCGCCTAGGTTGTGCAGAAGTACCAGCGGGACCTACAAGACAATGTAACAATCAAGTAGACATCATGGTTTTCATATCACCTTAAGCCACGAATCACAAGAAGAAGCAGAGTCATGTACTGTATAGGTTATCCAGCCTAGTAGAGACAGCGGAGTGGAAGAGCCGACCTCCAGCTCACTCTCTCTCTACCCCTGCTATGTGATACACAAAGAGACATACATCAAATAATAGATTGTATCAATAATTCACCTCAAGTCACTGTAGAAAACCAAAAGGTTGTTTCTCTGCTGCAATGCGTCTTGCACAGAGGTCTGTCAATTCACCTACACGGTTTGATTCCAATGCCAAGAGAGGGCTCACAGTCCACTCATACTTGCACAGAATCACCACACCCTGTATTTAGCCCACTGCTCCGAGCTTGTTCTCTTTAAGCAGCGTAGGGTTCCACAGTTTTCACTCGCCAGCGTGTGCACTCACTGTACTCACTGTAAATAAGGAGCCGTTCCCCCGCATGAACCGCCAGGTTCTCCAACGCGGGAAACGGTTAAAACACCCCCCAGCCTAGCGGGATATTTTCATATAGAAAGAGGACCTGAAATCCTTGTAGGCCAAACCACGAGCTGCTCCGCAAGGAATCGGGAATGATTCCGCCAACGGAGCACCTCCCTCAAGGAACGAAGTATCAATAGAAAAGGATGCCACCAAAATGGTCTCAGGATAGAGCTAACAGCATTTCCATGAGAGAAACAAGAAAAATATGGTGCACGAAGCACCCCTACCAGCCTCGGAAGTTCGCTGCAGCTCCGGCAAGAGTAATCGGCGCCTCCCTCGGTTCCGGGCGCTCTGAAAAGGAAACGCATCAGGCGCGTGCTGACGTCACCGGCGTCAGCGCCGCCGAGGCTCATGAGGCGTGTAGTTCTGCACTCTACGGTCGCGTAGCCGCGCCGTATGCTCGGGGAGTGTTCTGTCGGGCTACACGTCGGTGGGATGCAACAGGGGCCCGACTCATTGGGCCTCAGTAATGGCCCCCTTATTTAAAAAATATCCACTGGGGGCAGTCATACAAGAATCATGGAGGAGTTCACTTTTGGTCCCTATCCACAAGAAAGCCTCTCAATCCCGCCCAGACAACTATTGTTTGATCGCGCTTCTTGATACAGAGGGAAGTGCTTTGCCAGCATCTAAAACATGGAACTTAAAGCCTGGGTGGAGGAAAAAAAGTTAATTCCTCTGACTGTCTTTCAAAAGGACTGCCACATCGAAGATAACCTCATTTGCAACTACCACCTGTGTGAAACTACAGTGGCAGCTAAAGGTAAGTCCCTCTACTTTGGGTTCATTGACTTTTAAACATCGTTTGACAGTGTATCTTGATCAAAACTTTGGTCCAAACTGAATAGCCGGGTCCTTCCTCAAAACTTGCTGATAGGTATTATTGCGCTTTAAACTGACACATGGGTAAAGATAAGAATCAGCACCGGATGGATGGCCACGGTTAAAACCTGGACAAATATAGCCTGGAGAAAGGCTGTTTACTGGTGCCGCTTATATTCAAACTGTACCTGGCTGACTTGCCAGGCCACCTGATGATGGCGAGGGCCTTCCACCCAAAAATGTCTGGCCTTAAAATGTAATAGCTTCAGTTCGCAGACAATACGGTCCTTCTGGGCCAGACACCAATTGGCCTTCAGAGGCTTTGACACACTTGCCAGTTATTGTAGGTCTAAAAGCCTGAAAATTAATGTGATGAAAACATAGGCAATAATAATCACCCCGAAACTAAAAAAAAAGGGGTTTATGGTTCATCGAGGGGAAGGCCATTGAAGTGGTGGATGCTTACAAGTATCTGGGTGTATGGCTGGACCAGAGAGGCCGTGCAGCACCACACGTAAACGCTCAGCAGGGGGCAGCAAATTCCCTAGAATGGGCTTTTCGCAAGTGACAAAAAATCACTGAAGATCAAGATATAGCCCCTCCCTTGAAAGCAACAGGGTGCAAACTCCTCCCCACCATCGCTTATGTGGCTATGGCATTTAGAGACAAAATGGCAATTGCCTGGATAGGATGTAGTCTTACTGTTACCGTTAGAGTCTTTTCACTTCCAAACTACACGCCATTCGTTCAAATTTGGCTAGAGTTTCGGCTAACTTTGCAGCACTGGACACTCAAAGCAAACTTTTAGCCTACAGACTCAAAGTGAAGCAGGCAAAGAGTTACACGTTGAAGAGTATTATCTGGGAAGTGATAAAAATCTGGTAATAAATTGGCACAAGTATCTAAACGTAGCTCTGGAGACATTGGAGGCAAGCAATATCTGGGCCAGCAGCCTACCAGTGCCTTTGACTGTCAAATTACTGATCAAACAAGTGAAGCTGATATCAAAGGAACAGGATTTACAAACAGTAAAGTAATGGGCACTCAGAGGGAAGGCCTTAATGTTGCATGAGCTAGGAACCTACAAGTCCTACCTCACCTTGCCTCTGGGCTTTAATTTGAAACCTCAACTAATTGGGTTACGATTTGGATTAATCCTTCTGAAATCCTACAGGTATGGACGTAGGGCACTGGAGGCTTTCGAAAGACATTGTCGCCTCTGTGCAAAGGGAGATGAATCATTGACACATGTACTTTGCATCTGTGGCATCTGTGACAAATTGCTCCCATTAAGGGAGTTCTGGATTCTGCCGGTTTGGTGCATTTTAAATATCAGGACCTTCTGAGGTTCTGTAGAAGCCTGCTTGAGAGGTGATTCAGCCAAGTTTGCTGCCCATTTTGTGAAATTGATGCAATCTGCAGCAACACATCTTGGGGTCCCTCAAGCCAGGGAACCTCCTCCATGCCGAGTCTTTCACTCCAATAATGAATGTCTCGCCAGGGTTGGGCAGGCCTGTCAACAAACCTGCCCGACATCTGACTGTGAATAACGGTCATAGGGGGATAAAGGGGAGTTTTTCTTTTTAGATTGTGGAGAAAAGAATTGCCTATCACTATAATTCTTTTATTGTTTTAAAATCGTTTTTATGCTCTTGATATTGTATCTAATTGTGTATTCTTATCCTGTTGTGAGGAATATTAATTGCAATGATTTTATTTAATTGCTCAAATAAAGACTTGTACTCATCCAAAACCTCCTCCTACTGCTATGAGCTCCAAAACAAAATAAAAAAAATACTCTAAATACTTCCCTTCTATCCCTCCACTATCCTTTTCAATACAAATAACAGACTAACTCAAATTAATTCTATATTTCACTGCTAATTCACCACTAATCCTTAATGGGTTTCGTAGCAGCGTGCTTTTTCTCGAAAAAGCACTTCAACACCTCATCAACCGCCTTAGAAAAGAGGAAAAGAGAGTTGAAAGAAAAAATCTAGGAAGATTTGCTCCAGGTTGCCAAATCAAAAGATAATTATTTTTTGGGGAAAATAATAAATTAGCCATTTCTAAAAGAGAGAGGAAAACAAAGGATTGAGGTACTCGTACAACAAGGGGACTGGATAGAACATTTGAATACAATTTTTAATCCAGAAAGTAGTATTTTAAATTTGCCATGGATACATGTATATCAAATCGATGCTGTGGATATTCCTGACTTAACTCTAGAAGAGGTCATTAACACTATAAACAAAGCAGCAAGTGGGAAGGCCCCAGGCCCAGACGGTGTTCCGATAGATATTTCTAAAGCACATGTCACTTTATGGGCCTGATGCTGACCCAAGATGTAATTCTACAGAAAAGGGTTTTCTCCCTGCTTCATGGACGGAAAGTACAGTAGTCCCAATATTCAAAAAAGGTAATAGAGGAGACCCGAAATATTATCGTCCAATATCCCTCGTGGACTCCAACGTTAAATTAATGGGCAGAATCCTCCTGTGTAGGATAAAACAATGGGTGGAGGAAAAACACATACTTACTGATATACAATATGGTTTCAGGAGTGATATTGGAACAATAGAACAATGTGTTAACCTACATCTGTTAATTAATAAATATGCAGTAGCAAGGACAGGACAGGTGCACCTATGTTTTGCAGATCTGAGCTGTGTGTTCGACCAGGTAAATCATAACAAACTGGGTAACACTTACGGATATGGGAGCGCCTTGGGGTATGATTAATTGCCTGTCCCAATGTTACTCTTACCTTATTGTGCAGGTGCGATACAGACCAAATGGGAAATGCACAGAAAGCTTTAGGGTCACCCGAGGTATTAGACAGGGCTGCATCCTTGCTCCCTTGCTCTTTTCACTCTACATAAATGGGGTCGATGAATGTCTACAAAAAACTAAAGCTGTTGTCCCCATGGTTGGATCTCGCCCTGTCCCCATTTTATTATATGCAGATGATGTAGTCCTCTTATCTAGAACAGCCAAAGGGCTGCAGCTCTTGATAGATAATTTTGTTAAATTTATGGATAATAAAGGTATGAAAGTTAACTTAAAGAAAACTGTTGTTAAGGTAGCTGGAAAAGGAAGAGCAAAAAAGAGGATACATCATATAAAGGGGGCGAGGTTAGCAGATACACAAATATTCACATACTTGGGAATCCAGTTCACTGCCACAGGGTCCAGGGAAAGCCAATTAAATATATCTAAAATGCAATTTTTAAGAGTGATAGAATCAATTTTTAGGTTTTCCTGCAAAAAAGTCCAAAAAACCATCAGAGAAATGCTGACAACATACAAAAGTAAATGCCTCCCAAGTGCTGGTTATGGTGCTGCCCTATGGGGATACACAAACTGTGCCAAGCTGCAAATACTAGAGAACTTGTTCCTGGCCCGATTACTGGCCGTCCCGAAATCAAGTTCAACTCATAACACATAAGGAAGTGGCAGTTCCTTTTTTAGAGGACGACCTATATATTAGACCCATTATTCTGTGGTACAATAAATGGAATAAAACAGGGACACAGTTTACAAAGACAGTAATCTTAGATTGTCTCAGGCTAGATGGCTGGAAGAAAATAACATGGCTGTCTATTTAGATACCTATTTAAGAAAAATGGACCCCGACCATTGGAGTCAATAATACAGTTAAAGTTCTTACTTATTCCAAAATAGACGTTAGGACTATACTTAGGGGACAGAGAGGAGAAGAGAGAGATATTAAAGAAAGCAAAAGACCTACGGTAATCAGATACTTGCTACACTATGTACAAGAGGGTCAGCCAAATTACTTGACATTTGTCAAGAACAGCCAACATAGGTTTTGTCTTACCAGATTACGATTAGGAGTACTGCATTTACAGTTTGCTTTTCCAAAAAGTGGGGCATGGACCAATAATCTCCCAAAACGTCCATGAGACATCAGCTCAGGACAAAGCACAATGCACTTTATCTTATATTGCAGTTTTTATAAGGACCTTAGGAAACGTTTTTTAGCTCCCCTTTTTAAAACTGGTAAATATATTTATTATCAGGACGCTTTTAATTATTTATGTGCTCTGGAAAATAGCGAGCATTTTTCGTATCTGTTATAGCATTTATTACAATGGCCTTAGGAAGAAGAAGAAAATTGGTATACCTTGAGGCGCTAAGATATGAGACCCAAGATTAAACTTATTACCTTCTAGCCTGATTGTATAATATGAATTCTATTGATTATATTGAACAAACTGAACTTGAAACCATATGATTAGTAACAACTCTTGGACCTCTATATAGGCCTTGGCCAGATCTTAAGAGATGGTTTCCACGCTATCAAACCACAATTGTCATGGAGAATCTGCTTGGGGAAGGCGCATCCGCATATGAACCTGGACTTTTTTAATCCATCTCTTGATTGTAATGTTTTTATTGTGTACTTTTATGGTTTTATGCTTATAAACCGAATAAAGTTTTTGAATTGATATCCACCACTCAAATTACTTTCATATTTTCACTATACTAATTCACCACTAATCCTTTATGGATTCCAAAGTAGCGTGCTACTAGCCGAAAAGGCGCATCAACACCCCATCAAGGGTAGCAAGTGCTATATCAATGCAAACCTTTTCCCCTCTTCTATCCCTCCACTATCCTTCTCAATCCAAATAACTAACTACATATCCACCGGTCAAATTACTTTCATATTTTCACTACACTAATTTTCCACTAATCCTTTATGGGTTCTGCAGTAGCGTGCTACTTGCCAAAAAAGCGGTTCAACACCTCGTCAGGGTTTGTAAGCGCAATATAAATGCAATTACAATACAATACAATACAATACAATCAATGTATCTATCTATCTTCTAAATGACAATCTTACACTCCTTCTGTAGCATCCCGCCTAGGGAATCTGCTTAATTATTTTTAACAAAGTCTATACAATTGTCTCTAATGAAAGCACAGATCAAAGTTCAGTTTAGAGGTCAGGCCAATGACAAATCATGTCAGTCTATTCAATGGCAAAGCAAATTGAAAGTATGGTTCAGCCACAAGCTTTAGTTCATGGAGGTTCAACTGGAATCATCCAGATCCCCAACTCCTCTCTCCGTTATTTGCTTCAAAGTATATCGATTCAGGGAATAAGTACCTCCAACAGGGTACTTTAGCTCTTTTTGATCCCCTGGCTATAGATCTTTCCTCTTCAGTGTCACTCAGACCGGAATTGCAATAGCCTCTGGAATTGTGCATGGTATACGTTCTGCAGGCAGATTTAGTCTATCTATTCCTGCCTTTGCGGCCAACTGTCTTTAGCTCCCACTCAACTTGTCACAGCACTATGCCCTGGCTCAGTCAGTGCCACATGCCAAGAGTCTCATATCTCACCTCAACTATTGACTCACAAAGACACCCATCAGTTCGAGCATTTGCTGCTTCGGATTCTTATCGATTTTCTGTGACTCGTTCAGCGTCCTCCTCCTGCCTTTCAGTTGCAGCTTACACTTTTGGGAGAGGCGCTGTCATGTCATCAAGATGAACCTCCACTCTGTGAGAATAAGCAGTGTGGATCCAATTGTGGAGACCTTCACACTTAACAGCAGTGTTCATGATGAGTATAATATGATATGGACTGCAGCATCGAAGTTCCAGACATGTTTTCCGAATGTGTTTCTTCACTGAACTCGATCGCCAAGACTGAGGTCATGACTCTGCTCCTGATGCGGTAGGGTGGTAGCAGCTCCAACCTGGTGATACACAGAACATGCCACATCAGCCAGTCCTTTGCAGTAATCAAGAACCCTGTAATCTGTAATGTTCACAAACACATTTGCAGGTACTGCTGGTGGCCTCATTGCTCTGCCTATGATGATTTCATGGTGGGACAGTCCTGTCCACCAATCAGGAATGTTGCAAAGACTTATAAAAGCAATGGGCAAAGCTTCAGGCCATTTCAGAGACATTGAAGCACACACTTCGCCCAATCTGTATGTCAATATACCATTCATCCATTTGACAATGCCTGCAGTCTCAGGCCGATAACTGCAGTGCAGTCTTTGCTCCACTTGTAATGCTGCACACAATATTTTCATATCTCATTATTGAAAAGAGTCCCTTGACTTATTCCAGCAAAGTCGGGAAACCAAACCTTGGTATCAGTACCTTTAACAATAAACTTAGCTACTGTGAGATCATTTCTTCTGGTTGGGAAAGGTTCTACCCACTGCTAGAAGATACACACAATAACTAGGACATATCTCAGCCAGTTGCACACAGGCATCTTGATGAAGTCCAACTGTTGAATAGTCCTCCTGATCTTCTTATGTGTCTCAGTGTCACTATGGTTCTTTTCCCTGTGTTCATCTGTTGGCACAGAACACATCTGTCACACAATCCTTAAGCCATCTATCTAAATCGGGGATTATACCAAATTTGTTGAAACAATCTGACTATTACATCCCTCCCAACATGTGCGGGACCATGAAAATGTCTATCCATTGGAGACAGAAAGTTATCGGGCTACACATGTCTTCCATCTGCTGAAACCCAAATGTCATTTTCTCTTTTGACACGACTTGTTCTGACCCAACTCTGCTGTTCTGCCTCTGACACTTCGTCCTGTAACCTCTTTACTTCCTCCCAAGTATCAGCTGTTGTTACCAAAGGGTTGTACTTGGCCTCATCTTCAGATTCATTTACACATTCACTCTCAGATGTTCATGCCCCATGAGCACAATATCTCACAACCTCATCAGCATGTTGGTTGCCAACTGTCACTAAGTCATCACCGCTCTGATGGGCAGAACATTTGACAACTGTAATTTTGATAGGCAGGTGCAATGCCTCCAACAATCTCATGACATTTGCACCATTACGTATGGGTGAACCTGACAAAGTCATGAATGTCCTCTGTGACCATAATTGACCAAAGTCATGAATGACACAAAAGTCATATTGATTATCAGTAAAAATCATCACTTTATACTGTTCAGAAACCCAGCAAGCTCTAGTAGGATCGATCAATTCAGCCACATGTGCAGATGACACTCCTGTGACTGTACTGACTGCATATGCAGTTCTTAGGGTTGCTCCATCATCTCTCAGACAGGACCCATCAACAAACAATATGAGATCAGGCTTAGTCAGTGGCTTATCTTGTAAAGATATGATCTTGGCTTGGTGCATAGTTCAGTGATATTGTGACAGTTATACTATTTTTCTTCATCTTTGCCTTCAATTTCAGTTAGAAATAAAAAGATGTCAGGATTCAAAGTAGCACACCTCTTAAGTGAAATATTCTCAACGGCAAGAAAAATCTGTTCCTACTTAGTCAGTCAACTGTTAGTCAGGTCTTGAGCGTGTGTACGCATCAATACATTTCCACAGAATGGGGCACATAAATAGTAAGGGGATGACCCATGACAATACTTTCACACGGTTCGATGTCGACACCCACCGCGGCTACTGCTTTAAGTCATCCTGGTAGTCCTGCAGCTACAGGATCAAGGGTAGCAGAAAAATAAGCCACAGGTCGTTGTGCATTTCCATGCATTTGTGTAAGCAGTGAGAGAGTGCAGCCCTCCTTTTCACTGCACAAAAGAGCAAATGCCTTGTGATAATCAGGCATTCCCAGGGCATGATAGAGACTTTCTCTCAGCTCTAGGAATGCAACCAAGCAATTGTTATCCCATGGTACTGGTTCAGACACATCCTTGTGGGTCAGCCATTGTAAGGCTTGGCTACTAGGGAAAAGTTGGATATCCATTGGCGACAGTAGCCCACTATACCCAAAAACATCCTGACTTCTCTTTGGGTGGTTGGCAGATACATTTTCAGAATCACCAAGATTATTTTTTGCGACACCTTCCTTGCTCCCTTCTCAAGTCCAAGATAGAGAACGTCTCTCAGACAACACTGCTACTTATCAAGAAATAAGGGGAAAGTAGAGGTTTATGGTTAGGTCCACCCTCCACTAATATAATTATCAAAAAACTACCTGAACGGGTCAAGTAGACAGGAACCTAACCAGGAAGAACAAAAGATGTCGGAAACAATTTGATCAAAAAGGACACCGTTTTAGAAAGAAAGGGAAGGATTATCTCTTTCTATAGTCCCCTCACTCACCAGGGTTTCCCCACGGTGACATGCTTCATCATAGGGGTCCTCCCAGTCCTCTACGGACTGAGGCGTGCTACGACTTGCGGTGTTACGTAGGAGCACTAGAAACTTGTGGACTATGTGTAGTGAAAGTGAAGTAGTGGTGGAGTGGGATAATTAAAATAATCAGCTAGTGGGCTACAAAATAAACTTTATTGGTGCTCTAAGCTGAAAAAATTAAAAACGGGGTAATATGACAAGGGAACCTAACTGTAATGGAAAGGTGTGCCTAGCATATGTTATTGTCAACTAGTTTCGAGCTTCCCCAGCTCTTCGTCAGGACTACACCGGGACCAGCCCAGTGTCGAGAAACTTGCCACTCCTAGTTGAACCTAAATTCGGTGCAATAAGTGAGATGCCACAATTGTAAGGCATGCGTTTTAAAATACATACGTAATGTACGTCAGCGCAATGGTCTGTAAGGTACAAAACAACAGTTAATTAAGGAGAAAAAATATATGTACAATGTAATATGTATATGTCACTAAAAATTGTGAGCACACTACACCCAAGTGTATGCACACTTTCTTATCTGACGTGCCGCTATGTGAAGAAGAGAAGAGATGCAATTATTCACTCCATGCCGGCGAGGTGCTGAAAAAAGTGTGCTGAAATGCATAAAATTATTAAGTCTGACTTGGCACACACATAAACATACAACACAGAACATGTAACATACTTAAGAAAAACCAACACTGTGCTTCATGGTCACTGGAGGGGATGCGGCGATCTCGTACATCTAATGGAGGATAGGAATCGAGATCGTTAGGAAAAAGGCGTGTTCCGTAATGACGGATCGCCCTGCGGGGTGAGAGGGAGACGGAGGAAGGGCTCCTCGCACCGTACAGGTATGGAGAATGGTAGCACTTACTTGTACGTTGAACCCTGCATACTATGACACCTACTCGAAGCCAAACCTCGCGGACCGCATTCTGGCGTGTCCTCGTTGCTGCACTGTTTTTATGTACTGGCGAGCGTGTCAAAAGGAGAGAGAGAGAAGAAAGCTCCGATGCCGGTATGCGAGTGGAGCCGCCATCTTAGAATGGGATGAAACAGGGCGAAAATACTGTAAAGTATTGTAGGTTATTAATAAAGTAATTGTACGTAACATCACTCCGGAGTAGGTGGGCAATCACTCGCAGCTTTGAACGAGTCATGAGGGCGAGATACGGAGTGATGTTGTTGCTATGATATTTGTGTAAGGAAAATCTAGAACTTTATTGAGATGGCCGGCTGGAACAGCTCGGCGATAGGTCAGTAAGACCGGCTGTAATGGGAGCCGCCATCTTAGAGTGGGATGGGGAGGAAGTAAATACTGTTAGGGAATGTAATGCTAGTTTTAAATGTTTTAAGTAGCAATGGGGCAGTGGAGGGATAGCAATCACTCTCAACTTAGAAAGACCCAGAATGCAGAAGTAAAACATGAAGGAGGGATATTGACTGATGAAACGATGTTGTTAATTCAATAATGGATATCACTAAACAAGTCTAATGTGAAGGTTTTCGCACAACCCAACATGCCAGATGTTAATGGCTTATTATGCTGATATACCAGAGAGGGTTGGTCAAGTGAACTGGCTCCAGGGTATGTCATCGTTAAGACCCCTGTTATCTGAGCGTAGCTTAAACACCCAACGTTGTTCCTTCTCATGTAGCTGTTTCTCCATGTTGGGGTGATTCTTAACATGTTCCAAAACAACCCAGTTGAAGTCATTGGGTGTGTGTCGTTTTTCCAGGAAATGGGTGGTCATCTTGGTATTGTCACGTTTACACCTGAAATTACTACGGTGCTCAATCATTCGGGTGTTTACTTTCCTAGTAGTCATACCTACGTAGTGGAAATTACAAACGCAGGTTATCAAGTAAACCACACCTGTTGTGTTGCAGTTAGTAAAAGACCGAAGATTCCAGGTTATCCCATTATTGCATATCACTGTCTTGGTTATTTTTGTGAGGTGACATACACTGCAGTTACCACACGGGAAATGGCCCTCTGGTAGGGGTTGGAGCAGGCGTTGGGGGCCTGCAGTTTTTGTCGTAGTAGGTCGTGTATGGACAAGATGATCCCTCAGATTGCGGGCTTTGCGATGGCTGAACATAGGTTTTTGTAGGTCTAATCCCCCACTGTTCAGGATGCGCCAGTGTTTTTTGATTATTTTACTAACCAAGTTAGATGCAATGCTGTATGTAGTGATACAAATTTGTCTACGTGGCTCATCCTGTGTGGCTACGGTTTTTGTCTCTAAAAGGGCCTCCCTATTGTTATTTAAGGCTCTCTTTCTGGATCTGGACACAAGATGTTGTGGGTATTTGCGTTGTATCAATTTTTCTGATAGTTCTTTGGCTTGAATGTTGTAGTCTTGTCTCGTCGTACAATTCCTTCTAAGGCGCAAGAATTGGCCAAACGGAAGGATGTCTTTAAGGCTGCGAGGATGGAAGCTATCGTATACCAGTAGGCAGTTCCTTGCTGTGGGTTTAAAATGTGTAGTGCTGAAGAGACGTCCGTCTTGTGCTGATATATTAAGGTCTAAAAAGACCATACTGGATCGGCTCATCGAAAAGGTGAATTTCAGGAAGGGGTCTTGTTGGTTCAGCCAGACTAGGAAATTTTCCGCTTCTTGTTCATTACCTTCCCAGATCAACAGCACATCGTCTATGTACCTTTTCCATAGTTTAATATGTTTGATGTGAGGGTTGTGTTGGTGGAGAATATTCTGCTTCTCCAAATGATGCACATACAAACCCGCCACACTCGGCGCAAATGTGCTTCCCATGCTGGTACCGTGGGTTTGTTTGTACAGGACATCATTGAATTGGAAAAAATTCTCGGTCAAAGCCAGACGGCAACATTCCAGGACCACATGTCTAGGTGTGTGGTAACCCCAATCGTTTAGATAGAGTACCTCTTCCAGGATGTCTAAGGTATCCTTATGTGGGAGACTCGTGTACAGACTCTCTACATCTAAACTAATTAGAATGTTAGTTATGGGGTTGAATTCAAGATCCTGGATTAAGCAAAGGACTGCTTTGGTGTCTTGTAGATAGGTTTCAGTAGTTTTTGTATACAACAGGATCCTACTGAACGCCTGCGGAGAGAGATCGCGAGCCTAGTGGAAGAATCTCTGACTAACGACTGGATCAGCAAAAAAGAAGCGGATTTCCTTGAAAATAAGAAACCAATAACTCCTTATTTCTACACGATTCCCAAAATACATAAATCTATGGAAACACCCCCAGGAAGACCCATAGTATCAGGAATCGGTTCTATTTTGGAACCCTTGTCTAAGTTTGCTGATGCTTTTTTAAGACCCTTGGTTCAGGCTACTGAAACCTATCTACAAGACACCAAAGCAGTCCTTTGCTTAATCCAGGATCTTGAATTCAACCCCATAACTAACATTCTAATTAGTTTAGATGTAGAGAGTCTGTACACGAGTCTCCCACATAAGGATACCTTAGACATCCTGGAAGAGGTACTCTATCTAAACGATTGGGGTTACCACACACCTAGACATGTGGTCCTGGAATGTTGCCGTCTGGCTTTGACCGAGAATTTTTTCCAATTCAATGATGTCCTGTACAAACAAACCCACGGTACCAGCATGGGAAGCACATTTGCGCCGAGTGTGGCGGGTTTGTATGTGCATCATTTGGAGAAGCAGAATATTCTCCACCAACACAACCCTCACATCAAACATATTAAACTATGGAAAAGGTACATAGACGATGTGCTGTTGATCTGGGAAGGTAATGAACAAGAAGCGGAAAATTTCCTAGTCTGGCTGAACCAACAAGACCCCTTCCTGAAATTCACCTTTTCGATGAGCCGATCCAGTATGGTCTTTTTAGACCTTAATATATCAGCACAAGACGGACGTCTCTTCAGCACTACACATTTTAAACCCACAGCAAGGAACTGCCTACTGGTATACGATAGCTTCCATCCTCGCAGCCTTAAAGACAACCTTCCGTTTGGCCAATTCTTGCGCCTTAGAAGGAATTGTACGACGAGACAAGACTACAACATTCAAGCCAAAGAACTATCAGAAAAATTGATACAACGCAAATACCCACAACATCTTGTGTCCAGATCCAGAAAGAGAGCCTTAAATAACAATAGGGAGGCCCTTTTAGAGACAAAAACCGTAGCCACACAGGATGAGCCACGTAGACAAATTTGTATCACTACATACAGCATTGCATCTAACTTGGTTAGTAAAATAATCAAAAAACACTGGCGCATCCTGAACAGTGGGGGATTAGACCTACAAAAACCTATGTTCAGCCATCGCAAAGCCCGCAATCTGAGGGATCATCTTGTCCATACACGACCTACTACGACGAAAACTGCAGGCCCCCAACGCCTGCTCCAACCCCTACCAGAGGGCCATTTCCCGTGTGGTAACTGCAGTGTATGTCACCTCACAAAAATAACCAAGACAGTGATATGCAATAATGGGATAACCTGGAATCTTCGGTCTTTTACTAACTGCAACACAACAGGTGTGGTTTACTTGATAACCTGCGTTTGTAATTTCCACTACGTAGGTATGACTACTAGGAAAGTAAACACCCGAATGATTGAGCACCGTAGTAATTTCAGGTGTAAACGTGACAATACCAAGATGACCACCCATTTCCTGGAAAAACGACACACACCCAATGACTTCAACTGGGTTGTTTTGGAACATGTTAAGAATCACCCCAACATGGAGAAACAGCTACATGAGAAGGAACAACGTTGGGTGTTTAAGCTACGCTCAGATAACAGGGGTCTTAACGATGACATACCCTGGAGCCAGTTCACTTGACCAACCCTCTCTGGTATATCAGCATAATAAGCCATTAACATCTGGCATGTTGGGTTGTGCGAAAACCTTCACATTAGACTTGTTTAGTGATATCCATTATTGAATTAACAACATCGTTTCATCAGTCAATATCCCTCCTTCATGTTTTACTTCTGCATTCTGGGTCTTTCTAAGTTGAGAGTGATTGCTATCCCTCCACTGCCCCATTGCTACTTAAAACATTTAAAACTAGCATTACATTCCCTAACAGTATTTACTTCCTCCCCATCCCACTCTAAGATGGCAGCTCCCATTACAGCCGGTCTTACTGACCTATCGCCGAGCTGTTCCAGCCGGCCATCTCAATAAAGTTCTAGATTTTCCTTACACAAATATCATAGCAACAACATCACTCCGTATCTCGCCCTCATGACTCGTTCAAAGCTGCGAGTGATTGCCCACCTACTCCGGAGTGATGTTACGTACAATTACTTTATTAATAACCTACAATACTTTACAGTATTTTCGCCCTGTTTCATCCCATTCTAAGATGGCGGCTCCACTCGCATACCGGCATCGGAGCTTTCTTCTCTCTCTCTCCTTTTGACACGCTCGCCAGTACATAAAAACAGTGCAGCAACGAGGACACGCCAGAATGCGGTCCGCGAGGTTTGGCTTCGAGTAGGTGTCATAGTATGCGGGGTTCAACGTACAAGTAAGTGCTACCATTCTCCATACCTGTACGGTGCGAGGAGCCCTTCCTCCGTCTCCCTCTCACCTCGCAGGGCGATCCGTCATTACGGAACACGCCTTTTTCCTAACGATCTCGATTCCTATCCTCCATTAGATGTACGAGATCGCCGCATCCCCTCCAGTGACCATGAAGCACAGTGTTGGTTTTACTTAAGTATGTTACATGTTATGTGTTGTATGTTTATGTGTGTGCCAAGTCAGACTTAATAATTTTATGCATTTCAGCACACTTTTTTCAGCACCTCGCCGGCATGGAGTGAATAATTGCATCTCTTCTCTTCTTCACATAGCGGCACGTCAGATAAGAAAGTGTGCATACACTTGGGTGTAGTGTGCTCACAATTTTTAGTGACATATACATATTACATTGTACATATATTTTTTCTCCTTAATTAACTGTTGTTTTGTACCTTACAGACCATTGCGCTGACGTACATTACGTATGTATTTTAAAACGCATGCCTTACAATTGTGGCATCTCACTTATTGCACCGAATTTAGGTTCAACTAGGAGTGGCAAGTTTCTCGACACTGGGCTGGTCCCGGTGTAGTCCTGACGAAGAGCTGGGGAAGCTCGAAACTAGTTGACAATAACATATGCTAGGCACACCTTTCCATTACAGTTAGGTTCCCTTGTCATATTACCCCGTTTTTAATTTTTTCAGCTTAGAGCACCAATAAAGTTTATTTTGTAGCCCACTAGCTGATTATTTTAATTATCCCACTCCACCACTACTTCACTTTCACTACACATAGTCCACAAGTTTCTAGTGCTCCTACGTAACACCGCAAGTCGTAGCACGCCTCAGTCCGTAGAGGACTGGGAGGACCCCTATGATGAAGCATGTCACCGTGGGGAAACCCTGGTGAGTGAGGGGACTATAGAAAGAGATAATCCTTCCCTTTCTTTCTAAAACGGTGTCCTTTAGGATCAAATTGTTTCCGACACCTTTTGTTCTTCCTGGTTAGGTTCCTGTCTACTTGACCCGTTCAGGTAGTTTTTTGATAACACTGCTACTTACTCAGAGACACCTTATGTCCATTTTCAGCCAAATGGTATCTTGTTTATAAGCTTCCTGAGTATCTGATGCAACCAGATAGTCATCAATATACTGCACTAAGACCGAATTACAGGGCATTCTTAGGGAATAGAGGTTCTTTTTAAGGATCTGATTAATGATTGAAGGACTTTCTGTACACCCCTGTGGGACTTGGCACCATGTCAAACCACGGTTCTGGAACTGGAAGGCGAAAAGGTACTGACTATTAGAGAATTAGGTAATAGAGAAAAAAGCCTAGCACAAATCGATCTCAGAAAACCACTCAGCCTCACATGGAATCTGAAATAAAATCACATCTGAATTCAGAACCGCAGGGCAAAGGAAACGACAATGTTGTTAACTGTAGGAAGGTGGAGTATTATGTGGTGATGTTGGTTAGTCTTCACATGCAGTACTCTCACAGACCTCAAACATGGTCCTTGGATTCACAATATTAAATCCTTAGCTCAGTCCTGGTAGTGTGGCAAAGAGCAATAAGGCTTTACTAGATGAACATGTGTTCAATATTTTAAAGTACCAACATTGACAATAAGTAATTGACATGACTCAATAGAAATTGGACAACAATTTATAAAAAATAAAGTGTCTTTTTCTGTTAATTTAGACACCAAAATGAGTGTGATAAGATACATATAACTAGAGTTATGGATTTTAGAAGAAAACATAAAGCACAGCAATTTATTACTGCAGAACTTTGCAGTCAATGGGAAACAGTGATAGTGTCAATCAGTCACTTTGCGGTCGAGTTGTGTGGAACTTAGGGAAGGGTTAAGGTGATGCGGACCTGGGACCAAGCCACTGATGGACCAGGTAGTGCAAAATATTGTATACCTCCTCTATTTTGCATGAAAATACTAATTAATTAATCTATTAATTAAATATTATTAAACGAGTATTGCATGTATACTAAATCAACATTATTAATAAAAACTACACATGGGGTTTGCTATTTGCATGGTTAAATAACTCTTATAATATCTGTATGCATATTAACAATAGTATATGTGGTAATAGAATACTGCATGATATATGTTGCTTTTGTGATGTTTGCGTTCCTGATTGGATCGAAAAGGTGAATATAATTGCTTTAAATGTTGCTATACGCTAGATAAATACAAGCACATAGAGGGATTAGTAAGGGGTTAACATTAGATTCAATATTTCTATGTATTAATTACTCTTTTGTGTTTGTTTTGCTTAAGTTTGCATTTGGACCTAAATCAAAGATGGCCGCTGTCACCGCGTGCAGAAGTGGCCTCTGTCTCATGAGGTGCGGAGTGAGCTGCGCATGTGCAAGAAATCTCCTAAACCTCATAGCGACCTCTGTACGACATGTCTCAGGTCAAGGATGTAGAACGGGACATCCGCCAAGAGAGGAGAACAATCAACCTTACAGTAAACCGGAACAAGCTGACTTTTCGCTGACCAATGACCTCACCCCTCGACGATCTTGACCAGCCAATCACAACTGTTCTAAAATTTTAAATTGTATCTTCTTTGACTTGATCTATTATAAAAAGGGTAGTAGAATAGGGAGAAATATATGATGCTGCTCTTCCCTATCTTCCTTTTCATGACTTCGTTCGTGACGCCTTTCCTGATGATCCAGATGCTGCCCGACCGCTTGATGACTGCGAACTTTTCCTAAATCCACGGGCTATGATAGATGCTTGCACGATTTTCTGGTCCTTTGAGAAATTGGGACTTTAACGTGCTGAGCAAAGAACTTCGAGCTTTGGCCTGCTTTTCGGACAATTTACGACAAAATTTGGTAATGCAGAGCCAGTGAATTAGAGGACTTCAAATAGCCAGATTAGGTAAATATGAGGTTCTACGTTATACTTGAATTAATCTAGAATTTCAAAACTTTGACGAAATAAATGCAAATATAAGTCATTATGAAATTTTAGATAAACAAATATTGATTAACAAGAAATATGAGTTTGTGGTTTATTAAGAGAAATAAGTATTCTGAGTCTTAAAAAGTGTTTTAGCTGGTTCTAAGTCACCATCAACCAATCCAACTAAATTGGTCCATTGACCAAGTGGGTGGAGTGCCTTGATGTTTAGGATTGAGGATCTATAGGTGAAGGATGTTAATGTATATTTTGTAAAATAAAGTTTCTCTCCCTATAGGTTATAAGGTGTTTCCCCCACATGTCCAGTGCTTGAATTACTCATTCCTCCTGTGTGTGCAGACTCGTTGAAAGAGAAGTGTGAGTATTGGTGTTATGGGCCCCACCAATGACTGCATGTGTGAATGAGCTAGTGTAACGTCGGGTCTGCGACGCAGGGAGGGTATCGGTAAATGTTATTCCCCATTCTTCCCGGTCTCGCGCTGGATCACCACGACAATCTGTTCAATTTTACCTGGCCCGTGGAGTCTGGGTGCAGAGTTGTCCTGGCTATTCTTGGTGCTACGGGAGAGCTGTTTTTTACCACTTACACTGTGGTGCCGGTAACAAGATGCAAACAAGACAACAGGATCATTGCTGACGTCGGTCGATCGCAGGTCAGATAGAGTACCCACTAGGTGCAGCATTGAGTGCAGGGGTCGGTTGATAGACTGGCAACCAGCAAGCCTTAAAAGTGGTAAACTTTGTAAAAAGGCATTTTGAAGTATGGGGGTCCCAGGGAACGCTGTAGCTGCCTGTAACTTCGTGGAAGGCAGGACTGCAGTGCACTAGGCCATCTAGTATGAGCTATCCCTCACAGTGACTGATGGCCATCAATTCTTCAAATTCCACCATTGTTTTAACTAGTGCCACTTGTCCAGGGGAGTCTGAGGGTGCCTCAGGCTCTCAAGGGGTCGCTCTGTCTGGGGGAACCGAGAGTTAGCCTAGGATGAGTTTCGATCAGGCAGTTCCAAGAGCGTTGCCACAGGTGCAGAGTAGCCCTTTTCTGGTTTGTGCAACACCTATTGTCGCAGACACTGGTCTCTTCTTTGTACTCTTCGATGCAGGTTGATTCAGAACTTAGGCTCAGTATGGTGTCAGGGAAGTCCCTTAAATCCTAGATTTAGGGGAGTTAGGAAGGTGGGAGCAAGTAGCCAATGGGCTGCTAGTCCCTGCAGCTAGTTAGCCCTTGAGGTGACCACATCTGCGGTGTAGGTCACGTTTCCTAACCAGAACCCACCATTTCTACCACTTTTAAAAATTGTAGAAATCTTCCTTAGCTGTATAGATCAGGCAGACCACCCTAGAGGTGTGGCTAGCCTTCTGACGCTGTACTCCCCAAGCATACCTAATTTTCCACATGTCCGGGAGCCAATGTGCCTGGGGAAGGGGGAGGACTGTTTCCTCCTTTGGGAGGCAGCCCTGATGCATGTTAGAGGCGGTGCAGTCTTTGAAGCTCACTGTTTTTATGTGCCTCTTCACTAGCAATCCTGAGAGGGAGGAGGTGTGACCTCCTTCCTGCTCAAACCTTTGTACCTGACTCCTGGCAGTGTTCATATTGCCTGGCAGAAGGTCAGAATATTGTCTTGGCAGCAGCAAGCACAGGCTGCCAGCCAGAGCACAGAGAAGCTTGGGCAACCAGGTGGGCAACCTCTAAGGTGCATGCCACATCGCCCTCAATACGAGATTTGTGTCGGAGGTGATGAGGCACGTTTTTTTTATACCAAACACATAGGGCCCGATTCACAAAAGTAATCCGAGATAAAATCCTAACTTCACGACTTTCGGTATTCACAAAAGGCATTTAGTAGTAAAGTTAGAATTCCTAACTTTACTACTACTAAACGGAGACAAAATCCTAACTTTACGACTTTCGGTATTCACAAAAGGCATTTAGTAGTAATAAAGTTAGGAATCCTAACTTTACTACTACTAAACTGAGACAAAATCGTAACTTTACAATTTTCTGTATTCACAAGAAGTATTTAGTAGTAGTAAAGTTAGGAATCCTAACTTTACTACCACTAAATGCCTTTTGTGAATACCGAAAGTCGTAAAGTTGTAAAGAGAGAGAGCATTGACACATAAAAAAGCTCTTTTCTACATTAACCTTTCTCAAATCTTGGACTATGTGGTACATACCTCTAGGCTTCTGCAATCCCATGATGGGTGAGTTAAATGGACTCCCTATTATTTCTTTCAAAATGCCTTTTTGTATCACTGACTCAATCATCAATGTAATTCCAGTAATTGTTTCAGGAGTCAAATTGTATTGAGGGTTCTTGGGTACTCAACATCAGGTTTAGCATTTATGTGGACAGGCTCAACTCCTTTTATGAGACCTATGTCCTTTCCTGGAAAGTCCAGACTTCAGGCTTCACTGTGTCTGCGATCCGGTGGCAAATCATCAGTAAAGGATATAGTCCAATGTTTAGCCCTTGACTTGGAAATTTGAAATCAAAATCTTCATCATGAGTCTGAAACTCCACACCCTTTGTTGTGCAATAGATGGTGCAATTTAACTTGCAATATAAATCTTGTCCAAAACCATTTATAGGACTAGACTCACACACTACAAACGGGTGGCACTTTTCAAAAGGCCCTATTTTAACAGGCATTTCTTGTGTTACTGGTTTTGTAACTCCTACAACTTGGATTCTCTTTCCAAAGAGGAGTACGTTTGGAACTTCCACTGTTCTAATAGTGGAACGGGTTGCACCAGTGTCAGTCAAGAATGAAACTGGATGGCCATTCATTCACCTTCTATGAATGGACCACTCTGGTCTGCCTCTAGGATTGAACCAAGCTCACAATCTCTTCCCCACCCCACCAGGCACCAGCAGAGAGACTGATCTGAACCATAACCTTACAGCGTGTCAAACACAGGAAACTGCTGGAGCGGGTTTTGGTTCTGGAAGGAATTCTGATTCAATTTGGGCCCTGATTTGAAATAAAATCTAGGACCATTTACACTTTGTTGAAGTATAGGGACTTGAGTAACTTGCATCACTGTAACTTGTTGTACATTAGGGCTTTGCATTCTCTGTCTCTGCACATATTGTTGATGTACAGGGTTGTTAACCTGTGTCTGTACGAACCCTGAATTTTGAACTTGATTCTCATTCATTACTCTGTTGAGATTAAGACTACATCCCCTCTTCCAATGCCCTAACTTGCTGCAATAATTACATGGATTTGATTTATTTAATGTGGCAACAAGACTACCAGTGCTCAGGTTAATCAGAACATCACATCCCGTACCCTTTTGTGGATAACCATTTCCACCTTGCAACATAGGAAATCCCTGTGATATACACCTTGCATAGCACCAGTATTCCCTATATATGGTTGACTCTGACTTCCTCTCTGTGCTGCTTTCATCTGCACCAGCATCAACTTCTCCTTCAACCACTTCTGTTTAATTTCCAATTTATCACTGCAGTATTTTTGCATACCTCAAGATCTCATCAAATTACTTATTCTGTCAACAAATGAAATGCTGTTGAATCATCATGCTAACTTCAGGTCTCAATCTTGTCACAAATCGGAACACAAAACTTTCCATATATTTGGAATCAAGTTTCTCCATCCCACTGTGTTGGTTTACTACTTCCGATAATCTCTCATAAAAAAATGGACAGTCTCTCTAGGCTCCTGAATTGTTCTGTTAATCTTAATCCAATCAATGTCCTTTGTATTTTCATCCCAGATGTTCTCATGCTGTTTATGCAATTTTTGTCAAAACATATATTATAACGTTTCTGCAAGGACTTGGTCCTGCTTAAACCCACCTCATACATTTGAGCTAACTCAAACCATTTATCAATAGCTTGTCCGGCACACTTAGTGACATATTTGCGCATGTATATAAATTCATTCTCTTGATAAATATCTAGGTCAAGGTTTCCTGAAATCATCTCATCCAATTCTAATTTTAGTTTGATCACATCCAATTCATTGCCCCTTCCTGGAGATTGAATTTCTCTGCTCAATCCTGAAATCTCAGCTTCTTGTGGGGACCCATTTGGACTCCAGAAGCATTGGATGTAACCCCTTCCTGGGTATTACTGCTGGTGATACACTGAGGTAATATCAAAATGGAGAGGTGAGAAGTTTGTGACCTCTAAGCTGGTTCCTCTACTTGGGTACATCCTGTCTGGTTCATTACCGATAACACAGGAGCGACATATGGCAAAGTCACCATACTCGGGACCAAAGGAGTTCTTCCTGTATTTTCCCATCCAGGAGCAACAGGAACAGTAGCTGACGTATTTACTCTTGTATAAACTGTCAAAACATGAGTCGTGGTTCCTGAAGACTCAGGTTTATGCAAAGGTACTGTGAGACCAATAGCAACAGGAAATGTTTTTGCATCTGGAGTACTAGAAACTGTAGAGTTAACAGGAGCATGAATCCCTGAACTCTCTCCCATAGGATTCTGACTTGTATTCACTGGGGCGGGTGCTCCTTCTGAGCTTCCCCACTAACAACACTACTCATTGGGTACGTAGCCTGCTAAAATGGCTTAGAAGACGGCAGCATCCTGCACTATTCTACCTGTTCTGACCCTATGAAATATCCTTAAGGACGAGTTGCTCTCTCCCTGTGGTGTGCGGACACCGGTAACTACTACCTGGAGGGTGTACTGGGCTCCCGAGAGGCGGTGGCCTGGCAAGCCAGTGGCACCATTTTCTTTGCTGAGTGGCGGATTGGAAGGGACCACCTTGTGGGAAAGTGATCCTGAGATTGTCTGGAGAGAGGAGGTCGATGGTGGGGCTACACTGCAATGCTGCTAGAGAACTGTAGTGGAGGGCAGGCTGCTGGCGGCGGTGAGCATAACGGTGGAGCATGCTGCTTCGGGCCTCTGACCAAGGGATCCTCACTTGTACATGGCCGGCCAACAGGGTGCTGCTGGCAGCGCTGTAGAGGCCTGAGCGCCTGCAAGAGGTGATGGGGCAGCCTTTGGCAACAACGCTACCTCTGAGCAAAGGTGAGGACCTTTCTTGGCTCTGGGATAGCTTTAGCGGGGGAGTCGAGGCTGGGCGGGCCTGGCAGCGGGCAGACCCCGTTCTGATCCCTGGATGACGGCCGCGGAGAGGTGCTGTGCCGCCGATCAGGTATGCCGGGAGGCAGAGGCCTTTATTGATGCGTGGCAGCCGAAGCAGTCTTGGATACTGTGGCCCGCGGAAGCAGTCTGAAGAAGAGAAACCGAGTGGCAGCCCTGTAGTACATGAGGGCTGCGGCAGGCGGCCTACTGTGAGGATGAACGTGATCTTGGACGGAGGGCGGCTGGCGAGCCTTTCGATGCTGCTAAATGGGATTGGGAACACCTAGGGTGTTCCGGCTGCCGGGCCCGGGCTGACTGTGCCAGAGATAGCACAGGCGGAGAGGCAGATGCTGTGCTGTGAAGGCCCTGAGGGGGGACGGCTCAGGGGCTGGGCATTGCAGCCTTCCTCGGGTGATTGCGCTCCCCGAACCTACAGGACGGATATAATACTGCGGAGAGCCCCAGTCATTGGACAGTAATATCCCGGAAGAGAATGGGCTACTGTTGAGAAACTGCAGGTGGATGCCTCTGAATGGTCCGTTGTTGGGAAGGAGAGCGGGCCATGTGCACCAGACTGGGTGTTCTCTGACTTACAAAAACAGAAAGGAGACCCTTAAGGAGAAGGCCCAAGATTTGATGGGATATCAAGAGCCCAGCAGACGGGAGACGCTTGAGAGGCCTGTTGCTGACTGTAAACCTCAAGTGTATAACTGGCAGAGTGGTAATTGGGCCTTCTCAGGTACACCCAAGCTGGTCACATGAATTATTGCCATTCCAGTACCGAGACACCATGGTGAGGGACAAGAGGCCCGAGCGCAAACCAATAAAATACTAAATTATGCGTTGCCCCTCTCCCAAGGCTCCAGTAGCACGGTAGGGGAATATGGCGGGCTGCAGTGAAGAGATGTCGCAGAGAGCGGGGGAGACCCCTTCCCTGGCAGAAATACTGGCGGGGATCCAGTCCACCCCGGATGACATGGTACATAGAATCAATGCGCTGGCCATTGATGTCAATCTGCTGCGATGTGACCTGTGCAAGGTGTCTGAAAGGGTGACTGCCACTGAGCAGAATGTGGACACTTGCAGATGGAGGTCCGCTCCCTCAAAGACACTGTCATTGAACTCCAGAAACGGATGGTTAAACTTGATGATTGGGCGGAGGACTCTGAAGGGAGGTCCTGAAGGAACAAACCACCGTTTGTTGGATTTCCTGAGAGGACGAATGGACCCTCTACAGAACTGTTCTTTGAGGGCTGGATTGTCAAGGTCCTGGCTCCTAAGAGACTTTCAAAGTTTTTTAATGTTGAGAGAGCACATAGGGCGCTGGCCCCTCCACCTCGATCTGGTGCACTGCCGAGAGCCACCATTGCCCGGTTTTTTAATTACCAGGACAGAGACCCTTTCATGCAAGCCAGACGCACTAAGTGGCCATTGTTGTTTGAGGGCCTCCCAATATCAATCTGTCCTGATTACACACAGCGGGTCCAGGACCAGAGGAAGATGTTCCTTGCAGTTAAACATCACCTGCAGGATCGTAAGATGAAATACAGCCTTCTCTTCTTGCTAAGTTGAGAGTGATGGAAAAATCCTGTTCTTTTTTTCTCTGGTGGAGGCAAGCGATTGGATGGACTCTAGTGGGGGACCAGGGGCCTGTCTGATGCCCTGGACGGGATCATCCAGGTTGTTGATAGGGGACAGACCTGCCTGGGATTGGAGGGAACAGTTTCAGAAGAAAACTTGCAATGGTGACGGAAGTCTGGGGCGGGTCTGCTCTGTTGGAACACTGTAGGCCACAGAGACATAGCTGGACTCAGAGGGGGGCGACCCAGGATCTCATAATAGATCCCAACATGGCTGAGGATGCTACTGACCTGACCACAGTGATGCAGGCTCATGAATGGGTGGTACTGATAAGTGAGCTGGTGATCTTACTCCTGATGGTAGAGAGGGTTAGTATGCTCTGTGAGGGGAGGATATAGGTGATATACATATGGGAGATTTACTTCTTTACATGAGGAGAGCTGCCTTCCCCCAGTCAGAGATTGGAGCCCATGTGAGGAGCTGGAGGTTTATGCCTTGCACCCTGCGGGTTACTCGGCTACTGGCGCAGCACAAATGTTGGGGGAATTTTAAGCCATACACCTAAGAATGGCATAGAAGACTTACACACACTCAGGAACAATGGTGATGTGGGTTTTTGTTATTTACTGTTTGGGGATTGAGTGGGATGTGGGGCAGCATGTGCAAGCCTTTGTTCTTTACCAGAAGGGGGAAAAGGGACTTACAGGACTGTCCAGCGGGAGGGGGTTGTTGAGATCGAATATGACATCTGTATTTTGAAATGGTTGGGAGCGTTCTTACTGTTCTCTTTTCTATTTCTCATGTTTATGCTGCAAAAGAGATCTGAGTGGATGAGGGGAAGAGAAGGACAGAGGGTGCATGGTGGGGAGAATCGCAGCAGTTCTATGAATCATGGCTTCCCACATGATGAAGTTAATTACCTAGAATGTCTGGGTTATGGCAGCGTTTGAGAAACTCTGGAAGGTATTTGCTTATATGAAGCAATACCAGGTATAAATAGCATGTCTACAGGAGACACACATTTGGGGTGACTCAGTACCTTGTTTCCAACAGAGATGGAGAGGGCAGCTCTACGCTTTTCTTATTGGGGGTTTGCGTGGGGGCGCTCATCTGGGTGACACCCGGGGTTCCCTTCCAACACCTACACCATGTGACGGATCCCGAGGGTAGATACGTGATTTTATATGACAAATTGGAGGGGGAGGGAAATATGTCTAATTAATGTATATGCCTCTAATATGGATTGCCCTGACTTCTTTCGTACCGTCATAGCAGCTGCAGCCCCTTACTTTGGTGTAGCGATAATCTTAACAGGGGACTTTAATTGTGTCCTTGATGAGACATTGGACCGTGAGCCCCCTCGTGCAAACACAAAGCCCCGAATGACTGGGACTTTAAAAGACATTATGCAGAGTATGCAGCTGTGAGACGAGTGGAGGGCCCGCAATCCCACGCAAAGATTATTCTCCGGCCTCACCCCGCGACTAATATCTAAGCCAACTGGACTATTGTTTTCTTTCGCCCGAGCTGTCTCCTGAAGTGAAAGGGATAACCTACTCACCCCGCTACCTGTCTGCCCACTCACTGGATTTGCTCAGTTTTGGGGGTGCTGGAAAATGCCCGGTGTTAACGATGTGGCGGCTCAGAGTGGAGGCTCTGTCAGATTGCCCGTATGCGGCTACAGTGTAAGATCTCTGTCACACTACTTTGAGGACAACTGGGGGTCAGCGTCCAGCAGGGCACTTGAATGGTAGGCCATGAAGGTTGTTATTCAGGGGGTTTGTATAAAGACGATTTGCAGGGTGAGACACCAGTTACAGCAGGATATTCAAACACAGGAACAGAAGTTAGGCAAGTTGGAGGTAGACTTGCCTACATCTCCCCAGGTTATGGAGGAATGGTATGTTGTACTGCCCATGAGGCATTGTTGGAATCTTGGCTCCGATTGGAAAAATGTACGTACACTGAGTGTCAGCAGTGCTTACACATGGAGGGGGACAAAACAGGGGCTGCCCTTGCCCGACTTCTAAAAAACAGAGACTCCTCTAATGCCTATACATCAAATGCAAGATAGCAATGGAGAACTAGTGTGTACTCAGAAAGCAGTCCTTGAAGTACTGGCCAAGCATCCTGCCACCGTGTATCAGAATAAACGCTCACTCAAAAGGTTATTCAAGAATTCTTATATTATGGTGGCCCTACCACAACGAGACCATAATGCGAAAGTTGTGCTTGGGGCTCCAGTGACTAGAGAGGAACTGTTGGCAGCTTTCCGACGTCTCAAACCTGCTAAAAGTCAGAAGAGTGAAGGACTCCTGGCTGAGTTCTATCAATGGTTCGCCCGCTACTGGCAGATCGCCTTCTGGAGGTATATAATGAAGCATTGATGGGGCAGTCCTTGCCTGCCTCCATGCAAAAGGCAGTGGTGACCATGATATTAGAACCTGATAGGGACCCCCTATTGCCTAGTTCCTACAGACCGATTGTGCTCCTAAATTTACATGTAAAACTTCTGAACAGGATATTGGTGGCCCAGCTTTTCCCACATATGCCCCACCTGATCCACCCTGATCAGGCTGGGATCATACCGCGGCGGAGCACCACACATAACCTGCGGGGCCTGGCACATGTTTGTCATGCCACTTGCCTTATGGCCAAGGATTGTGTGTTGGCAAGGCTTGATATTGAGCAAGCCTTCGACTCGGTGGAGTGGTCATATATTTGGTTAGTCTTGCGGTTGCTTGGAGGGGCTAGTGTTTCTTAAATGGGTCCAACTGCTGTGCAGGAACCCTGTCTCCCAGATTCGGGCTAGAGGAATGGTGTTGAAACAGTTTGCATTGGACCGGGTACCCGACAGGGTTGCACCTTATCACAGGGGCGGCATTTGATATCCCACATCTATAAGGCGCTCCGAGATGACCTCCCTGAGGGGACTCTCCCGGTGCAAACATGATAGGAGGAGGCGGTATGGTAGCCACTGTTGGAGCAAGTCTGGTCGAGAATTCATGAAGGGGTCCGGGAGGTGAATTTCTATGCGTGATTTAAACTAATACAATACAATATTGTGCATCAGGTCTATCTCACTTTGTCGTGTAGTTCGTAGAAATCCCCAGGACCTGCACATTTTGGATGACCTAAGCTGAGGGCTTGGTGTCCCAACTGCTTCCGAACACCCCCACAGGATATGTCAGCCGTTAGACCAGCTAGCTCTGCAGTGCCACTACCACCCCCGTATCTTACAGTGGTGTAGGTAGTTTCTGGCAACCACTGAACATGACGACCATGATTCCTCAGGGATCATGGAAAACAGTACAGTACTTTTCGCCTAGTCACTCGTGCTCACTTATTCTCAGAAAATATATAGGATGGCCATTAGGATGTTTCAATAAGTATTTATTGGTCCAGTGTCAGTCTTGTCTAAAACACATTTGCTGCGACAATCAGGAGACAGAAGCATATGAAAGAGATTGCAAGTACCAATATAGTAAATAGTAGATACATTTCTAACATAGTTCTAACAAGACGAAGATAAGCAGTTCAGATAAAAACAGTAGTACTTGCATATTCCTAAAATGCGCACCCTAAGTAATTTGCCTAAATGTACCTAGCCTAGATCTGTATGTGTAGCATGTATACGCATATATGTAGCCAAGAATCATCTAAGAAAGAACCTTCCCCCTCACCTGATGGTAGAGAACGAAGGACCCCCTCTCTGCTTTGAGAATGACACCCCGCAAGGTATGTCAGACCGCTGCATGTCGAGGATTCAGCATGCAGGACCCTATGTCAGCTTGGAAGGAATTCTCCTCTGATTTGTAGGGGGGAATAAGGGTCTTATATACTAGCGTGGTCACTCTAAAGTTTCTTCTAGAATTGATATGTTTTGAAAACAATCATAAATGTTTTGAAAACAATCATAAATGTTTTTCCAAACAAATGTGATCATACACAGTGGGCTGTTGGCCAAGGATGAAATCAGTGGTGACCCTTATACAGAATAATTATGCCGTGCCGTGGGGACATGTTATGTACGTCAGGTACAGGGATTATGATAGAATAATCAGAGCCTGGTGTCGAAGAGACAGGAGCAATCTACTAGGTAAAAGGTCACCTGTTCAGAACTGTTATGTCGTGTGGATGGGACAATGTATGTAAATAGGGGTATACATGACAGGACTAGCCTAAAGGACATGACACCCACTCCAAATCAAAAGGTCAACAGGGTCAGCTAGATAATGATAAAGCTAAGGCCATTAAAAATCATAAAAAATCATTTACAATAAAAATACTAATAGCACTTTAAAAAGCGTGAAAAAATGTCCATAAAAGAAAAGTCATTTTTTCAACTAAAAGCGTTCAAAAGGTCTTCTAAACTTGTATGTGTGCTTATTATTACACTGAGCACCTTGAAAACCATTACACTCAGTTAGAGCAGAGGAGAAAAATAAAACAAAGTCAGTTACGACCTTCAATTTTGTAAATGTTTAAGAAATGCCGAATAGTTCCCAGTACAGGAAAGGCCAGATTGTTTGTGAATCCTGTGCCAAAGACTCAACATCGCAGAATATTGCATCCGCAGGTGGCAATCCCTCCAGTACTTCCAATATAATGTTGAGTGAGCAAAGATGGTCATCTCTGGTTCCCACAGCAGCCACCGGGGAAGAATTAGATAAATTGCGCGCTGGAACTGATGCCAGTACCTCTGCAGCAGAGCCGATTTCCTTTCCAACAGGGGCTGAAGCATCCCTTGGAGGCTCTGGAAATGCTGTCATCAACATGGGAATACGCTGTAGACAACTGTACACGTGGGCCTGCAAGGGTTCCAGGAGCACGTCTATGTCTGGTGGCGCAACCGATGGAAGTGTCAGACACAGATCCAACATGCATCCGAATCCGCAGAAGAGGCAGCGGAACATAGACAGGACACAGTCTAGCCAGACTGGTCTAAAAGACAGAAACCAATGCTCACTGAGCTCTTGAAGCTGAGGCGTGGTCAGGTAGAACACCATACGCTCACGACTACATCCTTCCAGCAGTGTTCTCTCCATGTCTTGAAGGATTGAGACGTCCATTGCAAATCAATAGGATTAAAATCAGGATGCCCACCACTGATAGCACGACCAAGGGAAGCCCTCCAAAAATGCTTCCAAGTACAGGGTGTAGGAAAGCTGGAAGTACACCGAAGATGGTCTGAAAGGTGGTTAAGAGATCTAATCGAATACTCTTAAATAAGTGTTCAATCCCACTAATATCAGACATGTTAAAGATACTATAAACCATTTCTCCAAAATTGATCGGGAAGTTCGTACAGACCAGGGCCTGTATCTCTGCTGAAGACCTTGCAACATGGAGATCAAAAGTCTTCCGGGCTAAAGTTAAGGCCACATTTTGTTGAAACAACATGGCTTTCAGTCTGCTCAGCGAATCAAACCTTATACTGGAAACAATCAACGAAGGCCACAGTGATGCCTTCCTAAATAGGCAAGCTGGGGGAACAATACTTGCTTACAACAAATAACCCTGGAGTTTACTGTGACAAGATTTGTGATGCCTGGCGCCATCCCGCAACAGCCTTGATCATTCAGCATTAAATAACTCCCATTTGAGAGTAACTCAAAAACTGGATGTATCACTGCAGCTGGGGAGCCTTTCAAGTAGCAAGATACGTTCACTGTTGAAGCATTACATGCTCCGTGAAGCGAGACCTCCTTACACACTTAAGACCTACTTGAAGCCTTCTCATAGTCTGTACCACTTAAGAAAACTTCAGTGTCCTTATTTCTACAGCTATATCTGTACAGTAGCTCCCAGGTTTCCTGTATGTACTCTTCACCCAACGCTTCATAACTGCCTGCCGGAGGCATTTCAGGCAGTATTGGAACTGGAATGCCGTGATTGGCAGTTTGATATAGCCATGAATTAACCATTCCGTAGATGCTGACTCTGCTACTGTAAAAGGTAACTTCTTTAATTTTTCAATGAGCAGCATGGTGTACTTTATATTTCTTCATGCCATGGTCATTTGTCTGTCAGTCAGGTTATAAGCTGAAAACAGATGTGTGACATTAATGTACTGCCATGGCACGTGGCCAGAACGCAACGATTGTAGCGTCCATCTTAAAAACATAATGGAGCACAATTGAGATTGCCCGTATTGCAAAATAGACAAATCTTGTTCCTTTATGTCAATTGCTGAATACACAATGTTGCCCAGTGAATAAATAGGAAAGTGTGGTCATGCCATTGTCTGCCACAGCTAAAGCTTTTTCTAGGTTAAATCTATCAATCTCATGTAATCTCTCAGCAGCATCCTGTTGGGAGGCTTTCCATAGTTCATTGTAGATGGCATATAAGAAGCATTCTTTACGTGGTTTCTTGGGACCGAGCAAGAAATCCTTAAGATCCATGTTATCTGATAGAAGGGACAAGTAAGTGTTGTTTCACCTGTAAAAGTGTTGAGGTTTTTAGCCATTCTAGGCATAACTTTCCAACATTATTTCATTTCATTTGATAACTTTATTTCGGTCAAAAAGACCATAAAAGTACACATACATACATAATCGATTGTATAAATCCAGATAAGACAATAAATAACATTCAGAGTTAAAAAGTTTTTTTTTTTAAAAAGATTAAACTACATGTCATCAATATGAGGTATTTATATTAAAAACGTTTGTCTCCTACGCCACATACTGTAGAGATAGTGGGATACAGCAAAAACAATAATTGGATCAGTATCATAAATTAGGGTCCTACAAGCCTGCTTGAAATGGCGAAAACCCAGGTTCCTGCAAATGGGAATCAGCCAACTTTTCCTAATGGGAATCAGCCAACTTTTCCTAACTTCCCAACATTATAAGAAGTCACTACCCCTGGGTCGTCTGTGTGTACATAGCGTGGGTCAGGCCTATGGACACTAAACCCTCCGGTGGTACCCTTGAATCTTGACTGACACCTATTTGTGTCGATAGGCCAAACCAACCAACCCTTCCAATTGGGAGCTGATGAATTGTATGTACCATTCTGTATCATTGCACCCAGCATCTCTTCACTTATTAGTGTGTTATTTAATATACCTTCAATAGATGGGGGCAAGGGGATGCGTGGTGTTTTCAGGTCTTTTAGTTTTGCATACACGTAGCAGGTATTCTGTTGCACTGTTCTGTTCAGGAAAATTATCTGTAATGATATGAGGCAAGCTCTAAATAAAGCCTCTGTTCCCTGAACCTGCCAATCTTTCGTCCCCCAGATGGATTTGTATCTATTGTGTCCTTCCAATAGGTGAAACCTTGTATAGACAGTTGGGAGATAAAAGATGCTGAATACATAAGCTTAGTATTTGTCAGCATTATTTCCTGCGCAGTTGCATTAATTTGCGCAAGCTTGTAATAGTATGATGTTGGGTCTGATGTATTGAACCCTGAAAAGTATGCACATTTCTGTGCAAATGTGGCAGAACCATCTTTCAGCGATGTTGGGCAATATTCCCATTGATGGTAAGTGTTAACAGTGCGTGGAACACTCGCTATATGCAAAAAGTGGTGACCATAATGGTGGTAACAATACATACTGTTGAAGTCAGGTGTAGCTTTATACAATTCCCTGTAAGAAAATGCAGTAGATTGTTCTAGATCTGAGAGCACAGTGTTTACAGTCTCAATGTCCCAATCATCAGAGAGTGTACTCGGGGTGATGAAATCATTCAATTAAATTTTAAGTACATGTGGCATTTTCAAATGTTCAGTCGGATCAAATACATCATTTTAAACCCTATCCTAAACTATACCTTCCGGAAAAGGGCCTGCTGTAATGTTCACTAGGGACAGGTCTCTTTGTTCATGGTGTGATGATGTATGTGGTTTCAAGACCAAGTTCATAGCTTGCACTGCAGAGCAGTGTGGGAGATAATGTCTATTCAAGTAGTAGGGAAAAGACAGTTACTATACCAATCCAAATTAACAGGAACAGGATCCCTAATGCAAACCAAAGATGTAACCAAGGGGACACAAAGAAAGTCTTTTTTTTAGCCAGAGATAGAATTGTCGGAATTCTTCTCTTTTGGAAATGGGTGGCGTTTGATTAGGTTCACTTGGATCTGGAGAAAAGTCATCGAAGTTGATGAGGTAGCCTGATGCAGTTCGATCTATCTTTGGGAGCTCATCAGCATTTGTAGAACTGGCAGTTGCTTCTTGTGGAGGCACATTGATGTAAATGTCATTATTGGGCGGAATTGCAATTTGCGTTTCAGTTGTATTTGGATGTTGTTCACTTTCAAATGGTGTAATTCATACTCCTTTATTTGCTACTCAGGTATATTGCGCATTAGAGTCTTGAAACGTTATAAGTCTTTCCATCTGAACTTCCTGTATAGTAGCGAGAGGAGATCTGTGGCTCCTCAGGTTACATAGAATCGGCCACATAGTGTGGTTTGATCAGATCAATGGAGACAAATCTTCTTTCTTTTTTGTCGGCAAGAGGCCGAAGAAGTATTGTTCTTGTTCCTTGAACTGCCAGGCCAGGTTCAAGTGTTCTGTAGAAGGGCCCAAACACCTCCATGTCGACCATCTTTTCTCTGACCAGGTACCCAATTTTCAGGACCCAGACAGGTCTTGCTGGTACCGGTTTCACTTCCCCAGTGATGTTGCATTATACTTGGACGTTGCTTTGTAATGCCTGGAATTCATTGAGTTCCTGTAAAACAGCCAAATGATAATTCAATTCAAATGGTTTTACATCCGCCACTGTGCTGGCACAGTCGAGGTCAGGTACCCACATTCTTGTCCCAATTAGGATCTCATAGGAGGTCATAGGTCTCATAGGGGGGGGTCCTCCCAAGGATTTTCCTGGCATATGGTTTAGTGCCCTCTGGACCCCATATAGGTGATTGACCCAACTATCACCCGTATCTAATACCCTTGTTGTTAAGGATTGATTTAGGTCCTGGTTTTTCCTCTCCACCGCCGAATTTCCCTCAGGATGGTAGGGGGAGGAGTACCGCAAGGCCACGCCCATACTTTCCATGGCTTCCTTGTAAGCCTGTAAGCTAAATGCAGGGCCACGGTTGGAATGTAACGTGCCAACTGTGTATGTCCTGATGAAAACTCGCAAATCCTTTATAACAGCTTGAACGTCAGCTGAGCACTGAGGCTAAACCCATAGAAATCTAGAGCATGAATCCACTGCCACCAATATGTACTTGTAAGCCCCACCTGAATTTAAGGGGCCGTAGTGGTCCAAATAGACACATGCGAGAGGTCTGTCCGAAATAAGTAATGGTGTTTGTGGTGGCCGTGCTACAGTGGAACCCTTCATCTGCTGGCAGATTTCGCACTTTAAGACATAAGCCTTTGTTTGTTTATTTTTATTGAATTTGATCGCAACATCAGAGTAAAAAAAAACATGACAGATACATCCATTGCAGTAAACATGTCAAGTGTTACAGATTGCTTCCAGGTGAACACAGCGTGTAAACGAGGTCTCGACCCCATGAGCACCTGTGCTTCTACGCCCATCTGAAGCCTTCCGCTCCTGAAAGCAGACCCTCTGTTTAACAACCTTGTTATAGGGGCGCAGAGTTAGTATGCGGATG